>NC_090819.1:53520170-55920170 GCF_000390325.3 Nicotiana tomentosiformis
ATGTGGCGAGTTTTGGTTGAGGAACGTGATATTATGGCAAAGTGAAGTGTTAACTTGAAGGCAATTCAGAAGAAACTCGGAGAAATAGGACAGCTTGATAATAGGTTGGATCAGTATGGTAATGGTATGATGGATCCTTTTGTTTCTTATGATGTAGTGAGGACTTACCGGTGTTTTGTGGCAATACTTGATAAGTGTGGATTTTAACCACTTATTAGGACCTTCTTGCTTTAGTATTAGTCCGAAAGTGTTGATTTTCGTTCCCAAAACTAATGAAATTGAGCAAATTGCAGGAATGTTGGAGAACTAGACTTTAATGAAGAAATCTAACTCAAAAAGGAGTGTTCTGGCTCATAAAGCTAGAAGGAGCACATCAGGCCAAAAGTGCGGTCCGTAGAAGTAATTATGCGGCTACAGAAGAAATTGCGGACCACAGAATTTTCTCTACGACCGTAGATATGGGGTTGAAGCTCGGATGATGATTGAAGCAACGTGTGGACCGCACAAAAATTGTGCAACCCCAAAACATGGTTCGCACTGACAAGAATTCAAAAAGTTCAGAGAGTGTACAAAATGACCAAGAGTGGAGCCTTGCCAATAGTGCAGCCGTAGAAGGAAACTTGCGGCCGCAAAAGCTAAAGTGCAGCCGTAGACCAAATTGTACGGCTGCAGAATCCCTCAACCTGTAGAACCAAGTAAACGTCAGACCGCACATGGAATTGTTCGGCCGCCAAACCTCCCGAAGGGCATTTTTGTCAGCGAATTTTTGGCCACCACTATAAATAGACGGGAATCACTTTTTTAGGGCAAGTTTGGTAGTTTTTTGAGCTATAGCCGTTGTAGTTTACCACTTTTGGTAGTTTGTGACCAATTTGGATTAAAAACACATTATATTATCATTTTAATTTTGTATTATGGCTTTAATTAGTGTTATTAACTCCAGGCTGACATGGCTTTGAGGTTCACTCAAGATCCGGATTCCCTGAGGGATTATTAATTATGTACACATAAGGAATATTTAACAAAGTAGACCAGCACGTTTCATTCATTAATATCCGTTACATGGGAATACATCAAATAGGAAGTTTACACACACGGCCCAGACTGCTACGAGAGGCAGCAGTGGGGAATTTTTCGCAATGGGCGAAAGCATGTCGGAGTAATGCCACGTGGTGGTAGAAGGCCCACAGGTCGTGAACTTCTTTTCCCGGAGAAGAAGCAATGACGCTCTCTGGGAGCTAACTCTATGCCAGCAGCCGTGGTAATACAGAGGATGCAAGCGTTATCCTGAATGATTGGGCGTAAAGCGTCTGTAGGTGGCTTTTTACGTCCTCCGTCAAATCCCAGGGCTCAACCCTGGACAGGCGGTGGAAACTACCAAGCTGGAGTACGGTAAGGGCAGAGGGAATTTTTGGTGGAGCGGTAAAATGCGTAGAGATCGGAAAGAACACCAACGGCGAAAGCACTCTACTGGGCCGATACTGACACTAAGAGACGAAAGCTAGGGGAGTGAATGGGATTAGATACCCCAATAGTCCTAGCCGTAAACGATGGATACTAGGCGCTGTGTGTATCGACCCGTGCAGTGCTGTAGCTAACGCGTTAAGTATACTGCCTGGGGAGTACGTTCGCAAGAATGAAAATCAAAGGAATTGACGGGGGCCTGCACAAGCGGTGGAGCATGTTGTTTAATTCGATGCAAAGCGAAGAACCTTACCAGGGATTGGCATGCCGCAAATCCTCTTGAAAGAGAGTGGTGCCGTCAAGAACGCGGACACAGGTAGTACATGGCTGTCGTCAGCTCGTGCCGTAAGGTGTTGAGTTAAGTCACGCAATTATATAGGATCTCATCTTAATTCCTATAAATATTGTTGATAGCTTTTAATAAGCTTGCTATGGTTGAGGCAGTTATCTATATTATTTTATTGCCGCACTGGTTCATCATAATTATCTTGTATTTCTAAATTCTTAATTGATGTTTAGTTTTCATACTAGTACTATTCGACAGTACTAACGTCCCTTTTGCCGGGGGTGCTGCATCTTTCAATGGATGCAGGTGGTTCCACAGCAGGAGATATTGATCAGTGATAGCAGTACACCTTCTTCCCAGCAGACTTGGTGAGCCCCACTTCATCCCGGGGTCATGTATCTTTTGTACCTTGTGTATTCCGTTTGAAGTATAGCCGGAGCCTTATTGCCGGTATTATCATTGTACTCTTCTTTATCCATAGAGGCTCCGTAGACATAGTGTGGGTTGTGTATTGGTGCTGGGAAAGACAAAATATGTTATGTTGTGGTTATATTACTTGTCCATTTGAGACATTAAAAATGATGAAGCTATTGGAAATGAATTGTTATTGTAAACAGGAACACATTTTTGTCAAATTAACGAAAATATGTATTATCATGAGTTTGGGTAGAAATAAATCTAACAGGCTTGTTCGGTCGGGTTCACTCGGTTGAGCGCCGGTCGCGCTCCTCAATTTTGGGGCGTGACAGATGTGTATTGATTATCGGTAGTTGAACAAAGTTACTATCAAGAACAAGTATCCGTTGTCGAGGATTGATGACTTATTTGATCAGCTTCAAGGTGCCAAGGTGTTTTCCAAGATTGACTTGAGATCTGTCTACCATCCGCTAATGATTAAGGCATTGAATGTCCCTAAGACAGCTTTTCAAACTCGGTATGGTTACTATGAGTTCTCAGTGATGTGATTTGGCTTGACTAATGGTCTAGCAGTATTTATGGATTTGATGAATCGGGTGTTCAAGCCCTATATGAATTCTTTTATTATCGTATGATATTTTGGCCTACTCCCGCAGTCGAGAGCAGCATGAGTAACATCTTCGGATTGTACTTCAAACTTTGAGGAATCGTTAGTTATATGCCAAGTTTTTGAAGTGTGAGTTATGGGCGGACTCGGTAGCCATCTTGAGCCATGTTGTATCTTCCGAGGGCATTAAAGTTGATCCTCAGAAGATTGAGGCAGTTCAGAACTGGCCTACCTACTTCAGCTACAGAGATTCAGAGCTTCTTGGGTTTGGCGGGTTATTATCGCTGGCTAGTGGAGGGGTTTTCATCTATCTCTGCCCCATTGACCAAGTTGACCCAAAAGGGTACTTTTTCAAATGGTCAGACGAGTATGAATTGAGCTTCCAGAAGCTCAAGACTAATTTGACTACAGCTTCAGTGTTGGTGTTGCCTACAGGTTCGGGATCCTACACCATGTATTGTGATGCATC
The DNA here is from genome assembly GCF_000390325.3 of Nicotiana tomentosiformis. Lineage (NCBI taxonomy): Eukaryota > Viridiplantae > Streptophyta > Magnoliopsida > Solanales > Solanaceae > Nicotiana > Nicotiana tomentosiformis. The sequence goes on from NC_090819.1 coordinate 53,523,414, forward strand.
GCGTATTGGGCTTGGCACGATATTGATGTAGGATGGTAGGGTAATTGCCTATGCGTCTTGGTAGTTGAAGGTTCATAAGAAGAATTACCATGTGCATGACTTAGAGTTAGCATCCATTGTTCATGCACTGATGATTTGGAGGCACTATCTGTACGACGTTCATTGTGAGGTCTATATTGACCATCGAAGTCTCCAGCACATGTTCAAGCAGAAAGACCTTAATTTGCGGCAGCAGAGATGGTTAGAGTTGATAAAAGACTATGATATCACCATATTATATCACTGGGGGAAGGCCAATGTAGTGTCAGATACATTAAGTAGGAAGGCTGAGAGCATGGGCAGTTTGGCGTACTTACCAGTAGCACAGAGGCCTTTATCCATGGATATTCAGGCTTTGGCCAATCGGTTTGTGAGATTGGATCTTTCGGAGCCTAGCTGTGTTCTGTCTTGTGTTGTGGCACAATCTTCGTTGTTGGAACGTATCAAGGCTCGCCATTTTGATGATCCTCACTTATTGGTGTTGAAGGATACGGTGCAGCAGGGTAGTTCTAAGGAGGTTGTGATTGGTGATAATGGTGTTATGCGGCTTCGAGGCTGGATTTGTGTTCCAAATTTTGATGGGTTGAGAGATCTGATCCTTGAGAAGGCTCACAGTTCGCGCTATTCTATACACCCAAGTGTCCCAAAGATGTACTGTGACTTGAAATAGCACTATTGGTGGCGAAAAATGAAGAAAGACATCGTTGCGCATGTATCTCGGTGTTTGAATTGTCAACTGGTGAAGTATGAGCATCAGAAATTGGATGGATTGACTTACATATTGGAGATATCTGAGTGGAAGTGGGAGCGCATGACTATGGATTTTGTGGTAGGCTTACCCCGGACCTTGAGGAAATATGACATAGTCTAGGTTATTGTGGATCTGTTGACTAAGTCCGCACACTTCATTCCGGTGGAGACTTCCTATTCCTCATAGCGGTTGGCTCAGATTTACATTCAGGAGATTATCCGTCTACACGACGTGCCCATATCCATCATTTATGACCGAGGCACGCAGTTCATATTGCATTTTTGGAGAGTCGTGCAGCGTGAGTTGGGCTCACGGATCGAGTTGAGTACCAAGTTTCATCCTTAGATGGATGGGAAGTCCAAGCGCACTATTCAGATCTTGGGGGACACGTTACGCGCCTGTGTTATGAATTTCAGAGGTTCATGGGATCAGTTTGTACTCGCAGAGTTCGCCTACAATAAAAATTACCAGTCAAATATTCAGATGGCGCCGCATGAGGCCTTATATGGAGGCGATGTTGTTCGTTGATTGGTTGGTTTATGCCTTGAGAGACTAGGTTTTTGGGCACTGATTTGGTCTGTGATGCTATGGACAAGGTTAAGGTGATTCAGGAGCGACTTCGTACAGCTAAGTCCAGGCAGAAGAGTTATGTAGAATTAAGGTTCGGCATGTAGCTTATATGGTGGGTGAGAAGGTTCTTCTCTAAGTGTCTCCTATGAATGGCATGATGTGGTTTGGAAAGAAGGGCAAGTTGAGCCCGCGTTTATTGGGCAATTTGAGATCTTAGAGAGAGTTGGGGAGGTTGCTTATATGCTTGCATTGCCTCCTAGTCTAGAAGGAGTACATCCGGTATTCCATGTTTCCATGCTTCGGAAGTACCATGAGGACAACTCGCATGTTTTGGACTTCAGCACGGTGCAACTTGATGAAAATTTGGCCTATGAGGAAGCGTCGATGGCTATTCTAACCCGACTGGTTCGAAAGTTGAGATCTAAGATTTTTCCTTGTATGAAAGTACAATGGAGAGGTCAGCCGATCGAGGCAGCTATGTGGGATTCCGAGTCCTATATGCGTAGTAGATAGCCCCACCTTTTTACCGGTCCAGGTACTCTCTGTGTCTGTTCGAGGACGAACGATTCTTTTAGAGGTGGAGAATGTGACGACCTGATAGGTCTTTTTGAATATTAGCCCTTATTTCCGTGTTCTTAGACGTTTCATAGCTTCATTAGGTGTTATATGACTTGCGTGCATGATCCGTGTTGTTTTTCGAAAAGTTTTTATGTGAAATTTTAAAGAAAATGTGACTTTTGGTTTTAAAAACAAATTGAGCTGGCCACGGACAACATTCTTGGTAAATGACTTCGGATCGGTATTTTGACAATTTCGGTAGATTTATATGATTTTTTGGACTTGTACACACGTTTGGTTGGGGTCCGGGTTGACCCGAGCGCATTTCGGTGCATTTTGTGAAAGGTTGTGAAAAATAAATTTTCAAGTTGAAATCTTGAGTATTGCCGATCAATTCTTGTTATTTGATGTTATTTTGATGATTTGAGGTGTGTAGCAGGTTTATATGATGTTATTACACTTGTTTGCATGTTTGGTTTCGAGCCCAAGGGGCTCGGGTGAGCTTCGAGTGAGTTCCAGATGAGTTTGGGTAATTTGGCAATTGTTGGTGTGCTTCAGTTCTTGTGCTGAAATGTAGGTCTCGCATCTGCGATGACCTATTCACAAATGCAAACTCCGCTTTTGCGAAGTTGAGCTTGCATTTGCGATGAGGGATTGGCAGGGTAGACTTCGCATTTGCGGACATCCCAGGCTTCGTTTTTGCGATGGCTTGGTTGGATTTGCGGCTAGACACTGGACTTAGGCAGGTTCACAAATGCAAATCTTTGATATTTTCGGTATCACAAATGCGATGTTTTTGTCGCATTTGCTACTTATGCAGGATGGAGGCATAGTTCGCATTTGCGACCTGTGTTTTGGAATTGCAATGGTTACAATTGCGAACAAGAGTTCACAATTGCAGCACCTACAGCTGGGTAAAAGATGGAAAAATGGGACTTAGTTCATTTTACACCATTTCTCAACCCTAAACACTCTAGAGGAAAATTTTGAAGATATTTTTCATCCCAAATTTATTGATTTGATTGGTTTGGAGGTTAACTCCTAAGGAAAAGTCGTGGTTGAGCATTGATTTGATTTAGGAGTGAGTTACTGGTGTTGGTCCCAGCAGCAGTTAGCAGAGGCTTGCTCGGATTAGCTGATCATGGAGACTTGAGGTATAGCTGCATGGCGTCTGCAACCCTGAAGTCCCCTTAACTATCTAGTTCTACCATTTATTATTATTTCAAACAGTTGTACTTTCATTTAGACTTGGGTTGTTGTACTGTTAGAATGATCATGTACTTGTGACACCAGATTCCGGGGTTTGATTAGTCAGCGTTTGAAGTTATTATATCTGCTTTTAAAACTCTACACCTTTATTTCTTGTTATTTTGCTTCAAATTGGTTTAAAGTGATTAATGATGTACTAAAGTTGGCTTGCCTAGCAAGTGGACGTTAGGCGCCATCACGTCCCCGAGGTTGGGATTCCGGGTCGTGACAGAAAATATCCTTGACCAACGTTATAAAAGCTGCATCCAACATAGATCTCGTGATCTGCTACTTCCATCGTCAAAATCTCCAGTGTTTTAGCTCAATTGCTTCATGAGAACCCAAAAACTTATGGTAGCCTCATCAAAAACCCAAAAACTTATGGTAGCTTCATTAAAAAATAATTCAGATCCAAAATTACAGTTTCATTATGAGTATCTTTCGTGCATCTATTTATTACGTATTATTTTTGCAGTTGATCGAGATTTTATTAACCACTTCAGATTTCACATTATTTCTGCGGTGGATTGAGCTTCATGTTACTATTAGTTAAATGAATCAAATTTCGTTTTTGAAGTTTAACAAATGAAAACGAGTATGAATTATAAGTTTTAAATAATTTTAGGCTACTTAGAATTAAGTTAAGAATCATATTTAGTTATTTGAAAATTAAAACTTAAGATATCATAACTTAAAATGCTTCAAAAAATTTTAAAATATCAGATTTAATAATTAAAATCGTCAAAACCTTCAAAACATTCAAGAAAGTAATAGGTAGTGTTTTCCAAGAAACTTCACACTAAATGAGTTTGTAGTTCCAAATATATAGAAACTAACTTCAGCATGTGTTAGCCCAAACAAAAACACTTTTTATATGATATATTTTAGTCATTCATTTAAGTGCACGATGGGTACAATTTGCCTTGTTACTACTTTCAACGTGAGATGAACCTTAGATTATAAGTACTTAAATCATGATATAAAATTTGTTCTAGTTAATTATTCAACACTATTCTAAAAAAAAATTAGTGAAGTTACAAATTTTAATGACAACAAGTATGTACTAAAAGTATAGTTTGACATAAAAATAAAGACAAGCAAAGGAATTGTCACGACCCAATTTCTCCCTCACTGAACCGTCGTGACGTCACCTAATCTCTACGACTAGGTAAGCCTAACACTTTTGCGGAAGTGAAACTAAAGCATGAACATTAACTACTAACAGTAACAAATATCTAATAAGTAACTGAATGCCACTCGGCATATACAAATTATCACCTCTGAAAATGTACAAAATAATTTTTCAAAACCCGGAATACCGTAAGTCACAAGCTACTAAGAAGTCTTAACCGTTCTATACATCATTTCTATAGAAAGAAGGAAAAATGAACATATGGGATAGAGGGGGACTCCGAGGATCTGCGGGCACGGGAAGATGTACCTTGAAGTATCCAATAAGCAGCAGCGATTGCAACTAGTGATGAGGTTGGTAAGATGAAACTGGATCTGCACACAAAAAATATGTTCAGGAAAGGGCGTGAGTACACTACAACGGTACCCAGTAAGTGCCAAGCCTAACCTCGGTCGAGTAGTGACGAAATCGGGTCAGGACCCTACTGGTATAAATATAATGAAATAAGACAGAATGAAATACAGCAGTAAAAAAATAAATACGAAAATCTAACAGGAATAGAATCAATGAAAGACAACAGCTCAGAACACAGTGATAACAACAGGGGATCTCTCAGGATACCGTCCCGTAGTACCAAACGTAAATGTGCAGGGGGGATCTACCGGAATACCGTTCCGTAGTCCCAAAGTAAATATGCAAGACAGGGGGATCTACCGGAATACTGTTCCGTAGTCCTAAAGTAAATATGCAGAATAAGGGGATCTACCGGAATACCGTTCCGTAGTCCCAAAGTAAATATGCAGCGCAAACAATAGAAATACAACTACATCACGAAATCTTACGATTTAGACTAAGTACCAGTCAAGGAGGAAGCAGGAAATTGACTAAGCATGCTGCACAGAGTTTCACATAAATAATTAAAATACTTAGACATGCAGTTCTAGACTAAACAGGATAAATTCATATGCTAGTGTAGCTCAGTTAAAGGAAGACAGGTATTTTACTTAATGAAAATAGAGTTTTTGTAACAATAGCCCGTGTACGTACTCGTCACCTCACGAACACGACACTCACATATCAAACAATACCAAATCCTAAGGGGAGTTCCCCCCATACAAGGTTAGGCAAGACACTTACCTCGAACCAAGCTCAATCAATCAGTCACAATACCTTTCCCACGAATATCCAGCTCCGAGTGGCCCAAATCTAGCCAAAATAAATTACATAGCATAAATATAAGTACAAGAAACTAATCTAGCTAATAAAATCAAAGCTAACGCAAGAAATTATAAAATTACTCAAAAAGCCTCCCCGGGCCCACGTCCCGGAATCGGGTAAAAGTCACAAAATACAATCACCCATTCACTCACGAGTTCACTCGAACCAAAATTACTCAAATCCGATACCAAAATTTCGATCAAAATCCCAAAATTCGGCCTAAAAATTTTTCTCAATTTTTTCCAAATATTTACCCCAAATCCGAAATTAAATGATAAAATTAATGATAGATTGGTAGGATATAACCATAAAGGAGTTAGGAATCATTACCCAATGACTCCCTCTAAAAATCTCTCGAAATTTCGTCTTCTACCGAGCTCCCAATTCAATTTTGTGATATGAACTCAAAACCCTCATTTTTTAACTTTAATACTGCCCAGTGATTCCTTAATCGAGATCGCGGAAAAGGCCTCGCGATCGCGAAGAACAACTTCGCTCCCTCAGAAATTTACTCTACGCGAACGCGTAACACCTCACGTGAACACGATGCACTAGCTGCTCACACTTACGCGATCGCAATTGTCCATATGCGACCGCGAAGAGTAACACTCAAACTCCACTGCTGCCTCACTTCTTCTTCGCGAACGCGGCCTAGCCCACGCGTTCACGGTGCACTGTCTGATAACCTTACGCGATCGCGTCTTCATCTTCACGAACGCAAAAAGCAATTTTAGCTGACCTCTCAGATGACCTACGCGATAGCGAGATCTCCCTCGCGAACGCGATGAAGAAAAATGTCTGCAATAACACAAGAAAATCTGCCAACTTCCTAAGTCTAAAAATGACCCGTTGAGCATCCGAAATATGCCCGAGGCTCTTGGGATCTCAACCAAACATACCAACCAATCCTAAAATACCATACGAACTTGGTCGAGCCTTCAAATCACGTCGAATAACATCAAAAATATGGATTATGCACGGATTCAAGCCTAATAAACTTTGGAATTTCTAAATTCTACAAACGACGTCAAAACATATCAAATCTCATCCGAATGACCTCAAAATTTTGTACATAAGTCATATTCAATACTACGGACCTACTCCAACTTTCGGAATCAGAATCTGACTCCGATATTAAAATTTTCACTACCGGTCCAAATCTCCAAAAATTTGACTTTCGCCATTTCAAGCCTAAATAAGCTACGGACCTCCAAAACACAATCCGAACACGTTCCTAAGTTCAAAATAACCCAACGGAGCTAACGGAACTAACGACACTCCATATCGAGTCGTCTTCATGTAGTTCCGACTATGATCAAAATTCTAAGACTTAAGCTTTCATTTAGGGATTAAGTGTCCCAAATCACTCCAAAAATCAAAACGAAACCTCCCGCCAAGTCACAATAGCATAAATAGATATTGGAGAAGCAGTTAATAGGAGATCGGGGCTATAACTCTAAAAACGACCGGCCAGGTCGTTACAGGAATGCTTGTAACTACAGATGACGAACTCAGAAACTGTATACATTTATTGACGAATGATTTAGCTTTCAAGAATAGACATTTCATCAAGGAAGAAGGACAACGATTTCCTGACACTACACCTCCTTCGAAATCTGGAATATTGCAAGGATTTTCTGACCCTATAACTGATTCAGACCAATATGCTAAAGGTCAACAAGAATTACAACTAATAATAAAAATAGACAACCAACACGTCTTGTGACAAAGTTTGTTCTTATTTCCTCCAATGATAAGTAACAATCAAGATCAAGACCATACATAGACTGCACCTGCAATAACAATGATAATTCAAGAAATTATTAAAACTTCAACTGCTAAGAAATCCAGTAAAAGGGCAAGGAGAAAGGTCAAAGAATCTCCAATAGATACAATATTTAGGCACGATGCATCGCCTGATGAAATAAAATTAGGATCAATTTTTGTTAATAAGAAGAGCATGACTGAATTCTTCTACAAGTTGTAAATCAAGCAAAAAGTTGAATTCATTGCTATTAGAGCATGCTCAAAGATATGAGCTAAAGTGCAGAAGGAGAGGTGTGGTTGGAATGTACATGCTACTAGTACTAGAGATTCCACACTCTTGAAGATAATAAAATTTTAGAACAGTCATGAATGCTCAGTTGATGCTAAAAAATCTGATCAAAAGCATGCCACATTAAAATTTATAAGTGACCAAATTATAGAATATGTACGAGATAAAAAGATTGAGGTTACGACAGTCTTTATATCAAGCGAAAATAAAATAAAATTTATAATTAACATCAAACATCACAAGGCATGGCTTTAATAAACTATTGCTTGTATATGATGAATATCGGAATAGAATTACCAGCTTCTTCTTTCATACTTTCACATGATGGTGCATAAAAATCAAGGATTAAAATAAGTATTAAAAGAGACGACCAAAATCAGTCTTCAATATTATAATTCTGATAAATATTTAGATGAATCAGTTTGAAGCTTATCACAATAACTAAGTAACCGTCAGGCTAATGAGTCTGAAGTTTCGCCTGTAGCCACTCACTCACCGATGAATAGCATACTTTCCTCTTAGAATATCTCTTGAATAAGCGGATGAATCACTTGAGCTTTCAGACCTTAAAAAACAACATTATGATTTGTTTTATTTTTTGGTTGTATAGGTTTGCTTATATGTTCTTTGTTCCTGCTGCGTCAATAATGGTTGATATTACTGTAGACCTGTGATTGCAGTGGGTGTAATATTTTTAAAGTCAAAATATTACGGTATCATGTTCGTTGTTGTATTAAAGGATGCAAACAACTAAATTTTCATCTCTCTTTTAGCAGAGAAGAATCCAAAACAACGACTCACCCATTTGGTTCTTCCAGGAGTTGCGAAAAATAATTGATATCACCGTGAACTAGTTTTCCTATCAGATAGAAACAACCATATACACGTGAAATCAAGAACATTTATCCTGAAGCCATCATGGTATCTGTCTCTATCACTTCGAGAAAATATAAGCAAAGGAATGTAAAAAACTCGGTGATAAATCTTTCGTTATGCTACAAGGTCATACAGTTGTGTCATGATCCAAAACATCACTAAGTCGTGATGGCACCTAACCCAGCCCACAAGGTAAGCCAAATAGTATAAGTTACTACTACAACGAGAAATCGTCAGTATATTAATAAAACTGCAACAAAATTTATTACAACTATCCCGAGGATTAGTAGTACAAGTCCTGAGCCACTATGATTTAGATTTACAAAGCTTATGAAATGAATAAATATAGCATTTGTTTGAAAGTTACATAAACAGAATTGAAATCCAAAGCTACTATGAACAAAAAAGTAGTATGAATCTGACATGCTTGTATGTCTCCAATGCAAAGCTCTGTCTTAAAAAATACTCACCTCCAGAATCTGCACGCAAGGTGCAGAAGTGTAGTATGAGTACAATAGACCTCATGTACTCAGTAAGTATCTTGAATAACAGCAGATGTGTAGTGGCGAGATTTCTAAGTCAAATGATACTCATCTTGCAGAACCTGTGCTGCTCAATAATATGTATAACATAGAAAAAATATTCTAGATAGACAGATATGGAATAAAGAGTATCAACAGTAAAGGTGCCCCAACATGATCCGATTCCGTACCAATTACCAAATAACACATTGAATAGAACCTTTCGAAAATCAAATATATATCAATGCATGGTTACAACTTTCCTTTTACATCAACCTGTTATGCTACCAACAACTCAACAAAACATGAGGTATCGACTCCACGTAAGTAGTCCCATCCTGGCAACCAAATCGTCAAATAACCATAGAGGAATATATTAACATGTTAGGTGCAACGTAAAAACATATAAAATGCACGAAAACTCATAAAGAACTCACTTGAAAAATCAAGGCAACATCCAGTTTAGACAATAAGTCATCAAATAGAAATACAAACATATGGCACCTCGTGCCCACAAAAAATCATAATTGTTGCCCTTATTACTCCCCCCTGATAAAATCACAATAGCCACCTGTATCGCTCCGTCCTGAAAAAAATAATATCCTGCCTTGTCACTCTTGTTTAACAATATCCCGCCTCGTCGCTCCCGCCTGGCAAAATAATAATATCATGCCTTGTTGCTCCGATTTAATAATATGCCCATCACAACAACAACATTAATTACAACCGCACGACAAAAACCACGTACTAATACCCAACAATCCACAAAACATGTCCACATGTGCCTCAATCACAACAATACAAAATAACAAATCATCATCAAGAAGCATACACTCAAAACACATCAATAAAGTGAACAAGGATATAATTGTAACGATCCGACCAGTCGTTTTGTATATTTTAGCCCCGTTTTCCCTATTTTATTCTTTAAACATGTGTATTTTTGGTTACTTGACTTGCGAGGTTAGTTGGTTTGGTTTTGGAAGTATTTTGGATTGATTTGAAAAACTTAGTCCCTTGGTTTGAGCCTTAACTTGTAAGAGTTGACCGGAGTTTGAATTTATGTAGACAACACCGGAATGGTATTTTGATGGCTCCAATAACTTCTTATGGCAATTTTGAACTTAGGCATATGTCCGGATTTGGGCTTGGATGTTCCTAGGTTGTGTTGGCTTGAATTGGCGAAAGTTGGAAAGTTGAAGGTTTAAAAGGTTGATAGATTTGATCGGGGGTTGACCTTGCTGATATCGGGATCGGATTGTGGTTTCGGGAGTTGGTATAGGTCTGTTGTGTCATTTGGGACTTGGATGCAAAATATGAGGTCATTTCGAGTTAATTTGATATGGTTCGACATGTGTTTTGGAAATTAAAAGCTCATTAGTTCATTAGGCTTTAATTGAGGTGCGATTAAAAGTTTTGATATTTTTTTGTATGAATTAAGGCCTCAAGTATGTTTTGGAATTGGTTGGTGTGATTGGACGGGGTCCTAGGGGCCTCGAGTGTGTTTCGGATGGGTTCGGGCCACTTTCTCATGTTTTGGATTACTTATGTCTAATATATGGTTTCCTTCATCGCGATCGTGACTAAGGAGTCACGTTCGTAGAAGTTATTTTCGTGTCAGGCAAGATTGTTCTTCGCGTTCCCGTAGAATGGGTTGCGTTTGTGGAACTGGAGAGGCAGTGGCCTTCGCGTTTGCGAAGGCGGGACGCGTTCGCGTAGTGGAAGGCTAGCTGGGGCATGGGCTCGCGGTTGTTCTTTGCAATCAAGTGAATTAGGCCGTGTTCGCGTTGGTCCCAGCAGTTTGAGCATCGCGTTCGTGATGGTTGTCTCGCGTTTGCGTAGGAGGCTTAGCAGCTGGGCGAAGATTTTGTCTTTGCGATCGTGACATAGGTCCCGCGATCGCGATGTGCACACCTGGGCAGACCACTTAAGTACTCTATTTTGAGGGTTTTTGTTATTTTATTACATTTTGAGTCATAGATCTCGGATTTGGGCGATTTTGGAGGGGATTTGTACGATTTTGATTGGGTAAGTACTTTGACTCGGATTTGTTTATACTTAATGATTTCAAACTTGAATTTAGTGATTGTTTGATGAATTAATTTGAAGAAATTTGTATTGAAATCGATGGTCGGTATTTATGAGTTTTGTCGGGTTCCGGGGTGTGGCCCGGGGTTGACTTTGCATAATAGAACCAAAATTGTAGCTTTATCATTTATGATTATTTTCTATGGATTTTATTGAAAGGTGTTTTGGCTAGATTTGAGCCGTCCAGAGGTTGATTTGTGCAGGAAGGACTTCTTGGAGTTTTGACTTAGTTTGTTTAAGGTAAGTATCTTGCCTAGCCTTTTGTGGGGAATTTTCCCTTAGGATTTGGTCTAATTCGCAATATTTGTGTTATGTGAAACAACATGTACATGAGGTGACGTGTGTGTACACGGGCATATATGTTGGTTGTGAATTTCCCTTTGATTTGGAGTTGTTTGTTATATGAAACATGCATGCTTTTATTTTGTTGTTCACTCCCGGTACCCTTATATTATTATTATAATTCTTGTACACCTTGTTGTTGAGCCGTGGACTATATCTTACTGTGATATTAATATTGTTATTGTGGTGATATTGTGGCACATGTGTACGTGTTGTGCGAGTTGATTGTAATTGTGTTGTAATTACTCAGCCAATCATTTTGTATATTTGGGCCCCGTTTTCCCTTTTGATACATCACATATATGCATTTGTGGTTTTATGGCTTGCGAGGATGGTTTATTTTGTTTCAGGAAAGTTTTGGAATGATTTGGCTCCTTTGATTCTTGGTTTAGAAGCTTAAGTTGGAAATATTGACCGAGGTTTGACTTTTGTTAAAACAACCCCAAAATGGTGTTTTTATGAATCCAATAGATCGTATTATGATTTTGGGCTTAGGAGTGTGTCCGAGATATAATTCGCAGGTTCCTAGATTTATTTGACTTGTATTGCCGAAAGTTGGCAATTTGAAAGTTTAGAAATTCCTTAGGTTTGACCGTAGGTTGACTTTATGTCTATCGGGTTCAAATTTTTATTTCGGGACATGGAATAGGTCTGTTTTGTCATTTGAAACTTTTATGCAAAATTTGGTGTCATTCTGAATTGGTTTGATAGGAATCAGACGCTTGATTGTGAGTTTAGTGATTCTTGAGTTCATTGTGAAATTTCATGTATTTTGATGTCCAATTCATAGTTCCGGAAGTTATTTTGGTGTTTTGATCATGCGAGTGAGCTCGTATGATATTTTTAGACTTGTGTGGATGTTTCGTGTGAAGCCACGAGAGCTTGGGTGAATTTCAGGCGTGTTTTATAATGGTTTGAACTTGTTTCAGGTTGCTAGTGCTGCAGTCATCGCAATTGCGAGCACCAGTATCGCAATTGTGAAGTATGTAGGGAGGGCTCAGGTATCACAAATGTCACGCCCCAAACCTGGGGAGGCGTGGCTGGCACTCGGTGTCGTGCTGGCCCGAGCAAACCACTCTGCAACTCTTTTTTTCTTTGTAATTATCATGGGCCAATATGGCCACAACTGGTAATGTATAATTATAAGTGGGCAAACACTAATGAGCCATCTTTCTTAAAGCATGAATACATATGGGCCGTCAAGGCCTATGACATACTGTACAAAATGAACCTCTATCTACAAAGCCTCTAAGATTATTTGACATCAAATGGGACAGGGAACCGGTCAACCCATAAGTCTGTAGCAAAATTCTGACACGATGACTCATAGACTCGGCTGCACTCCGAATGAGGTGGAGTCTTACCGATTCTTCGCTGAATGCCAATCTCGTCTACTATGAGGGATCGTCAAGCTGATTATCTATACCTGCAGGCATGAATACAGCGCCCCCAGCAAAAGGACATCAGTACGAATATTGTACTGAGTATGTAAGGCAGAACTGAAACATAACATTCATTAAAGACATATAAGAATCAACCTGAATCTCTGAAGTGCCACCGTATATGCATACTTATTATACTTACAAATATAATGCTTCTCTTCGAGACTATTTCTATTATCCATATCGTATGATGCATGACTGCCCAACTGATCAGTGGTAACTGCCCGACCGGCCATAGCTCGATGGTAAATGTGTAACTGCCCAACCGGTGATAAATAATGATACATAACTGCCCAATCGGTGGTAACTTCCCGACCGGCCGTAGCTCGGTGGTAAATGAAGATGCATGTCTACCCAACCGGCCGTAGCACAGTGGTAAATAAATATGCAGGAAGATGCATGTATTACTACATTAAAAACATTAACATTTTTAAAAAATTCCTCCACAGAGAATTAAGAACATACTTAGAGATGCTTGAATATAACTTTATAGAAATGAATAACATAGACATCCTTAACTGCTAAGAGTAGAACCACTTATGGAATAGCATTACGTTTATTTATCGTTACTTGGATCATGCCAAAAGGAAATAAGGGATAGCCTTAATATACCTAGACCCTTAAGAAATTGAGACCTGAGCCGCATGAACCATCTTGAGAAGGTTCAAGATTTCAATATCTTGGACATGCTTCATACGTTCTTAACCAAACATAAAACATACATAAAATATTTACATTCTACAAGATGAAGTAAACACTTTATCTCTTAGATTTTGGTGATTCATGGAGACTTTAAACATAATCTTTTATATTAGTAGTATGGGCCTACTTAGTAGATGAGTTATCCCTCTAAATTCCACCTTTTATATGAATGTAAGAGTCACTTAGTTAATGTTATATGGCTGCCACGTGAAAGACTTTTTAATTTTATCCAAATAAACTAATTAATTAGTTAATCTTCCATTAAAATTACTAATTATCCAATTGTTCACATAATTAAAAATTATCTCAAATTACTTAAAATACTACTCACTTCTAACACACTTTATATAACTTACTATAATGGTCATGTGGTACCATATAAAATAAATACATACATTATTATTTCATTAAAACATCCATGTAAATATATATACATATATATTCTCAACTTTTAATTTTTCTAATCTCATATAAAGAGTATTACGCTTAATTCTTAAAATGGTAAAAAAGATAACCTTCTTTTCTTGTGAGAAAATAATTTCTATCTTTTACAATAAAAAAAATCTCATAAACTTTCTCATATTATGTGTATAATTTAAAGCATATTCGAAAGTAGTAATATTAATAACTATATAAAATCATATTTTTTAATTTTTTTTTTTATTTTACAAAAATATTTCACTCAAAATACTACATCAAACGTATTTTCTTAACTCAACTTGAACCCCTAAATGATACTCGCGACTGAGCCATACACAATATCAAGGCAAAAAGGTGTAATGTAATAAACAGTCTTATGTCCGTTCACACTCATTTGAAGCTAGCTGTAATTTACGCTACTGCTGTCTAAACATAGTACAAACTAATTCTCAATGCTATGCTATCTAAACATAGTACAATCTAATTCTCTAATATGAGAAACCAGAGTATCTACAAATAACAGTTTCAAGGTTGTTAAATTTACGGTGTCTTAAATAACATAGTCATAAATCCTCTATAATCTCATGAATGATCTTAATCCCTTCAAGCTCATATGGATTACTATGACTTATCCTAATATTAAGGTACGGGATGTAACATCCTTCCCTCCTTTAAAATATTTGTCCTCGAATGTTAACTCTTAGAGATTTACAAAATTCCTCACTAGGGTCTCCTTTATAAACTAAACTAAAATCCAAACTATATGTGAAGTCTCGACAATTCACACCCCTTTTGTACTTGAGTATCTGGTATCTTCTTCACCTTTACCTTACTTGCTCCTCAATCTCGCAGCGTATTTTCTGTTTCTTTCATACCCTCCCTTCAACATAGGTAGGAATTACGCCTTAAAGCTCTACTGTGATACCTGCACCTCTGGTGCATACAAAATCTGGCGAAAGTTTCATATTGATTTCTTACGACTCAGCTTTATGGCACGATCTGGAAACGAAAGAAGGGTAACATTTCCTAAATTCCCTATAGACTCTCAGTTATAATTATGGCGCGCAACACACCCATAAGTGAGACTCTACTAGGCACGGCTTTGTAGACTCCCTAGGACACGACCCGCTCTGATACCACTTTATCACGGCCCAAACCTGGGGAGGCGTGGCTGGCACTCGGTGCCGTGCTGGCCCGAGCGAACCACTCTGCAAATCCTTTTTTCTTTGTAACTATCGTGGGCCAATATGACCACAACTCGTAATGAATAACTATAAGTCGACAAACACTGTATTAATGAGCCATCTTTCTTAAAACATGAATACATATGGGCCGTCAAGGCCTCTGACATACTGTACAAAATGAACCTCTGTCTATAAAGCCTCTAAGATTATTTGACATCAAATGAGACACGTTACCGGTCTACCCATAAGTCTGTAGCAAAACTCTGACACGATGACTCATAGACTGGGCTGCACTCCGAATGAGGTGGAGTCTTACCGATTCTTCGTCGAATGCCAATCTCATCTACTATGAGGGATCATCAAACTGATTATCTATACCTGCAGGCATGAATGCAGCGTCCCCAGTAAAAGGACATCAATACGAATAATGTATTGAGTATGTAAGGCAGAACTGAAACATAACATTAATTAAAGACATAAGAATCAACCCGAATCTCTGAAGTGCCACCGTATATGCATACTTATTATACTTACATATATAATGCTTCTCTTTGAAACTATTTCTATTATCTATATCATATGACGCATGACTGCCCAACTGATCAGTATTAACTTCCCGACCGGCCGTAGTGCGGTAGTAAATGCATGACTGCCTGATCGGCGGTAACTCGGTGGTAAATGTATAACTGCCCAACCGATGGTAAATAATGATACATAACTGCCCAACCGGTGGTAACTGCCTGACCGGCCGTATCTCGGTGGTAAATAAAGATGCATGTCTGCCCAACCGGCCGTAGCACGGTGGTAAATGAATATGCAGGAAGATGCATGTATTACTATATTTAAAAAATTAACATTTTTAACAAATACCTCCGTAGAGAATTAAGAACATACTTAGAAATGCTTGAATATAACTTTACAGGAATGAATAACATAGACATTCTTAACTGCTAAGAGTAGAATCACTTATGAAATAGCATTACGTTACGTATCGTTACTTGGATCATTCCAAAAGAAAATAAGAGATAACCTTAATATACCTGGACCCTTAAGCAATTGAGACCTGAGCCGCATAAACCATCTTGAGAAGGTTCAAGATTTCAATATCTTGGACATGCTTGATATGTTCTTAACCAAACATAAAACATACATAAAATATTTACATTCTACAAGATGAAGTAAACACTCTATCTCTTAGATTTTGGTGATTCATGGAGACTTTAAACATAATCTTTTATATTAGTGGTATGGGCCTACTTAGTAGATGAGTTATCCCTCTAGATGCCACCTTTTATATGAATGTAAGAGTCACTTAGTTAATGTTATATGGCTGCCACGTGAAAGACTTATTAACCGTATCCAAATAAACTAATTAATTACTTAATCTTTCACTAAAATTATTAGTTACCCAATTATCCACATACTTAAAAATTATCTCAAATTACTTAAAATACTACTCGTTTTTAACACACTTTATAAAACTTACTATCATGGTCATGTGGTACCATATAAAATAAATACATACACTATTATTTCATTAAAACATCCATATAAAAATATATATATTTTCTCAACTTCTAATTTTTCTAATCTCATATATAGAGTAAAAATTTCCGTACGCTTAATTCTTAAAATGGTAAAAAAGATAACCTTCTTTTCTTGTGAGAAAATAATTTCTATCTTTTACAATAAAGAAAATCTCATAAACTTTCTCATATTATGTGTATAATTTAAAGCATATTCGAAAGTAGTAATATTAATAATTATATAAAATCATATTTTTTAAATTTTTTTTTTATTTTACAAAAATATTTCACTCAAAATACTACATCAAACGTATTTTCTTAACTCAACTTGAACTCCTAAATGATACTCGCGACTGAGCCATACACAATATCAAGGCAAAAAGGTGTAATGTAATAAACAGTCTTATGTCCGTTCACACTCATTTGAAGCTAGCTGTAATTTACGCTACTGCTGTCTAAACATAGTACAAACTAATTCTCAATGCTATGCTATCTAAACATAGTACAATCTAATTCTCTTATATGAGAAACCAGAGTATCTACAAATAACAGTTTCAAGGTTGTTAAATTTATGGTGTCTTAAATGACATAGTCATAAATCCTCTATAATCTCATGAATGATCTTAATCCCTTCAAGCTCATATGGATTATTATAATTTATCCTAATATTAAGATACGGGATGTAACATCCTTCCCTCCTTTAAAATATTCGTCCTCGAATGTTAACTCTTAGAGATTTACAAAATTCCTCACTAGGGTCTCCTTTATAAACTAAACTAAAATCCAAACTATATCTGAAGTCTCGACAATTCACACCCCTTTTGTACTTGAGTATCTGGTATCTTCTTCACCTTTACCTTACTTTCTCCTCAATCTCGCAGCGTATTTTCTGTTTCTTTCATACCCTCCCTTCAACATAGGTAGGAATTACGCCTTAAAGCTCTATTGTGATACCTGCACCTCTGGTGCATACAAAATCTGGCGAAAGCTTCATATTGATTTCTTACGACTCAGCTTTATGGCACGGTCTGGAAACGAAAGAAAGGTAACATTTCCTAAATTTCCTATAGACTCTCAGTTATAAATGTGGCACGCAACACACCCATAAGTGATACTCTACTAGGCACGGCTTTGTAGACTCCCTAGGACACGACCCGCTCTGATACCACTTTATCACGGCCCAAACCTGGGGAGGCGTGGCTGGCACTCGGTGCCGTGCTGGCCCGAGCGAACCACTCTGCAAATCCTTTTTTCTTTATAACTATCATGGGCCAATATGACCACAACTCGTAATGTATAACTATAAGTCGACAAACACTGTATTAATGAGCCATCTTTCTTAAAGCATGAATACATATGGGCCGTCAAGGCCTCTAATATACTGTAGAAAATGAACCTCTGTCTACAAAGCCTCTAAGATTATTTGACATCAAATGGGACACGTTACCGGTCTACCCATAAGTCTGTAGCAAAACTCTGACACGATGACTCATAGACTCGGCTGCACTCCGAATGAGGTGGAGTCTTACCGATTCTTCGCTGAATGCCAATCTCATCTACTATGAGGGATCATCAAATTGGTTATCTATACCTGCAGGCATGAATGCAGCGTCCCCAGCAAAAGGACATCAATACGAATAATGTACTGAGTATGTAAGGCAGAACTGAAACATAACATTAATTAAAGACATATAAGAATCAATCTGAATCTCTGAAGTGCCACCATATATGCATACTTATTATACTTACATATATAATGCTTCTCTTTAAAACTATTTCTATTATCCATATCATATGACGCATGACTGCCCAACTGATCAGTGTTAACTGCCCGACCGGCCGAAGCGTGGTGGTAAATGTATGACTGTCTGACCGGCCGTAACTCGGTGATAAATGTGTAACTGCCCAACCGATGGTAAATAATGATACATAACTGCCTAACCGGTGGTAACTGCCTGACTGGCCGTAACTCGGTGGTAAATAAAGATGCATGTCTGCCAAACCGGCCGTAGCACGGTGGTAAATGAATATGCAGGAAGATGCATGTATTACTATATTAAAAATATTAACATTTTTAACAAATACCTCCGTAGAAAATTAAGAACATACTTAGAAATGCTTGAATATAACTTTACAGGAATGAATAACATAGATATTCTTAACTGCTAAGAGTAGAATCACTTATGAAATAGCATTACGTTTACGTATCGTTATTTGGATCATGCCAAAAGAAAATAAGGGATAACCTTAACATACCTAGATCCTTAAGCAATTGAGACCTGAGCCGCATGAACCATCTTCAGAAAGTTCAAGATTTCAATATCTTGGACATGCTTGATACGTTCTTAACAAAACATAAAACATACATAAAATATTTACATTCTACAAGATGAAGTAAACACTCTATCTCTTAGATTTTGGTGATTCATGGAGACTTTAAACATAATCTTTTATATTAGTGGTATGGGCCTACTTAGTAGATGAGTTATCCCTCTAGATGCCACCTTTTATATGAATGTAAGAGTCACTTAGTTAATGTTATATGGCTGCCACGTGAAAGACTTATTAACCTTATCCAAATAAACTAATTAATTACTTAATCTTTCACTAAAATTATTAGTTACCCAATTATTCACATACTTAAGAATTATCTCAAATTACTTAAAATATTACTCACTTTTAACACACTTTATAAAACTTACTATCATGGTCATGTGGTACCATATAAAATAAATACATGCACTATTATTTCATTAAGACATCCATATAAAAATATATGTATTTTCTCAACTTCTAATTTTCCTAATCTCATATATAGAGTAAAAATTTCCGTACGCTTAATTCTTAAAATGGTAAAAAAGATAACCTTCTTTTCTTGTGAGAAAATAATTTCTATCTTTTACAATAAAGAAAATCTCATAAACTTTTTCATATTATGTGTATAATTTAAAGCATATTCGAAAGTAGTAATATTAATAACTATATAAAATCATATTTTTTAATTTTTTTTTTATTTTACAAAAATGTTCCACTCAACATACTACATCAAACGTATTTTCTTAACTCAACTTGAACTCCTAAATGATACTCGCGACTGAGCCATACACAATATCAAGGCAAAAAGGTGTAATGTAATAAACAGTCTTATGTCCGTTCACACTCATTTGAAGCTAGCTGTAATTTACGCTACTGCTGTCTAAACATAGTACAAACTAATTCTCAATGCTATGCTATCTAAACATAGTACAATCTAATTCTCCAATATGAGAAACCAAAGTATCTATAAATAACAGTATCAAGGTTGTTAAACTTACGATGTCTTAAATAACATAGTTATAAATCCTCTATAATTTTATGAATGATATTAATCCCATCAAGCTCATATGAATTATTACGACTTATCCTAATATTAAGGTACGGGATGTAACAGGAAATGCGATGCCTTACTTGCAATTGCGAAGAATGGGCTTTGGGTTGTGCTTGTTGCAATTGCGACCATTTTGTCGCATTTGCGGAAGGGACTCACTTCGCATTTGTGAAGCCAGTGTCACATTTGCGACATTTTCATGGGTTGTCAGGCTCCGCATTTTCGATAGGTTATCCGCATTTGCGAGGGTTTTCAATTGCGAACCCGGGGTCGCATTTGCGACTTCTGCACCAGAACAAAAGTGTTGGAAAATGAGACTTAACTTTATTTATTACATTTTAGAACCCTTGACTCTGTAGGAGGCAATTCTGAGGAGGAATTTCATATACAACTATTGGGTAATTGATATTGATCCAAATTTAATTGTATTACATGATTATTTATGAGATTTAGCCTCTAGTCCATGGAATTTGAAGAGAAAAATTTGGGGGATTTTGTCTAACATTTTAAAAATTGAGAATTTGAGATTTGAGAGTCGAACTGGACTCAGATTTTGAAAATAAAATACATATATGGACTCGTGGGGTTATGGGTAGTTAAGATCTACCCTTGGACTCGAATTTTGACCGGACGTGACCGGGGTTTGACTTTTGTTGACTTTTGGCAAATTGTGTAAGATCTTAACTTTATTAATTGAAATTGATTTTTCTTTCATTTTTTGATGATATTAAGTCATTTTTGGTTGGATCTGAGCCGTGCGGAGGCGAAGTTTAAAGGAAATGCCATTTTTAAGTGTTGATTTGGCCTAGTTGAGGTAAGTATCTTGTCTAACTTTGTGTGGGGGAACTACCCCATAAGATTATGTTAATTTACACTATTTGAGTTATGTGAAAGACGTGTACATGAGGTGACGAGTGCGTACATAGGCTTATATGTGGAAATTGAGCGGTTACACTCTTATGTAACTTATATGAATTTAATTGAAATTGTCATTATATGTTATATCTTTCATTGTCGAGTTTATTCTTATATGCATTTAGTTGAAGCTGTAATCACATGTTATATTTTTCATTGTTGAATTTATTCTTATATGCATTTAATTGAAGTTGTTAATACATGGATTATCTTTCATTGTTGAGTTTCTTTTTATGTATTTATTTGAAGTTGTTATTACGTGGAATATCTTTCATTATTGAGTTTATTCTTCCGTTTCATTTTGTTGTCGTTAAGACTCTTGTATATATTGTTGTTGAGTCGTAGGCTATGCTTTGTTATGATATTTGTATCGTAGTTTTGGCAAGGTTGTGGCATATGGGCACGTGTGGTGCGAGTTGACTATTGTGTTGTGATGAGATACGCATGCGGCGGTATAAGGGTGGTGATACTGATGCGCATGCGGTGAGATAAGAGGGATTTATGCGCGTGTTGCTAGTAAGGGAAACTACTTTATTTGAAGCACACGCGGCGAGGTAAGGGGCTTAAAGCACGTGAAGCTATTTCGAAAAAAATATTTTTTTAATAATCACGGTAAAGCTCACGCGGCGTTATAAGGAAGACTTGTGATATGTGATTATGAGGTGTGGCATCTCGGGTGTGTTTCTTATTGAAAAACTTGTGTTGGAACGACTTGATTATTTGGACCGTCATTTGTTTTTCTTAAATCGGTTTCACTTGCATTTTATCTGTGTTCCGATTATTTAGCTACTTTATAACATGTTTACTCCTTGTTGTCATTTATTATTTTTACTTCCCATTGTTAGTTTCATATTAGTCTTCTTTCCATTTCTATATGTATATTAATATTCTTTCCATTATTTGCTTTATGTTAATATCTTGCACATATTTTTGTGTCTAGTGAGTATCTTTACTTACCTCGTCACTACTCTACCAAGTTTAGTATTGATACTTACTGGGCACCATTGTGGTGTACTTATATTACGCTTCTGCACATTTTTGTACAGATCCAGGTACCTCTGAGCATGCCGGTCATTAGCTATCTACTATTGCAATTTGCTACGGAGACTTGAAGTTATACCTGCCATTACGCTCGAAGTCGCCTTTTGGAGCTTTACTTTACTACTGTATTCTTTCATTCCAAACATTGATGTAATTGACATTCCTAGTTACTCTCAGTAGAGCTTATGACTCTATACTACCGATTTTGAGGTTGTATGACTATTGTTCAGCTTTAGCTATATTATTTCATTTATTAGTTTAATATTTAATAGTTAAGTTAGTTATTTCTGTTATTTTTCAGCATGTGCTAGGCGTACTTAGTCTTAGAGATTAGGTGCCATCACGATTCCTAAGGTGGTATTTTGGGGTCGTGACATGTGTGGAGTATAAGGATGGCGAGATGCGTATGCGGCGGCATAAGGGTGGAGTTATTGATACACATGCGGTGAGATAAGGGGGCTTATGCGTGTGTTACAAGTAAGGGAAAATACTTCATTGTGATGCACACGCGGCGAGATAAGGAGGCTTATACGCGTGTATGTAAGGGAAAATATTTCTATGTGAGGCTTACGCGGCGTCATAAGGGTGGCTTGTTGATTATGATATGTGGTGTTTCGGGGTGATTCTTGTTGTTATTTTTGTGTTGGACCGGTTTGATGAGTTGAACATATCAATCTTTTTCTTAAATGATTTCACTTTCTGTTTTTATGAGTTGTTGATATTTTTGCCGTGTTATCACTTGTTCTATTCCTTGTCACCATTAATTTGTTATGCTTTCCATTGTTAGTATTATATTGATATTCTGCACAGGTTGTTTGACTAGTGAGTGTCTTGACTTGAATCTCGTCATTAGTCCAGCGAGGTTAGTCTTAATACTTATTGGGTACCGATTGTGGTGTACTCATACTATACTTCTGCATATTTTTCTGCAGATCCAGGTACCTCAGAGCATGTTGGTTGTTAGTGGGTTGATCCGAGTTACTATGGAGACTTCAAGGTATACCTGCTATTCCGCTCGCAGACCTCAGAGTCACCCTCTTTAGTTGTTTTATTACTTTTTATGGATTCCAGACAGTGATGTACACTCTGAGATCTATTGTGTACTTCTTGTAGAGCTTATGACTCAGTATTATCGGGTTTTGGGATTTATGACTATTGTATTCCGTTGTTGGTTATATTATGGAACTCTTCATCTTTCATTAATATTTAAGTTGGTATTTTTCTATTGATCTCGTTATGTGTTAGGCTTATCTATTCTTAGGAACTAAGTGCTATCATTATCCTTAAAGTGGGATTTTTTGGTGATGACAATAATCAACAAAAGTGCGGATGGGGTTCAACAAATAAAACATGACTACGGCAAAATTAGATATACAAACCAAGTACAAGTAGTCATACAAAGGATCACATATGTGTCACAGAGTGCACACGTCTCCAATAAAGGCACAACACAAGAACAAGTACCAATATGTCTTGATAATATACGCGTATCTACCTCCGAGGCAAGCTTAGCATAAATCTCAAAATTTACTCATCGTGTTCCACATATGGTACCAATAGCCTCAATATTTCTCTAGCATGGGTTATTATTCTCATGTAGTCGATTAATTGAATAATACATAGAATCAAGTAAAGTACAGAACCAAACAAGGCATAGAGTAAGCTAGAATCTACCCCGAGCATGAATACCCATGGCACATGTATATATGCTCGTCACCTGATATATACATCACCCCCGCATGTAGCAAACAATATCAATTTGTATACAGAGTTCTCTCACCAAAAGTTAGGCAAGACACTTACCTCAAACAAGCTAAATCAATACTCTAAAAATGCATTCTCACATGAATTGGCCTCCGAACTGCTCGAATCTAGCTAAAACACAACCCAATAACATCAAATAATGTTGTAGGAATCAAACCCAAATGATAAAGGTTGAATCTCAAATCAAATACTCTAAGTCAACCAAAAAAATCAACCCAGGATCGCACCCTAAAACTCGACACAACTTAATAATCCCAATCACCCATTCGAATACGAGTCCAAATATATAAGTTTCATCCAAAACTGACTCCAAATCGAGGTTCAAATATCCATTATTCACTCTCCAAAATCATAGTCAAAATCCCCAATTTCTCTTGTTAAATCTCATGTTTGTTAAATCTAGTGATGAATTCACATAAATCGCATAGATATATGTTAGAATCACTTACCCCAAATATGTAGATGAAGGTCTAGGTTGAAACCTTTCAAAATCGAGCTCCCAAGTCTTTAAAGTGTTGAAGAATGAAATAAAAGTCCAAACGTCCCGTTTATATACAAACATCTGCTCTCCCATAGTGATAACCACACTTTTCCTAGTGTGGTCCGCACTTTCAAGTTTGGCAACTGCAATCCATATTGTGCGGTCGCAATCCAGCAGTAACTGCACTTGTAGCCTTCAATAAAATGACCATAACTCTATCTATAAATGTTAAAATGACAAACGATTTCACTTTTTGGAAAGTAGACGCAATGGGCTACAAATTTCATTTTTGGATCACCCTAAATTCCTCATAGATTGAAAGATATAAGGTTCCAAAATAAGACAAACAAATCTGCCGCTTTCCTATTGCGGCCCTCAGTGCGCTCCGCAATTTGGGGTTTGTAGACGCACATGAGGCTTTGCCTCATCACTCAGAAAGTGCCCTTAACACTCCAAAAAGTGCCCTCCGCACTTCGATAGCTCCAGGGCATCATCAAAGTGTCAAAATACCCAAACTTGTTCAAAACTCTCCTGAACCTCTCGGGACCCCGTCCTATCGTCCTAATAAGTCCATAAACGCTATCTGGACCAATCCAAGGTTTTAGTACTCATACAAAAATATCACATCAAAGAATAAAAAACCAAATCACATGTAGAACTCTCTTAAGTCCATAAACTTCTAAACTTCCAATCAAGTGTCCGATTCATGCCTAACCAACTCATATCACAACAAAACTTTGCACACAAGTCCCAAATGGAAAAATTAACCTATTCCAAGTCTCGTAATAATAATCTGAACCCGATAACATAAAAATTAACTCCTGGTCAAACCTATAAATTTTTTAACCTTTATCTTTCCAACTTCTGCCAAATAGAGCCAAATCAACTTAAGAACTTCCAAATTCAAATTCGGATATACATCCAAGTACAAAATCACCATACAAATCTATTGGAACCATCAAAATACGAATCCGAGGTCATTTACTCAAAAGTCAAACCTTGGTCAAGTTTCCAACTTAATGCTTCCAAATTGAAAAATACTCTTCCGAAACAAATCCCGAAATCAAAACCAACCGCACATAAGTTGCAATATATCATATGAAGCTACTTAAGACCTTAAACCACCTAACGGAATTCTACTGCTCAAAATGACCGGTCAGATCGTTACATTCTCCCCCACATAAACGTATGTTCGTCCTCGAACGTGCCAAGAATTGTTCCAAAGTTGCCAAATACCTGAATAACTTATCATACACATACCCATGGGCGCTATGATAATACCTCAAACCACATAAGGCCATTATACAATCCGGACTGAAATTTCTTCTTTCAACCTTAGCCCAAAAGTCTTAGAACTAAATTTCAACATCGAAATTCAATATAAGATTCGATCCTTATACATATATACCGTACTATCCCCACAAGCCGCATCAATTCATTAACATAATCCCAAGGTGCAATCGCACGATGTACCACATAAATTATGTACTCATATCAATACCTTTCGACCATATTAGCCGCCCACTACCAAACCTGGTACTAGTAACATACCTCATATCAAATAAAATATTGATCCAAACCTTTATGACACTGTTAATGATAAAAAAGTGTAGAAATTCATAACCACTCTTCAGATTAACAAGCCATGGAGCTCTCTCTAATAACAAAAACCATTGCCAAATTCTAGGCTAACTAATGACATCCTTCTCCAAGCATACCTTATCCAAATCCAATTATACGTATTCCAGGTGTAATAACCTCATCTTACCTTGTATAAGTTGCCCATCTGACAGGACATACCAAAAGCCACAAAGAGCCATATATGACACAATATGTGCACCCAACTAGCAAGAACTCGAATATGATCAACAATGGAAAGAGGACCAGATGAGAGAACTATCCAACAAGTTGTAACGACCCGACCGGTCATTTCGAGAGTTATAGCCCCGTTTTTTCCATTTCTAATTCTTTTTGTGTTATTCAGCTATATTATGTTATATCAGGTTAGTTGGTTCGGGACCAGAGTGGTTTTAGAGTGAATTGAGACACTTAGTCTCTTAAGTAGGAACTTAAGTTAGAAAAGCCAATCGTATGTTGACTTATGTATAAACGATCTCGAATTTAAATTCTGATGGTTCCGTTAGCTCCGTTAGGTGATTTTGGACTTAGGAGTGCATCCGGAATATGATTTGAAGGTCCGTGGTAAAATTAGGCTTGAATTGGCAAAATTAATAATTTGGCGATTTCGGTCGGCAGTGGAAAATTTGATATCGGGTTTGGAATGTAATTCCGGAAGTTGGAGTAGGTTCATAGTGTCATTTGTGATGTGTGTGCAAAATTTGAGGTTATTCGGACGTGGTTTGGTTGGTTTCGGCATCGGTAGCCGAATTTGGAAATTTAGAAGTTCTTAGGCTTGAATCCGAGGGTAATTTGATAATTTGATGTTGTTTTGAGTGGTTCGAAGGTTCGACTAAGTTGATATGTTGATGTATGACTTGTTGGTATTTTTGGTTGAAGTCCCGAGGGCCTCGGGGTGA
The DNA here is from genome assembly GCF_000390325.3 of Nicotiana tomentosiformis. NCBI lineage: Eukaryota > Viridiplantae > Streptophyta > Magnoliopsida > Solanales > Solanaceae > Nicotiana > Nicotiana tomentosiformis. Next base: position 53,550,192 of record NC_090819.1, read on the forward strand.
TTCCGGGTGGTTAACGGATGTGTCAAAGTTGGAATGCAGCTGGAGCTGCTGCTTCTGCTATTTCCGCACCTGCGGAAGAAAGAGTCGCAGGTGCGAGGCCGCTGGTGCACGTCGGCAATTTGCAGGTGCGGGCAATGCTGGGCTAGGTAGGATGCGCAAGTGTGAGAAGGCTATCGCATCTGCGAGCCCGCAGGTGCGAGACCTGAGGCACAGATGCGGAAGGAAGGAAGAAGGCTGGCTTCGCAGATGCGGCGCGCCATGCGCAGGTGCGCAAGTGCAGGTGCGACGGGTTTGCCGCAGATGCAGAGTCTGGGCGGATAAGTGAGTTGCACAGGTGCGGCTCCTTGGACCGTAGGTGCGGTCGCGCGGGTGCGAGTAAAAGGCCGCAGGTGCAAGAAGCCTTGCAGATGGTACATATTGCACACTTCGCGAATTTTGGTGCATTCTTCACCATTTCTATTCGGTTTTGGAGCTTTTGGGAGAGATTTGAAGAGGGAATCAAGGGGGTTTTTATTGAGGTAAGTTACTTGAGCCCTAATACTTGTATATATGGTGATTTTTCGTTGTTTAATCATTGTAATTAGTGAAAATGAGGGGTTAGGGCTTGGGTGTTTTGGAGAAGTAATTTAAGGATTTGAAGGACCAAACGATGTCGGATTTTGATGAATTTAATATGGTTAGACTCATGAGTGAATGGGCTTTCTAGTTTTGTAAATTTTGTCGGATTTCGAGACATGGGCCCGGGGGCCAGGTTTGAGCCAATTTCGGGTTTTGGTCTAATTTTGTAGCTTTTCTTGTAGAATTCATTCCATTAGCGTATATTGATGGTATTGTACTGATTGTGAATAGATTTGGAGCATTTGGAGGCCGAGTTCAGAGGCAAGAGCATTGCGGGGTAGAGATTTGACTGGTTTGAGGTAAGTAACGATTGTAAATCCAGTCCTGAGGGTATGAAACCCCGAATTTTGTATCATTCTACTATTTTGAAGTGACGCACATGCTAGGTGACGGGAGTGTAGGCGTGCACTGTTGGGGATTGTGACTTGGACCGTCCCGTAGCGACTGTAAAGTTGCATATTTTGTGGAAATTATATGATACTTGTGTGTTTTTAGAATGAGTTTCTGTTAATTGGGCCGGATGCCATGTTTGGGCCTTGTGCCAGTGTTGTTTGGACCCTTAGGGGTTTTATTTTATTTTTATTATTCTCTCACTGTTTTCGATTGAAAATCTATACTCAGTCATTGTTATACATGTTTACTGCATAACTCAGTTTTATTACTCGATTTTGATGCATATAAATATTGTTTTGGGCTGAGCACCCTGTTTTTACTGAAATGCCCGAGTGGCTTGAGATGTTTATGAATGAGTGAGGCCGAGGGCCTGATTTGTGAGGATATTTATAGGATCGAGCTGCACGCCGTAGCATGTTGCATATTTATGGGATCGGGCTGCACACCGCAGCATGTTGTATATTTATGGGATTGGGCTGCACGCCGCAGCATGTTTGATATAGGCCAAGGGCCTGAGTGATTTATGCCATAATTTGGCTTGATATATCACTTGGGCTGAAGGAACCCCTCCGGAGTCTGTACACACCCCCCAGTGAGCGCAGGTACCTACTGAGTGCGAGTGCCGAGTGCCGAGTGATGAGTGACTGGGAGGCATGAGTGATTGTGAGGTATGCCCGAGTGGCAAGAGTAATTGTGAGGTATGCCCGAGTGGCACGAGTGACTGTGAGGTTTTGCCCGAGGGGCTGTTTATGATTTCATCATTTTTACTCAACTTTGCATTGAGCCTTGTTTGAAAATCTGTTGAAAAATATCTTTAAATGATTTTTACTGGAACCGGGTTTAAAGGAGAGGATTTGATTCAAACACTGATTTTTAACGCATGCTGTACTTTACTGAATTTTTGTGATATGAACTTGATATGCTTTATTGCTGGTTACTATTGCTCAGTCTTTATTTATTGTTATTATTTACTGAGTTGGCATACTCACATTACTCCCTGCACCTTGTGTGCAGATCCAGGTGTAGCTGGACACGGTAGCGGTTGTTGATTATTTTGGTTGAAGATTTCTGTTTCTCGGGGATAGCAAGGTAGCTGCTTGGCGACCGTAGCCCCTGCTCTTCTCCCTTTTATCTTCCTTTAGTTGTATTTAGCTATTTTCTAGGCTGAGTATGCCTTGATATTGTTAGATAGATTGTAGTAGATGCTCATGACTAATGACACCCCGATGTCGGACTTTTCTTTTCTGCACTTTTATTTTCTTTGATTTGAACTCCTTAAATGAAGGTTTTATGTTAAATAGCATTGAAATTGTCTTTGAAATGAAAATATCGGCTTGTTTGGAAATGAGTCGGCTTGCCTAGTTCCACGATAGGCGCCATCACGACAGGTTAGGTTTTTGGGTCGTGACAGATTGGTATAAGAGCCTAGGTTACATAGGTCTTATGAGTCATGAGCGGGTTTAGTAGAGTCTTGTGGATCGGCTTGTGGAGACGTCTGTACTTATCTTCGAGAGGCTGCTGAACCTTTAGGAAACTCCACATTCTTGAATTCTTGCCGTACGAATCTGTTGATTCTAGTAACTAAACATATGTTGTTTCATTCTCTCACAGATGGTGAGGACTCGTGCTACCGATCAGGAGGGCCAACCACCAGTACCACCAGCCAGGGCCGCGAGAGGCCGAGGCCGCGGTAGAGGCCGTGGTAGGAGTAGAGGTGCAGCCCGTACAACAGCTGGGGCAGCACCTGTTGATCCACCGATTGTCTCAGATCAGGACCAGGTTCCAGTTGTTGATGCACCAGCTCAGGCACCACCTGTGCCTATTGTGATTCCAGGACTTCAGGAGGCCCTAGCTCAGATTCTGACAGCATGTACCGGCCTTGCTCAGGCGGTCTTTATTTCGATGGCTGCAGCCACTTCTCAGGCCAGGGGAGGCATTCAGACTCCCGTCGCTCGCATACTCGAGCAGGTTATTCAGGGACTTCAGACACCGGAGGCACCACCAGCTTAGCCGGTTGCAGTTGCTCAGGATTATGTAGTTCCTGCTATGCCTGAGGATGATCAGTGTATGTTGGAGTGGTTTGGGAGACTCCAGCCACCACTTTTCAGTGGCACAAAGAGAGAGGATGCTCAGGACTTTTTAGACAAGTGTCAGAGGATACTCCGTACTGCTGGTATTCTGGAGACTTGTGGGGTCTCATTCACTACCTTTCAGTTTTCTGGGGCTGCACTTAGATGGTGGGAGACTTACGAGAGGCGTAGGCCTATTGGCGTAGCACCCCTTACTTGGCAGCAGTTCTCCGTGGTCTTTTTGGAAAAGTTCGTGCCTCGATCCCGTAGAGAGGAGCTGCGCAGATAGTTTGAACTGCTTCGCCAGGGTGATATGTCTGTGACACAGTGTGAGATGCGGTTCTCCAAGTTGGCCCATCCTGCGATCTAGTTGGTTCCCACGGACAGGGAGAGGATCATGAGGTTTATTGATGGTCTCACTTATCAGCTACAGTTTCTCATGACCAGAGAGAGGGTTTCGGGTGCTACTTTTGATGAGGTTGTCGACATTGCTCGATAGATTGAGATGGTTCGCGGTCAGGAGAGGGTTGAGAGGGAGGCCAAAAGGACTCGTGGTTAGGGTGGATTCAGCGATGCTTCTTTTGGGGGGTCAGTTCCAGCACAGTAGAGGTCATCATTTCAGACAGGCTCAGTCAGCTCGGCCATTTCATCGGGGTGCATCATCTGGCCATGGTTCTCATAGTTCTCATCAGGGCCACTCATCACTTAGTGCCCTTCCAGCTCAGAGTTCATCCTGTGCTCCACCTTTTCAGGGCTCTTCCATGCCAGGTTCTTCTACCAGTCATCCCGGTGCTAGGGGCTCCCTTCAGTTTTCGCCACCAGCACCAAGGAGTTGTTTTGAGTGTGGGGAGCTTGGGCATATGTGGAGTCATTGTCCTCATCGTCATGGAGGTCTATCTCAGCAGAGGAGTCCGCCTCCGACTTCAGTACCAGTTACCTCACCACCCGCCCAGTCAGCTCGGGGTGGAGGTCAGTCAGCTAGGGATTGCCCTAGAGGGGGAGGCAGATCAAGGGGTGGCCAGGCCTGTTTCTATGCCCTCCCTGCCAGACCAGATGCTATTGCTTCAAATGCTGTGATTACAAGTATTGTCTCAGTTTTTCACAGAGATGCCTCAGTATTATTTGACCCTGGTTCCACGTATTCATATGTTTCCTCGTATTTCTCCCATTTTCTAGATATGCCCCGTGAGTCTTTAGTTTCATCTGTACATGTATCTACTCCTGTGGGCGATACTACTATTGTGGACCGCGTATATCGGTCATGTGTGGTGATTATTGGGGGTCTGGAGACCCAAGTGGACCTTTTGCTACTCAGTATGGTCGACTTTGATGTGATATTGGGTATGGATTGGTTATCTCCATGTCATGCTGTTCTAGATTATCACGCTAAGACTGTGACGTTGGCTATGCCGGGAATTCCGAGGGTTGAGTGGAGCGGTTCTATAGATTATGTACCAAATAGGGATATTTCATATTTGAAGGCTCAGCACATGGTTAAGAAGGGTTGCCTATTTTATTTGGCTTTTGTAAGGGATGTTAATACAGAGACTCCTGTCATTGATTCTGTTCCGGTGGTAGGTTATTTTCCGAATGTGTTTCCTGCAGACCTACCGGGCATGCCGCCTGATAAGGATATTGACTTTGGTATTGATTTGGTGTCGGGCACTCAGCCCATTTCTATTCCACCGTATCGTATGGCACCGGCGGAGTTGAAGGAATTGAAATAAGGGGTTTATTCGGCCTAGTGTGTCACCTTGGGGTGCACCGATTCTTTTTGTAAAGAAGAAGGATGGTTCCATGAGAATGTGTATTAATTACAGGCAGTTGAACAAGGTCACAGTCAAGAACAAGTATCCTTTGGCTCGTATTGATAATTTATTCGACCAGCCTCACGGAGCGAGAGTGTTCTCTAAGATTGATTTGAGGTCCGGTTATCACCAGCTGAAGATTTAGGATTCAGATATCCTTAAGACAACTTTCAGGACCTGATATGGCCATTATGAGTTCTTGGTGATGTCTTTTGGGCTGACCAATGCCCCAGCAGCGTTCAAGCATTTGATGAACAGTGTATTCCAGCCCTATTTGGACTCATTCGTTGTTGTATTCATTGATGACATCCTGGTGTACTCTCACAGCCAGGAGGAGCACGCTTAGCATTTGAAGATTGTATTACAGAGATTGATGGAGGAGAAGCTTTATGTAAAGTTCTCCAAATGTGAGTTTTGGCTCAGTTCAGTAGCATTCTCGGGGCACGTGGTGTCCAGTGAGGGTATTCAGGTGGACTCGAAGAAGATAAAGGCGGTGTAGAGTTGGCCCAGACCATCCTCAGCCACGGAGATTAGGAGCTTTCTTGGTTTGGTGGGTTACTACCGTCGCTTTGTGGAGGGATTTTCATCTATTGCATCGCCCTTGACCAAATTGACCCAAAAGGGTGCTCCATTCAGGTGGTCGGATGAGTGTGAGGAGAGCTTTCAGAAGCTCAAGACTGCTTTGACCACAGCTCCAGTGTTAGTTTTGCCATCAGCTTCAGGTTCTTACACCGTGTATTATGATGCCTCGAGGATAGGTATTGGTTGTGTTTTGATGCAGGAGGGTAGGGTGATCGTCTATGCCTCGTGCCAATTGAAGACCCATGAGAAGAACTATCCTGTCCATGATCTTGAGTTAGCAGCCATTGTTCACGCCATAAAGATTTTGCGTCATTATTTGTATGGGGTTCATTGTGAGATCTATACTGATCACCAGAGTCTGCAGCATCTGTTCAAGCAGAAGGATCTTAATTTGCATCAGCGGAGATGGTTGGAGCTTCTTAAGGACTATGATATCACTATATGTACCATCCGGGGAAGGCCAATGTGGTGGCCGATGCTTTGAGTCATCGGGCAGAGAGTTTGGGGAGCTTAGCATATCTTCTAGCAACAGAGAGACCTTTGGCATTGGATGTACATGCCTTAGCGGTCCAGCTTGTCAGATTCGATATTTCGGAGCCTAGTCGGGTATTGGCTTGTGTGGTCTCCAGGTCATCTCTTTATGACCGTATCAGGGAGCGTCAGTATGATGACCCCCACCTGCTCGTTCTTCAGGATAGGGTTCGGAGATGTGATGTTAGGTATGTGACTATTGGTGATGACGGCGTGCTGAGAATGCAGGGCCAGATATGTGTGCCTAATGTAGATGGGCTTTGAGAGTTGATTCTTGAGGAGGCCCATAGCTCGCGGTATTCCATCCATCCGGTTGCCGCGGAGATGTACCAGGATTTGAGGCAGCACTATTGGTGGAGGCGGATGAAGAAGGATATAGTTGGGTTTGTGGCTCGGTGTCTCAACTGTCAGCAGGTTAAGTATGAGCATCAGAGACCGGGTGGCTTACTTCAGAGATTAAAGATCCTAGAGTGGAAGTGGGAGCGGATCACCATGGACTTTGTAGTTGGGCTCCCACGGACTTCGAGGAAGTTCGATGCTAATTGGGTTATTGTGGATCGGCTGACCAAGTCCGCGCACTTCATTCCAGTTGGTACTACTTACTCTTCAAAGCGGTTGGCTGAGATTTACATCCAAGAGATCGTTCGCCTGCATGGTGTCCCAGTTTCCATCATTTCAGATAGGGGTACTCAATTCACATCGCAGTTTTGGAGGGTCGTGCAACGAGAGTTGGGTACTCAGGTTGAGTTGAGCATGGCTTTTCACCCTCAGACAGATGGGCAGTCCGAGTGCACTATTCAGATATTGGAGGACATGTTGCGTGCTTATGTCATTGACTTTGGGGGTTCATGGGACCAGTTTCTGCCACTCGCGGAGTTTGCATATAACAATAGTTATCAGTCGAGTATTCAGATGGCTTCGTACGAGGCTTTATATGGGAGGAGGTGTAGATCTCCAGTTGGATGGTTTGAGCCGGGTGAGGCTTGGCTCTTAGGTACAGACTTGGTCCAGGACGCATTAGATAAGGTGAAATTAATTCAGGAGCGGCTTTGCACGGCGCAGTCTAGGCAGAAGAGCTACGCGGATAGGAAGGTTCGTGATGTGTCTTTTATGGTTGGGGAGAAGGTTTTGCTGAAGGCATCACCATGAAGGATGTTATGAGGTTTGGGAAGAGGGGAAAGTTGAGCCCCCGGTTCATTGGGCCTTTTGAAGTACTTCAGAGGATAGGGGAGGTGGCTTATAAGCTTGCCTTGCCACCCAGCTTGTCGAGTGTGCATCCAGTATTTCTTGTTTCCATGCTCCGGAAGTATATTGGAGATCCGTCCCATATTTTGGATTTCAGCATGGTTCAGTTGGAAGGTGATATGACTTATGATGTGGAGCCGGTGGCTATTTTAGATCGGCAGGTTCGAAGGTTGAGGTCAAAAGATATAGCTTTAGTGAAGGTGCAATAGAGAGGTCAGACTGTGGAGGAGGCCACTTGGGAGACCGAGCGGGAGATGCAGAGCAGATATCCACGGCTATTCGAGACTCCAGGTATGTTTCTAGACCCGTTCGAGGACGAACGGATGTTTAAGAGGGGGAGGATGTAACGACCCAGGCAGTCATTTCGAGAGTTATAGCCCCGTTTTCCCCATTTCTACTTCTTTTTGTGTTATTCAGCTATATTATGTTATATCAGGTTAGTTGGTTCGGGAACGGAGTGGTTTCAGAGTGAATTGAGACACTTAGTCTCTTAAGTAGGAACTTAAGTTGGAAAAGTCAACTGGATGTTGACGTATGTGTAAACGATCTCGAATTTGTATTCTGATGGTTCCATTAGCTCCGTTAGGTGATTTTGGACTTAGGAGTGCGTCCGGAATGTGATTTGGAGGTCCATGGTAGAATTAGGCTTGAATTGGCAAAATTGAAAATTTGGCGATTTCGGTCGGCAGTGGAAAATTTGATATTGGGGTCAGAATGGAATTCCAGAAGTTGGAGTAAGTTCGTAGTGTCATTTGTGACGTGTGTGCAAAATTTGAGGTCATTCGGATGTGCTTTGGTTAGTTTCGGCATCGGTTGCCGAATTTGAAAATTTAGAAGTTCTTAGGCTTGAATCTAAGGGTAATTTGATAATTTGATGTTGTTTTGAGTGATTCGAAGGTTCGACTAAGTTGGTATGTTGATGTATGACTTGTTGGTATTTTTGGTTGAAGTCCTGAGGGCCTCGGGGTGATTCCGGGTGGTTAACGGATGTGTCGAAGTTGGAGTGCAGCTGGAGCTGCTGCTTCTGCTATTTTCGCACCTACGGAAGAAAGAGTCGCAGGTGCGAGGCCGTTGGTGCACGTCGGGAGTTCGCAGGTGCAGGCAATGCTGGGCTAGGCCGGATGTGCAGGTGCGAGAAGGCTATCGCATCAGCGAGCCCGCAGGTGTGAGACCTGAGGCGCAGATGCGGAAGGAAGGAAGAAGGCTAGCTTCGCAGATGCGGTGCGCCACGCGCAGGTGCAACGGGTTTGCCGCAGATGCAGAGTCTGGGTGGATAAGTGAGTTGCGCAGGTGTGGCTCCTTGGCCCGTAGGTGCGAGTAAAAGGCCGCAGGTGCAAGAAGCCTGGGCAGATGGTACATTTTGCACACTTCGCGAATTTTGGTGCATTCTTCACTATTTCTATTCGGTTTTGGAGCTTTTGGGAGAGATTTGAAGAGGGAATAAAGGGGGTTTTCATTGAGGTAAGTTACTTGAGCCCTAATACTTGTATATATGGTGATTTTATGTTGTTTAATCATTGTAATTAGTGAAAATGAGGGGTTAGGGCTTGGGATTTTTGGAGAAGTAATTTAAGGATTTGAAGGATCAAACGATGTCGGATTTTGATGAATTTGGTATGGTTAGACTCGTGAGTGAATGGGCTTTCTGGTTTTGTAAATTTTGTTGGATTTCGAGACGTGGGCCCGGGGGCCAGGTTTGAGCCAATTTCGGGTTTTGGTCTAATTTTGTAGCTTTTCTTGTGGAATTCATTCCATTAGCATATATTGATGGTATTGTAATGATTATAAATAGATTTGGATCATTTGGAGGCAAAGTCCAGAGGCAAGAGCATTGCGGGGTAGAGATATGACCGGTTTGAGGTAAGTAACGATTGTAAATCTAGTCCTGAGGGTATGAAACCCCAGATTTCGTATCATTCTACTATTTTGAAGTGACGCACATGCTAGGTGACGGGCGTGTGGGCGTGCACTGTTGGGGATTGTGACTTGGTCCGTCCCGTAGCGACTGTAAAGTTACATATTTTGTGGAAATTATATGATACTTATGTGTTTTTAGAAAGAGTTTCTGTTAATTGGGTCGGATGCCATGCTTGGGCCTTGTGCCTGTGCTGTTTGGACCCTTAGGGGTTTTATTTTATTTTTATTATTCTCTCACTGTTTTCGATTGAAAATCTATACTCAGTCATGGTTATAACTGTTTACTGCATAACTCAGTTTTATTACTCGATTTTGATGCATATAAATGTTGTTTTGGGCTGAGCACCCTGTTTTTACTGAAATGCCCGAGTGGCTTGAGAGATTTATGGCTGAGTGAGGCCGAGGGCCTAATTTGTAAGGATGTTTATGGGATCGGGCTACACGCCACAGCATGTTGCATATTTATGGGATCGGACTGCACGCCGTAGCATGTTGCATATTTATGGGATCGGGTTGCATGCCGCAGCATGTTTGATATATGCCAAGGGCTTGAGTGATTTATGCCATAATTTGGCTTGATATAGTGCTTGGGCTGAAGGAGCCCCTCCGGAGTCTGTACATACCCCCAGTGAGCGCAGGTACCTACTGATTGCGAGTGCCGAGTGCTGAGTGACTGGGAGGCATGAGTGATTTTGAGATATGCCCGAGTGGCAAGAGTGATTGTGAGGTATGCCCGAGTGGCACGAGTGACTGTGATGGTTTGCCCGAGGGGCTGTTTATGATTTCATCATTTTTGATCACCTTTGAATTGAGCCTTGTTTGAAAAACTGTTGAAAAATATCATTAAAAGATTTTTACTGGAACCGGGTTTAAACGAGAGGATTTGATTCAAACACTGATTTTTAACGCATGCTGTACTTTACTGAATAATTGTGATATGAACTTGATATGCTTTATTGCTCGTCACTACTGCTCAGTCTTTATTTATTATTGTTACTTAGTGAGTTGTCGTACTCACGTTACTCCCTGCACCTTGTGTGCAGATCCAGGTGTAGCTGGACATAGTAGTGGTTGTTGATTATTCTGGTTGAAGATTTCTCTTTCTCGGGGATAGCAAGGTAGCTGCTTGGTGACTGTAGCCCCTGCTCTTCTCCCTCTTATCTTCCTTTAGTTGTATTTAGCTATTTTCCAGGCCGAGTTAGCCTTGATATTGTTAGGCAGATTGTAGTAGATGCTCATGACTAGTGACACCCCGATGTCGGGCTTTTCTTTTCCACACTTTTGTTTTCTGTGATTTGAACTCCTTAAATGAAGGTTTTATGTTAAATAGCATTGAAATTATATTTGAAATAAAAATATCGGTTTATTTGGAAATGAGTCGGCTTGCCTAATTCCACGATAGGCGCCATCACGACAGGTTAGATTTTTGGGTCGTGACCCAAGTTCTACAGATGCAACCACAAAACACAATTCTATGAACCCATCCCACGAGGGGCAAGCAAAACACACAAAATAGTCACAAAGGAGCATATCCTAATATAACTGTGTTGCAGGGCATAACCTGATCCAAACTTGCCGATCCACGTAGAACGACCATCGAGCGATAATGCTCATGATCAATAACCACATGTGTATTAATAGCAAACATGTAAAGTGCATGACCATAACCATGAAGAAACAAATAGCACCATATACCGCAGACAGGAAAACCACAACCACAGGGTAATAAATAATTCAACATGCAAGGAACCATGTAGCTCGAATCTCACCACAAAGCCCCAAACATAACCAAATTGTGTACGTAAATAGTTAAGAAACCTCACAACCCACCATAGTATAAGAGAGTAACACATGAGACTTACCGGGACATGAATAAAATCAACTCTAGCCAATGACACACCTATAGTAAATCCTGTGCTAGAGTAAGCAAGCTCGATCAGATACAAAATACACATTCTCATTCGGCCTACCAATGAGCCCCAACCATTCTCGATAATCCCAAAGCGGGTAAATAACCTTTCCAAAGTACACAATAACCCATCTGTAACACATACCATTAGCTGACTAACTTTTAACACATCTTCACAGTTCGAAATCAAAGCATAGTCTGCCTCTAAGAACATCTAGTCCCTAAATCTCGATAATACATGAACCTCTATATATGATCCCAACTCTATCACTCAAATTACTGACACATCACTCATACACAATCATATTACGAAAAATACTCACATAAATATTCCGTGCCACATAGCGAAACCTGAACCTCAGCAGCCAAAAATCAAGCGAGTACCGTAATACCAGTCAAGCATTCGCAAGTTAAAACACAATGTGTCTCCTTGAATGCACACCCTTCTCAGGTGATACCAGTTAGTGCCAACATACTATTAAACATTTGTAATCGTCCATGTGGTAGAGAACCCATGACCTTCCTTTTGAAACCGACCTGCAACCTTGTCCATGGAAATATCAATCCATCACGACGCACCACAACTATAATGATCACTTGTGAAAATACGAAAGCCTTATAATCAACTCTGAATCATAAGCTGGATAAACACCTCATCACCCAAGAACCTTCCACTTAACTCACTCCATAAAAAAATCGCGACATGCAGTAAACCTTCTATACCGTAGAAGACATCAACCTCATGTCGTGGTCAAAATCATCATGAACTCTTTGACCCATTAGCACATAGCCAAGCTAGCAGATCTGAATACATCTAAATCAACCAAGTCACACTGACTACAAAACTAAAAAGTAGCTCAAACCGAAATGCTCACTATGAAGAGACATTCTATGAATCTGAAGCTATTTATTGCATCTCTCTACTACTGCCATGTAGAGAAAATAATAATATAGAATTACCGTAAGTCTCACCACCATCCAATACATATCTCAATCCCAACCATACACAAACCCGAAAAACCTTAAACACCACATATAAATCTTGAACTCATTAGAAACTTCTCGAGAGTCATTCACCTCGCTCCAATATCCAATGCACAATTGATACATGCAGAACAATCTATGCTCTACCAACACATGAATACCCAAAAGAAGCAACTAAGCGATCCCTTATTCACTGCATACCTCATCCCTAATGAATTTCGAACTTGAGTTATTACACAACCTTCATATATCAATAAATTATATTACATCAATGCCTCTAGCAAATTCCTTGCCCAAATCATTCTCGATGGCCCCCTTCTCAAGCCATATCAAACCACAGTGTATCCAAATCCAGGAACTACATCAACGCATGCCCAAATGATCTGATCGTCGATGGTAGAATTTTCCACTTGGCTTGGAGCCACAAACACCTCATATAATAACCCACAATACCCTTCCTTCTTAACACGCCATAACCTCGCACTACTATCCAGCTGAATCTCCTCATAAGCTCGCATAGAAACACACTCTGATCATCCCTGAATACATACTTATCCTCAAGACAATCAAGCCAACTTCCGCAAGTGTCCCAAAATTATAGTATGTACATTCTATTGAATTGATTCTTTATACGAATCACAAAACCTTAAATCTTCTCGCAAAAGATAACCCACCTGCTTAGCCTCTGACCGATATCTCTCTATGGCCCGACTAAAGTCACAACCACTAAGCAATCAATCCCCCTGAGTCTGTACATATCAACCAGATATAAGAATCTGCTTTATCCGACAATTGAACAACTGAAAGAACTATCAACACATCAACACCTAAGCCTAGAAAGCACATCGAGATGATGATCAAGCATCCATAGGCCCCGTAGTCCATCCGCAACATCACTGTCAATGCACAATTGATACCGAGCGTGCAACATCACATACGCGTGAATGGAAGAAAATCTAAGATATAAGCCCCAAGATGAAACAAATACGCACGATGAGGAAAGAAAGATGGGAAGTTTTCTAGATGCCCTGTAGCCTCTCGAATATAGGTATGGACGTTATCATACCGATCCGCGAGACTCTACTAGACACTTGCTCATGACTCGTAGAACCTATGAACCTAGAGCTCTGATACCAACTTGTCACGATCCAAAGCCCTACCAAGTCGTGATAGCACCTCACCTAACCCGCTAGGTAAGACAAATAGTATAAATCACTACTACAATGAGAAATCATCGGTATATTAATAAAACTGTAACAAATTTCATTACAACTATTAGAGGATTGGTAATACAAGTCATGAGCCACTATAATTTAGATTTACAAAGCTGGTGAAATGAATAAATACAACATCTATTTGAAAGATACATAAAGAGAAGTGAATTCCTAAGCTACTATGAACAAAAAGGTAGTATGAATCTGGCACGCTGGTACGTCTCCAATGCAAAGCTCCGTCTTCACAATTACTCATCTCCAGAATCATTACGTAAGGTGCCGAAATTGTAGTATAAGTACAACCGAACTCATGTACTTAATATGTATCTTGATTAATCTTAGAGAAGTAGTGACTATATTTTTAAGTCAAAAAATACTCACCTTGCAGAACCTCTGTTGCTCAATAACATGTATAACATAGAGAAAATATTCAGGATAAACATTTATGGAATATAGAGTATCAACAGTAAAGGTGCCCAACATGATCTGATTCTGTACCAATTACCAAATAACAGAATCAAGAGAACCTTTTGAGAATCAAGTGTATCAATGCATGGTGAAAACATTCGTTTTACATCAATCCATTACGCTACAAACAACTCAACAAAACATAAGGTATCTACTCCACGTAAGTAATCCCATCCTAGCAACCAAATTGTCAAATAACCATAGAGGCATAGATTAACATATTAGGTGCAATGTCAAAACATATAAAATGCACTACAACTCATAAAGAATTCACTTGCAAAATCAAGACAACACCTAGTTTAGACAAAACGTCATACAAAAGAAACACAAACATATGGCAACTCGTGCCCACAAAAATTTACAATAGCCACCCGTATCACTCTGCCCTGACAAAATCATAATAAATATTTGTATCGTTACGCGCTGACAAATACAGTATATCACCTTGTCGCTCCTGCCTGACAAAATAATAATATCCTGCCCTGTCGCTCCTACTTAACAATATCCCTCCTTGTCACTCCCGCCTGAAAAAATAACAATATCCCGCATTGTCGCTCCGGTTTAATAATATTCCCATCATAACAACAACATTATCAATCACAATCGCACGGCAAAAACCTCATGCCACCAACCAACAATCCGCCCAACATTTTCATATGTGCCACAATCAAAACAATGCAAAATAACAAATCATCATCAAGAAGCACACCCTCATAACTCATCAATAAAGTGCACAAGGACATAATCAACAAAAGCGTGGATGGGGTTCAACATATAAAATATGACTATGGAAAAATCAGATATATCAACCAAGTACAAGTAGTTATACAAAGGATGACATATGTGTCACAAAGTGCACACGTCCCCAATCAAGTCACAACAGAAGAAAAGTACCAATATGTGTTTATAACATACGTGTATCTACCTATGAGGCAAGCTTAGCATAAATCTCAAAATTTACTCATCATGTTCCACATAAGGTGCCAATAGCCTCAACATTTCTCTAGCATGGGTTATTGTGCTCACGTTGTCTATTAATTGAATAATACATAGAATCAAGTAAAGCACACAACCAAACAAGGCTTAAAGTAAGCTAGAATCTACCCCGTGCATGAATACCAATGACACATGTATATATGCTCGTCACCTCATATATACATCACCCCAGCATGTAGCAAACAATATAAATTACTAGGAAAAATTTCCTCAACCAAATCTAGGCAAGTTTCTTACCTCAACCAAGCCAAATTAATACTTTAAAAATTCTTCCCCGCACGAGTCGATCTCCGAACAGCTTGAATCTAGCCAAAAACAACTAAATAGCATCAAATAAAGATGTAGGAATCAAACTCAAATGATAAAGATCTTAAATCAAATACTCAAAGTCAACCAAAAAGTCAACATGGGCGCGCACTCTGAAACCCGACAAAACTCACAAATCCCGATCACCCATTCGAATACTAGTTCAAATATACAAGTTTCATCCAAAACCGACTCCAAATCAGGGTTCAATTCTCCATTATTCACTCTCCAAAATTATAGTAAAAATCCCTAATTTCTATTCTTAAATCCCTTGTTTTGATGTTAAAGCTAGTGTTGAATTCATGTGAATCTCACAAATATATTTTAGAATCACTTACCCCAAGCTAATAGATGAAGGTTTAGGTTGAGACCCTTCAAAGTCCAGTTCTTAAGTCTCTAAAGTGGTGACAATGAAATGAAAGTCCATAAGTTCAATTTATATACAAACATCTGATCTTCCACAGTGTTGACCACACTTTTCCTAGTGTGGTCCGCACTTCTAAGTTTTGTGGCCACAATCCATATTGTGCGGCCACAATCCAGCAGTAATTGTACTTCCAGCCTTCAGTAAAATGGCCATAACTCTGTCTACAAATGTCCAAATGGCTAACGGTTTAACTTTCTGGATACTAAAACAAAGAGCTACAACTTTTACTTTTGGATCACCCTAAAATTCCTCATAGATTGAGATATAAAAGCATTTTAAAGCAGACCAATAAACCTACAGATTTCCTGTTGCGGCCCTCAGTGCTGTCCACACTTTGGCCATTGCCTTCAAACTTGGGGGTTTGCGACCACACTTGAGGCTTTGCCTGTAACGACCCGACCGGTCGTTTTGAGCTCTAGCATGTCATTCGGCAGTTTGAGGCCTTGAGTAGCTTCACTTCATGCTTTCTGACTTGTACGTGTGTTCGGACTTGAATTTACGGAAGTTTAGAGTTGATTCGGATGGAAAATTCTAATTTCGGAAGCTTTAAGTTGGAAAATTTGGCTAAGTTTTGATTTTTGAGTAAACGACCTTGGCATCAGGATTTGAAGGTTCTGATAGGTTCGTATGATAATTTCTAACTTGGGCATATTTTTGGGTTGAGTATCGGATCACCCAGGAGCAATTCAGCGCTTATTATGGAGAGTTGGCATTTTTGAAGGTTTAAGAATTTTATAAGTTTGGTTCGAAGTGGATTTTGATGTTATCAATGTCCGTTTGGGGTTCAGAGCCTTAGAATAGGTTCATATCATAATTTGTGACTTGCGCGCAAAGTTTAGCTTCATTCCGGAATGTTTTCATATGGTTTGGACGCGTTCGTCGAAGTTTAAAGGTTTGAAAGTTTAACGAAGGGTTTTGATCGTTGATCCATAGTTTTGATGTTGTTAGGCATGATTTGAGGCTTTGACTAAGTCTGTGTCATGTTTTGGGATGTGTTGGTGTGTTTGGATGGGGTCCCGGGGGCCTCGGGTTTGATTCAGATTGAATTGGAGTAAGAATTTGGCCTTATGCAATTTCTGGTGGCAGCACATCTAGTGTAACCGGACCTGCGAGGTTTTGGCCGTATGTGCGGAACCGCAGAAGCGGCCAAGAGGGTCGCAGAAGCGGTTCTGGCGAGCTGGGAAATGGCCATAGGTGCAAGACCATTTTCGCATCTGCGATGGCGCAGATACGGCATCCTTGAGCGCAGGAGCAGAGTCGAGCGCAGAAGCGAAGGGGACTACCGCACCTGTGATGTCGCAGGAGCGGGACCTTGTCCGCAGGTGCAAAGGGGGCGGCCTCCAGCGCTTTCCGCAGAAGCAGACTTGTTGCCGCAGAAGCGGCCTTGGCCTTCGCAGATGCAAGATTTCGTCTGGGCAGAAGGGTTCTTTAAAATCGAGACTTAGCTCTCATTTCTCTCATTTTCCACTTGGATGGCCGAATTCGAGGAGCTATTTTGAGGAGGTTTTCATCATGCAACACAAGGTAAGTAATTTCCCACTTATTGTAAGTTAATTTCATGGATTCTAAATGGATTTAAACATGAAAAATTGTAGTAATTGTGGGATTTTTGAAGAAACCTAGAAGTTTGGTAATTTTGGATTTTGACCACGTTTTTGGAAATGGAATCGGGAATAAATTATATATTTGAGTTCGTAATGTTATGAGTAAGGTTTATCTTCAAAAAATTTCAGAATCCGGGCACGTGGGCCTGAGGGTGGATTTTATTGACTCTTCGAGCGAAGTTGGGAATTGATATGAATTGATTTATTATGAGTATTAGAGCATATTTTTATTGGTTTGCACGTTGTTTGTCTAGTTTTGAAGAGACGGGCATCGGGTTGAGGTGTTTGAGTGGTGTTGAAGTCGTTATGGAACTTCAGAGTGAGGTAAGCCTCCTTTCTAACTCTGTGAGGTGGAAACTACCCCTAGGTGATGTATTTGATATATGCTACTTGTTGCGGGGGCTACGTACGCACGAGGTGACGAGAGTTCGTACATAGCTAATGTTATTATCCGGGTAGACTTAGGTTCACACCATGCTATAGCTGTACTATTTGAGTTGTCCCTTGCCTATCAAATTCCTTTAATTTACATTACGACTTGAGACTAGAGTTGCATAGAGTGATAGACTTGCTATGGTAGAGATTCAACGGCCTTCATGATTAGCCACGAAATAATTGTACTCCTACAAATTTCTTCCGCGTTATGTGTTTTCATCGAAAGGTTTCCCTTAAAATATATAACTCACATGTCTATTCGTGAGCGGGGTCAAGGACCCGTTAAAGCTTCTTATTCTAATGGGATCGGGTTGCTTACCTCGGCAGTATAATAGATACATCTATGGTTCGTGTCATTCGACCCTCGGCAGTGCGAACATTATGATGGGATCGGGCCGTATGCCTCGGCAGGATTATGTATCACACTCTCATGGGAGCGGGCCGCTCGCCTCGGCAATATAATAGTTGTATCTATGGTTCGCGTCATTCGACCCTCGGCAGTGTACATAATATGATGGGATCGGGTCGTACGCCTCGGCATTCCTATAAAATACTGTTATGAAATCGTGCATAATAATTGACAAGAAGCCAGTATATCTGCTAGTTTTTCTAATTTGAAATGTGACAACCTATCTAGCGAGGTCCATTATATAGACTCCGATTGAGGAGGTAACTACTAGCTGCGAGTTTGAGTTATTGCTGAGAGGAGAATTGTACCACGTATTTATACTTGTTATTTCGTTTATTTACTCGGAGTCACATCTGTTTACTTCTATTGTATCTGTCTTATTGGACCACTAGTAAGTGTCGATGTCGACCCCTCGTTACTACTTCTCTGGGTTAGGTTAGATACTTACTGGGTACGCATTGATTTACGTACTCATGCTATACTTACTGTACTTTTTGTGCACGTACATATATGTCTGGTGGTCTTTTGGGCGCAGAGACGCGGCTATTGCGCGAACTTTACCGTGAGCTGCATTTCATGTTACGATCTGCAACCTATAGAGTCTCCATTAGAGTTATTTATATTCTCCTGTCTAATTTGTATTCGAGACAGATGTTGTATTTTATTATATTTCCTAGTTGATGCTCTTGCACTTGTGACATCGGGTTATGGGGGTTCTTTCTGGTTGTTCATTATTGGGGTCCATGTAAATATTATCGTTTACCCTGTAAATTCTATTTTATACTATTTAATTAGTGAAAATTATGATTTTAAAATACTAAAATGAGTAATTAAGTTGATCAATCACCGTTGGCTTGCCTGACGGCGGTGTTAGGCGCCATCATGACCTTTAGTGGATTTTGGGTCGTGACATTGCCTAAGAACTCCAAAAGTTCCCTCAGCACTCCAAAAATAAACCCTCACTTCTACAGCTCCATGGAATCATCGAAGTGCCGAAATGCCCAAACTTGTTCAAAACTCACCCTAACTTCTCGTCAACACATCCTATCATCCTAACAAGTCCATAAACACTATCTGCACCTATCCAAGGTCTCAAAACACATACGGAAATATTATATCAAAGAATCAAAGACCAAACCACATGTTGAACTCTCTTAAATTCATAAACTTCTAAACTTCCAATCAAGTATCTGATTCATGCCTAACCAACTCGGATCACAACAAAATATTGCACACAAGTTTCAAAGGATAAAATGAACCTATTCCAAGTCTCGAAACAACAATATTAACCTAATAATATAAAAGTCAACTCTCGATCAAAACTATGAACCTTCCTAACCTTCAGCTTTCCAACTTTCGCCAAATAGAGCCAAATCAATTTAGGAACCTCCAAATTCAAATCCAAATACATGTCCAAGTCAAAAATTACCATACGAACCTATTGGAACCACCAAAATACAAATCTGAGGTCGTTTATTCAAAAGTAAATCCTTGGTCAATTATTCCAACTTAAAGCTTTCAAATTCAAAATTACTCTTCCGAAAAAAATCTCGAACTTCCCAAAATCAAAACCAACCGCACGCAAGTTATATTATATCATATGAAGATACTCAAGACCTCAAACCACCAAACAGAATACCAATACTCAAAATGGTCGGTCAGGTCCTTACAAGATGTAAAACAAATTATTTGTTCATGTTCTAGATCAATAATGTTGATAAGAAATTATTCAACTATATAAAAGAAGACCGACAATGAGATGGGCTTTGTGAGCTTGTACATTTTGCCCTACTTAATTTGCTCCTAAAATTAGTAATTTAGTTGCTTTTGATTTTAATATGATTTTGGGAATTTTATTTATTTTTGGTTTGCATTTTAATTGCATTTTGCATTATTAATTGTATCTTAGTGGCATCTTAAATTATGTAAAATCACAAAAAAATATTAATTTACTTTTTTTAGTGTATTTTAGGTAATCAATTGCATAATTAGATAATTAATGAGGTTAATTAGTGAAATAAGGAGTCCAATTTAAAATCACTTTAAGATGGCTATGTGCTTAATATGAAAGAAAATGAAATTGAGGCCAAAGGTACAAAAATCGAGGTGGAACAGAGATGGTTCCTTTAGGCCAAATCCAAATCACTCACCTAATCTAATACCTTAACCCGGTGTGATATCTTCTCTAGGCCAAGGTCCAAACGACGTAGTTTCAGGGGAAAACTACATCGTTTCACCCTCAGGCCCCCTTTAACAAAAGAGAGAATTAAAAATCTAATCTTTGAAATCCATACGCCACCCACTGCCTTTCTTCCGCCACTATCGCCACTTCTCCACCAGCCGAAAATTGCCTCTGCCGGTCAGTGATTGAAAAATAACCTCAAACTATCACCAATCTTTTCCTTTTCATTTCTTCTACCCTAATCTCTAATGATCTCCCTTCGATTTTGAACCAATCTCACCCAAGTCGAACCCCGAAATTAAAAACCCTAGATTTTATCCCCCTTTCCAAATTACCACGATCTAGAACCCCGCTTCCTTTCAAACTTGCATCAATGGGTGGGTCTCTCAAAGATCTACCGATTGATGGTAGTTTTAAGTTATTTCACGGTGGCCGGACGTTGGTCAATTTACCATTGACCAGTCAAAGTTGCCCATCTCCCTCATACAACCTCAATTTTGTTTACCCTCATTATTTTTGTGGCTCTTAGTAGCCATTATCACATGTATCACTTGTCAGACTCCTATTCCCCTTTCTTTCTTTCTATCTTTCTTTTTGAATTAATTGACTGCATGTTAGTGTAACTTCATCAATTAGGTTCCGTCTAATTCTAACTTGATTTATTTTAGTTCAATTAATAATTAACTGCATGTAATTAGTTTTTTGTTATTTAAGCATGTTTGTTTATTAGTTTTTGGTGACTATTAGATATTAGTTGATTAGGTTTTCAATTCGGAGGTTGTCTGATTAGTTGGTCTTTATCTCTTATTCTCAAGATAAGTCCTGCAATGCTTGTTGGGCTTGGTATGATTTACTAGACCTCCGAGAGGTTAATCAGGCTAAGCCTAATTCCCAACTTCTTTCCAGCTCAGTAAAGAGTTAAAACATGTAAGACCTTGAGCTGGAATAAAATAAGTCCTGGGGTTTTTAGGAGCACTACTATCTTTGAACGTGCGTTGCACGTTAATAATGACACGTGATAATTTAAATATTTATTTATATGAAGGAAAAATAAAATTTAATTAATGAGAGAAATTTTTATGTATAATAATACAACAATCATCTAAATGCCGAAAAATATTATTACATTAACATAATACATGAAGTTAAAATAAAAGGACATCATCAAAACTTACACAAATGACCAATTTTGCCATGTTAATTAGATAATTATATATTATAGTTTAAAAGTAATTAATGTGATGGTATCTTAACGAACACTTCTTTATGGGCAATATTATTTTGTGTATATTTCCTCCTAATACGTTGGTTGCTTTGTCTTAACTAGAACTCTTGTTGTCGATCTTGATATCCCTCTTGAAAGTGCAACATATAGTTGTTCGTGTAAGAAAATATATTGCGGTAAATATAGTCTAATATTTAGGATGTTTGTCCTTATGATTTATTTATTATATTTGCAAAACATAAACATACTAAAAATTATTTTCACTCAAATTTAAAAGGATATTATTCCTTAATTTCCGAAGACGAATGAATTTAGGGATAAGAATATACTTAGAAGTACTTTAACCAGTATGATAGTTTTTGCGTGTATGACCATTGTCAAAACTTCTGTATATCATATGTGTGCAATTACATAAGTTATTCGACGTATCTAAGTTTTTCAGTAGTATGACGAGTATATTTTTCTTCAAAATTAACCTATATACAGTAGAAGATCAATTTTAACTTAGTCTATTATATATACGGTGACACTAATATACATAGGAAATAAGAAACTTGACAACAAACATGTATGGTAGAAGGCCATTTGGTATTAAAGTATTTAATTATTCTTCTTGGTAGTAATTATTGATATTATTTTCTGCTGAATCAAAAACTGAAAAACATTTTATTTTTACTATAAAATTTTGCAATCAACATTTTATTTAGTTGATCAACATATTCATTTATGCTAGCTAAAATATCTTTTTAATTCTATCATGCGATTTGCACATATTGCGTTTTAATTTAATAATAGAAATATTTCTCTTATTAAATGCACTACTATTACCATTGGGATTGATAACCAAGTGTTCAGGAAGAACCAAATCATCTTTTATTTGATGCTCTTCTTTATTTCCCACACGAAGGAAAAAGACACTGAATACTGGATCTGTTCTTACTTTTATATTTCTTGTCAGTTGAATCTTTTTCGTTTGAGGCCAGAAGTATAACTTTGGCAAGCTAGCTTTTACAGTCTCTGCTTTTGTCAATTTTGGAACTACTGGTAGTACTTGACAGTCACCTCCCAAAACGTTAATTTTTCACCAAACGTGTCACGATCCAAAACCGAGGAGTGCGACCGGCGCTCCACCGATTGAACCCGGCCGAGCAAGCCTATTAGATTTCCTTCTACCCAACTCATTCATGAATAAAGAGAATATATGTTTTCATTAATTGCAAAATAAAGCTGTCATGCTTGAAATTACCAATTTCTTGCCATAAGTTTCATTATTTTTAAAGTCTCAAATGGACAATTAATACAACCACAACATAGCATAGTTTAACTTTCCCAGCACCAAATACACAACTCACACTAGCCTCTATAGATAAAGAAGAGTACAATGATACTGCCGGCAACAAGGCCCCGACTCTACCTCAAACAAGATACACAAAGTACAAAAGATACATGACCCCGTGATGAAATAGGGCTCACCGAGTCTGCTGAGAAAATGATGATGTGCAACTAACTGCGATCAACACTGTCTGCTATTTAACCACATGCATCCATTTTAAGATGCAGCGCCCCCGGCAAAAGGGACGTTAGTACCGTCGAATAGTACTGGTATACAAAGCTAAAACACCATCTCAATAGAATGGACAATAATACAAGGGGGAAACAGTCATAAGTTAAATAAGAGCTTCAAAACAATACTAAAACATCAAGTAAGGATCACATAAGTTCTCAAAAAAATTTCCATCTTATTAGGCTGGGTAATCTTTAGTGCCATATGCCACAATTCACAATACCAAAGTGTTCTTACACGGAGTCCAATCTCGACCCGATCGGCTAGGTCATCTCATTTGAGACATCAACCATATCCACAATTTCAATTATCATTTTCAGCATAGTGCCACAACCCACAATACCACTGTATTCTTACACGGAGTCTGATCTCGGCCCGATCGGCTAGGCCATCTCACTTGAGACAGCAACCATTTTTTATCAATCATTTCACATCGTACTTCTTTCATATACTTTCAATTCATTGGCACTAGTGATTTCAATTACAAAGTCATTCTTGGCACTTGGCCATATTTCATAGTTTCGGTCCCCTTTTCCACATTCAAATATCATTATCATAATCATTATCAACAACAATAAGGCTTCCCATTCAAGACAGTAAGTTCACATAACACAACAGTTTGGGAATCTTAGGCACATAAAGGCTTTTCATACAATTTGGCATAACAACCTTTATTTCGATCTTGACATGAAGTCATAACATTTCTAACACATATTCCACATTTTGAACATATCCTCAAATGGCAAGATGACATGACAAAAACATTTAGAATAAAGTACTATTCATGCCATGAACACCGTGGAATTCGATTACATGAACACCGTGGAATTCGATTCTAAGAAGAAGGGGGTTTAGCCATACATACCTCAATTCGTCCCTTAATGATACTACAATGATGCACTACACTAAGCAACTTCAATCTACAATAACAACATCCAATGAGACCAAAATTAGTAACAAATCCCATGGGTTCATTGTATTCATAAATTTCATCGACAAGATTACCATTCACCTCCTCTCTTGTTTTCTCAAAAGTACTATTCATGCCATGAACTAGAGTTTTATAATCCAATCTTTCAACCATTAAAACTTGTAACAAATGCTTCAAATACTTCTAACTACTCATAATAAACGAGTTTGAAGCATTGGAATTACCTCTAGTAGATCAATCTTGAAAAATCACAACTTTGGTGATTTTTGTGTTCTTGAGGATTTGATGATGAAATCTTGTATTTGTATGTAATAATGATGTTAGAACTCATGTATATTGAGTAATAATCAACCCAAAACATAATTAAAAACTTACCTTGGTTGATTGGACTTGATTTGAGCTCAAAATCATCCCTTCACCTCAAGAACCCTAACCCCCAAATACTCAAAATATCCCCCTTCCCCGACCTTATTATTTA
This sequence comes from Nicotiana tomentosiformis, assembly GCF_000390325.3. Classification (NCBI taxonomy): domain Eukaryota; kingdom Viridiplantae; phylum Streptophyta; class Magnoliopsida; order Solanales; family Solanaceae; genus Nicotiana; species Nicotiana tomentosiformis. Next base: position 53,574,487 of record NC_090819.1, read on the forward strand.
TAGGCCCAGATTTTTGGGTTTTGGATGCGGCCCTGGATGCTTCGCATCCCCACGTCACTCCTCTTTGCAGCTCAGATGCGGACCTGGATGCTATGGCAGCACTTCACTGCCAGCCTCTCTTTCGGACGCGGCATTGGATGCTTCGCATCTGAGGCTCCTCCGCCAACCTTTGGTAATTTTGTCATAACTTCTTGTAGGAATATCCAAATGACAAACGGTTTGAAGCGTTGAAAACTAGACTCAAAGAACTTTAATTTTATAGGTCATACATCACCTAAATACTTATATATATATATATAGGTCATATATCACCTAAGTCTTTACATATATATAGTTATGACCGTCCAAAATTTAGTTTTGTGCGTACTCATTTGGAACTTTAGTCTATCATGAAATTTCCAACTTGACTTGGACTTAGGGCTCTTCCTAGACCCCACATCACTTATAATATGACTCGTACACTTATTATCGTATCCAATTGATATCCATACCATTAATAGTTCTCATCTGCACACAAAATAATATAATTAGCGCTTAAGTACTTCGAACTTTTTTGGGGTGTTACATTCTCCCCCACTTAAGAACATTCGTCCTCGAATGTTTCACAAGTCACTTCTAAAATTAGAGTTATCTTTATACCTCCAACCATTATACATAGGAACTCATGACTACATCGATCTCATACTTCCTTTCCAAAATTTTAACTTACTTATGGCCCTTAAAATTTGCCTATCTTTACAAATTCGTAAAAGTTTCAGCAGAGTTTCCCCTGTAACTGGGCCTGTCCACCTGCCAGAGAATCCTAGAAACCAATCCTAACAACATGTACATAATCCAATGACGCATATAATATAAAAAAACAACACCAACCGTGGCCTCATAAGCAATATATTACCAGAAAAGGAACATCCTTAATATCACGATAAAAATGATACATAATTCATACAAGGTAACTCTTAGCATTTTCATAGACACAACTTTATAAATACATGGCTATTCAAACAAATAAGGATACTTCTTCTTCATTGCTTCCTCGGCCTCCCAGGTTGCCTCTTCAACCTGCTGGTTTTGCCATAACACTTTCACGGAGGCAATTCCTTTATTTCTCAACTTTCGGACTTGCCGATCAATAATAGAAACCAGAATCTCTTCATAAGTCAATTCCTCGTTAACCTCAATAGTCTCTACCGGAACAATGAGTTTCAGGTCTCCAAGTACTTTCTTCAATATAGACACATGAAATACCGGGTGCACTAATGACATCTCAGGTGGTAGCTCAAGCTTATACGCCACGTCACCGATCCTCTGAATGATTCTGTACAGTCCGACATACCTCAAACTTAGTTTCCCTTTCTTACCAAATCGCATTACAACCTTCATGGGGGAAACCTTCAAGAATACCCAATCATCTTCTTTGAATGCCAAATCCCTACGACGAACATCCGAATATGATTTATGATGACTCTGAGCGGTCTTCAACCGCTCCTTAATGATTTTAACTTTTTTCATGGCCTGATGCACGAGGTATGGCCCTATCAACTCTGCCTCACTAATTTCAAACCACCCAATGGGAGATCTGTATCTCCTACCATATAAAGCCTTGAACGATGCCATTTGAATGTTAGAATGATAGCTATTGTTGTATGTAAATTCTATGAGTGGTAAATGATCATCCCCTCTACCTTTGAAGACTAGAACACAAACGCACAACATATCCTTAAGCGTCTGAATAGTCCGCTCTACCTGCCCGTCAGTCTGCGGGTGAAAGGCTGTACTAAGATTAACCTGAGTAACCAAGCCTTGCTGAAATTTCTTTCAAAAATTAGTAGTGAATTGTGCTCCCCGATCAGAAGTGATGGAAACTGGGGTGCCATGCAACCTGACTATTTCTTTGATATACAACTGAGCATACTGCTCCGCTGTGTCGGTAGACTTAACCGGCAAAAAAGTGCGCTGACTTCGTGAGTCTATCCACAATCACCCAAATCGAGTCAAACTTACGAGGAGTACGAGGTAATCGTACCACAAAGTCCATATTGATCATCTCCCACTTCCACATTGGAATTTCAATGTTCCGTGCCAACCCACCGGGCCTAGTGTGTTCGGCCTTCACTTGCTGACAATTCGTACATCTTGCCACAAAGTCCGCCACATTCCTCTTCATATCATTCCACCAATAGACTTCCTTGAGATCATGATACATTTTCTTAGAACCTGGGTGCACGGAATACCTAGAAGTGTGATCTTCAGTCATAATTCTTTTCCGGAGACCACCCACATTTGGAACAAATAGACGCCCTCGGTACCTTAGTGTACCATCATCCATGCCAAGAGAAAAACCATTATTTTATGTTTTTGAATCCCCTCCTTCAATTGCACCAAAAATGGATCGTTGTATTGCTTCTCTTTGACTTCCACACAAGTGATGATTCATCCCTATTTTGTACAATTACCCCTCCTTCATTAGAGTCCACAATACGAACTCCCAAACTAGCCAATCGATGAACTTCCTTGGCCAACGGCCTTTGGCATGTCTCCGAGTGAGCCAAACTACCCATAGATTTTTGGGTAAGAGCATCCGCCACAACATTGGCTTCTTCGGATGATATAGAATATTGATATCGTAATCCTTACGTAACTCATGCCATCTTCTCTACTTTAGATTCAATTTCTTCTATTTGCAAATATATTGAAGACTCTTATGGTCCATGAATATAGCAACATGAACCCCATATAAATAATGATGCCAAATATTCAACGCAAATACCACTGCCGCAAGTTCCAAGTCATCTGTTGGATAATTCTTTTCATGATTCTTGAGTTGCCTAGAGGCATAAATGATCATCTTGCCACATTGCATTATTAGTGGAACATCTATATCATATTTCTCTTTTATATGACCTCCTAGGAATTGAGTTCTACAAAAATTTCTTTGATACAGTTACAATCTTATTAGTACTTGCAACTTATTTTTTCCAAATTTCTCAACAAAAGATATTACTAGGTCAGTTTTCTTATGGGGCCATCTGTTTCAAATGAATAACATCTACTTGCTCGTGCTCACACCTTGATAACATAAACCTGCATGGCATTGCCTCAATATGTGAAGTAACATCATGCTCAGACCTTTCTTAGCCATCCTCTTTCCTCATTAAAAGTCTTATAGGATTTTAAGAAACTACTCTACTTCCCTGGTGAACATTCTCACGATTCCTCTTTACTGCTAAACACTTCCCAAAACACATATCGATACCTTTCATATATATATTTAGCCCGAACAGGGCCTTTTATGAAACTTGAGATCCTCCTAAATTCTTCAACGATGACTTCTTGTTTTCCTTATAAGTGTAGGACTTAGTCCACCTGATTCCATCCTCGATGAGTAACTCACCTTATTCCCAGTATTGTAGTCACCAACATTGCTTCCTGGTATTGCAGCATAAGAGCTATCATGTTAAACATGTTTGGTTCGTAACAAGTGTTCATCCTCTCTTAATCTGTTTCAAACATTTCCCCTTTGGTCTAGACAATATGTTGGTATTTCCTTTGTGACTAGAGCATTCACTCCCATCCCATTTTTTCCTTAATTCATAGTTGACAACCTTATTGTGCCACACACGTGTTTGCCTCCCATGAACTCGTAGTATCATTGTGCCTAGTTTGTTGAGTTTATCACACCACCACTTCATCACCAGTAGTCTCACTTTTCAATGTAACATGTAGACATGAACTCCCTCTATATCGTTTAGTCGATATTCAGTGCCACTCAAGTCGGCTGCATTACAGTTGATCCTTTATATCTTCTATTAACACTTGTGCTCTAGGCGAGTCCACCATTCTGATACGAACTATTTTGAGATAACCATGGCCATCTAAATTTATAGATTTTTCTTCCAATTCTTCTCGCCTCATTCTTCCTAGTTAGTGATTAGCCATGCGCTATTCCATACGTTACGTGGTCTTTTCCCTTAGTTGGGAATTCATCATGTTCGCTTCTCGACACTTATTGGGATATCCGTGGGAAAGTGTGTTCATTTGTGTACCACTTAACACTTCCTTGCTTGTAAGATTCTTAAAAGACTCTCCATCAAGTCCAGATGTACTCTTGGGTTATTATAACATCACATTTATCTCTCTCACTCGTTCTGTCTTTCTTAAAGCCTTGGAACTTTAGCTAAATTACAAATCCGTGATTAACTCATTCCAAGAACTCGCAAGTCTTTCATATTTGATCTGTAGTACTTCCTTGGGTTCCATTGTCCCTGACTCTTTAACAAGTATAAAACACTTTTGCAAACCTTACTCTTAGTTTCTAGTGTCATTGACCTTGTCATGTATATTGCCACGTACAAAGAATTTATATTTCCTAACCTTCCACATTATTTTTGTACTAGTGGTTTATCTTTTGCATTTCCTTTCAGAGAATCATGTTATCCCTTACCACTTTTCTAGACTACACATGTCTTCAACAAAATATCCAAACATTATAGCTAAATGGCCCTACTCTCATTTTATTGCACGTAAGTAGCCTCACCATGGTCCTTTCCTCCCCACTTGGGGTGAATGTTTCACATTTCGACATCAGTCTTGAATTTAGCAATTTGACGGATACATGTTTCACATCTCTAGTACTCTTGTATATGATTGACTATTAGGGAGATTTAAGTCCCCATGGTATTAACCTCATAAGTTCTTTACTCTTATTCAGCCACACAGGCCTGGGATCCAAATCCCTCGTGTCAATATTATTTTTGGAGTGTAACACCACTTCGCACATTCCTGGGATATTTATAATATTCATAGTGCTAGGGTCTTCTCATTGTGGGTTCACTTAACTCTCCTTTCATAACTTCTTGTCTCCCGTGAGAGAACTACACATTTATCATTACTCTCCAGGCCATGCCTTTCATATATCACGTGCCTATGTAACAAATTTACATCTTAGAATCATACACATGGTTCCCACACTATCCACATGTACTAGTTAAGCTTAGGTCTCATTTATCACGTCAATGCCTCTTTGGAGGTGGGCAATCACTTTTAGCAGTCTTCTCATATCAAGTATGCTCATGGTACTATATACTTGTCTCATATGGCCATACCATCCATTCAACATGATACATGTGCCATCTGTTTAATATTCAGACCTTTACCCATTTGTCATGTCACATGACAACATCACTTGGAATAAACCAAAAGAGCATTTAAGTACCTTGAACCTCAACGTATGAGTTAGAGGAAGAACAATTTCACAACCAGCTTCATCGCACGATTCAGAATATCAAAGAAGGGTATTATTCCTAAATGCCCATGTAGCATCCTAATTATAGATGTGGTCGACAACACACCGATAATAAGGACTCTACTAGACATGGCTCCGAGACATCCTAGGACACTTTAAAACCTTAGGCTCTGATACCAAGTTTGTCACGCCCCAAAACTGAGGAGCGCGACCGGCGCTCCACCGAGTGAACCCGGTCGAGCAAGCCTATTAGATTTCCTTCTACCCAACTCATTCATGAATAAAGAGAATATATATTTTCATTAATTGCAAAATAAAGTTGTCATGCTTGAAATTACCAATTTCTTGCCATAAGTTTCATAATTTTTAAAGTCTCAAATGGACAAGTAATACAACCACAATATAGCATAATTTACCTTTCCCAGCACCAAATATACAACCCACACCATGTCTACGGAGGCTCTATGGATAAAGAAGAGTACAATGATACTGCCGGCAACAAAGCCCCGACTATACCTCAAACAAGATACACAAAGTACTTCAAATTTCAGTAATGTTGCACAATTGGTGTTCAAATTGAAATTGTCAATCAATAAATTTTGAAGGTGTTTGACTCTCTACCATTGACAGCCATTTAAAAACTTTGAAGCTTTGAATTCGAATTTGAATTTTCAAAAACCATTATTTGTTTGGATTGGGTGTTGTTGCAAACAATTGGGAATATTGTTTGGAGTTTATATCTCAATTTTGAGGATGTTTTGGTGAATATTAAACTTGATTTTGGCTGAATTTCAGATTGAAACTTGAAGAAGAAGAAGAAGACATGACATACATTATACATACGAAATTGTAGTAAAGTTGCAGTAAAATTGTAGAAAAATTGTATTCTGTTGTTTATATATATTGTTTTATTTAAATATTGTATGAAAGTTGAACAATATTGTATAAAAATTGTATTTAAGTTGTATGATATTGTAGTTATATATAATTGGGTAGAAATAATATATGAAAGTTGTAGATAAGTTGTATAATATATAATTAGTTGCATGAAATTTTTTTTTACTATATATAAATCAGATACAAAATATACAAAAGACATATTGTATAAAATTTGTATAAAAATTGTATTTAAGTGGTATGATATTGTAGTTGTATATAATTGGGTAGAAATAATGTATGAAAGTTGTAGATAAGTTGTATAATATATAATTAGTTGTATGAAATTTATTTTTACTATGTATAAATCAGATACAAAATATACAAAAAACATATTTTATAAAATTTATATAAAAATTGTATTTAAGTGGTATGATATTGTTGTTGTATTTAACTAAGTAAAACTGATGTATGAAAGTTGTAGATAAATCATAAATAAGTTGTATACTATATAATTTATTTTTAATTTGTATTTTGTTGTAGATGTATTAAATTTGTACAATTTTTTTTTTAAATTTGTATATTGTACCATGCCGTTATATATTTACCATCATTGATCTAATCGAAGCCCTCGTATAATAATCATATATACTACAGTTCATAGTACATATCCATTTGTGTTATTGAAATTCCTATGTCTACTGGGAATTTGCAAGATGGGCAACCAGATCTACTTCTCCTAATAAAATTGGGCCAAAGGAAAATTTTAGTTTTGACTCGCTGCAAATTTCAGTTACGGGCAGCGTTCAGAGTTGCCAATGATAAGGAGAACTCACAAATACAAAAAAATAAATTGATTGAAAAGGCAAAGGTGAAAAAGAGAACCTTTGGATAATCAACTCATGTCTCCTCAAATGCAAAGTTCCCTTTTTTCTTTCGTCATTACGGGAGAAGATAGTAGTGCAGTTACAATACAGAGATAAAAGATTGATCGAAAAAGCAAATTACGCTGCAAAATTTAGAGTCGGGAAGATGTAACCGAGTAGGCGGCAAAAAAAGGAAAAAAGGAGAGGAGAAAAAAAAAAGAAAAAAAGTGTAATTAAATCCCTTAATTTAAGGCAGTAATGATGGATTGTGTATGTCTTGTAAGCAAACTTCAGTTAGGGTGGGTAATATGCAAATCTAGGATAATTTTGATAAATAAGTTTCAAATATTGTATAGGAACGAAAAAAATTCCTAAAATAATTAGATTAATTGTCAAATGGTTGATTTTGTAAAAATGATAATGGTAATCATTTGCAAGTTCTGGACGAGCTGGACCTATTGCCTAACCGAAAAAGGGTTTTGTATGTGGGTCTATGGATGGAATCATTAGGTCTTTAAACCTCTGCTTTTGACTTAGCCTAGTGGCCTTAAAGGCCCAAATGGGGCCTGATGCCTTTATAAGGGCATGGCCGATGGAAGAACGACGTCCAACGTTAATGGGCTCCTCTTTTAGGCCATGTAGTCGCTATAATCAATCATCTAATGCTCAGGCCCGTTTGCCTAGCAACGAATAAGTCCAACAATTATTTTTCTTACAACTTAACTAATCATCCATCTAAATCAAGATAATATGAAGAACTTTGAAATAATACTAATAGATTAAATCAAGACCGAAAATTTGCTTTCAATTGAATTTCAACAGTTTCTTTAAGTCACAATCCATTAGTAATTTAATTCACTCTTTAGTTTATATTTGTAACCTTATTGATAATTGCAAAGGTAGAATGTTAGCAATTATTTAAGTTGTAACATAATTGGTCTTGTTTGTTAAACCTTACACTTCTTTTCACAAAATATCCATAACTCTTAGTCTTACACAAATTTCAAATCAAGAAGAAGAATTCATAAATGCTAGAATGCTTTAGGAGAGCTCCAATAAAACATGGCTATATATACGTCTGCACAATATAACTATAAATCCTAAATTAAATGGCAAAGCATGCATTCGTGTAAGGCCCCATAAAAGTTCGCAAGGGATCTAAGGCATTAAAGTGATAAGGACAAGCTAAGATGTTCGGAAGGTTGAAGGATATGTTTTCGTGGAACGCAAAGCTCGCCACACATAAGGCCCCATAAAATTTCACCTAAAATCCGGTGTTTCGTGGTGCCGAGGTAGGCTAACGTATTTGAGGGTTGTAGAAAACTCACCACGGTACGAATATTTTGGATTGAGCAGAGCATTGAAGAAAAATTGTTGTAGAACAGGGCATTTCTGCGGTCCATTATGCGACAACAGAACTGATCTGCGTCCCGCAGATCTGCCGCAGAGTAAAGCAGAGAAATGGGCTAATTTTGGGGATTATTTTGCGGTCAACTATGAGACCGCATAATCGTTTCGCAGGCCGCACATCCGTCGCAGATCCAACATGAATATTTTCGAAGGGAGATTCTACGGTCCATTCTGCGGCCGCATAATTAATATGCGGGCCGCAGACCTGGCCGCAGGTTGGACCAGACCAGCCCAGTTTTTGGGACCGTTTATGCGGATCATTTTGCGGGCCGCAGACTTGATCTGCGGTGCACTCTGCGACCTCAGAGTTGAGGTCGGAGGGACAATTTTATGGTTTTAAAACCTGACCCCGTTTTTATAAAACAACCTTAGGGGTCATTTTAGAAGGTTGAAACTGATATTTTAAAGAGAGGAAAGTGGTTTAGAGTGAGAAGAAGAATTCTTAAGCTATTTGTTCATCAATCTTTGCTCAAGTCCAGAAGAATTCACAAGAATAACTCACAAGGCCTTCATCCAAGAGGTAAGACTCTAGCCCTAGCCTTCAATTTCGAAATTTGGGTTGGGAATAGGTAATGAGGAAGAAGGTTTTGAGAATAAGAGTTGTTATTTATGCATGCATGTACTAACAAAGGTGGTAGGAAGGTTGTGGAGTATTTGTGTGTGGTCTATTGAAGTGGGGATTAATTGTGGGGTGAAGGAATCCATCATAGGATGACCTTGAAACCTTAATGCATACCTAGTGCTTGATAAAATGCTCAAATGAGAAGAAACCCCGAGTATCTTCCTAATTATGGTTCAAATTTATCGTGTTTCTAATAGATTAAAGTCGCTAGGATTTTTGAATTATTGTAGTAATTTAAAATAGCTCAAGCGAGGTATGTTGGCTAAACTCTTCTTGTAGAATCGATTTCATGATTTCCTCGTAAGTTGCGATTATGTTTGGCTCAATTTCTTATGCCTCATGTTCCGAGTCCTTCCTAATAGAGTTGATTATCGTAAAATAAGTGTTGTGGTGAAAGATGTATGTACCCAAAATGTGTTCCAAATGTTTCTATCATATCATGATTCCTTCCGAGAATATAATCTAGTATGATCAATGTATCAAAGGTGTTGTGATTTAAAAACCATGTTTCAATAGCAAGCTAGTATGCCTAATCGTGGTAGAGAAACTCAATGTGCTTAAGACTCTTGTTTGCTCATATGGGTACTTAAGGTCTTGATTAGAAATTCTCTTATTCATGATAATCCTTGGTAACGCCTGAATATTTTAGGGGTGAGTATGAAATATGAAATACGACCGACATACCAAGAATGATATTACAATTGTGGCCACTAGTTCCAATAAAATGAAAAGATGTGAGAAAGATTATGAAATGAGATGTAAATTCTTTGAATAATAAATGCTTTGGGAATATCGTTTAGTCACCGAGGAAGGGTAGGTCGAAATAACCTAATCCCGAAACTACACGTGCCGGTGTAGGAGCGATTAAGGGGTAAATCAGTGTTGATTAGACGAGATTGTTTCCCCTTATATGGGATGAGATTTGATATGTTGAAATATTTCCCCTTAAATGGAATGAGATTATTGGTAGCAGGATGTGATGCGGCATTATGGTGAGACGGCTTAGCCGATCGGGCTGAGATCGGATGACATGCCGCACACATGGTGGTGTTGTGATTGGATGTGTCGAGGTGAGATGGCATAGCCGATCGGGCTGAGATCGGACTCCATGCTAAAATCACGGTGGTATATCGGTACTAAAGATCTCCCTACTTAAAAATATTGAAACTTACTTGAAATTTTACTTTTCTCCTAACTTGAAACCTTGATATTATTTGAGGCTCTTATTGATTTCATGTTTCCTTTTTCTTTTACTATTACTCGTTCTATAGAGAGGGTGTTTAGTTTTACATACTAGTACTATTCCATATGTACTAACGTCCCTTTTTGCCGGGGGAGCTGCATCTTTAATGGATGCAGGTGGTTCCATAGCAGGTAGTGTTGATCAGCGATAGCAGCACACCCTCTCCTCAGCTGACTTGGTGAGCCCCATTTCATTTTGGGATCTTGTATCTCTTGTCCTCTATGTATATTATTTTGAGGTATAGCCGGATCCTTGTTGCCGGCACTATCATGCTACTCTTTTGTATCTATTAGAGGCTCCGAAGACATAACATGGGGGGAGGGGTACCTTTGTTTTGGGAAGTCAAATTAGAAATATTATATTTGTATCATATGTTTCCACTTCTAAAGTATGAATGTGTAATGTAATATTTTGAGAAACCTTGAATGAAGTTCTAACGGTAATGAAATTTGAATTGTTCATGTAACCTTCTCGTTGTCTAATTAATGAAATATATCTTCTCTTTATTCATGGGTGAGTTGGGGTAGAAGGCATTATATAGGCTTGCTTGGCTGGGTTATCTCGGTTGAGCGCCGGTCGCGCTCCCCGAGGTTGGGGCGTGACATCGCATAACGGATTTGTAAACCGCACAATGCATCGCAAAGTGGAACTCTAGCTCAAGATTTAGAGTACATGTGGTCGGTTGTACTCATACTACACTTCTGCACCTTGCATTCAGATTTTGGAGCTGATGTTGCTGCATGTGGCGGGTGCTGGCATTGAAGACGTACCTGCGTTCTGGTTATAGCTACCTCTTGTTCTTGGTAGCTTTAGATTTATAAATCTGTTTATGTATATTTCGAATAGATGATCTATTTATTTCATACTATCTTTGTAAACTCTAAATCTTAGAAGCTCATGATTTATACTACCAATCCTTGAGATTTTTGTATAAAATATCAGTTATTTGTTCATTTATTTTCTCAGTAAATCTCATTTGAATTGAATTGTGTTAATTGGCTTACCTAGCGGGTTAGGTTAGGTGCCATCACGACTAGTAGGATTTTTGGTCGTGACACTAGGTTATGACCATAACCGGATAGAGTTGATCTGATAAAATGCCTTATTTGGACAACATGAATACATTATTCATGTTTTATTGGTTGTATGACTACGTGATGACTCTCCATTATGATTAGAACCATGATAAGGTTAGGACTTGTTGATTTGGGCATAAAAGATTTATTTTGCTATGTTGAGCTTTCTTTGTAATGGTTCTAATTAGCCAGCTTTGCGATGGTTCCTTCTTCGCGAAGATTAGCTCATTTTTGCGATGGTTCCTTCTTCGCATTCGCGAGGTAATTATCGCATTTGCAACTTCCACAATTTCGATACATAAGTCGCAATTGCAATGTCAGTGGCTCATAGGTTGGTTCACATTTGCGACCAGCTATTCACTTTTGAGAATATTGCAATTGCAAATATGAGTTCACAATTGTGACATTTGCAGATGGGATAAAGCTTGGGATTTCGGGATCTAGCTTATTTATTCCATATTTGAGATCTAGACTACACTTAGAGGCGATTTTGTAGAGCAATTTCTTTCCAACTTCATAGTTTAGTAACTTTACCTTGTTTCTGATCAATTTTAATTATGCTTCATATATTTTCATAGAGTAGCAATAGGATTTTTGGTTATAAATTAAGGATTTAGTATTTTAGAGATTTAGAACTCGGTTTGAGATCGGATCTCGAAACAACTAACATATTTGGACTCGAGGATGAATGGGTAATCGTAATTTGATCGAGATTTTGAATTTTGACCAAGTAGGCTTGGGTTGATTTTTTGTTGCCTTTTTTTAATATGATAAAGATCAAATCTTTTTGATACTATGATAGTTTCTAAAGCTTGTTTTTACTTATTTGGGCATTATTTGACTAGATTCAAGTGGTTTGGAGGCTTGTTCTAAAGGAAAAGCTTGGTTGGATTGCTGATTTTGTTTTTTCAAAAAGAGGTAAGTATCGTGTTTAACCTTGATTTGAGGGAATTAGGACATGATTGGACTATTTTCTACGTGATATATGTGTGAAAATGATGTATATGCAAGGTAACGAGTGTATATGTATTGTCATGGGTTTAGGCATGCTGTGTATTAGTTTATTTCATGCCTTTAATTATACCATATGTTTACTTATTTCATGCTTTTATTTGTTATGTTCTCTTACTTGATACATGCTTCTACCTGATATATATATATATATTCCTTCACTTGTTACATGCCTTTATTTGTCACATGTTCCCACTTTCTTCATGCCTTTATTTATTGTATGCCTTTACTTGTTACATGCCCTTACATGTTATTAGATATATGCCTTTACTTGCTTTATGCCTTTACCTGCTTTATACATTAACTTGCTTTATTACCTTTACTTGTTTCTTGTCTTACTCTGCTGTGCTATGTTGGATTATGTGACCTTTAGATTGTTCTCGTGTTTATGACTTTTTGAAGTCTTTGTTGATATATTTATGGTGATGCTAGTTCTTGAAGGTTGAATTGTTTGTCACTCATTGTTCGTGCTCATATTTCCTTGGTGAGTTATGTGTTTCAGTTCTCTTTATGTTATGTTGTGTGTTTCACCATACTTGGTTGTTTATTGGCCGCTTACATATGAATTGGTATATTGGGATCAGGTCGAATACTGCAACGATATTTATTATTGATATGGGGATCGAGTTGAACACCTCTACAATACTTATTATTGATATTGGGATTGGTTGCTCACTACAACGATATTTATTATTAATATTGGGATCGGGTAGCATGCCACGACATATAGTAAGTCTTGTAGTTATTCTTGGTTGTTGCTCTCCACTATGGTGTTGTGTTAAAAGGTTATTCCGTGATGTTTTTTCTTGAACCTTGTTATCTATTATCTTATTTAATTTTATGACTTTACTCATTTCTCTATTTTGCTGTTGTTTTCTGCTTAATACTTGTACAATTTTATTGTGAGTGTCTTGTCATAGTTTCGTCACTACCTCATCAAGGTTAGGCTCGATACTTACTAGGTACATGGGGTGGGTTGTACTCATACTACACCTTCACAGAGAGACTATTTAGGAGACTTGAGGTAGTGTTGCATGCCATTCGCAGACTCTAGAGTCCCATTCCTATCCCTATTTAATGTGTATGGTACTAGACAATATTGTATATTCTTATAAACTTTGTATTTAGTGCTCTTAGTAGCTCGTGTACTTGTGACACCAATCTTAGGAAGAGTTATAGACAACGTTGGGTTGTAGCCTTATTATGTATTTATGACATTTCACTCTTTATCTTTATTATAAAGTTGTTAACTACTAAACTTTCCTTGCTTATTGTTTCTAGGTGTTGGATTTCCTAGCAAGCGGTGTTAGGCGCCATCACGACCCCATAGTTGAAATTTTGGGTAGTGACAGTCTTATAGGCCGTAGTCATACATATGTTTATTGAATTGTTATATGAATTGAATTACGTGATTATCCGTAGCCATCGTTTATCTATGTGAGATTTTGTCCGCATTATTATTATGCATGTTCCTTGTTAATTGCATTATTTCATACATATATGTATGAGTTGGAGGGTTGGATATTGAGAAAAGTTGAGGACTTTTCCCATTGGGTTATGTGAGCGGATTGAGTTGTTATGGCATGTGAGCTGTCCGTGCACATTTATATAATTGGATCGGGTTACACGCCTCAAAGGTATTATGATTCAATCTGGTTTCACGCCGCAACAACACTTGGATATGGATTCATCCCTCTGGAATCATGTGATTACCTATGTTGCCTTGGTCCGTGTGAGCCCAAGCACTCAGATTGGTGCTCAGTTTGGACATGTCGATTGTGTCAGGCACATGGATTGTGGTACGAGGTATCGAGAGTAGGATCTGAGCATGCATTTAGATTTTAGACTCATGTAGTAGCTTTTATATGACTGTTTATTGATTCACATCATGTTTATGCATAGAATTGAGGCAACTGACATCGTATTCAATCTGTTTTGTCTGAAAAATATGCCTGCATTCCGTATTTACCATATCTTTACCTACTTGTACCTTGTGATAATACTATGTTTCATTCCATATCCTATTTACACTTTCACTTGTTTATTGGACTATCAGTAAGTGTCAGTATCGACCCCTCATTACTACTTCTTCAAGGCTAGAATTGATACTTACTGAGAACCGTGATTTGTACTCACATTACACTTATGCACATTATTGTGCAGATTCTGAGACATGTACTACTGGTATCCATCCAGCTGTGTGCGAGCATATGTGGAGACTTCGTGGTGAGCTGCTCTACTTGATCAGATCCGCAGCACATGGAGTCCCCCTGTCACGCCCCAAACTCAGGGAGCGCGACCGGCGCTCAATCGAGTAAACCCGGCTGAGCAAGCTTGTTAGATTTCATTCTACCCAAACTCATTCATGAAATAAGAGGAGATGCACTCCATTAATCAAACACTGAGAAGATTTCATTAACAACTTCCATTTCATTTTCATTAGCAGCTTCATTAATAATTTCTAAAATATTACGAGTTTATAGAGTTAATTGAAAAATATGTTTGCCAAATAACAACATTTCTAGTTCAATTCCCAACATCATACACCACCCACAACCTGTCTACGGAGCCTCTAAGTATGACACAAGAATAGTATGAAAGTGTCGGCAACAAGGCTCCGTCTATACCTCAAGACACAAAGTGTAACATCTAGTGATATCGGGCCCGGAATAGAGTAGGGCTCACCAAAATTTGCTGAATAGGGAGTAACTGCTAATGAGGACCAAAGATGTCTGCTGCTGAATCACCTGCATCCATTGAAGATGCAGCACCCCTGGCAAAAGGGACATTAGTACATATGGAATAGTACTAGTATGTAAAGCTAGCTCTCCACTTTCAAAATAGAATACCAATATAAGAAAGGGAAAATCATAGAAACAACAAGTCACAATCAATGATATCCAAATGCCAAGTTAAAATATAATAATTCCCAAAATACGAACTTCATATACAATTTTGATTAGGAGATCATTAGCACTGATATATCACTGTTCAAAATATAACCTTTTACAATACCTATATTCACAATACCAATACCACCGTACTTTTAGCACAGAGTCCTATCACGACCCGATCGGCTAGGCTATCTCATTAGAGAAATCAACCACAATTACTATCAGTACCAACACCACTGTAATTTCAGCACGGAGTCCGATCACGACCCGATCGGCTAGGCTATCTCATTGGAGAAATCAACCACAATTACTATCAATACCAATACCACCATAATTTTAGTACGGAGTCCGATCACTACCCGATCGACTAGGCTATCTCATTAGAGAAATCAACCATAATTACTATCAATACCAATATAACCGTAATTTTAGTATAGAGTCCAATCACGACCCGATCGGCTAGACTGTCTTATTTGAAGACATCAACCAAAATCTCAATTTCAATTATAATTTCCAGCACAATCACCACCATGTGTGCGGCATGGTGTCCGATCATGACCCGATCGGATAGGTTGTCTTATTCGAGGCATCAAACCTTTTTATATCAATCAATCTCATCCCAATTAAGAGGAATAATTTTATCACATCAATCTCATCCTAAATAAGGGGAAAAATTTAAAAAAAAATAATAACATACGTGCAAATATATTTACCTCATCATCTTTCACATTGTATAAATCTCCACTAGTATTTTCAACCAATAACAACAACAATATTTCCTTGGCTCTTTTGGCCATTCACAAGATTCTTTATTTAAGGCACGATGGCCATATTTGATATTCCATACTTTCATTTCTTCCCTCTTATGTATCGTCATCACAAATATTAACATACATATAATATTCCGGAAATCACAACTTTAAGTTCATTAGAAATGAACAATTTAAGCACAATAGATTTCTTTTCGAGAAATGGAGTAAAATAATTGGCAATTGATGTGCAAGTTAAAAATCATCAACAAATAACACCCCATTTATTCTTGTGACAGTTCATAAGCTTTTAGGCAATTCTATTTTCGATATCCATTTTGGAACAGTTGAATCAAAGCTCATTTCGTAATCTTTCTTACATCATCTTATTTCATTGGCACCATTGGCCACAAGTATAACTTTTACTCTTGGCACATTGGCCACACTTTATATTCCCAATTCGCTTATTTCACTTCTAACCATCTTTATAGATTATCAACAATAAGACATTTCCAATCAAGACTTTAGGTACACATATGAGATTTTCTTACACAATTTGGCATCATAGCCTTCATTTGAAACATGACTCGAAGTCATAGCATTTTAATACACATATCATTCTTGAACACATTCCCTAAGGATAACATAATGTGATAGGAACATTCGGAACACGTTTTGAATACATAATTCTCGACACTTTGCTTAATCAAGACAATCGAATTTATTGGGAATATCTCGGAACATAGAATAACGAACTTGAGACAACCATATTTGAAACTTACAGGAACATTATGAAATTCAATTCTAAGAGAGTAGTTTAGCCAACATACTTTGCTTTGAGCTTTCCTTAAATTACTACAACGTTCTGAAAATTCTAGCGATCCCAATCTATTTTGAGACATAACAAAATTGAACCATTATTAGGAAGATATTCATGGTCTCAGCTCATTCGAGCATTTTATCAAACACTAGGTGTGCATTAAGGTTTCAAGGTCCTTTTATGTTGGATTCCATCATTCCACAACCCATTCTTCACCATGCTTAGTTCAACAATCTTCCTACACCCCTTGATATCACATGCATGTAAAATAAACAACTCTCATGCCCAAAAATTATCTTGCTAATTACCCATTTTTAGATAATTTTGAAATTAGGGGTTAGGGTGTAGAATCTTACCTCTAGGATGAAGACCTTGTGGGTTATCCTTGTTAATCTTCCAAGATTTGAGCAAGACTTGATGAATAATTAGCCTAGGGTTTTCTCTCTCTCTAAAACACGCTCCCTTCTCTCTAAAACATCAGATTTTAGCTCAAAAAATGGCCCAAAGCGTGTATTTAACGAAGTAGGATCGGGTTTTTAAAACTCAAAAATGGAGCTCCGGAACAAGGTTCTGCGGTCGCATATACGACCACATAATGATTATGAGGTCCGCGAAATGACCGCGAAATTTGGGTGCCAAAATCGGAAAGGAACTGACCAGGTCTGCGGTCACTATGCGGCCCGCATACCTGTTCTACGGTTGCATAGTGCACCGCAGAACTATTTTGCGGTCGCATAGTGCACCGCAGAACCTACCTCCAAGAAATCCCAAAGATGGGTATGCGACAAGAGCGCAAACCGTGAAGTGGTTATGTGGTCGCATAATGGCCGCGAAATTGACATCAAAATGACCCAGAAAACTGACTCACTCTACGACCATTCTGCGGTCGCAAAATGGGTCGCAGAAATGCCTATTTTTACCCAACATTTTCCTTCAACTGCCCAGTGCACTGTTCAATCCAAATAGTCCGGAACAATCCTCAAACACGTAAGCCTACTTCGGCACCACGAAACCTTGAATTCATTTGTGAAATTTTACGGGGCTTACACTGAAATACTTCGAAATTTTCTGGGATGTTACACCCCATTCCCTACATATCTATCCCTGTCAATTTATTTCTCTCAAGACATTTTTTATTATTTATTTGAGATAGTTGGCTCTTGATAGATGCTCGTGATGATGTGACACCGGGTTTTGGGAGTTTTTGAGAAACTTGTTATTGTGTCTAGACCATGTCTCGTACTTTGCATTTATGATGTTATTTTGAGACTTATTCCACACTCTTGTTTATATCATGGCTCTGTTAAATGTTTAATAATTGGATTTTATAATTGTTGTTAAGTGTTGGCTTTCCTAGCAAGCGGTTTAGGCTGCAGCATGGCCTTTGGTAAGATTTTGAGTCGTGACAAGTTTGGATCATAACTCTAAGTTCTAATGGTCTTACAAGTCACGAGCAAGACTAGTAGATTCTTATGGATCGATACAGACACGTCAGTATCTATCTGAGGGAGGCTACAGGGTTTTAGGAACTTCCCCTTTCTTGATTCCTTATCGTGTGACTTTATTTCAGCTTGAAACCTATATCATCAATTCCTTTATATTCATTCATATGCGATGTTGAGTAATCAATAATAGTAGGGCAACAACGACTTGTGAAGATGTTGAAGATTTGGTGTAGGATGCTTTTCGTCGTGTTATGAGGGCAGGCCAGTCTAAAGGGCTTATGGCTAGGTAAGGACCGCATCTTTGGCTCGGCAATTCAGTTATGTGAGCATGTTGGTTTGGACTCTTACATCCGATAGTGTCCCAAGTGGCGTCATTGATGGTTTAGTGAATGATGACAAGGTAGCTTTGTGTGAGTATTATATGACTAAGGACTACAGTTAGTTTTCAATGTGAGGAGAAGGATTTGCTTAAGATGCAAAAAGGATATGGATGCTTGATTATCCTCTTAGCGTGTAATACAACCTTGAGTGTTGGTTTGTGCGATGGACCTTACAGTTGTTCATTAGTGGAGTGAAATGAACTCTTATGGCTCGTGGACGAGTTTAGACTTGGGAGGAACATTTGAGTACATAGAGGTTGTGTCACGACCCCAAATCCCAACCTGTCATTATGGCGCCTCACACATTACTAGACAAGCCGACAATCACATAACAACTATGCTTTGATTTAAAAAGATGGCTTAATAGGTTCAACAATGGAAAGTCTCATAAATAACTGATAAAAATAACGGCAACTCAACTACAACAAATCCCAAAACCCTGGTGTCACCGAGTACATAAGCTACTAATGTCAACATAGTCTAAAACTATAGTACAACTGTATGAGAAAAGAGAACAGTACTGAAATAAAATGAAAGGAAGGAGTGTCAGGGTCTGGGGGTGTTATAGCAACTACCTTGAGGTCTCCTAACAGGTACTATTACCACACTAGCAACCACCGCGCCCAGATGTACCCGGATCTGCACATGAAGTGCAGAGTGTAGTATGAGTACAACCGACCCAATGTACTCAATAAGTAATAGGACTAACCTTTGGCTGGAAGAAGTGATGAGCTCAGAAAGATACAGTCCAAATAAAAATAATGACAACATAGATATAACAAGATAATGACAGTAATAACTCAGAGAACTTCCATATTTATCTCGTACATAGTACAAAAATTTAGGCATGCTTTCAAGTTCAACAATTTAAGCTCAAATATGCCAAGTACAGCTAGCATGAGGAATGTTACATCTCCGTGCCTACATGTCAAATATGTATATCAAATGTAATGCATCACAATTATAATCCCAGGTACTCACACTCTCAGAGTATTCAATCTGTCTGTCTCAAAAACACACACTCAGTACTGTACGGGTACCTGCGCTCATTGTTGGTTGTCTGAGGGTGGAATGTTGTACTCAACTCAACCCGGGTGCCTAACTCTCGCTGCAAGGGTCTCCAAAATTGCGATGTGAACTAGTGCCCCGATCAGAAATAATGAACACCGGCACACCGTGAAGGCGAACAATCTCGCGGATATAGATCTTAGCCAACTGCCGTGAAGAATAGGTAGTCACAACCAGAATGAAATGTGCGAACTTAGTCAACCGGTCCATAATCACCCAAATAACATCAAATTTCTTCAAAGTCCGTGGGAATCCAACAACGAAGTCCATGGTGATATGCTCCCATTTCCACTCAGGAATCTCAAGCCTCTGAAGTAAACCGCATGGCCTCTGATGCTCATATTTCACATGCTGGCAGATTAAGCACCGAGCTACAAACTCCACTATATCTTTCTTCACTCTTCTCCACCAGTAGTGCTGCCTCAAGTCCTGATACATCTATGCGGCACCCAGATGAATGGAATACCGTGAACTGTGGGCCTTCTCAAGAATCAACTCATATAACCCATCCACATTGGGCACACAAATCCGACCCTACATCCGTAACACACCATCATATCCAACAGAAACCTCCTTGGCATCACTGTGGTGAACCGTGTCCTTAAGGACAAGCAAATGGGGGTCGTCATACTGACGCTTTCTGATGCGATCATATAAAAAAGACTGAGAAACCGCGCAAGCTAGAACTCGTCTAGGCTCCGAAACATCTAACATCACGAACTGATTGGCCAAGGAATGAACATCTAATGCAGGCGGTCTCTCACCAGCAGGAATATATGCAAGGCTATCCATACTCACCGCCTTTCTACTCAAGGCATCGGCCACCACATTGGCCTTCCCTGGATGATACAAAATTGTAATATTATAGTCTTTTAACAGCTCCTACCATCTCCGCTACCAAAAATTTAGATCCTTTTGCTTGAACAAGTATTGTAGAATCTGATGATCTGTAAATATTTCACAAGACACGCCGTAGAGATAATGCCTCCAAATCTTCAATGCATGGACAATGGCTGCCAACTCTAAATCATGAACGAGGTAGTTCTTCTCATGGGGCTTCAATTGGTGTGAAGCATAAGCAATCACTCTACCCTCATGCATCAAGACACACCTAATACCAATTCGAGAAGCATCACAATACATTGTATATGGACCCGATGGTGAAGGCAAAACTAGAACTAGAGCTGTGGTCAATGCAGTCTTAAGCTTTTGAAAGCTCTCCTCACACTCATTTGACCACCTGAATAGGGCACCCTTCTGGGTAAACCTAGTCAAAGGCCCAATAATGGACAAGAAACCCTCCATGAATCGCCAATAATATCCGTCCAAGCCAAGAAAACTCTGAATCTTAGTAGCTGAAGACGGTTTGGGCCAACTCTGAACTGCCTCAATCTTCTTCGGATCTACCTTGATCCTCTCATTGGACACCACGTGCATCAAGAATGCCACAGAACCGAGCCAAAACTCACACTTAGAGAATTTAGCATAAAGCTTCATCTCCCTCAACATCTGTAGTACAATCCTCAGATGATGCGCATGCTCCTCTTGGCAATGAGAGTAAACCAGTATACCATCAATGGATACTATGACAAACGAATCAAGATATGGCTGGAATACACTGTTGATCTGGTGCATGAATGTTGCTGGGGCATTGGTCAGCCCAAAAGATATCACAAGGAACTCATAGTGACCATAGCGGGTCTTGAATGCCGTCTTCAAAATATCTGTAAGGCCCCGTAAAATTTTGCAAGGTAATTTAAGGTTTTGTGGTGCCGAAGTATGCTTACCGTGGCTCGGAGTTTTTAGTTTGAACAGTGCGCTGAGGAGTTAAAAGAATTTGTTTGGCAGAAGAAGGCATTTCTGTGGTCCATTATGCGGCCGCACAATCACTCTGCGAGCCACAGAATGGCCGCAGAGTGAGGCAGGACTGGGCAGGTAAGGGTACCATTCTGCGGTCGACTATGCTATTGCAGAACTATTCTGAGGGTTTATTATGCGACCGCAGAACAGGTCTTCATGCCGCATAGTGACCGCAAACCTAGGCAGAGTTTCCCAGTTCCGGAGGTTCATTTCGCGGACCGTAGATCCTGTTCCGGAGCTTCATTTTTTGGATTTTTATAACCCGACCCTACTTCGTTATATAGACTATATATACTATCCTTTGGGCAAAAATCTGATATTTTGAGGGTGAGAAAGTGCCATAGAGTGGGAAAGAGTTCTTCAAAAATTTGTTCTTCAATTCTTGCTCGAATCTTGGAAGATTAATAAGGAAAACTCACTAGGTCTTCATCCTAGAGGTAAGATTCTGCACCCTAACCCTTTATTTCGAAAGTTAACCAGAAATGGTAATTAGTAAGATAATTCTTGGGTATGGGAGTTGGTTATTTTGCATACATGTGTTATCAAGGGGTGCATGAAAAATGTTGAGCTAAAAATGGTAAAGAACGGGTTGTGGGATGATGGAAACCTCCATAAAAGGGCCTTAAAACCTTAATGCACACCTAGTATTTGATAAAATGTTCAAATAAGCTAGAACTATGATCATCTTCCTAATTTTGGTTCAATTTGTTATATTTCTAAAATAGATCGAAGTTGCTAAGATTTACGGAACATTTTAAAGTTTAAGGAAACTCAAGTGAGGTATGTTAGCTAAACTCTTCTCTTAAGATTGAACCTCACATTATTCTTGTAAGTCTCAAGTTGTTCACCATGAATCGATTATTTCGAATAAGCTTTGTGACAAGAGATATATGTTCTGTACGTGTTCCAAATGTTATTGTTTATTATGTTACTATTGTGAGAACGTGTTCAAAGTATGGATTGCACATCTAAATATTATAACTTGTCATGTTTCAAATGAAAACTATGATGCTAAATTCTGTGGATATTATGATTGGGATTACACCTCCTCCCGCATACATTGGGGTGTGGCGGAAAGGCCGCTTTGTGTAGAGTTTTGGTATTGTGGACTAAACCTCCACCGCATACATTGGGGTGAGGTGGCAAGACCGCTTTGTGTAGAGTTTTGTTATTGTGGAATACACCTCCACCCGCATACTTTGGGGTGAGGCGGCAAGGCCGCTTTGTGTAGAGTTTCTTGTACTATGATTGCACCTCCACCCGCATATATTGGGGTGAGGCGGAAAAACCGCTCTATGTAAAGGTAGTTGTCGAGAATTACCGACTGGAAATTTATAAATGTTATTGGAAGTTCTTAACAAATCTGTTTGACTCTTATGGCTATCTAAGCCCTAAGATTGTTACCACGATTCATCATATCCATGTTGTATTTCCAAGTTCTTGAATAGATGTTTTGGTTTTCATACTAGTACTATTCGACATGTACTAACGTTCTTTTGCCGGGGGCACTGCATCTTTAATGGATGCAGGTGGTTCCACAGCAGGAGATATTGATCAGTGATAGCGGTACATCCTCCTCCCAACTGACTTGGTGAGCCCCGCTTCATTTCGGGGTTGTGTATCTTTTATTCCTTGTATATTGTGTTTAAGGTATAGCCGGAGCCTTGTTGCCGGCACCATCATTGTACTCTTTTATATCTATTAGATGCTCCGTAGATATAGTGTGGGTTGTGTATTAGTGTGGTAAAGTTAAACTAAAAATGTCGTAATTATATCTCATGCTTCCACTGTAAAACTATGGTTGTGAAATGTATTGTTTTGGAGACTTATTAATGAAGTTTATATCCTCTTTATTTATGGGTAAGTTGGGTAGAAAGAAATCCAGCAGTCTTGCTAGGTCGGGTCATCTCGGTTGACCACCGGTCGCGCTCCCCGAGTTCGGGGTGTGACAAACTTGGTATCAGAGCCTAAGGTTTTAAAGTATCCTAGGATGTCTCAGAGCCGTGTTTAGTAGAGTCCTTTTTATCGGTGTGTTGTCGACCACATCTATAATTTGGATGCTACCTGGGCATTTAGGAATAATACCTTTCTTTCATGTTCTCGATCATGCGTTAAAGCTGATTGTAAGATTGTTCCTTCTTTAACTACTGCGTTGCTCTAATTTTCAGTACATGATGCCTAAGAAGAAGGCAAGAACTGGCCAAAGAGCCAATGTCACCCCAGGAGTGGCTGTGAATTCTATATTTGATGAGGCGAGTGAACATCCGAGGGGTGAGGATATCCCTCCAGTTACTACACTGCCTGATTCTACTACAACTGATCAGACCGCACCTGTCCCTACATATACTGAGGGTGCGACGGTCCCTCCAACTGATATTCCAGTTCCACCTCCAGCTCCAGCTTCCGATTCTGGTGTTTTTGATAGGGATATTAGGGGAGCCATACAGATGTTGGCTCAAATAGTGGCTTCCCAGGCCCAGAGATCAAATGTTGCACGCACTCCTTCCAGTTAGCCAGGGGATTCTACTAGTTCCAGGGTGAACAAGTTTCTCCAGTTGGATCCTCCAGTGTTCACAGGTACTGACCCTAAGGAGGACCCCCAGGACTTTATTGATGAGATGTACAAGACTCTCCGAGTTATGCGCGCTACTGAGATATAGGGAGTGGAGTTGGCCTCCTACTACCTGAAAGGGGTGGCCTATTCTTGGTTTGAAATATGGGAGGTGTCCCGTGAGGAGGGAAACCCTCCAGCGAGATGGAGTGAGTTCATTGATGCCTTTATGGATCATTTCTTGCCTGCCGAGACTAAGGCGGCCCATGCCACTGAGTTTGAAAGCCTGAAGCAGGGTAATATGAATGTGTGGGAGTACCATATGGAGTTCACACGCCTGTCCAAGTATTCTATTCACATGTTGCCCACTATGGATGCTAGAGTGCGCCGGTTTGTACAGGGCCTTAGCCCCTTGGTTATTAACGAGGCCGCTACACCTGCCTTGAATTGCGATATGAACTACGGTAAGATGGTGTCATTTGCTCAAGCCACAGAGACCTGCAAATTGAAGAATAGAATGGAGCGTCATAGTAGCAGCAAGGCCTGGACCGCGAGCAACTTTGGTGGTTCTTCTAGTGCTAGTAGTGGTAGTCGGCATCCAGGGGAGGGTCATCAGGACCATCTCAATCATTTGCTCTGTCTTCGATTAGTGCACTATCATTTAGACCTAGTCAGGGCAATAGGGGACCCTACCAGCAAGGTCCCCCTGAGGGAAGATTTCAGCAGCAGCGGATGCCCTAAGTGTGGGAGGATGCACTTTGGGGCCTGCTTCATGGACCTAACTGTATACTATGGGTGCGGTGTGAGGGTGTAACACCCCGAAAAATTTCGAAGTACCTAAGTGTAAAGCCCCATAAAATTTTGCAAAAGAAAGTAATGTTTCGTGGTGCCGAATTGGTTTTACGTGTTGAGTATTATAGAAATTCTTCTTGGGTTGAACAATGCACCGAAAAGTAAAGGAAAAGTTTTGGCGGAAAAGTGCATTTCTGTGGTCCATTATGCGACCGCAGAATAAGTCTGCGGACCGCATAATGGCCGCAGAGTGAGGCAGTTAATGGGGTCAGTTGGAAGCAATTATGCGGTCGATTATGCGACCGCATAACTGTTATGCGGTGCAGTATGTGACCGCAGAACAGTTATGCGGACCGCAGACTCAGGCAGATTTTTGGTCATTTTGGACACCAATTATGCAACCGATATGCGGTCATATATGCGACCGCAAAACCTATTCCGGAGCTTCATTTTTGGGTTTTTAAAACCCGACCCTACTTTGTTAAATACACGTTTTGGGCCATTTTTGAGATATAATCTGACATTTTCGAGTGAGAAAGAGTGCCCTAGAGTTAGAAGGTGTTCTTCAATAATTGTTCTTCAATTCTTGCTCAAGTTTTGGAAGATTAAGAAGGCAAGCTCACTAGGTCTTCATCCTAGAGGTAAGATTCTACACCCTAAACCCTAATTTCAAAATCATCTGAAAATGGGTAATTAGAAAGATAATATTTGGGCATGAGAGTTGATTATTTTACATGCATGTGATATCAAGGGGTGTAGGGAGATTGTTGAACTAAGCATGGTAAAGATTGGATTGTGGGATGATGAATCCTCCATAAAAAGACCTTGAAACCTTGTGCACACCTAGTGTTTGATAAAATGCTCAAATGAGCTAGAACCATAATCATCTTCCTAATTTTGATTCAATTTGTTATATTTCTAAAATAGATTGAAGTTGCTAAGAATTCCGAAACATTTTAGAGTTTAAGGAAGCTCAATTGAGGTATGTTGGATAAACTCTTCTCTTAGAATTGAATCACATGATGTTCATGAAATATATGTAAGTCCAGAGCGGTTCATTATAAAATTAGCTATTCTGATTAAGATTGGGTTGAACGATATATATATATATATATACGACAAGTATCTCAAATGCTTTATTCATGTTATGTTATCAATTGAGGATGTGTTAAAATATGGTTGTGCATTAATAATGTTTCGACTTCAAGTCAAGTTCAAATGAAGGCTATTATGCCAAATTTTGTGGAATATCTCTATGTGCCTTAGACTCTAAATTGCTCACATGTGTACTACACACCTTGATTTGAATTGTATTTGTTGTTGATGATGATGGTGATATTTGAAATTGAAAAAGTGAGTAGGAAATACTGAATATGGCCAACATGCCAAGATTGATCTTATAATTATGGCCATTATTGCCAATAAAATGAAAAGATGTAAAAGTAATATGAAATGCGATGATTGATAGAAAAAGAACATGTCTCAAATAAGACAGCCTAGCCGGTCGGGTCCTGATCGGACACCATGCCTCACACATGGTGGTGATTGTGCTGGAAATAGTAATTGAAATGGTAATTGTGGTTGATGTCCCTAATGGATAGCCTAGCCGATCAGGTCGTGATTGGACTCCGTGTTAAAGACTGCGGTATTGATATTGAGAGAAATTGTGGTTGATGTCTCAAATGAGATAGCCTAGCCGATCGGGTCGTGATCGGACTCCGTGCTAAGAGTACGGTGGTACTGGTTATTGTGAATAATGGTATTGTGAATAATAGTATTGTGGACAATGGTATATCGATACTAAAAATCTCCCAATGTGAGATATGGAAATATTTTTGAACAGTGTCTTGATCCTAAATTGAGGTTTGATGTTGATTAAAGCTTCCTTTGATATTATGATAATCTTGTTTGTATTATTTGTCATTCTATTGAGAGAATGTTTAGTTATACATACTAGTGCTATTCGACAGTACTAACGTCCCTTTTGCCGGGGGCGCTGCATCTTTCAATGGATGTAGGTGGTTCCACAGCAGGAGATATTGATCAGTGATAGCAGTGCACCTTCTTCCCAGCTGACTTGGTGAGCCCCACTTCATTTTGGGGTCATGAATCTTTTGTATTTTGTGTATTCTGTTCGAGGTATAGCCGGGGCCTTGTTGTCGGCATTATCATTGCACTCTTTTTTATCTATAGAGACTCCGTAGACATAGTGTGGGTTGTGTATTGGTGCTGGGGAGGACAAGCTATGCTATGTTGTAGTTGTATTACTTGTCCATTTGAGACTTTAAAAATGGTGAAACTTATGGTAAGAAATTGGTAATTGCAGACATGAGCACTTTATTGTTTAATTAAGGAAAACATATATTCTCTTTATTCATGAATGAGTTTGGGTAGAAGGAATCTAACAGGCTTGCTCGGTCGGGTTCACTTGGTTGAGCGTCGGTCGCGCTCCCCGGTTTTGGGGCGTGACAGAGGTGTCATATTCAGAGGGATTGCCGCTCGTCCCACCGAAACATGGGCAGAGGTGCGGCGCAGCCAGCTAATTTTGCAGCTACTACATCCACAACACCTCCAGCTCGAGGCACCCTAGAACCTGCAGGGCGTGGTACAGCTAGGGGTGGTGCATAGAATACGGGAGGACCCAGCAAATTTTATGCTATGCGGAGGCGTCGGAATTCAGAGGCTTCTCCAGATGTTGTCACATGTATATTGTCTGTCCAATCTCATGATGTATACACTCTTATTGATGTTTCACTTTGTCATATGTCACTCCTTATGTTGCTATGTAATTCGGGATAGAACCTGAACAACTTCATGAGCCGTCCTCTGTATCTACTCCGGTTAGTGAGTCTATTTTAGCCGCGCGAGTTTATAAGGATTGTGTTGTCACGTTGCATGGTCGAGACACCATGGCCGATCTCATTGAATTGGGGATGGTCGATTTTGATGTAATAATGGGGATGGACTGGCTTTATTCATGTTTTGCCAAGCTTGATTGCCGAACCAGGACCGTTAGGTTCGAATTTCCAGATGAACCAGTTATTGAGTGGAAGGGGATGATGTGGAGCCGAAGGGTAGGTTTATTTCTTACCTTAAGGCCACGAAGATGATTAACAAGGGGAGTATCTACCATTTCGTCGGGGTTACGGACACCGATACTGAGGCACATACGCTTGAGTCTGTTCCTGTTGTAGACTCCCTAGGATAGAACTGCTCTGATACCACTTTTATCATGACCCAAACCGATGGGCCGTGACAGGCACCCGGTACCTTACTCAACAGAGTACCAACATAACATATCTTTTCATATTTTCCTATTATAGGTAAATGAGATGAAAAGGCTGCCGTGAGATAACTAGAATAAAACATGAGGGAATATTCGACATAGGACGACCCAACATGTAATATAAATTTATACGTATGACATAAGGGCCTATAAGACCAAAATGATCACTCGTATACAGAACATAGGCCGACAAGGCCATACAATCTTTCATGTACATGACATATGTTTACAAGCCTCTAAGAGTAGATAAATACCATAAAGGTCGGGACAGGGTCCCGCCATACTAATCAATACATGTCCAAATCATAGTGACCAAATAAGCAACTCCGAAGAAAATATAGCGCACCAACACCTTCCGCTGAGCTGATAACCTACTTGGAGGACTCTCAACCTGTCTATCGGGACCTGCAGGCATGAAATGCAGCATCCCTAGGCAAATGGGATGTCAGTACGAATAATGTACTGAGTATGTAAGTCATGATAATCAGTACATAAAGACATAAAAGAAACATGGAGTAAAGAATTCCACTTGTAAGTCTAATAACTTTGTGAATCCTGAAATATTTATAATGTCATGCATATGCGTATAAATGTCATACCATGCATAGGTGTATGCGTACATAATATCATCAAGCCTCTAAGGGCATCCTATCATATCATCTCTGCCACTGTGGGCAAATCATCAACGTATACCAGCTAATCAGGTGGTGGTACGTATATAACGCCGTAACCTTTTCCCATATCCCATATACATATAATATACACGTATATAACGCCATCTGGTCATGGGTCAATATACATTTATAAATGCATGAAATGCATAAGAAGTGCGTTAATAAGATTTCTCGGAATGTCATAAGATCAATATGCCTTTCGGATAACTTTATCAAAAACGTATTTTTCCGAGACACATGAACAAAAGATATAGTAATAATTCACATGGGGAATCAAGAATATAGACATCCCTAGTACTTCTATGAATAGAGTCATTTATGAAAGTTGTGTGTTTGCTCGTTTCGTTTGTATCGTATGAATTATGCCAAAAGGAAAGAAGGGATAGCCTTACCATACCTGCAACGATTCTCTTGATAATACTTCTAACACACAACAATCGCGACAAAACACATAACGACAAGATCGAAGTAGGGAAATATCCGTATGATATTCTTGAGAAAGGTTATACCGGACTTCCTTAGAATTGCAAAATCCCGTTGCTACTATGCTAAGAAGTCTCGTATGAATTTTTCTTGCTGAAGCTTTCATTAATTAGCAAGCCTAGCATCAAACTTTAATGTGATAAGAAGGTTTCTTTAAATTGTAGGTTGTGGGCCCCACTTTGGATGGTGACTTGGCCACTAACTTTCTCTAAAGGTGCCACTTTGTTACATGAGTTTAAGAGTCACTAATTTGGGATAGTTTGCTGCCACGTTGGGGGAGGGGAATAAGCTTATCTAAAATTTATAATTAATTAGCTAATCTCCCACCAAAAATTATTAATTACCCAATTATCCACATAATTAAGAATTATCCCAAATTACGTAAAATGCTACTCATTTTTAACATACCTCATACACCTTACTATCATAGTCATGTGGTACCTTGTATGGCACTAGTCCATAAATACTGGGTATTATAGCTCGGACCGTATTTTATCCCAAATTGACAACCTTCAACGAAACTCATTTTCTTTGATTCGTTTACCCTTTAACCTTTACGACACTTATTTATCGCCTGTTATAAATAACATAAATGCTTATAACCTCAAAAATAATCTCATTCCCGAGGCTGCGTCGATTAACTTTCGAAGAAACTTTAACGTACGACAATGCGGGATGTAACATCTCATTTTTGAGCTTTTATCAATTTACTTATGGCGTACTTTTACGTACGAAAACATGGGGTGTAACATCATTCCCCCCTTTGGAACATTCGTCCTCTCGTTGACTGACGCGCTTATCATTATCATAACCTATAGCTCTTGCGAATTCTTTAGTACTCTCCGTGCCATCTAGGCAAATGTTCTGTGAATAAATCCAAAGGCCAAGGCATTCCCCCTTTAGGCCTCATTCTCACACCACGACTTGTGGTCAAAATTCTTTCCAATCTCGTAACTATTGCTACCTTCTATCATGCAGTCAGTACGACTTTGTCCTTGTATGTGCGCCTATGCGACCCTTCTCTCATTTTTCATCCAGCTTTTAGCTAATCTCTAGGCCTCACTTTGTGAACATATACAAAATTATGACGAGTTGTACCTCTGGGCATCTATGGCTTTACTACATCTAAGTAGGTCATACTATACCATAACTCTTACTTCAGTTTACTGTTACTGAGGTATGCTACCAAACTCCAGGTTACTCTCGTTACTTATCTCATATGTATAAATCTAAGTCCTTTAATACTTTCTCATTACTGTTCATCTTAAGAATGACGGCCTAATCTCATCTCATACTTTGTAACTTTTATCCATCCATTGTTGATTCACCTCAATATTGATCTACAATCTACCACTAATAACTTGAAACCTCTTGTGTAATCATTAGGGCTCACGTTGCATCGAGGAACATTTGAAGTGATTTTCCTGATCCACCTGGGGGCGATACCATACTTCCATAACCGTGTTTCATAGCATCCCAATGTGATTCACCTTATCTGGGTATTTTAATCTTGTAAAATTCATGAAATCCCCCTTTTTTTTTTCTTCAAATCATTACTCAATCGAAGGCCCAAACGTCATCCTTTATCTATCACAATTACACCCTTATTCTACTACCAGAGCAACATTCCATCTATTCTAAATGCTATTAGTCTTAGACTCCTTTGAGTTCATTCAGGCTATACTGAACTTTCTATAACTTAGAGAAACCATTAGCTTTCTTGTTTTCATGGGCTTAATCCCGAGGACTTCTCCATTCTCGTCACTTTCTCACTTGCCTTTCCTTATCCTTACTCATGTCTTCATAAAACCTTATCACTCTACCATACTTTAGCTTGCGACCTACACATATCCATTTATACTACTCGCAACCTTCCTTCAACTTGCTTGCACCATAGATTTCCTTATGTTATTCTGGAACATCAAGCGAGAATTCACTTCGTCTCAAACTCTTCTTTACTCTTTTAACTAGAACTCTCGATACCTAGAAATTATAGGTTGGAAGATATGCCACTAATGACACCGCTATTATTCCTGGATACTGAATCCCAACGCTTCTAGCCCTCTATCTGAAGTATGGATTATTCACAACCTTCTGCACCTGAGTATCTCGTACGCTGTTCACCTTTACCTTACTTACCTTAAAATCGCGTATCGTATTGTCTATCTCTTTCATAATCCCCACTTCCAGATAGGTATGATTCACACCCACAACTTGAAGCTCTATTATAATACTTGCACCTCTAGCGCATACACAATCCGGTGGGAGCTTCATACTGACTTCTTATGAGGCTGGTATTCTTCTAAATGGCTCTATCATATAGCCGTTATAGAATATGGCTATTGTACTATCTCTCTTGTACCTCTGATATTAAGAGTGATTCTGCAATGATCTCAATCATAATTTCTATAATTTTCTGGGTCCAATAATAAGAATCTTGATTTACTTAGTTGATGTAACTCTTTTAGTTTCCTCTTCGCTCTGATCAGCCTGTATGTAAGCTTAAGCTATCTTTCGATATGCGGCTCATGGTATTAGTTATTACTTTAGCCTTTCATGGGCGCTATGGAATATCCATTATACATTCTTCTAACAATTCAATCCTTTGTCTATGATCTGGACTCAATTCTTTCTTTTAACTTATACCAGAGTCTTCTACAGCTTTATGATTGTCAACATATATGCTGCATGGATAATACTCCAAAATCTTAAGTGCGTTCATAACGTAACTAACTTTGGATCATTGATCGAATAATTCCTTTCATTCTTTCTCAGCTTTCAGCCCCCTTGTTGCGTGCATACTTAGCTTCTCTTAGTTCCCACGCATGCCGGAATTTTCGTAAAACTCATATTATCTCGAATATTACTTTTGATTTTACTTCCCGTTCATTAGCCACGATAGGTGCCACTTTCTTATGGAGTGCATACAATGTTGTAGTGAGACTGTCTTTACATGACCATTTCTTCTTCAAGTTACTATGTTTAGGTTGAAGTCTTGTTCCTTATTTCCTCAGCTTATTTCATTGTAGCACTTAGGGAGGACCCTCTGACTCTTGTAAAGCTGCGAGCTTATTACATCGTATACTCGACGGAATTTTTGATGTCCTTCCTCCCCTATAATTATCCCTAGTTACTTATCTCCACGCACTTGTGCTCGTAGGGTTGCTTCTGAACTGAAATTTTTGACTGTTTCCCAGTGGCACTCTCTTTTATTTTCATAACATTTATATGACACCTCTAACTACCCCAACTCCTATCTGAACATTTCTCAAGGATCACGATGTCATATCTGCGAGACTGAATTCCCATGTTGGGGTTCACTATGTTTATCTTGCACGATCTGTTGATTTGTCTGTATCCTATTATCTAGCCATAACTAGGCTCTTCCTGAATCAACTACTAACTACTCGTTGGCCCATTCTCATATCAATATTCCACGTAATCTTTCTTGGGTTATTTCCTTTGTCTTAACTTACATCTCGCATTGGCTCCTTATCTATCAATAACATCTCGGGCAGGAACCCTTACTTCCTCTCCTTGACGTCATGTTTGCATAATGTTCTGGAATCGTAGCATATCTGTAGGATTTGAATAAGTGCAATCTCATCCCTTTCTCATTTTTATCGCATTCTTCCTTTACCATTCTATAGTTACTAGAACCACTTAATTCTGACTTAACGTCACATCCCTCCATATTTCCCCCCTTTAAGGGAGTACTAAGATTTAGTGCTACGACGATCTACCTAAAAATGTTTTACCCCTTCATCTTTGGAGTCTTTTCACATCATCGATGACTCTTACTCGCCTTGCGATAATCCTTGTGTACCAAGGATAACATAATTCCTTACTCACGAGGGTGACACCTAGTATAACTGGCACACATAGTCCCTTAAGCTTAACTTTGCTCACATTGCTTGCTTTAGGGAAGCATCTTCCTGAATGACCTTTAAAGGTTATTCTTCTGTCGTCCATTCTATTATTGCCGGAACACAATCTCTAAAATTCTCATGATGCCGACTATTATCAAATAACTCAATCCATAATTCATGTTTAGTTTATCTTGTTCACCAGTCCATACTGATTTCTATTACTCTGGGGTCGAACTTTTCCTTCTGGTAGTCGTGTTGGAGTCACGAACTTATTTCTCGAAACGAGGATATGACTTTATGGCCTATACTCTTTTGTTGTCTCAAGGCCTATCACCTCTCATCCTTTCCTTCCCTTGACTATAGACTCTATCATACTGTCATTTCCACTTTTGTCAACTAACGCAAACAATCCATCCACCATTTTGAGTTACTCTAACCTCAGCCGGATCTTGATATCCCGTCCTTCTCTTAAACCATATCTGTTAGCTCCCATAGGGCATAACTAAGATGGGTGTGGCCGATTGTACATACATCTGCTATTGTTGAAGGTAACTCAAAATGCTTATATCTCTACTCTTGAATGGTAAATACTGATAATCTTCATTAACTAGGCGCCTCGTACCCTTCTTTGCCTTGCTTCTTTTACTAGTTGAAACTTGTGTCTACCTTCTAAATCTCTCATTTCTTTTCACCATATGGGTGGATAGATATTCTTGCCTTAGGGCTCCCTATCAAGAAGCTTACATGTCAAGTAGACACATGTTTTGCTGAAGGCTTCACATCTACTCATCAGAAGCATGATGCAAAATCGAGTTCCTCTGACTCAACTCTTCCACAGCAACATTCAATATTTACCAACTATCTTTATGGATGTAAGTATCATTGTATTTTGAATAAAATAGAATTTAGGAGTTTGAATTCTTACAACTGAGCTCTACCACATGATCTAGAGTAAGAAGAAAGAGTGACAGTCCTAAATGCCATGTAGCCTCCTGCTTATAACTGTAGTGCACAACATACCCATAAACAAGACTCTATTAGACACGGCTTGTAGACTCCCTAGGACAGAACTGCTCTTATACCACTTTTGTCATGACCCAAACCGATGAGCCACGACAGGCACCCGGTACCTTACTCAACCGAGTACCAACATAACGTATCTTTTCGTATTTTACTATTATAGGTAAATGAGATGGAAAGGCTTCCGTGAGATAACTAGAATAAAACACGAGGGAATACTCGACATAGGACGAACCAACATGTAATACAAATTTGTACATATGACATAAGGGCCTATAAGGCCAAAATGATCACTCGTATACTGAACATAGGCCGACAAGGCCATACAATCTTTCATGTACATGACATATATCTACAAGCCTCTAAGAGTAGATAAATACCATAAAGGTCGAGACAAGGCCCCGCTATACTAATCAATACATGTTAAAATCAAACTGACCAAATAAGCAACTACGGAACAAATGGAGCACACCAACACCTTCCGCTGAGCTGATAGCCTACTTGGAGGACTCTCAACCTGTCTATTTGGATATGCGTGCATGAAACGCAGCATCCCTAAGCAAATGGGATGTCAGTACGAATAATGTACTGAGTATACAAGGCATGAAAATCAGCACATAAAGACATAGATGAAATATGGAGTAAAGAATTCCACTTGTAAGTCTAATAACTTTGTGAATCCCGAAATATTTATAATGCCATGCATATGCATATAAATGTCATACCATGCATAGGTATATGCGTACATAACATCAGCATGCCTCTAAGGGCATCCTATCATATCATCTCTGCCACTGTGGGCAAATCATCAACGTATACCAGCTGATCAGGTGGTGGTGCGTATATAATGCAGTAACCTTTTTCCATATCCCATATACATATAATATACGAGTATATAACGCCATCTGGTCATGGGTCAATGTACATGTATAAATGCATGAAATGCATAAGAAGTGCGTTAATAAGATTTCTCGGAATGTCATAAGATCAATATGTCTTTCGGATAACTTTATCAACTACGTATTTTTTTGAGACCCATGAACTGAAGATATAATAATAATTCACATGGGGAATCAAGAATATAGACACCCCTAGCACTTCTATGAATAGAGTCATTTATGAAAGTTGTGTGTTTGCTCGTTTCGTTTGTATCGTATGAATTATGCCAAAAGGAAAGAAGGGATAGCCTTACCATACCTGCGACGGTTCTCTTGATAATACTTCTAACACACAACAATCGCGACAAAACATGTAACGACAAGATCGAAGTAGGGAAATATCCGTATGATATTCTTGAGAAAGGTTATACCGGGCTTCCTTAGAATTGCAAAATCCCGTTGCTATTATGCTAAGAAGTCTCGTATGAATTTTTCTTGCTGAAGCTTTCATTAATTAGCAAACCTAGCATCAAAATTTAATGAGATAAGAAGGTCTCTTTAAATTATAGGTTGTGGGCCCCACTTTGGATGGTGACTTGGCCACTAACTTTCTCTAAAGGTGCCGCCTTGTTACATGAGTTTAAGAGTCACTAATTTGGGATAGTTTGCTGCCACGTTGGGGGAGGGGAATAAGGTTATCCAAAATTTATAATTAATTAGCTAATCTCCCACCAAAAATTATTAATTACCCAATTATCTATATAATTAAGAATTATCCCAAATTACTTAAAATGCTACTCACTTTTAACATACCTAATACACCTTACTATCATAGTCATGTAGTACCTTGTATGGGACTATTCCATAAATAACAGGTTTTATAGCTCGGACCGTATTTTATCCCAAATTGACAACCTTCAACGAAACTCATTTTCTTTGATTCATTTACCCTTAACCTTCACGACACTTACTTATCACCTGTTATAAATAGCATAAATGCTTATAACCTCAAAAGTAATCTCATTCCCGAGTCTGCATCGATTAACTTACGACGAAACTTTAACGTATGACTATGCGGGATGTAACATCTCATTTCTGAGCTTTCATCAATTTATTTATGGCGTACTTTCACGTACGAAAACATGGGGTGTAACACTTTCCGGATGAACTCCCCGGGATTCCACCAGATAGGGAGATTGATTTTGGGATTGATGTGATGCTAGCCACGCAGTCTATATCTATTCCGCCCTATAGAATGGCACCAGTAGAATTGAAGGAGCTAAAGGAACAATTGAGAGATTTGTTAGAGAAGGGTTTCATCCGGCCGAGTGTGTCACCTTGGGGCGCACCGGTCCTTTTTTAAGGAAGAAAGATGGGTCACTGAGAATGTGTATTGACTATCAGCAGCTTAAGAAGGTCACGATCCAGAATAAGTACCCACTGCGAAGGATAGATGACTTATTTGACCAATTACAGGGTGCTATGTACTTCTCCAAGATCGATTTAAGATCCGAATATCACCAATTGAAGATCAGGGAGCAAGATATTCCGAAAACAGCTATCAGAACCCGGTATGGGCACTTTGAATTTTTGGTGATGTTTTTTGGGCTAACAAATGCCCCAATAGCTTTCATGGATCTTATGACTCCTTTGTGGTAGTGTTTATTGACGATATTCTTGTATATTCACGCAATCGAGAGGACCATGCCAATCATCTTAGGGTAGTTCTGCAAATGCTATACCAGCACAAGTTATATGAAAAGTATTTAAAGTGTGAATTTTGACTTAAATCTATCACATTCTTGGGTCATGTCGTCTCTAGTGAAGGAATTAAGGTTGATCCTCAGAAAATTGCATCCGTAAAGAATTGGCCTAGACCTACTACCCCAAGTGAGATTAGCAGTTTCTTGGGCTTAGCTGGATATTACAGAAAGTTTGTGGAGGGATTCTCTACTCTTGCCTCTCCATTGACTAAATTGACGCAGAAGGCGGTTAAGTTTCAATAGTCAGATGCTTATGAAAGGAGCTTCTAGGAATTGAAAGCAAGATTGACTATGACACCGGTGTTGACCCTACCTGAGGGTACAAATGGATTTGTGGTATATTGTGATGCTTCAAGAATAGAGCTTGGGTGTGTATTAATGCAACATGGAAAGCTGATAGCGTATGCTTCCAGGCAACTCAAGAATCATGAAAAGAACTATCCAACACATGATTTAGAACTTGCGGCGGTGGTATTTGCATTGAAAATTTGGCGTCATTATTTATATGGGGTCCACGTGGATATATTCACGGACCATAAGAGCCTTCAATACATTTTCAAACAGAAGGAGTTGAATCTGAGGCAGAGGAGGTGGCTTGAATTACTTAAGGATTACGACATCGATATTCTGTATCATTGGGGGAAGGCTAATGTTGTGGTGGATGCTCTTAGCCGGAAATTTATGGGAAGTTTAGCACACTTGGAGGCATATCAAAGGCCATTGGCCAAGGAAGTTCACCGATTGGCTAGTTTGGGAGTTCGTCTTGCGGACTCTAGTGAAGGAGGGTTGATTGTGCAAAATTGGGCTGAATCATACTTGTTGTAGAAGTCAAGGAGAAGCAATACAATGATCCATTGTTGGCACAATTGAAAGAGGGGATTCATAAACACAAGACCATGGCCTTTTCTCTTGGCATGAGTGATGGTACTCAAAGGTACCAAGGGCGTCTATATGTTCCAAATGAAGATGGTCTCCGGGAGAGGATCATAACCGAGGTTCACACTTCTAGGTATTCCGTACACCCGGGCTCTACAAAAATGTATCATGATCTTAAGGAAGTCTATTGGTGGAATGATATGAAGAGGAATGTAGCGGACTTTGTGGCGAGATGTCCAAATTGTCAGCAAGTGAAGGCCGAACACCAAAGGCAAGTTGGGTTGGCACAGAACATAGAAATTCCAATGTGGAAGTGGGAAATGACTAATATGGACTTTGTGGTAGGACTACCTCGTACACCTCGTAAGTTTGATTCGATTTGGATGATTGTGGATCGACTCATGAAATCAACACACTTTTTGCCGGTTAAGGCTACCGACACAGCGGAATAGTATACTCAGTTGTATATCAAAGAAATAGTTAGGTTGCATGGCACTCTAGTTTCTATCATTTCTGATCGGAGGACACAGTTCACAACTAATTTTTGGAAGAAATTTTAGCAAGGTTTGGGTACTCAGGTGAATCTTAGTACAACCTTTCACCCGCAGACTGACGGGCAGAAAGAGCGGACTATTCAGACGCTCGAGAATATGTTACACGCTTGTGTTCTAGACTTCAAAGTTAGCTGGGATGATCATTTGCCACTCATAGAATTTTCCTACAACAATAGTTATCATGCTAGTATTCGGATGGCACCGTTCGAGGATTTATATGGTAGGAGATGTAGATCTCCCATTGGGTGGTTCGAAAATTGGGGAAGCAGAGCTGATAGGGCCATACCTCGTGCATCAGGCTATGGAAAATGTTATGATCATTAAGGAGCGGTTGAAGACTTCTCAGAGTCGTCAGAAGTCCTATTCGGATGTTCGACGTATGGATTTGGAGTTCAAAGAAAATGATTGGGTATTCTTGAAGGTTTCCCCCATGAAAGGTGTAATGCAATTTGGTAAGAAAGGGAAATTGAGTCCGAGGTATGTCGGTCCGTACAGAATCATTCAGAGGATCGGTGATGTGGTGTACAATCTTGAGCTACCACCTGAAATGTCATTAGTGCAACCGGTGTTTTATGTGTCTATATTGAAGAAAGTAGTTGAAGACCCTACAGTCATTGTTCCGGTTGAGACTATTGAAGTTAATGAGGAATTGACTTATGAAGAGATTCTAGTTTCTATTATTGATCGGCAAGTCCAAAATTGAGAAATGAAGAAATTGCCTCCGTAAAAGTGCTATGGCAAAACCAACAGGTTGAAGAGGCTACTTGGGAGGCCGAAAAAGAAATGAAGAAGAAGTATCCTTATTTGTTTGAATAGCTATGTGATTATAAAGTTCTGTTCTATGAAAATGCTAAGAGTTACCTTCTATGAATTATGTATCATTTGTACAGTTGATGTTAAGGGTGTTCCTTTCCTGGTAATATATTGCTTAAGAGGCCACAATTAGTGTTGTTTTATGTTATGTTACGTTATCGAATTAAGTACATGTTGTTAGGATTGGTTTCTGGGATTCTCTGACAGGTTGATAAGCCCAGTTATAGGGGATACTCTGGAAAACATTTTGGAAATTTAGGGAGTTAGTCAAAAATTTGGAACTGCTAGTGTGTGTTATAGCAGCTAAGTCACATTGAATGCTAATGGCGTATTTTAACCCTCATTTGAGAAGGAATGATCCTAAGTGGGGGAGAATGTTACGCCCCTTAATATTTTACAAGGTAATTTAAGGTTTCGTGGTGCCGAAGTAGGCTTACCGCGGCTCAGACTTTTTGGGTTGAACAGTGTGCTGAGGAGTTAAAGGAATTTGTTTGGTAGAAGAAGGCATTTCTGCGGTCCATTATGTGGCCGCAGAATCACTCTGTGGGCCGCAGAATGGACATAGAGTGAGGCAGGACTGGGAAGGTTTGGGTGCCATTCTGCGGTCAACTATATGCTATCGTAGAACTGTTCTGCGGTTCATTATGCGACCGCAGAACAGGTCTGCGAGCCGCATAGTGATCGCAAACCTAGGCAGAGTTTCCCAGTTCCGAAGGTTCATTTTGCGGTCCATTTCGCGGACCGCAGATGCATTATGCGGTCGTATATGCGACCGCAGATCCTATTCCAGAGCTTCATTTTTTGGGTTTTTATAACCCGACCCGACTTCGTTAAATAGACGATATGTACCATATTTTGGGCAAAAATCTGATATTTTGAGGGTGAGAGAGTGCCCTAGAATGGGAGAGAGTTCTTCAACAATTTGTTCTTCAATTCTTACTTGAATCTTGGAAGATTAACAAGGAAAACTCATTAGGTCTTCATCCTAGAGGTAAGATTCTATACCCTAACCCTTCATTTCGAAAGTTAACTAGAAATGGGTAATTAGTAAGATAATTCTTTGGTATGGGAGTTGGTTATTTTGCATGCATGTGTGATCAAGGGGTATAGGAAGATTGTAGAGCTAAAAATGATAAAGAATGGGTTTTGGGATGATAGAATCCTCCATAAAAGGGCCTTAAAACCTTAATGCACACCTAGTATTTTATAAAATGCTCAAATGAGCTAGAACCATGATTATCTTCCTAATTTTGGTTCAATTTGTTACATTTCTAAAATAGATCGAAGTTGCTAAGATTTACGGAACATTTTTTAGTTTAAGGAAGCTCAAGTGAGGTATGTTGGCTAAACTCTTCTCTGAAGTTTGAACCTCACATTATTCTTGTATGTCTCAAGTTGTTCACCTTCCGAATAAGCTTTGTGACAAGAGATATATGTTCTGTACGTGTTCCAAATGTTATTGTTGTATTGTGTTACTATTGTGAGAACGTGTTCAAAGTATGGATTGCACATCTAAATGTTATAACTTCAAGTCGTGTTTCAAATAAAAACTATGATGCTAAATTGTGTGGAGATTGTGATTGGGATTACACCTCCACCCGCATACATTGGGGTTAGGCGGAAAGGCCGCTTTGTGTAGAGTTTTGATATTGTGGAATACACCTCCACCCGCATACATTGGGGTGAGGCGGCAAGGCTGATTTGTGTAGAGTTTCTTGTACTATGATTTCACCTCCACCCGCATATATTGGGGTATGGCGGCAAAGCCGCTCTGTGTAAAGGTTGTTGTAGAGAATTCCCGACTGGAAATTTATGAATGTTATTGGAAGTTCTTAAAAAATCTATTTGACTCTTATGGCTATCTAAGCCCTAAGATTATTACCACGATTCATCATATCCATGTTGTATTTCTATGTTCTTGAATAGATGTTTTGGTTTTCATACTAGTACTATTCGATATGTACTGTCACGCCCCAAAATCGAGGAGCGCGACCGGCGCTCAACTAAGAGAACCCGGCCGAGCAAGCCTGTTAGATTTTCTTCTACCCAAACTCATCCATGAATAAAGAGGAGATGTACTCCATTAATCAACACTGAAAAGATTTCATTAATAACTTCCATTTCATTCCCATTAGAAGCTTCATTCATAATTTCCAAAACATTACGAGTTTATAGAATAAATGAAAAACATGATTTCCAATTATCAACATTTCTAGTTCAATTCCCAACATCAACCATAACCCACAACCTGTCTACGGAGCCTCTAAGTACAATAGAAGAGTAATATGGAAATGCCGGCAATAAGGCCCTGACTATACCTCAAAACACAGTACATGAGAAACAAATACATGACCCCGAAATGAAGTGGGGCTCACCAAATCAGCTGAAAAGAAGGTGTACTGCTATCACTGATCAATGTCTCCTGCTGTAGAACCACCTGCATCTATTTAAAAATGCAGCGCCCCCGACAAAAGGGACGTTAGTACCGTCGAATAGTACTAGTATGAAAACTAAACACCAATTTAAAAATTTAGAAATACAAGACAATTATGATGAACCAGTGCGGCAATAGAATAATGTAGATAACTGTCTCAACCATAGCAAGCTTATTAAAAGCTATCAACAACATTTATAGGATTCAAGATGAGATCCTATGTAACCATCTTCATACAAAGCGGCCCCGCCGCCTCACCCGATGTATGCAGGTGGAGGTGTACGTACAATGCCATAACTTTAATCAAGCGGCCCTGCCGCCTCACCCCAATGTATGCGGGTGGATATATAGCCACAGTACTAAGAACTTACGCAAGGCGACTATGCCGCCTCACCCCAATGTATGAGGGTGAATATGCATCAACGATACCAATACCAACACAAAGCGGCTATGTCGCCTCACCCCAATGTATGCGGGTGGAAATGCATCAACGATACCAATACCAACACAAAGCGGCTATGCCGCCTCACCCCAATGTATGCGGGTGGTGGTGCCACAATAATACCAAAACTATACGCAAAGCGGTCATACCGCCTCACCCCAATGTAAGCGGGTGGAGGTGCAGTCCCACAATACCATAATCCCTACACAAAGCGGTCATGCCGCCTCACCCCAATATATATATAGTGGAGGTGTATCACAGTCACAATCTCTATACCATAATCCCCACACAAAGCGGTCATGCCGCCTTACCCCAATGTATGCGGGTGGAGGTGTATCACAATCACAATATCTATACCATAATCCCCACACAAAGCGGTCATGCTGCCTCACCCCAATGTATGCGGGTGGAGGTATATCACAATTACAATCTCTACACAACTTGACATAATACCTTTCACATAAATCACGACTAGAAATTATAACATGTGGATACGTAATCCATGGTTTGGGACACATCCTCAATTTATAATGCAATATGATAAGAGCATTTGAAATACGAGTTGGACATATATCTTCATCACAAAACTTATCGGAATACTCGATTTATAATCAACATCTCGGAACTCACAAGGATATTGAGAATTCCAACTCTTAAAGAAGAGTTTAGCCAACATACCTCAAATTCTTCCCTTAATGATACTACAACGATGCACTACACTAATCAACTTCAATCTACAATAACAACATCCAATGAGACCAATATTAGTAACAAATCCCATAAGTTCAATGTATTCATAAATTTCATCGCCAAGATTACCATTCACCTTCTCTCTTATTTTCTCAAAATTACTATTCATGCCATGAACTAGAGTTTTACAATCCAATCTTTCAACCATTAAAACTTGTAACAAATGCTGCAAATACTTCTAAATACTCATAATAAACGAGTTTGAAGCATTGGAATTACCTCTAGTAGATCAATCTTGAAAAATCACAACTTTGGTGATTTTTGTGTTCTTGAGGATTTGATGATGAAATCTTGCATTTGGATGTAAGAATGATGTTAGAACACATGTATATTGAGTGATAATCAACCCAAAACATCATTAAAAACTTACCTTGGTTGATTGGACTTGATTTGAGCTCAAAATTGCCCCTTCACTTCAAGAACCCTAACCCCCAAATACACAAAATACCCTCTTTACCAGACCTTGTATTTATAGGCCCAAATTTCTTGGTTTCGGATGCGGCCCTGGATGCTTCGCATCCCCACTTCACTCCTCTTTGAAGCTCGGATGCGGACCTGGACGCTATGGCAGCATTTCACTGCCAGCCTCTCTTTCGGACGTGGCCTCGGATGCTTCGCATCCGCAGGCTCCTCCGCCAGCCTTTGGTAATTTGGTCATAACTTCTTGTAAGAATGTCCAAATGACAAACGGTTTGAAGCATTAGAAACTAGAATCAAAGACCTTTAATTTTATAGGTCATACATCACCTAAATCGTTAAAAATATATAGTTATGACCGTCCAAAGTTTGGTTTTGTGCATGCTTATTTGGAACTTTAGGCTATCATGAAATTTCCAACTTGACTTGGACTTAGGGGTCTCCCTAGACCCCACATCACTTATAATATGACTCGTACACTTATTATCATATCCAATTTATATCCATCCCATTAATAGACCTCGTCTTCACACAAAATAATATAATTAGCTCATATCAACTTTCTTAATAGCGCTTAAATACTTCGAAATTTTTCGGAGTGTTACATTCTCCCCCACTTAAGAACATTCATCCTCGAATGCTTCACAAGTCACTTCTAAGAATAAATTTATCCTTATACCTCCAATCATTATACATAGGAACTCATGACTACATCGATCGCATACTTCCTTTCCAAAATTTCAACTTACTTATGGCCCTTAAAATTTGGCTATCTTTACAAATTCGTAAAAATTTCGGCAGAGTTTCCCTTGTAACTGGGCATGTCCACCTGCCAGAGAACCCCAGAAACCAATCTTAACAACATATACATAATCCAACGACGTAACATCATACAAAACAACACCAACTGTGGCCTCATAAATAATATATTTCCGGAAAGGAACACACTTAACGCCAATTGTTCAAATGATACAAAATTCATAGAAAGCAACTCTTAGAATATTTTCATAGATCACAACTTTATAAATACATGGCTATTCAAACAAATAAGCAAACCTTTTTTTTCTTCATTTCTTCCTCGGCCTCCCAAGTAGCCTCTTCAACCTGTTGGTTTTGCCATAACACTTTTACAGATATAATTTCTTTATTTCTCAACTTTCGGACTTGCCGGTCAATAATAGAAACCGGAATCTATTCATAGGTCAATTCTTCATTAACCTCAATAGTCTCAATTGGAACAATGACTGTCGGGTCTCCAACTACTTTATTTAACATGGACGCATGAAACACCGGATGTACTAATGACATCTTAGATGGTAGCTCAAGCTTGTACGCCACCTCACCGATCCTCTATATGATTTTGTACGGTCCGACATACCTCAGACTCAATTTCCCTTTCTTACCAAATCGCATTACACCCTTCATGGGGGAAACCTTCAAGAATACCCAATCATCTTCTTTGAACTCCAAATCCCTACGATGAACATCCGAATACGATTTCTGACAACTCTGAGCAGTCTTCAACTGTTCCTTAATGATTTTAACTTTTTCCATAGCCTGATGCACGAGGTCTGGCCCTATCCACTCTATTTCCCCAATTTCTAACCACCCAATGGGAGATCTACATCTCCTACCATATAAAGCCTCAAACGGTGCCATTTGAATGCTAGCATGATAACTATTG
The DNA here is from genome assembly GCF_000390325.3 of Nicotiana tomentosiformis. Lineage (NCBI taxonomy): Eukaryota > Viridiplantae > Streptophyta > Magnoliopsida > Solanales > Solanaceae > Nicotiana > Nicotiana tomentosiformis. The sequence continues at coordinate 53,619,335 of NC_090819.1, forward strand.
TTGTATGCAAATTCTATGAGTGGTAAATGATCATCCCAGCTACCTTTGAAGTCTAGAACACAAGCGCGCAACATATCCTCAAGCGTTTGAATGGTCCGCTCTGCCTGCCCGTCAGTCTGCGGGTGAAAGGTTGTACTAAGATTAACCTGAGTACCCAAACCTTGCTGAAATTTCTTCCAAAATTTAGCCGTGAATTATGCTCCCTGATCAGAAATGATGGAAACTGGGGTGCCATGCAACTTGACTATTTCTTTGATATACAACTGAGCATACTGCTCCGCTGTGTCGGTAGACTTAACCGGCAAAAAGTGTGCTAACTTCATGAGTTGATCCACAATCACCCAAATTGAGTCAAACTTGCGCGGAGTGCAAGGTAATCCTACCACAAAGTCCATATTGATCATCTCCCACTTCCACATTGGAATTTCTATGTTCTGTGCCAACCCACCGGGCCTCTGGTGTTCGGCCTTCACTTGCTGGCAATTCGGACATCTTGCCACAAAGTCCGCCACATTCCTCTTCATATCATTCCACCAATAGACTTCTTTGAGATCATGATACATTTGCGTAGAACCTGGGTGCACGGAATACCTAGAAGTGTGAGCTTCAGTCATAATTCTTTCCCGGAGACCATCCACATTTGGAACACAAAGTCGCCCTTGGTACCTTAGTGTAACATTATCCGTGCCAAGAGAAAAACCATAGTTTTATGTTTTTGAATCCCCTCCTTCAATTGCACCAAAAATGGATCGTTGTATTGCTTCTCTTTGACTTTCACAACAGGCGATGATTCAGCCCTATTTTGTACAATTACCCCTCCTTCATTAGAGTCCACAATACAAACTCGCAAACTAGCCAATCGATGAACTTCCTTGGCCAACGGCCTTTGACATGCCTCCAAGTGAGCCAAACTACCCATAGATTTCCGGGTAAGAGCATCCGCCACAATAGTCGCTTCCTTGGAGGATATGGAATATTGATATCGTAATCCTTACATAACTCATGCCATCTTCTCCACCTTAGATTCAATTTATTCTATTTGCAAATATATTGAAAGATCTTTTGGTCTGTGAATATGTCCACTTGGACCCCATACAATTAATGACACCAAACCTTTAATGTAAAAATCACAGCCGCAAGTCCTAAGTCATGTGTTGGATTGTTTTTCTCATGATTCTTGAGTTGCCTAGAGGCATAAATGATCATATTGTTATATTTCATCAGTAGTGGAACATCTATATCAGATTTCTCTTCCAATTCTTCTCGCATCATTATTCCTAGTTAGTGAATAGCCATGCATTCTTCCGTATGTTACATGGTCTTTTTCCTTAGTTGGGAATTCATCCTACTCGCCTCTCAACACTTGTTGGGATATCCGTGGGAAAGTGTGTTCATCCGTGTATTACTTAACACTTCCTTTCTTGTAAGATTCTTAAAAGATTCTCCATCAAGTCCCGATGCACTCTTGGGTTATTATAACATCACATTTATCTCTCCCACTCGTTTTGTCTTTCTTAAAGCCTTGGAACTTTAGCTAAATCGCAAATCCGTGATTAACTCATTCTATGAACTCGCAATCCTTTCTCATTTGATTTATATTACTTCCTTGGGTTCCATTGTCCCTGACTCTCTAACAAGTATAAAACCCTTTTGCAAACCTTACTCTTAGTTTCTAGTATCGTTGACCTTGTCATGTATATTGCCACGTACAAAGAATTTACATTTCCTAACCTTCCACATTATTTTTGTACTAGTGGTTTATCTTTTGCATTTCCTTTTAGAGAATCATGTTATCCCTTACCACTTTTCTAGACTACACATGTCTTCAACAAAATATCCAAACATCATAGATACATGGCCCTACTCTCATTTTATTGCACTTAAGTAGCCTCAACATGGTCCTTCCCTCCCCACTTGGGGTGAACGTTTCACATTTCGACACAACTTTTGAATTTAGCAATTTGAGGAACACATGTTTCACATCTCTAGTCCTCCTGTATATGATTTACTATTAGGGAGATTTAAGTCCCCATGGTATTAACCTCATAAGTTCTCTACTCTTATTTAGCCACATAAGCTTGGGATCCAAATCCCTCGTGTCAGTATCCTTTTTCGAGTGTAACACCACTTCACACATTCCTAGGATTTTTATAATATTCATAGTGCTAGGGTCTTCTCATTGTGGGTTCAATTGACTCTCCTTTCATAATTTCTTGTCTCCCGTGAAAGACGTACACATTTATCATTACTCTCCAGGCCATCCTTTCATATATCACGTGTCTATGTAACAAATCTACATCTTAGAATCATACACATGGTTCCCACACTATGCACATGTACTAGTTAAGCTTAGGTCTCATTTATCACGTCAATGCCTCTTTGGAGGTGGGTAATCACTTCTAGCACTCTTCTCATATTATGCGCATGGTACTATATACTTGTCTCATATTGCCATACCATTCATTCAACATGATACATGTGCCATCTGTTTAATATTCAGACCTTTACCCATTCGTCATGTCACATGATAACATTACTTAGAATAAACCAAAAGAGCATTTAAACTTACCTTGAACCTCAACGCACGAGTTGGAGGAAGAATAGTTTCACAACCAATTTCATCGCACGATTCAGAATATCAAAGAAGGGTATTATTCCTAAATGCCCATGTAGCATCCTAATTATAGATGTGGTCGACAACACACCGATAATAAGGACTCTACTAGACACGGCTTCGAGACATCCTTGGAAACTTTAAAACCTTAGGCTCTGATACCAAGTTTGTCACGCCCCAAAACCGAGGAGCGCGACCGGCGCTCAACTGAGAGAACCCGGACGAGCAAGCATGTTAGATTTTCTTCTACCCAAACTCATCCATGAATAAAGAGGAGATGTACTCCATTAATCAACGCTGAAAAGATTTCATTAATAACTTTCATTTAGTTCCTATTAGAAGCTTCATTCAGAATTTCCAAAACATTACGAGTTTATAGAATTAATGAAAAACATGATTTCCAATTACCAACATTTCTAGTTCAATTCCCAACATCAACCATAACCCACAACCTGTCTACGGAGCCTCTAAGTACAATAGAAGAGTAATATGGAAATGCCGGCAACAAGGCCCTGACTATACCTCAAAACACAGTACATGAGAAACAAATACATGACCCCGAAATAAAGTGGGGCTCACCAAATCAGCTGAAAAGAAGGTGTACTGTATCACTGATCAATGTCTCCTGCTGTGGAACCACCTGCATCCATTTAAAGATGCAGTGCCCCCAACAAAAGGGACGTTAGTACCGTCGAATAGTACTAGTATGAAAACTAAACACCAATTTAAAAATTTAGAAATACAAGATAATTATGATGAACTAGTGCGGCAATAGAATAATGTAGATAACTGTCTCAACCATAGCAAGCTTATTAAAAGCTATCTACAACATTTATAGGATTTAAGATAAGATCCTATGTAACCATCTTCACACAAAGCGGCCCCGCCGCCTCACCCAATGTATGCAGGTGGAGGTGTACGTACAATACCACAACTTTAATCAAGTGGCCCTGTCGCCTCACCCCAATGTATGCGGGTGGATATATAACCACAGTACTAAGAACTTACGTAAGGCAACTATGCCGTCTCACCCCAATGTATGAGGGTGAATATGCATCAACGATACCAATACCAACACAAAGCGGCTATGCCGCCTCACACCAATGTATGCGGGTGGTGGTGCCACAATAATACCAAAACTATACGCAAAGGAGTCGTACCGCCTCACCCCAATGTAAGCGGGTGGAGGTGCAGCCCCACAATACCATAATCCTTACACAAGCGGTCATGCCGCCTCACCCCAATATATATACGGGTGGAGGTGTATCACAGTCACAATCTCTATACCATAATCCCCACACAAAGCGGTCATGCCGCCTCACCCCAATATATGCGGGTGGAGGTGTATCACAATCACAATCTCTACACAACTTGATATAATACCTTTCACATAAATCACGACTAACAATTATAACATGTGGATACGTAATCCATGGTTTGGGATACATCCTCAATTTATAATGCAATATGATAAGAGCATTTGAAATACAAGTTGGACATATATCTTCATCACAAAACTTATCAGAATACTCGATTTATAATCAACATCTCGGAACTTACAAGGATATTGAGAATTCCAACTCTTAAAGAAGAGTTTAGCCAACATACCTCAAATTCTTTCCTTAATGATACTACAACGATGCACTACACTAATCAACTTCAATCTACAATAACAACATCCAATGAGACCAATATTAGTAACAAATCTCATAGGTTCAATGCATTCATAAATTTCATCTCCAAGATTACCATTCACCTTCTCTCTTATTTTGTCAAAAGTACTATTCATGCCATGAACTAGAGTTTTATAATCCAATATTTCAACCATTAAAACTTGTAACAAATGTTTCAAATACTTCTAACTACTCATAATAAACGAGTTTGAAGCATTGGAATTACCTCTAGTATATCAATCTTGAAAAATCACAACTTTGGTGATTTTTGTGTTCTTAAGGATTTGATGATGAAATCTTGTATTTGGATGTAAGAATGATGTTAGAACACATGTATATTGAGTGATAATCAACCCAAAACATCATTAACAACTTACCTTTGTTGATTGGACTTGATTTGAGCTCAAAATTGCCCCTTCACTTCAAGAACCCTAACCCCCAAATACACAAAATACCCTCGTTACCCGACCTTGTATTTATAGGCCCAAATTTTTGGGTTTCGGATGCGGCCCTGGATGCTTCGCATCCCCACTTCACTCCTCTTTGAAGCTCGGATGCGGACCTAGATGCCATGGCAGCATTTCACTGCCAGCCTCTCTTTCGGACGCGGCCTCGGGATGCTTCGCATCCGCAGGCTCCTCCACCAGCCTTTGGTAATTTGGTCATAACTTCTTGTAAGAATGTCCAAATGACAAATGGTTTGAAGAGTTAGAAACTAAACTCAAAGACCTTTAATTTTATAGGTCATACATCACCTAAATCGGTACAAATATATTGTTATGACCGTCCAAAGTTTGGTTTTGTGCGTGCTTATTTGGAACTTTAGTCTATCATGAAATTTCCTACTTGACTTGGACATAGGGCTCTCCCTAGACCCCACATCACTTATAATATGACTCGTACACTTATTATCATATCCAATTTATATCCTTCCCATTAATAGATCCCGTCTTCACACAAAATAATATAATTAGCTCACATCGACTTTCTTAATAGCGCTTAAATACTTCAAAATTTTCCAGGGTCTTACATGTACTAACGTCCCTTTTATCGGGGGCGCTGCATCTTTAATGGATGCAGGTGGTTCCACAGCAGTAGACATTGATCAGTGATAGCGGTACATCCTTCTCCCAGCTGACTTGGTGAGCCCCACTTCATTCTGGGGTCGTGTATCTTTTGTTCCTTGTGTATTGTGTTTAAGGTATAGCCGGGGCCTTGTTGCCGGCACCATCATTGTACTATTTTATATCTATTAGAGGCTCCGTAGACATAGTGTGGGTTGTGTATTAGTGTGGTAAAGTTAAATTAAAAATGTCGTAATTGTATCTCATGCTTCCACTGTAAAACTATGGTTGTGAAATGTATTGTTTTGGAGACTTATTAATGAAATTTATATCCTCTTTATTTATGGGTGAGTTGGGTAGAAAGAAATCCAGCAGGTTTGCTCGGCCGGGTCATCTTAGTTTAGCACCGGTCGCGCTCCCCGAGTTCAGGGCGTGACAATATTAGAGTCCCGAATCTTCAACCGGTGATACCCAGACCTCAAATCAATCTTAGAGAACACTCTAGCTCCTTGAAGCGGGTCAAACAAGTCATCAATGCGCGACAAAGGAAACTTGTTCTTAATTGTAACTTTGTTCAACTGCCTATAATCATTTGCACATCTTTAACAAAGGCTAAGTATGCCAAATATCCCTCCTCAACCATCCATTGAGCCTTCATAAAAGAAATTGCTCTACTAGGATTGTGACCAACTGAACCCCTCCATTCCAACCTTGGCAACCCCGGCATAGCCAATATCACAATGTTAGCGTGAAAATCAATAATAGTATGGTATGGAGATAACAAATCCATACCCAAAATCACATCAAGTTCTACCACATTAAGCAACAAAAGATCAACCCTAGTTTCATAGCTCGCAATATTAACCATACAAGAATAGTAGATATGATCCACCACAGTAGAATCCCTAACAGGGGTAGACACATAAATAGGAATATCCAAAGAATCACGAGACATATCCAAATACGATGCAAATTAGTATGACACATACGAATAAGTTGAACCCAGATCGAATAATACTGATGTATCTCAATAACAAATCGGAACAATACCTGTAATGACTACATCTGACATGACTGCCTCAGGCCTATAAGAGAAAGCATAACAACAGTTGTGCCTAGCCTCCACCTCTAGCTGGCTGTGCAGGTGGTGTAGCATTTGGCGTGAGAATCATAGCATGGATACCCTACTAAGGTACACACATTCGAAGCCTAGGATAATCCCTCATCATATGCCTTAAATCAACACACTAAAAATAAGCTCTTTACGGACGTGACTGTTGGGACTGACTCTTCCCGGATGAATTGAATAACCATTGTAAGAACCACGTGCGTGAGGTGCACTGAAGGATGACTTGCCTGGACGAGTGCTCTAAAATCCATGGATAGTTGGAACACCACGTGAAACCTGAAGTGCTAATTGAATTGGTCGATTGAAATGACCTCTACCATGTCGACCCCTACTCCCAGAGTAGGCACCACTAAATCATCCAAAGCCACGAGGCTTCTTGACCTCCCTATCCTCCCATTCCTACATGTGAATACACTCCAGTCTCCTAGCAATCTCCACATCCTCCTAGCGATCTCCACAGCCTGCTAAAAGGTAGTCTCAGTCTCCATCTCCCTTGCCATCCCAAACCTAAGACTGTAGCCGAGTCCCTCAATAAATCTATGAACCCTCACTCTCTCTCAGTATAAACCAGAAGAGCTGCATAGCATGACAATTCTGTAAACCTCATAGAATACTTGGTCACAATCATACCCTCCTGGTGCAAATGCTCAAACTCACAGCGTAACTCGTCCCTGCGAGTCTGTGGGATAAACTCCTCTAAGAAAAGAACTGAGAATTGAGACCATGTGAGTGGTGTTGCACCAGCTGGCCTACTCGATTCATAAGTCTGTCACTATCTATATGCCAACCCTGATGACTTGAAGGTAGTAAAGTCAACCCCGTTCGGCTCCACTAGACCCAAAGTGTGAAAAACGTGATGAAACTGGTCAAATAAGCAATGTGCATCCTCAGTAGGCTCTCCACTGCGAAGTCTCTGAAACCTCTCCATCCTCTTCTGCTCCTCAGCAGTCCAGGCTGGCCCTATCTTGGGTTGAACTGCGATGACTGGCTACACAGGAAGAACACCCAATGTCTGATACCAATGAGCCAGCTACTCTGGTGTACCTGCGACGGGAGTCTGGGCTCCTCCCCCAGCCTGTGAAGTAGCTGGTGCAACTGGGATCAAACCTACCTAAGTCAAACTCCCTAACATGCTCATAATGTGAGCCAATGTCTCTTGGAGTCTAGGTGTTGCAATAGGTCCCTCATGTGCCTAAGCTGTTCCTACAAGCTTAACATGATCTAGCATTTCCTCCTCGATTGGAGCTACTAGTGTCCCCATAGTGGCTGCTCTAGCAGAACCCCCAACTACAGCGCGTGCCTCACCTTGGCTTCTATCTTGGCCCCAGCCTCTCACAACTCTAATAGGGGGCACTAGTGCCTGCTCAGCTACCTAAAAAGAACGCTTCCTCACCATCTATGGGAAAATAGGAGAGCAAAGGATCAAATTTTGAGATAAACAAATCCACACGATAAAGAATGAAAGAAAGTGATGTTTCTTAACTGTCCGGTAGTTTTTGAAGATAAGTACAGATGTCTCTGTTTCGATCCGCAATACTCTATTAGACTTGCTCATGACTCGTAGAGCTGTGATACCAACTTGTGACAACCCAAAATCCTACTAAATGTCATGATGGCACCTAACCTCCAAGACTAGGTAAGCCAACATGCAATAAGGGTTCAAAACAACGAAATAAGATATAATATGTCTGAAATAACATAAATCGCAGAATAATACTCCAACAATAGCAAAATCAGTGATACATAATCTAAAACCAGGTAATACATAACCATCGGCTCTAAAACTAAACATAAGAAGATGTCTCAATAGTACAATACTATCTGAAAGAATAACAAAAATAGTATTAAGATAAGGGAAGGGGACTCCAAGGGTCTACGACGATCATGCATCACTACCTTGAATCCTCTCTAATAACAAATACTGCTCACTCCTGAGATTTGCTTCTACCAATGCCCGGATCTGCACAAAATGTGCAAAATCATAGTATGAGTACAAGAAAACATGTACTCAGACAGTATCAAGACTAACTCAGTAAAGTAATGACGAGGTTCAAGTCGTGTGATTCTCACTAATCAAAGAACCTATGAAATATACAGAATAACTTGTAACAAGAATATAACAAGATGCAATATCATCAATTATCAAATCAAGATATATCAACTCAACAAAGATAAATAAATCTTGACAGTCGAATTATCAACATATAGCAGAGGCATAGAGTAGTATGTTAGAACTCAACATAGAACCATATATAATGTATAACAAGGCATAAAGGATTCACATGCATAGACAAGATTCCACCCTTACACTCAACTCACCATCATCGGAATCTATATTGGAATCCACCAATATCGGTCAACTTACCACCATCCGCGTGTACGCCATCAAGAGATATGCATGAGAAAGTGACCTAGGGGATGGATCCAAATTCACATGATATACAGTATAATATACTCGTGCAAACACAACAACAATCATCGTAACTGGCACGGTAAAGACCTCGTTCCACAACATCATCAACACCACAATATTAGCACGGAAAACACCTCATGCCAAAACCAAATCAATCCGCTCAATATGTCTATATGTGTTGTAATCATAAAAATTCAAGATACCAATTCATTATAAAAGAGAAATAAGCTCACAATTCATCAATAAGGTGCACAAGGACATAATAATGATAAAGTGTGGATATGTGCTCAAGATGTGACACGTGGATATGACAAAATTAATTATAGCAGCAATTCTACAATAGTCCATCTTGGCTAATTATGAGATAATAATCCTATGCATGATCTCTAGTATGAAAGGATAAGCTCACGCAGTCATACAAATAGTTCAATATGTATCCTAGAAACCACACAATCAAAATAAGGCATAATAGAAGCCTAAAGTCTAATCCAGTCATAATTCATACATAGCACCTACATATACACTCGTCACCTCGCATATACGTCGCTTATCACATGTTACAACAAGAAAAATAAGGCCAAATCCTAAGGGTTATTCCCTCACACAAGATTAGGCAAGATACTTAACTTAACAATCCCAAATCAACCTTCTAATATAGCCTTTCCCTTAGAAACCACCTCCGACCGGCTCGAATCTAGTGAAATATAACTTTAAAACATCAAATAAGGCCATAGGAATTAATCCCACACAATAAAGCTTCAATATTTATTCAATTTTTAAAAGGTCAACAAAATTCAACCCGGACCCACACGATCAAACCTAGGTCAAGGGGTAGATTCCGACTATCCATGACTCAACGTGTCTAAATATATATTTGGTTTTCAAATCCAAGTCCAAATCATAGCTCAAAACCTTAATTCTCACTCTCTTAAGTTGTAAGAAAACCCCCAACATTCCATGTTTTGGGTGTTATTAATACATGTGGATTCTTAAAATAATATAAAAAATGTGTAGAAATCACTTATCCCAAAGCCTTGTGAAAGTCTCCAAGCCAAAATTGTCTCTCTAATAGTCTAGGGTTCAAAATATGAGAGCATGAGCTAAACATCCCAAAATATACCACCTAAGTGGTCTGCCCAGCGATTTTCGCATTTATGCGGCAAAACCTTCATAGATGCAAGATCCTCTAAACCAGTTGACCCACCGCTTATGCAGAAGACACTCGCATCTACGGACGCGCTTCTGTGCACACACCTTCAAATAAGCGGCCTCGTCTCTACGCAACTTCAACGCAGATGTGACCCATCTGGGCCACTTCCAAACTTGCTTATTAGAAACAAAACCTCGCACATGTGGCTCCGCAAGTGCGATTGCAACCGATCCCTAACCAACAGCAATGCTAGTATTCACCACTCGAAAAAAATCTAAAACACACCCGAACCCCTTCCAATCACACAAACAAGTCCATAAACACTACTCGGACCTACCCAAGGCCTCCAAACACCTACGATAACATCCCATCAATGGATCAATAATTAAATCACAAGTTGAACTTCTCTTAAGTTCAAAAACATACAAACTTTCAACCAAGCGTCTGATTCATGCCTAACCAACTCGGGACGCAATCAAATTCTGCATATGAGTCATTAACAACAAGATGAACCTACTCCAAGTCCCGAAATAACAATCCAAGCCCGATATCATCTAAGTTAACTCTCGGTGACACCTATTTACTCTTCACACCTTCAAATTGTCAACTTTGGCAATTAGAGGCAAAACATTCTAGGAACCTCCAAATAAAAATCGGAGCATACTGTTAAGTTCAAATAACCATACGAACCTATTGGAACCATCACATCACCAATTTGAGGTCATTTACACAAAAGACCTTGGTCAACTCTTACAACTTAAGCTTCCAACAATAGAGCTAAGTGTTCCAATTACTCCCAAACCTTCCCGAAATAAAACCAACCAAACTTACAAGTGACAAACAATAAAAAGCATACGAAAAACATAAAATAGGGCAACAAGGCTTAAATACACAAAATGACCGACAGGGTCGTTACATTCCTTCCACTCCCCCCTCACCCCCTCCACCCCGCCATAAAAAATAAATGGTTGTCCTTGAACGGGTTTAGAGTCATATTTGAAATGTTAAAATGGAAAGGATATCTGCTCTGCATATCATTCTTAGTCTCCAAGTTGCTTCCTCGACCGGTGGACCTCTCCAATGAACCTTCACTGATGCGATCTCCTTAGACTTAAGCTTCCAAACCTGCCTATCTAATATGGTCACCGGCTCTTTCTCATAAGCCAGATTCTCATCTAACTGCATTGTTCTAATGTCCAAAATATGTGACTTATCTTGATGATACATCCGAAGCATAGAATCATAAAATATCAGATAAAATCTCGAAAGACTAGGAGGCAAATAGAGTCAATAAGAAACCTCACCAACTCTCTACAATACCTCAAATGGTCCAATAAATCTCGGGCTCAACTTTCCTTTCTTTCCAAATCTCATCACACCTTTCATAGGCGAAACTCTAAGAAGAACCCCCTCGCCCGCCATGAAAGTCACATCACGAACATTTATATCAACATAACTCTTCTTCCTGGACTGAGCTATGTGAAACCTCTCCTAGATCAATTTCACCTTCTGCAAAGCAACACGAACTGAGTTGATTCCCAATAACGTAGCCTTAATGGGCTCGAAGCAACCAAACGGAGAACGACAATGCCTCCCATATAAGGACTCATATGGAGCCATCTTGATACTAGACTGGTGGCTGTTGTCATAGGCAAACTCTGTTAATGGTAGAAAGCCCATCTTTTCTAATTAGGAGATAATAATCCTCATGATCACTAGCATGAAAGGATAAGCTCATGTAGTCATACAAATTCTTAAACGTGTACCATATAGAGCACACAATCAAACTAAGGCATAATAGAAGCCTAAAGTCTAATCTTTTCATAATTCATACATAGCACCTATATATACGCTTGTCACCTCACATATGCGTTGCTTTTTACATATTACAACTAGACAAACAAGGCCAAATCATAAGAGTTATTTCCTCACACAAGATTAGGCAACATGCTTACCTTAACCAGCCCAAATCAACCTTCTAAAATAGCCTTTCCCTTAGAAACCACCCTTGACCAGCTCGAATCTAGCCCAATAAAACTCAAAACATCAAATAAGGCCATAGGAATTAAATTCCAAACAATATAGCTTCAATCTTTATTCAATTTCTAAAAAGTCAACAAGAGTAAACTCAGGCTCACATGGTCAAAACCCGGGTCAAGGGGTAGATCCTGACTACCCATGACCCCATGATTCCAAATGTCCATTTTGTTTTCAAATCTAATTCCAAATCATAGCTCAAAGCCTTAATTCTCACTCTCTTAAGTTGTAAGAAAATCCCCCAAATGTACCTCAAAATTTTATATTTTGGGTGTTATTAATCCATGTAGGTTCATAAAATAATATTAAAATTGGGTAAAAATCACTTACCCTAAAGCCTTGTGAAAATCTCCAAGCAAAAATAGTCTCTCTCCAAGTCTAGGGTTCAAAATATGAGAGAATGAACTAACAATTCGGAAATATACCACTAAAGTGGTCTGCCCCAGCAATTTCCGCATCTGAGGGCAAATTGGCCGCTTCTATGACATTGCATCCACAGAAAAACCCTCATAGATGCAAGATCCACTAAACGAGCTGACACACCGCTTCTGCGGAACACACCCTCATCTACGTACGCACTACTGTGCACATACCTTCGCACAAGCGGCATATGCAACTTCGACACAGATGTGATCCACCTGAGCCATATCCAAAGCCTCTTCTGAGAACCAAACCCATGCACATGTGGCTTTGCAGGTGCGATGCACTAGGCCACAAGTGCGATTGCACCAGATCCCAAACAACCAGCAATTCTAGTATTCGCCAACCTAACCCGGAATCAATCTGAGACACACCCAACCCCCCCGGGAACCCATCCAATCACACCAACAAGTCCACTAAAACTACCTGGACCAATCCAAGGCCTCCAAACACCTACGATAGCATCACATCAACGAATCAAAGATTAAATCACAAGTTAAACCTCTCTTAAGTTCAAGAACCTCCAAAGTCTAGCCAGGCGTCTGATTCATGCCTAACCATCTCGAAAAGCAACCAAATTCTGCACACAAGTATCAAACAACAAGACGAACCTACTCCAAGTACCGAAATAACAATCCGAGTCCAATATCATCAAAGTCAACTACAAGTAAAACCAATAAACTCTCCAAACCTTTAAATTGCCAACTCTCGACAATTGGACCCAACACATTCTAGTAACCTCCAAATCCAAATCCGAATATACACCTAAGTCCAAACTCCCCTTAAGAACATATTGGAACCATCAAATGAATTTGAGGTCATTTACAGAAAAGTTAAATGTCACACCCCGACCTCGGGAAGCGCGACCGGCGCTCGATCGAGATAATCTGGCTGAGCAAGCAAGTTAGATTTCCTTCTACCCAACTCAAATGTGAATAAAGAGGAGATATATTCTATGAATTAAACACTAAGATGATTTCATAAACAACCCCAACTCCATTAGCATTAGTTACTACATTTTTAAGTCTCAAAATACAAACACTTTCATAGTTTGAAGTGAAACATGTGATACACATACCACATTACTAGCTTGACTTTCCCAACACCAATACACAACCCATACTATATCTACAGAGCCTCTAATAGATACAAAAGAGTACAATGATAGTGTCGGAGCAAGACTCTGACTATACCTCAAAACATAATACACACGGAAAAAAAGATGCACGACCCCGAAATGAAGTGGGGCTCACCAAGTCAGCTGGGAAGAGAGTGTACCGCAATCACTGGTTAATGCCTGCTGCTGTGGAACTACCTATATCCATTAAAGATGCAGTGCCCCCGGCAACAGGGACGTTAGTACATGTCGAATAGTACTAGTATGAAAACCAAAACACCTATTCAAGGATTTGGAAATATAACATGAATATGATGAAACATGGTAACAATTATAGGGCTTAGGTAGCCATTAAAGTCAAAACAAATTTATTAAGAACTTCCAATAACATTTAAAAATTTCAAGTTAGGGATCCTCTGCAACCACCTTTATCCCAACTTGACACAATACCATTACTTGACACAAAGCGGCCCTGCCGCCTCACCCCAATGCATGCGGGTGGAGGTGTAATCACAATACCACAACTCTACACAAAGCAACCCTGCCGCCTTACCCCAATGTATGCGGGTGGAGGTGTAGCCACAACTTGGATTCTCAAAACGATAATAGTTTGTACAAAAGATTTCCCTTCGAATCAATCCCTTTGGCACCTTTGGCCTTAACAAAAATATGAGTTCATAAGATTTCATCATATAAGAAATAAGTTCTTGATCACATTGATTTCATACAAGGTTTTCTTCCCAAAAGGGTTATAACATAATTAAGTCACAATAGAAATCTTTAACACATGATGGTTCAGACAGGTTATGCAATTTGGGAATCAATTTACTAGCTTGAACATCCCACCTCAATAGTGTTTCAAGTTCGACAACACATGATGGAGTTTTGCAAGGATGCGAGAATTCTGATACTAGAAGAAGAGTTTAGCCTTCATACCTCGAAATAGCTTTCCTTGGTGTAACAACAACATCCCGACACTTCTAACGATGTTAATCTATAAAAGAGGGGAGAATCACAAGCATGATTAGAGGAATTCGTATGGCAAGAGTTGCTACACTAATGTCCCAACTTTCCCTCAACTAATTCAAGAACAAAACCACCCAAGATGGTTCAACAACTTCCCCGCAGTCTCTATTAGCTCATGCATGTGATAAATCTACCCTCATCATCCATAATCAACCCAAACCCGAAATTGAAGAATTTCGGGGAAGAAATTCTTACCTTTTTGAAGCCCTAACAAGTTCCTTTTGATGAAATTCCAAGGTTTGATCAAAGTAGAGTAGTGAAATCCTTAGTCCTCCCTTTCCTCTCTCTAGAATAGATCTCTCCTCTCTCTAAAATGTTAGGTAATCCCCCAAAAATGAACCCTCAGGCTAGATAAATGTAATGGGGGTCGAGTTATAAAATTGGAAAAAAAGAAGCCCCGATGCAGATCTGCGGTCGCATATGCGACCGCATAACGCTTCTCCGATCTGCAAAATGGACCACATAATGGCCTTCCAGCATTTCTGCTTCACTTTGCGATAGGTCTGCGGTCCGCAGACCAATTTTGCGGTCGCATAATAGACTGCAGAACCTCCTTCTGAAATTTCTAATGTGGGATCTACGATGGGATCTGCAGCCCGCATAACAGTTATGCGGCCGTATAATGGGCCACATAATGGTCCTCAAAATTGGCAAATCTTTCTGCTTCATTCCGCAGACGATCTGCGGCCCACAAACTGGTTTTGCGGTCGCATAGTGGACTATAGAACTGCCATGTTCTGCAAATGTTTTCCTTTAAATCCTCGACATACCAAGCAACCCCAAAAGTCCGTACCACAACGAGCTTGGAGGTGCGAAGAATTTCTACAATCCTCAAACACATTAGCTTACCTAGGCACCACAAAACCTCGGGTTCTAGGTGAAATTTCACGGGGCCTTACATCCTCCCCGCTTAAGAACATTTGTCCCCGAATGAGGGTATTAATCCAGCATTAACATTCATTATGACCAGATTGTTATTTCACACACCACCAATTCAAAATTTTGACTAACTCCCCAAATTCCCAAATATTTCGGCAGAGTTTCCCTTGTAGTTGGGCCTATCCACCTGTTAGAGAATCCCAGAAAACCAATCCTAACAACATAACCACAACACAACGGTGTAAACCAATTTGGAAACAACACCGGCATCAATGCCATAAATATGGATACGTGAAACACTGGGTGCACTAAAGACATCTCTGGAGGTAGTTCAAGCTTGTAAGCCACCTGACCAACCCTCTGAATGATTTTGTACGGTCCAACATACCTTAGACTCAACTTCCCTTTCTTACCATACCGCATTATGCCCTTCATGGGGGAAACCATCAAGAATACCCAAGCATCCTCTTTGAACTCCAAATCCCTGTGATGCACATCTGAATAGGACTTTTGACAACTTTGAGCAGTTTCCAACCGATCCTTAATCAAAACCTGATGCACAAGGTCTAGTCCTATCAATTCTGCTTCCCCAATCTCAAACCACCCAATGGGAGATCTACATTTCCTACCATATAAAGCCTCAAACGATGCCATCTGAATAATATCATGATAACTATTGTTGTAGGCAAATTCTACGAGTGAAAAATTATCATCCCGGCTACCCTTGAAGTCAAGAACACAAGCGCGCAACATATCCTCAACTGAATAGTCCGCTCTTCCTGCCCGTCAGTCTGCGGGTGAAAGGTTGTACTAAGAATCACCTGAATACCCAAACCTTGCTGAAATATCTTCCAAAAGTTAGTTGTGAACTATGCTCCTCGGTCTGAGATAATAGAAACTAGAGTGCCATGCACCCTGACTATTTCCTTGATATACAACTGAGCATATTGTTCTGCTGTGTCAGTAGCCTTAACAGGTAAGAAGTGAGCTGATTTTGTGAGTCGATCCACAATCACCCAAATCGAGTCATACTTACGAGGCATGCGAGGTAGTCGCACCACAAAGTCCATATTGATCATTTTCCACTTTCACATTAGAATTTCTATGTTCTGTGCCAACCCACCGGGCCGTTGGTGTTCGACCTTTACTTATTGACAATTTGAACATCTCTCCACAAAGTCTGCTACATTCCTCTTCATATCATTCCACCAGTAGACTTCCTTATGATCATGATACAACTTTGTAGAGACCAGGTGCACGGAATACCTAAGTGTGAGTCTCGGTCATGATTCTTTCCCGGAGGCCATCCACATTTGGAACGCATAGTCGCCCTTGGTACCTTAGTGTACCATCATCCATGCCAAGAGAAAAGGCCATGGTCTTATGTTTATGAATCCCCTCCTTCAATTCTCCCAACAATTGGTCGTTGTACTGCCTTTCCTTAACATTCACAACAAGCAATGATTCAACCCTATTTTGCACAATCACTCCTCCTTCACTAGAATCCACAAAACGAACTCCCAAACTAGCAAACTGATGAACCTCCTTGGCTAATGGCCTTTGATATGCCTCCAAGTGAGCCAAACTGCCCATAGATGTCTGGCTAAGAGCATCTGCTACAACAGTAGCCTTCCCCGGATGATACAGAATATCGATGTCATAATCCTTGAGTAACTCAAGCCATCTTTTCTGCCTCAGATTCAATTCATTCTGATTGAAAATGTACTGAAGGCTCTTATGGTCCGTTAATATATCCACATGGACCCCATACAGATAATGACGCCAAACCTTCAATGCAAATACCACCGCCCAAGCTCTAAGTCATGTGTTGGATAGTTCTTTTCATGATTCTTGAGTTGCCTAGAAGCATAAGCTATCACCTTGCCATGTTACATTAATACACACCCAAGTCCGATTCTTGAAGCATCACAATATACCACAAACCCATGTGTCGTCTGGTAGGGTCAACACCGGTGACGTAATCAATCTTGATTTCAAATCCTGGAAGCTCCTTTCACAAGCATCTGACCATTGGAACTTAACCGCCTTCTGCGTCAATTTAGTCAACGGAGAGGCAAGAGTATAGAACCCCTCCACAAACTTCCTGTAATATCCAACTAAGCCCAAGAAACTAGGAATCTCTGTTGGGGTAGTAGGTCTAGGCCAATTCTTCACCACTGAAATCTTCTGAGGATCAACCTTAATTCCTTCTCTAGAGACAACATGACCCAAGAACGTGATAGATTCAAGCGGTGCCGATACAGGGTCTGCAAAACTGCCCTGAGATGACCGGCATGGTCCTCTCGGTTGCGCGAATATACCAAAATATCGTCAATGAACACTATCACAATGGAGTCAAGAAAAGGCTTGAAGACTCGATTCATAAGATCCATGAAAGCTACCGGGGCATTTGTTAGCCCAAAGGATATTTACCAAAAATTCAAAGTGCTCCTGAAAGCTGTTTTCAGAATATCTTGCTCCCTGATCTTCAATTGGTGATACCCGGATCTTAAATCGATCTTGGAGAAGTACTTAGCACCCTGCAATTGGTCAAACAAGTCATCTATCCTTGGCAGTGAGTACTTATTCTTGACCGTGACCTTGTTGAGCTGCCAATAGTCAATACACATTCTCAGTGACCCATCTTTATTCCTTACAAAAAAGGAGAGGTGCGCCCCAAGGCGACACACTCGGCCGGATGAAGCCCTTCTCTAACAAATCCTTCAATTGTTCCTTTAGCTCCTTCAATTTTGTCGGTGCCATTCTGTAAGGTGGAATAGATATAGGCTGCGTGTCTGGCATCACATCAATCCCAAAATCAATCTCCCTGTCTGGTGGGATCCCAGGGAGCTCATCTAGAAAGACCCCCAAAAATTCATTCACAACAGGCACAGACTCAAGTGTAGGTGCCTCAGCATCGGTGTCTGTAACCTGGACCAAATGGTAGATACACGCCTTGTTAATCATCTTCGTGGCTTTAAGGTAAGAAATAAACATACCCTTCTGCACCACATCATCCCCCTTCCATTCAATCACTGACTCATTTAGAAATTCAAACCTAACGATTCTAGTTCAACAATCAAGATTAGCGAAACATGAATAAAGCCAATCTATCCCCATTATTACATCAAAATCAACCATCCCCAATTCAATAATATCAGCCATGGTGTCCCGACCATGCACCGTGACAACATAATCCCTATAAACCCATGCAGCCACAATAGACTCGCCAACTAGAGTAGATACAGAGAACAACTCATGAAGTTGTTCCGATTCTATCCCAAATTCCATAGCAACATAAGGAGTGACATGACAAAGTTGAACTGGGATCAATAAGATCATATACATCATGGATTGGACAGTCAATATACTTGTGACAACATCTGGAGAAGCCTCTTAATCCCGATACCTCTTTATAGCATAAAATCTGCTAGGCCCTCTTGAGTTCTGGGTACCACCCCTAGCTGCACCATGCCCTGCGGGCGTGGGAGTGCCTTGAGCTGGAAGAGGAGCTGCGAATGAAGTAGCTGCAGAACTATCTGGTTGTGTTGTACCCCTGCCCATGATCTGGCAGGACAAGCAACAATCCCTCTAAATGTGACCCCTCATACCGCACTTGTAGCATAAAGGTAGGTCCATGAAGCAGACCCCAAACTGCATCCTCCCACACTTAGGGCATGGGGGCCTCCACTGCTGCTGGAATCTCTTTCCAGGCCGACCCTACTGGTGGGGTCCCCTGTTGCCCTGACTGGGCCTGACACAACTCCACTGCTGTTGACTGGGCCTTGATGGTTGTGCACTCATTGAAGACTGAGCGAATGACTGAGATGGCCCTGATGACCCTCCCCTAAATGCCGACCTACCACCACCACCACCACCACCAGAAGAACCACCAAAGTTGCGTGCAGACCGGGCCTTAGTGCTACCCTCTCGCTCAATCCTATTCTTCAATTTGCGGGTCTCTGTGCTTGAGAAAATGCCACCATCTTCCCATAGTTCATATCAGAATTCAAGGCAGTCGTCACAGCCTCATTAATAACCAAGGGGCTAATGCCTTGTACAAAACTGCGCACTCTAGCCTCCATAGTGGGCAACATGTGAATAGCATACTTGGACAGGCGCGCGAACTCTATATAGGCTACCATTTTCATGCTACCCTTCTTCAGGCTTTCAAACTCAGTGACACGGGCCGTCTTAGTCTCGGTAGGCAAGAAATGATCCATAAAGGCATCGGTGAACTCACTCCACCTCGTCGGAGGGCTCTCCTCCTTACGGAACTCCTCCCACGTCTCAAACCAAGAATAGGCCACCCCTTTCAGGAGGTAGGAGGCCAAATCCACTCCCTTCGTCTCAGTAGCACGCTGTTACGCCCCACAATATTATGTCAATGTTACGCCCTACAGTATTACATCAATGTTACGCTCCGCAGTATTATATTACGATAATGTTACACCCTGTAGTATTGTACGTTGAATTTGTCGTAAGATAATTGACATTAGTTCAAGGACAAGATTATTTGGAGATTTTAAGTATTATGCTATTTCAAACAAGTTCGTGAAGGCGAGAGGGTAAACCAAATCGAAGAAAATAAGTTTCGTCGAAGTTTGTCGTTTTGAGATAAAATATGGCCCAAGCTATAATCCCTGGTATTTATGGACTAGTACCATACAAGGTACCACATGACCATGATAATGAGATGCATAAGGTATGTTAAAAGTGAGTAGTATTTTATGTAATTTGAGATAATTCTTAATTATGTGGATAATTGGGTATTTAATGATTTTTGGTGGGAGATTAGCTAATTAATTATAATCTTTGGATAAGGTTAGTAAGCTTCCTAACATGGCAGCAATTGAGGTCTTCATCCAAGCCAAAATTTTGACTCTTATTTCATGTAATTAGGTGGCATAACAAGGGATCTTTGGGCAAGACTAAGCCATGAAGTGGGGCCCACAAAACCAACAAACTTAATAGACTCCTTATCTCATTAAGGTGATACTAAAGTTACAGATATTTGTTAGATGATGTTATCTACACTTTAACTCATATTTGAGTTGAAAGATGAAATCTTAAGATTATGATTCTTATCTCATAATCTTACGAAGGCTTCTCTAAATTCAAAGTAAGAAGGCCTATGACTTTGTGAAAATTTCAACTACAAATATACGGATGAAGCTTGAAAGAAAGTCTTATAAAATTATGATCAAATTCACAAAGTAAGATAGATTGGCAACATGAAAAAATTTATACGAGATTATATTACATAATAGCAACGGGAATTGCAATTCTAAGGGAGTACAGTACAATCTTTCTCAAGAATATCATACGGATTTTTTCCCTACTTCGATCTGCCGTTACGTGATTTGCCGCAATTAATGTGTGTTAGAGAGATTATCAAGAGAATCGGTTCAGGTGTGTTAAGGCTGTCCCTTCTTTCTTTTTAGAATGATCAATACTATACAAACGAAATGAGCAAATATACAATTTCCATAAATGACTCTATTCATAGAAGTACTAGGGGTGTCTATATTCTTGATTCCCCATGTGAATTATTATTATTATATCTTCTGTTCATGGGTCTCAGAAAAATACGTATTTGATAAAGTTTATCCGAAAGGCATATTGATTTTATGACATTCCGAGAAATCTTATTAACGTATTATATGTATATGGGATATGGCGTTATATGTATATGGGATATGGGAAAAGGTTATGGCGTTATATACGCACCACCACCTGATCAGCTGGTATACGCTGATGGTTTGCCCACAGTGGCCGAGATGATATGATGGGATGCCCTTAGAGACTTGATGATGTTATGAACGCATATACCTAAGCATGGTATGACATTTATACGCATATGCATGATATTGTAAATATTAATGATTCACCGAGCTATTCAGACATACAAGTCGAGTCTTTTGCTCTATGTTTCTCTCATGCCTATTATTTACTGATTTTCATTCCTTACATACTCGGTACATTATTTGTACTGATGTCCCTTTTTCCTGGGGACACTGCGTTTCATGCCCGCAGTTCCCAATAGACAGGTCGAGAGTCCTCCAAGTAGGCTATCAGCTCAACGGAAGGTGTTGGTGCGCTCTGTTTGCTCTGGAGTTGCTTGTTTGGTCAGTATGATTTAGACGTGTATTGTTCGGTATGGCGGAGCTCTGTCCCGACCTTTATGACAATTATGTATTCTTAGAGGCTTGTAGACAGATGTCATGTACGTAAAAGATTGTAAGGCCTTGTCGGCCTGTGTTCAGTGTATGAGTGGTTATTTTGGTCTTATAGGCCCGTATGTCTTATGTATAAGTTGGTATTTCATGTTGTATTCTACTTATCTCATGGCAGCCTCTACGGCTCAGTTATCTATGATAGTATGATACGAAAATATATGTTATGTTGGTACTCGATGGAGTAAGGTACCGGGTGCCCGTCGCGGCCCATTGGTTTGGGTCGTGACACACGCATAACTCGGAGAGTCCTGTGCATCTCATCAATGAAGTCCTGGAGATCCTCCTCAGGATCAGTACCTGTGAACACTAGAGGATCCAACTGGAAAAACCTAATCACCTTGGAACTAGCGGAATCCCTAGGCTGACTAGAAGAAGTGGGTGCAACATTTGATCTCTAGGCCTGAGAGGCCACTATCTGAGTCAACATGTGTATGGATCCCCTAAGATCCCCATCAGAAACACTGGGACCGGAAGCTGGGGCTGGAGATGGAACTGGAATATTAGTTGGAGGGACCGTTGCACCCTCAGTAGGTGTAGAAACTGATGGAGTCTGAGCATGAATAGTAGATTCAGGCGGTGTAGTAATTGGGGGAATATCCTCACCCCTCGGGTGCTCACCCGCATCATCAAATATAGAATCATCTGCCATTCCTGGGGTGACATTGGCTCCTTGACTAGATTTTGCCTTCTTCCTAGGTGCCATGTACTGAAAGTTAGAGCAATGTTCGAGTTAAAGGGGGAACAATCTTACAATCAGCTTTATCGCACGATCGAGAACATCAAAGAAGGGTATCATTCCTAAATGCCCAAGTAGCCTCCTAATTATAGATATGGTCGACAATACACCGATAATAAGGACTCGGCTAGACATGGCTCCGAGATATCCTAGGACACTTTAAAACCTTAGGCTTTGATACCAAGTTTGTCATGCCCCGACCTCGGGGAGCGCGTGTACAATGGATGCCAACTCTAAATCATGCACAGGGTAATTCTTCTCATGAACCTTCAAATGCCGACACGCGTAGGCAATCACCCTATAGTCCTGCATCAATATCGCACCAAGCCCAATACGCAATCCATCACAGTACACGGTGTAAGATCCTGAACCTGTAGGTCAGACCAATACTAGGGTTGTAGTCAATGCGGTCTTGAGCTTCTATAAGGTCACCTCACACTCGTCGGACCATCTAAAAAGAGCACCCTTCTGGGTCGACTTGGTCATTGGGGCTGAGATAGATGAAAACCTCTCCATGAACTGGCAATAATAACCTGTCAAACCCAAGAAGCTGAAGTAAGTCTAGGCCAGTTCTGAACTGCCTCAATCTTCTTAGGATCCACCTTGATGCCCTCGGAAGATACAACGTGGCCCAAAAAGACAACCGAGTCTAACAAAAACTCGCACTTCAAAAACTTGGCATATAATTGATGATCCCTCAGAGTCTAAAATACCATCTGCACATGCTGCTCATACTCCTCTCAAATGCGAGAGTGAACAAAAATATCATCAATAAAGACAATCACGAAGGAATCCAAATAAGGCTTCAACACCCTATTCATCAAATCAATAAAGGATGTTGGGGCATTAGTCAAGCCAAATGACATCACCAAGAACTCGTAGTGACCATACTGAGTCCGAAAAGCTGTCTTAGGGACATCTGATGACCTAATCTTCACCTGATGGTAGCCCCACCTCAAATCAATCTTGGAAAACACCTTGGCACCCTGAAGCTGGTCAAATTAATCATCAATCCTCGGCAACGAATACTTGTTCTTGATAGTGACCTTGTTCAACTGCCAATAATCTATGCACATCCTTATCGATCCATCTTTCTTCTTTACAAATAACACTGGTGCACCCCAAGGCGAGATACTAAGTCTAATGAACCCCGTCTCAACCAAATCTTGCAAGTTCTCCTGCAATTCTTTCAACTCAACTGGGGCCATACGATATGGTGGAATAGAAATGGGCTGAGTGCCCGGAACCAAGTCAATGCATAAGTCGATATCCCTATTGCATCACATGCCCGACTAGTCTATAGGAAACACCTCTGGGAACTCACACATAACCGGATGACACATAAATAGGAGCAATCAAACAATCACGAGGCATATCCCAATATGAAGCAAAATAGGATGACACATACGAATAAGTGAACACGGATCAAATAGAACTGATGCATCTCTATGGTAAATCGGAATAATACTTATGATGACCGCATCAGATGACTCTACCTCTAGTTTAGCTAATGTATAGAAATGGGGCTGAGCCCCACCAATCTAACCTCCACGTCTCGAACGACCCCTCACTGACTGGCCTCCACCTTTAGTTGTCTGACCTCTACCTCTAGCTACCTGACCCCCGCCTCTAGCTGGCTTAGCGGATGGTGGAGCAACCGGTGCTAGAATCATGGCACGAGTACCATGATATGGCATGTTGCTCCTCAATCTAGAACAGTACCTCCTGATATGACTTGTGTCACCGCACTCAAAACAACCCCTCGGCTGGTGCAATTGCTGAGTCTGAGACTATCCCTGATTACCAGAATGACCGTCGTAGTAACTCTGTAGCTTCGGTGCACTAATAGGAGCTGAAGGTGCACTGAATACTGGCTGTTCAGAACGAGACCCATACGCACCGTGACCATCTAAAAGATCATAAGACACATGTAGTGCTAACTCAACCAGCCTAGAAGGATGGCCTACACCAAATGAACCCCTGCCTCCAGATGAGGCATCATTGAAACCATTGAAATGATGAGGCCACTTCTCAAATACCGTCTCTCTACCCTGGCGGCGAATCCTCTCAATCCGCCTAGCAATCTCCACAACCCGTGTAAAAGAAATATCATCATCGGTCTCTCTGGCCATATGTAGCCTGATGCCATAAGTAAGGCCATTTATAAATCTCCTCACCCTCTCCCTATCAGTAGGGATCATGATAGCTCCATGGCATTACAGATCCACAAATCTGGTCTCATACTAAGTAACGGTCATGCTAGCCTACTAGAGGCGCTAAAATTGACTGCGGAAGTCCTCTCTCTAAGTGAAGGGGATGAACTTGTACAAGAATATATATGAGTGCTGGCCTACCCCGAACATACTCATGCCATAATCTCTTGGCAGAACCAGTCATCAGAAACACTATGAAATCAGCTCCATTAGTCTTCACTATGCCCATGTTGCGCAATATCTCATGGCAACGGTCTAAGAAATACTGGGGGTCCTCAGAAGGTAAACCACTGAACTGAGGGGGAACCAACTTGGTAAACCTGTCCATCCTATGCAGCCCCCCAGCTGACATCACGGGCCTCTCCCCGGGCTGTGTAGTAATAATAGGCTGAGCTGCCACAACTGGTAGAGTTGCTGGAGTCTGATATCCATGAGCCATCTACTCTGGAGTGTGAGTAGTGGGAGTCTAGGCTCCTCCCTCAGCCTGATAGATGGCTGGTGCCATAGGAAATACTCCGGCCTGGGCCACACTCTCCATAAGGCCAACCGGATAAACTAGGGCATCCTGAAGCACGAGGGTAGTAATGAACCCCTTTAGGACCTGAGTTGGTCCGACTGGAATGGCCAGAACAGGGATCTCCTCCTCTTGCTCGATCTGAGGCTCTGCAATAGGAGTTGTTGCATGTGCTAGGCTGAGCTCTACCTTGGTCCCGGCCTCTACCCCCTGCTAGTGGCTGCAACCTGGGGCTGCAGCTCTTGATCATCTGTGGATGTCGTACGTATCCTCACCATCTGCCAGAGATTAAGAGAAGAATAATTTAAACTTTAGTGATACAATAAAGTCAGATGATAGAGAAAGGAAGAAATGAAATTTTCCTAAATCCTTATAGACTCTATAAGATAAGTACAAATCTCTCGGTACCGATCCTCGAGACTCTACTGAGCTTGCTCATGACTTGTGGGACCTAGGCAACCTAGTCCTCTAATACCAACTTGTCACGACCCGAAATCCCAACCATGAGGCCGTGATGGCGCCTAACATCCACTTGCTAGGCAAGCCAACATTAGCTAAAGAATTAACCAGTTTTAACAATTGAAAAGCAAAGTGTTAATAATTAACAACTGAAATTCTATGAAATACATAAAATAAATCCATAAGTAATATTGTCTATACTAATCCCAAAAATCCAGAATCACAAGTACATAAGTGACTAGAATACTACAAATATAGTCAGAAATGAAATAAAACTATTCAAAACAAGATAAACAGTAAAACAAGATAGAAAAGGACTTCAGGGACAGGGAACGCCATGCAAATCTACCTCAAGTCTCCTTGATAACCTTGATCCGAACAATCTCCTCTATGCACCGCTAGGACCAACATCGAGATCTGCACAAGAAGTGGAGAAGTGTAGTATGAGTACAATCGATCCCATGTACTTCGTAAGTGCCGATCCTAACCTCAATGAAGTAGTGATGAGGCTATCATAAGACATTCGCTATAATACCCGTTGCGGCGCACAACCCGAATCCAATATCAGTTTAATATCTTTTACGGCGTGCAAACCAATCCCATTATCATATCAATAACTTTTGTGGCACGCAACCCGCTCCCATTATCAATTAATTTTCATACTGTTGTGGCGTGCAACTCGTTCCCAATATCAGTTCACTATCATAAAAAATGCAACATAACCAATTCCGTAATCCAAACACAAAAGGTACTAAAACGTATAAAACACCAAAGAACTACTAGTACAAACAGAGAACAACAAACATATCATATTCACAAATCTTGACATATCATTAATGCAAGAATAGCCAAAGGACTCACAAAATCGGATATAACATAAGTAAGTGCAACAAGTAAGATA
Source organism: Nicotiana tomentosiformis (assembly GCF_000390325.3). Taxonomy (NCBI): domain Eukaryota; kingdom Viridiplantae; phylum Streptophyta; class Magnoliopsida; order Solanales; family Solanaceae; genus Nicotiana; species Nicotiana tomentosiformis. Next base: position 53,645,919 of record NC_090819.1, read on the forward strand.
ATGTCACAGCCCTAGTTTCCCTTCGTAGGATGTCGTGATGGCACATAGTCTCTACGACTAGGTAAGCCTAACACTTACTGAATTAATAGAAGAGTTCAACCATCAATTGATAAATAGGAAATAGAAATCTTTATACACAACTCCAATCCCAAAACCGGTAGTACAAGTCATAAGCTCTACTAAGTTTGCTAGAAAATCCCTAAACAGTACAAATAAAGTATCATAGGTGACTCTGACTCGGCCTGCAAACATGACGACAGGTTTACCTTGAGTCTCCATGGCAATACTTGACCAGTCAGCTAGTAATCCACAATAACCGAGCCACCTGGATCTGCAGAAAAATGTGCAGAAGCATAGTATGAGTACACCACAGCGGTACCCAGTAAGTATCAAGACTAACCTCGGTGGAGTAGTGACGAGGGACAGTCAAGACACCTGCCAGACTAAACAACCTGAACAAGTGTGAAGGTGAACTAACAGAGAAACAATATTAATATAAAGCTAAGCGAGATAAGAAATACAAAACAATACTTGCAATGATTCACAAGTAACATCAATGTTTAACAGGAAGCAGTCAGGTAATAATGCTGTAGAGTAAGCTGATCACAGTCTAAGTCCGGTGAAATCAAATAAAGGAAAACCGACAACAACTCAATAAGAACAACTGCTTTCACACCAGATCTGTTCAAGCATTTCCACGAGGTACCGAACCTCATAAATCACAACTCACGGGTCCCAATTCATGAACCCTAATCACTTGGCATCTTGTGCCTACATTACAATGCATAACCACATGGAGGACTCACGTGTCAATAGAACATTCCTCACACAGAAGGCAAGTAGACAAGAGTACGTATAATGGTTGAGGGCGTCAAGATTCATCTTCTAAAACCGATATGGGTGATTTAACTACGTGTATGCTTGTGCAAGTGTTCTACCACACTCCAAGTCAACAAATAAGAGTAGAGACAATGAATGGCACATAAGAAACGACCACCACGAAATGTACAGTGTAATAAAGGCAGCAATGAAGTTAGAAGCAACGACTAGCACAACAAGATTAGCTACATATAACTAAGAAAATAGTGCAACACGGAGGAAGACAATTAATAGTATGCTAAGGGAGACAACAATCAAAGAAAAGTACAAAAGTATGGGGAAATGACAACAAAAGCCCTAGCGAGGTACTGCCTCGTAGTCTCAAATCATAAAATAAATCAAAAACTTTCCATATATCACCGCGGAAGCCTTTATATTTAGTTTTTGAAAATCTTTTTCCTAAAATAGCATCCCGCGTTTTAGCCCACCTTATCACACCGCATGGCTTTTAGTAGTTCCCCTACTAGCCATGCGTTTCAAGCCCACCTTATCTCACCGCATGCGTTTCAACACCCAGGTCTTATACCACCGCATGCATATCAATAATAACAACAGCACGAAATAAACCTCGTGCAACCACAATAACAACAGCAAGGCAGAAACCTCGTGCAAACAACATAACAATTATCTCTACAATAACACGTATGCCAAAACATAACAACTCAAATAAATGACTTTCACAATATGTGCCCACATGCCACAACATTTCCTCAAAATAGTTTCAATATCAAAACCACGCCTATCCCTCGGTTCATCAACACTGAATACAACATCAACAACGATAATAATACGAGAATACGGCAAGTAAATCTACTCAGGAACTTCAAAACACAAAGAAATGGAGGAACGAGCTAACAATGAAAGACACAACAGGGCATAATGGTTTCAACAAGAATAGCTCAACAAGGAAGAGATAATGTGTAGCAATGATTCCACCAAAGTACAATTCAATAATACGAGGGATAACATGAATCAATGATTCCAAATAAGGATAAGTCAACAATGATAAGGGATAACAAAACTTCATTTAGGGTTGGGAAATTACGGAAGATATACAACAAATTCAATTAAGGATAAGCGGATTATGGAAAAGATAATAATAAATTCAATTAAAGATAAATAATTACGGAAAGGATAGCATGGCAATAAAAGAGGCAACAACTTCAATTAAGGCACATAAGACTTTAACCGGCAATAAGGGTAAAACATGAAGCAATTAATTCCAAATAAGACACGTAAGGGTAAATTTAGTAAATAGGGAATTTAACATGACAAAACAACTTCATATTTAATGGACATAAGAACCTAAGAGCCCTAAACAGTCAAATTTCCACAAATGAGCCTGAGCACATACTCGTCACCTCGCATACACGGCCTTCACATGATACAATTAGCACAAATGACTCTAATCCTAAGGGGTAGTTCCCCCACACAAAGTTAGGCAAGATACTTACCTCGAAGAAGCTAGACCGTTACTCTAAAATGACATTCTCGAGCGAAACAATATCCGGACGGCTCAAATCTAGCCAAAATAACTTCAAATCATAAATAAAACTCATAGAAGACAATTCTGGACAACAAAGCTTCAATCTTTAACTAAAACTAAAAAGTCAACCCAAAAGTCAATCCCCGGGCCCGCACCTCGGAAACCGATAAAATTCACAAAACCCTAACACCCATTCCGATACGAATTCGTCCCTTAAATCATCATTTTACATTTTAAAAGTTTTTTACAACATTCCCCATTTTCCTCAACTCAAACCACTCATTTAATGATAAAAATAAAGATGGAACCATGAAACATAATGAATTCCAAGTGAAGAACACTTACCCCAGTGACGTTCTTGAAAAACCCACGAAGAATCGCTCAAATCCAAGGTCTACAACTCAAATTATGGTGAAAATGGCTAACACATCGCGATCGCGGAACAAAAATTAGAGTACCAGTAGTACAAATCCAACACATAAGCTCTACTAAATTTGCTAGAAAATCCCTAAATATAACTGTTCGGAATAGAATTAAACAGTACAAATAAAGTATCGTAGGTGACTCAGACTCAGCCTGCGAACATGACGACAGGTTTACCTTGAGTCTCCACAATAATGCTTGACCATTCAGCTAATCCACAACAACCGAGGCACCTGGATCTGCACAAAAATGTGCAAAAGCATAGTATGAGTACACCACAGCGGTACCCAGTAAGTATCAAGACTAACCTTGGTGGAGTAGTAACGAGGGACAGTCAAGACACCTACTAGACTAAACAAGCTGAACAAGTGTGAAGGTGAACTAACAGAGAAACAATATTAATATAAAGCTAAGCAGGATAAGGAATACAAAACAATACTTGCAATGATACAAGTAACATCAATGTTTAACAGGAAGCAATCAGGTAATAATGTTGTGTAGCAAGTTGATCACAGTCTATGTCCGGTGAAACCAAATAAAGGAAAACCACCACCAACTCAATAAGAACAACCGCTTTCACACAAGATCTATTCAAGCAATTCCAGGACGTACCGAACCTCATAAATCACAGCTCACGGGTCCCAATTCATGAACCCTAATCACTTGGCATCTTGTGCCCACATTACAATGAATAACCGCATGAAAGACTCACATGCCAATAGAACATTCCTCACACAGAAGGCAAGTAGACAAGAGTACGTATAATAGTCGATGACGTAAGGATTCATCTTCTAAAACCGATATAGGTGATTTAACTACGTGTATGCTTGTGCAAGTGTTCTACCATAATCCAAGTCAACAAATAAGAGTAGAGACAATGAATGGCACATGAGAAATGATCACCACGAAATGTACAGTGTAATAAAGGCAGCAATGAAGTTTGAAGCAACAACTAGCACAACAAGATTAGCGACATAGAACTAAGCAAATAGTGTAACACGGAGGAAGACCATTAATAGTATGCTAAGGAGACAACAATCAAACACAAGTACAAAAGAATGGGGAAATGACAACAAAAGCCCTACTGATGTACCGCCTCGTAGTCTCAAATCATAAAATGAATCACAAACTTTCCTTATATCACCGCGGGAGCCTTTATATTTAGTTTTTGAAAATCATTTTTCCCGAAATAGCATCCCGCGTTTTAGCCCACCTTATCACACCGCATGGCTTCTAGTAGTTTCCCTACTAGCCACGCGTTTCAAGCCCACCTTATCTCACAGCATGCATTTCAACACCCAGACATTATACCACCGCATGTGTATCAATAATAATAACAGCACAGAATAAACCTCGTGCAACCACAATGACAACGTTAAGGCAGAAACCTTATGCAAACAACATAATAATTATCTCAACAATAACACGTATGCCAGAACATAACAACTCAAATAAATGACTTTGACAATATGTGCATGCATGCCACAACAATTCCTTAAAACAGTTTCAATATCACAACCACGCATAGCCCTCGGTTCAACAACACTGAATACAATAACAACAACGATAATAATACGAGAATACAGCAAGTAAATCAACTCAAGAACTTCAAAACACAAAGAAACGGAAGAACGAGCTCACAATGAAAGACACAACGGGGAATAATGGTTTCAACAAGAATAGCTCAACAAGAAAGAGATAATGTGTACCAATGATTCCACAAAAGTATTATTCAATGATAAGAGGGATAACATGAATCAATGATTTAAAATAAGGATAAGTCAACAATGATAAGGGATAACAAAACTTCATTTAGTGTTGAGCAATTACGGAAGAGATACAACAAATTCAATTAAGGATAAGCGGATTATGGAAAAGATAATAATAACTTCAATCAAGGATAAACAATTACAGAAAGGATAGCATGGCAATAAAAGAGGCAAAAACTTCAGTTATGGCACATAAGAGTTTAATCGGCAATAAGGGTAAAACATGAAAAATATAATTCCAAATAAGATACGTAAGGGTGAATTTAGTAAATGGGGAATTTAACATGACAAAACAACTTCATATTTAATGGACATAAGAACCTAAGAGCCCTAAACGGTCAAATTTTTACAAATAAACCTGAGCATGTACTCGTCACCTCGCGTACACGGCCTTCACATGACACAATTAGCACAAATGACTCGAATCCTAATGGATAGTTCCCCACACAAAGTTAGGCAAGATACTTACCTCGAAGAAGCTAGACCGTTACTCTAAGATGACGTTCTAGAGTAAAACAATCTCCGGAGGGCTCAAATCTTGCCAAAATAACTTCAAATCATAAATAAAACTCATAGAAGACAATTCCGGATAATAAAGCTTCGATCTTTAATTAAAACTAAAAGGTCAACCCCCAGGCCCGCACCTCAGAACCCGATAAAATTCACAAAACCCGAACACCCATTCCAATACAAGTTCAACCATACCAAAATTATCAAATTCCGATACCAATTCGTCCCTCAAATCATAATTTTATATTTTAAAAGATTTTTACAAAATTCCCCATTATCCTCAACTCAAACCACTAATTTAATGTTAAAAATAAAGATGGACATAATGAATTCCGGGTGAAGAACACTTACCCCAATGACTTGCTTGAAAAACCCACGAAGAATTGCTCAAATCCGAGGCCTACAACTCAAAATATGGTAAAAATGGCTAACCCTCGAATTAGACTACTTTTATATTCTACCCAGATATAACACATCGTGATCGTGGAACATTGCATGTGATCGCGAAGAACAAAAACTATGTCTGACAAAATAACCCTACGCGAAAGCGAACAAACAGATGCGAACGCGAAACATAGCGACCTCCAACTACGCGATCGCGGACCAATTGATGCGAAAGCGGAGAACAAATTCCTGATGCCCTTTCCAACTCGAACTCTACGCGAACGTGAGATAAATATCGCGAACGCGGACCTAAACTAATTGGACCTTACGCGATCGCTTGTAAAACATCGTGAACGCGATGAACGAAAACGCTGAGTTCCAAAAATCACTTCGCGATCGCAGCTTCATCTTCGCGATCGCGAAGAGCAACAGTCACACAAGAAACCAGCAACTCTAAAGCATGAAAAAAAGGCCTGTAACCCATCCAAAACACATCCGAGGCCCCCTGGACCTCAACAAAATATACCAACACATCCTAAAACATGATACGAACTTAGGTGAGGCCTCAAATCACATCAAACAATGCCGAAACTACAAATCGCACCTCGAATCGAACTCATGAATTTTCAATTCTTCCAATATCCATAACTCGCGCCGAAACATATCAAATCAACCTGGAATGACATCAAATTTTTCATGCAAGTTCCAAATAACATAACAGAGCTAATCCAACTCTCTGAATTGCATTACGACCTTGATATCACCAAAGTCAACTCTCGGTCAAACCTCTCAACCTTCCAAAACTTCAACTTTCCAATTTTTGCCGAAGTGCTTCAAATTACCCTACGGACGTCCGAATCCAAATTCGGATGCACGTATAACTCCAAAATAACCATACAAACCTATTAAAATCATCAAACTGCCATTTTGGATTCGCCTACGCAAAAGTCAAATTCCGGTCAACTCTTACCGCTTAAGCTTCTAAAACAAGAATCCTTCTACCAAATGGATCCCAAATTATCCGAAAATTGAAATCGGACATACACGCAAGTCATAACACATAATGTGAAGCTGCTCGAGACCTTAAGCTGTCGAGCGGTATGCTAATTCTCAAAACTATCGGTAGGGTCGTTACACCCTCCCATCTTAAACCAACGTCCGTCCTCGAACGTGTCAAGAACCATTCTGAAGTCATCAAATCACTGAGTGTACTCACCGTATATACACTCATGGATGATCCCACGTCGCCCCAATCCACATAGGCCCAATGATACCATCCCAACTGAAAATTATTCCTTCCACCCACACTGATAATCTTAGAACTAGAATTCTCACCATCCAATCATTTCCAAAAGGACTCGATTCCCACATCAATACCCGGTATCAGCCTCAACTAGTTGCAACAACTCATGCCTACACCTACAAGGTACAACCACACGACGTAACACATTACACACACGCCCACAACAACATCCCTAATCACAATAACTACCCAAATCAAATCTAGCACCGACAATTAACCTCATATCCGCTAGAACCCTGTTCCAAACCTCCATGTGATGACCCGATAGGTTATCTTATATTTATGAACCCAATTCTGTATTTCAAGGTCTCAGAAACCTCATTCTATCCTTCCTCGATTTGCATGCACAGTTCGGGTGTTTTTCCAGAAGGCCTATATGTTAAAAACTGAAAAAAATAAGAATTTTTGTCTTAAAAATTAATTTGAGTTGACTTCAGTCAACGTTTTGAGTAAACGGACCCGGATCCATGTTTTAACAATCTCATGGGTCCGTATCAAAATATGGGACCTGGGCGTATGCTCAAAATCGATTTCGGAGGTCCCTATCTCGAGTTATGAATTTTTATTGAAAATTGGAAATCTGAAAGTTTGGTTTTTAAGAATTAATTAAGGTTTGGTTTTGTTGATACCGGGTCCGTATTTTGGTTTCGAAGCCCGGTACAGGCCCACTATGATATTTATGAATTGTCTGTCGAATTTGGTGAGAAACAGAGTTGATTTGACGTGATTCGGAGAGTGTGGTTCCGGAGGGGTTCATTGCCACCCGAGTGCTTCAGGACACTTTGGTCCGTTTGGTGGGCCTTATGGAGAGTGTGGCCCAGACTGGCGCATTTCCCATGGCACCAGCCATCTCTCAGACTGGAGGAGGAGCCCAGACTCCTACTACTCACACTCCGAAGTAGATGGCTCCCCAATATCAGATTCCAGCCGCTCATCTAGTCGGAGTAGTTTAGCCGGTTGTTGCGGCACAGACCGGTGATGGGTCAGCTATGTCTTCTGAGGTTTTGTGGAGATTGGACAGGTTTACCAAGCTCTTCCCAATTCACTTCAGTGATGCTACTTCAGAGGACCCCCAGGAGTATCTTGACAGTTGTAATGAGGTGTTACGGAACATGGGTATAGTGGAAACCAATGGGGTCGACTTTGCTGCATTCCAGATGACTGGTTCCGCCAAGAAATGGTGGAGGGATTATTTGTTGACCAGACCAGCTGGGTCGCCTGCTCTTACTTGGAATTAGTTCTCTCAATTCTTCCTAGAGAGGTTTCTGCCAATCACATTGAGAGAGGAGCATCGCCATCAGTTTGAGCGTCTCCAGCAGGACAGTATGATTGTTACTCAATATGAGACCCGTTTTGTGGATTTGGCCCGTCATGCTCTTCTTCTGCTTCCCACCGAGAGAGAGAGGGTGAGGAGGTTTATTGACGGACTTGCTCAGCCTATCAGATTGCAGATGGCTAAGGAGATTGGGAGTGAGATTTCTTTTCAGGCGGCAGCTAATGTCGCCAGGTGAGTCGAGATGGTTCTTGCACATGGAGGTTAGGGGTCTGACAAGAGACCTCGTTATTCCGGTGGGTTCAGCGATGCCTCATTTGGAGGCAGAGGTACTTTTGGTAGGGGCCATCCTCCCAGGTCATTTCATTCAGCGCTTCAGGCATCCCACAGTGCTTCAGGGAGTCGTGGTCCTTATGTGCCTCATTCTGGACAACTAGCCTACAGTGCACCACCAGCTCCTATCAGTGCACCTCCTATTCAGAGTTATTACCGTGGTCATCCGGCGTGTTCGGGTCAGTCTCAGTTTCCACAGCTATAGTACCAGGATGGATGTTTCGAGTGTGGTGGTAATAGGTATATCAGGAGGACCTGTCCGAGATTATTGGGTGTCCCGCCACAGCATCAGGGTTCTCGTGCCATGGTTCCGGCACCAGTTGCTGCACTGCCTACTCAGCCAGCTAGAGGCAGGGGTCAGGCAGCCAAAGGTAGAGGCCAGACTGTTAGAGGTGGAGGTCAGGCCGTTAGAGGTGGAGGCCAGCCAGCTAGAGGCCGTCCTAGGGACGTGGTTTAGAGTGGTGGGCCCCAGCCCCGATGTTATGCTTTTCCAGCCAAGCTTGAGGCTGAGTCATCCGATGCTGTTATTACAGGTACTGTTTCAGTTTGCAGTAGAGATATTTTAGTTCTATTTGATCCGGGATCTAATTACTCCTATGTGTTATCCTATTTTGCTTCATATTTGGTTGTGCCTCGTGATTCTTTAAGTGCTCCTGTGTATGTGTCCTCACCTGTGGGGGATGCTATTGTTGTAGATCATGTTTTTCATTTGTGTGTGGTCACCATGGGGGTCTTGAGACTCGTGTAGATATTCTACTTCTCGATATGGTCGATTTTGATGTCATTTTGTGTATGGATTGGCTATCACCTTATCATGCTATATTGGATTGTCACGCCAAGACACTGACCTTAGCCTTGTCGGGGTTGCCTCAATTAGAGTGGAGAGGGACTCATGGCCATTCTACCAGCAGGGTTATCTCTTATATGAAGGCTCGGCGTATGGTTGAGAAGGGGTGTCTAGCGTATTTGGCTTATGTCCGCGATTCCAGTGCGGAGGTTCCTTCTATGGATTTAGTGCCAGTTGTTTGTGAGTTTCCAGAGGTTTTTCCTGCAGACCTGCCGGGGATGCCACCCGACAGGGATATTGATTTTTGTATTGACTTGGCTCCAGGTACCCATCCCATTTCCATTTCGCCATACCGTATGGCCCCGCTAGAGTTGAAAGAATTGAAGGAACAGTTGCGAGATTTACTTGATAAGGGCTTCATTAGACCTAGTGTCTCGCCCTAGGGTGCACCTGTGTTGTTTGTGAAGAAGAAAGATGGATCGATGAGGACGTGTATAGATTATTGGCAGTTGAACAAAGTCACTATCAAGAAAAAGTATCCATTGCCGAGGATTGATAATTTATTTGATCAGCTTCGGGGTGCCAAGGTGTTTTCGAAGATTGATTTGAGATCTGGCTACCATCCGTTGAGGATTAGGGCATCCGATGTCCCTAAGATAGCTTTTCAGACACAGTACATGCATTATTAGTTTTTGGTGATGTCCTTTGGGTTGATAAATGCCCCAACAGCATTCATGGATTTGATGAACCGAGTGTTCAAGCCTTATTTGGACTCCTTTATGATTGTGTTTATTGATGATATCTTGATCTACTCCTGCAGTCGAGAGGAGCATGAGCAGCATCTCAAGATTGTACTTCAAACTCTAAGAGCCAGCCAGTTGTATGCTAAATTCTCAAAGTGCGAGTTTTTGTTGGATTCAGTCGCTTTCTTAGGGCACGTTATATCAGCAGAGGGCATTCAGGTAGATCCTAAGAATATTGAAGCAGTTCAGAACTGGCCTAGACTCACTTCAGCTACGGAGATCAGAAGTTTCTTGGGTTTGGCGAGCTATTACTGTCGATTTGTGGAGGGTTTTCGTCTATAACAACCTCGTTAACCAGGTTAACCCAGAAGGGTGCCCCGTTCAGATGGTCAGACGAGTGTGAGGCAAGATTTCATAAGCACAAGACTGCTTTGACTACAACGCCGGTGTTGGTGTTGCCCACAGGTTCAGGATCTTATACGGTATATTGTGATACGTCCCGTGTTGGGCTCGGTGCGGTATTGATGCAGGTGGATAGGGTGATAGCATATGCGTTGTGACAGTTGAAGGTTCATGAGAAGAATTACCCTGTCCATGACTTAGAGTTGGCAGCCATTGTTCATGCGCTGAAGATTTAGAGGCACTATCTTTACGGCGTGTCGTGTGAGGTCTTCACGGATCATCGGAGCCTTCAGTATTTGTTCAAGCAAAAGGATCTCAATTTGAGGCAGAGGAGGTGGTTGGAGCTATTGAAAGACTATGATATCACTATTTTGTACCACACCGGGAAGGCCAATGTGGTGGCCGGCGCCTTGAGTAGAAAGGCAGCGAGTATGGGCAGCCTTGCATTCATTCCAGTCGGTGAGAGGCTGCTTGCATCAGATGTTCAGACTTTGGCCAACCAGTTTGTGAGGTTGGATATTTCATAGCCCAGCTGTGTTCTAGCTTGTACAGTCGCTCGGTCTTCCTTGTTTGAGCGTATCAGAGATCGGCAGTATGACGACCCTCATTTGTTGGTCCTTAGGGACATAGTATGGCACGGTGGTGCCAAACAAGTTACTGTTGGAGATGGCGGAGTCTTGAGGTTGCAGGGTCATGTTTGTGTGCCTAATGTGGATGGACTTCGTGAGTTGATTCTTGAGGAGGCCCACAGTTCCCGGTATTCTATTCACCCGGGCGCCGCCAAGATGTATCAGGACTTGCGGCAGCATTATTGATGGAGGAGGATGAAGAAGGATATAGTTGTTTATGTAGCTTGGTGCCTAAATTATCAGCAAGTGAAGTATGAGCATCAGAGACCTGGTGTTCTGCTTCAGCAGATAGAGATTCCTGAGTGGAGCTAGGAGCGTATCACTATGGACTTCATTGTTGGACTCCCACGGACTCAGAGGAAGTTCAATGCAGTTTGGGCCATTGTGGATAGGCTAACCAAGTCAGCGCACTTCATTCCTGTGGTAGTTACTTATTCTTCAGAGCGGTTGGCAGAGATTTATATCCGCGAGAACGTCCGTCTTCATGGTGTGCCCGTGTCTATCATTTTTGATCGAGGTACGTAGTTCACCTCGCACTTGTGGAGGGCAATACAGTGTGAGTTGGGCACGCGGGTTGAGTTGAGTACAATGTTTCATCCTCAGACGGACGGACAGTCTGAGCGCACTATTCAGATCTTGGAGGATATGCTCCGCGCATGTGTTATAGACTTCGGAGGATCGTGGGATCAGTTCTTGCCCCTTGCAGAGTTCGCCTACAACAACAGCTACCAGTCGAGCATTCAGATGGCTCTCTATGAGGCATTATACGGTAGGCGGTGCCGGTCGCCAATTGGGTGGTTCGAGCCGGGAGAGGCTCGGTTGTTGGGTACAGATCTAGTACAGGATGCCTTGGATAAGGTCAAGATTATTCAGGATCAACTTCGCACAGCTTAGTCCAGGTAGAAGAGTTATGCCGACCGTAGAGTTCGTGATGTTGCATTCATGGTCGGGGAGAGAGTGTTGCTTTGGGATCACCAATGAAGGGCGTAATGAGGTTCGGAAAGAAGGGCAAGTTGAGCTCTAGCTATATCAGACCTTTTGAGATTATGGAGAGAGTGGGAGAGGTGGCTTACAGGCTTACGTTGCCACCGGGGTTATCAGTAGTTCATCCGGTGTTCCACGTGTCCATGCTCCGGAAGTATCACGGTGATCCGTCCCACGTGTTAGATTTCAGCTCTGTCCAGTTGGACAAGGATTTGACTTACGAGGAGGAGCCGATGGCTATTCTAGCCCGGCAGGTTCGACAACTGAGGTCTAACAGTTATCCTTCAGTTCGGGAGCAGTGGAGAGGTCAGCCCATTGAAGCAGCTACTTAGGAATCCGAGTTAGATATGCGGAGTAGATATCCACATCTTTTCACAAGTTCAGGTATTTTTCTACGTTCGTTCGAGGACGAACGCTTATTTTAGAGGTGGAGAATGTGATGACCCGATAGGTCATCTTATATTTAAGAACCTAATTTTGTGTTTCGAGGTCTCAAAAACCTCATTCTAGCCTTCCTCGATTTGAGTGCGCAGTCCGGGTGTTCTTTCGGAAGGCTTATATGTTAAAAACTGGAAAAAATAAGAATCTTTGCCTTAAAAATTAATTTGAGTTGACTTCAGTCAACGTTTTAAGTAAACAGACCTGGATCTGTGTTTTGATGATCCCGGTGGGTCCGCAGCAAAATATGGGACCTGGGCATATGCCCGGAATCGAGTTCGGACGTCCCTAGCTCGAGTTATCAATTTTCTTTGAAAATAGAAAATCTGAAAGTTTAATGATTTTTAAAAATTAACTGAGGTTTGGTTTTGTTGATACCGGGTCCATATTTTGCTTCTGGAGCCTGGTACAGGTCGACTATGATATTTATGACTTGTCTGTCGAATTTGGTTAGAAATGGAGTTGATTTGACGTGATTCGGATGTTCGGTTGTGAAAATAGAAGTTTTAAAGTCTTCTTAAAAATTTCCTTTGATTTGGTATCAGATTCGTAGTTCTATGCTTTATTTTGGTGTTTTAATCGCGCGAGCTAGTTCGTATGATATTTTAGGACCTATGTGCATGTTTGGTTTGGAGCCCCGAGGGCTCGGGTGAGTTTCGGATAGGCTACGGGGTGAATTGGACTTAGAAAAATCCGGTGTTTTGCTGCAGCTGGTGTTCTGGTGCGTTGTGCTTTGCGATCGCGAAGCCATTCTCGTGATCGCGAAGAGTGAACTGGGCTGGGGAAGGTGTTCTTCTTCGCGAACACGAAGGCTGGGTCACAAATGCGGAGCGATTGGGGGGGGGGGCTTACCCTTTGCGAACGCGACCAGCTCATCGCGAACGCGTAGCTTTAGGGACCTGGGGGAAGGGTCAGTCATCTCTTCATCGTGAACGTGAACACGGGTTCACGAACGCGAAGGCCAAGGGGGAGCAGCCTTCGCGAACGCGATGAGGGACTCGCGATTGCGTAAGCTTAACAGGCACTGCTCTTTGCAAACGCATCAGGATTCACGCAAACGCGATGAATACCTGACGCCCAGAGGCGATGGGATTTTTGCCATTCTTTCAAAATTTCAAAACTAGAAGACCTAGAGGCGATTTTCCCAAGAGATTTTCTTCCCCAATTTGTTGGTAAGTGATTCTAACCTACTTTCTTTCAATTACCCATTACATTTTATGAGTTTTTAACAAAAAATCTAGGTTTTTCATAGTGGAAATTGGGGGTTTGGGTAGAATTAGGGATTTTTGCATAATCGGAATTTAGACCTCGAATTGAGGTCGGATTTCGAAATAAATTATATAATCGGGCTCGAGGGTGAATGGGTGAATGGACTTTGGTTCGAACCTCGGGTTTTGACCAAACGGGCCCGAGGTTGATTTTTTACTTTTTGGGGGAAAGTGTGAGAAATCTAAATTTATGCATTATAATTGATTTCTTTAGCAATGTTTGATATTATTGAGTCATTTGTGGATAGATACGAGTGGTTTGGAGGTGGTAACTAGAGGAAAAGCGGTAATTGAGCATTGAGTGGCCTTTGGAGCGAGGTAAGTGTTGTGTCTAACCTTGACTTGAGGGAATTAGGAACCCTCGGGCTATTTGCTATGTGAAATTCATGTGAGCGGCGTATATGTGAGGTGACGAGTACTTATGCGCCGCCAATTTATCTGTTTTCTCTATTTCTCCAGTTTTACTCATATTGACTCTTTCCCTGTCTTAATTGTTACCTACTCTACTTGTGTTCCCATGCCTAATTGCTACGTGTTAGACATTGTTTCCTCCGGTTAATGATATAAGTTCTTCCATAGTTTCATTATCTCCTATTATTTTCTTAAGCTGGTTTACCGGTACCTTTTTGTTGTAGATTCTAAATTGGTCTCGCTGTGTAGTATTACTTATGTGAATTTTCATGGTGTACAAGTTTCCTATTTGTTTCGGTTTGGAGTTTAAGTATTGTTAAGAGGTTTTGTGATTTAAATTGTGAAATTTATGTACATACTAAGTAATTAATATTGATATGGTGGGATCGGGTTGCACGCCGCAACAGGAGGAATAAGGGTGATATATATATTGAGGTGGAATAAGGGCGAATTTATATTGTACGGTGGGAACGGGTTGCATGTCGCAATAGGTGTAATAAGGGTGGATTGTTTGGTGGAATAAGGGTGAACTATGATTGTGTTATTATGATACGGTGGGAACAGGTTGCACGCCGCAATAGGAGGAATAAGGGTGATATATATTGAGGTGGAATAAGGGTGAATTTATAATGTACGGTGGGAACGGGTTGCACGCCGCAACAGGTGTGATAAGGGTGGATTGTTTGGTGGAATATGGGTGAACTATGATTGTGTTATTGTGATACGGTGGGAACGGGTTGCACGCCGCAACAAGTGTAATAAGGGTGGATTGTTTGGTGGAATAAGGGTGAACTATGATTGTGTTATTGTGATATGGTGGGATCGGGTTGCGCGCCGCAACAACCTTTGTGTTTATGTTTTCCTTGAGCTATGTTAGCCTTATGGTATTCTCTTTTGCACTTAAGGATCGGGAATTTCTTAACACTGTTGATATATCTTCGGGAGTTGTTGTATTTCTTGCAATTTACTACTTTCTTCTATTTTGCATTTCCTATTCTGCTTTTGTTATATATACTGCGTACAGGTTGTAGTGTGAGTGATCCGCCTTAGCCTCGTCACTACTTCGTCGAGGTTAGGCTCGGCACTTACCAGTATATGGGGTCGGTTGTACTGATACTGCACTCTGCACTTCCTGTGCAGATTTTGGTGCTGGTCCGAGCTGATCGTGAGGTTACTACTGGATTCATCCGACAGGAGACCCAAGGTAGGTCTGCCGGCGTCCGCAGACCTTGGAGTCTCCTTCTAGCCATTGCATTTTACTGTTTCTTTCCCTTCGAAAACAGTTGTATTTCTTTCAGATTTTTACTTATAGAAAAATCTTAGAAGTTCTTGAATTATGACTCCAGATCCGGATAGTAGTATACATATATATTGAGGCTATTATATATTTCCACACTCATTTTTAAACTCGTTTTAGCTTATTTGCTGTTATTTACTGAAATGTTAAAGAAGTGGCTGAATGATTTTCTAACGTTGGCTTGCCTAGCAAGTGAAATGTTAGGCACCATCACGGCCCCGACGGTGGAAATTCCAGGTCGTGACACTCCACAACATCGACAATGATGCAATAAACATGAAGACCTCCTAACTATTCGCCCGAATCAACAAGTCACATCTAACGCCACCTGGGCACACACCTCGCAAGATAAAACCCAATATGCACGACACGAATATGACTGAATATACAAGGAACACATGAAGGAGCTACCAAACGAGACTGACAGGCACAACTCCCTATTAGTACCATATCACGAACCAATTTCACAAGGGAGAGTCAAAACATATGAACAAATCGCAAGGATCTCATCCTGATATAACTCCACCGCGGCATGCAGCCCGATTCAAACACATCAAATCACATGAAACTGCGAGGGTCTCACCCTTAACTCTGAATCACAAGTAGAATACACATCATACCAACCAAAACCTTCCACTAATTCAATTTAGCCAACAAATTCACAACACATACTGAACTCCCATGCTGGTGGAGCATCTAAATCACAAATCATAACCCATCACCCAGAAATCACATCAAAACTACCGAAATGAGTAACCGAAAGTCACTTCTACTCTCATAGTTCTCAATAATGAATAAAATAAAATGATAGACATGGGCTACCAACATAAAATCTCCCAATAGGGGTAAGCACATAAGTAGAGTACAAAATCACGAAACTCACCCATATGTGAAGCAAAATAGGAGGACTCACCCTGATAAGTAGAACCGAAACAAGATACGAATGATGCTCCTCTATAACAAGTCGAAACCATACATATACGTCATCATTTGGTGCAGCGGCCCCAGCTGTACCGTAGAAACCACATCAACGTGATGGGCCTCCCTTCTTGGGCGCCCTCTACTCGCCTGACTTGCACCCCAAGCTGGCGGTGCAGGGATATCAGTAACTGGAGCAGAATTCATAGCACGTATACCCCGCTGCGACACATCTGTTCGGAGTTTGGGACAATATCTCACCATGTGGGTGGTATCTCCACACTCAAAGCAACCTCTCCTCTGACGTGGATGTGGAAGCTATCCGGTACGCGTACCTTAAGACCCATGGATACCTGAAACACCGTGCGAAGCCTGAAGTACAAACTGAACTGGCTGACCCACAAAACCTCTACACCGTGCGAGGTCAGCACCACGTTCGCGAAGGCATCACCCAAGCCAAGCCTCCGTGTTCGCGATGGTGACCTCACCTGCCCTCCCCAAACATCCCAAACATATGCATTCACGCTCTTCAGCTTTCACGAAGGACAGTCCTCCCAAGCCTTCGTGTTAGCGTAGAGTAACCTGCCCCAGTTGCATATTTCCCCTTTGCGATCGCGGTAGTTACTCTGCAATTGCAAAGCTCTGTATTACACCAGCAAAAACAGGCAAACTCACAAGGCCAAAAATAGTCCGAAATCAATCTGAAACTCACTCAAGGCCCCCCGGACTCCAATCCGTACATTCACACAAGTGTAATAACATCATATAAACTCGCTCGCTCAAATTACCAAAATAAAATCAAATATCAAGAATTGATCATAAACTCAAGATTTTTCAAAGTTAAAACTCATTTTCCAACTTTCCACAAAAGGCGCCGAAATGCCTTCGAGACTCCCGGGACCCCAACCAAACACGCGTACAAGTCCAAAAATATCATATGAACCTACCGAAATCGTCAAAACACCGATCCAAAGTTGTTTACTAAGAACGTTGGCCGTGGTCAACTCTAGTTGTTTTTAAAGCCAAAAATCACATTTGCTTTAAAATTCCGCATAAAATCTTTCCGAAAAAATGACACAAACCGCGCACGCAAGTCATATATTATAAAATGAAGCAATGAGAGGTCTTAGAACACAGAAATAAAGGCTAGTACTCAAAATTACCTATCGGGTCGTCACACCAAACCATCCCAATAAATCCAAATACACTTGTATACGGTCAAAATCGGGCCTACCCGATTTTCTATTTGATCGAGACAAGGGAGTTGCATCGGAGGTAGCCTCCTAATAAATCAGACCCGAGCTCGAAGATGAGACATCGAGCCTAGATATCGAAGTGTACGTTGAGATCGAGGCTAGCAAAAATCGAGATCAAGTATGACCGACTTCGAGGGGAGCATAATAACGGAATGGTGAGATATTAGTAACCTGTCGAAGATCACGGCATGAATCTCGGGACGGATATCCGTGATTGGTAGAAAATCATGGCGTGAATCTCAGAACGGACCAAATCAGAAGCGATTAACTAGCTGTTTATAAGATTTCCTTCTGTAATTAGAGACATACCATAATTAGGTTTCCTCTACTATATAAAGAGGAGTTCCAATCATTTGTAGGGCATCATGATTCACTGATAAGAATATACATATATGCTGCTTTCTTTGTCTTACTTACTGTTCATCACTGCTTGTTCCATCCTCTTCTGTTCTTATTAACTAAACCTCGAGACTATCTCGAATTGAGGTCGAGGCATTTGCAGACTGGTTTGATTTATTTTATTGTCCATTTTATCAATTTAATTTGTTGTTTATCAATTGGTGCTGGTTTAAATCACATATCCTTAAAACCACAATATAAGTTTAATTGTTACTCAATTTTTAGGATAAATAGTTTGGCGCCCACCGTGGGGCCAAGGATAATAGTGATTGTTCAGTACTGATTCTGGTAAAATGCACTATTTTATGCTTGTTCTTGTCAAGTATCTTTGCTTTCAGGTTAAAACATGTCAAACTCACAAAACGCATCCACACACGGTGACAACGACCTCGGATTCCATGGTAAAAATGAAAATGTGATTGCTCCAGGAGTCGAGGTGCCACAGGCTACTTTCTGGGGAGAACCGGTTGCCAACCCAGTCGATGTCAGTTCGCACGTTGCTCTAAATGCGGACCTAGGCGCAGGTCTCGATGGGAGCGTACGCAGAGAAGGCCCATCTAGTGACCAAAGAACGTAGGGCAGAGGAGACGAAGGAGTCAGTCTCCAAGTGATATTCGAGATGCTTCAGGCTCAGCAAGCCACTATTGCTCAGTTACAAAATCAATATAGAGCTCTAAATAGGGTCGAGCCGGAAATTACTTGCCGTATCGAGTCAGTACCGGAAAGGTCGAATGGTAACGAATCGGGGACTAATCCCACGGTAATGAAAATGCTCGAGGAGCTCACCAAAAGAATTGAATCGGGGGAGAAGAGAATCGAAGCCAACGATAAAAAAGTGGAAACATACAACTCTCGAGTTGATCAGATACCGGGGGCACCGCCAATCTTGAAAGGGATGGATTCGAAGAAGTTGGTACAAAAGTCGTTTCCTCCAAGTGCGGCTCCAAGGCCTATTCTAAAGAAGTTTCGTACGTCGGACATACACAAATATAATGGGACCACCGATCCCAACGAGCATGTTACTTCATATACATGCGCCATCAAGGGTAACAATTTAGAAGATGATGAAAACGAATCTGTACTGTTAAAAAAATCGGAGAGACCCTTTCTGATAACAACACGATAGGGGTCCAAGAATTACTACAAAAAATCAAGAAACGTGCGGAAGCTAAAAGAAAATAAAGAAACAAAAAAATGACGGAAAATTAAAGATAGATTGAACTCAAGAAACTCTTTCTTGAATTCAAGAAGTCTATTCTTGAAGTTGAATCCTAACAACAATAATTAGCTAACAAAGAACTAATCACCTTTGGTAGAGAATTAAAAACAAGAGATAGATTGTGAAACCCGACCTTTTAGAATAACAAGAACAACAATAAGCCTAAACTTATCTCCTTTCTTGAATACCTAGAAGTGATCTAAGATTTTGAAAGAGTTTAATCTTACCACCTTAAGTTGAGTCTTGAAGGTTGAAGAATAAATCCAAGAGTAGCCACACACAAGAGTGCAAGAAAAATCTCATAATTTTTATTGATAATAGTCTATAATAATCTAAAATCTAAAAACAAAGAAGATATCCCTTAATATAGAGAGGGGGTCACGAAATTCCTACCTAAAAATAAGGAAAAAAAGTCCTAAACTACTTTGGACAACAAGTCCAAATACCTTAGGAAAAGAAAAGACACTAGGAAACAAAAACCAAGCCAATCATGGAAAGTAACTCCAACAATCTTAGGAAAAGGAAAACATAACCTTAACTACCTAGGAAAGCAATAAATCTAGTACCAAAATATATGAAAATAAGTTAAAACCAATCTTGGATAAAATCTTTAAAGTCGCAAACCAATCATTGATAGGATCTTGAAAATCTTGAAGGCAACTTGCAAGCAACTTGGCTCCAACTTGTACCCAACTTCTATCACGCCTATTAAACCTTTCTTGGGCAGAAAGTAAGTCCTTTTTATGTTATAAAAATGTGGCTTCATGTAGGACTTATTGGGCTGCAAGTTTGGACACATTTTTAGGTGCCAAATAGGTCCAATAGTGGCCTGATTTGGACCTTCTTTAGAGGATGTCTCTTGGGATCTAATCCACCTTTTCTTGGACATGAATTTGGATCATAAAATAATTATATTACCTAGACAACTCATATCCTTTATCCTTGAGCTCTTCATCCCAATTAACAACTTCTTTATTTGCACTTGAAGTCTAATGACCTTGTTTTGCAACTCTTTAGCTTGACATCTTGTTAAAGGACCTCTTTGAGATTCCAAAGCTTCATTCTTGTCCTTGATTTGAGCTTCCTAGGATGTTATCATTCCCCTCTTCTTGAAGAAAATTCGTCCTCGAATTTCGACCTTGCAAGAAAAAGAAGTCACGCCACTAATCTGAAAAAATGGTAGGAATAAAACAAGATAGTGACCATGTGTCCACTTAACCCAATTAAGCCTAATAGGTGCAAATACTCCTTTATAAAGCATATGGACATCATCATCCTAATAAAATTTATACCTACTTAGAGTTGTCCAATACAAACCTCTCTTAGATGCACTATGTAATAAAATTTGCAATGCGATCTTGTCAATAAGGTAGCCCAAACATGTGCATGCCAAAGAAATTACAAAAATATTGGTCATGCATCCATTTATCACAAGTATCTCTGCCACATGTATCAAATAAGACACTCTTATGATTATAAATTCCATGGATTCTTCTTCATGTAAGTTATTCAAAGAAGCACATAAATTCTCAGAAAGGTCAGAAGAACCCATAAATTCCAAAATACAAATTTCAATACATTCAAGCTCGTGATTATAACTTTTCCCAATAATATTCGCAACATCAATGGATTCTACATAATTGCTCAAACTGTCACAAAAAGAGTCATAGGTAGGTTCATGAAAGAGTATTTGATTACTAACGTCACAATAATCATGCGTATCCTCTTTAATAGTAGCAAACACTTTTACAGGCCCACAATCAACATGCCTAGAGGAATGACTTCCCATCAAACAACAAAACTCACATTCTAGCAATTTATCACATGAAAACTCATTAGACACTTGAATAAGAGAAGAAAGAACATTTAACTCATTAGCAAGCCTCTTCTCATAAATTTCATGCCTCTTTTCACCAAGTTGAAATGCATAATCATCTATGTCATGCTCAATTTCAAAAGGAAGCAAATTACTCTTGCACTTTAACTTAGATATTATAGTTAATGACTTGATATGCATCAAAATATCATCATCCACAAAAATTATAAAGTCACCAACATAAGAAATAAGAGTATAGTTCATTACCTCCAAAAATACCTTAGGTGTTCTAGGAAGGCCAAGAATGTGAATGAACCAATTATATATATCATGCTTGGACTTATTTACTAATGGAACAACATCACCTTGTATTCTTTTATGCAATGATTCCAGCTTAGCAATGGCTTTAGGAAACTCCATGTGATAAACCTGTAAATAAGAATTAAAATAGTCAAAAGGTTCAATAACAAAGAATTTAACCAAGCTTTTATCTTCCACCATCCAACAAGAATTAATTTCGCCTAATTCATGTTGGAATCCAAGTGGATCCTTTTCCACCATTTCTCGCGCCTCACCTCTCCTTTCAAAAGGTCTTTCAACACGTGGCTGCACAAAATCACAAGAACTAAACAAGAATGAGTTAATGGGTTAGGAAGTAAAGAAATTTTATTCTTGTCTACACTCTCTTTGGTTTTTATCACAAAACTAACTTTTCCCTCACCCTTAGCCTCTTTTATCTCACTAAAGTTTTTTTCTTCTTCTTTACTCAAACCCTCTTGTTTTTCTCTATCTACCTTAAAGACTTTTCTTATCTCATTGCCTTCTCTCTTTTCTTTTCCCCCAAGCTCACTTTTTTTCTCAATTGACATCCCATTCTCTTCACTCAATACAACCTCTCATTTTTCCTCCGTTGGGATGTCAACCTGCACTCCCTTACTCCTCTCATTCTTTTTTCTCTCATATTTTTCCATATTCTCTTTAACAGTTTTTTCATCTTCATAAATTTGTGAGGGAGTCAAAGGTCCAAGAATAAGTTTCTTCCCATTAACCTCAAAAGAGTATCTATTTTTTTCCATGTTATATGAAGCTTTTCTATAGGCATACCATGGCTTTCCCAATAAGATATGATAATTATTCATGGGAATCATATCACACCATATCGCATCCTCATACCTTCCAATAGAGAATAGTAATAACACTCTTTTATCTACCTTTACTCCTCTCAACATGGAGGGTTCAATATGCTCAACACAAGGCAAGTTCAAATTTTCAACCATATAAGTGCTAATTGAGTTATAGCCAAACTCTTTGTCAATTCTAAGGGCACAAATCGCAGACATCACTTTAGCTCTTGTTAGAAAAATAATTTTACCATTATCTTCCTTCCATTCGGTATATTGTAAGTTCTACTTTTTAAGTTGTTGAGTCATAGCTCGCCTCCTTTCACTATAACTACGTGTTTGAAACATCTTGAACAAAGATTAGAAGAATTCAAATTTGGATTTTTCCTCTAATGTTCTCGCCTCTCTTGCCTTTTTTCACTCAAAGCAACTCTTGGTCGTTAATCTTTAAATTTATTAATAAACCTTACTAGTCACAACCCTTAGTGATAAGAATGTGGAGTTAGAAAATGAAAAGGAAAGTGAAGGACCAAACTTTGGAAGAATAGGAATTGGTTATGTAGGGAAAAAAGGAAAGAATTTAGGAAACCCAAAACCTACAAGAATAAGGAAAGAAATTACCTTAATCTTCAAGAACTAGGATTTCCTCTTCTTGTTTCCTTTCTTAACTTGGAAACCAAATAACATTTGAATTTTACAAATAATAATGAGCCATAATGCTTTTCTTTAGGCTGATTTTCATTTTTTTTTTAGTTTGTTTTGCTGAAGAACCTCCCAAGATTATCAAGATTTAAATCTTGATTAGCCTATGCTCTGATACCACTTGATAACAACACGATAGGGGTCCAAGAAATACTAAAGAAAATCAAGAAATGTGCGGAAGCTAAAAGAAAATAAAGAAACAAAAAAATGATGGAAAATTAAATATAGATTGAATTCAAGAAAGAGTTTATTGAATTCAAGAATTCTATTCTTGAAGTTGAATTCTAACAACAATAATTAGCTAACAAAGAACTAATCACATTTGGTAGTGAATTAAAAACAAGAGATAGATTGTAAAACCCGACCCTTTAGAATAACAAGAACAGCAATAAGCCTAAACTTATCACATTTCTTGAATACCTAGAAGTGATCTAAGATTTCAAAAGAGTTTAATCTTACCACCTTAAGTTGAGTCTTGATGGTTGAAGAATAAATTCAAGAATAGCCACACACAAGAGTGCAAGAAAAATCTCATAATTTTTATTGATAATAGTCTATAATAATCTAAAATCTAAAAACAAAGAAGACACCCCTTTATATAGAGAGGGGGTCACGAAATTCCTACCTAAAAAGAAGGAAATAAAGTCCTAAACTATTTTGGACAACAAGGCCAAATACCTTAGGAAAAGGAAAAACACTAGCAAACAAAAACCAAGTCAATCTTGGAAAGTAACTCCAACAATTTTAGGAAAAGGAAAACATAACCTTAACTACCTAGGAAAGCAATAAATCTAGTACCAAGATATATGGAAATAAGTTAAAACCAATCTTGGATAGAATCTTCAAAGTCGCAAACCAATCATGGATAAGATCTTGGAAATCTTGAAGGCAACTTGCAAGCAACTTGGCACCAACTTGTTCCAAACTTCTATCACGCCGATTGAACCTTTCATGGGCAGAAAGTAAGTCCTTTTATGTTATAAAAACGTGGCTTCATGTAGAACTTATTGGGCTGCAAGTTTGGACACATTTTTAGGTGCCAAATAGGTCCAATAGTGACCTGATTTGGACCTTCTTCAGAGGATGTCTCTTGGGATCTAATCCACCTTTTCTTGGACATAAATTTGGACCATAAAATAATTATAATACCTAGACAACTCATATCATTTATCCTTGAGCTCTCCATTCCAATTAACAACTTCTTTATTTGCATATGAAGTCTAATGACCTTGTTTTGCAACTCTTTAGCTTGACATCTTGTTAAAGGCCCTCTTTGAGATTCCAAAGCTTCATTCTTGTCCTTGAATAGATTTGAGCTTCCAAGGATGCTATGACTTTCGAAGGGAGCAATGATTTGGTATCATAATATGCCACCAAATTCCATCGACTCATTTGCCATGTTAGCAGATTCTTTCGTAAAGGCACACGCCGGGGCCATAAAGGTCTCAACGAGGAAATCGGACCTTTTCAAGGTAAGACAAAGGGATAATGAAATGCTGAGGGAGTTCGTATCCAGATTTCAAATGGAACACATGGAGTTACCACCGGTCACAGATGATTGGGCCGTTCAAGATTTCACCCAAGGGTTGAACGAGCGAAGTTCGATAGCATCACGTCAGTTGAAACAAAATTTGATCGAGTATCCAGCTGTAACTTGGGCAGATGTGCACAATCGATATCAATCAAAGATCAGGGTCGAGGACGACCAATTAGGAGCCCCTTCCAGTTCAGTACATCCAAATAGGTCGATAGGTAAAAACATGAGGGACGTCGACAGGGAGCCAAGATCGAACAGAGACTGATATCAACCATATACCACAGATCGAAGGAACAATGGTTCAGGATGCAATTCCATCCGGAGCGATCGAAGAAGTGACCGAGGACATAATTCTCGGGGACTTATGAGCAAAAGTGGTTTTGACAAGTATGCCGATCCCACAGAGGCACCTCGGTTATCAGAATATAACTTTAGCATCGATGTATTGGGTATTGTATCGGCAATCGGAAGGATCAAAGATACTAGATGGCCTAAACCCATACAAACCGATCCTTCCCAAAGTATCATGGCACGCATGGTCACAAGACCGAGGATTGCAGTCAATTAAGGGAGGAGATAGCCCGTTTATTCAATGAGGGCCACCTTCGAGAGTTCCTCAGCGATCGAGCCAAGAATCATTTCGGAGAAAGGGACGCCAACAGAAAAAATGAATAGGAGGAAACCCAACATGTCATTCATATGATCGTCGGTGGGGTCGACATTCCACGAAGACCGATATTCAAATGCACTAATGTATCAATCACTAGGGAAAAACGAGTCCGAGATTATGTGCCCAAAGGCACTTTATCATTCAATGACGAAGAAGCAGAAGGCATTTCTTAGCCCCACAATGACGCTCTAGTAATTTCTATCTTATTAAATAAAGTTCAAGTTAAGCTTGTTTTAGTGGATCCAAGTAGCTCAATGAATATCATCTGATCGAGGGTCGTGGAGCAGCTTGGCATACAAAATCAAATCGTGCCCGCAGCTCGGGTCTTAAACGGCTTCAATATGGCCAGTGAAACAGCTAAAGGGGAGATTATACTACCGATGAACGTGACTAGAACCATTCAAGATACCAAGTTCCACGTAATCGAGGGCAACATGAGGTATAATGCACTATTCGGAAGACCTTGGATCCACAATATGAGGGCAGTCCCTTCGACTCTCCACCAAATAATGAAATTCCCGATGTCGGTCGGTGTAAAAACAGTATACGGGGAGCAGCATGCTGCAAAGGAAATGTTTTCGGTCGATGAGGTAACACCGATATCGACACTATCAACCTTGGAAAGGTTGAGCATCAAAAGTAAACAGGAAGTCAAATAGCAATCACAGCCACCAGCCTCGACCGAATTAGGGAAGCATGAGATAGAAGAAGAAGGGGAGGATTTTCTGACCCCTCGAACTTTTATTGTTACCGAAGATTCTGACGCCACCAAATCAACGATCGAAGAACTGGAACAGGTTGTATTGATCGAGTACCTACCCGAGCAAAAGGTATACCTGGGAACGGGATTAACCCCTGAACTCAGGAAAAAGCTTATTCAATTTCTTATTGATAACATAGATTGCTTTGCTTGATCCTATTTAGACATAACAGGGATCCCACCGGAGATAACAACACATCGGCTAAGCATGGACCCTAGGTTCAAACCGGTGAAGCAAAAGAGAAGACCCCAGTCCGAGGTAAAGCACACATTCATAAAGGACGAGGTAACTAAACTTCTCAAAATAGGGTCTATTCGGGAGGTGAAATATCCCGAATGGTTAGCCAATGTAGTTGTAGTCCCTAAAAAAGGGAACAAACTTAGAATGTGTGTAGATTATAAGGATTTAAACAAGGCGTGCCCCAAAGATTCTTTTCCACTGCCTAACATCGATCGCATGATCGATGCCACGGCCGACCACAAGATCCTTACTTTTCTCGATGCCTATTCCGGGTACAATCAAATCCAAATGAACCCGGAGGACCAAAAAAAGACTTCATTTATCACCAAGTATGGAACATATTGTTATAATGTAATGCCCTTCGGGCTAAAAAATGCAGGAGCTACTTACCAACGCCTAGTAAATAAAATGTTCGAAGAACAAATAGGTAAATCAATGGAAGTTTATATCGATGACATGCTAGTTAAGTCTCTGCGCGCAGAGGACCATTTGGCTCATTTGCAGAAAACGTTCGAGATTTTAAGGAAATACAACATGAAGCTCAACCCCAAAAAATATGCTTTCGGGATCGGTTCGGGCAAGTTCCTTGGCTTCATGGTATCGAATCGGGGAATCGAGATCAATCCCGAAAAAATCAAGGCCATCGAAGACATCACAGTCGTTGACGTGTAAAAGTCGTTCAGAGTTGACTGGACGGATAACCGCCTTAGGCCGATTCATTTTGAGGTCATCGGATCGAAGCCAAAGATTTTTCTCTCTGCTCAAAAAGAAGAATGATTTCACCTGGACCCCGGAATGCCATCGGGCATTAGAGAAATTGAAGTGATACCTATCGAGCCCACCACTGCTTCACACTCCAAAGGAAGATGAAAATATTTACTTGTAAGTAGTATCGTAAATCGCGGTGAGTGGTGTCCTAGTTCGGGTAGAGCAAGGTACGCAATTTCCCGTTTATTATGTAAGTCAAACCTTAGGAGAAGCAGAAACTAGATATCCACATTTGGAGAAATTGGCACTTGCACTGATAAGCGCCTCTAGAAAGTTAAGACCATACTTTCAATGTCACCCCATATGCAGATTAACCACTTACCCACTTCGTAATATTTTACACAAACCCGAACTATCGGGCCGATTGGCCAAATGGACCGTCGAACTCAGTGGGTACGATATCGAATATCAACCCCGGACAGCCATCAAGTCTCAAATTTTAGCAGACTTTGTGGCCGATTTCATGCCAACCCTCGTAACTGATGTCGAAAAGGAACTCTTGTTAAAATCGGGTACATCATCGGGGGTATGGACCCTTTTCACAGACAGTGCTTCGAATGTGAAGGGGTCCGGGCTAGGCATCGTTTTGAAGCCGCTCACGGGTAGCATTATTAGGCAATCTATCAAAACTTTTAGGTTGACTAACAATAAGGCCGAGTACGAGGCCATGATTGCAGGTCTCGAGCTAGCTAAAAGCTTAGGAGCAAAAGTCATTGAAGCCAAGTGTGACTCTTTACTGGTGGTGAACTAAGTAAACAAAACTTTCGAAGTTCGAGAGGATAGAATGCAAAGGTATTTGGACAAGCTGCAGGCAACCTTGCACTGTTTCAAGGAATGGACTTTACAGCATGTACTTCAAGAACAAAATAGTGAGGCCGATGCACTTGCAAGTTTAGGGTCATCGTTCGAGGAAGATGAGATCAACTCGGGGACTGTCGTTCAACTCTCGAGATCCGTGATCGGGGAAGGTCACACCGAGATAAACTCTACAAGCTTAACTTGGGATTGGAGGAATAAATATATTGAATACTTAAAGAACGAAAAACTCCCATCGGACCCTAAAGAGTCGAGGGCCCTACGAACCAGAGCTGCTAGATTCACATTGGCTGAAAATGGAACATTATACAAAAGACATTCGATGGACCATTGACAGTATGCTTAGGACCAGGAGACACCGATTATGTTCTACGAGAGGTCCATGAAGGCACTTGTGGGAACCACACCGACGTCGAATCACTGATTCACAAAATCATTAGAGCAGGATACTACTGGGATAGCATGGAAAAAGACACTAAGGAGTTTGTTCGAAAATGTGATAAATGTCAAAGGTTTGCACCGATGATCCATCAGCCCGGAGAACAACTTCATTCAGTCCTATCCCCATGGCCATTCATGAAATGGGGGATGGACATCGTCGGCCCTCTGCCATCGGCCCCAGGTAAAGCCAAGTTCATTTTATTTATGACTGACTATTTCTCTAAATGGGTTGAAACACATGCGTTCGAGAAAGTGAGAGAGAAAGAGGTTATAGACTTCATCTGGGATCACACCGTATGTCGATTTGGGATACCTGCCGAAATAGTGTGTGACAATGGAAAACAATTTACCGGCAGCAAAGTGACGAAGTTCCTCGAAGACCACAAAATAAAAAGGATATTATCAATGCCGTATCACCCTAGTGGGAACGGACAGGCCGAGTCGACGAACAAGACTATTATTCAAAACCTGAAGAAAAGGTTGAACGACGCTAATGGGGAAATGGAGAGAAATTCTACCCGAAGTCCTTTGGGCATATCGAACAACGTTAAAATCCAGTACGGGGGCAACCCCGTTCTCCTTAGTATATGGCTCCGAAGCCTTGATTCCAGTCGAAGTCGGGGAACCCAGTGCTAGGTTTTGACATTCAACAGAAGAGTCAAATCACGAGGCTATGAATACTAGCCTCGAATTATCGGATGAAAAATGAGAAGTCGCACTCGTTCGAATGGCTGCACAAAAGCAATGAATCGAAAGATACTACAATAAGAGAACCAACCTTCGCCACTTCAGAGTCAGGGTCTTAGTCCTGAGGAAAGTCACCATCAACACTCAAGATCGTAATGAAGGAAAGCACGGCCCAAATTGGGAAGGACCCTACCAAGTCCTCAACATCATCGGAAAGGGATCTTATAAGCTCGGCACAATGGACGGCGAACAACTGCCAAATAATTGGAACATATCGCTTCTCAAACGGTATTATTGCTAAGGTATGACTTTATTCCCTTTTTTCATTTATATATTCGACACTAACTCACTGCAGATGATCGATCGAAGATATCGAGACTTTAGGTTTTAAAGCACGCGTTGCACTCTTTTTCCCTTAGATCGGTTTTTGTCCCAAGTGGGTTTTTCCGGCGAGGTTTTTAACGAGGCAATAATTATGTGCTACCTGAGGACGATTCAACAGTATCCAAGGCTTCTTTACAATCAACCTCGAATACTGGGAGGCATTATCTTTGGATGTTACATTTTCGAGGAAAATACTTCGTGTCAAAGGGTCTCGATAGAGAAACTTTGTAATGGGCTAAACGGTCGAATGAACCGTGTCCGTATAGATTAGTCGAACGCAGATGGCAAAACATGTATGCATGTATACATTATACAAAGAAGCACTCTTTCTACATGAAACATCTTGTGTCTCAAAGAAAATTTTCTACTATACAAGTTCCATACTTATGATTTTGTAAGAAATGGCTCAAAGGCCAAGTGCAAATATACCTCGTACACTCGGGGACTACCATCGACGATCGACATATTCGAGTAATCTAAACTCAAATCCATAAGACCTCAAAGAGGCACCCCTCGATCTATAGGCCATGGGCATCACTCTCGGGGACTAACACTTCGAACAAGTTTGAAGCATTATTGGGAAATAAGCCAAAGAGGCATACCCAAAGGCTACGGCCAAATCAAACTGGCTCGGAGACGTCCGAATTACGCAATAAAAATAGGCCTTCGAATTCTTTGAAAAACTTGTTAAAAAAGGCTACCCTCGGCATGTAATCAAAAAGGCTTCGATAAAATCAACCCTTGAAAAACTCTTAAGAGGTATCAAATTATCTTAACACAAACGTGCTAAGGCACAAAAAGCAAAGGGGTTTCAATCAACATCGAACTCTCAAAAAACCCAATGGGTAAAAGAATATGTGTTAAGACAAAGGATTTTTTTTACTAAGTCTTCTAAGCCAAAAAAGAGAAAAATAACCATCTTTTAGAGGCCATATCGGCCCAATCTAAAGAGCCTAAGGGCCAATACACTTAGAGTTTGAGATTTTGTTCTCACTCAATTCGGACCTAAGGGTTCCACTATTTCGAGCTCAAATAAAATATAGCTCGAGGATTCATCATTATTTGATATAAAACCTTAAGGGGTCTGTTACTGTGAGTTCGAAACTTACTCGAACTCGGCTATAAAAGCAGTACATTTATGGCTTTGATCAAACCATCCAAAATTTAAATCCCGAACATATTGTTAAGCTCGGGGATTCGCCCTCGCTTAACTAAAAAACCTAAGGGTTTGTTCTACTCTGAGTTCGAGCTATTGCTCACTCGATTATAGAGGCTACAATAACCCGATTGCAACAAAGTTTTCACAAGGCAAAGCCAAAACAGAATTTATCATAAATCAGAAATCGGAGACGAAACGGAAAGAAAAGAAACCTTTCATATATGCAAAGTATTTACAAAGACCACTCAGGGTCTTACACAAAAAACAAAAGGAGAAAAAATCCTAAGTGCCTAGTCCGCCTCGGGAGCCGCTTCTTCGGGAGCTTCATCATCATCTCTGCTCTCGGATCCATTCGCAGAGTCTTCTTCATTGGAAAGCAAAGCTCCAGCCTCATCCTCCAAAACCTTCGCATTCTAGATATCAGCCGTGAGCGCGAAGCCACGAGCATGTACCTCCTCAAGAGTTTCTTTTTGAGACTGGCGCCTAGTATGCTCTGCAACACAGGACAATCTAACCTCAGCAGCATAAGAAATTTCCTTTTCCCGAGTGTTAGCGGCTTCGGCGTTAGCTCGGTAGGAGGCCACGAGCGCCTCTGCCTCGAATGTGGCCCTTACAAGCTCAGCGTCCAACCGAGTCTCGAGCTCTTCAACCTTCTGGGCTCGGGCCATATTCTCCTCCTTCACACTTTGGAATTGACGCTCAACCGAAGACAGTTGGGCCCGAACCGCTTCTTTCTTCGAGGCGAGACGGTCCATGTTTTGCTTCCACCCCAAAGTCTCTGCCTTTTTCATCTTGGCCTCCTCACGAAGCTTCTCAACCAATTCAGCCTTCTGCTGATCCTACAGGATCAAAGTGTTAGTTGCCAATATCAAGTTAATACATAACAAGCTCCCAAAAATTTACATTACCCGTTCAATAAGCTCAGTTTGATCTCAATGAGTTCTTGTCAGCTCGACTCGAATGCTTATGATCTCCTCTTCTTTTTGCGCATAGAAGAGTTTAAGGGCGTTTCTCTCCTCCGTAAGCTTTTTGAGATCAGCCTCACATCGGGCCAGCTCAGTACTTGGAAGACGCTTCTTGATGGAGCATTGTAGCCTGTACAGAAAGAAAAGAAATCAGACATAGAGAAATAAGAACAAACGCAAGCATGGTAGCATAGGGTAAAACTCACTTGGTTCAGAAGCCGCTGAGCCTCATAAAAAAATGAGTGATGCGTCAAGGTCGGAAACATCATCGACCCCCGCGAAGCAACCACAAAATATATCATCCCCTTGGGGAGTCGTCCCTGCATCGAGGGTCCCCATGGACCGGGCATCCCGAAACTGCCCCTCAGAGAACGTGGGGTCGAGCGGCGAATCGTCAATATTAATCGCCCCGAGCGAGTCACTTGGGACATTCTTTTCTGTTTGAAGGGCCTCAGAACTAGACCCTTCAGGCACACCCGCTGGTTGCTCATCATGGCAGGAGGCATCATCAACACCCGATGATTCGGGGACTCTGCTTGGACTTTCCCCCGAGATCACCTCGATCTGCGGCCGAACCTCTTCGACCGTCACTGGCTTAGCATCTTTCGAAGCTTCGATGCTTTCCCTCTTCCGAGCCACCAACAGGCATTCGGTATCTTCTCCCTCCTCATCTTTATCTCAAAGTGTTTTGTCATGACCCAATTTCCCCTCCGTTTGGGTATCGTGATGGCACCTAGTCTTAGGGACTAGGTAAGCCTAACATTTATTGAAACAACAACATTATTTCAATAACATCTAACAATTTGAAATAGAAATCTCTTAAAATTTACAATTCCCAAAACCCGGTAGTACAAGTCATAAGCTCTACAGATTGTTTGCTAGAAAACCTCTAAATACAACTGTCCAGAAATACGAATAAACAGTGCAAAATGAAAACTTGAAGGTGACTCCAAAGCCTGCAAACGCAGCAACAAGTTTACCTTGAGTCTCCACAATAACAGTCCACACAGCTAGCTAACGAACCAGTACCTGGGTCTGCACAAAAATGTGCAGAAGTGTAGAATGAGCACACCACAACGGTGCCCAGTAAGTATCGAGACTAACCTCGGTGGAGTAGTGACGAGGAACAGTCAAGACACCCACTGGTCTAATAAACTGAACAGGTATGAACAACAGAAGTATGATGTCTACATAAGGACTATGCAATACGGCTCAAAATAAAGTAATGGCAATAAGGAAGGAAACAACAAGTATCAGAAGAATATCATGAAAATGATACACACAAAGTGAATGGGACACAACCTAAATACAGAATCATAAATACAGCGAGAACAAGTAATAACTCAGCAACTACAACCGCTTTTACATCAGGTTTTAGTCAACAACTCCACGAGGTACCGGACCTCGGACAATCACCACTCACGGGTCTCAATACCTGAGCCCTAACACTTGGTATCTTGTACCCTTATAACACCTCATAAACGCACTGATGACTCACGTGCCAATAGAGCCATTCTCACATAGAAGGCAAGTAAACAAGGGTGAGAACCGATGCTCAACAATATCAAGAACACCTTTTATCCGATAAGAGTGCTTAACTACGTGTATGCTTGTTCAAGTGTCCTAACATAGTCCATATTAGCAAATAAGCATAAGGAAAAAGAACGGACAACACGTAGAATAGTTTCTCACAACTTTCACAAGATAAAGCTCACACAGGTACGTACACCACTATACAAATATCACAACAAGAATGCCCCCAGGCCACAAATCATCACAAATCAATCCCTGACACAGCCCATCTTGTCTCGCCATATGTGCAATAGTAATATAAATACCCGCCTTGTCTCGCCACACTTGCATAATAACGTTCCCACCTTGTCTCGCCACATGCGCAACTCACATATACATATATATCCAGCCTTATCACGCCGCATGTGCAAATATCAATAGTAACAATAGCACGGCAGAAACCTCATGCAACCCCATAACAACAACCGCACGGCAGAAACCTCGTGCATCACAACAACAAGTACAACAACAACAATGGCAATAATACAAAGTATGACAAGTAAATCAACTCAAGAGCCTTAATTCACAAAGAAACGGTAGAACCAATTCACAAGGAATAACCATAGTAAAGAATTCTAGGCGTAAAGAGAACAGCTCAACAAGGGAAAACTAATATATAGCAACGATCCCACAATATACAATTCAGCAACAAGAAAGCTAACACGAGTCAAATAATTTCAAATAAAGACAAGTCGACTAAGATATAGGATATCTAAACTTCTTTTAAGGTTGAGAAATTACGAAGGATATTCAATAATTCAATTAAGGATAAGCAGCGTAAAGATAATCATAACCTCAATTAAGACTGAACCATTATAGGATGAGATAATAATAATTCCAAATAAAGATAAGCAGATATGAAAAGATAGCATGATAATAGAAGAGGTAAAATCTTCAATTAAGTCAGATAAGAGTCAAATAAGCTGTAAGAGTCAATCCTAAAAGCAATTTATTCTAATTAAAGCATGTAGAGGTGAAACTAGTAAATAGGAACTTAATCATATCAAGAACAACTTCATACTCAGTGAATATAAGGACCTAAGAACCCTAAAAGCCCATTTTTCCACAAATAAGTCCGAGCACGCACTCGTCACCTTGCGTACACAGACTACAGTCAACATAGAAGACTCAAATACTAAGGGGAAATCCCCCACACAAGGCTAGGCAAGATACTTACCTCAAAGAAGACAGACCGATACTCAAGAATGAACTTCTCGGGTGAAATGAACTCCGGACGGCTCAAATCTAATCAAAATAACTTCAAAGCACAAATAAAACACATAAGAGACTATTCTGGATCATAAAGCATCAATCTTTATAAAATCTAAAAATCGATCCAAAAGTCGACCCCTGGGCCCGCACCTTGGAACCCGACAAATTTCACAAAACCCGAACACCCATTTTGATATGAGTCCAACCATACAAAAATCATCAAATTTCGATACCATTTCGTCCCTCAAATCACGATTTTTCATTTTGAACATTTTCTTCAAAAATCACCATTTTCCTCAACTCAAAACACAAATTAAATAATGAAATAAAGATAAATATCATGGAATATATTAAATTCAAGGTGAAGAACACTTATCCAATCGATTTGCTTGAAAACTCACAAAGAATCGCTCAAAACCAAGCTCTAGAACTCCAAAAATGATGAAAATGGCAAACCCTCGGAATAGAGGACTTTATATTCTGCCCAAGTGTTTGTGCATCGCGATCACGAAGATTGGGTCGCGATCGCGGAGAAGAAAATTGAGCCTGCCAAGAAAGACCCTTCGCGACCGCGAGTGAAGGGAAGCGAACGCGATGAACAATGGGCAGGAGCTTACACGAATGCAGGGCAAATGATGCGAACGAGAAGAAGAAATAGCCAACAACCCTCAGCTCCTAATTTCTACTACGCGAACGCGAGGGAACAGATGCTAACACAAAGTAGAAGTAAACAGACCTTCGCGATCGCGAGAGGTACTACGCGAACGTGATGAAGAAAACATGCGGCAGATTAACAATACACAACGTGATCGCTACTGGAGCTACGCGATCGCGAAAGAGAGCACCAGACACCAGAAACCAGCAATCCAAAAATAGAAGAAATATGCCCGAGGCCCATCCAAAACACACCTGAGGCCCCCAGGACCACGTCTAAACACACAAACAAGTTCCATAACCTAACACGGACTCGCTCGAGGTCTCAAATCACATCAAACAACGTCAAAACTATGAATCACACAATGAATCGAACTTATAAACTTTCCAATCTTCCAACTTCTAAAACCCGTGCCGAAACCTATCAAATCAACCCGGAATGACGTCAGAATCGTATTCCGACCCCGATATCAAAAAGTCCAATACCGGTCCAAATCTCCAAAAATTTGACTTTCGCCATTTCAAGCCTAAATCAGCTACAGACCTCAGATTCACAGTCCGGACATGCTCCTAAGTCCAAAATCACCCAACGGAGCTAATGGAGCTGACGGAACTCCATTCCGGAGTCGTCTTCACATAGTTCCGAC
The DNA here is from genome assembly GCF_000390325.3 of Nicotiana tomentosiformis. Lineage (NCBI taxonomy): Eukaryota > Viridiplantae > Streptophyta > Magnoliopsida > Solanales > Solanaceae > Nicotiana > Nicotiana tomentosiformis. Next base: position 53,681,182 of record NC_090819.1, read on the forward strand.
TACAGTCAAAATCCTAAGACTTAAGCTTCCGTTTTAGGGACTAAGTGTCCCAAATCACTCTGAATCATCCGATAATTGAATTCATCCATGCACACAAGTCAATACACATAATACGAAGTTGCTTAGGGCCTTATGCCGCCGGACGGAACTTAAATTCTCAAAATGACCGGCCGGGTCGTTACATCCTTCCCCTCTTAAACAAACGTCCGTCCTCGAACGTGCTAAGAATTGCCTCGAAGTCTTCAAATTATTGAAAGTACATATCCAACATACACCCACGGGTGATCCCGCATCACCCCAATCCACATAATCATGATGACACCATCCCAACTGTAATTCACCCCTTTCTACCAAACCGACAAGCCCTAGAGTCAAAATTCTCACCTCCCATTTATCTTCAAAAGACCCGATTCTAAACCCATAACCGGTATCAGTCTCAACCAGCTATAACAACTTATGCCTACACCCACAAGGTACGACCACTCAACATGACATGCCACACATAGGCCCATAATAACAATTCTGATCACAATAGTTGCCCGAAATCAAAATCAGTGCCTATAATTAGCCTCATATCCGATAGGAACCCGATTCAAACCTCCACAACACTGACAACGATGCAAGAAACATGAAGACCCCTTCATTACACACCCGAATCAACAAGTCACAGCTAACACCACCGGGCACACACCCCGCAAGCTAAAACTCAAGAAGCACATAACGAAAATGACTGAATATGTAAAGAGAACACATAAGGGAAATATCAAACAAGCCCAACAGGCACAACTCTCTACCAGTACCATACTACGAATCAATTCAAAAGGAAAAATCAAAGTACATGAACAAATCATAAGGATCTCATCCTGGTATAACCTTCCACCGCGGCACGCAGCCCGACTCAAACATATCAAATCACATGGAATCGCGAGGGTCTCACCCTCAACTCTGAATCACAAGCCGAATACACACCATACCAATTGAAATCTCCCACTAACTCAATTCTGCCAATAAAATCACAACACTTACTAAACCCTCACCCCGGTAGAGTATCAAATCACAAATCACAACCAAATTACTCAGGAATCACATCAAACCTGCCCTAATGGACAACATGAATTCACTTCTAGTCTCGTAACTTTAAATAATGAATAAAAACAAATGATAGATACGGCTATCACTCATAGAATCTCCCAACAGAGGAAAATACATAAACATAATACTAAGTCATGAACTCACCCATAGGTGGGACAACAAAAAGAGGAACTCTCCCCGAAAGTAGAACCGAATCAAAATACGAATGGTGCCCCTTCGTAACAAATCAAAAGCATACATGTATGACATCATCTGGCGTAGTGGCCTCAAGCCTACTATATGAAACACATCAGTGGGTCGGGCCTTCCCCTTTTGGGTGCCCTCTACTCGCCTGAATACTCTGCTGTGACACACCTGTCCGGAGTCAAGGACAATCTCTCACCCTATGGCTGGTATCTCCACACTCGAAGCAACCTCTCTACTGGCATGGCTATGGGAACTGTGCGGTACGGGTATTCTGAGACCCATGAGCACCTGAAACACTGTGCGAAGCCTGAAGTACAAACTGAACTGGATGACCCACAAAACCTCTACCATGTCATAACCTGCCTCTAAATTAAGGACCAGTAGATCTCTCCGGTCTACGACGCCTCCTCGCCTCCCTATCCTCTCTCTCCTGATCTCGCATGTACTCTCTCTCATGGCCCCGCCTGTCTCCTCTCTCCTGATCCCACATGCCCTCTACTCGGCAAGCGATCCCTACCACCTGCTGAAATGAAACATCTGACTCTAACTCCCGAGCCATGCTGAACCGAATATCATGCCTCAGTCCCTCAATGAATCTACAGACACGCTCTCTAACTATGGCGACCAAAGTAGATGCATGTCTGGCCAAATCACTGAATCTAACAGCACACACTGATACTGACATAGTGCCCTGGCGCAGCCGCTCAAACTCTGCGTGCCATGTATCTCGAAGGGACTGAGGTACAAACTCTCTCAGGAACATCTCTAAAAACTGAACTCACGTAAGTGAAGCTAACTCGGCTGGGCTACACAACTCATATGCCCACCACCACTTATAAGCCGCTCCCCTGAGCTGGAACGTAGTAAAAGCAACCCCGCTCGTCTCCACAATACCCATAGTATGGAGAATGTGGTGACACTCCTCCAGAAAACCCTGTGCACTCTCTGAAGCCAAACCACTGAATGTAGGAGGGTCATATTTCTTGAACCTTGCAAGTCTAAGCTTCTCTTCCTCAGATGTTGCTTCCCTGACCACGGGCTGAACTGGAACCATAGGCTGTGTTTCCATGACACCTGGAACCTGACCAACATGAACTCGCTGCTCTAGGGTGTGGGCGGCAGAAGTCTGGGTTCCTCCCCTTGTCTGTGAAGTAGTTGGTGCAACCGGAATCAACCCCGCCTGAGCCAATGTACCAAACTTGCTCAAGAACTGTGCTAAGGTCTCCTGAAGTCCGTGGGTAACAGCAGGTGCCTCTGGTACCTGCCCCCCTTACCTGCTCCCCAACTGGAACTACTGGAGGCTCCTCAACTACTGCTCTCGTAGGTGTCCTAGCTGCGGCACGTGCTCCTCGTCGGCCTCTGCCTCTGCCCCTAGCGACATCTGCTCCGAGGGTAACGTCATCAGGAACTACAACTCGTGACCTCACCATCTATGAGAGAATAGAATGATAAAAGTTCAAACTTCGAGATCAATGAACTCGCACGATAGGAATGAAAGAAGTGAGATTGTCCTAATAATTTCGTAGCCTCTCGAAGATAAGTACAGACATCTCCGTACCGATCCGCAAGACTCTACTAAACTCGCTTATGACTCGTAGTACCTAAGAACCTAGAGCTCTGATACCAACTTGTCACGACCTAATTTTCCCTCCGTTTGGGTATCGTGATGGCACCTAGTCTTAGGGACTAGGTAAGCCTAACATTTATTAAAACAACAACATTATTTAAATAACATCTAACAATTTGAAATAGAAATCTCTTAAAATTTACAATTACCAAAACTCGGTAGTACAAGTCATAATCTCTACAGAGTATTTGCTAGAAAACCTCTAAATACAACTGTCCAAAAATAGGAATAAACAATGCAAAATGAAAACTTGAAGATGACTCCAAAGCCTGCGAACGCAGCAGCAGGTTTACCTTGAGTCTCCATAGTAACAGTCCACAAAGCTAGCTAACGAACAAGTACCTAGGTCTATACAAAAATGTGCAGAAGTGTAGAATGAGCACACCACAGCGGTGCCCAGTAAGTATCAAGACTAACCTCGGTGGAGTAGTGACGAGGAACAGTCAAGATACCTACTGGTCTAATAAACTGAACATGTATAAGTATATGAACAACAGAAGAATGATGTCTACATAAGGACTATGTAATATGGCACACAATACAGTAATGGCAATAAGGAAGGAAACAACAAGTATCAGCGGGATATCATGAAAATGACACAAACAAAGTGAATGGGACACAACCTAAATCCGGAATCACAAATACAACGAGGTAATAACTCAGCAACTACAACCGCTTTTACATCAGGTTTTAGTCAACAACTCCACGAGGTACCGGACCTCGGACAATCACAACTCACGAGTCTCAAATCCTTGAGCCCTAACACTTGGTATCATGTACCCTCATAACACCTCATAACCGCACTGATGACTCACGTGCCAATAGAGCCATTCTCACATAGAAGGCAAGTAAACAAGGGTGAGAACCGATGCTCAACAATATCAAGAACACCTCTTATCCGATAAGAGTGTTTAACTACGTGCATGCTTGTTCAAGTGTCCTATCATAGTCCATATTAAAAAATAAGCATAAGGAAATAGAACTGACAACACGTAGAATAGTTTCTCACAGCTTTCACAAGATAAAGCTCACACAGGTACGTATATCACTACACAAATATCACAACAAGAATGCCCCCAGGCCACAAATCATCACAAATCAATCCCTGACACAGCCCACCTTGTCTCGCCACGTGTGCAATAGTAACATAAATGCCCGCCATGTCTCGCCACACGTGCATAATAACGTTCTCACCTTGTCTTGCCACATGCGCAACCCACATATACATATATATCCCGCCTTGTCGCACCGCATGTACAAATATCAATAGTAACAATAGCATGGCAGAAACCTCGTGCAACCAAATAACAACAATCGCACGGCAGAAACCTCGTGCAACCAAATAACAACAATCGCACGGCAGAAACCACGTGCATCACAATAATAACAATTGCATGGCAGAAACCTCGTGCATCACCATAACAAGTACAACAGCAACAATGGCAATAATACATACAAAGTATGACAAGTAAATCAACTCAAGAACTTTAATTCACAAAGAAAAGTTAGAACCAATTCACAAGGAATAACCACAGTAAAAAAATGCTAGGCGTAAAGAGAACAGCTCAACAAGGGAAAACTAATATGTAGCAATGATCCCACAATATACAATTCAGCAACAAGGAAGCTAACACGAGTCAAATAATTCCAAATAAAGACAAGTCGACTAAGATATAGGATATCTAAACTTCTTTTAATGTTGAGAAATTATGAAGGATATTAAACAATTCAATTAAGGATAAGTAGCTTAAAGATAATCATAACCTCAATTAAGACTGAACCATTATAGGATGAGATAATAATAATTCCAAATAAAGATAAGCAGATATGAAAAGATAGCATGACAATAGAAGAGGTAAAATCTTCAGTTAAGTCAGATAAGAGTCAAATAGGCCGTAAGAGTCAATCCTAAAAGCAATTAATTCTAATTAAAGCATGTAGAGGTGAAACTAGTAAATAGGAACTTAATCATATCAAGAACAACTTCATACTCAGTGAATATAAGGACCTAAGAACCCTAAAGTCCGAGCACACACTCGTCACCTCACGTACACAGACTACAGTCAACATAGAAGACTCAAAGTCTAAGGGGAAATCCCCCACACATGGTTAGGCAAGATACTTACCTCAAAGAAGACAGACCGATACTCAAAAATGAACTTCTCGAGTGAAATGACCTCCGAACGGCTCAAATCTAATCAAAATAACTTCAAAGCACAAATAAAACTCATAAGAGACTATTCCGGATCATAAAGCCTCAATCTTTATAAAAATCTAAAAATCGGTCCAAAAGTCGACCCCTGGGCCCGCACCTTGGAACCCGACAAATTTCACAAAACCCGAACACCCATTTTGATATGAGTCCAACCATACAAAAATCATCAAATTCCGATACCATTTCATCCCTCAAATCATGATTTTTCATTTTGAAAATTTTCTTCAAAAACCACCATTTTCCTCAACTCAAAACACAAATTAAATGATGAAATAAAGATAAAAAAACATGGAATATATTAAATTCTTGGTGAAGAACACTTACCCAATCGATTTGCTTGAAAAACCCACAAATAATCGCTCAAAACCGAGCTCTAGAACTCCAAAAATGGTGAAAATGGCAAACCCTCGGAATAGAGGACTTTATATTCTGCCCAGGTGTTTGTGCATCGCGATCGCGGAGATTGGGTCACGATCGTGGAGAAGAGAATTGAGGTTGCCAAGAAAGACCCTTCGTGATCGCGAGTGAAGGGAAGTGAATGCGATGAACAATGGGCAGAAGCTTACGTGAACCCGCAAATGATGCGAACGCGAAGATGAAATAGCCAACAACCCCCAGCTCATAATTTCTACTACGCGAATGCGAGGGAACAGATGCGAACGGGAAGTAGAAGAAAACAGACCTTCGCGATCACGGGAGGTACTATGCGAATGCGATGAAGAAAAAATGGGGCAGATCAACAGAACACTACGCGATCGCTACTGGAGCTACACGATCGCGAAAGAGAGCACCAGACACCAGAAACCAATAATCCAAAAATAGAAATAATTGGCCCAAGGCCCATCCGAAACACACCCGAGGCCCCCGGGACCCCGTCTAAACACACAAACAAGTATCCATAACCTAACATGGACTCACTCGAGTTCTCAAATCACATCAAACAACGTCGAAACTAGGAATCACACCATGAATCGAACTTATAAACTTTCCAATCTTCTAACTTCTAAAACCTATGCCGAAACCTATCAAATCAACCCGGAATGACGTCAAATTTTGCAGGCAAGTCCCAAATAACATAATGGAGCTGTTCCAACTCTCGGAATCGCATTCCGACCCCGATATCAAAAAGTCCACTTCCGGTCCAAATCTCCAAAAATTCGACTTTCGCCATTTCAAGCCTAAATCAGCTACAGACCTACGGTCAAAATCCTAAAACTTAAGCTTCTGTTTTAGGGATTAAGTGTCCCAAATCACTCCGAATTATCCGGTAATTGAATTCAACCAATGCACACAAGTGCCTTATGCCGCCGGACGAGACTTAAATTCTCAAAATGACCGGCCAGGTCGTTACACGTTTGGACTACATCGGCAGGCTGAACGGTGAGATCAGCCTTCGACTTTCGAGCCCTGCTTTTCTTGGGCCTTGGGGTATCTGGTGGCAAGGCCTTTCTCCTTTTCTTATCTTCGGTCGGCTTCGGGACCTCCTCTTCCTCGAGGGGAGGCGGCCTCATAACGACATTATCTCCAAGACCTGCATGAGAAGAAATCAAGTTAAAAGGAAGTATACCACGGGAAAGCATCAAACACGGACAGGGGAACTTACCATGATTATTGGCCTCCCATTGACCCTTGGCCAAATCATGCCACGAGCGCTCAGCATACGAAGAGGTTGAAACAAGTTGTCGAACCCAACCTGCAAGGTCCGGTACTGCACCAGGAAGCCAAAGGAAAGTTGCACCATAAAGAAGAATATAGATGAGAAGAGGTAAGCGAAGCATAACAAGTAATCAAACGGTATTGGTGAAGTTCTACTTACGCTTCATATTCCATTCTTCGGGGAATGGCATCTTCTTGGCGGGGATTAAATCGAAGGTCCTGACCCGGAAAAACCAACACATCCATTCTCGGTCCTTGTCCTCGTCTATGCTCGAGAATAGCACCTTCATGACTTGGCGCTAAAGCCTTATCAGCCCGCTCCGATAAAGGCGGGGGCTGTACAGCCTAATGAGATGATCAAGGGTGAAAGACATCCCCTCGATCTTGCTCGAGAAGAATCTGAGCAAAATGACAATACGCCAAAAAGAGGGGTAGATCTGGCCTAGGGTTACCCGTATTGGCGGCACAAGTCGATTATGATAGGATCGACGGAACCTGGTGTGAAAGGGTAAGTATACACACTTAAGAACCCTTTCACATGAGTGGTGATGTCCTCTTCGGGGGTAGGAATCACCACCTCTTTATTCTCCCAGTGGAAGTCCTTTTTCACTTGCTCGAGATCGCCTTCGGATATCGAACAGATGTATCTAGACATTGGCTCGCATTGGCGAGGAACCAAAGAGGGTTTTTCGACTTTAATGTCGGAAGTAAGTTCACATGGCCCGGGGATGCACTCTTCGATACGTGGCTCCACCGGTGTTTTGCCACCGGCCGGCCGCGATGAGGAGGCCTTTTCTTCTTGAGGAATAATTTTTGATGTTTTCGCCATTGCTATATGAGGTTTAAGGAAGAAAAAGGCGGAATTTGCGTTTTAATAAGAGATTGGCAAACGGAAACCGACAAAGTTGATGGACCTGAAGAGAAATAGAAGAGCTTTTGAAGATTAGAAGTTTGAAAGCAAAGTTTGAAAGTAAAGTTTGAAAAGATTATGAAGGTGGCCTATTTATAATAGCCACTTTGACGGTTTGAAAACACTAGTGGCCGACCATCAACTGGTGTTAATTAATGACCTTGGGAACTGCGCAGACACGACGCTTCAATCGCTTCTGTCTCTTACGTCACAATGTTGACGTCATAATTGATAGAGGTACTAAATCAAAGGCTCAGTTCGTTTCTTCTCGTTACACTACAAGAAACGAGGGGACTATCTGTATACGGTCAAAATCGGGCCTACCCAATTTTGCTGTTTGATCGAGACAAGGGAGTTGCATCGGAGGTAGCCTCGTAATAAATCAGACTCGAGCTCGAAGATGAGACATCGAGCCAAGAGATCAAAGTGTACGTTGAGACCGAGGCCAGCAATAATCGAGATCAAGTATGACCGACTTCGAGGGGAGCATAATAACGGAATGGCGAGATATTAGTAACCGGTCGAAGATCACGGCATGAATCTCCGGACGGATATCCGTAATTGGTCGAAGATCATGGCGTGAATCTAGGAACGGACCAAATCAGAAGCGGTTAACTAGCTGTTTATATGATTTCCTTCTGTAATTAGAGACATACCATAATTAAGTTTTCTCTACTATATAAAGAAGAGTTCCAATCATTTGTAGGGCATCATAATTCACTGATAAGAATATACATATACGCTGCTTACTTTGTCTTACTTACTGTTCATCACTGCTTGTTCCATCCTCTACTGTTCCTATTAACTAAACCTCGAGACTATCTCGAATCGAGGTCGAGGCCTTGTTTGCAACTGGTTTAATTTATTTTATTGTCCAATTTATCTATTTAATTCGTTGTTTATCAATTGGTGCTGGTTTAAATCATATATCCTTAAAACCACAATATAAGTTTAATTATTACTCAATTTTCAGGGTAAACAACACTATATCGACATATTCAAAGGAGCAAAACACAAAAGAAAATACAACAACTCGAAATCAAGGTTCAATTAAACTTATGAACTCTTAAAATCCTCAAGTTTCATTTCGTGGAGTACTAGTGCCAAATTGCATCCGAGCGCCTCAGGTCGCAATCCAAACATGCTTACAAGTTTAAAATCATCATACAAACCTATTGGACCTTCAAACTATGAATCTAAGCTTGTTTACCCATATTGTTAACTTTGGTCAACTCTATGCTTTTTAAGGCTTTTAGTCAATAAGTAGGCATACCAAAATGCTCCCGAATCCTTCGGGATCGGAACCACACACGCCCGCAAGTTACAAATTACAAAACAAACCAGTAAAATCTCAAATAAGGGAACCTGGTGGTAGAACTCAATGCGACCGATTGAGTCGTTTCATGGCATGTCTCTGATGGCTTCTCGTTTCTCGTTTAGTACTGTTCAACTATAGCAAAAGCTAAAAACAATTTTAAACCATCAATGTTAAGGTTGAGGTGTGAAACAAAAAGTTTTCTAGACTATCGGGGAATTCTACTTGATGCGCTCGAGTGGGTAGAAAATACAAAGAATTGGTGAACCTTAGTCAATCGGCCATAAAATTTCGCAATAAACTTTTCACATTACGTAACAAAAATCGGATATCATAATCCTTTAAAAACTTTCGTCAAACAATCTTTTGAATATTATATACTGCAACTTAATAATTAGAGCACTTAATGGGATTTGTATCAGCCATTAAAAAGTAGTCAGCTTAACCATTTATAGTTACCCTTTAATTTTATTAAATAGATGGGCAACTAACAGGGGCTGAGATAAGGGTGCAAGGGTTCTTTTGAACTCTCTCCACCAAAAAATTAGTAAGGTTAAAAATATTTTTAAGTATATATAATAGATGATGAATCTCTTTGGCTTCCTTGTATATTTATTTATATTTTGAATCTTCTTAGTGAGAACCTTGGCTTCACAACTAAAAGTTAAGGTGACGTTATTTACTTGATCTACCATATTCTAGTTTTAGATGATATTTAACTATATATAATAGGAGATCCGTAAAATAAAGATAGGATCATCACAAAAAAAATCAGTTTTATAAAGCAAAATAAATAAATAAAACACTTAGAAAAATCAAGGATAGGATGATAAGTGTCATCACCAGAAAAATCTCAATTTTAAAAAGTAAAATAAATAAATAAAACACTTAACAAAATAAATAAATAAAAAATTGCATGGAGCAAAACACATAGCAAAATTAGTAAAGTAAAAAAAAAAAAGATACGATGACAAGTGTCATCACCAGATAAATTCCAATATTAAAAAATAAATAAATAAAATACTTTGCAAAATTCAAGGAAATAGTAATTTCTATATATTGAAAATACGTATTTTGAAACCAATTCTATTTTAAATTGGTCATAGGTCATTCATTACATTGTTATAATTTATCTTATATGAAAGGAGAGTATTTAATATTATTAAAAGGAAAAATCACTTAGCACGTTTAGGAAAAAATCTAAAAATTTGATAAATTTAAATTATATATCTATATAGCTATATCTATATCTATATATTGATTCACTCATCAATTTTTCTTCTATATTCACTAGAGAGAGGTGATATATTAATTAAAAAATTATAAGATAAAGAAAAACAAAAATTGTAGAAAGACGTATATTGAGATAAATTATGACTACTTATATTTAACGGTAAGCTAAAATATAAAATAAAGTAAATAAATTTACTTAAGATATTAAAGATTTGAAAATTGAAATAATTTCAAGCAGCAAAATAAGATCTTAAATAAAATATCTTTACTAGAGAGGTAATGTGAGAGCATTTTAAATTATACTAAAAAATATATTGATAAAATTTAAATAATATCTGAATTTTTAGTGAAATAAAATAAAAGTGAATCAATTAAATTTTCAAGAGTAGGAAAAATCTGTATTATACTTTTTATATTAAGAAAGGATATTTCGTCAAATAGTAAACTAATAAAAAGTAACATGAAAATATAAAAATACTAAATAATGAATAATGCAATAATGGCAAGTAATAATGAAAAAAATAGAACACAATAAAAAAAATAGAAGGATGAGACTTATTTAAATTTGAGATGAGAAAGTACCTTTCCAATTATGAGGAGAAAAATCATTTAATAGATAATACCACATAACTGAAATCTTACTAAAATCAAAACCAACAAATATTGAACAATGAAAGATTTTCAAGTAATGAGTAAATAAGCTTACACAAAAAAAACTAAAAAAATTATTATAAAAATATAAAGAAAAGATTTATTTGAATTTCAGATAAAAAATTATCTTTTTAATTATGATAAAAATATTCATAGAAATGAATTATATAACACAACTAAAATCATAATAGACAAGAAAAACATAGAACAATGAAAGAAGTGGCAAGTCGTTGGAGATACTAGCTAAATAAGTTGGCTGATTTTTCACTGGATGAAGAAATTTAACTATTTGGGGTTAATTATTCTTCTCTCTTTCAACAATTTTATAGAGACAACTCAATAATTTTTTTTGTTTAATTTTTTTGAATGCGGTCGCTAAATTTGGTAGCAATATACATCTATTTTTACTAATTCTCTCCGCTAGTATTATTAATAATGTAACACGCGCGGTTTTATTCTTTTGAAAGATCTCTTAGAAAAGAGAGAAAAAAGCACCTTGGCATTTTTTTTTGGTTGGAAGTAAAAAAAGAAAAGTTACATTTTAATAAATGAATTTGTTGTTCAATAGTGTGATTAGTATAGTCAAACAGCCTCATCCTTCACCTCCCGCCGCGGCTTCACCCAAATCAACTTTTTTTTTATTGACAACAGAGGCGGACCCAGGATTTGAGCATGAGGGGAGCACCATTATATACTAATCAATAGCGATAAAATTTGATATACAACTCTTTGAAAACTTAATGATTATAATGATCTATCATCCAAGTATAAATAAAAAAGAAGTTCTAAAGAAAAAAAAAAAACCGAATAGAGAGAGATTTCTTCACAAAATGGGTGTTATGGGAAGAGAAGGTATATGATTAAGCATGTTTAATACTTTAAAATTTCTAATTTATTAATAAAAAGGGGGTCAATGATCAAAAGATCGTTCAGACTTTAAATTATCAAAACTTACTCAAGAAATCAAGATTAAAGGTATGTTAATAATTAAAGAACTAAAGAAGAATCTCAAAATCTTAGTTGCCCGAGTCGGAGTCAAAGTGATTGTTGAAGAAGGTAGTGGCAGAAGAATTTATATTTTTCTATTTGTGGAGCGATAAGTTACAATTTAAGGCTTTTAATTTTAAGGAAGGGACTTGAAAAAGAAAAATTAATAAAGTTGATTATTATGTGTTAGGATTAAATTATAATTAAATAAAAAAAAGATAAATATGAAAAATAAAGCGCTGTTAAGAACTAAATAGAAAGGAGGAGGAAAACCAAGAACTAAAATAGAAAGGAGGAGGAAAGGCAGAAAGATGGGTTACGAACGCCGTTCAAAGAAGAGAACTTGTGCGCCCAAGCCAACCATCTCGCCAGCCAGTACTTTAGTATTTGGAGACACAAGCAAAATATTTAAGGGTTCCATCTATATATATACTGTTAGAATACTGTATTTGTAAAATAATTTTGGAGAAGAAAACAACGGATAAACAGAAATGTAAAAGAAGTAAAAATTAATCTGAACCCACTGAATTCACAGTGTTTCCTTAAGGAACTTAATCCCCTCCTAGTACCCAATGTTGTGGATTATTTTCTCCAAGAATAGAATGGATTACACATTGGTGTAGCGGTACTTCAAACTCCAGTGTTTCAACGAACACAAATGGCGGCAGCAAATCACACTTACGTTGTTTATTTTATAAGAAAACAATGCAGAAAGGAACAAGAGAATGTAGAAATTTCATAAGAAAAATCTGAGCGAATAGTATGCTATTTATAGCCAAGAAGTTGGGTTTAAATGAAGAGGTGCAACTCTTTAGAGTGACTGTTATGACTGTTCGCGTAAGAACGTCTAATACGTAAATGGCTATTTACGCAAAATAAAATGGAAAAATCAAATGCGGAGGAATATTAATTTACCATTATAAAAACAGCTAATTTGGATTAAAATAATATTACGTTAATCTTAATATTAACAAGTCCAAAAAATTAATCAATCAATTGACCAAATCCAAATCCAAAAACAAATAAGCCGAAACCGAGCCGAGTGAGCGAGCGACGACGACGGCGCGAGGCTTGCCTTCTTCTTAACTCTTTAAGATCTAGAAGAAGAGCAATTGTATATACACCCATCAAAAGTCTTTTCCTCCTCCAATATGGGACAATGTCCCTTTGTCAAGAAGGGAAAATTAAAATTTTATTTTTTCCTCCATTTTCCATTCACCCTCTTTTAAGCTAAACTATGCTTAAAACCCAACAATCTCCCACATGAATGGAGAATGGCTATATCACGGAAATATGCATGAAAAACTGTGTGATTCGCAAACAAGGATTAATCGTATCTGGATAAGTAGGCTTCCCTTTGAACTTTCTATAGTGAACTTATGTCGGATATACACGATCAATTCGTAGATTTGATATCTTTGATTCGTCGAACTTTGGTGTATACCTAGACAACCATAAGTCACACAATCAACCCTTAACCGTCTTTGGTTCTCATTGTTGTGTTCGTTTCGGCTATGAACTCCGCCTGGTTTCATAAGTGCGTAGAGAACCGGCCTTACAATATTCTCCTTGAAGCGGTTAACACTTCACACTTACATAGGTGATTCCTAAGTATGCCATTCTGTAGATACACCATTTGATATACCCCATATCAAATTTAGAAACCATTAAAAAGCCTTAATGCTTTATCCTTGGTACTGAACATTGTCTCATCACAAGAATGGACCAAAATTTTAGTTGACAATGTTGAACCGTCATTAATGACTTTGTTTGATCTCCTTGAACCTAGATCTTGGGATCTCCAGTCTTCTAGGTAGAGTTACCACCACAATGACTTGTCCTCGGCCATAGTCCTATTCCCCTCAATAATTTCTCAACTACCTCTCTAGTTAGGCCTTTCGTAAGTGGATCCGATACATTATCGCTTGACTTTTCGTAGTCAATCGTGATAATTCCTCTAGAGAGTAATTGCCTAACGGTTTTATGTCTTCATCGTATATGACGAGATTTACCGTTATACATAACGCTCCCAGCCCTTCTAATTGCCATTTGACTATCGCAATGTATACATATTAGGGCCAACGATTTGGTCCAAAATGGAATATCTTCCAAGAAATTTCGGAGCCATTCAGCTTCTTCAGCGACTTTATCTAAGGCTATGAACTCAGCCTCCATTATAGAGCGGGCAATACAAGTTTGTTTGGACGACTTTCAAGTTACCGCTCCTCCACCAATAGTGAATACATATCCACTTGTGAACTTAGAATTAGTTGAACCGGTAATCTAATTTGCATCACAGTATCCCTCAATCACCGCAGGATATCTACTGTAGTGCAAAGCAAAGTCTTGGGTATGTTCTAAATACGCCAAAACTCGTTTCATTGCCATCCAATGAGATTGACCTGGATTACTCGTGTATCGACTCGATTTACTTATAGCACAAGCTATATCTGGTCGTGTACAATTCATGATATACATTAAACATCCCAACACACGAGCATAATCCAATTGTGATATGCTTTGGCCTTTGTTCTTTGCTAGTGCAAGATTCACGTCAATTGGAGTTTTTGCAACTTTAAAATCTAAGTGCTTGAATTTTTCAAGTACTGTTTTAATATAATGAGATTGTAACAATGCCATGCATTGAGGAGTCTTATGGATCTTAATACCCAGAATTAAATCGGCAACTCCCAAGACCTTCATATCAAACTTGCTAGTTAGCATATGCTTAGTCGCATTTATGTTGGCAATGTCATTACTCATTATCAGCATATCACCCACATTTAAGCAAACAATGACTATGTGATTTAGAACATTTTTAATGTACACACATTTATCACATTCATTTATCTAAAAACCATTTGACAATATTGTTTGGTCAAATTTCGCATGCCATTGTTTGGGTGCTTGTTTTAGTCTGTAAAGGGACTTAACAAGTCTACATACCTTCTTTTCTTTACCTGAAATCACAAACCCTTCAGGTTGTTCCATGTAGATTTCTTCCTCCAAATATCCATTTAAGAAGGTTGTCTTAACATCCATTTGATGAATTTCAAGACCATAAACCGCAGCTAATGCTACTAAAGTTCGTATGGACGTAATTCTTGTAACTGGAGAGTATGTACCAAAATAGTCAAGACCTTCTCGTTGTCTATACCCTTTGACCACAAGTCTTGCCTTGTATTTATCAATAGTGCCATCATCTTTCATTTTCCTCTTAAAAATCCATTTAGAACCTAACGGTTTATTTCCAAGAGGAAGATCAACCAATTTCCATGTATGGTTATTCAATATGGATTCTATTTCAGTATTGACTGCCTCTTTCCAAAATAATGATTCCAAAGAATACATAGCTTATTTAAATGTTCGAGACTCATTTTCCAATAAGAAAGTCACAAAATCTGGTCCAAATGAAGTAGACGTTCTTTGACGTTTACTACATTTTGGATCCTCTTGATTAGACTTACTTTTTTTTGTTTCTTTCCGAGGTCGTTTAGATCCTTCACCAATTGACTCACATTCCTTTTTATACCGATATATATTTTCGAAGAACTCAACATTATCTGATTCTATAACCATGTTATTATGAATGTCGGGATTTTCTTATTTATGAACCAGAAATCGATATGCCTTACTATTGGTCGCTTATCCTATGAAAACGCAATAAACGATTTTCGGTCCTATTTTTACCCTTTTGGGTTTAGGAACTTGCACTTTTGCCAAACACCCCCACTCTTTAAAATAATTCAAGTTAGGCTTCCTTCCTTTCCATTTTTCATATGGAATGGATTGCGTTTTGCAATGGGGTACTCGATTTACTATCCGGTTAGCCGTAAGAATGGCTCCCCCCCCCCCCCCCAAGTTTTAAGGCAAACCAGAACTTATCAACAAAGCGTTCATCATCTCCTTTAATGAACGGTTCTTTCTTTCCGCAATCCCATTAGATTGGGGCGTGTAAGGGGCCGTTGTTTGATGAGTAATTCCATATTCTAAACATATTTCTTCAAAAGGAGATTCGTATTAACCACCCCTATCACTTCTTATCATTTTGATTTTCTTATTAATTTGCGTTTCAACTTCATTTCTGTATTGCTTGAATGCATCTATTGCTTCATCTTTACTATTAAGTAAGTAAACATGGCAATATCGAGTACTGTCGTCAATAAAACTTATGAAATACTTCTTTCCACCGCGAGATGGTATTGAGTTCATGTCGCAAATATCTATGTGAATTAAGTCTAAAGGATTTGAATTCCTTTCAACTGACTTATAAGGATGTTTAACATACTTAGATTCCACACATATTTGACATTTTGATTTGTCGCATTCAAACTTAGGCAATACTTCCAAATTAATCATTTTTCGCAAGGTTTTATAATTGACATGTCCCAAACGTATATGCCATAAATCATTTCACTCAAGTAATTAAGAAGAAGCTAAAATTTTATTATTCTCAATGACCATTACATTCTGTTTGAAAAGGCCCTCGGTGAGGTAACTTTTTCCTACAAACATCTCATTCTTACTTATTACAACCTTATCATATACAAAAACACACTTAAACCCGTTTCTTAATGAGAAGTGCAGTATAGACTAAGTTCTTCCTAATCTCAGGAACATGAAGGACGTTGTTCAGAGTCACTACCTTGCCAGAAGTCATTTTCAGAAATATTTTTCCACATCCTTCAATCTTGGCCATTGCAGAATTTCCCATAAAAAGCGTCTCTTTGGGTCCAAGGGGAGCATATGTAGCAAACGCTTCTCTAACAGCACAAACATGGCGAGTGGCTCCAGAATCAATCCACCATTCCTTAGGATTTCCCACCAGGTTGTATTCATAAAGCATAGCACACAAGTCATCAATATCCTCGTACTTTTCAACCATGTTTGCTTGACCCTTCTTCTTGTATTTCCTTGGAGCATGAGAATCTGCAGATTTGTGTCCAGCTTCCACACAGTTGTAGTAATTTCCTTTGAACCGCTTCTTGCTTGGGTTCCTTTTTGGTCCAGAATCCTTCTTCCTCTTTTTATTATTTTGAGGAGCATCCTCAACAATGTTTGCTCGCATTATTGTTGAGTTTCCATGACCTTTCTTTTCAGCAACTTTGTTGTCCTATTTGATCCTGTAACAATCCGGTCGGTCGTTTTCAGAATTTAAGTCTCGTCCGGTGGCATAAGGCTCTAAGTAGCTTCGTATTATGTGTATTGACTTGCGTGCATGTGTGGTTTCAGTTACCGGGTGATTCAGAGTGATTTGGGGCACTTAGTCCCTAAAACGGAAGCTTAAACCTTAAGATTTTGACCGTAGTCGGAACTGTGTGAAGACGACTCCAGAATGGAGTTTCGTCGGTTCCGTTAGCTCCGTTGGGTGATTTTGGACTTAGGGGCATGTCCAGATTGTGTTTTGGCGGTCTATAGCTCATTTAGGCTTGCAATGGTGAAAGTTGAATTTTTGGAGATTTTGACCGAAAGTGGACTTTTTGATATCGGGGTCGGAATGCAATTCCGAGAGTTGACTTGCATGCAAAATTTGACATCGTTCCGGGTTGGTTTGATAGGTTTCGTCATGAGTTTTAGAAGTTGGAAGTTTTGGAAGTTCATAAGTTCGATTCGTGGTGCGATTTGTATTTTTGGCGTTGTTTGATGTGATTTGAGACCCCGAGCGAGTCCGTGGTAGGTTATGGAACTTGTTGGTATGTTTAGACGGGGTCCCGGGGGACTCGGGTGTGTTTCGGATGGGCTATGTGCCATTTCCTTCTATTTTTGAAATGTTGGTTCTGGTGTCTGATGTCCTTCTTCGCGATCGCAAAGATCCTTTCGCATTCGCGAAGTGTCTCTGCTGACCGCCTCTGTCATGACCCAAACTGATGGGCTGCGATGGGCACCCGGTAACTTACTCAATCGAGTACCAATATAACGTATCTTTCTTATTACATTATCATGGGTAAGTGGGCCAGAAGGGGCGTCCTGAAATAACTAGAGTAAACATGAGGGAATGCCCGACATAGAATAACCCAACCTGATATACTGACTTATACATATGACGTACGGGCCTATAAGGCCAAAATAATCACTCATACACTGAACATAGGCCGACAAGGCCATAAAATCTTTCATATACATGACATATGTCTACAAGCCTCTAAGAGTACATAAACGTCATAAGGCCGGGACAGGGCCCCGACATATCAATCAATACATGCCTAATCATATTAACCAATAGCAACTCCGGAGCAAATGGAGCGCACCAACATCTTTCGCTGAGCTGATAGCCTACTTGGAGGACTCTCGACCTGTTTATCGGGACATGCAGGCATGAAACGCAGCGTCCCCAGGCAAAAGGGTCGTCAGTACAAATAATGTACCGAGTATGTAAGGAATGAAAATCAGTAAACAATAGACATGAGAGAAACATGGAGTAAAAGACTCGACATGTTTATCTGAATAACTCTGTGAATCACTTTATATTTATAATGTCATGCATATGCATATAAATTTCATACCATGCATAGGTATATGCGTTCATAACATCATCAAGCCTCTGAGGGCATCCCATCATATCATCTCGGCCATTGTGGGCAATTCATCAACGTATACCAGCTGATCAGGTGGTGGTGCGTATATAACGCCGTAACCTTTTTTCATATCCCATATATATATAATATACATATATACGCGTATATAACGCCACAAGCTCAATCAATCGGAGCACCTTGCACAAAACGAGTTGCTGGCTTCACCAACTGGAACCTTGTATATAGAAAATCGTCCGCTCAAATGATTGGAGTGCCCTATACAAATTAAACGTCGGCTTCACCAATCAAAGCCCTATATATAGCAAACTGTTCACTCTGCCAACGTGAGCGATCCGCACCGTCACTCCGTCATATCAGAGACTAGAATAAACAGTTGCAAACCTCGTCGCCACCGTTCTGCCAATCGATGGACGCAACTGAACCTCACAGTCAAGAGTATCTCTTAGGCTTGCTTTTCTTTTCTTTTGTTGTTATCTTGAACATGTTGACACTTTGCTCGTACAGCCTACAGGCATGATTACATTTTTCTACAAAGTCAATCACTCCCATCAAGCGGAGATACTTTACTTTTTCAGTGCAAAGCTCTCCCAACAAGCGGAGACGCACTTTACAAGTCAATCGCTCCCATCAAGTGGATATACTTTATATACAAAACTCTCCCAACAAGCGGAGATGAGGAGGTTCAATGCTCCGACAGGTGTGGAACGGTGCACAACCCGGCTAACAACCGAGGCAAATTCAAGTATCCCATCATCCCGATCCAAAATAACGGCTTGCCGGCAGCCATGCATTATCATCCATGCATCATTTATGTCACATCTTAACATATTCTTCATTGCAATATATGGTTATGTGTGTATTTCATTTTTGCAGGAACAAACATCGCAATGTGAAACTCCTTCTAAGAAACAAACCAAACTACAATGTTATGAGGGATAGCAAACTCATTATCGGGCCAAGGATCCGAGCTCGAGCTCGAGAAGCAAGCAGTAGAACTCTAATTCTTCAAACTTTTCAAGTCAACCCAAAACTATCATGAGTGGCGAATCTTCTTGTCACGCCCCGACCTTGGGGAGCACGACCGGCGCTCAACCGAGATAACCTTTCCAAGCAAGCATGTACAATGCCTCCTACCTGAACGTACCCGTGAGTAATGAGAAGATATATTCTTATTAATTAGACTGAGAAGATCATGAGAACAACACCAATTTAATTACCAATAATTACACCATTTAAAAGTCTCCAAGATATTACATTATACATTCATGGTTTAGGAGTGGAACACATGATACAATTATAATATTACTAGTTTGACTTTCCCATAACCAAGGTACAACCCACACTATGTCTACAGAGCCTCTAATAGATACAAAAAGAGTAGCATGATAGTGCCGGCAACAAGGCTCCAGATACACCTCAAAACAATATACATAGAAGACAGGAGATACAAGATCCCGAAATGAAGTGGGGCTCATCAAGTCAGCGGAGGAAATGGTGTACTGCTATCACTGATCATTACGCCTGTTGTGAAGCCACCTGCATCCATTAAAGATGTAGTGCCCCCGACAAGGGATGTTAGTACATATGGAATAGTACTAGTATGTAAAACTAAACACCCTCTCAATAGAACGAGTAACAGTGAAATGAGAAGGAAACATGAAATCAATGAGAGCCTCAAACAGTATTAAAGTGCCAAATTTAGAGAAAGATAAATTTCAGGTACGTTTTAATATTTTTAAGTTGGGAGATCTTTAGTTGAACATATATTGATTAGTTTGGCGGGGCCCTGTCCCGACCTCTATGGTATTTATCTACTCTTAGAGGCTTGTAGAATATGTCATGTACGTAAAAGATTGTATGGCCTTGTCGGCCTATGTTCAGTGTACGAGTGATCATTTTGGTCTTATAGGCCCGTATGTCATATGTATAAGTTTGTATTACATGTTGGGTCGTCCAATGTTGAGTATTTCCTCTTGTTTTATTCTACTTATCTCACGACAGTCTCTCCGACTTATTTACCTATAATAGTATGATACGAAAAGATACGTTATGTTTGTACTCGGTTGAGTAAGGTACCGGGTGCCCGTCGCGGCCCATCGGTTTGGGTCATGATAGAAATTCCTCCGAGATACCTCATCTCATAATCACAAGTCACGAGTCCCAAATTATGAATCATACGCTCACGGCACCTCGTGCCCATATTTTTCAATCACCACCACATGGACAACTCACATGCAAATATCTCAATCCGACTGGCATGGTCACAGGCTCACAATCACAATCCGCCTGGTGTGGTCATAAGCTCACAATCAAAATCTGCCCAGAATGGCCACAGGCTCACTATCACAATCCGTCCAGTGTGGTCACATGCTCAATATCACAATGGAAGCAGATAATACAAGAATACATGGGCATGATTAATGAATATCAGGTTTCATACTCCTAAACTGATATAAGTGGCATGCTATGGTGTATGCTTGTGTGGGTGTACTATCACAGTGAGATGCCATCCTTATGCTCCGCCTAACAACAGTCAATCCACACAACAACATCACATGTGCTAACATCACAATAACATGACATATCAACCCATACCACAAATGCCCATAGGCCACAACCTCTTAAAAATAACAATATCAATATCACCACAACATATAGCTCGGGACTCAAACACGATGTGTACAAAATTTCAATAGCAACAAAATGAACGGAGAAAGTAACTCAACAAATGAACAATATCCCATTAAACAACAACTTCAACTAAAATAGGTTAATGACTTTCAATGACTTCAACCTTAATAAATTGCTTAAGAATAAACTCAATAATGAAGGTATTTTCATGAAATGACCAACTTTGAATTCTAGTGTATAACATAAACTAATAATGAAAGAGATGGCATGAACAAGCAACTACGTCTAAATACATTAGAATAACCCGGTAACGAAAGGATATTATGTAACAACAATTTCAATTAAGAACAACTCAACAATAAAAGAAGTCTCATAATGATAAAAGAGGTAACAACTTCAAATAAAGCATATAAAAGTAAACTTTTTAAGTAAAAGATATGACATATGCTAACAACTTCAAATAAAGCATGTGAGAGCAAACTTGACAAATAAAAAATATAACATGTGCTAACAGCTTCAAATAAATACATGAAAGAAGCCTAAGAGTCTAAACCAGTCAATATCCACATATAAGTCCAAGTACGCACTCGTCACCTTGCGTACGCATCTTTCACATAACTCAAATAATATAATAAATTCCAAATCCTAAGGGGTAGTTACACCCACACAAAATTAGGTAAGATCCTTACCTCAAAAAAGCTAAATCAATACTCTAAAATGACCTTCTCGTGTAAACAAACCTCCGGACGGCTCGAATCTAGCCAAAATAATTTAATATCATAAATAAAAGCCATAGAAAATAATTTTGGATAATAAAGCTTCTATCTTTAATGCAAAACCAAAGAGTCAACCCCGGGATCGCACCTCGGAATCAAACAAAACTCACAAAATCCGAACACCCATTCCGATACGAGTCCATCCATACCAAAATTATCCAATCGTCTTTCAAATCATCATTTAACATTTTAGAAAGTTTTTACAAAAATTCTCAATTTCTCCAATTCAAATCACTATTTTAATGATAAAACAAAGATGGAATCATGAAATATAATCAAATCCGAGTATAGAACACTTACCCCAATCCAACATGAGAAAATCCCCTTCAAAATCGCCCAAATCTGAGCTCTCTAACTCAAAAAGTGATAAAATAACAAAAATCCTCAAAATAGAGTAAATATAAGTCTGCCCAGGTGTTCCTCTTACGTGATCGCTGAAAATGCTTCGCGATCGCAAAGCACAGAAATATAAGCTGCCAAAAATTATTCGTGCGTAAGTTCAGTCGTGAACGCGACTCACACATCTCTAGCACACTTCGCGAACGCGGTTTCTCCCACGCGAACGCAGACAACAAATCTCCTGCAGCCCCTTCCACCTCTATCTCTACGGGATCGCGACATAAAGGACGCGAACGCGATGACCATAATCCCCTAGGAATCATGAACGCGATGACCAACTCGCAAACACGATGAGTAAAACCTCTTTCACCATAAATACACTTCTCGATCATGTTCATCCTCACGGGAACGCTATGTACAGCAAAACATCAGAAAACCAACAACTCTAAAACATGAAGAAATGGCCCGTAGCCGATCGAAATACACCCGAGGCACCCGGGATACCATTCGAACATACCAACAAGTTCCATAACATAATGCGGACCCGCTCGAGGCCTCAAATCACAACAAACAAGATCTAAACTATAAATTGTACCTCAATCCAAGCCTAATAAACTAGTGAACTTTCAACTTCTATAACTCATGCTAAATCATATCAAATAAGCCCGGAATGACCTCAAATTTGCATGCAAATCCCAAATGACACATCGGAGCTATACCAATTCCCGAAATCGCAATTTGAACCTGATATCAATAAAGTCAACTCCCGGTCAAACCTCTCAATCATCCAAACCTTCAACTATCCAACTTTCGCCAAAATGCATCAAATCAACCTACGAACCTCCAAATCCAAATCTTGATATACGCCTAAGTCCATAATCACCGTACGAAACTATTGGAATCATCAAAATACCATTCCGGAGTCGTCTACACAAAAGTCAAACTCCGGTCAACTCTTACAAATTAAGCTTCTAAAATGAGAACCATCATTCCATATCAACTCTGAAACGCACGAAAATCAAAATCAATCATACACACAAGTCATAATGCACAATACGAAGCTACTCGAGACCCTAAACCACCGAACGAAACACTAAAGCTCAAAACGACTGGTCGCATCGTTAAAATATGTATAAGGAAGATAGTTTCTAATGTGTTTAAGTTAAGTAGCAAGATATTAAAAAGCAACTTAGAAATTACAGGACAAAGTCGGTAGTGATTAACACAAAGTTTTGAAAAAGGTATGATATCTCTTGTTTACCAAACAAATACCTCATCTTAGCAGCAAAGAAACTCGACATTTAAATTCTTTTAGTCCCTGCACTTAGAAATACTAAAAGCAACAAAAGAAAATTTTAATGCACAAATAAAAAAACATAGAAGTGATAATAGGAGATACTACTATTTTTAATTTTGAAAAAACATTTAAAAAATAAGAGTCATGCATAAATGATAATTCTATTCATATAAACTTAATATTTACTAGGAATCTTCTTTTTTCCAAAGAGTATTACTTGAAAACTAAAAATATCGTTAAAATTAAATGTATCAACATAGAGATATAGATAAAGCCGAAATTCAACAAAAATTAGTTCAATTGGTTTCTCTATTAGATGACACTATTAGTATTCAAATTCAAATGGGAGGTAGATAAAATCTTTATTAGATAAGCAAAGTGAAAATTTTTATGTCACTATAACACTCTTTACATGATGAATGAAAGTTTGTTGCTATTAGGCGATCTTAATGAGGAGGAATTAGTAGGATGCATTAGCTATGTAACAATCTGATAGATCATTTTGCATTCTAGCATTTCGTTTCGTGATGTGAGACCTTGTACAACTTCATTTAATAATTTATGACTTGTATACATAGTTCATTTCGATTTTCAGAAAGTTTAGATGTGTTTTGGTAGAGAAATACCAATTCTAGAGCTTTAATGTTGGTGGAGTTGATTACGATTAATATTCTTAGTAAACGATTTTGGATCAATATTTTGATGATTCTGATAGGTTCTTATGATTATTTTGGGACTTGTACATATATTTGATTTGGGTTCCGTGTGACCCGAGGCCGTTTCAGCGCTTATAGTTGAAAGTTAAAAATTTGAATTCATGAACATTTCAATCTTTGAGTATTGATGCTTGATTCTTGATTTTTGATGTTGTGTTAATATTTTGAGCTTACAAACGAGTACGTGTGAAGTTTATATACTTATATGGATGTTTGAAATGGGGCCCGAGGGGCTCGAGTGAGTTTCAGATAGGTTTTAGGTTATTTTTCTAAGTTTTTCCCCTACTGGTGCGGCAATCATTGCATTTGCCATGACCAACTCGCAAATACAAATTATGCTAATTCGCATTTGCAAAGTTTTGGGAAGGAGGGCTCAGTTACGTAATTGCGGAGCTGGGATTGCAATTGCGATGTTCGTAATTTCGAATACGTAGTCACTTTTGCAATCACTGGTTAGCATTTGCGGGCTTCGCAATTGCGAACAATCTGCAGCTGGATAAAAATGGGAGGGTTCCGAGATTAGCTTTATTCTATTTTTGAGACTTAGACTTCGTTGGAGGTGATTTTTGAGATGATTTATTTTCCAACTTCAAAGGTTAGTGATTTTAACTTTGTTTCCATTAATTTCTATTATTTCTCATAGATTTTAACCCCTAAATCTAGGACTTTAAAGAGTAAAAATATATTTTTTGGGTAGTAACTTAAGATATAAATATTTGGAGATTTAAACCTCGATTTAGATCGAATCTCGAAACAAACACATATTTGGACTCGGAGATGAATGCATAATCGAAATTTGGTCTTGATTTTGGATTTCGGTCAAGTGGACTCGGGTTAACTTTTTGTTGACTTTTTTAAATTTGTTAAAGAATGAAACTTTTTAATATTATGAGAGTTTCTAAAGCTTGTTTTGATTTATTTAAGTATTATTTGACTAATTTCGAGTTTTTTGGAGGCTTGTTCTTAAGAGAAAGCGATTTTGGATTGTTGATTTATTCCGAGAAGAGGTGTCTTGGTAAACCTTACTTTGATGGAATTAGATTGTGATTAAGTCTATTTTCTACGTACTATATGTGTTGGTGGTGGTGAATATGTAAGGTGACGAGTGTATATGCGTTTGCCATGGCCAAAGCATGTGGGTAAATCTAGCCTTATTCATGCCTTGTTTGCTTCTTGTGTTGTTTCTCATATGCTTTAAATAGTTAGTTAAGTTACTTGTTCATCCATATACATACTAGTAACTTTACTTAGATCTTTGTTGAGATATTTGGACATTACGGGTCTTGATAGTTTTATTCATCTATTGGTGCAAAGGTCATTAGTTATCTCTTATGCAGTGTTTTATGCTTAATCACTCTCCTTGATGTTATTTATACTTCTCACCTTGCTTGATACTGATTTATATATATTTTGTGAGGATGAGTAATTATGCACGATGGGTGTTTCCGTACACTAAGGATGAGAGATTATGCACGACAGATGTTTCTCTGCTATGAAGTTGTGAGATATTACACGACTAGTGTTTACGTGCTGTAAGGTTGAGAGATATTACACGATACTTAATAACAACTCAATAGGGGATTCAAAGAATTACTAAAAAAAAATAAAAAAAATCAAGAAACGTGTGGAAGCTAAAAGAAAATAGGGAAACGAAAAAGACAGAAAATTAAAAGAAAATAAGGAAATGAAAAAGACATAAATTAAAGATAGATTGAATTCAAGAAAAAGTTTCTTCAATTCAAGAAGTCTATTCTTGAAGTTGAATCCTAGCAACAACAATTAGCTAATAAAGGACTAATTGCCTTTGGTAGAGAATTAAAAACAAGAGATAGATTGTGAAACTCAACCATTTATAATAACAAGAAAAATAATAAGCCCAAACGTATCACCTTTCTTGAATAGCTAGAAGTGATCTAAGATTTTGAAAAGAATTTAATCTTACCACCTTAAGTTGATTCTTGAAGGTTGAAGAATAAATTCAAGAGTAGCGACACACAAGAGTGCAAGAAAAATCTCACAATTTTTGTTGATATTGTCTATCATAATCTGCCCTAAAAATAAAGAAGACACCCCTTTATATAGAGAGGGAGTCAGGAAATTCTACCACAAAAACAAAGAAAGAAAGTCCTAACTACTTTGAACAAAAAGTCCAACTACCTTAGGATAGGATCTTGAAAGTCCAAAACCAATCTTGAAAATCTTAGAAATCTTGGAAAAGAAAGAAAGTCCTAACTACTTTAGCAAAAAGTCCAAGTATATTAGGATAGGATCTTGAAAGTCCAAAACCAATCTTGAATAGAATCTTGAAAATCTTGTAAATCTTGAAGGAACTTTGTAAGCAACATGGAACCAACTTGCACTCAACTTCTAACACGATTATTGTACCCTTCTTTAACATCAAGTAGGTCCTTTTTATATTATAAAAATGTGATTTCATGTAGGACTTATTGGGCTGCAAGTTTGGACACATTTTAGATGCCAAAATGGTCCAAAAGTGGACTGATTAGGACCTTCTTCAAAGGATATCTCTAGGTATCAAATACTCCTCTTCTTGGATATAAATTTTTGACATTAAACAATTGTAACACCTAGCCAATTTACATCCTTTATCCTTGAGCTCTTCCTCCCAATTAACAACTTCTTTATTTGCACTTGAAGTATAATGACCTTGTTTTGTAACTCTTTAGCTTGACATCTTGTTAAAGGCCCTCTTTGAGATTCCAAAACTTCATTCTTGTCCTTTAATATAGTTGAGCTTGCTAGGATGCTATCAATAAGTGATTCCATGCAGTGAGGATGAGTGACATATGAATGACAGGCGTTTTCGTGCTTATTGATATGATATCTTTTATTCATTCCCTGTTTATGCGGATTTGTGGACTCAGCTAGGTTGTTTTATGGTTATCGCTTATTTCTTTTGGATTTAAGTTGTGGAGACAGGTTTGGTTATGACATTTGAGAAATAGGACGATTATTTCATTTAGTTGATCATTTTACTATTTTGGGCATGTTCGCTCTTGCTTATTAACTACAAACGTTTATAAAATAGGTGTCTTGTCATAATCTCGTCACTATCTCGTCAAGGTTAGGTTTGACAATTACTAAGTACATAGGGTCGGTTGTACTCATACTATACTTCTACACTTATTGTGTAGATTCGGGCGTTGGTGTAACAACCCAACCAGTTACTTTGAGTTCTAGTATTACGACCCAAAATCCTAACCTGTCATGATGGCGCCTATCGATGGTACTAGGCAAGCCGATTTTTCAAAATACTTCAAATTTCCCAAAAATAAACCAAAAGCTTGATATGATAGAGTTTTCATAAACACATGAGTTAAACTCAAAATACAACGTGGAATAATAGCCACAAACATCGGGGTGTCACCAAGTCATGAGCATCTAAACAACCAGTCTAAGAAACAGAGTCCACAAGAGTCTGTGTCTAAATGCCAATACAGAAAAGAAAGATAACAATAAAGGAGAGACAAGGACTGCGAACGTCGGCAACTACCTCGTGAATCTCCGATACTCAACCATGCACGAGATCAGCGTCCTCCGTGATCGGATACACTTGGATTTCCATATGAATTGCAGGGTGTAGCATGAGTACACCTAACTCAGTAAGTAACAAAAATAAATAAGGAACTGAGAAGTAGTGACGAGCTATACAATTATTGTTCACTTCAGTAGTTTCAGCAATGAAAGTAGACATGATTCAATTCTGGCAATATAAATTAAGTTAGTTGTACATTTACTCAGTTCAGATAAACCGGATACAATATTGTTTTTTTCAGAAGTTCAAAACAATGACATAATTCAACTAAGTGCAGCAACAAAGGAAACAAATACAACCTTTCAGAGTAACAATCACTCAAGCTCTTAGTAGCTCAGACACTCGACTCTCAGCCCTCAATAATCAAACTCAATAGGTACATGCGCTCACTGGGGTGTACAGACTCCGGAGAGGCTCCTTCAGCCCAAGTGCTATATTGCTGCGGCATGCACTCAGGCCCTAACTCAGTCACCAACCTCTCCAGTCTCTCGAGCTCTCAGAAATCATAAAAATCAGCCCAAACAAAGATAATATAATGTATCAGCAAGAACAAGAAGAGACTGAGATATGATACACAAGTAAACTGTGACTGAGTACAAAACAACAATTAGGAATTAATTCAACGAGTACACGACCTCTGCGGGTCCCAACAGTGTAGTCACATAGCCTAAGCATGAATTCTAACATGATTTGCAGTCAAATTTCTATAGCACAGATAGAGGATATAGCTAACAACAAGTTATTCGACTTTATAGTTCCACGGAATGGACCAAGTCACAATTCCTATGGTGCACGCCCACACGCCCGTTACCCAGCAAGTGCGTCACCACCACACAATCATATAACAACTAAATCCGGGGTTTCATACCCTCTGGACAAGATTTAAAACTGTTACTTACCTCAATCAGAGCAAAACTCTACTCCAATATGACTTTGCCTCGCGAATCGGCCTCCAAACGTCTCGAATCTAGCCACAAGCAGTACAATATAATCAATACGGACTAAAGGAATCAATTCCACAAGAAAATACAAAATTATAAGCCAAAATCCAAAATTGGTCAACCCCCCCCCCCACCCCGAGCCCATGTCTCGAAATCCGACTAAAGTCACAAAACCCGACAGCCCATTCACTCACGAGTTCACTCGTACCAAAATTATCCAAATCCGATATCAAAATCTCAATCAAAACCCTAAATCTTAATTGAAGAACTTCTTCCTATTTTTCTCAAATTCTACCCAAATGCGAAATTAAAAGATGAAATTAGTGATAGATTAGTGGGATATAACCAAAATCAAGTAAAGAATCGTTACCCAATTGATGTCTCTGAAAATCCCTCAAAATCTCGCCCAAATCCGAGCTCTCAAACTAAAGTTTTGATAAAAATGGCCAAACCCTTTGTTTTTAATATCTTATATTCTGCCCAGGCAAATCCTTCTTCACGAACGCGATACCCTTGTTGCGAATGCGAAGACCACTCAGCTCAACCCTATGCGAACGCGGGACCAATATCGTGAATGCATAGGCAAAAAGGCCTGGGGTCCCAGCCGCTCAACTTTCTCTATGCGAACGCGATGCCCTTCTCGCGTTCGCGATGCACTACCTAACAACCCCTTCGCGAACGCAACCCCTACTTCGCAAACGCGAAGAACAATCTCTCTCCTACCTCCAGCTCCTCTTCGCGAACGCGGAACACCCCTCGCGAACGCGAAGAAGGAAACCAGTAACTGGGAAAACCTGAAAATCTGCTATCTTTCACAAGTCCAAAATGATCCGTTAAGCATCCGAAACTCATCCGATGCCCCCGGGACCTCAACCAAACATACCAACCAGTCCTAAAACACCATACGAACTTAGTCGAGCCCTCAAATCACATCAAATAACAACAAAACACGAATCACCCTCCAATCCAAACTTAATGAACTTGAAACTTCAAATTTCTACAACCGATTCCGAAACCTATCAAACCATGTCCGATTGACCTCAAATTTTGCACACAGGTCATATTCAACATCATGGACCTACTCCAACTTCCGGAATCAGAATCCGACCCCGATATCAAAAAGTCCACTTCCAATCAAAATCTCCAAAAATTCAAATTTCGCCATTTCAAGCCTAATTCTACTACGGACCTCCAAATCACATTCCAGACGTGCTCCTAAGTCTAAAATCACCCAACGGAGCTAACGGAACCGACATAACTCCATTCCGAAGTCGTCTTCACATAGTTCCAACTATGGTTAAAATCCTAAGACTTAAGCTTCCATTTAAGGACTAAGTGTCCCAAATCACTCCGAAACCTCAACAAAACCTTCCGACAAGTCTCATAAGCAGAAAAAGATACAAGGGAAGCAGTAAATAGGGGATCGGGGATAATACACTCAAAATGACCGGTTGGGTCGTTACATCCTCCCCCTCTTAAAATAATCGTTTGTCCTCGAATGAGCATAGAGACATACCTGAAGTGGTAAAAAGATGAGGATAACTGTTGCGCATATCATGCTCGGTCTCCCAAGTCACCTCCTCGACCGGCTGACCCCCCACTGAACCTTCACAGAAGCAATATTCTTCGACCTCAGCTTTCGAACCTGCCTATCCAAGATCACCACCGCCTCCTCAACATAAGATAAATCCTTATCCAACTGGACTGAGCTGAAATCCAACACGTGAGATGGATTATCGTGATACTTCCGGAGCATAGAAATATGGAATACTGGATGAACTCCTGCTAGACTGGGAGGCAAGGCAAGCTCATAAGCAACTTCCCCAACACGTCACAACACCTCAAATGGGCCGATAAACCTCGGGCTCAGCTTGCCCTTTTTTCCGAACCTCATAACACCCTTCATGGGTGACACCCGGAGCAGGATCCGCTCTCCAATCATCATAATCCCCAATAGGGACCTCTTTAGCATCACCGTGTTGGATCATGTCCTTAAGGACAAGCAGGTGGGGGTCATCATACTGACGCTCCCTGATACGATTATAAAGAGAATACCGAGAAACCACATAAGCCAAAACTCGACTCGTCTCAAAAATATCCAATCTAACAAACTGGCTGGCTAAAGCCTGAACATTCAATGCCAATGGCATCTCTACTACTGAAAGATAGTCTTGAGCTTCTGAAAGCTCTCCTCGCACTCATTCGACCACTTGAAAAGAGCACCCTTTTGGGTCAATTTGGTGAAGGGCGATGCGATAGATGAGAAACCCTCTACAAAACATTGGTAATAATAGTCAAACCAAGAAAACTCTAACATGTCGTGATGGCGCCAGCTCCAAACCGCCTCTATCTTCTTCGGATCTACCTGAATACCCTCACTGGACACCACGTGCCCCAAGAACGCCACTGAACTGAGCCAAAACTCACACTTGGAGAACTTTGCATAAAGCTTCTCCTCCCTCAACCGCTGTAACACAATCCTCAAATGCTGGGCATGCTTCTCCTGGCTACGAGAGTACACCAGGATGTCATCAATGAATACAATAATGAACAAGTCAAGATAAGGCTGAAACACACTGTTCATCGGATGCATGAACGTTGTTGGGGCGTTGGTCAGCCCAAAAGACATCACAAGGAACTCACAATGGCCATATCGGGTCCTGAAAGCTGTCTTAAGAATATCTGAGTCCCAAATCTTCAGGTGGTGATATCCTGACTTCAAATCGATCTTGGAGAACACCATCGCTCCCTGAAGCTGGTCAAACAGATCATCAAAACGTGGCAAAGGATACTTGTTCTTGATTGTGACCTTGTTCAAGTACCTGTAATCAATGCATATTCTCATAGTACCATCCTTCTTCCTTACAAATAGAACTAGTGCACCCCAAGGTGACACGTTAGGCCGAATAAACCCCTCATCAAGGAGCTCCTGAAGTTGTTCCTTCAATTCCTTCAACTCCGCCGGTGCCATTTGATACGGTGGAATAGAAATGGGTTGAGTGCCTGGCACCAAATCAATACCGAAATCAATATCCTTGTCAGGCGGCATGCCCGGCAGGTCTGCAGGAAACACACCCAGGAAATCTCGCACCACCAGAACAAAATCAATAGCTAGGGTCTCTGCACTAACATCCCTCACAAAGGCTAGATAAGATAAACAACCCTTCTCAACCATCCGCTGAGCCTTTAGGTATGAAATCACTTTACTAGAAACATATTCTATAGAGCCGCTCCACTCAACCCTCAGCAACCCCGGCATCGCTAACATCACAGTCTTAGCTTGACAATCTACAACAACATGACATGGAGACAACCAATACATATCCAAAATCACATCATTATCGACCATACTAAGCAACAAGAGATCTTCTCTGGTCTCCAGACTCCCAATAATCACCACACATGATCGATATACACGGTCCACAATAATAGTATCGCCCACTAGAGTGGATACATGAACAGATGAAACTAGAGACTCACGGGCATATCCAAATAATGAGCGAAATACGAGGACACATATAAATAAGTGGAACCAGGGTCAAATAATATAGAAGCATCTCTATGGCAAACTGAGATAATACCTATAATCACAGCATCCGAAGCAATGGCATCTGGTCTTGCAGGGAGAGCATAGAAACGGGCCTGGTGGCCCCCTGATCGGCCTTCCCCTCTCGGGCATCCCCTAGCTGACTGAGCTCCACCCCGAGCTGGCTGAGCGGGTGATGAAGAAACAGGTGCTGATGCCATAGACTGGCTCCTCTGCTGAGCTGGACCTCCCAATAGGTGGGGATGCTGCCTCCTCATGTTACCAAATTCTCCACATTCATATCAACTCCCCGGTGCTGGTGCTGGGGACTGAAGGGAGCCCCGAGCACCGGGATAACTGGTAGGAGGACCTGGCATAGACAAGCCCTAAATCGATGGAGCACAGGACGAACTCTGAGCAAGGAGAACACTATGAGATGAACGGCCCTGCTGATAACTGTGTGACACGTGGCCGGACGATGGACCACAATGAACTGGGCGAGCCGTTTGAGAATATTTGAAAGGATGACCCCTACCGTGGTAGAACTGACACCCAGAAGGAACACCGCTAAATCCACACTGTCCACAAGTCCTCTTGGCCTCCCTCTCAACCCAGTCCGAGATGTAAACCATCTCAATCTGACGAGCAATGTCGACAACCTCATAAAAAGTAGCAACAAACACACTCTCTCTCTAGTCATAAGCAATCGCAGCTAAAAAGTGAGGCCATCTATGAACCTCTTGATCCTCTCCCTGTCTGTGGAAACCAACAAAATAGCATGACGGGCCAACTCATACTGCGTCACGGACATATCACCCTGATGAAGCTGCTCGAACTGCCTGCGTAGCTCCTCTCTACGGGACTGAGGCACGAACTTCTCCAGGAATAGACTGGAGAACTGCTTCCATGTAAGGGGTGTTGCGCCGATCGGCCTACGCCTCTCGTAAGCCTCCCACCAATTGAAGGCAGCCCCAAAGAACTGAAAAGTAGTGAACGAGACCCCACTGGTCTCTAGAATACCTACTATACGGAGTATCCTCTAACACCTGTCCAAGAAGCCATGTGCATCCTCTCCATCGGTAAGAAAGATGGAGACTGGAGACTCCCAAACCTCCTCAATCGACGCTGCTCATCATCGGGCATGACAGGAACCACATAGTCCTGAGCAGCTGCAACCGGCTGGGCTGGTGGTCCCCTCGGTGTCTGGAGTCCTTGTACCACCTGCTCTAGTGT
Source organism: Nicotiana tomentosiformis (assembly GCF_000390325.3). Taxonomy (NCBI): domain Eukaryota; kingdom Viridiplantae; phylum Streptophyta; class Magnoliopsida; order Solanales; family Solanaceae; genus Nicotiana; species Nicotiana tomentosiformis. The sequence goes on from NC_090819.1 coordinate 53,714,605, forward strand.
GCGGGCGGCAGGATTCTGAGCACCTCCTCCTGCCTGAGAAATGGCTGCTGCGGCCGGAATAGAGACCGCCTGAGCAAGACTGGTGCACATGGTAGGAATCTGAGCTAAGGCCTCCTGAAGGCCTGGAATCACAATGGGCACAGGTGGTGCCTGAGCTAGTCCCACAGGCTCATCCACAACTGGAGCCTGCTCCTGAACTGGGGCAACTGGTGGATCTGCAGGTGCTGCCCTAGCTGCGGTGTGAGCTACACCTCTGCCCCTACCGCGGCCTATACTGCGACCTCGGCCTCTCGCGGCACTGACTGGTGGTACTGGTGGCTGTCCATCCTGCCCCGTTGCACGCGTCCTCACCATCTCTGACAGAATTGAACAACAGAAATTCAATTACCATAATCAAATGATCCGCACGACAAGAATTCAAGAATGTGAAATTTCCTAAGGGTTCAGCAGCCTCTTGAAGATAAGTACAGACGTCTCCGTACCGATCTGCAAGACTCTACTAAGCTGCTCATGACTCATGAGACCTATGTAACCTAGGCTCTGATACCAACTTGTCCCAACCCAAAACCCTAACATGTCGTGATGGCGCCTATCGATGGTACTAGGCAAGCCGATTTTTCAAAATACTTCAAATGTTTCACAAAAATAAACTAAAAGCTTGATATGACAGAGTTTTCATAAAGACAGGAGTTAAACTCAAAATACAATGCCGAAAAATAGCCCCAAACATCGGGGTGTCACCAAGTCATGAGCATCTAAACAACCAGTCTAAGAAACAATGTCCACAAGAGTCTGTGTCTAAATGCCAATACAGAAAAGAAATATAACAAGAAAGGACAGACAAGGATTGCGAACGTGGGCAGCTACCTCGTGAATCTCCGATAGTCCTTCTCGCGTTCGTGATGCACTGCCTAATAACCCCTTCGCGAACGCGAAGAACAGTCTTCCTATGGCCTCCAGCTCCTCTTCGTGAACGCAGAACACCCCTCGCGAACGCGAAGAAGGAAACCAGCAACTGGGAAAACCAGAAAATCTGCTATCTTTCACAAGTCCAAAATGAACCGTTAAGCATCTGAAACTCACCCGAGGCCCCCGGGACATCAACCAAACATACCAACTAGTCCTAAAACACTATACAAACTTAGTTGAGCCCTCAAATCACATCAAACAACAACAAAACACGAATCACCCTAAAATCCAAACTTAATGAACTTGAAACATCAAATTTCTACAACCGATACCGAAACCTATCAAACCACGTCCGATTGACCTCAAATTTTGCACACAGGTCATATTCAACATTACAAACCTACTCCAACTTTTGAAATCGGAATCCTACCCCGATATCAAAAAGTCCACTTCCGTTCAAAATCTCCAAAAATTCGTCTTTCGCCATTTCAAGCCTAATTCTACTACGGACCTCCAAATCACATTTCAGACGCGCTCCTAAGTCCAAAATCTCCCAACGGAGCTAACGGAACCAACAAAACATCATTCCGAAGTTGTTTTCTAATATATCCCGTATTTTCGTACGTTAAAGTTTCGTCGTAAGTTAATCGACGTAAGTTCGGGAATGAGATTATTTTGAGATTATAAGCATTATGTTATTTCAAACAAGTGATTAGTAAATTCAGGAAGGTGAGAGGGTAAGCAAATCGAAGAAAATGAATTGTGTCAAAGTTTGACATTTTGAGATAAAATATGATCCAAGCTACAATACCCCATATTTATGGACTAGTGCCATACAAGGTACCATATGACCATGATAGCAAGGTGTATAAAGTGTGTTAAAAGTGAGTAGTATTTTAAGTAATTTGAGATAATTCTTAATTGTGTGTGCATTAATCCACGTGTAAGTAGCTAGAATGACTAATCACTACTTAGTAGGTGGACGTGGATACACCTAAAGAAGGGGTTCTCTTATGATTAGCTAGCTGGAGGCTTGACAAAGCATTTTGATCAAACGTATAACACATATGTGATCAAAAGGTCCTACGTAATCATCTCACTTTTGGAGGCAAAGTGAAACTATTTCCTTTTCTCTACTACTACTAGAATATTAATAGAACTCATTCAATTGAAAAAGGGGATGATGCTTGAGAATTTCTTGAGCAGCAAAGCAAAGTAACGATCTTAAGCAAAGATTTCATACGAAATTTTACTGCGTAATAGCAACGGGATTTTGCGATTCTAAGGGAGTACAGTGCAATCTTTCCCAAGAATATCATACGGATTTTTCCTAGTCCAGGTATGTTAAGGCTAAACCTTTCCTTCATTTTGGCATGATCCCGTAACTACATATGTTTGACAACGAGACATAAAGAGAAGTTCGTATTCATGAATTTATTCACATGATCCTAGTCTCAGAAGTTACAGTATTCTCCCTTATCAGGACTTTATATTCAGTTAAGTATTATTTTCTTCCAGTCAAGAAAGTAGAGGGTCTATATATATACACATTATTACAGTATTTTCACCACCATCGAGCTATAATCGATAGGCAGGCCCCTATTGGGAAACCTCTGATCAGATGGTAAGTTATATACCAAGCCTACTGTTGCCGAGCGCCTATGAGCGAGCCCAACATGGCTGAGATACAAAGCCTAAGATGGCCGAGCGCCTATGAGCGAGCCTACTACGGCGGAGCAGTTACACGTTTCAAGCCTTATTAGGCCGGACATCTATTTTATTTACTATATTGAGAGAGTTGAGTCAGTATCAGTAGGTAAGTATATCTCCAGATCATCCTTGACTCCATGTTACTTTCAGTTATTATATTATCAGTTCAGTTTCAGCTTTCAGTTATTTTATTGCCTTTCATACTCGGTACATTATTTCGTACTGACGTCCCTCTTTCTGGGGATGCTAAATTTCATGTGTGCAGGTTCAGACAGACAGACGGGTAGACCTCCTCAGTAGGTGTTGCCCGAGTTTAGCTTTATCGGTAAGCTCCACGTCCTTCGGAGTTGCCGGGTCTAGAGTTTTGTGTACATCTTGTGTATATATGTATATAGGTTATGGGTAGGTTGGGGCCCTGTTCCGATCATAGTACATCCATCAGTAGAGGCTTGTAGACATATCCTGTCAGTTAGTGCAGTATGTTAGGCTTTGTCGGCCCAGCTTTATATTAATGTTTAGTCAGCGTTAGCTTCCATTCAGTTACATATTTGCCTTCGCAAATTGTCTTGCAATGTGGCCATGGCCAAAGTATGACATTATACGTTCAGAGTCTCTTAGTCGCAAGTTGGTACGCAAGGATAGGTGAGGCACCGGGTACCAGTCTCGCCCTCCCAGGTTCGGGGCGTGACAAAAGTGGTATCAGAGTAGTTCTGTCCTAGGGAGTCTACAAGCCGTGTCTAGTAGGGTCTTGTTTATAGATGTGTTGTGCACCACATTATATAAGCAGGTGACTACAGGGCATTTAGAAGTTGGTTACCCTTCTTTCAAATCAAAATCGTGGTGAAGAACTGAGTTATAGGAAATTTGAGTTAAACTTACATGTTGGCATCTCTATGCACAGATGACGGTGACTAGGAAGACTACAGCTAGCCAGAGGAGAGATGCAGCAGAAGGTGAGGAGACTATCAGGGTACCCCCAGTAGATGGGGCCCAATCTGAGGCCCAAGGAGAGACCCCTACTCAGCTATTACTGGCTCCTCCACCACCTGAGGAGATTCCTAGGGATACCGCACATCCAGTTCACTCTCCGCTTCCATCAGATAAGGACTTGAGGAGTGCGGTGCATTAGTTGACACAGTTGGTAGCTACCCAGCAACAGGCTAGGGCACCCGCTAGTGCAGGTTCTTCTGAGGGGTCTGGGAATTCAAGGGTCCGAGAGCTTATTGCTTTGGGTCCCCCAGAGTTCACGGGGACAGATTAGAGGGAGGACGCGTAGGATTTCATAGATCAGCTTCACAGAATCTTTCGGGTTATGCATGCCACGGAGAAAGAGGCAGTTGAGCTAGCAGCTTTTCGACTCCGAGATATAGCCATCGTTTGGTACGAGGGATGGGAGAGATCCAAGGGAAGCTATGCACCTCCAGCTATTTGGGAGAATTTTTCGGATGCCTTCCTTGACCAGTACTTACCTCTGGAGATCCAACAGGCTCGAGTCAATCAATTTCTAGCCCTCAAGCAGGGCAATATGAGTGTCCGAGAGTATAATCTCCGTTTTGACTCATTGGTCAGATATGCACCATCCATAGTTGCTACTATGCGGGACAGGATTCATAGGTTTATAGCAGGGTTGGCCCCAGAGTTGACAGAGGCATGTGCCACCGCTGCATTGCAGGATAGTATGGATATCTCTCGAATTCAGGCATGCACCCAGAATATAGAAAGGGGTAGGCGCCGACAGCAGGGTATAGAGAGGACTGAGTCAGGACAGTGTAAGAGGATGAGATTTGCCAGGTCTCAGGGTAGTTATAGGCCCCAACACTTCGAACGGCCACCTAGGCCTCCACCACCTCATTTACAGGGTTACCGGTATGACCGCTATACTAAGTCAGGACCAGGTGAGAGCTCACGGGTGTCGGGTTTGTAGTGACAGCGAGGTTCAGGGCAGACATGGTCATTTCCGCCACAGTGTGACATCTATGGTAGAGGACACTTGGGCTGATGCCGAGCCAGTTCCGATGCTTGTTATACATGTGGACGCCCGGGGCATATGATGCGAGATTGCCCAAATAGAGATTCTGGGGTTATGGCACAACCAGCGAATTCAGCAACAGGATCTTCTATGTTCGTGCATCCTTCAGGGCACGAGTCTCAGTCTTCAGTGGGTAGAGTTTGAGGCAGAGATAAAGGTTCTAGTTCAGGTGGTAACCAGAATTGTAGCTATGCTTTAGCGGGTCGACAGGACCAGGAGTCTTCACCAGACATTGTGACAGGTATGTTGACCATTTGCTCTCACGATGCTTATGCCTTGATAGACCCAGGATCTACTTTACCGTGTATTACCCCATTTGTCGCGGGGAAGTTTGGTATAGTACCTAAAATACAAAGTGATCCTTTTGCGGTATCTACACCGGTCGAGGAATCAATTATTGTTAGACGGGTTTACCGAGGTTGTACGGAGAGAGTTTGTTGTCGTCAGACCTCAGTCGACCTAGGTGAGCTAGAGATGTTGGATTTTGATGCTATCATGGTCATGGACTGGTTGGCAACTTGCTATGCCACAGTTGATTGTCGAGCAAAGAAAGCCAGATTTCATGGTGAAACAGTACTTGAATAGGTAGATAATACAGTGACACCCAGAGGTAGGTTTATTTCCTATTTGAAGGCAAGGAAAATGATCGTAAAAGGGCGCATTTATCATATTGTGCGAGTTAGAGATGTAGATGCTGAGATACCTACACTTCAGTCTATTCCAGTAGTCAAAGAGTACGCAGATGTATTTCCAGATTAACTTCCAGGTATTCCTCCAGAATGAGAGATTGATTTTGGCATCAATTTGCTTCCAGGAGCTCAACCAATATCCATCCCTCCGTATAGAAAGGCACCTGCCAAATTGAAGGAGTTGAAGGAACAGTTAAAAGATTTACTGGAGAAAGGTTTCATCAGGCCCAGTACCTCACCTTGGGGTGCACCGGTACTGTTTGTATGGAAGAAAGACGGCTTGCTGAGGATGTGTATCGATTATAGGCAGTTGAACAAGGTAACTATTAAGAATAAGTATCCACTTCCGAGGATAGATGATTTGTTTGATCAGTTACAAGGAGCTGGATATTTTTCAAAGATAGATTTGAGGTCGGGGTACCACCAGGTCAGAGTTCAGGAGAAAGATATTCCAAAGACAACCTTCAGGACCCGATATGGCCACTTTGAGTTGCTTGTCATGTCCTTCGGGTTGACGAATGCACCTGTCGTATTCATGGACTTGATGAATAGCCTATTCCGGCAATTTTAAATCTGTTTGTGATAGTATTTATTGATGATATTCTAGTTTATTCACGTTCAAAGGATGAGCATGCGGACAACCTACGAGCGGTACTCTAAACCCTCCGTGATAGAAAATTATATGCTAAGTTTTCTAAATGTGAGTTCTGATTGAAGTCTGTAGCATTCTTGAGGCATATTGTAACCGATGGAGGTATAAAGGTAGACACTCAGAAGATTGAGGTTGTGAAATCTTGGCCTAGACCTACAAATCCAACAGAGGTTCGTAGCTTTCTAGGCTTAGCAGGATACCAGAGGTTCGTAGAGGGTTTTTCTTCCCTTTCGGCACCATTGATGAAGTTGACGCAGAAAGCAACTAAGTTTCAGTGGACAGAAGCTTACGAGCAGAGTTTCCAAGAGCTTAAGAATAGGTTGACCTCAGCGCCAGTTCTAAGACTTCCAGAGGGTCCAGATAGTTATGCCATGTATTGTGATGCCTCATGTGTCGGGTTAGGATGTGTCCTGATGCAACATGGGAAGGTAATTGCATATGCTTCAAGGCAATTAAGGAAGTACGAGCGGAATTATCCGACCCACGACCACGAGTTAGCTGCGGTTGTCCATGCACTTAAGATATGGCGGCATTATTTATATGGTGTTCATGTTGATGTATTCACAGATCATAAAAGCCTGCAATATATCTTCAAGCAAAAAGAGTTGAATTTGCGACAAAGGAAGTGGCTTGAGTTATTGAAAGATTACAATGTTAACATTCTCTACCATCCAGGGAAAGCTAATTTTGTAGCACATGTAGAGGCTGAGAAAAGACAATTAGCTAGAGAGATTCATCAATTGGCTTGTTTGGGGGTTCGGTTAGTAGACTCTGGTGATGGTGGAGTTGTACTCTAAAATACTGCAAAATCATCTTTCATAGTTGATGTAAAGGAGAGGCAGTATGAGGACCCAGAGTTGCTCGAGTTGAGAGAGCGAGTTCTGCAGCTGAAGAAGCTATTGTTAGAGCTCAAGGGAGATGGGGTTCTCAGATATAGGGGCCGTCTGTGTGTTCCAGATGTAGCAGGGCTACGAGACATGATTATGTCAGAGGCACATTATTCGTGGTACTCCATTCATCCTGGGTCGACGAAGATGTGCCATGACATTAAGGATGTGTACTGGTGGAACGATATGAAGAAGAACATTTCTGATTTTGTCGCTCATGTCTTAGTTGCCAGTAGGTGAAGGTAGAGCACCAGAAGCCCGGAGGGCTAATGTAGACTATAGAGCTCCCGACGTGGAAATAGGAGGCAATAAACATGGACTTTGTCACGGGTTTACCTTGTTCTCATCATAAGTTCAATTCTATATGGGTGATAGTCGATAGGCTCATGAAATCAGCTCATTTCCTACCGGTCAGATTGTTACACCCTATATTTTTGTACGTAAAAGTGCGTCGTAAGAAAATTAATGTAGGACCAAAAATGAGATAGTATTTGAAAGTATATAAAGTAAGTTAATCATATTACCTCGGAGGTTACAAATATTAAAGATCATGAACAACAAGTACAAAGAGGGTTGGAAGGTTCAGAAGCTAAAGGTATTGAAGAAAACAATGTTTCGTCGAACGTCAACAAGTTGAGAATTTTATAACATATACTTTTGGGGTGAGACTAGGGTTTACGTTCATAAGTTTTACTGAACATTTGGTCAAATGTAACTGCGATTTTCTCCCAATATACTTAGAGTTACGGGGTGTTCCACCCATCAAATTAAAGATCTATGAGTCTACTTTCTAATCCGTTAAACTGTTTGTCAATATGACATCGGAGTAGAGAGATATGGGCATTTTTGCGAGACATTGCAGGCTGCTAGGTGACAAGTAGGTGTGTCACCTACTTGCTTAAATGAGAGCCCAAAAATAGGCCATTTTGGGTCGTTAAAAGAGGCCTTTTAAAGGCATATTTTCTTCATATATTAGACTGAAAATAGGGCATAATAACCAGACATAAGCTCTGCAAAAATCCTCCCAAAACATTCCCACAAACCCTAATTGATTTTCTCTTCCTTTCAAGTTCTAATTGGAGGTAAAACCTAGAGTTTCAAGAACCAAGATAGGAGCTGAGTTATCCAACAAATAAGGTGAGTTTACTGCTCTCTTTTATCCATTGTTTCTGCTGTAAATTCAAGGTAATTCGTTCTATACTTGTAAGAACTCACGGGACGGTGATCGGAAGCCGTGAGTTTGAGTTATTCACTTGTAGCAGACTGTTTTGTGTTGCTATTGGACTGCGTGTTTTACTACTATTTTGTGGGGTTTGGGAGGAGGAAGGGGGTGGAGAAACACCATATAAATGTAGGGTGGTGGGCTGGTCGTTCGTCGTATCATTTCCGGGTTGTTTGACACTACTACAATGGTCGTTTTATGTATGAAGAGATTGGGGTGTGTTGGGCTATTTTGTAGTATTTGATGGTGTATATAAGGCTGGAAAATAATGTATATATGTTGTTATTGTTGTGTTCTTGTGTTGTTGGTGTTATCTTGAATTTGGAGGAAGTAAGGATTATAGGGGAGATGCTGCCCGTTTTAATACAAAATAAGCTTGTCGTTCGTTGTGCGATAGTTGTAACTTTTGTAACTTAATGATAGTATTATTATCGTTGTTGTAGATTAAGGTGCGAAGAGGTGAGTTCAACTTGGTGATTGGAAAGATTGTGATAAGGTATGTTAAGGCTAAGCCCTTCCTTCATTTTGGCATGATCTCGTAATTACATGTGTTCGATAACGAAGCATAAAGAGAAGTTCATACTCCCGAATATATATACACTATCCTAGTCTCATAAATTATAGTATTCTCCCTTATCAGGACTTCATATTCATTTTAGGTTTGTCTTTATTCAGTCAAGAGAGCAGAGGGTCTATATATATATATATAGTATTACAATATTTTCATCACTATTGAGCTATAATCGATGGGCAGGCCCCTATTGGGCAACCTCTGATCAGATGGTAAGCTATATACCGAGCCTACTGTGGTCGAGCGCCTATGAGCGAGCCCAACATGGCCGAGATACAGAGCCTAGTATGGCCGAGCGCCAATGAGCGAGCCTACTACGGCGGAGCAGTTACACGTTCCGAGCCTTATAGAGCCGGGCATTTATTTTACTTACTATATTTAGAGAGTTGAGTCAGTATCAGCAGGTAAGTATATCCCCAGATCATCTTTGACTCCCAGTTACTTTTAGTTATCATATTATCAGTTCAGTTTCAGCTTTCAATTATTTTATTGCCTTACATACTCATTACATTATTTCGTACTGACATCCCTTTTCTGGGGGCGTTGCATTTCATACGTGCAGGTTCAGACAGACAGACGGGTAGACCTCCTCAGTAGGTGTTGCCCGAATTCAGCCTGATCGGTAAGCTCTACGTCCTTCGGAGTTGCCGGGTCTAGTCTTTTGTGTACATCTTATGTATATTTGTATATATGTTATGGGTAGGTCGGGTCCCTGTTCCGATCACAGTACATCCATCAGTAGAGGCTTGCAAACATATCCTGTCAGTTAGTGCAGTATGTTGGGCTTGTAGGACTTGTATGTATATTTTGTTGGTTTGTCAGTTGTAATGGTTGTGACGGCCTTGTCGGCCAAGCGTTATATTGATGTTTAGTCAGCGTTAGTTTCCGTTCAGTTTCATATTTTGCTTCGCAAATTGTCTTGCAATGTGGCCCTTTGGCCAGAGTATGATATTATATGTTCAGAGTCGCTTAGTCGCAAGTTGGTACCCAAGGTTAGGTGAGGCACGGGGTGCCGGTCTCGCCCCCCAGGTTCGGGGCATGACAAACTTGGTATCAGAGCAGTTCTGTCCTAGGGAGACTACAAGCCGTGTCTAGTAGGGTCTTATTTATAGATGTGTTGTGCACCACATTATATAAGCAGGGAACTACAGGGCATTTAGGAGTTGGTTACCCTTATTTCAAATCTAAATCGTGCTATAGAACTGAGTTATAGGAAATATGAGTTAAACTTACGTGTTGGTGTTTGCATGCACAAATAACGGTGACTAGGAGGACTATGTCTAGCTAGAGGAGAGATACAGTATCAGGTGAGGGGATCAGCACGGTACCCCCAGTAGATGGGGCCCTGTCTGAGGCCTAAGGCGAGACCCCTACTCAGCCATTACCGGCTCCTCCACCACCTGAGGAGATTCATAGGGATACCGCACATCCAGTTCCCCTTCCACTTCCATCAGATCAAAACTTGAGGAGTGCGGTGCATTTGTTAACATAGTTGGTAGCTACCCAGCAACAAGCTAGGGCATCAGCTAGTGCAAGATCTATTGAGGGGTCTGGGAGTTCAAGGGTCCGAGAGTTTATTGCTTGAGTCCCCCAGAGTTCATGGGGACAGATCAGAGGGAGGACCCACAGGATTTCATAGATCAGCTTCACAGGATCTTTCGGGTTATGCATGCCATGGAGAAAGAGGCAGTTGAGCTAGTAGCTTTTCGACTCCGAGATATAGCCATCCTTTGGTACAAGGGATGGGAGAGGTCCAGGGGACGTGATGCACCTCCAGCTATTTGGGAGAATTTTTGAGATGCCTTCATTGACCAGTACTTACCGCGGGAGATCCGATAGGCTCGAGTCGATAAGTTTCTAGCCCTCAAACAGGGCAATATGAGTGTTCGAGAGTATAGTCTCCGTTTTGACTCATTGGCCAGATATGCACCATACATAGTTGCTACTATGCGGGACATGATTCACGGGTTTATAGCAGGGTTGGCCCCAGAGTTAACCGAGGCATATACCACCGCTGCATTGTAGGATAGTATGGATATCTCCCGGATTCAGGCATTCGCCCAGAATATAGAAAGGGGTAGCGTCGGCAGCAGGGTACAGAGAGGGCTGAGCAAGGGCAACGTAAGAGGAGAGATTTCCCAGGTCTCAAGAGCAATCTCAGGCTAGTTATAAGCCCCAGTACTTTGGATGGCCACCTAGGCCTCCGCCACCTCAGTTAAAGGGTTACAGGTATGACCGCTATACTCAGTCAAGACCAGGTAAGAGCTCACGGGCATTGGGTTTGCAGCGACATCGAGGTTCTGCGAAGACATGGTCATTTCCGTCGCGGTGTGACATCTGTGGTAGAAGACACTTGGGCCAATGCCGAGCAGGTTCTTATGCTTGTTATACATGTGGGCGTCTAGGGCATATAATGCGAGATTGCCCAAATAGAGATTCTGGAGGAATGGCACAACTCGCGAGTTCAGTAATAGGATCATCTATGCCCGTGCATCCTTCAGGGCGCGAGTCTCAGTCTTTGGCTGGTAGAGGTAGAGGTTCCAGTTCAGGTGGTAATCAGAATCGTATTTATGATTTAGCGGGTCGACAGGACTAGGAGTCTTCACCAGACGTTGTGATAGGTATATTGACCATTTTCTCTCATGATGCTTATGCCTTGATAGACCCAGGATCTACTTTATCGTATATTACCCAATTTGTCTCGGGGAAGTTTGGTATAGTGCCTGAAATAGTAAGTGATCCTTTTGTGGTATCTACACTGGTCGGAGAATCGATTATTGCTAGACGAGTTTACCAAGGTTGTACGGTGACAGTTTGTAGTCGTCAGACCTCAGCTGACCTAGTTGAGCTAGAGATGATGGATTTTGATGCTATCATGAGCATGGACTAGTTGGCAGCTTGCTATGCCATAGTTGTTTGCCGAGCAAAGGCAATCATATTTCATTTTCCGGGTGAGCCAGTCCTTGAATGGATAGGTAATACAGCGACACCCAGAGGTAGGTTTATTTCCTATCTGAAGGTGACTAAAATGATCGCAAAAGGGTGCACTTATCATATTGTGCGAGTTAGAGATGCAGATGCTGAGATACCTACACTTCAGCCTATTCCCGTAGTCAAAGAGTATGCATATGTGTTTCCAGATGAGCTTCCAAGTATTCCTACAGAGCGAGAGATTGATTTTAGTATCTATTTGCTTCCAGGAACTCAACCAATATATGTCCCTCTGTATAGAATGGCACCTGCTGAATTGAAGGAGTTGAAGGAGCAGTTAAAAGATTTGTTGGAGAAAGGTTTCATCAGGCCCAGTACCTCACCTTGGGGTGCACCGGTACTGTTTGTGCGGAAGAAAGACGGCTCGCTGAGGATGTGTATCGATTATAAGCAGCTGAACAAGGTAACTATTAAGAATAAGTATCCACTTCTAAGGATCAATGACTTGTTTGATCAGTTGTAGGAGGCTAGATGCTTTTCAAAGATAGATTTGAGGTCGGGGTACCACTAGGTCATAGTTCGGGAAAAAGATATTTCGAAGACAACCTTCAGGACCCGATGGACAAGCCGAGCGCACAATTCAGACGCTCGAGGATATGTTACGAGCATGTGTGTTGGATTTTAAAAGAAGTTGGGATGAACATTTACATCTTATCGAGTTTGCATATAATAACAGTTACCACTCCAGTATCTAGATGGCTCCGTACGAGGCTTTGTATGGGCGTAAGTGCAGATCTCCTATAGGGTGGTTTGATGTTGGAGAATCTGGGTTACATGGTCCAGACCTGGTTCAGTAGGCTGTAGAGAAAGTAAAGCTTATTTGGGAGCGACTGTTGATAGCCCAAAGTTGTCAGAAGCCATATTCTGACGTGCAACGACTATACTTAGAGTTTGGGGTTAATGACTGGGTATTCTTAAAGATATCACCGATGAAGGGCGTGATGAGGTTTGGCAAGAAAGGCAAGCTTAGCCCATGGTATATTGGGCCTTATAGGATCATTCGGAAAGTGGGCCAAGTGGCTTATGAGTTAGAATTGCCCTCGGAATTGGAGTCTGTCCATTCGATTTTTCACGTATCTATGTTACGGAAGTGCATTGGCGATCCTACCAGAGTGGTGCCCACAGATGATGTATAAATTACGGAGGACTTATCATGCGAGGAAATTCCAGTTACCATCCTAGACCGACAAATTCGTAAGCTACGAATAAGGAGGTAGCCTCCGTAAAGGTTTTATGGAGAAGCAAGAATGTGGAAGAGATGACGTGGGAAGCGGAGGAGGAAATGAAATCTAAATACCCCCACCTATTTCAAACTGAAGATATGGATCGAGGTGGAATACCTTAGCACAGCTCTATTCAGGCCAGTAGGTCATCAGGTAAGCTCTTATTTTTGACATTCAGAATTTATGATGGACAGCTGTGTGAGGCCAAGTTTTGCTATTTATAGACATTGGCCATGCGTGGCATGTATAGTATGTTTTCTGGCTCCGTACAGGTTGATTTTAGTCTAGTGAACGGAGGAGACTCTGGCAAAATTTTTCCAAAGTATCTAAGAGTAAACATTCGAGGTCGAATGTTTCTAAAGGGGGGAAGGATGTTACATCCTGCATTTTCGTACGTTAAAGTTTCGTCATAAGTTAATCGACGTAAGTTCGGGAATGAGATTATTTTTAGATTATAAGCATTATGTTATTTCAAACAAGTGATGAGTAAATTCAGGAAGATGAGAGGGTAAGCAAATCGAAGAAAATGAATTGCGTCAAAGTTTGACACTTTGAGATAAAATACGGTCCAAGCTACAATACCCCGTATTTATGGACTTGTGCCATACAAGGTACCATTTTACCATAATATCAAGGTGTATAAAGTGTGTTAAAAGTGAGTAGTATTTAAAGTAATTTGAGATCATTCTTAATTGTGTGAGCATTAATCCACGTGTAAGTAGCTAGAATGACTAATCACTACTTAGTAGGTGGACGTGGATACACCTAAATAAGGGGTTCTCTTATGATTAGCTAGTTGGAGGCTTGACAGAACATTTTGATCAAATGTATAACACATGTGTGATCAAAAAGTCCCACGTAATCATGTCACTTTTGGAGACAAAGTGAAACTATTTCCTTTTTTCTACTACTACTAGAATATTAGTAGAACTCATTTAATTTAAAAGGGGATGATGCTTGAGAATTTCTTGAGCAGCAAGGCAAAGTAACGATCTTAAGAAAAGATTTCATACGAAATTTTACTGCGTAATAGCAACAAAATTTTGCAATTCTAAAGGAGTACGGTGCAATCTTTCCCAAGAATATCATACGGATTTTCCCCTACTCCAGGTATGTTAAGGCTAAACCTTTACTTCATTTTTGCATGATCCCGTAATTACATATGTTTGAAAATGAGACATAAAGAGAAGTTCTTATTCATGAATTTATTCACATTATCCTAGTCTCAGAAGTTACAGTATTCTCCCTTATCGAGACTTTATATTCAGTTAAGTATTATTTTCTTCCAGTCAAGAGAGCAGAGGGTTTATATATATACACAGTATTACAGTATTTTCACCACCATCGAGCTATAATCCATCGCAGGCCCCTATTGGGCAACCTCTGATCAGATGGTAAGTTATATACCGAGCCAACTGTGGTCGGGCGCCTACGAGCGAGCCCAGTATGGCCGAGATACAGAGCCTAGTGTGGCCGAGCGCCTATGAGCGAGCCTACTACGGTGGAGCAGTTACACATTTCGAGCCTTATTGGGCTGGACATCTATTTTATTTACTATATTGAGAGAGTTGAGTCAATATCTCTAGATCATCTTTGACTCCCAGTTACTTTCAATTATTATATTATCAGTTCAGTTTCAGCTTTCAGTTATTTTATTGCCTTGCATACTCCGTACGTTTTTTTGTACTAACGTCCCTCTTTCTGGGGACGCTACATTTCATGCATGCAGGTTCAGACAGACAGACGGGTATACCTCCTCAGTAGGTGTTGCCCGAGTTCTGCTTTATTGGTAAGCTCCACGTCCTTCGGAGTTGCCGGGTCTAGAGTTTTGTGTACATCTTGTGTATATATGTATATAGGTTATGGTTAGGTCAGGGTCCTGTTCAGAGCATAGTACATCCATCAGTAGAGGCTTGTAGACAAATGATGTCTATTAGTGCAGTATGTTGGGCTTGTAGGCCTTGTATGTATATTATGTTGGTTTGTCAGATATAGTAGTTATGACGGCCTTGTCGGCCCAGCTTTATATAGTTGTTTAGTCAGCGTTAGCTTGTGTTCAGTTCTATATTTTGCTTCGCAAATTGTCTTGCAATTTGGCCATGGCCAAAGTATGACATTATATGTTCAGAGTCCCTTAGTCGCAAGTTGGTACGCAAGGATCGGTGAGGCACCGGGTGCCGGTCTCGCCTCCCAGGTTCAGGGTTTGACATCTTCACACAGTTCTAGCTACGGTCAAAATCCTAAGACTTAAGCTTCTATTTTAGGAACTAAGTGTCCTAAATCACTCTGAAACCACAACATAACCTCCCAGCAAGTCTCATAAGCAGAAAAAGATACGGGGGAGGCAGTAAATAGGGGATCGGGGCTAATGCACTCAAAATGACTGGCCGGTTCGTTACATCTAGCATTTTGTTTTGTGATTTGAGACTTCGAGTGACTTCATATGGTGTATTATGACTTGCGTGCATGGTTTGTTTTTATTTTCGAGTGGTTCGAGATTGGTTTAATAGAGTGAATCTCACTTGGGAAGCTTTAAGTTGGAAGAGTTAACCAAGTTTTGACTTTTGAGTAAACGACCTTAGAATTGGGATTTAATGGTGTCAACAGGTTTATATGATAATTTTGGACTTGGGTGTATGCTCAAATTTGAATCTGGAGGCTCGTAGAAGGTTTGAGATCTTTTTGTCGAAAAATGGCAATTTCAAGAATTAGAGGGTTCATAAGTTTGACCAAAAATTGACTTCGGTGTTATCGGACTCCTATTATGGTTTTGAGACCTTTAATAGGTTCATTTATATGATTGGGACTTGTGTGCAAAGTTTGATGATTGTGATCCGAAATGTCTAAGTTTGATTCAGACTAGTTAGGCGAAGTTGGAATTGTTGAAGGTTAAGAGAATAATTTTGATCTTCGGTTTATGGTTTTGATATTATTTGTGGCAATTCGAGTCCTTGGAAAAGTTTAAATAATGTATTTGGACTTGTTGACATGATTGACTGGGGTCCCGAGAGGCTCGGGTGTTTTCCGGAGTGGTTGCAGGTTGTCACGACCAAAAATCTCACCTTAATGGCCGTGATGGCACCTAGTTCCTAAGACTAGGTAAGCCTATCACATAACGAGATCAACAGAAAATAACAACTTAAATATTAAATAAAAACTACAAAATGTCATAACATAACCAAACTAGAATAACAACAATCATAAATCTCAAAACATGGTAATACTAAGTCATAAGCTCTACAAGGAATACATGATAAGTCTCAAATGTACATCACTGTTTGGAAAACATATACAGTAGAAACGAAGTAGAATGGTGACTCTGGGATCTGCGAGCGGAACAACAGTTATACCTTGAAGTCTCTAATAGCTCTGCACCACTCTCTAATGACCAGCATGATCTGAGGTACCTAGATCTGCACAAAGAATATGCAGAAATGTAGTACGAGTATAACACAGTCGGTACCCAGTAAGTCACAAGACTAAACTCGGTGGAATAGAGATGAGGTTCAAGTTATGATACTCACTACTCAGAATAACCTGGGCAAGATATCAAAGACTAGCAACAGGAAGAATCACAGAAGGCAATAACTGTAATATCATCAGAACAAGTGATAACAATTTAATACAAGTAAAGGCTCAGTTTCAACACCAAGTCATTAATTAGAATCGCACACATAAGGCACCTCGTAACCACGTTATCAATCAACCTCGCACAACAAAGACCTCGTGCTGCAACATATGTCACCCGCACGGCAAGGACCTCATGCCACAATATAAATCAGACCCTCAAGGCAAATACCTCATGCCATACATATAATCTCATCCCATGTCAATTGTCGATAACACATTGAAGAGAATTTTTCAAGAATCAGATATAGTAATGCATGATAACAACTTTCTTTTTATTTCAATCCGTTACGCTACCAACAACTCAACCGATTATGGGATAATAACTCCGTGTAGGTAAATCCACTTTGGCAACCAAATCATCAAGTACTAAAAGAAGTATAGATTGACATGTTAGAAATCACACAACAAATCATGTAAAAATGCATGACACACATAAAAAAAAGTCATAAGCACAAACAAGAATGCCCCTTTTGCTCCACCACACAAACATCATCATTAAATAGCCCCCACGCTATCACATATCATCCCCATAATGCCACCCTTATATCACCGTGTGCGCAACAGTAGAGTAAATGCCCGCCTTGTCTCGGCACACACATATTAACAACTCATCCACCTTATCTCGCCACATGTGCAAATCCAAATATAGCCCGCCTTGTCTCGCCACATATGCAATATCAATAATAATAATAGCATGGCAAAAACCTCGTGCCAACACCCGAACAATCCTCCCAATAAGTCCACATGTGCCATAATCAAAACAACACAATATGCCTATAATTGTCATCAAGACATAAACTCACAATCTGCCAACGCAGTGCACAAGGACAAATCAATAAAAGAATGAGGATGGGTTTTCAAAATATATACATGAATTCTGATAACCCAAATTAGGAACAATCTCACAAACGCTCAACTTGGCCAATTAAGGAAATACAATCCTAAAGCATGGTCTCTAGCATGGAACATAAACTTAGGTAATCATCCAAAGTGAATACACGTAGTGCAGAGACCTCTTAATCAAAACAAGGCAATAGGAGGTCAAATTTGGCCAAACACATACGTCCACGTACACACTCGTCACCTCGTGTACGCGTCGTTTCACACATAACACAAAAAAGCAATTAAGCCAAATCCTAATGAGCATTCCCCTACACAAGGTTAATCAAGATACTTACCTCCTTCGCATTTGCTGGCTTTACATTTTCGAAGCCTGCCACCCTTAGCCCTCCTTCGCATTTTTGATAAATCCCTCGCAAATGCGGTCACCACATATGTGAACATATGCTCGAATTTGCGAGACCTACAGCACTAGCCCAAAAACCATCATTCACTAAATAGCCTGAAGCACTCTGAAACGCGTCCGAATGTCACCCGAGCCCCAAAGCTCCACACCAAACATCCACACAAGGATAGAAATATCATACGAACTCGCTCGCGAGCTCAGAATTCCAAAATAATATTCGGAACCACGAATCGAACAGCAAAACACTTAGAATTCATAATAAAACTCAAGAATTGTTAAACTCACAACCAAGCGTCTGAGTCCTACCAAGCCAATTCGGAATGACATCAAACCTTGCACACAAATTCGAATTAACAAAATGGACATATTCCATGTCCCAAAACAAAAATCCGAACATGATATCCATAAAGTCAACCCTTGGTCAAACTTTGGAGATTTCTAAACCTTCAAATTATCAACTTTCGGCAAAAAGAGCCAAATCATCCTAGGAACCTCCGAATTCGATTTTGAGTATACACCTAAGTCAAAAATCACCATACGAACCCATTGGAACCATCAAAATACCATTCCGGGGTTGTTTTCACAAAAGTCAAACCACGGTCAATATTTCCAACCTAAGCTTCCAAACTAAGAACCAATTTGTTATAAATCAATCTAAAACCTCCCCGAAACCAAACAAGCAATCCCCGCAAGTTATAATACCACAAATACACATACGGGAAGCTTCAAAAGGGAAAACGGAGCTCAAATACATAAAATGACCGATCGTTCATTATATTCTCCCCCTCTTAAATAAATGTTCCTCCTTGAATGTGCCAAGAGTCGCTCCAAATCCATCAAATCACTGTATAAACACACCATACACATGCCCACGGATGATCCCACATCACCACAATCCATATAAGCCTGTCAACACAATCTCGACTGAAGATTATTCCTTCAACCTTAACCGATAAGCCTTAGAACCAAATTTTAACATCTAGGCCTCCTCCTAAGACCCGATTATTTCATATGCACATTGTATCAAACCCAACCAGTTGCAACAGATCATAAATACATTCACAAGGTATAACCACATGATGTATTGCTTATATGCCCATAACAACATCTCCAAATAGTTGCCTATTACCAAAGCTGGTACCGCTAAATAACCTCATATCAAATAAAACCTTGTTCCAAACCTTCACAACACTGCTAATGATGTAAGAAACATGTGGAAACTCACAACCACTCACCCAACCAACTAGTCCTGGAGTTATCTCGCCCAATAAGAACCAACGCCAAGCTTTAAGCTGATCAACGACATTCGTATCCGGACTTACCTATCCAAGTCTGATCGCAATAATTCTATGTCAAATGATCTCATCTCATCTAGTACAAGCTATTTGACCGACAAGTCACACCAAATGTCACCTAGTCACATACGTCACAATATGTACCCAACAAGCACAACTCGAATATAACTGAAGATTGAAAGAGAAACACATGAGAGAACTATCCGACAAGTCCAATAGGTACAACTCCCCATCGGTACCATACTATGAATTCATTCCACAAAGAATCTCATCCTAATATAACCCCACTACGGCACGTAGCCTATTCCAAACACACCGATCCACATGGAAACACGAGGAACCCATCCTTAACTCTGAATCACAAGTAGGATAGACATCTCATAAACAAAAAACCTTTCACTAACTCAATCCCGTAGAACAAAAAATGCAACGGACTCCCCATGCTTGTAAAACACCATAACTGCAAGTCGTGGCCAACCCATCCCAAACTCTTGGAACCCACTAGGACCCTCTTGATAGTCATCCACTCCAACCTCAGCAACCCCGGCATAGACAATGACACGGTCTTAGCGTGAAAGTCAAGAATAGCATGAAACAGAAATAGCAAATCCATACCCAAAATCACATCAAAATCTAACATATTAAGTAACAGAAGGTCAACCCTAGTCTTATGACCCCCAATAGGGACCAAATAAGAGCGTTAGACACGGTCCATTACGATAGAATCCCTAAAGGGTGTAGACACATGAAGAAGAGTATCCAAAGAATCACGAGACACATCCAAATATAAAGCAGAATAGGAAATAAAACTGATGCATCGCTATGGAAGACCGAAACAATACATGTAATGACAACATCTGGTGCAACAGCCTCAGTCCCTCCAGGGAAAGCATAACAACGGGCCTTGGCTCCCCCTGTGGGGCGTCTGTACCAGCTTGTCCCCCATCTCTAGCTGGCTGTGCAGGTATAGTAGCAACTAGAGAAGAAACCATAGCCTAAGTACTCTACTGAGGTACACACGCCCGAAATTTGGGACAATCTCTCACCATATGCCTTATATCTTCACACTCAAAGCAACATCTTTGCTGGACTGGCTGTGGGAGTTGTCCAGAATGAGTGCACTGGGACCCATGGATAACTGGAGCACCACGTGAAACTTGAAGTGCAGAATGAACTGGTTGACCAACAAAACCTCTACCATGATGCACCCTTCCCCTAAAATAGGGACCAGTAGATCTTTTAGGTCCACGAGGCTTCTTAGCCTCCCTATCCTCCCTCTCTAGACCACAGATACGCTCCAACATCCTACCAATCTCCACAACCTGATGGAATGGAGTCTCACTCTCCAACTCCCGTGCCATCCCAAATCAGAGGCTATAAGTGAGTCCCTCAATAAATCTGCGGACTATTTCTCTCTAATAGTGGAAATAAAAGTGGGTGCATGACGAGATAACTCAGTAAACCTTATAGCATACTCGGACATAGTGATACTCACCTGGAGCAACTGCTCGAACTTGGTGCGCAACGCATTCCGAAGGGTCTGTGGAATGAACTCCCTCAAGAAGAGATCAGTGAAATGGGACCAAGTAAGTGGCGTTGTGCCAGCTGGCCTACTCTACTCATAAGTCTGCCACAATCTATATGTCGGCCCCGTCAGTTGGAATGTTTTAAGGGTGACCTCGCTCGACTCCAGTGTGCCCATAGTATGTAGAATACAGCGATACTAGTCTATGAAATCATGTGCATCCTCAGAAGCTCTGCCACTGAAATGAGGAGGATGATACTTCTGGAACCTCTCTAACCTATTTTGCTCCTCCTCTGATGCAACAGGCCTGATCTCAGGCTGAACCGGAATCACGGGCTGCACCAGTATAACACCCGGAGCCTGATCAACATGAGCCCACTACTCTAGAGTACGGGCAGCGAAAGTCTAAACTCCTCCCCCAGCTTGAGAAGTAGCTAGTGCAACTGGAATCAACCCCGCCTGAGCCAAGGTACCAAACATGCTCAGAAAGTGCGCTAAAGTCTTCTGAAGGCAAGGGTTAGCAACAGTCGCCTCAGGTGCCTGTCCTCCCCCCACCGGAGCTACTGGTGGCTCCTCAGTCATGGCCCTAGCATGACCCCTCGCTGTGGCACTTGCCCCGCCTCTGCCTCTGCCTCGGCTTCTACCCCGGCCTCTAGCAACACAGGCACCGGTGGCAGCATCATTAGTAACTGCAACTCGTATCCTTACCATCTGTGAGGGAATAAAAAAATAAAGGCTCAAACTCCGAAATCAATAAATCCACATGATAGGAATAAAAGAAGTGAAATTTCCTAGTAGTTTTGTAGCCTCTCGAAGAGAAGTAAAGACGTCTCCGTATCAATCCGCAAGACTCTACTAAACTTGCTTATGACTCGTAGAACCTGTGAACCTAGAGCTCTGATACAAACTTGTCACGACCCAAAAATCTCACCTTAAGGGTCGTGATGGAACCTAGTTCCTAAGACTAGGTAAGCTTATCACATAACGAGATCAACAGAAAATAACAACTTAAATATTAAAAAAAAGCTACAAAATGTCATAACATAAACAAACTGGAATAACAACAATCATAAATCCCAAAACCCGGTAATATTGAGTCGTAACCTCTACAAGGAATACATAATAAGTCTCAAATGTACATCACTATTTTGAAGATATAAATAGTACAAAAGAAGTAGAATGGTGACTCTAAGTCCTACGAGCGGAACATCAGGTATACCTTGAAGTCTACAATAGCTCGGCACTACTCTCTAATGACCAGCACGATCTGAGGTACCTGGATCTGTACAAAGAATGTGTAGAAATGCAGTACGAGTACACTACAGTTGGTACCCAGTAAGTATCAAGACTAACCTATGTGGAGTAGTGACGAGATTCAAGTCATGATACTCACTAGTCAGAATAACATGGATAAGATATCAAAGACTGGCAACAGGAAGAATCACAGAAGGCAATAACTATAATATCATCCGAACAAGTGATAACAATTTAATACAAGTAAAGGCTTAGTTTCAACAACAAGTCATTAATTAGAATCGCACACATAAGGCACCTCATAACCACATTATCAATCACCCTCGCACGACAAAGACCTCATGCCACAACATATGTCACACCTACACGGCAAGGACCTCGTGCCCCAATATAAGTCAGACTTGCACGGCAAAGATCTCGTACCACACATATAACATGCCAATGTCTATAACACGTTCATGAGAACTTTTCAAGAATGAAATATAGTAATGCAGGATAACAACTTTCTTTTTACTTCAATCTGTTACGCTACCAAGAACTCAACCGATTATAGGATAACAACTCCACATAGGTAAATCCATCTTGGAAACCAAATTGTCAAGTACTAAAAGAAGCATAAATTGGTATGTTAGAAATCACACGACAAATTATGTAAAACTGCATGACACACATAAAGAAGTCCTAAGCACAAACAAGAATACCCTTTTTTCAATACTACACAAACATCATCAATAAAACGCCCCCAGGCTAACACATATCATCCCCATAATGTCACCCTTATCTCACCGCGTGTGCAACAGTAAAGTAAATGCCCGCCTTGTCTCGCCACACATGTATTAACAAATTATTCCACCTTGTCACGCCATATGTGCAAACCTGATATAGCTCGCCTTGTCTCCCCACATTTGAAATATCAATAATAAAAATAGCACGGTAAAATCCTCGTGCCAACACCCTAAAAATCTGCCTAACAGTCCACATGTGCCATAATCATAACAATACAACAGACCAACAATTGTCATCAAGACAAAAACTCGCAATCTACCAATATAGTGCACAAGGAAAATCAATAAGGGGATGCGGATGGGTGTTACACATATAAACATGAATTCAGCTAACCCAAATTAGCAACGATCTCACAAACGCTCAACTTGGCCAATTAAAGAAATACAATCCTAAAGCATGATTTCTAGCACGGAGCATAAACTCAAGTAATCATCCAAAGTGAATACACGTAGTGTAGAGACCTCTCAATCAAAACAAGGCAAGAAGAGCAAATTCAGGTCAAATCGGGTCAAAAATCACACATATGACCGAGTACACAATCGTCACCTCGTGTACACGTCTTTCACACATATCACAAATAAGCAATTAAGCCAAATTCTAAGGGGCATGGCCCCACACAAGGTTAGGCAAGATACTTACCTTAAATAGCTTCAATCAATACTCTAACAAAAGCATTTCCTTTAAAGTTCACCTCCAATCTTACTCAAATCTAGCCAAAAACAACTTAATAATATCAAACAATGCAAGAGAAACCAATTTCAATTAATAAAGTTAAGATCTTTACACAATTTTCAAAAAGTCAACAAATGTCAACCCCAAGACCGCCCGATCAAAACCCGAGTCGAATGGCAGATCTCAACTACCCATAACCCCACAAGTCCAAATATGTATTTGGTTTTCAAATCCGAGTCAAAATCGACTCTCAAACCCCAAATTTTTATTTTTCAAAATATAGTAAAAAATCACCAAAATTTCCCTTCAAATCTAACGATTTAGATGTTAAAATTCATAAATAATCATGTTATAATATCAAATTTGAGTCAAAATCACTTACCCAATAGCTTTGTATGAAAATTCCCTCCTTAAATCGCCTCCCACCGAATCTAGGACTCAAAATGTGATAAAAATGAGACTAAGTCCCAAAATCCCATCCTTAAGTTCAGCTGCAGAAATCGTATTTGCGACCTTGGGTTCGAAAATGCGACCATTGGCTCGCAAATGCGACCCTTGGATCGCAAATGCAGAGGCTGACCATCCCGGGCAGTGTCACAATTACGACTAACATTTCGCAAAAGCGAAGTCTGCCTTCATCGCAAATGCAATCATTTGATAGCAAATGCGAACTCCCTTGCCCAGGTCCCCCTTCGCAAATACGAGGCTGGCTTTGCATTTGCGAAGCCTGCCACCATTAGTCGTCCTTTGCATTTGAGTTAAATCCTTTGGAAATGCGGTCACCGCAAATTCGAACTAGTGGTTTGCGAGACCTACAGCACCAGCCTAAAAACCAACAATCACTAAATAGTTTGAACTACTCCGAAACGCATCTGAAACTCACCCGGGCCCCCGGGGCTCCACACCAAATATCCACACAAGGCTAAAAATATCATACGAACTCACTCGTGAGATCAAATTTCCAAACTAACATTCAAAGCCATGAATCAAACACAAAAACACCTAAAATTCACAATGAAACTCACGAATCGCTAAAATCACAACCAAGCGTCTGATTCCTACCAAACCAATTAGGAATGACATAAAACCTTTCACACAAGTTTCAAATAATAAAATGAACCTATTCCAAGTCCCGAAATAAAAATCCGAACCCGATAGACATAAACTCAATCCTTGGTCAAACTTAGGAGA
The DNA here is from genome assembly GCF_000390325.3 of Nicotiana tomentosiformis. Classification (NCBI taxonomy): domain Eukaryota; kingdom Viridiplantae; phylum Streptophyta; class Magnoliopsida; order Solanales; family Solanaceae; genus Nicotiana; species Nicotiana tomentosiformis. The sequence goes on from NC_090819.1 coordinate 53,739,087, forward strand.
TTTCTAAAACTTCAAATTGCCAGCTTTCGGCAAAAAGAGCCAAATCATCCTAGGATTCTCCGAATCGACTTTGAGCATATGCCTATGTCTAAGATCACCATACAAACACCATCAAAACACCCTTCTGGGATCATTTTCACAAAAGTCAATTGGTCAACATTTCCCACCTAAGCTTTCAAACTAAGAACTAGTTGTTCCAAATCAATCCAAGACCTTCCCGAAACCAAACCAACTATCCTTGCAAGTCACATAAACACAAATAAACACACGGGAAGCTTCAAAAGGGAAATACATAGCTCATATATACAAAACGACCGATCGGATCGTTACACAGACCATTTTGGTTGAGTTTTGCATTGTTAAATTGTGTTGGTTCTGGTTTATCGCATTTGCGATAAGGGTGTAGCAAATGCGATAATTGCTTTTGAGAGGATGTGGATGCAATTATGATTGATGGCTGTTGTGGGGGAATCTTACATTTGTTAGGAATTTCATCGCATTTGAGATGCTGGTTGTCAGGTGGGACTTTGCATTTGTGAAGCATTTTGGTCGTAATTGCGACATGTCATGTTAGAGCATCCTTCACTTTTGCGAGCCGGATGTCGCATTTGCGAGCCTCTGGTCTCAAATGCGACATTTGCAGCTCGGTGTAAGTTAGAATTTCAGAATTTTAGCTTATTCTCTCATATTTTTAAGCCTAGACTTGGAGAGAGGCGATTTTTCATACAAGGCAAAAGGGTAAGTGATTTCTACTTATTTTTTGTATTATTTCTAGTATCTACATGAAATATTAACACCTAAAGGACGGAATTTAGAGATAAAATTTGGGGTTTTCACTATACTTTAAGAAACTATATTTTGAGGATTGAGTATCGATTTGGACTCGGTTTTGGCATCTAATCGTATATTTAGACTCATCAGGTTATGCATCATCAAATTTTGGTGTTGGTTCCGTATTCCAATCATGCGGGCCCAAGTTGACTTTTGTTGACTTTTTGGGAATTCTTGAAAAATTAAAACTTTATGGATTAGAACCGTTTCTTATGGCATTGGTTTACTTCCTTGGTTGATGTATGGATAGATTTAAGCCGATTTTAGGTGATTTCTCAAGGAAATGATTTTGGAGCTTTGGACTAGCTGGTTGAGGTAAGTGTCTTGCCTAACTTTGGTTAAGGAAATATTTCTAATAATTGGTATTGTTTGCTACATGTAAGGATGATGTATATATGAGGTGACGAGTGTATATATATTTGCACCGATGATCCATCAGCCCGAAGAACAACTTCATTCAGTCCTATCCTCATAGCCATTCATGAAATGGGGCATGGATATCATCGGCCCTCTTCCATCGGCCCCAGGTAAAGCTAAGTTCATTTTATTTATGACTGACTATTTCTCTAAATGGGTTGAAGCACAGGCGTTCATGAAAGTGAGAGAAAAAGAGATTATAGACTTCATCTGGGATCACATCGTGTGTCGATTTGGGATACCCGCAGAAATAGTATGCGACAATGGTAAACAATTTATCGGCAGTAAAGTGACAAAATTTCTCTAAGACCAAAAAATAAAAAGGATATTGTCAACACCGTATCACCCTAGTAGGAACGGACAGGCCGAATCGACGAATAAGACTATCATCCAAAACATGAAGAAAAGGTGGAACGAAGCTAAAGGGAAATGGAGAGAAATTCTTCTCGAAATCCTTTGGGCATATCGAACAACATCGAAGTCCGGTACAGGGGCAACTCTGTTTTCCTTAGTGTATGGCTCCGAAGCCTTAATTCTAGTCAAAGTCGAAGAACCCAGCGCAAGGTTTCGACATGCATCGGAGGAATCAAACCACGAGGCTATGAATACTAGCCTCGAATTATTAGATGAAAAAAAAAGAAGCGGCACTCCTTCGAATGGCTGCACAAAGGCAACGAATCGAAAGGTACTACAATAGAAGAACCAAGCTTTGCCACTTCAGGGTCGGGGACTTAGTCCTAAGGAAGGTCACCATCAACACTCGAGATCCTAATGAAGGGAAGCTCGGCCCAAATTAGGAAAGACCCTATCAAGTCCTTGATATAGTCGGAAAAGGGTCTTATAAACTCGGAACGATGGACGACGAACCACTGCCAAACAACTGGAACATATCACTTCTCAAACGATATTATTGTTAAGGTATGACTTTCTCCATTCTTTCGTTTATATATATTTGACGCTAACTCATTACAGGAGTTTCACCAAAGACATTGAGACCTCAGGTTTTAAAGTACGCGTTGCACTCTTTTTCCCTTAGATCGATTTTTATCCCAACTGGGTTTTTCCGGCAAGATTTTTAACGAGGCAACAATTATGTGCTACTTGATGACAATTCAATAGTATCCAAGGCTTCTTTGTAATCAATCTCAAATACTGGAGGGCATCACCCTCGAATGTTGTATTCTCGAGAATAATATTTCATATCAAAGGGCCTCGATAGGGAAGCTTTGTAATGGCCCAAACGGTCAAGTAAACTGTGTCCATATCGATTAGTCGAGCCCCGATGGAAAAATATGTGTGCATGTATAAATTATTCAAAGAAGCATTCTTTCTTCATTAAACATTTTGTGTCTAGAAGAAAATTCTCTACTATACAAACCTCATGCTTATGGTATTGTGAGAAATGGCTCAAGAGCCAAAATGCAAATATACACTTGGGTACTGCCATCGATGATAGGCATATTCGAGTTATATAAACTCAAATTCATAAGACCTCAAAGAGGCACCCCTCGATCTATAGGCCAAGGCCACCATTCTCGGGAACTGACATTTCAAACAAATTTGAAATGTTATTGGGAAATAAGCCCAAGAGGCATACCCGAAGGCTACGGCCAAACTAAAGGCTATGGCCTAAATAATGCGGCTTGGATATGTCCGAATTCCGCAATAACGATAGGCCTTCAAATTCTTTGAAAAACCGGTTAAAAAAGGCTACCCTCGGCAAATAATCAAAAGGGCTTTGATAAAAACAGGCCTCGAAAAACCTTAAGAGCTATCAAATTATCTTGATACAAACGTGCTAAGGCATAAAAAGCAAAAGGGGTTCAATCGACATCAGACCCTCAAAGAACCCAATGGGTAAAAAATACATGCTAAGGCATAAAGAAATTTTTACTAAGTCTTTTAGGCCAAAAGGGGAAAATAATAGCCATCTTTTAGAGGCCATATGGGCCCAACCTAAAAGGGCCTAAGGGCCAATATATTTAGAGTTCGAGACCTTGTTCTCACTCAACTCGGACCTAAGGGTTCCACAATTCCGAGTTCAAATAAAGTTGACTTGAATTTAGCTCAAAGATCCGCCATAAAACCTTAAGGGATATGTTACTGTAAGTTCGAAAACTACCCATTATTTGATAAAAAACCTAAGGGTTTGTTCTATTCTAAGTTTGAAACTTACTCGAACTTAGTTATAAAAATAGTGCAGTCATGGCATCGATCAAGCCATCTAAAATCTTGAACATATTATTGAGCTCGGAGACTCACCCTTGTGTGTCTAAAAAATCTAAGGGTTTGTTTTAAGTTTAAGCTAGTGTTCACTTGATTACAGAGGCTGCAATAACAATATTTTCACAAGGCAAAAGCACAAAACATGTTTGAACATAAAACTGAACCGATCAAGGTCTTACAAAAAGAGAAACTAAGTCCTAACTATGGTTGGTTTCGACCTCTTCTCCGGGAGCAACTTCTCCTTCAGGCCCCTCATCGGATCCGCCTCGACTGCCTTCTTCATCATCGTCTTCATCATCAAAGAAGGCAAGTTGCCTGGCTTCAGCTTCAAGTACCTTGGCTCGGGCTATCTCCTCGGAGAGGTCAAAACCTCGAGCATGGATTTCCTCGATGGTTTTCCTCCGGGATTGACACTTTGCCGAGATAATTATCCATCGCTCTCGGTCTGAAGCCTCCCTTAGCTGCATTTGAGCAGCCTCAGCATCGGCCCGGTACCTGGCAATGGACTTGTCCGCCATGACCTTTGTCTTCTCGATCTCTGCCTTGGCCTCAGCAAGCCTGGTTTCAAGCTCCTCGATTCTCTTGTCTTGGGCCGAACTTTTCTCTTTGATGCCCCAAAGTTGAGCCTCGGCCGATGACAGTTTGGCCAAGGTAGTTTCTTTTTTCGCAACCAGGCGGTCCATATTCTCCTTCCACCGATCACAATCGGCCTTGACCTGATCGACTTCTCCCCGAAGCAGCTCGATCCTTTCGACCTTTTGCTACAGTTGAGATAGTGAAGTATTAGCCTCCACAGTTGGGTCGAGTCCTTACTATATCAAAAGGATGGTTACCTGCTTATCTAGCTCGACCTCTTCCTCACGAGCCTTGTCCAAATCCGCTTAAAGGTTCTTTATAGTTTCATCCTTTTGGCCACAAAGAAGCTTTAGAGCATTTATCTTCTCCGAGACCTTTTGGAGCTCGGTTTCACACTGGCTAAGATTAGCTCGAAACTTGGCGAAGGCCTGTACAAAAAAAAAAGGAAAACACAAGTCAGATTTAGAGAAAAAAGAGTAAAGAAAAGAAGTGCAGTAACTGATTCTTACCCGAGATAAGAGACGTTGGGCCTCTTCTAAAAGAATAAAAGCGTCACTGATATTAGAGGCATCATCGACTCCAGTAAAGCAATCCTGAAAGGGATCCCCTACACTAGAGCCTCCGCCTATATCAGGGGTATTCAACTCTCGAGCCTTGCTTAGTGCCTCTTCAGAAAAAGTCGGAAGAGAAGGCAAGTGACCTGCTGTTATGGTCCCGAGCAAGTCGCTCGAGACGCTCTGATTGATCTTCGGGGTCTCAGATTCGGCCCCGCCCGGTGTAGTTGCAGATGGTCAAGAAACGATCTCGACTTTTGATGATTCGGGATCCTCACCTGATTTCTTTTTGGAAGCCTCCTCGACATAAGGCTTGATTTTAGCAGCCGTCGTTGGCTTAGAAGGTTTGGTGACCTCGACGGCTTTCCTAGGCCAGACCGTCAGTGACGAGTCATTTTTCATTTCTTCCTCTTCTTCGTCTCTTAGTTTTTGGATCGAGTCCATCGTGAGAGCGATTACTTTCCTCCTCACCCTTCGAGGTATGGGGTTGGGGTCCTCGGACTGCGAGGCACTCTTCCGCTTCTTGTCTTTCCCCAGCTTCGGAACCGGTGACTTGGTTTCTTCCTCGCCACTCTAGGGCCTCAAAATGACATGTTTGGTCAGGCCTGCATGAAAGAAAATTAGTGATGAATGAAGTACAAAAAGTGTTTTAGAACATGAAAAAGGAGATCCTTACCGTGGTTCTTGGCCTTACATCTGCCCCTTGCCAAATCACGCCATGCGCGTTCGGCATAAGTGGAAGTTAAGGCTAACTTCCAAACTCAATCTTCGAGGTCAAGCACTGCTTGAGGCATTCAAGGAATAGCTGCATGTCGAAAGGGGATATTAGGCGAAGTCGAAGAAGGTACAAAGAACAAAGTTTAAAAGATCACTTACGGTCGAAGTTCCACTCCTCAGGGAACGGCATCTTCTCCTCTGGGATAATGTTGCGGGTCCTCACCCGTATAAAACGGCTCATCAAACCCCGATCCTTGTCATCGTCGATGCTCGAAAACAAGGCCTTCGTTGCCCGGCGTTGGAGCCTGATTAGTCCTCGATAAATTCGAGGCCGGTACAACCGTATGAGGTGATTTAAAGTAAACTCCAGCCCCTCGACCTTGCTAGAAAAGAAGTGCAGCATGATTACTATGCGCCATAGAGAATGGTGGATTTGGCTGAGGGTGACCTGATATATTTTACAGAGATCAATAATCACTGGGTCGAGGGGACCCAATGTGAAGGGGTAAGTGTAAATACTTAGGAACCCCTCCACAAAAGGGGTGATGCTCTCTTCGAGAGCAGGAATTTGCACCACGACCTCGGGACCCCAGTTGCAGTCCTTCTTCATGGCCTCGAGGTGGCTCTTCATTAGCGAGCACATGTACATCGAGAAGTGCTCGCATCGGCACGGGATCGATGAAGGGTTTTCGACCTTGAAGTCGGATTTTAGAGTACACGGGCCGGGAACGTACTCGTGGGGAGGCGGCTCCACTGGCGCCTTGTCGCTGGACGGCCGGGAAGAGGAGCAAGAAGCTTTCTCCTTCTGCGGTACGGTCTTTGAGGTTTTTGCCATTGGTATAAGTAAAGAAGGGCATTGGAAGATGAAAAACTGGTGGTTTCGATGCTAACGAAGGTGGCTCTACAGACGGCGAAAGGGAGGAGACAAAAAGAGTGAGAAGACTTATAGGTTTGATTAGAGCAAAAGTAATGTTTGATTCAATGAAGGAGCGGGTATTTATAGGCTCACGGCGATGGTTCGGTAGCGCTAGTGGCCGACCGCTAACTAGCAGGCATTAATGATTTGGGAAACTGAACCGACGGGACGTTTCGGTCACATTCATCGCTTATGTCATGAGGACGACATCATGATCGAGGTTTCAGAAAATCGAGGCTCAAACCGTTTCTTATCATTTTATTCCAAGAAACGCGGGGACTATCTATATACGATCGAAATCGGGCATGTCCGATATCGTAAGCACTAGGAGCTGCCTCGAGAGTAAGCTCATAATAGACTAGGCTCGAGCTCAATGGCAGAGTATGGAGCATGAAGATCGAAGTGCTCGCTGAAGATCGAGACCGAGCATAATAACGGAATGGCAAGATATTAGCAACCGACCGAAGATCTCGACGAAAATTCCGGAACAGATCGAATCAAGCGCTTATTGACACCAATCATGGAATTTGTTTCCGTAATTAGAATTGTACCTTATTTGGGATTCCTCTACTCTAAAAAGAGGGACCCCATTCATTTGTGGGGAGGATTTTTGACTGATAAGAATATACACAAACGCTACTCTCTAATTCACTTACTATCAATTACTGTTCATCTTTGTTTATTTTTTGTTCTTTTCTATTCTTGTTACCCAACATCGTGACCATCTCGAATCAAGGTCGAAATCACTGCTAGAACACTGATTTGATTTATTTTTCTATTCAGATTATCTATTCAATTCCTTATTTATCAATTGGTATTGGATTAAATCACGCATCCTTAAAACCACTAAATAAGTTTAATTGTTACTCGAATTTTGGGGTAAACATAGTGTTAAATATTTTGAGTCATTAACTATTGTGACTTAAATTATTTTTTTACTTAGTTTTTAAATATGTAAGTTTTATTTCAAATAATTTAAAGAATTTATTTTCAAATTCACATTAAAAATTAGTCAATTTGACTATGGTATTCCGAAAATCTTCAAACAAATTGAAACTGAGGGAGTATGAGTTTTCTTGTTCCAAAAGAAGAAAGCCTTACTTGGTATCGTTTTTCTGATTTTGTTAAACTTGAAGTATAAATATAGATGTATGGATAAAGCAAATAGATTTATTTAAGTCTAGCAATAGAAAGCTTTTTATGAAGACGTCAATTCGAAGGTATCCACGAAATTGTAGCGGTGAACACTATAGTCGAGCTTCTAAACCAAATGTGTTGTGACCCTTTCGTTGTCACTTGAGGGTGCTAATCTTTGCACTAATACTGTGTAGTACTTGGATTTCCAAAAGTGAAGTAGTTATATTTAGTAGACAAATTGACAATTTATTAGTAGTAATTATTTATATATTAAATTTTAATTATTTAAAACCATAGACAAGTTTTATGTTATGCATCGTATATCTTAATTTTAATATGAATAAACAAACAATTGATAATTAACATAATAGTTTTCTTATTATCATTTTTATATTACTATAATTCACATAGAATTTGTTAGCAAACCAAAATATCTTAATTACTTTAACTTGAGTATCTACTCGACGAAAAATGTCACAATTCATTGCAATCAGATATTAATTAAAAAATATTTCACGTTAAATTTGACTTTACAATTCTAACCGTCAGTGAACTTATCACACAAAGGTAGATTTCACATGAAGCCCCAGTTATTACAGTTACGCAAAAGCCAGTCTTACTTGAAAATTTGAAATAACATAACAAAATCATATTTTTCATCTTTTACTATTCTGGGCCAAAAACTTATTTGGTTTTTATTTATTTGAGATGTAATTATAAATGTAACAACCCAACTTATCATTTTGAGAAGTAGCATCCCGTTCAGCAGCTTACGATCTCGAGCAACCTCGTAATACATATTATGACTTGCGTGTGTGGTTGAGTTTGATTTTCGGACGATTCGGGATCAAATTAGGAGAACAATTCATATTTAAGAAGCTTAAAAGAAAGAGTTGACCGGAGAGTCGACTTTTATGCAAACAACTCCGGAATGAAGTTTTGATGGTTCCAATAGATTTGTATGGTGATTTCGGACTTAGGCGTATATCCGGATTTGGATTTGGAAGTCCATAGGGCAATTTGACGCATTTTGGCGAAAGTTAAAAAATGGAAGATTTATAGAAAGTTTGACCGGGAATTGACTTTATTGATATTGGGTTCAAAATTAGATTTCAAAAATTGGAACAGGTCCATTGTGTCATTTATGACTTGTGTGCAAAAAATTTGAAGTCAATCGGACTTGATTTGATAGGTTTCGGCATCGAATGTAGAGGTTGGATATTTCTAGGATGTTTCGACGTTGTTTCTTCAGGAATAAGTGGTATCACATTAATAAAATGAGCTCCAATTTTAGTTTTGATTAAAGCATTAGATCTGTATTGAAATTTCGGAGCCATAGCAAAAAGAATCGTTGAATTCGGACATCGTATGAGAGAGTTATGCCCATTTTCGTGTCGGAAAATATTTCTCGTCAGCGTCCAGGGTAGCGTGGGGAGCTATCCCTGGCGCTGAGATTCTTGGAGTTCTGTAAACGGTGACACAGGCGGTGCCCCACACCTCATGTGGCGCTACAAACATCAGAGGCTTTATAAACGGCGGTTTTCTGCCATTTTTGACAAAAATAGACTTGGGGAGCCCGGTTTGGGCGATTTTCAGAGGCAAATTTTACCGCACTCTTGACTCCCTTGTGATTATATTTCATGAATCTACGGTTATATTCATCGTTTAATTCGAGTTTTGATGGAAGAAATTGAGCTTTTTGCAAAATCTTTCAAAAACGAAAATTTTAGATTTGGAGGTCGATTCGTTATTGGAATTTGGTAAAATTGGTATGGTTGAACTCGTATCTGAATGGGTATTCGGATTTCGTAAAAATTCTGCCGGGTTCCGAGAAGCGGGCCACGCATTGACTTTGGTTGACTTTTTAATGTGAAATTTTAAGTCGACGTTTTATCATCCGGAATTATTTCCGATGAATTTTAATGAAGCTATACAATTAATTTGGATGGATTTGAGCTGTTCAGAGATCAATTCAAGCTAGAAGGCTATTTTGGAATATCGTCCTAACTTCGTTAATGTAAGTGTCTTGTCTAACTTTGTGTGGGGAAAATCACCCATTAGAATTTGAGATGATTGTGTCATTCGTGTTATGTGAAGGTCATGTACGCGAGGTGACGAGTGGGTACACGACCTATATTTGGTATTTGACTGGTTTGGACTGTTAGGCTCCCTTCATGTAACTAATTGTAACTATTGTTTCATAACTACATCTTTGGTGTTATAGTTGTTTGTACGTGTTGTACTTGAAATTGTTAGCACATGTTCCATCTTTATTGTCGATATCACCTTATATGCCAATTGTTGATTGTAACCACTCATTGAATTCATGCTTTACCTGCTACATACCTTAATTGTCAGTTGATGCTCATAAATTGTGCCTTGGCTTGTGGATTGTCACTTCTTTGCTATTTGATTTCGTAAACTATCGTGTAGCCTTTTTCATTGGTTGTGACTTCTTTGTGTAGCCTTGTTATTCCTTTTTACTTTGTGGTATACCGTAGTTGGTTGTAATTTGGTTGCTTACTTTGTGTTGCTGTTGGAGCGGGTTGCATGCCGCAACGGAATTTATTTGAAAGATTATATTGTTGGAGAGGGTTGCACGCCGCAATAAAATTTATTTGAAAGATTATATTGTTGGGGCGGGTTGCACGCCGCAACAGAATTTATTTGAAAGATTATATTATTGGAGCGGGTTGCACGCCACAACGAAATTAACAAATATGAAATTATTGTGGTATTAAGGTTAATTTCGATTGTGATTCACATGATGCATGTCATGTTAGGACGGTTATTGTGGTTTCGTAAATCACCTCATTGTATTTGATTATAATTAATTAACCGTCAATATATTAAAAAATATAATAATATGGACTCCCTGTGTGAGTCATGCATTTTACGTGATATGTTAAGTTGCTGAAATATTTAGCAGATATAAATGAAAGAACTTTCAAGTTGTTCCACTTGTGTATCTTTCAAAAATAAAACTCATACCTCATTCGAAGGTCTACTAATTTAAATGGTGATTATATTTTACTCTAATTGATGTCTCAACCCTCTCATTATCTTATTATTGTGTAAATTGCGTGAAAAATTATTATTTCATTTTACTTTAATAAATCCCATATTTATTCCATTAAAACTTGATTGAATGTCTTATTTTGTATAAATACAATATTTTATCGGATCTCATATACTTCTAAACTAAACTCAATTGATATTCTATTTGTACAACCTCTCCACTATTTTATCTTATTTAAATCATAAATTGGTTTAATGACTCATTTGATATTTCACTGCATTTAATTTGAAAATTATATTTAATTGTGTTTAAATTATTCATTGGTCATCTTGGTTGATATTGATATGGAAATTATACACATGGTAGCACGAGGATTTTACCGTGCAAAAAGTGATTTGGAAGATGTGGGCACAAGATGCCACCTATGTAAGAATTTGAAAGTTGTGAATCATGAATTGAGATTTCGAGGAGTGATACCTCGGGTAATTTATGTTGAATTACATGCATCGTAAATAATTTAATTGATTGATTTGTCATATGATTCCTTACTTGAACCAACTCATATGTCATTTGTACTCTAACTATGTTGTTGCATAATTACTTGATTATTTTCTTATTGTTATTCCGTGTTCTCATTGTTGATTTGAATTGAAAATTCTTCAGTTAATGGCCTTACATTGATATTCCTTCCTTGTCGGCTTTATGTAGCATTTTGTACAAGTTTATATGTCCGATAGGTGTCTTGACCTGACTTCGTCACTACTCTACCGAGGTTACGCTTGATACTTCCTGGGTACCGCTGTGGTGTACTCATACTACTCTTCTGCATATTTTTGTATAGATCTAGGTACCTCAGTGTTGTTGATAATCTTGCTAATTGATTGGACATTGTTGTGGAGACTTAAGGTATACTTGTTGTCGCGTTCGCAGGCCCAGAGTCACCTTCTGATATTTTTTCTGTACTGTTGATTCTATTCTAGAACAGTTGTATGTAGAGAACTTTCTAGTAAACTCTGTAGAGCTTGTGACTTGTACTACCAGTTTTGGGATTGTAGGAAATTTCTCTTTCATATTTAATAATTGTTGGTTGAGTTACCACTAATTTAGTAACTGTTAGGCTTACCTAGTCCTTAAGACTAGGTGCTATCACGACATCCTACGGAGGGAAATTTGGGTCGTGACAATAAATAAGAAACTCTAAAAACTTTAATACCTTAATTTTTTTTCCTAAAACATTATCTGCATTTTACGAGTACAATAAAAAATAAAATACAAATTATTGGTCCCGTGCTAGCACGGGTCAATTGCATCTAGTATATATAGACATGCTTAGGCCTTGTTAGAAGGCAGATCTCATACACTTGTATTTCCTCTTTTGTATATCAAGTAAATCTGAAAATTGGCCTTGGCCTCCTAATCTTTGTGTGCCTCTCGGTTCATTATCTTCCAACCTTTGAGTTTGTGATATTGCCTTGGTTCAAGTACGATATTGTGCTTATTTCTTGGGTAGGACTGAAGTAAGAGTAGCATACAGGCTATCTTGCTATCCGCACGGAGCCCTTTGAAAACGGTCCCATGACAAGTGGTATCAGAGCAAAAGGTTATTACCATGGCACCTGATGGAGATAATGTTACCTTAGACAACATTCATGGGAGAGACGAATCACCAACAAAGAGACCGAAACCAAAGAAGAGAGGGACGAGCAAAGTGCAAGATCCCGCCATAGTTGTAACAAGTGAGGTGCCAGCTTTTGAGCTCCCCCACAATAGGTTGGTCGTGGTGAAGATTGTGAGGCTTCTGACTCAAATCTTTGTACGTGAGAAAGGATCTCACCGAGCCTGGTTTAGCTGCGTTAAACCGGCATATTGAAGTTGTTGAACACAACTTCTGCTCACTTGAGTCTACTGCCCTAGATGAGCTAGGAGACGTCAAAGAGATGTTAGATCAAGTATTCAAGGAGCACATGGATGGACTGACCAACCCTGAGCTTAAACTGGCCGAGGTTGTATCATCGTTGCACGGGGAAGTTGAATCCCTAGAGTAACAACTACAGGCAGCAAAGTTAGCTGGTGGCACTGGACATGTAACAGTGTGTGAAACCAAAATCGAGGGCCAAAAACCAAAGGAGCTTAGGGGCGAACGAAATTCACAAGATGTAGAGAACTTCATCTAGAAGATGGAAGACTACTTTGAGCACCTCAACATCATTGACGAGGCTGCCAAGATCCGGGTAGCAACGATGTATCTAGCCGACACCGCTATGCAGTAGTGGAGGAGGAAGAAAGCTGTCATGGAGAAGGGAACTTTGTAACACCCCAGAAAATTTCGAAGTACTTTAGCACTAGTAAGAAAGTTGATGTGCGCTCATTCTATTATTTTGTATGCAGACAAGGACTATTAATATAATGGATACCAATTGGATATAATAATAAGTGTAAAAGGCATAATATAAGTGATGTGGGGTCTAAGGAGAGCCCTAAGTCCAGGTCAAGTTTAGAATTTCATGATAGACTAAAGTTCCAAGGCGCTGCATCTTTAAATGGACGCAGGTGGTTCCACAGCAGGAGACATTGATCAGTGATAGCAGTACACCTTCTTTTCAGCTGATTTGGTGAGCCCCACTTCATTTTGGGGTCATGTATTTGTCTCTCATGTACTGTGTTTTGAGGTATAGCCGGAGCCTTGTTACTGGCATTTCCATATTACTCTTCTATTGTACTTAGAGGCTCCGTAGACAGGTTGTGGGTTATAGTTGATGTTGGGAATTGAACTAGAAATGTTGATAATTGGAAATCATGTTTTTCATTAATTCTATAAACTCGTAATGTTTTGGAAATTATGAATGAATCTGCTAATGGGAATGAAAATGAAGTTGTTAATAAAATCTTTTTAGTGAATGATTAATGGAGTACATCTCCTCCTTATTCATGGATGAGTTTGAGTAGAAGGAAATCTAATAGGCTTGCTCGGCCGGGTTCTCTCGGTTGAGCGCCGGTCGCGCTCCCCGAGTTTGGGGCGTGACAACTTGGTATCAGAGCCTAAGGTTTTAAAGTGTCCTAGGATGTCTCGGAGCCGTGTCTAGTAGAGTCCTTATTATCGGTGTTTTGTCGACCACATCTATAATTAGGATGCTACATGGGCATTTAGGAATAATACCCTTCTTTGATATTCTGAATTGTGCGATGAAACTGGTTATGAAACTGTTCTTCCTCCAACTCGTGCATTGAGGTTCAAGGTAAGTTTAAATGCTCTTTTGGTTTATTCCAAGTAATGTTGTCATGTGACATGACGAAAGGGTAAAGGCCTGAATATTAAATAGATGGCATATGTATCATGTTGAATGAATAGTATGACCATATGAGACAAGTATTTAGTACCATGAGCATACTTTATATGAGAAGAGTACTAGAAGTGATTACCCACCTCCAAAGAGGCATTGACGTGATAAATGAGACCTAAGCTTAACTAGTACATGTGGATAGTGTGGGAACCATGTGTATGATTCAAAGATGTAAATTTATTACATAGGCACGTGATATATGAAAGTCATGGCCTGGAGAGTAATGATAAATGTGCAGGTCTCGCACGGGAGACAAGAAGTTATGAAATGAGAGTCAATTGAACCTACAATGAGAAGACCCTAGCACTATGAATGTTATAAAAAATCCTAGGAATGTGCGAAGTTGTGTTACACTCTAAAAAGAATATTGACACGAAGGATTTGGATCCCAGGTCTGTGTGGCTGAATAAGAGTAGAGAACTTATGAGGTTAATACCATGGGGACTTAAAGCTCCCTAATAGTCAATCATATACAGGAGGACTAGAGATGCGAAACATATGTCCTTCAAATATGCTACATTCAAGACTTGTGTCGAAATGTGAAACATTCACCCCAAGTGGGGAGGGAAGGACCATGTTGAGACTACTTAAGTTTAATAAAACGGGAATTGGGTCGTGTAGCTATGATGTTTGGATATTTTATTGAAGACATGTGTAGTCTAGAAAAGTGGTAAGAGGTAACGTGATTCTCTAAGAGGATATGCAGATGATAAACCACTAGTACGAAAATAATGTGGAAGGTTAAGAAATGTAAATTCTTCGTACGTGGCAATATACATGACAAGGTCAACGATACTAGAAACTAAGAGTAAGGTTTGCAAAAGGGTTTTATACTTGTTAGAGAGTCAGGGACAATGGAACCCAAGGAAGTACTACAGATCAAATGTGAAAGGCTTGCGAGTTCTTAGAATGAGTTAATCACGGATTTGCGATTTAGCTAAAATTCCAAGTCTTTAAAAAAGACAGAACGAGTGGGAGAGATAGAGGTGATGTTATAATAACCCAAAAGTGCATCGGGACTTGATGGAGAGTCTCTTAAGAATCTTACAAGAAAGGAAGTGTTAAGTGATACACGGATGAACACACTTTCCCACGGATATCCCAACAAGTGTCGAGAGGCGAGCATAATGAATTCCCAACTAAGGGAAAAGACCACGTAACATATGGAAGAATGCATGGTTATTTACTAACTAGGAAGAATGAGGAGAGAAGAATTGGAAAAGAATGAGAAAGATGGTTATCGCAAAATAGTTCGTATCAGAATGATGGACTCGCCTAGAGCACAAGTGTTAATAGAAGATATACAAGATCAATTGTAATGCAGTCAACTTGAGTAACTCTGAATATCAACTAAAGGATATAGAGGGAACTCATGTCTACATATTACATTGGAAAGTGAGACTACTGGTGATGAAATAGTAGTGTGATAAACTCAACAAACCAGGCACAATGATACTACGAGTTCATGGGAGGCAAAGTGGCACAATAAGGTTGTCAACTATGAATTAAGGGTAAAATGGGATGGGAGTGAATGCTCTAGTCACAAAGGAAATATAGTACCAACATATTGTCTAGACCAGAGGGTAAATGTTTGAAACAAATTAAGAGAGGATGAACACTTGTTACGAACCAAACATGTTTAACATCATAGCTCTTGCGTTGCAATACCAGGAAACACTATTGGTGACTACAATACTGGGAATAAAGGTGAGTTACTCATTGAGGATGGAATCAGGTGGACTAAGTCCTATACTTATAAGGAAAACAAGAAGGCATCGTTGAAGAATTTAGAAGGATCTCAAGGTTTATAAAAGGCCATGTTAGGGCCAATGACTTTTGTTGAAGTAAATATATATGAAGGGTGTTGATACGTGTTTTGGGAAGTATTTAGCAGTAAATAGGGATCGTAAGAATGTTCACGAAGGAAGTAGAGTGGTTTCTTAAAATCCTATAAGTCTTATAAGGAGAAAAGAGGGTGGCTAAGAAAGGTATGAGAACGATGTTACTTCACATATTGAGGCAATGCCATGCAGGTTGATGTTATCAGGGTGTGCACGCAAGCTAGTAGATATTATTCATTTGAAACAGATGGTCCCATAAGAAAATTGACCTAGTAATGTCTTTTGTTGGGAAATTTGAAAAAAAAAACAAGTTGTAAGTACTAATAAGATTGTAACTGTATCAAGGAAAATATTGTAGAACTCAATTCCTAGGAGGTCATATGAAAGAGAAATCTGATATAGATGTTTCACTAATGATGAAATATGGCAAGATGATCATTTATGCCTCTAGGCTACTATATGCCTCATGTGTCGAATCAATGATGTCATCACAATGATTAACAATATCAGCACTATTGGTAGTAACCATCATGTCTCTTAGGATATAACCTCCTGAAATGTCGTGCTCAGTACCTTGATGGATTTTTGAATAATTTTAGCCAATTTTGAACCTCGTTGTTCATAATTATAGAAATCAGTGGGGGTTGAAGGCTCAAACATGTCAAAGAAGCATCATCATCCAGTGATTAAATATAATGGATCGGAAGTTTTATGGTCATATTCAAGCTAGCACATTTTAGAGTGATTATTGGAGGTCTCCAAAGGTTTAGTTTGGGTGTTTGGCGGAGAGATTTAGAGTTGAAGAAAGTGAACTGGCTATTCTAAAGGTTTTCTCTATGAATATATTGGGTGAATTGTTAAGGAAGGTAAAGTATGTGTAGTCACATTAGCCTTATGAAATCTTGAAGGAAATAAGCCAAGCTATGAATATGATGTTTCCCTATTATTGTACTTCGTGTACCCGGTGTTTCATGTGTCTATGCCTAAGAAGGTAGTTGGAAATCTTTTGTCTATCATTCCGGTGGAAGCTAGAGAAGGTGAAGTTAATGAATAATTGGCTTATGAGGGGCATCTATTTGTCATCCTTGTTAGATAAAATTGGGAGTTGAGATTGCCTCCGTTAATGTGTTATGACAAAGTCTGTAAGTCGAGGAGGCCACCTTGAGGGCCAAAAGTGTTAAGGAAATAAAATGTTCTCACTTGAGTGTATAGTCAAATGATGGTGATTTGAAAGGTACTTTCTATGTGATATAATTTAAATATGTGCAGCTCATGTCCAGATATCACTCTTGATAATATAATGCTTGTAATGATGAGATTTGTGATGTTGATATACATGGTGATGCTTTATCGAGTTGTGGATGTGTTGATAGGAAGATTTTGGTGATTCTCTGATAGGTGGATAAGCCCAGTTACAGGGGAAACTCTATCGAAATGTTTATGAATTTGTAAAGATAGCCAAATTTTAAGAGCCATAAGTAAGTTGAAATTTTGGAAAGGAAGTATGAGATCGATGTATTCATAAGTGCCAATGTATAATGGTTGGAGGTAGAAGGATAAATCTAGTCTTAGAAGTGACTTGTCAAACATTCGAAGACGAATGTTCTTAAGTGGGGGAGAATGTAACACCCCAGAAAATTTTGAAGTAATTTAGCGCTAGTAAGAAAGTTGATGTGCGCTCATTATATTATTTTGTATGCATACAAGGACTATTAATATAACGGATATCAATTGGATATAATAATAAGTGTACAAGGCATAATATAAGTGATGTGGGGTCTAAGGAGAGCCCTAAGTCCAAGTCAAGTTGAGAATTTCATGATAGACTAAAATTCCAAATGAGTACGCACAAGACCAAATTTTGGACGAGCATATATACATATATATAAGGATTTATGTTGTGGATGACCTATCAAATTAAAGGACTTTGAGTATAGTTTCTAACGCTTCAAACCGTTTGTCATTTGGACATTCCTACAAGAAGTTATGACCAATTTACCAAAGGCTGGCGGAGGAGCCTGCGGATGCGAAGCATCCGAGGCCGCGTCCGAAAGAAAGGCTGGCAGTGAAGTGCTGCCATAGCATCCAGGTCCGCATCCGAGCTTCAAAAAGGAGTGAAGTGGGGATGCGAAGCATCCAGGGCAGCATCCAAAATCCAGAAATCTGGGCCTATTAATACAATATAATTTCGGGGTTCATTTTCCCCATTTCATTTGGACGAGTTTTGGAGCTCTTCTCTTCTCTCTCAAGACCAACAACTCCTCCCATCTTCAAGGTAGGAAATCCCCATTATTTTGATGTGAAATTCCATTATTTCTACACTAGTATTGATGAGATCTACACATAAAATAGATAGATCTTCAAGAAATTTCTTCAAGAACTCAAAGGAGGGTTTTGCAAGATTTCTTCCAAAAGGTAATCCTACACCCTTAGACTTACATGTATGGATATATTATGGGAATATGAGTATAAATTATGTATTGGAACTTATAGTATGGTGATTGGAAGCCATAAGTTCCCAATTTAAATACATAACCATTGTAGAGATTGAAAGGTGATTATTTCATGGAAATTTGTTGGTTGGGTGTGAATGGATGGTCATGTATGTGATGTTGGAAGTTATGAATTGTTTAAGAATGATGATGGGATAAATTATTGGTAAATGGCAGTAGTTGGATGAACTAATTCTATGGTTAAGAGGTGTAGAGATTCATGCCTACTAGGTGTTTGATAAAATACCTAAATGGCCTAAATTATGGAATTTGTTACTAATATGGGTTCCATTGGATGTTGTTATTATAGATTGAAGTTTATAAGAATTACAGAACTTTTTAGAGTTTAAGGAAGCTCAATTGAGGTATGTTGGCTAAACTTTCTCTCTTGGAATTGAATTCCATAATGTTTCCGTAAGTTTCAAAGTATGGGTTACGTATTAAAAGGTTATGGCTTTGAGTCGTGTTTCAATGAAAGATAGTATGCCAAATTGTGTGAGAAAATCTCAATATTCTTAAGACTTTTAATTGCTCATATGTGTACCTAAAGTCTTGATTTGGAAATGTCTTATTGTTGATAATCTATAAAGATGGTTGGAAGTGAAACAAATTAATTGGGGATATAGAGTGTGGCCACTGTGCAAGAATGAAAGTTATACTTGTGGCCAATGGTGCCAATGAAATGAAATGAAATGATGTGAGAAAGTTTATGAAATGAGTCTCGACTCAAATGTTTTAAAAATGACTTTGAAGATAGAATTGTCTAAAAGCTTTTGTACTAAATTCATGCCCATTAGTGGCTGCTTTAACTAATGCTTTGATTTATAAATATGTCCAGTGTGATTCTAGTTTTATATACTCATGTGTTGAAATTGTACATTGTCATTTCTGGGGAAGAGTATTGCAAGAGAAAATGGTGTATTGACTGTTTATAATTCTTCATATGTGTTTCTATGGTTGGTTGGTATGCCTCATTCTTTGGGAAGAAACCACTTGTGTTTGAAGCTCCCATTTCAAATGGATTTGAAGTATATGATTTCTGAAATATCATATATGTTGATATTTGATGGTGATATTTGAAATTGAAAGAGGTGAAAGTGTGGAATATGAAATACGGCCATCGTGCCAGGAATAAAGAATCTTGTGAATGGCCAAATGAGCCAAGGAAATATTGTCGTTATGAATGACTGGAAATACTAATGAGAATTTATACAATGTGAAGGATGTTGAGGTGAGCACAATTGTAATTATCTTACCTCTGTGTGCAAATCAAAAATAAAATATTTTTGGGAGTATCATTAGTAAAACCGAGGAAGGGTCATAAGGCCCACACCTAAAACTATACATGCCGGTGTAGGGGTGAATTGTGGTTATTCCCCTTATTTGGGATGAAATTGTGATATTATTCCCCTTAATTGGGATGAACTGGTAATAATTGTGGAATGGAAAAGTCAACCCACACGGCATATGTGGGAAGACGGCCTAGCTGATCGGGTGGAGATCGGACTCCATGTTGCGCACATGGTGGTACTACTCTTGGTAACAACTTTCTTTCGCATCACATGTCAAACCACTTTGTTCGTGGGGAGATGGCCTAGCCGATCGGGCGTGATCGTACTCCGTGCTAACAAAGACGGTGGTATATCGGTGCTAATGATCTCCCAACCAAAAATATATATTATTTTCGTATTTTGAAAATTATCATGTTTTTAACTGGACATTTGGATATTGTGGATGGTAACTTGCTGTTTCTATGTGTTACCTTTTCTTATATGGGCATTCTATTTTGAAAGAGGACTTTTAGCTATACATACTAGTGCTATTCGACAGTACTAACATCCCTTTTGCCGGGGGCGCTGCATCTTTAAATGGATGCAGGTGGTTCCACAGCTGGAGACATTGATCAGTGATAGCAGTACACCTTCTTTTCAGCTGATTTGGTGAGCCCCACTTCATTTCGGGGTCATGTATTTGTTTCTCATGTACTGTGTTTTGAGGTATAGCCGAGGCCTTGTTGCCGGCATTTCCATATTACTCTTCTATTGTACTTAGAGGCTCCGTAGACAGGTTGTGGGTTATGGTTGATGTTGGGAATTGAACTAGAAATGTTGATAATTGGAAATCATGTTTTTTATTAATTCTATAAACTCGTAATGTTTTGGAAATTATGAATGAATCTGCTAATGGGAATGAAAATGAAGTTGTTAATAAAATCTTTTCAGTGAATGATTAATGGAGTACATCTCCTCCTTATTCATGGATGAGTTTGAGTAGAAGGAAATCTAATAGGCTTGCTCGGCCGGGTTCTCTCGGTTGAGCGCCGGTCGCGCTCCCCGAGTTTGGGGCGTGACAAACTTGCTCCATCAAGAGCTGGGAACAGTTCAAGTTCGAACTGAAGCGCCAGTTCTATCCCCAAAATGATGTCAATGAGGCACGTAGGATGTTGAGAGAGCTCAGGAAAACAACTTTCATTAGCGAGTACGTGAACGAATTCACTAAACTCATCCTGCAGATTTTGAACATGGCGAGTACGTGAACAAGACGTCGATGAAGCTATCGCGGTGGCTGAGTCCTTAAATGATTATAGGGCAGAAGTCACGAAGGCAAAGGACACCAACTTCAAACCCGGTGGAGACCATGGATATCGGGACAATGGCAAACAAGTTGCTGCCCCTAACCGCAATTCCAATTAAGAAGGCAACAAGGCATCTCATTGGCGCGACCGGTATAACCAAAGGAAGAAGGAAGTTAGTCCCCACAATGGTTGTTACATCTGCAAGGACCCTAGTCATGGCTACAAGGATTGTCCTTCTCTGAAGAAACTCGGTGCCATAATTGCGGCCGAGCAGAGGCTAACAGAGGAGAGA
Source organism: Nicotiana tomentosiformis (assembly GCF_000390325.3). Lineage (NCBI taxonomy): Eukaryota > Viridiplantae > Streptophyta > Magnoliopsida > Solanales > Solanaceae > Nicotiana > Nicotiana tomentosiformis. The sequence continues at coordinate 53,760,021 of NC_090819.1, forward strand.
GTCCAAGTTGATGAACAAGCAGGGGAAGCAGTTCAACAACAGTCGAGCATGGCTCATCTTGGCAACATGATACTGGGCGCGGTAGTAGCCAAAAAGCCTGCTTGGAAGCCAGCTGTTGTCACGCCCCAAACTCGAGGAGCGCGACCGGCACTCAACCGAGCGAACCTGGCCGAGCAAGCCTATTAGATTTCCTTCAACCCAAACTCATCCATGAATAAAGAGGAGATGTACTCCATTAATCAAACACTGAAAAGATTTTATTAACAACTTCCATTTCATACCAATTAGCAACTTCATTCATAATTTCCAAAATACTATAATTTTATAGATATAATGAAAAACATGCTTGCCAAATATGAACATTACTAGTTAAATTCCCAACATCGAATATCACCCACAACCTGTCTACGGAGCCTCTAAGTATAACAGAAGAGTAGTATGGAAGTGCCGGTAACAAGGCCCCTGCTATACCTCAAAACACAATGTACATCTCGAATGACATCAGGCCCGGAATAGAGTAGGGCTCACCAAAACCTACTGAATAGAGAGCGACTGCAAAAGAGGACCAAAGCTACCCGCTGATGAACCACCCGCATCCATTAAAGATGCAGCGCCCCCGGCAAAAGGGACGTTAGTACATATGGAACAGTACTAGTATATAAAGCTAAATGTCCTCTTTCAAAATAGAATTCCAATGTAAGAAAGGGAAAACCGTGGAAACAACAATCAACAATCAATGATATTCAAATACCAAGTTAAAACATAATAATTTCCAAAATATGAAGATAACACTGTGAAGTGATAATCAAAATATGATGATACTATTATTTTTGGTTGGGAGATCTTTAGCACCGATATATCACTGTTCACAATATCACCTTTTACAATACTAATATTCACAATACCAATACCACCGTACTTTTAGCACAGAGTCTGATCACGACCCGATCGGATAGGTCATCTCATTAGAGACATTGTTGCGGCCAACCGCACACGCAAGTATATGCGGTCGTCAAGTAATAAAGTGACTAAAAGTCGGATGTCGAACCCACGAGGACTTGTGATTAACTATTAACTAAATTAGACTACCCTAATTATCTAAACAAGAATTAAATATAAAAATATTTTATTCTAAACTAATTAAATAAAAAAATATAAATAATGAACTTTAAACAGAGAAATAGCAGATTTTTATGATATCAATGTAATGAAAAAGATCTAGGGTTATGGGCTATCAAACAATCCTATTGTATTCTTCAATTGAATTAACCGACTAATTTATCTAGCTTATTGGTTGACAGGGTTAATATTGCTCATAAGAATCTGTCGAGTTCTTACTTGCCTATTCAAGCTAACCTAATGCCTATATGTCTATAGAGTTACAATCAACAAGAACGCATTTATAATTCCTGTAAATCAACCAAGCAAGGCAATTAAGTATATGTCTATCCTAACCACGAATCTGTTCCCCGATGCCCAAGTTCAAGAACTTGCTCTACTCAATCCTATATGCAATCTAGAATTCCCACTTTCGAGTTCAATTCTAGATTTGTAGATCGTATTCAATTGGTGATCAAGCAATTAAATAATTAAGTGCAAGATAGAATAAATAAACCAATATGATAAATCAAGAAGGCAAAATCAATATCCGAATAACAATAGTCATGAAAGAACCACAACCCTAGAACGTGAAGTTTAGCTCCACATAGACATGGTAGTCAAACAACAAATCATACAAAGAAACATAAAAATTACTTTGTTTGGTGAGAGAAAGATGGAACTTGATGAATTCCGGCCTCCACGACGGCTCTGTGCTTGTGTTTTTTCTCTCAAAACGTCCTCTTCCTTTTTAAAATAGGTTTAAGTTGGCTTTTATATGAGTTGTGGGCGTCTTAGGTTCGAAATAACCGAGTCCCGGTCGAAATAGGACATGTTCACGTTTTTGAGCGTCCAGGGCAGCGTGGGGTGCTGGCCCTGGCGCTCAAATATTTTAGCTGCTGTAAATTGCGCCACAGCCAGCGCCCCACGCTCGTTGTGGCCCTCAAATTTCACTTTTTGCCTTTTTGTCCCGATTTCGCTCCAATTCGTGCCCTTTCATTCCAAATTGCATCCGAATGATCCCTACACATAGAAATACCAAAATTTAGCACAAGTAATCATATTAAACATCTCAAATCATCGAGACATGAGCAAAATGTGAGGCGGTATATATCAGAATATGCATATATTAAGCCGATTATCAACACCCTACACTTAGACTCTTGCTCGTCCTCGAGCAATGGAACTATATTAGCACCCCCAAAATGTACTTAGCACTATGAAAGAGGACCTCACAATTAACTCAATCAAACACCCTACCTTTTGACTATGATCGATGTCGGCAATTAAGCATGAACACACAAATTTCACATTCTTCCTGATTTTAAATAGCCCAAGTATACTCAATATTTTTCAACCAACTCAATCAACTCAAGCAACCTCTCCACAACCACCTTACCTCAGGAGACGACTCGTTACCACTAAGCATCCTCAACTAACGCACTCACCCAACACAAAAAAGTGTACAATATCACCAATCCGTCATGAGATCAAGTGCCCTCACCACAAGCAAAAGAGTGAATATCAAAGTAGTCCACAAATTTAAATATGTCATTGAACATAAATTAAGGACATCACACAATTGAACAACATTCACTCACTCTCACAAAGAATTCATGTGCATCCCGTGGTCGTACCATAAGCTTGCCCGTAGTGTACATCTCTACTAATCTAAGCTAGCTAAATCTAGGATCAATTAGGACTTTAAGATTGTAATGTAGGCTAAGGGATGGGTAGGATACATTTAGGAATAGTGACTAATCCTCCTAAGCACTTTAATACACTACACTCACAATTCAAGCGCAATTGCTTCGCAACCCATTCACTTGTCATACACCATAACTAACATAGCCCTTTTTTCCATCAAGCACCTCTATGGTTTCACTAGCACGAGTGAGAAGGATTAGGAGGTGTGTCTTTCTACATTATTTGAACTTTTGTTTGCTCTTTCTTGCAAAACAATTCCTCTTGTTTTTTTTTTTTCATACTCCATACATTGAAGTTCATAAGCTAGTGACCTTTATTCACAATTTTAGTGCACCTTAAGGGCCCTTCCATGGTTCCACTCGAAAGCCACTTCCCAATCTCTCACCTTACTTCTTCTAGCAACTAAGTGCCTTAGGAGGTAAAGGTTCAACAATCTCATATTAAGAAAAAAGTAGGAGTACGGCTTGTAATGTGGGTGCCAAGGAAACTGTCTATAGGCTCAAAGGGGATAGCAATGGAAAAATTCTATTTGTCAGTGACAAACACCTTTATGGTCAAGCAAGAAACGCCTACGTCAGCTCCTAGATTAGCACAACTTAATGATTTCGCGTTGATTAACACACAGGGCAAGTTCTAGACTACACAAGATAGCACAAAATATCAACAATCCTTACACACACATGGCACTTAACTCACTCAAGACGGTTCTGTGTGACTCTCAGGTCAAGCAAGCATATCAAGTTGAGAATGTTTTAAGCAACACTGCACTAGGTGGCATACAAGTCAATCAACTGAGAAAAAGGCGTCAAAGAGTAGGCTACTTAATTTACTTGGGCATTACAATTCAAATCATATATGCAGGAAGACAGAGCACATGCCCTAACTTAACTTGCCAACACCAAACATGTCAACAGGTACCTCAGAGCAATCTTGGTTTTCTCCCTTTTCCTACTCCTAAAAAAAAACTAAACTAAATTTTTCGGTTCGAGCTACACCCTTGGAAAAGAACCAATGTCGAAAGAAAAACAAAGGGATACTACCTAACTACCTAAAAAAGCAAAAGTAAATCTTTTTGGTATTTTTAATCAGACTTTAATCCCTCAAAAAAATTGTCCAACAGATCCATCGTCGGAAAAAGTCCAAAAACAAAATTTCAATTTTTTCTCAATTTTTTTCTGTTTTTTTTAATCTTTTTTTTTTAATTACTACTGCTTCTATACTACACCATTAATTCTACTAACTATGCTATTAAAAATAAGAAGCTAGCTAACAATAAAAAGATAAGAAACTAACAATATACTAATATAATACTATAGAAAGAATAGAGAATCTTTCACCCCACACTTAAAAGAGTGCAGTGTCCTCAATGCACAAATAAAGTAAAAATAACAAGGGTGGACAAGAAACTCCCTGAAAAACCAAAGGCCGAAACAATAGCAGCTCACGGGATACTAAGACTTCTCCCATAGATGGTCCTTTGTGCGGGTACCTCACACTAGTTCCAACCATCTGGCTCGCTTTTGCATGCTTCCAGTGACTTTTCTTCCTATGCTCATAATCCTACCAAACAAAACAACACTACAAAAATAATAAAATAAACAAAAATAAATAAAGCAGTAAAGCTGGGTTGCCTCCCAACAAGTGCCTAATTTAATGTAGCGGCACGACGTGAACCACTTTTTGCCTCCACCTCGAACTTATGAATTGAGCCCCTAACATGGCATCCAGTCTGCGGCTATGCTCCAGTGGTGGGGCTACAATGATAACTAGGCCAAGTAATAAATTTTTCACTCTACACTTCCCGGCCATTAGATGAGGAATGTAATTTTTGCTTTTTGGCACAACAAATTCAAGAATATAGGTACTCTCATCCTCACCCTTTGACCCCCTCACTAGCTCAGATGGCTCGATTATTATCTTACTATCTAAACACAATGTGGAAAAATGATTGGAATGAGGTCTAATGCGCCCTAACTCATGAATTGTACTACTATTTACATCCCCATATATACACACACTCAAGTCTCCCAAAGTAATATTATCTATTCCCTCATATGACTCTACAGCATTCTTCTCAACATTGGCATCCTCAAGAAAAATATGGTCTAATGATTGGTATTCTCGTTTTAGCTCCTCAATTTGGTCTAGAAGATTTTTTTCAGCTTCACACAACTTATCATTAAATTGTTGGCCATTACATGCATCAACCTTTTGCACAGCCAAGCCAACGTATCAATTTTATTTGCAAGATCACCTCTCTCCTTAGACCAATTATTCACCAACGTTGTCAGAAGACAACATCGTTTCGCATATTCCCTTAATCGAGAATATTCGTCCCAATACCAACCCTTACTCCAATATTCAAATCCAGATTTCCAAGAGTTCAGGTCATGACAAGCCCAAAATGACGGGCCATATAAGTCTTCCGTCAACCAAGAGTCTTCATCAATAACCTTACCTCCATATATTTCATCCCCAGATGTCATGGTGAAAGAACTAGAAACACACTAAGAGAAAAATCAAATATTTATAAAAATAAAATATTTACAAAAAGAGAAGGAAAAAAAACTTGTAAAGATAAAAGTAAAAGCCTAATGTAGAAAAATAGTTAATTTCTAAGTCCCCGGCAATGGCACCAAAAACTTATTGCGGCCAAACGCACACGCAAGTTTACGCGGTCGTCAAGTAATAAAGTGACTAAAAGTCGGATGTCGAACCCACGAGGACTTGTGATTAACTATTAACTAAATTAGACTATCCTAATTATCTAAACAAGAATTAAACCTAAAAATATTTTATTCTAAACTAATTAAATAAAAAAATATAAATAATGAACTTTGAATAGAGAAATAGCAGATTTTTATGATATCAATGTAATGAAAAAGATCTAGGGTTATGGGCTATCTAACAATCCTATTGTATTCTTCAATTGAATTGACCGACTAATTTATCTAGCTTATTGGTTGACAGGGTTAATATTGCTCATAAGAATCTGTCGAGTTCTTACTTGCCTATTCAAGCTAACCTAATGCCTATATGTCTATGGAGTTAGAATCAACAAGAACGCATTTATAATTCCTGTAAATCAACCAAGCAAGGCAATTAAGTATATGTCTATCCTAACCATGAATCTGTTCCCCGATGCCCGAGTTCAAGAACTTGATCTACTCAATCCTATATGCAATCTAGAATTCCCACTTTCGAGTTCAATTCTAGATTCGTAGATAGTATTCAATTGGTGATCAAGCAATTAAATAATTAAGTGCAAGGAATAAATAAACCAATATGATAAATCAAGAAGGCAAAATCAATATCCGAATAACAATAGTCATGAAAGAACCACAACCCTAAAACGTGAAGTTTAGCTCCACATAGACATGGTAATCAAACAACAAATTATACAAAGAAACATAAAAATTACTAAGTTTGGTGAGAGAAAGATGGAACTTGATGAATTCCGGCCTCCATGGCGGCTCTGTGCTTGTGTTTTTTCTCTCAAAACATCTTTTTCCTTTTTAAAATAGGTTTAGGTTGGCTTTTATATGAGTTGGGGGCGTCTTGGGGTCAAAATAACCGAGTCCCGGTCGAAATAGGACATGTTCACGTTTTTTGAGCGTCCAGGGCAGCGTCGGGCGCTGGCCCTAGCGCTCAAATATTTTAGCTGCTGTAAATTGCGCCGCAGCCAGCATCCCATGCTGGCTGTGGCCCTCAAATTTCACTTTTTGCCTTTTTGTCCCGATTTCGCTCCAATTCGCGCCCTTTCGTCCCAAATTGCATCCGAATGATCCCTACACATAGAAATACCAAAATTTAGCACAAATAATCATATTAAACATCTCAAATCGTCGAGACATGAGAAAAATATGAGGCGTTATATATCAAAATATGCATACATTAAGCCGATTATCAGACATCAACTACAATCACTCTCAATACCAATACCACCGTACTCTTAGCACGGAGTTCGATCACGACCCGATTGGCTAGGCCATCTCATTAAAAACATCAACCACAATCACAATTTCAATTACATTCCAGCACAGTCACCACTATGTGTGCGGCATGGTCTCCGATCACGACCCGATCGGCTAGGCCATCTCCTCCGAGACATCATCCATTTCTATCAATCAATCTCTTCCCAATCAAGGGGAACGATTTTATCACATGAATCTCATCCCAAATAAGGGGAATAATTCGCAGAATAACATAGGTACAAATGTATTTACCTCATCATCTTTCACATTATATGAATCTCCACTAGTATTTTCAACCAATAACAACAACAATATTTCCTTGGCTCTTTTGGCCATTCACAAGATTCTTTAATCAAGGCACGGTAGCCGTATTCGATATTCCAAACTTTCATTTCTTCCCTCTCATGTATCATCATCATCATAAATATCAACATATATAATATTCCAAAAATCACAACTTTAAGTTCATTAGAAATGAACAATTTAAGCATAATAGATTTCTTTCCGAGAAATGGAGTAAAATAATTGGCAATTGATGCGCAAGTTAAAATCATCAACATGTAACACACAATTTATTCTTGAAATACTTTTACCCAAAGAGCAATACACATTTTCAACTCATGAATACATAAGAGCTCAAAACACGTTGGAAATACTTATGAAACATAGCGTTAGTTGAAACAACCCGATTTGGGCACGACTTGAGTACATAAGCTTTTAGGCAAATCTATTTTCGAAGTCAATTTGGATCAATTAAATCACGGATTATTTCATAACCTTTCTCACGTCATTTTATTTCATTGACACCATTGGCCACAAGTATAATTTTTACTCTTGGCACGTTAGCCACACTTTATATCCCCAATTCACTTATTTCACTTCCTACCATCTTAATAGATTATCAACAATAAGACATTTCCAATAAATACTTTAGTTACACATATGAGCAATTAAGAGTCTTAAGCATAATGAGATTTTCTCACATAATTTGGCAACATAACCTTCATTTGAAACACGACTCAAAGACATAGCATTTTAATACATATATCATTCTTGAACACATTCCCAAAGGATAACATAATTTGATAGAAACATTCGGAATACGTTTTGAATACATAATTCTCGATACTTTGCTTATTCGGTACAATCAAATTTATTGGGAACAACTCGAAACATAGAATAAGGAACTTGAGCCAACAATACTTGAAACTTACGGGAAGATCATGGAATTCATTTCTAAAAGAGTAGTTTAGCCAACATACCTCAATTGAGCTTCTTTAAGCTCTAAAATGTATTGGAATTCTTATCAACTTCAATCTATAATAACAACATCCAATGGGACCAATATTAGTAACAAATTCCATAATTTAGGTCATTTAGGCATTTTATCAAACACCTAGTAGGTATGAATCTCTACATCTCTTAACTATAGAATTAGTTCATCCAACTACTATCATTTACCCAACAATTTATCCCACCATCATTCTTAAACAATTCATAACTTTCAACATCACATACATGACCATCCATCCACACCCAACCAACAAAATTCTATCAAATAATCATCTTTCAGTCTCTACAATGGTTATGTATTTAAATTGGGAACTTATGGCTTCCAATAACCATACCATGAGTTCCTATACTTAATTAATACTCATATTCCCATAATATATCCATAAATATAAGTCTAAGGGTGTAGGATTACCTTTTGGAAGAAACTTGCAAAACCCTCCTTTGAGTTCTTGAAGAAATTTCTTGAAGATCTATGTATTTTATGTGTAGATTTCATCAATACTAGTATAGAAATGATGGAATTTCACACCAAAATAATGAAGATTGCTTAACTTGAAGAAGAGGGGAGTTGGTGGTCTTGAGAGAGTGGAGAAGAGCTCCAAAATTCGTCCAAATGAAATGGGGAAAATGAACCCCGAAATTGTATTGTATTTATAGGCCCAGATTTTTGGGTTTCGGATACTGCCATGAATGCTTCGCATCCCTACTTCACTCCTCTTTGAAGCTCGGATGTAGACCTAGATGTTATGGCAGCACTTCACTGCCAGCCTTTCTTTCGGATGCGGCCTCGGATGCTTCGCATCCGCAGACTCCTCCGCCAGCCTGTGGTAATTTGGTCATAACTTCTTGTAGGAATGTCCAAATGACAAACGGTTTGAAGCGTTAGAAACTAGTCTCGAAGACCGTTAATTTTATAGGTCATACATCACATAACTCTCTCTCTATATATATATATATGTAGATATGCTTGTCCTAAGTTTGGTCTTGTGCGTACTCATTTGGAACTTTAGTCTATCATGAAATTTCCAATTTGACTTGGACGTAGGGCTCTCCTTATTCCCCACATCACTTATAATATGCCTTGTACACTTATTATCATATCCAATGGATATCCATCCTATTAATAGTCCTCTTCTTCACACAAAATATTATAATTAGCGCACATCGACTTTCTTAATAGCCCTTAAGTACTTCGAAATTTTTGGTGTTACATTCTCCCCCACTTAAGAACATTCGTCCTCGAATGTTTCACAAGTCACTTATAAGAAAATAGTTATCCTTCTACCTCCAACCATTATACATAGGCACTTATGACTACATCGATCTCATACTTCCTTTCCAAAATTTCAACTTACTTATGGCCCTTAAAATTTGGCTATCTTTACAAATTCATACAAATTTCGGCAGAGTTTCCCCTGTAACTGGGCCTATCCACCTGTCAGAAAATCACCAAAATTACTCTATCAACACATCCACAACTCGACAAAACATCATAATATATATCAACAGTACTAATCTCAACATTACAAGCATTATATTATTAAGAGTGATATTTGGACATGAGCTGCAAATATTTAAATCATAACACATAGAAAGTACCTTTCAAATCACAACCACTTGTTATACAACCAAGCGAAAACATTTTCTTTCCACAACACTTTCGGCCTTCAAGGTGACCTTCACGACTCACAGAATTTACCATAACACATTAACGGAGGAAATCTCAACTCCCAATCTTATCTAACAAGGATGAAAAATAGATACCCCTCATAAGCCAATTATCCATTAACTTCACCTTCGCTAGCTTCCACCGGAACGATAGAAAAAGGATTTCCAACTACCTTCTTAAACATAGATACATGAAACACCGGGTACATGAAGTACAATAATAGGGAAATATCATATTCATAGTTTGGCATATTTCCTTCAAGATTTCATAAGGCCTAATGTGACTACACATACTTTACTTTTATTAACAATTCACATAGCATCCTCATGGCGAAAATATTGAGAATAACCCGTTCACTTTCTTCAATTCTAAATCTCTACGCCGAACACCCAAACTAAACCTTTGGCGACCTCCAACAATTAGTCAAAGATGTACTAGCTTGAATATGACCATAAAGTTTCCTATTCAATATATTTTATCACGGGATGACGCTTCTTCTTTGACATGTGACATATGGGAGGCATAATCGGAAGGATAAAGACATTGGCGTCAGTTATTCTTGGAAGAATATTATTCATGAAAAGGACAATAATAATTATTTCATTCCATATATGCCTTATTTGGCAATAGTAGGCCTCAAAGAGCAATAGCCAAGTACGTGACACCAGTCGTCTCCTGGAGTGTAGGGTTTAACTTGAAATGAGAATATTTTGGCACCCAAAATGTGATATGGGTTTCAAAATGCATGAAATTGCTTTACGCTCTTAACATTAACTGACACAAAGAATCTATGTCACAAGCCCATGGGGATGAAAAAAAAGTTGAACACTTATGAGATTATTATCATTCTGACAGCTTAACCTTTCCTCATAGTTGATCCTATATGAGAGGACTAGAGATACAACAAACTTGTCTTTCAAATCAATATGCTCATGATATGTGCCAAAATCTGAAAGCATCTAATTTCAACCTTTCACGAGTGAAACCATATAGCTAGGACATCCTAATATTGGGGTGAAATCATGTATTGGTTAGAGAGAATGAACACTTTGCTATGAGCTAGACATGTTTCTACAATAACAACTCTCAAGCTGCCATATTAGGCCACTTCACGGGAACTACAATACTAGGAACAAAGTGAGTTACTCACTGAGGCATGCTCTAGGTGGACATGAAAATCATATTGAGATGGGCGAACAAAAAGATCTTCTTGTGACGAATTTGTGAAAATTTCAAATTTCCTAGAAACTTTATGTAGAGAATTGACACTTTTCAATTTACATGTACACATATGATAGGTGTTGAGATATGCTCTCATGTTACTAGACAGTGAAAAGGATTCATGATAATATACACAAAGGAGTAAAGTAATTGTTCCAACCATATGAGCCACATACACCAGAGAGAAAAAGAGTGGCTCAAGAAGGATCTCAACACTAGGCCACTATACATTGGATTTGATACCACATAGGTAAACTTTATGACTGTGCATGCATAAGCACAAGTGAGCAAATATTATCCATTTGAATCAAAAGGTTCTGTAAGAAATTCATCAAGTATAGTCCCTTGTTGAGAATTTAGGGAAGCAAGTGGTAAGTATTAGCCCAGGGTTATAACTCAATTCATGGAAATACTTATAGTGCTCAATTCCACAAGAGGTTGTAAATAAGAGAATTTAAGATAGAGTGGCTTCATGATAATGAGTCTCGTTCATAAAGTAAGTACATTGAATGTTTTGTGATTTAACGTTTTGGTTAAGACCATATTTGTGTAGGCCCCTTCAATATGGATGTACATATACAACAAGGAAAATAATGAGGTGTTCACAATAAGGTAGCCAGGAGTGACTCACTTTGTGATTTTAGATTGATATGGAAATACCTTAATTCATGCCCTTTGACTCCACATCCATAACATACATTGGTACCATAGTGACATAACCCCGAATGATATCTCTTACACTTCACGCAACGGGGATAAGGTCCACTAAACTGACTCTCCCCACTGACCTGGTGTTTACCCTTTTTGTATACACCAAAAACATTCCCCCTATCCTTTCTCCAAGCCTTCATGGAGGGAGTAACAATCTTTATACCGGTTTGTTATGTGGGCCATTGGAATTTCCCAAGCCTGCCACCCCTAACACACTCTTGAGCGTACTCACAACACGACACAAAATGTTCCCGCCTGAATATCGGGCAGACCGGGAAGGGTGTAACCAACCTAAGGGCTTTTTTTCTTCTTGTGCCCCCTCTTTCCACAACCATAACATATTTCAAGAATCATCCAACATAAACCCGAGTTGCTCTTCTTCATATCAATTCTGGCTTATTGATGCCAATAATCCTCTTTTATTTCTTAGGTGCTCTCGCCACATATTCCGGTGGTGCGGTAACATTAATAGGAAGAAGGACACTTCCCCTAGCAACTGATTCTTTCAATACCTCCTCGCTGCCTCAAACTCGTGGGTTACTCATATGGAAAATGAGATATGACGAGGAAATTAGCTTCATATCTTAAGCTTTATCACACGATATGGAGTATCAAAGAAGTGTGAAATTCCTAAATGTCCAAGTAGCCTTCTCATTATAGATGTGGTCAACAATACACTGATAAGAAGGACTCTACTAGACACGGCTCCGAGACATCCTCGGACACTTTAAAACCTTAGGCTTCAATACCAAGTTTGTCATGCCCCAAACTCGGGGAGCGCGACCGGCGCTCAACCGAGTGAACCCGGCCGAGCAAGCCTATTAGATTTCCTTGTACCTAAACTCATCCATGAATAAAGAGGAGATATACTCCATTAATCAAACACTGAAAAGATTTTATTAACAACTCTCATTTCATATCCATTAGCAACTTCATTCATAATTTCCAAAATATTACAAGTTTATTGATATAATGAAAAACATGCTTGCAAATACCAACATTACTAGTTCAATTCCCAATATCGAATACCACTCACAACCTGTCTACGAAGCCTCTAAGTATAATAGAAGAGTAGTATAGAAGTGTCGGCAACAAGGCCCCTGCTATACCTCAAAATACAATGTATAACTCGATTGACATCAGGCCCGGAATAGAGTAGGGCTCACCAAAACCTGTTGAATAGAGAGCGACTGCTAACGAGGACCAAAGCTGCCCGTTGATGGACCACCTGCATCCATTAAAGAAGCGGCAAAAGGGACATTAGTACATATGGAATAGTACTAGTACGTAAAGCTAACTGTCCTCTTTCAAAATAGAATGCCAATGTAAGAAAGGGAAAACCGTGGAAAAAACAATCAACAATCAATGATATTCAAATGCCAAGTTAAAACATAATAATTTCCAAAATATGAAGATAACACTGTGAAGTGATAATCAAAATATGATGATACTATTTTTTTTGGTTGGGAGATCTTTAGCACCGATATATCACTGTTCACAATATCACCTTTTATAATACTAATATTCACAATACCAATACCACCGTACTTTTAGCACAGAGTCTAATCACGACCCAATCGGCTAGGCCATCTCATTAGAGACATCAACCACAATCACTCTCAATACCAATACCACCATACTCTTAGCACGGAGTTCGATCACGACCCGATCGGCTAGGCCATCTCTTTAGAGACATCAACCACAATCACAATTTCAATTATAATTTCCAGCACAATCACCACCATGTGTGTGGCATGGTGTCCGATCACGACCCGATCGGCTAGGCCATCTCGTCCGAGACCTCATCCATTTCTATCGATCAATCTCATCCCAATTAAGGGAATGATTTTATCACATGAATCTCATCCCAAATAAGGGGAATAATTCGAAAAAATAACATAGGTACAAATGTATTTACCTCATCATCTTTCACATTGTATGAATCTCCACTAGTATTTTCAACCAATAACAACAACAATATTTCCTTGGCTCTTTTGGCCATTCACAAGATTCTTTAATCATGGTACAATGGCCGTATTTGATATTTCACACTTTTATTTCTTCCCTCTCATGTATCATCATCATAAATATCAACATATATAATATTCCGGAAATCACAACTTTGAATTCATTAAAAATGAACAATTTAAGCACAATAGATTTCTTTCCGAGAAATGGAGTAAAATAACTGACAATTGATGCGTAAGTTAAAATCATCAACATATAACACACAATTTATTCTTGAAATACTTTTCCCCAAAGAGAAATACACATTTTCAATTCATGAATATATAAGAGCTCAAAACACGTTGAAAATACTTACGAAACATAGCGTTAGTTGAAACAACCCGATTTAGGAACGACTTGAGTACATAAGATTTTAGGCAAATCTATTTACGAAGTCAATTTGGATCAATTAAATCAAGGCTTATTTCATAACCTTTCTCACATCATTTCATTTCATTGACACCATTGGCCACAAGTATAATTTTTACTCTTGGCACGTTAGCCACATTTTATATCCCCAATTCATTTATTTCACTTCCTACCATCTTTATAGATTATCAACAATAAGATATTTCCAATCAAGACTTTAGTTACACATATGAGCAATTAAGAGTCTTAAGCATAATGAGTTCTTCTCACACAATTTGGCAACATAACCTTCATTTGAAACACGACTCAAAGACATAGCATTTTAATACACATATCATTCTTGAACACATTCCCAAAGGATAACATAATGTGATAGAAACATTCGGAACATGTTTTGAATACATAATTATCGACACTTTGCTTATTCAGGATAATCAAATTTATTGGGAACAACTCGGAACATAGAATAAGTAACTTGAGCCAACAATACTTGAAACTTACGGGAAGATCATGGAATTCATTTCTAAAAGAGTAGTTTAGCCAACATACCTCAATTAAGCTTACTTAAACTCTAAAATGTTTCGGAATTCTTATCAACTTCGATCTATAATAACAACATCCAATGGGACCAATATTAGTAACAAATTCCATAATTTAGGCCATTTAGGCATTTTATCAAATACCTAGTAGGCATGAATCTCTACATCTCTTAACCGTAGAATTAGTTCATCCAACTACTATCATTTACCAACAATTTATCCCACCATCATTCTTAAATAATTCATAACTTCCAACATCACATACATGACCATCCATCCACACCCAACCACCAAAATTCCATCAAATAATCACCTTTCAATCTCTACAATGGTTATGTATTTAAATTGGGAACTTATGGCTTCCAATCACCATACCATGAGTTCCTATACTTTATTCATACTCATATCCCCATAATATATCAATACATGTAAGTCTAAGATGTAGGATTACCTTTTGGAAGAAATCTTGCAAAACCCTCCTTTGAGTTCTTGAAGAGATTTTGTCACGACCCAACTGGAGGGTCATGACTAGCACCCGGGCCATACTTGCCGAGCACCAACGTACATTTTATCTAACCTTCCTTATTATCTTTAAGGGCCGACAAGACCAATATAAATGAAAGACATGGATCATGAACATCCAACAATGAAAGATAATGTCATGAACATACGTAACATGGGACGACAAGACTGTCAAGAAACTATATATAAGGTACGAGCTATCATGATGCCATGAAAGACTATACAACAAAAATCAGCCGACAAGGCATTCCAAACCATACATGAGTCGACACCTGTCTATGAGCCTCTAAAAGAACATAAGTGCTACAACATTGCCGGAACAGGGCCCCGACATACCCATAAGGTCTATAACAAAAATGCATACCAAGACCACGGCAAGTCCGGAGAAAGGATCTTGCCAATAACGCTGAACCGGATAGCCTACTGTGATGGGGGAGCTGCGTCTACCCATCTATCAGGACCTGCAGCACGACATGCAGCGTCCACAAATAAAAAGGACGTCAGTACGAATAAAGTACTGAGTATGTAAGGCAGAATAGCATAAGTAAGAACAATAATGTAAACAGTGATAGGGAATATACAACCTGTGACATCTGGGTACCTCTGAGGGCTACTGACATGAAATACATGATACATACATATATATATACATAAACGTTTAAAACATATGCCTTTGTGGGCATCATCATCATCATATCGTACCCGGCCATAATAGGCTCGGTAAAACGTACCCGGCCATCATAGGGCTCGGTAGAATCGTACCCGGCCACGTGGAGCTCGGTAAAACCCAACTGATCAGTGGTTGCACAATAGGTGCCATACCCGGCCGACTATAGCGCGGCTCGGTAGAGTAAAATAGATACATATATATGATGCATGCTGGACTCGTTGGAATCATAATTTGAACCTTTCGGAGTGACGTAAGGTCGGTATCCTTCGTACACGTTATTAGGATTAACTCTTCATCAAGAATCTTATAAGAATCAGGAACTACCAACAACATTGATAATATAAGAATAAGAGAAGTAACATCAATATCAATCGTTTCATAAGAAGGGCAGCAATGTAAGTACTGCTAGTTTCTAAGAGTAGAGTATCTTTGGGAGCTCGTTCATTACATTATGTACAATTGGAGTCGTGCAAAAGAATGAAGGGGATAGACTCACATACCTTGTATATACTGCCCAACCTCAAGCTATGCAAATATCACGACTCCTTAGTCTACAATAAGACAAATGACACTATCATTATCGTTTAAGCGTCGTAACTATTATGTATCGACCACGACCTATTTTACGATGAAACGGACAGCACCTCCCCTATTTATATGACTTCCCACAAGTCAATACAATCACCAAACAGCCCAAACAACATCATTAATAATCATATTGAGCCTCCAAAACAGTCCACCAACCAACAACATTACTACCAAGCTTTTCGATATATATTTCACAAGTTCTAGCTTCAACGACTTAGCTGCAACTTGGATAATCTTAAATATATATAGAGTAAGAGGTTACTTACCTTTAAACAGAAAGAACAACTCCAATTTGACCTTAATTTTCTATGAAATATCCCTTCAATTCTGCCACAAGAACAAGGAAGCGAAACTAGCAATTAATTCGGGTTTTTCGGCACTAGAATTACTTTAGAAGACTTGAAATCACCTAGGGTTGATATTAAAAACTTGAAGGTGTATTTACAGAACATAAAGCACTTAAAACAACCTCCCACACGAGCTGGAACAACACAAAAATCAGCAACAACAAGAAAAACAAGAAACTTACTAGCACCACGGGATTCCCGACATTTGATTTGTGTTGTTTGCCCTTTGTTTGGGTCTTGGATCATGAGAGAACCTTGAGAGAATGTTTTTAGGTTTATAAGGTCTGAATATACTGAAAAATAATGACTTAAAACGGGGTTGAGTTATCTTATATATGTCCAAATGTCTTAAACCGCCTTTGTGGGCCCCATAGAGAGCAGCTTGGCGCACTCTCGCGAAAATGCGAATATCTCTCTATTCCGAGATCGTATCGACGAACGGTTTAATGAGTTGGAAACTAGACTCATAGATCTTCAATTTGATAGGTAGATCACCCCATAATTCCAAGCACATTGGGAGTAAAATGCAGTAACATTTGACCTAAAGTTTAAGTAAAATTATAAACCTAAGTTGTGACAACCTTTATCAACTTTTATTTCATAACTCGCTTGACTTCAAGACTTATGATGCGGATATTATATGATTCAAATACATTAAAACAATACCTCTTGGGACAGTTAATCACCTCTAGTGTTATCCGAAAATACGGGTTACAACATCCTTGATTAGCTTAACTTCAAATACTTGTTAACCACTCTTATACACCCTTGTATCGTTTAAGACCAATAGGATTAACTTATTATCATCTCAAAGATAATCTCTTCTTGGATTTACGTCGACTACCTTACGGCGTGATCTATGATATGCGAATTTGGGTTGTAACATCCTCTCCCCCTTAGGAACATTCGTCCTCGAAT
Source organism: Nicotiana tomentosiformis (assembly GCF_000390325.3). NCBI lineage: Eukaryota > Viridiplantae > Streptophyta > Magnoliopsida > Solanales > Solanaceae > Nicotiana > Nicotiana tomentosiformis. Next base: position 53,777,654 of record NC_090819.1, read on the forward strand.
GTAAGGGTTTATGGGGTGTCTAACTCATCGTGGATTCCGACGGAGATTTCCGGCTGAGTTTCCCTTATAAAATGGACACTAGCCAAACTTGCAAGCAGTTAAACCCAACCTATGGCCATACAAGACTATACAAAGCATTATGGATATGTACATTATCTGCATATCACCATTTTGTATTAAAAAAAGAGTATTCACAAGCTATTGCTTATCTCATAGAGCCGTTTCACCTTATAATGCGTCCTTCTTTCCCCCGGCATCCTCGTTATCTTCACTCTGGAATAGGTAAGGGTATTTAGACTTCATCTCCTCTTCTGCTTCCCATGTCATTTCTTCTATATTCTTGTTCCTCCATAATACTTTCACGGAAGCTACATCCTTTGTTCTCAGCTTGCGGACTTGTCGATCTAATATAGCCACTGGCACTTCATCATATGATAGATCCTTTGTAACTTGTACATCTTTGATAGGGATGACCCGAGAAGGGTCTTCCTCAACATAGATACATGGAATACCGGGTGGACAAATTCCAATTCAGATGGCAATTCTAACTCGTAAGCAACCTGTCCAATTCGTCGAAGAATTTTGTACGGCCCAATATACCGCGGACTCAACTTACCCTTCTTCCCAAAACGCATAACACCCTTCATCGGCGAGATCTTCAGGAAAACCCAATCACCAACCTTAAATTCCAGATCACGACGTCGGACGTCGGAATAAGACTTTTGCCTGCTTTGTGCCGTCCTCAGTCGCTCTTGTATCACTTTCACCTTCTCAATGGCTTGGTGAATCAAATCTGGCCCATATAATTCTGTCTCACCGACTTCGAACCATCCAACTGGTGATCTACATCTCCTCCCGTACAGTGCCTCATACGGGGCCATTTTAATACTGGAATGATAGCTATTATTGTAGGCAAATTCTATAAGTGCCAGATGGTCATCCCAATTCCCCTTGAAATCTAGAACACATGCTCGTAGCATATCTTCAAGCATCTGGATGGTACGTTCAGCCTGTCCGTCAGTCTGCAGATGGAATGCAGTGTTGAGATTTACTTGTGTGCCTAAACCCTTCTGAAAAGACCTCCAAAAGTTAGCCGTAAATTGAGCTCCTCGGTCTGATATAATAGATACCGGCACACCATGAAGCCTAACAATCTCCTTGATATACAACTTCGCATAATCTTCAGCCGTGTAAGTTGTCTTAACTGGTAGAAAATGGGCAGATTTTGTAAGTCGATCAACTATCACCCAAATGGAGTCAAACTTATGATAAGAGCGAGGTAATCCAATAATGAAGTCCATATTAATCACCTCCCATTTGTAGGTCGGAATCTCTATATTCTGAATCAATCCACTGGGTTTCTGATGCTCGATCTTTACTTGTTGATAATTAGGACACTGGGCTACAAATTCTGCAATAGACTTCTTCATGTTATCCCACCAATACTGCTCCTTAACGTCATGATACATCTTTGTCGAGCCAGGATGGATAGAATATCGGGACTGGTGAATCTCAATCATAATCTTCTCTCGCAACCCTGCCACACTAGGTACACATAATCGGCCCTGGTATCTCAGTGTCCCATCTCCTCCGATCTTGAAAGCTGTAATCTTACACTGCTAAATTCCCTCTCTCAATCTTACTAAGGTAGGATCTTCATATTGCCGTGCTTTTACCTCGGCTACCAAAGATGATTCTGCTGTATTCTGTACAGTAACACCTCCGTCATCAGAGTCCAACAATCTGATTCTCATATTGGCCAGCTGGTGAAGCTCTTTGGTCAACCCTTGTCTACCTGCCTCAATATGTATTAAGCTTCCCATTCACTTACGGCTGAGAGCGTCTGCCACAACATTGGCTTTACCAGGATGGTGCAATATCTCGATGTCGTAGCCTTTCAGTAATTCAAGACACCTACGCTGCCTCAAATTCAACTCCTTCTGCTTGAAGATGTATTGTAAACTCTTGTGATCTGTGTAGATGTCAACATGGACGCCGTATAAGTAGTGCCACCATATCTTCAAAGCATATATTACTGCAGCCAATTCCAAATCATGAGTCGGGTAATTCTTTTCATGCTTCTTCAATTATCTTGATGCATAAGCAATCACCTTCCCACGTTGCATCAATACGCACCCCAAACCTATACCTGAGGCATCACAATATACCACATAACCTTTTGTTCCTTCTGGGAGAGTGAGCACTGGCGCAGATGTCAATCGATTCTTTAGCTCCTGAAAACTATGTTCACAAGAATCAGACCACTGGAACTTGGTAGCTTTCTGTGTTAACTTAGTCAATGGTGCTGATATAGAGGAAAACCCTTCTACAAACCGCCTATAATATCCTGCTAGCCCCAGGAAGCTGCGGACTTCTGACGGTGTTGTAGGTCTCGGCCAATTCTTCACTGCATCGATCTTCTGAGTGTCGACACTAATACCCGCATCAGATATCACATGGCCAAGGAATGCTACTGAGTTCAGCAAGAATTCACATTTAGAGAGCTTAGCATATAACTTATGATCCTGAAGGGTCTGGGCATAAGCCTGAATACGGGAAATATCCATGCCCTCTACCAAGGAGGCTATTGTGCACTCATTTATCAGATGTGGTCACCCTATCACTCATCTCGGCCACCATATGGGGAGTATACCTTGATAAAGAATCAAACTATATACTATACTCTCATGCACTCATATTACCCTGTCGAAGGTTCAAGAACTTATCAGCTCTAGCTCATCGTATCTCAGCTGGTAAGTAGTGATGAAGAAAGGCCTCAGAAAATTCCTTCCACACGGCTGGAGGAGCGTTCGGACCCCTAGATCTCTCCCAACTATCATACCATAAAATCGCTAAATCCCATAACCGATAAGAAGCCAACTCTACTGCCTCTGTATCACTAGCATGCATAACACGCAATGTACAATGAACCTGATCAATAAATGTTTGCGGGTCCTCCTTGGGGCTTGATCCGGTAAACACTGGAGGGTCTAGATTAATAAAATCACGAACTCCTGCACTAACCGGTTTATCAGCAGCACCGGTATTCTGCCTCTGAGCCTGAGCAGCTACTAAGCTACTCAACAACTGCACTGCACTGCGCATATCGTGGTCTGTAGTGCCAGACGGAGGAACTGGATGTACTGGGTGCCTCCTAATATCCTCTGGAGGAGACAGAGAGGTATGAGACGGCATCTCACTCTGAGGCTCACTTTGGCCTGCTATGGCTGGAGGCACCTGAATGTTACCCTCTCCTACAGCTGTATCAAGCCGTTTACTAATCGCTTGCTTCCTAGTCGAAGGCATCGCTAAAAGAAAACAAGGTGAATATTAGATATGAACACTTACGACTCAACTCTACGCACGATCTAGATTCAGGAAGAAGGTAACAACCCTAGATGTCACGTAGCCTCCTGATTATAAATGTGGCGCGCTACACATCCATAATCAAAACTCTACTAGACACAGCTCATAGACAACCCCTAGGACAGACTTGCTCTGATACCAAGTTTGTCACGACCCAACTGGAGGGTCATGACTAGCACCCGGGCCATACTTGCCGAGCACCAACGTACATTTTATCTAACCTTCCTTATTATCTTTAAGGGCCGACAAGACCAATATAAATGAAAGACATGGATCATGAACATCCAACAATGAAAGATAATGTCATGAACATACGTAACATGGGACGACAAGACTGTCAAGAAACTATATATAAGGTACGAGCTATCATGATGCCATGAAAGACTATACAACAAAAATCAGCCGACAAGGCATTCCAAACCATACATGAGTCGACACCTGTCTATGAGCCTCTAAAAGAACATAAGTGCTATAACATTGCCGGAACAGGGCCCCGACATACCCATAAGGTCTATAACCAAAATGCATACCAAGACCACGGCAAGTCCGGAGAAAGGATCTTGCCAATAACGCTGAACCGGATAGCCTACTGTGATGGGGGAGCTGCGTCTACCCGTCTATCAGGACCTGCAGCACGACATGCAGCGTCCACAAATAAAAAGGACGTCAGTATGAATAAAGTACTGAGTATGTAAGGCAGAATAGCATAAGTAAGAACAATAATGTAAACAGTGATAGGGAATATACAACCTGTGACATCTGGGTACCTCTGAGGGCTACTGACATGAAATACATGATACATACATATATATATACATAAACGTTTAAAACATATGCCTTTGTGGGCATCATCATCATCATATCGTACCCGGCCATAATAGGCTCGGTAAAACGTACCCGGCCATCATAGGGCTCGGTAGAATCGTACCCGGCCACGTGGAGCTCGGTAAAACCCAACTGATCAGTGGTTGCACAATAGGTGCCATACCCGGCCGACTATAGCGCGGCTCGGTAGAGTAAAATAGATACATATATATGATGCATGCTGGACTCGTTGGAATCATAATTTGAACCTTTCGGAGTGACGTAAGGTCGGTATCCTTCGTACACGTTATTAGGATTAACTCTTCATCAAGAATCTTATAAGAATCAGGAACTACCAACAACATTGATAATATAAGAATAAGAGAAGTAACATCAATATCAATCGTTTCATAAGAAGGGCAGCAATGTAAGTACTGCTAGTTTCTAAGAGTAGAGTATCTTTGGGAGCTCGTTCATTACATTATGTACAATTGGAGTCGTGCAAAAGAATGAAGGGGATAGACTCACATACCTTGTATATACTGCCCAACCTCAAGCTATGCAAATATCACGACTCCTTAGTCTACAATAAGACAAATGACACTATCATTATCGTTTAAGCGTCGTAACTATTATGTATCGACCACGACCTATTTTACGATGAAACGGACAGCACCTCCCCTGTTTATATGACTTCCCACAAGTCAATACATTCACCAAACAGCCCAAACAACATCATTAATAATCATATTGAGCCTCCAAAACAGTCCACCAACCAACAACATTACTACCAAGCTTTTCGATATATATTTCACAAGTTCTAGCTTCAACGACTTAGCTGCAACTTGGATAATCTTAAATATATATAGAGTAAGAGGTTACTTACCTTTAAACAGAAAGAACAACTCCAATTTGACCTTAATTTTCTACGAAATATCCCTTCAATTCTGCCACAAGAACAAGGAAGCGAAACTAGCAATTAATTCGGGTTTTTCGGCACTAGAATTACTTTAGAAGACTTGAAATCACCTAGGGTTGATATTAAAAACTTGAAGGTGTATTTACAGAACATAAAGCACTTAAAACAACCTCCCACACGAGCTGGAATAACACAAAAATCAGCAACAACAAGAAAAACAAGAAACTTACTAGCACCACGGGATTCCCGACATTTGATTTGTGTTGTTTGCCCTTTGTTTGGGTCTTGGATCATGAGAGAACCTTGAGAGAATGTTTTTTAGGGTTATAAGGTCTGAATATACTGAAAAATAATGACTTAAAACGGGGTTGAGTTATCTTATATATGTCCAAATGTCTTAAACCGCCTTTGTGGGCCCCATAGAGAGCAGCTTGGCGCACTCTCGCGAAAATGCGAATATCTCTCTATTCCGAGATCGTATCGACGAACGGTTTAATGCGTTGGAAACTAGACTCATAGATCTTCAATTTGATAGGTAGATCACCCCATAATTCCAAGCACATTGGGAGTAAAATGCAGTAACATTTGACCTAAAGTTTAAGTAAAATTATAAACCTAAGTTGCGACAACTTTTATCGACTTTTATTTCATAACTCGCTTGACTTCAAGACTTATGATGCGGATATTATATGATTCAAATACATTAAAACAATACCTCTTGGGACAGTTAATCACCTCTAGTGTTATCCGAAAATACGGGTTACAACATCCTTGATTAGCTTAACTTCAAATACTTGTTAACCACTCTTATACACCCTTGTATCGTTTAAGACCAATAGGATTAACTTATTATCATCTCAAAGATAATCTCTTCTTGGATTTACGTCGACTACCTTACGGCGTGATCTATGATATGCGAATTTGGGTTGTAACAGATTTCTTGAAGATCTATGTATTTTATGTGTATATATCATCAATACTAGTGTAGAAATGATGGAATTTCACATCAAAATAATGGCGATTGCTTACCTTGAAGAAAAAGGGAGTTTGTGGTCTTGAGAAAGTGGAGAATAGCTCCAAAATTCGTCCAAATGAAATGGGGAAAATGAACCCCTAAATTGTATTGTATTTATAGGCCCAGATTTTTGGGTTTTGGATACTGCCCTGGATGCTTCGCATCCCCACTTTACTCCTCTTTGAAGCTCGGATGCGAACCTGGATGTTATGGCAGCACTTCACTGCCAGCCTTTCTTTCGGACGCGGCCTCAGATGCTTCGCATTGGTCGACTCCTCTGCTAGCCTATGGTAATTTTGTCATAACCTCTTATAGGAATGTCCAAATGACGAACGGTTTGAAGCGTTAGAAACTAGACTCGAATACCGTTAATTTGATAGGTCATCCATCACATAAATCCTTATATATATGTAGATATGATTGTCCAAAGTTTGGTCTTATGCTTACTTATTTGGAACTTTAGTCTATCATGAAATTTCCAACTTGACTTGGACTTAGGGGTCTCCTTAGACTACTCCACATCACTTATAATATGCCTCGTACACTTATTATCAGATCCAATTGATATCCATCCTATTAATAGTCCTCGTCTTCACACAAAATAATATAATTAGCACACATCGACTTTCTTAATAGCGCTTAAGTACTTCAAAAATTTTCGGGGTGCTACAGCTGCCCAAGGGAAGCATGACATTGCCAAACTAGTTCACTCGTTAGGCAACGATGTGATTGGCAAGGAGCCCCGATCGAGGGAGACAGGATCCTTGTTTGTGGATGCAATATCGAACTGACTGTCTGTCCGTATCATGGTGGACACCGGCGCGACAAACAACTTTATGTCAGAAACAAAGGCTAAATCACTTGGCCTTGCGTTTGGTCCTAGCAGTTCCATGATGAAGTCCGTAAATGCCAACCCCACCAATGTGAAAGGAGTTGCCCATAATGTGCAGCTCAACTTAGGAGCTTGGTAGGGAAATGTGAGTTTCTTTATCGCTCCCCTGGATGTGTTTGGTCTGGTCCTGGGGATGGACTATTGGAATGAAGTGAAGGCCTTCATCTGCCCATATCTTATCCAGATCTACATTTATGACCTGAAGGGTCCGTGTGTGGTACCGACAGTTCTGGTGCCGCAAGTTGTGAATCAATTGTCCGCGATCCAAATCATGAAAGGATTCAAGGAGGAAGAAGCCATAGTTTTGGTAGTCGGGACAACGATGAAGGAGGACAAGGTTGACGAAGCCTTGCCTCCACGGGAATAGCAACTCCTTAAGGAGAAGGACTTCATACCGGGGGAAAAACCACCTGCCATGGGTCCGTACATAGCACCACCAGAGTTGGAGGATTCAACTAAGCAACCGGAAGAGTTTCTTGAGTCGGGACCTGTCAGTCCGTCAAAGGCACCCTTTGGAGAAAAGGGTGATGTGGGGCGGGGGCAATCTAGCAGACCAAATTTTTTCATAACCCCTTCGGTCATCGACAAGGAAGTCGAGGCCATTATCAACCATCGAGTGGTACAAGGAGTAGGTTGGGTCAATTCCTGCACCCAATTTCTTGTCCATTGGAAGGGGCAACCACCGGAGAAGGCATCGTGGGAACAATATGAGGCGCTATGGCCGTTCCAAGATCAAGTTCATAATTACTTGAAACTTTGTGGCGTCGCGGTCGTCGCCATTTCAAGTGGGGGAGAGTGTACCGCCCATCATATTTTCCCACTGAATTTCGCGCCTAAAGGGCTGCAAGTCGAGCCAAACTTGGCTGCCAAAGACCAAAAGGTCTTTGCACATGGAGGCAACAATCCCACAGGTTGTCCGGGCCCTCATGGAGGCCACACTCTGCCAGCAAGAACACATGTTGCACAGCTAGGTAAGATCCTAGCCAGCCAGGACAATAATGGAGGCAACTATCTGCCTGCAAAGGCATATGCTGCACAGCTGGGTAGGACCACAGCCACTCTGGGCAATCATGGAGGCAACTATCTGCCAGCAAGAACTGGGGCACAGCAACTGGACAGGACCATTGGCCCATGGGCTACCAACACAATCATGAAGATCACATGATGCCAGCATAAAGCAGTCCTACACAGCTGGACGGGTTCCACTGCCAGCAACTCTACAGTGGACATTTATTGTATATATAGACATGCTTAGGCCTTGTTAGAAGGCAGATCTCATACACTTGTATTTCCTCTTTTGTATATCAAGTAAATCCGAAAATTAGCCTTGGCCTCCCAATCTTTGTATGCCTTTCAGTTAATTATCTTCCAACCTTTGAGTTTGTGTGATTGCCTTGGTTCAAGCATGACATTGTGCTTATTTTTTGGGTAGGACTGAAGCAAGAGTAGCATACATGCTATCTTGATGTTCGCACGGAGCCCTATGAAAACGGTCCCGTGACATAAAGGAATCACTCTATAAGAAAATGCTAAGTTATTAATCAAAATCAAAAATCGGCTCAAAATTCGGCCCTCGGGCCCACGTCTTGAAATTCAATAAAAGTCACAAAACCTAAAAGCCCACTCAACCACGAGTCTACCCATACCAAATTTATCAAAAACCTGACACCAAATCATCACCCAAATCCCCAAATCAAACTCTCCAAATCCCTAGCCTCAAACTCCCAATCTAGACCTTAAAAACACACCAACTAGATGGGAAAATTGATGGGAAAGAAATATTATTGATCAAAATAAGCACAAGAGACTTACCTCATAAATCCCCTAGAAAACCCTCTCAAAACTCGCCTAAACCGTGCTTGAAATGTTTGAGATGAAGCCAAAATCGCGAACCCTTGTTTTAATAATCTGCCCAGGCTTTTTGCACCTGCGGTCCTATATCCGCACCTGTGGAACCGCTTCTGTGGTAATTCCTCCGCTTCTGCGGAAATCACTTAAGTCCCTCAGGCCCGCATCTGCACTCCAGGTTCCGCACCTGCGGAGGCTCTTCTGCAGCTTTCTACCCGCTTCTGCAGAAACAAGTCCCTCTCTCAATTCCGCCTCTGCGGAGCCTCGCTTACACTTGCGGGCTCGCAGATGCGGTTAACTCCTCGCACTTGCGCCCTGCCTAGGCCAGCCCAGCTCCGCTTCTGCGTAAAACTAGTTGCATCTGCGGCATCGCAGGTGCAGAAATTACCTTGCACCTGCGACCTCTGCTCACCACCTCCCTGGCCGCTTCTGCGGTTCACCCCTCACTTCTGCGAGATCACACCTGCGATCCCCACTCCGCAGGTGCGATTACACCAGAAGATGGTAAGCTTCAGCAATTCCCATCAAACTTCAAATCGATTCGTTAACCATCCGAAATCAACCCGAGGCCCCCGGGACCTCAACCAAACATACCAACGGGTCCTAAAACACGATACGAACTTAGTCGAGCCTTCAAACCAACTCAAACAACATCAAAAACATGAATCGTGCATAGATTCAAGCCTAATGAACTTTGAACTTCCAATTTCTACAAACGATGCCGAAACATATCAAATCACATCCGATGGATCTCAAATTTTGCACACAAGTCACAAATGACGCCACAGACTTACTCCAACTTTTGGAATCGGAATTTGACCCCGATATAAAAAAGACCACTCTCGGTCAAACATTTCCAAAATTCAACTTTCGCCATTTCAAGCCTAATTCCACTACGGACCTCCAAATCAAAATCCGGACACGCGCCTAAGTCCAAAATCACCTAATGGAGTAACGGAACCATCAAAACTCCATTCCGGAGTCATTTACTCAAAGATCAACACCCGGTCAATCGTTTCAACTTAAGCTTTCCATGTTGAGACTAAGTGTGATCATTACATCCTCCCCCTCTTAAACAAACATTCGTCCTCGAACGGGTCTAGAAACATACCTGGAGTCTCAAATAGGTGTGGATATCTGTTCTGCATCTCCCGCTCAATCTCCCAAGTAGCCTCCTCAACTGGCTAACCTCTCCACTGCACCTTTACTGAAACTATGTCCTTTGACCTCAATTTTCGAACCTGCCGACCCAAAATGGCCACCGGCTCCATATCATAAGTCAAATCACCATCCAACTCAACTGTGCTGAAATCCAAAACATGAGACGGGTCACAGACATACTTTCGGAGCATAGAAACATGAAATACTGGATGCACACTCGACAAACTATGTGGCAAGGAAAGCATGTAAGCCACCTCCCCAATCCTCTGAAGTACCTCAAATGGCCCAATATACTGAGGGCTTAGCTTGTCCTTCTTCCTAAACCTCATAACACCCTTCATGGGTGAAACCTTGAGCAGTACCTTCTCCCCAACCATGTAAGAAACACCACGGACCTTCCTGTCGGCATAATTCTTCTGTCTAGTCTGTGCCATGCGAAGTCGCTCCTGAATCATCTTAATCTTGTCCAAAGCATCCTGGACCAAGTCAGTACCCAATAGCCTAGCCTCCCCAGGCTCAAACCAACCCACCGGAGATCTACACCGTCTCCTTTATAAAGCCTCATACGGAGCCATCTGCATGCTTGACTGGTAGTTGTTGTTGTAGGCAAACTCCGCGAGTGGCAGAAACTGATCCCAAGAACCCCCAAAATCAATGACACAAGCGTGTAGCATATCCTCCAATATCTGGATAGTGCGCTCGGACTATCCGTCTGTCTGAGGGTGAAATACTGTGCTCAACTCAACTTGGGTACCAAACTCTCGTTGCACGGCTCACCAAAACTGCGATGTGAATTGCGTGCCCCGATCTGAAATTATGGACACTGGCACGCCGTGGAGGCGAACAATCTCTCGGATGTAAATCTCAGCCAACCGCTCTGAAGTATAAGTAGTCCCAACTGGAATTAAGTGTGCGGACTTGGTCAGCCTTTCCACAATCACCCAAATAGAATCGAACTTTCTCGAAGTATGTGGGAGCCCCACTACAAAATTCATGGTGATCCGCTCCCATTTCCACTCTGGAATCTCTAGTCTCTGAAGCAATCCGCCCGGTCTCTGATGCTCATACTTCACCTGCTGACAGTTGAGGCACAGAGCTACAAACCCCACTATATCTTTCTTCATTCTTCTCCACCAATAATGCTGCCTCAAGTCCTGGTACATCTTCGCGTCACCCAGATGAATGGAATACCGCGAACTGTGGGCCTCCTCAAGAATCAACTCACGTAGCCCATCCACATTAGGCACACATATCCGACCCTGCATCCTCAACACCCCATCATCCCTAATAGTAACATCTCTGGCATCATCGTGTTGAACCGTGTCCTTAAGGACAAGCAAATGAGGGTCATCATACTGGCGTTCTCTGATGCGATCATATAAAGAAGACCAAAAAACCACACAAGCCAAAACTCTGCTCGGCTCGGAAACATCCAATCTGAAAAACTGGTTGGCCAAGGCCCGAACATCCAAGGCTAAAGGCCTCTCTACTACTGGTAGATATGCTAAACTCCCCAAACTCTCCGCCTTGCGACTCAAGGCATCGGCCACCACATTGGCCTTTCCGGGATGATAGAGGATGATGATATCATAATCCTTAAGTAGCTCTAACCATCTCTGCTACCGCAAGTTAAGATCCTTCTTTGTAAACAGATGATGTAGACTCTGGTGATCGGTGAAAACCTCACAGGGAACACCATACAAATAATGCTGCCAGATCTTCAAGGCATGAACAATAGCTGCTAACTCGAGATCGTGAACAGGATAGTTCTTCTCATGCACCTTCAGCTGTCTAGATGCGTAGGCAATCACCCTACCATCCTACATCAATACTGCGCCGAGACCAATGCGCGACGTATCACAATATACGGTATAGAACCCCGAACCAGTAGGCAACACCAACACTGGGGCTGTAGTCAAAGCAGTCTTGAAATTTTGAAAGCTCTCCTCACAATCCTCGGTCCACCTGAACGGAGCACCCTTCTGGGTCAATCTGGTCATAAGTGCTGCAACATACGATAAACCCTCTACAAATCGATGGTAATACCCCACCAAGCCAAGAAAACTTTGGATCTACATAGCTGAGGATGGTCTGAGCCAACTCTGCACTACTTCAATCTTCTTCGGATCTACCTTGATCCCCTCACTCGATACCACATGGCCCAAAAATGTCACTGAATCTAGCCAGAAATCACAGTTCAAAAATTTTGCATACAACTTCTATTCTCTCAAAGTCTGGAGCACAGTCCTCAGGTGTTGCTCATGATTCTCCTGGCTCCGGGAGTACACCAGAATGTCGTCAATAAACACGATGACAAATGAGTCAATATAAGGCTAAAATACACTGTTCATCAAGTTCATGAATGTTGATGGGGCGTTGGTCAGCCCAAAAGACATCACAAGGAACTCGTAATGACCATACTGAGTCCTGAAAGTAATCTTCGGGATATCTGGCTCCCGAATCTTCAACTGATGATAGCCTGAATGCAAGTCAATTTTTGAGAACACCCTAGCACCCTGAAGCTGATCAAATAGGTCATCAATACATGGCAATGGATACATGTTCTTCACTGTGACCTTGTTCAACTGGCGATAATCAATACACATTCGCATATAACCATCCTTCTTCTTTACAAACAAGATAGGAGCTCCCCAAGGCGACACACTAGGCCTAATAAACCCCTTATCAAAGAGTTCCTAAAGCTGCTCCTTCAATTCCTTCAACTCAGTCGGTGCCATATGATACGGTAGAATAGAAATGGGCTGAGTGTCCGGCGCCAAGTCAATACCAAAATCAATATCCCTATCGGGTGGCATACCCGACAGGTCTGCAAGAAACACATCCGGAAAATCTCACATCACCGAAACAGAATCAATAGCAGGAGTATCAGCTCCAACATCCCTCACAAAGGCCAAATAAGATAAACAACCCTTCCCAACCATCCATTGGGCCTTCAAATATAAAATTACTCTGCTGGGAACATAGGCTAGAGAACCTCTCCGCTCGATCCTCGGCAACCCGGCATAGCCAACGTCACGGTCTTAGCGTGACAATTCAGAACAACATGACATGGAGACAACTAATCCATACCTAAGATCACATCGAAGTCCACCATACTAAGCAATAGGATATCAACTCTAGTCTCCAATCCCCTAATAGTCACTACAAATGACCGATATATACGGTCCACAACAATAGTATCGCCCACTGGCGTAGATACACGAACAGATGAAATAAAGGACTCACGGGGCATATCCAGATAATGAGCAAAATATGATGATACATATGAATAATTGGAACCAGGGTCAAATAATGTAGAGGCATCCCTGTGGAATACTAAGACAATACCTGTGACCACTGCATCGGAGGCAACAACATCTGGTCTAGCAGGGATAGCAAAGAATCGGGCCTGACCGCCCCCTGCTCGGCCTCCCCCTCTAGGGCGACCTCTAGCTGCCTGGGCCCATCCCCGAGCTGGCTGAGTGGGTGGCGTAAGTGCTGGTGCTGGTACCATCGGCCGAGAACTCTGTTGTGGAGCCCCACTCAAAAACCTAGGGCAATCTCTCTTGATATGACCAAAGTCTCTACACTCGAAACAACCCCTCCTATGGCGGAACTGCTGCTCCGGATAACCCGAGGAACTACTTGTAGAAGCCTGAGCGGATAAGGCATGGTGAGAACTCTGCGCTGGTAGTGCACTGAATGAAGACTGACCTGAATGAGCACTGTAAGAACTGTGGCTAGCTGATGTGCCACAATGAGCTGGACGAGTCATCTGGGCAGGCCTATAAGGGTGACCCTTGTTGTGGTAGGACTGCCCCCCAGAAGGTACACCACCGAAACCGCCCGAACCTCGAGCCCTTTTGGCCTCCCTCTCACCCTGCTCCTGGCTACGAACCATCTCTATCTGCCAAGCAATGTCAACGACCTTGTCAAAAGTGGCACCAGATACCCTCTCTAGTCATAAGCAACCGCAGCTGATATGTGAGGCTATCAATGAACCTCATGATCCTCTCCCGATCAGTGGGAATCAACCAAACTGTGTGACCAGCTAACTCAAAAAACCTCATCTCGTACTGGTTCACAGACATGCCATCCTACCGAAGCTGCTCAAACTGTCTGTGCAGCTCTTCCCTACAATACTGCAGCACGAACTTCTCTAAGAAGAGAACAGAGAACTCCTGCCATGTAAGCGGTGCTACACCGATCGACCTGTACCTCTCATAAGCTTCCCACCATCTGAAGGCAGCCCCAGAAAACTGAAAAGTAGTAAACGAGACCTCACTGGTCTCCAAAATTCCTGATGTATGAAGCATTCACTAGCACTTGTCCAAGAAGCCCTGGGCATCCTCCGACTCAGCACCGCTAAATGATGGAGGACGAAGCCTCTCAAATCTCTCAAGCCTCCTCTGCTCATCATCAGTCATAACTGGGACCACCGGAGCCTGAGCAGCCGCAACCGGCTGGGCTGGTAGAACCTCCGGTGTCTGAAGTCCCTGCACCTCCTACTCTGGAGTGCGGGCAACGGGGGTATGAGTACCTCCCCCGGCATGAGAAGTGGTTGGTACGGCCTGAGCTGAAACCACCTAAGCCAGACCAGTGCAACTGTCAATATATGGGTTCATGCCTCCTGAAGGCCTGGAATCACAATGGGCATAGCTGGTGCCTGAGTTGGTCCCACTGGCTCAACTATATCTGGAACCTGCTCCGGAGCTGGAGCAACTGGTGGATCTGCAGGTGTTGCTCTAGCTGTTGTACGAGCTGCACCTAAACCCCTACCGCGGCCCCTACCACGACCTCGGCCTCTCGTGGCCCTAGCTGGTGGTACTGGTGGTTGTCCATCCTGTCCGGTAGCACATGTCTTCACCATCTGTGAGAGAATAAAATACAGAAGTTTAGTTACCAGAACCAACAAATTCGCACTACAAAAATACAAGAATGTGAAATTTCCTAAGGGTTCGGCAGCCTCCTGAAGATAAGTGCAGACGTCTCTGTACCGATCCGCAACACTCTACTAAACCTGCTTATGACTCGTGAGAGCTATATAACCTAGGCTCTGATACCAACTTGTCACGACCCAAAATCCTAACCTGTCGTGATGGCGCCTATCGTGGTATTAGGCAAGCCGACATTTATGAAATAACTCCAATACTTAACGAAAAATAGATTTAAAACAGTATAATGATAACAACTTCTCATAAACAGGATAGAGAATCCAAAATACAACGCGGAAATACCCAACATCGGGGTGTCACTGAGTACATGAGCATTTATACATCACAAGTCTGGAAAAGAAAACTGTCTAATATAGTCTGAAACTAAATACAATAAGCGAAAATGTAGGGAAGGAGAAACAAGGTCTGCAAAATGTCGGCAGCTACCTCGAAATCTCCAGAAGATCAACTGTGCACGGAAATCAACACCCACTATGTCCGAGAATACCTGAATCTGCACACGAAGTGCAGGATGTAGTATGAGTACAACCAACTCAGCAAGTAACAATACTAAATAAAGAATCGAAGGTAGTGATGAGCTTTATAGTTATAGTTCTATTACAGTAATTTTTTACATGGAAGGTAGGCATGCTTTCAAGTTCGACAATTAAGGCCAAAACAATAATTTCATGTCAAGTTCAACTGAAATAGAGTGTAATATCTTTCAGAATTTATCAAGACAGGAATACATGGCAGCTAAGTGCAACAAATATGAAATCAAATGCATCCTTTCGGGGCCACAATCACTCAGCCCTCACAGTCACTCAGCACTCGGCATTCGGCACTCGCACTTAGTAGGTATCTGCTCTTACTGGGGGTGTGTGCAGACTCTGGAGGGGCTCCTTCAGCCCAAGCGCTATAATCCGCACGGACAAATCAAGTGCTATAATATAATATCTGGATCCGCACGGACAACTCATGTGATATAGTATAATATCTGGATTCGCACGGACAACTCATGTGCTGCACGGACAACTCATGTGCTATAGTATAATACCTCACAATCAGGCCCTCGGCCTCACTCACTCATCAACCTGTCCAATCTCTTGGGCTCTCAGAACTCATAATAAGCGGCCCAGACAACAATGATATGATGCATCAAAAATGAACAATAGAGACAGAGATGTAATATACAAATAAACTGTGACTGAGTATAAAACAGTAATTTAGCAGATAATTCAACATGTACACGACCTCTGTGGGTTCCTACAATGACAACATGTAGTCTAAACATGATTTGTGGTTCAATTTCTCTAATACATGGAGAATGTACAGATAACAACAGATTATACAACTACACGGTTCCACGGAATTTGATCAAGTCGCAATTCTTACGGTGCACGCCCATACGCCCGTCACCTAGCATGTGCGTCACCTCAAAACCAAATACATGACACGAAATACGGGGGTTCGTACCCTCAAAACCAAATTTAGAACTGTTACTTACCTCAATCCGAGCAAATATCTACTCCAATACACCCTTGCCTCGGGAAACGGCCTTCGAATACCTCGAATCTAGGCATAAATAATGCGATATAATCAATACGGGCTAAAGGAATCACTCCATAAGAAAATGCTAAGTTATTAATCAAAATCAAAAATCGGCTCAAAACCCGGCCCCCGAGCCCACGTCTCGAAATTCGATAAAAGTCACAAAACCTGAAAGCGCGCTCAATCACGAGTCTACCCATATCAAATTTATCAAAAACCGACACCAAATCGTCATCAAAATCCCCAAATCAAACTCTCCAAATCCCTAGCCTCAAACTCCCAATCTACACCTTAAACTCACACCAACTAGGTGGAAAAATCGATGGGGAAGCAATATTATTGATCAAAATAAGTACAAGGGACTTACCTCAAGAATTCCCTCGAAAACCCCCTCAAAAATCACCTAAACCGTGCTTGAAATGTTTGAAATGAAGCCAAAATCGCGAACCCTTGTTTTAATAAGCA
This sequence comes from Nicotiana tomentosiformis, assembly GCF_000390325.3. NCBI lineage: Eukaryota > Viridiplantae > Streptophyta > Magnoliopsida > Solanales > Solanaceae > Nicotiana > Nicotiana tomentosiformis. The sequence goes on from NC_090819.1 coordinate 53,794,609, forward strand.
ACCCAGGCTTTTCGCACCTGCGGCCCTATATCCGCACCTGCGAAACCGCTTCTGTGGTAATTCCTCCGCTTCTGCGGAAATCACTTTAGTCCCCCAGGCCTGCATTTGCGCTCCAGGTTCCGCACCTGTGGAGGCTCTTCTGCAGCCTTCTACCTACTTCTGCGTAAACAAGCCCCTCTCTCAATTTCGCATATGTGGAGCCTCGCTCGCACCTGCGGGCTCGCCGATGCGGTTAACCCCTCACACTTGCGCCCTGCCCAGGCCAGGCCAGCTCCGCTTCTGCGTAAAACAAACCGCATCTGCGACATCGTAGGTGCAGAACTGACCTCACACCTGTGACCTCTGCTCACCTCCTCCCTGGCCGCTTCTGCGAGATCGCACCTACGATCCCCACTCCGCTGGTGCAATTACACCAGAAGCTGGTGGGCTTCAGCACTTCCCTCAAACTTCAAATCGATCCGTTAATTATCCGAAATCAACCCGAGGCCCCCGGTACCTCAACCAAATATACCAACGGGTCCTAAAACACGATACAAACTTAGTCGATTCTTCAAACCACCTCGAACGACATCAAAAATACGAATCGCATATAGATTCAAGCCTAATGAACTTTGAACTTCCAATTTCTACAAACGATACCGAAACCTATCAAATCACATCAGATTGATCTCAAATTTTGCACACAAGTCACAAATGATGCCACGGACTTACTCCAACTCCCGAAATCGGAATACGACCCTGATATCCAAAAGTCCACTCTCGGTCAAACATTTTCAAAATTTAACTTTCGCCATTTCAAGCCTAATTCCACTACGGACCTCCAAATCAAAATTCGGACACGCTCCTAAGTCCAAAATCACCTAACGGAGCTAACGGAATCATCAAAACTCCGTTCCAGATTAATTTACTCAAAGATCAACACCCGGTCAATCGTTTCAACTTAAGCTTTCCACCTTGAGACTAAGTGTCTCATTTCATTCTGAATTCACTCCGGACCTGAACCGACTAACCCGGCAAGTCACATAATAGCTATAAAGTATAAAATGAGTAGTAAATGGGGAAATGGTGCTACAACTCTCAAAACGACCGATCGGGTCGTTACAAGAAGTTGTATATCTATCACTCTGCCCATACTACCTTACTGCTAGCTATCTTTCTACTTATTCTAATTACTGATTGCTATTATATATTGTGCTTCTTTCTCATGTTCATTAAGTAGAATTTTATTAAGCTTCATTCTGTTGTTGCAAATACGTCATCCCCATGTTCCAAAAATCTCCAATGTCGAAAATCACTCTTTGAAGGGGAAGAATGAATTATTAATCTAACTTGACTGTTGTTATAGAGTATAGACTATAACTGTTGCCAATGTTATTTAGATGAAAATGAAGAAAACTAAACCTCTGAATTACTACTATGAATATGGACAGCGTTGTTTTCTTTAGCTTCTAAAGTTCTTCAAGTTTCTGCTTCCCATATAGTCCACATAATTGTCCAGTTATATCGATAATTTCCTAGCTTTCTATCTTCCAAGTTCAGACTAAACTGGTAATATAATTTGTATTTGTGATTCTCTGTAACTTCTTTTCCTAAACTTTTCCTAATTTATTCAGCTTCTTATTATCTAAGCTAGCTTTTCATTTGGGATCATGCCATCTTCTACTATAGTATTATTTTCATCCTTTTAAAAATAAATTGTTTTTTGTATGGGCTGTTGAAAAGGGTCGAGACCCAACACCAAGTGAGATACATTTGTACGTCCATATACATGGGCATGATGAAAAATCTTTTCTTGATGAGAAAGCTCGAATCGTGCATGTAAGTCCAATATTTTATAATCTTATTTACTACAATGTAAAAAGAGATGAATTAGTGTAATTTAGAGTGTGCTTGGACAAAAATTGTGTTTTCAGAAACTGTTGATTGTTCTGTATGATGCATTGTAACTTATGCATCCACAAAATGGTGTTCTATAAGTTTGGTAGATGATGACTTTTTGCTCGCACTACCACACCAGATTCTTTTGTGCCCTTTCGCCTTCTCAACTAACTTGTACATCATATGGCTTGCACTATTTATTAACTTTAATTGTTTTTATGTCAAAGATATTGGTTAATATATCGGTTTATGTTATATATATTACGGAGTTATATTTTCTTATGTAAAGACCAGATAAGCCATATGTGTTTTAGTTGAGAAGAGTGCATTCAAACTTGAATCTTAATTTGTAAATAGATTCTTACTTTCACTAATGTTGGATATGCAGTGATATTTGGTTAAAATTCTATATTTTTAGTGCATTACTTACCTTACATTTTGGTGCTTTAATGCTAAACTATACTATATTAGTACTTAATTGAGTCTATTTTATGTGTAGGTACATTGAAGACGAAATTGGGAGCAAAGTAGAGATTCTATGTATATTTTATGCACTACAAAAATAAAGTATGATTATTTAATTAGTAGGTATTTAATTACAAAGGAAGACAAAAGTGTAACCAATGCAAAAGAAGAAAAACAAAAAGAAGAAAGGCAAGGATTTTGGAAAGGAAAAAAAAAAGAAACGTGAAATGCAAAAAAGTTAAGTTAAGCAACAGAAAGTTGAAACAAATCAGCAAAGAAGCAGCAGGCGTAGCGAGATGCAATTCTCGCGATAGAGCATGCGACGCAAGCTTTCTATCTCACGTTTGACAGTGTGACGCTAGGCCTAAAGCGAGGAGGAGCTCGCTACAGAGCTTGCGAGGCACAGTGTACAGTGAGACGAGGCATGAGTTTTGCCTCGCGAGGCGAGGCCTGTGGGGAGCGTGCTTTGGATTTTTAAAGCCTAGTTCGTCTCCTATTTGGTTTTGGAATTGGTTGGTCTCTTTCCTACACATATAAATAGTGATTAAACACCATTTTTGGAGGAGTTTTGCGACCGGAGGCAAAAACATCACGTGGACAACTTTTGGAGGAGAAAATTATAGAGTTCTTCATCCCTTTATCTTTTCCTTGTAATTTATTTATGCAAAATACTTGAAAATTTGTTACCACAAACATGAGCGGCTAAAATCCATAGTTCTGGGGTTGTGATTTAGCCATGAATATTGTTGTTTTACGTTGACTTAACCTTGATTACAATTCACTAATATATGATTGTTTCTTCAATTTTATTATTAATTGCTTAATTGTCTGGCCAGTAGTTAGGTTCTATTTACTATCTATGTTATGCTTGGGAAAGCCATGTTTAGATTAGAGAAGAATTGAAGAGAGTATGATCTTAACTCTTAGGGGGGGCGGATTTGTGGTTAGGATTGGAATATACCTAGTCACCATGCTTAATTAAATATCGTAATCTTAATGCGTTCTTGATAGATTGATTTCATAGAAATATAGGCGTTAATCTATTTTGAATAGGCGAGTAGTACTTCAGGAGAAGGCTATGAGAGCAATTGTTTGATTAATTAGCAACCATGAGTGAATTGTATGAAAGGGAGAGTTAACAAGAACACAATAGGATTGGTGAATCGATCACAACCCTGGAATATTTGTCTCTACTTAATACACCACAATTATTTTACTACTTGATAATTTAGTTACTACTTAGAATTATAGTTTAGTATAATCACATTCTTGAACTCGATTTTGGCTTGACTCAATAACAATCTTGGTGATTGAGCAACAAGTTTTTGGCGTCGTTGCCGGGGACTTGAATATCGACTACTTTCTAATTTTTGCTTTAATTGTTTATTTCGTCAAGTTTAACATTACTTAATTGTTGCTCTGATCTCAGGAACTTTGATTGAATGCGTAGGGTCAGAAGCCAGGACAGACTTCAAGGCTTTGACCCCGAACCTGAGAGAACATTTCATAGGAGGTTGAGGGAAGCAAGGGATACAAATAATCTTCAGGCACTCGTTCAATTTCCTGTGAACATGGCAGAGGAGAAACACATGGTTGTTCAGGAGGTTGCGATGCCTAGCATAGCTAATATCACCTCCAGCATTGTGAAGCCCAGAATCACTGGGCACTTTGAGCTGAAACAGAGCATGATCCAGCTAATTCATGCGAATGGGCAGTTTATGGGTCTTCCACAAGAGGATCCACAACAGCATATCCTGAACTTCTTGGAGATTAGTGATACGTATATCACTAATGGGGTCACTCCAGACTATGTAAGGCTCACACTTTTCCCATTCCCTCTGTTGGGCGAAGCAAAGCGATGGCTAAAGGCAGAACCAGCTAATTCTATTACATCATGGAATAATTCGGAAAGGAAATTTTTGGCAAGGTTCTTCCTTTCAGGCAAAACTGCAAAGATCAGAAGTGAGATAGTCGCCTTCAAACAGAAAGCGGGGGAGTATACTCAGCTTAGGAGAGGTTCAAGGGGCTGCTCAGAGATTGTCCTCATCATAATCAGACAAACGAAGTGTTAGCTCACACTTTCATAGAAGGGCTACATCTTGAGACAAAAATTATGGTAGATGCTGCAGCTGGAGGTCAAGTGTTGGAGAAAAGTATTGACGAGATATATGCATTATTGAACAAATTCTTCAAAAGCAATTCGGATTGGCAAGGAAAAATGGGCAGACACACGGTGCAAAAATCTGCAGGGGTTCTCGAGTTAGATGTCGTCTCGGCATTATCAGCGCAGATTTCTACACTGACCAACCAAGTCAATCAGATGACCTTGGTTATTAACAAGCAACAAGTTCAACCAGTGCAACAGGTTCAAGTGTTTTGTGAAGTGCGTGGAGAGGGTCACACGAGCGACTTATGCCCAGTTAATCCAGAGTCTATCTGCTTTATGGGTAATGCAAATAGGGTCTAGACACACCAATATGGGAACACTTACAATCCCAACTGGAGGAACCACCCAAACTTCTCTTGGGGTGGAAATCAAGGTGCTCAAAATCAATACCGACCACAAGCCCCTCAACAACAATATAGACCACCTCAGGCTGAACAACAGGCAAACTCAACAAATCACATTGAGGAAATGATGAAGAAATTAATGGCTGACCAGCAAGCCCACACCGCAGAGATGATAAAGAAAGTGATGGTTGACCAGCAGGCCCAAGTCGCAGTAATGAAATATTTGGAGCTCCAAATAGGACAACTTGCCAGTGCCCAAAATACTCGACCTGTTGGAGCTCTTCCAAGTGACACTGAGGCTAATCCGAAGGCATCTATTAATGTTGTCTCATTGAGAAATGGGAGATAATTAGAAGAAGTCTAGTCGAAAAAGAGAAAATAAGTGACCTTTAATGAGAAGTCGGCCACTATAGAGTCAGAATCAGAAAAATCAAAGGAGTCTGAGAAGCCAGCTGAAGAGGCGGTGGCTAAGAAATCTCTACCATTAGTTGCGAGGCCACCACCTTTGTTCCCTCAAAGATTGCAGAAAGTGAAGGATAATGACGCGTATAAAAAATTTCTTTATATTTTGAAGCAGGTGCAAATAAATATTCAACTGGTAGACATCCTGCAAGAAGTACCCAAATATGCAAAATACATCAAGGACATAGTGGCAAATAAAAGGAGGCTGACTGAATTCGAGACTGTGGCACTCACTGAGGAATGTAGCTCTAGAATCCAAAGCAAGATACCTTAGAAATGGAAGGATCCAGGTAGTTTCACTATCCAAATATCGATTGGTAAGCAGCAGTCGGGCGTGCTTTGTGTGATCTTGGAGTGAGCATCAATCTGATGCCGCTATCTGTGTTCAGACAGTTGGGTTTGGCTGAGCCGCGCCCAACAACGGTAATATTATAGTTGGCTGATCGCTCCCTTGCTCATCCAGAATGAGTGATTGAAGATGTGTTAGTTCAAGTGGGTTCTTTCATATTCCCTGCTGATTTCATTATCTTGGACTACGAGCCTGATCAGGAAGTCCCATTTACTTTGGGGCGTCCATTCTTGGCCACAGGCCGAGATATTATTGATGTATGCGAAGGAAAGATGACGATGAGAGTAAGTGATCAAGTGGAAGTATTTAATGTGTACAAAGCACTCAGTTTACCAGCTCACTATGAAGAGCTATCCATGATTTCTGTAGTGGAAAGCAATGCTATGTCATTGGTGCCTTATATGAGTCCCATAGATCCTCTTGAACGAGCTTTGATTGGGAATGGAGAAGACATTGAAGATAAGATGATGGGAGAAATTGAACAAGTACTTGATACATCATGCAATTATGTCCATGGGTTTGGGAAGTTTGAGGAGTTGGGCAGGCCTGTTACTCTGACTCTTCCTAAGCCATCTATTGAAGAAGCTCCAAAGCTAGAATTAAAGCCCCTTCCAGCACATCTGCGCTATGCTTATTTGGGAAACTCTGAAACATTGCCAGTAATTATCTCATCCAGCCTGACTAATATACAAGAAGAAAAATTGCTCAGAGTACTTCGCGAGCATAAAAAGGCTATAGGGTGGACAATTGCTGACATCAAAGGAATCAGTCCATCGTTTTGCATGCATAAAATCTTTCTGGAAGATGGACACCGCCCCAGTGTTGAGAAGCAGAGGAGATTGAATCCTATCATGAAAGAAGCCGTGAAAAAGGAAGTAATTAAGTGGCTCGATGTAGGTATCAGTTTTCCCATCTCTGACAGCAACTGGGTAAGCCCAGTACAATGTGTGCCTAAAAAGGGAGGGATGACTGTGGTTGAGAATGAAAAAAATGAGATAATTCCTACTCGCATTGTGACGGGGTGGAGAGTTTGCATTGATTACAGAAAGCTCAACAAAGCAACCCGCAAGGACCACTTCCCGCTTCCATTCATTGACCAAATGTTGGACAGATTAGTGGGGCATGATTATTATTGCTTCCTTGATGGTTATTCGGGGTACAACCAGATCGTCATATGCCAGAGGATCAAGAGAAGACCACTTTTACTTGTCCTTATGGCACTTTCGCCTTCGAGCGCATGTCGTTTGGTCTCTATAATGCACCAACTACTTTCTAGAGATGCATGATGGCTATTTTCACCGACATGGTAGAAAAATTTGTGGAAGTTTTTATGAATGATTTTTCAGTCTTTGGGTCGTCTTATGATGATTGTTTGAAGAATTTGAGCAAGGTGTTGGCCCGTTGTGAAGAAACAAATCTGGTATTGAATTGAAAAAAGTGTCATTTTATGGTGCAGGAAGGCATCGTGTTGGGTCACAGAGTGTCTAGGAGCGACTTTGAAGTTGATAAGGCGAAAGTGGAGGCGATTGAAAAATTACCTCCACCCATTTCTGTGAAGGGTGTCCGACGTTTCTTGGGACACGCGGGATTCTATCGACGCTTTATTAAAGATTTTTCTAAAATTGCTACTCCTTTGTGCATGTTGCTTGAAAAAGATGTGACTTTTAATTTTGACGACGCCTGCCTGAAAGCATTCGAAGAGCTCAAAAAGAAGCTTGTGGTTGCTCCCATTATTGTCGCACCGGATTGGTCCTTACCATTTGAGCTTATGTGTGATGCAAGTGACCATGCTATTGGGGCAGTGTTAGGCCAGAGGAAGGACAAAATATTTTATTTCATCTACTATGCGAGTAAGACTCTTGATGATGCGCAGCTAAATTACACCACCACTGAAAAGGAGTTGTTAGCTGTGGTGTGGGCCTTTGAGAAATTTCGAGCATACTTGGTGGGAACAAAAGTCATAGTCCATACCGATCATGCAGCAATCAGGTATCTATTTACAAATAAGGAATCTAAGGCTAGATTGATGCATTGGGTTTTATTGTTGCAGGAATTTGATGTGGAAATACGAGATCGAAAGGGCACAAAGAACCAAGTAGTTGACCATCTATCAAGGCTAGAAAATCACAACCGCGGGGAGGAGGATGGCCAGATTAAAGAAGTATTTCCTGATCAGCAACTTCTGGCTATCACCCAAGACCCTCTCCCATGGTACGCGGACTATGTGAATTATCTGGTGAGCGGGGTACTTCCTCCTGAAATTGAATCTGAAGCAAGAAAGAGGTTTCTACATGAAGTGAACTTCTACTATTGGGATGAGCCATATTTGTACAAGCAGCCTGCTGACCAAATGATGAGGAGATGCATACCTGAAAAGGAGGTTGAACTAGTGTTGTATGATTGTCATGCATCACCCTATGGGGGCCATCATGGAGGCGATAGAACAGCTGCAAAGGTATTATAATCCGGTTTATTTTGGCCAACATTATTCAAGGATGCCCATGCATTTGTTAAGAAGTGTGAACAGTATCAGAGAACAGGAACAATCACAAAGAGGCATGAGATGCCTTTGAATAACATCCTGGAGATCGAGATTTTTGATGTGTGGGGAATAGATTTTATGGGACCATTCCCATTGTCCAGAGGAAACAAATACATTTTGCTAGCAGTTGACTACGTGTCAAAATGGGTAGAGGCGATCGTATTGCCAACGAATAATGCCATGGTGGTAGCCGCGTTTGTGAAAAAGAACATATTTTCGAGATTCGGGACTCCGCGTGCTTTGATTAGCGATGAAGGGACATACTTTTGCAATCGGTAGTTGAATAACCTTCTAGCTAAATATAGAGTCCGCCATAGAGTTGCGACAACATATCATCTTCAAACAAGTGGACAAGTTGAGGTGTCTAATAGAGAAATAAAACAAATCTTAGAGAAGACGGTGAGTGTGAATAGAAAAGATTGGGCTGCAAAGTTAGATGATGCCTTGTGAGCATATAGAACTGCATACAAAACGCCAATTGGGGCTTCATTGTATAGGCTAGTTTATGGGAAGGCATGTCACTTGCCTGTCGAACTTGAACACAAAGCATATTAGGCCATTAAGAAGTTAAATATGGACCTTGAAACCGCGGGCGAGAAAAGACTCTTGCAGTTGAATGAGTTAGATGAGTTCAGGCTGCACTCTTATGAAAATGCTAAGCTTTACAAAGAAAAGACAAAAAGATGGCATGACAAGCATATCAAACCGCGTCACTTCAAGCCAGGCCAACATGTATTATTATTCAATTCTAGACTAAAGCTATTTCCCGGGAAGTTAAAATCGATATGGTTAGGCCCGTTTGAGGTAGTGAGAGTCACTCCTAATGGTGCAATTGTGCTGCGAGCTTTGAATGGTGAAAGAACATTTTTGGTGAATGGACACAGAGTAAAGCATTATTGGGGAGGAATAATTGATCGTGAGAAGATCAAGGTTGTACTCGCTGATGAGTAAGCGAGATTCTGCATCGTGCCGCGACGTTAAATCAGGCGCTTGTTGGGAGAAAACCCAGCTTTACTGCTTTTTTTATTTTTATTTTTATCTTATTATTGTTGTAGTGTCTGTTTTTGTTTTGTAGGATTATAAGCATAGGAGGAAAAGCCATTGGAAAAGTGCAAAAGCGAGCTAGATTGTGAGAACTAAGTGTGGGTTCAAACAAAGGACCATGCCTGGGGGAAGTCTGAGTACCCGTGAGCCGCTATTGCTTCGTCCTTTGGCCTTTTAGGGAGTTTCTTGTCCACTCTCATTATTGTTTTGCTTTATGTGTGCATTGGGGATACTGCACTCTTTTAAGTGTGGAGCGAGAGAATTCTCTAGATAATTAGTAGTAGGATGTTAGAAAAATATTAATTTTTCATTTTTGTTTTCATAGTTGTGTAGTATTTTAGGAGCTATGAAAATTCGAAAAAAAAAACGAAAAAATTAGAAAACTTTGACTTCTCCCGACGATAGATCGCATTTGACAGGTGTCTTGAGGGATTTAAGTCTAAGGAAAAAGGACAAAAAGATTTTCTTTTGTTAGGTAGTGTAATAATTCCCTTTTGGTTTTTCTTTGTGCCACGGTTCTTTTACAAGGGTTTTGTTTGAACCGGGTGTAGGTAGTTTAATTTTTTTAGGAGTAGGAGCCACTGTGAGATGAATGAAATTGGAGCAATATCTCTTAACTTTGTTAAACCTTGAGAATAGTGAGTACTTTGGTTGTGATGCTTAGACTCAGTTTTTGACTCTTGTATAAGTACCTTAAATTATATGATCTTAACTTTGCTTAACTGCTTTGACTAGAGTGTCTTCATGAGTCCAATCCTGAGTGAGTTATGTGCCATGTGTGTGTAAGGTTTATGTTTTATTTTGTGCAGTGCATTTGATTTCTAGAACTTGCCCCGTGTATTTGCAAAGCGAAATAGTAGTGTTGTTCAGTCTTGAAAGTGATATAGGCGTTTCTTTGTTGAGCCAGATATATATAGTTTACCCGCCTAATTATTATGTATCGTAGTTAACCCCTTTGAGCCTGTAATCCTGTTTCTTTGGCAACCATATTACAAGTCTTATCCATTTGTTTGAAGTAACCGTCTATTTGAACCTTTTCACCTCTCGTGAGCACTTGAATTATTATGAACTTTGTAAAAGTTAAAGTGTGGGGTGGTTGGTTTGGCTTTTGAGTGAAACTAATGAAATAAGGAGAAAGGTGCACTGTTTTGAAAAAAATAAAAGCCACTTGAATTAAGAAAGAAAGAAAGGAAACAAATAGTTGAATTGCTGTGAAACAATATTCCTTGATAGTGGTGGCTCTTGATGTAATTGTGCTTAAAGAAGTATGGAGTTAATATACATTGATGTGAAGGTGGAGTTATGGCTTGACATTAGTGTGGGGTTTAAATGTTAAAGTGCTTATGGAGGTGTAGTCACCCTTATATCCAAATGTATCATACCCGACCCGCACCCTACATTACAATCAATTAAAGTCCTACTTGATCCTAGACTGAATGATCTCGATTAGTAGAGTAGTACACTACGGGCAAGCCTATGGTGCATCTTTTGTGGCATATGAATGTTATTTCTGAGAGTGAGTGAATTTCTTTCTATCCCGAGTTCCTAATTGTTCTTAAATTTCACTGTGTGTAGAATTACTCTCTTTTGTTGTGTGAGGGCACTTGATTCATGAAGGAAAGGTAATGTTATTGACCTCTATATTAGAGTAAGTGAGTGAGTTGTGAATAATGCATGGTACTTGCGAGTCAAATTTTGAGGTGAAGATGTTACACCCTTGTGTTTAGTCTATTTTAAAGATTTTTGGTGTGATGAGTTATGAGAATTGTTTAAAAAGGTCGTGTCTATATAAAGTGTAGTTTGATTGCTCGAGGACAAGCAGCGTTTAAGTGTGGGATAGTGATATTGGCTATAGTTCCATATTTTTAGTGCATTACTTACCTTATATTTTGGTGCTTTAATGCTAAACTATACTATATTTGTGCTTAATTGAGTCTATTTTATGTGTAGGTATATTGAAAACGAAATTGGGAGCAAAGTAAAAATTTTATGTGTATTTTATACACTACAAGAATGAAGTATGATTGTTTAATTAGTAGGTATTTAATTACAAAGGAAGACAAAAGTGTAACCAATGCAAAAGAAGAAAAAAAAAAAAGAAACAAGGCAAGGATTTTGGAAAGGAAAACAAAAAGAAACGTGAAATGCAAAAGTTAAGTTGAGCAACAGAAAGTTGAAACAAATCAGCAAAGAAGCAGCAGGCGTAGCGAGATGCAATTCTCGCGATAGAGCATGCGACGCAAGCTTTCTATCTCGCGTTTGACAGTGTGACGCGAGGCCTAAAGCGAGGAGGAGCTCGTTACAGATCTTGCAAGGCACAGTATACAGCGAGACGAGGCGTGCGTTTTGCCTCGCAAGGCGAGGCCCGTGGCGAGCGTGTTCTGGATTTTTAAAGTCCATTTCATCTCCTATTTGGTTTTGGACTTGGTTATTTTATTTAGGTCTCCTCCCTACACATATAAATAGTGATTAAACACCATTTTTGGAGGAGTTTTGCGACCGGAGGCAAGAACATCACGTGAACAACTTTTGGAGGAGAAAATCATAGAGTTCTTCATCCCTTTATTTTTTCCTTGTAATTTATTTATGCAAAATACTTGGAAAATTGTTAGCACGAACATAAGTGGCTAAAACCTATAATTCTGGGGTTGTGATTTAGCCATGAATATTGTTGTTTTACATTGACTTAACCTTGATTACAATTTACTAATATATGGTTGTTTCTTCAATTTTGTGATTAATTGCTTAATTGTCTAGCCAGCAGTTAGGTTCTATTTACTATCTATGCTATGCTTGGGAAAACCATGTTTAGATTAGAGAAGAATTGAAGAAAGCATGATCTTAACTCTTAGGGGGGGCGGATTTGTGGTTAGGATAGGAATATAGCTAGTCACTGTGCTTAATTAAATATCGTAATCTTAATGCGTTCTTGATAGATTGATTTCATAGGAATATAGGCATTAATCTATTTTGAATAGGCGAGTAGTACTTCGGGAGAAGGCTATGAGAGCAATTGTTCGATTAATTAGCAACCATGAGTGAATTGTATGAAAGGGAGAGTTAACTAAAACACAATAGAATTGGTGAATCGATCACAACCCTGGAATATTTGTATCTACTAAATACACCACAATTATTTTACTACTTGATAATTTAGTTACTACTTAGAATTATAGTTTAGTATAATCACATTTTTGAACTCGATTTTGGCTTGACTGAATAACAATTTTGGTGATTTTAGTGGGTAGTTGATACAAGTCTCGGTGGATTCGACACTCGACTTATCATTTTATTACTTGTACGACCACGTATATTTGCATTTGCGTTTGGGAGCAACATGCAGCTTGCAAATACTAATTGCGCTTGAATTAGTTGTACCAATTTTATTATTGTCATCATATAGTATTTGCATTAGTTCATCTAACAAGCGAAGCAACAAAAAGAACACGACAACTCTTCCAAGCTCTAGCTTAACTTCTTGAGAGGACTGTTTCAGTCTACAGTCATGTAAGGTTATAGCTTAATTTTCCATTATTAGGATGTTGTATATAAAGATTAGATTAATTAAATGCTCAACATTTTTGACTATTTTAATTTTACTACTTATTACACCTCTTTTACAGGAAAGGTATCTGGCAATATTACGGGAACAAACACAAACTCAATCTGATATTGATCAATGTAAAGCATATTACGAAGTCGCGGGAGGGGAAAAGAAGAGAAGAGTATATGGTCTTGGATCTCAAGCAAAATGCTACTATGGGCCGAATCTTCGTGGCTCTTCTGGATCAGATGCTTCATCATCAATACCACATTCGAGTGCTCAATCAGAATCAATAGGGAACCTGGATGAGTTAGTGATGCGCTTGATTCCTGCACTAACACAGCACATAGTTCCTGTGCTAACTGATCACATGCTTCCAGTATTGACCGAGCGGGTGCGTGAAATGAATTCGTCACCCTCACATCAGCCTACTTCTACTGACCACCCATCAGATGTGGTACCAATAGTTCATGCTCTTACTACTGCTACTGTTCATGGGGTTCATCCATCAGCTTTAGATGATGACCTTAACCCCTAAGGCTCGTATTTAGAAGCTTTTTGGTTTGAACTTTATTGTTGGTGTTAGGGATAATTCGAACTTAACTGTATTAGCTATATTCATTTTGATATCATTTTGGACCTTGAAGTATGTTAATTTATATGAATTTAAGTTATTATTAAGGATATCTAATAATTTACATACAAAGTGCATGAGCAGAGAAAATTTAAAATGTTAAATAAAAAATATCTAAAAGGGAAAAATATAACGACAGATTGCAATGGATATTTTTCGTAACAAAAATAAATATATAAAATAACATTGCGACAGATTGCAACAGACGATTTTGGTCTCCAAATGCAAAGATGAAATGACTCAAAATATTAGCGACGGATTAGCGATCGACTTTCTGTCGCAAAAGTATACCAACGAAGAAATGCATTACCAATTTAGCGACACAATTTCCTAATATTGCGACGGAAATTCTGTCGCTAACTGTAGCAACGGATAGTGTTCGTTGCTAGAACGTCGCTAATATTGCAATGGATTCCATTTTTCCATCGCGAACAGCTTAGTAACAAGCAAATCAGCAACAGATGGTAATCCGTCGGTAATCTGTTGCTAATCCTGCTTAGCGACGAAAAAGGCTCTTTAGCGACGGATTTCGTCCGTCGTTAAATGCTGTTCTTTTTGTAGTGTTGGCAAAGCGTGTTCACTACCTTTACCCAAGTTATGCACCTTTGTTATTGATATCTAATATCCTGTGATGGTCTCTTTGGATACTTCTTTGTATTATACATGTTATTGTGTTATACAAGTTGTACAAAGTGAGTATCGTCTTGAGTTAAAAATCTCGTCATTCCTTCACTAAGGTTAGTCAAGATACTTAATGAGTACATGGAGTCGGTTGTACTCATACTACATGTTATATCCCGTACTTTAATATTAGGATGAGTTGTAGTAATCCATATGATCTTGAAGGGATTAAGACCATTCATGAGATTATAGAGGATTTGTGACTATATTATTGTAAGACCCCGTAAGATTAACAACCTTGATACTGTTATATACATTTGATATAGTATTTTGAGTGGAACATTTTTTGCAAAAGTGGTTTGAAAAATATGGTTTTATATAGTTATTAATATTACTAATTTCGAATATGCTTTAAATTATACACATAATATGAGAAAGTTTATGAGATTTTCTTTATTGTAAAGATAGAAATTATTTTCTCACAAGAAAAGAAGGTTATCTTTTTACCATTTTAAGAATTAAGCATAAGAAAATTTGTACACTTTATATGAGATTAGAAAAATTAGAAGTTGAGAAAATATATGTATTTTTATATTGGATATTTTAATAAAATAATAGTGTATGTATTGATTTTATATGGTACCACATGACCATGATAGTAAAGTGTATGAGGTGTGTTAAAAGTGAGTAGCATTTTAAGTAATTTAAGATAATTTTTAATTATGTGGATAAGTAGGTAATTAATAATTTTAGTGGAAGATTAATTAAAAGTTTGGATAAGGCCTACAAGACCTAACGTGGAACCCCTCCCCCCCCATAATTAATGACTCTTAAAGCCATATTACTTGGTGGCACCAAGGTGTATGATGAGTCATAACACCTAAGTGGCTTTGTTTACACATTGGAGGAATAACATAAGTTGTCTTTGGAGGAATAACACATAAGTTGCCTTTGATAATTTTCTTTGTCTTGGTTTCATTATTGGTAATGAACTTGGAGAAATTTTGGGAATACATGGCAGAAGAAGGCCGAAAGAAAATTGTTTGATGATGTAGAGTATGGAGGGAATATTAGTCGGATAAGAAATAACGTGCTATGATATCAAGAATATCTTAAGGATTTTTTCCTACTTCGATCGGGCGTTACGTGTTTTTCGCAAAAGACATATATTAGAGGGATTGTTAAGAAAACCGGCTCAGGTATGTTAAGGCTATCCCTCATTTTCTTTTGGCATGATCTAAGTAACGATACGTAAACGTAATGTTATTCCATAAATGGTTTTACTCTTAGCAGTTAAGGATGTCTATGTTATTCATTCCTGTAAAGTGATATTCAAGCATGTCGAAATATATTCCTAAGTCTCTATTGAGGTATTTGATAAAGATATTGATGTTTATAATATAGTGATACATGCATCTTCATGCATTTACCACCGAGCTAAGGCCGGTTGGGCAGTCATGCATATTCATTTATCACCGTGCTACGGCCAGTTGGGTAGACATGCATATTTATTTACCACCGTGCTACGGCCGGTTGGGCAGACATGCATATTCATTTACCACCGTGCTACGGCCGGTTGGGCAGACATGCATATTCATTTACCACCATGCTATGGACGGTCAGGCAGTCATGCATTTACTACCGAGCTACGGCCGGTTGGGCAGTTACACATTTACCATCGATCTACGGTCGGTCGGGCCATCATGCATTTACCACCATGCTACGATCGGTCGGGCAGTTACCACTGATCAGTTGGGCAGTTATGCATCATACGATATGGATAATAGTCTCAAAGAGAAACATTATATATATATAAGTATACTAAGTATGCATATACGGTGGCACTTCAGAGATTCAGGTTGATTCTTATATCTCTTTAATTAATGTTGACTTATGGATATGTTTCAGTTCTGCCTTACATACTCAGTACATTATTCGTACTGACGTCCTTTTGTTGGGGACGCTGAATTTATGCCTGCAGGTATAGATAATCAGTTGGACGAGCCCTCATAGTAGACGAGGTTAGCATTTAACGAAGGATCGGTAAGACTCCACTTCATTCGGAGTGCAGCCGAGTTTATAAGTCATCGTGTCAGAGTTTTGCTACAGATTTATGGGTTGGCCGGTACCCTATCCCATTTGATGTCAAATAATCTTAGAGGCTTTGTAGACAGAGGTTCATTTTGTACAGTATGTCGGAGGCCTTGACGGCCCATATGTATTCATGTTTTAATAAAGATAGTTCATTGATACAATGTTTTCCTACTTACAGTTGTACATTATGAGTTGTGGCCATGTGGGCCCAAGATAGTTATAAAAGGAATGAGTTCAGCTAACTCGACTTATGTATGTTCTAGTTTTGGTCGAACGATCATGAGTTACAGAGTGGTTCGCTCGGCCCAGCATGACACCGGGTGCCAGCCACACCTCCCCAGGTTTGGGGCGTGACACTACACTTCTGCACCTTGCATGTAAATTCTGAAGCCGAGTAGTTGTGGAAGATTAAGCCTAGCATTAGAGACGTACCGGCAATTCTAGACTCAAGATACCTCATGTTCATGGTAGTTTAGGACTTCATTTCTATTTATGTAAACTTCAAATAGATATTGTATTTATTCTTCATATCAACCTTATGAATCTAAATCTTAGTGTCTCATGACTTATATTACCAATCATTGGGGTAATTATATGGATTTTCACCTTCTCATTTATTGTTATTGATGATCTTTCATTTGAGTTTTATTATTCACTGTTTGTCTTGCCTAGCATGTTGGGGTTAGGTGCCATCATGACTAGGTGGGATTTCGGGTTGTGACAAGTTGGTATCAGAGTTCTAGATTCATAGGTTCTACGAGTCATGAGCAAGTGCCGTGTAGAGTTTTGCAGATCAGTATGATAATGTCCATACTTATTTTCAATAGGCTACACGACATATTTGGAGGTCATTTTGTAGTCCATTGTGCGATCGCATAATCATTTCGCGGGCCGCACTTCCATCGCAGAACCAACATGACAAATTTCGGAGGGAGATTCTGCGGTGCGTTATGCGACCGCATAACTGATCTGCGGAATTCAGATCTGTCGCAGACTGGGCCAGGCCAGCCCTGTTTTGGAGGATCATTTCGTGGTCCTTTTGCGGACCGCAGACCTGTTCTGCGGTACACTCTGCGACCGCTGAGTTGTGTTCGGAGGGTCAATTTTATAATTTTATAACCCGACCCCATTTTCATAAAAAGACCTTGGGAGTTATTTTAGATGATTCCGGGAGATGTATTAGAGAAATGGGAGTATTTTAGAGAGAGGAGGAATTCCCAAGCACTTTGCTCATCAATCCTTATCCAGTCTTAAAGATTTAAGGGAATCACTCACTAGGCCACTACCTATTCGGGTAAGTTGTCCGCAATCTTCTATGTAAGTTTGTTACGGGTCTAAGTAGATCGGGGAATAGGATATATGGCATGCATGTATCGATAGAGGGGTCTCGTAGGTTGTTGTATTACCCGGGATGAATTGTTGGTTGATATTTGTGATGATCACACGAGAAAATATAACATCTCCTTAAACACTACCGCCGCCGGTCATTTCTTCTCCCAAAGTCCCATTTTGATTTGGTTTTCTATTTTTCTAATGAACCAATATCCCTCGCACTTATTTCCCCTCCCAAAGTCCCCTGAGATGTAGCAACATCAAAAAGTGGCTTGGCCCACTTGCTTTTCTTATAAATGCCAATTTTCTTTAGGTCAAAGTCACATGAGAATTGAGATGACCAAGTAATGTGGGCTTTGCCCATTTAATTAACTAAAATAACCAATCTATATCACTTGGTTATGTGTAATTAAATTTAATCCACTAAATAATCATTTCTCTACTTCATACTTTACCTATATAACTAATTTTCAAAGAATAATTATATGAATATAATCAATACCCGTTTCGATATCTAACCCATTAAAATTAGTAAATTTTAATTAAAAAATAACTTTAAAGCTTATTCTTAAAATTACGGGTATTACATTCTCCCCCACTTAAAAACAATCTTCCTAGAATGTCGTATCAGAGTATTCTTGAGTCCATGAGTGACCTTAGACCCTTGGCTTTCTTACTTCCTTCGGGATCCAAAATTTTGGCTAGCTCTCCGAATTCTTAAATTTCGGCATTTTTTTTTTTTTTTCGAAACTGAAGTTATTTAAACATTTACAACCAGTCTAGACAATGCAATAACATCATGTACATCCAGCTACTCCATCCAATAACATACAACATTACGGGACATCAACATACACGCCAAAGCTCTTACACATTATTATAAGCGCAGGATCACATTACTCAACAATATATATCTTGTAAATGGACGTAGCCTTTCTGATAGTAACTTTAGATTCATAAGTCACTACTAGAAATTCGGCAAAAACCGATCAAGGTCGATCGACCAACTTTGGTCGATCAAAAAACCGACCAAAAAACCGACCAAAGTTGGTCGGTTTTTTAAAATATTTTTTTTAAATTTTTTTTTACGAAACCGACCAACTTTGGTCGGTTTTCTTTGGCGCAAAAATGCGGGAAACTATTTTTGAGTCCCGCAAAATTTATGTTTCAAGAAACCGACCAACTTTGGTCAGTTTTTTAATTAAAATAAATAAAAATTAATATTAAAAAACCCGACCAAAATTGGTCGGTTAATTCGGCCGGTCATTTAAAAAAATTGACCAACTTTGGTCGGTAATTTTACTTTTTAATAAAACCGACCAACTTTGGTCGGTTATTTTCATGCGAAAATATAATTAAAGAGTATAAATCAAATAAAAGACAGTCTTAAAACAAAATGTACCAATGATCTAGTGGTAGAATAGTATCCTGCCACAGTACAAACCCCGGTTCGATTTTCAGATGGTGAATCTTTTTATTACACAATTAAAATACCGACCAACTTTGGTCGAAAAAAACCGACCAACTTTGGTCGGTTTTTTTGCAATATTTTTTTTTTTGAATTTAATTGACCGACCAAAGTTGGTCAGTAATTTCCGACCAACTTTGGTCGGTATGCCTTTTCGACCACAAAAATACCGTCCACACGTAAATGGTCGCGTTTTGGTCGGTTTTTGGCCATTACCGACCAACGTTGGCAGGGGCGGCCCAACCTCATCGGAGGCTTAAAACAAAATCTTAATAAGAGGCCTAAAGCAAATATATATATATATATATATATATATATATATATATAAATTAATTATTTAATGAACATCGTTTTTAAAAAAATTAGAGAAGTGAGGATGTGGAATTAAAAAAAATGAGAACTTAGTTTTATAAAATACAGAAAATTAAATGAATTTAACGTTGATTGCATCACAACTGAAATGGAAGAACCCAGAAAACATAAGTGACTCCTTTTTTTTAGTAAGTCCCTTTCTATATTTAGTAATAATTCAACTTTAGATTTTTCATTTTATCATTAATGAGATGATTTCTAGCCCAAAAACTTCTATGATTTATTTAAGATTACAAGTTTCAAAAATCTTCCTTTATTTCATAAAATCCATGTCCAGTCAAACACTTTCATATAAATTGGGACGGAGAGAGTATAATTTATGTAAGGAAAATAAATAATAAGTTAGATTATTAGATATAGTTACGTGACTAACTAATGAATAGAGAAATATAATTAAGTAAAAAAGTAAAATAAGATTGACAGAAAACTATTTTAGTTATATTAATTAGAGGAAGAAATCGAGTTATTAAAAATTAATATGACAATAAAGAAATAAATTTATCAATAATAAAAGATAATTATATAAATAATATACTACTATATATAGAGAAATACTAGTAATTTTGGGGCCCTTAAATATTTGGGGCCTTCACTTGCTTTAGGATTGGGCCGCCCCTGAACGTTGGTCGGTTTTTTTGGTCGGTTTTTACTGGATTTCTAGTAGTGAGTCAAGGTAAAGCCAAGACAACTTACAAAAACATTTGATATTTTGCTCTTATTCTCAAATGAAAGCAGCATCGCGTTTTCAATGTTTAGGCAATCTAGATGTTCCAAAGTTATCTGATCTCAAACTTTGTAAACATTAAGATAGGACTCTTTCCTTTTTAATACTAATCTTAATCTCTTGTACTTTCCAAGGACTAGGCCCATAACTTACTATATCACCATAGTTATCATTAAATAAATCTTTATTTGGACTTTAACAAACATCAAAACAACTCGGAGTTTTACATTCTCCCTCCAATATGACATTCGTCCTTGAATACCGGACTTGAGTCATTTCTTAAGCTGAATGAGGAACTAAGGCCTTGTGCCATTACCTTGTTCCACTAATGATCTCATAGCTTCAATGGTAGTAAAAGTTATCTTCATAGCTGAAGAAATTCTTAATCTCATGTCATGCATTGCTTGCATTTATCCTTCGTCCACCCTTAATAGTCAGTACACCAATGTATTATGTAAAAGGAACTTAATAGGTTGTTGATAACTGTCAAGGATTAGAGAGCTAAGGGGATGGCTAACAAAATGGAATCTTGTTTGCTAACAACATGCAGCAACAAGATAAATAAAGCAACGCTTAAGCAAAAGCATTAGCACATGACATTGATAGTTTTTTGAAGCATCCTAATAAGTACAGGAAATGTCGTAGTCTAATAATAATTAGCTAGTCACGCTGTGTGTGCAAATCACGTTCACTAGACTTTTCAACTGGCTTGCAAAAACTTGAACTCAGAGAGTTAACTGTTGTAGCTACAATATCGACATTGCAAGAAGTAGAGTTTTAGTTTCACTTCAAACTACCTTTGTCCATATTTGTAATAAAATCTATTTGCAGGACAATTCCTTCACTGGCGCTTACTATTATGAAAGAACAACAAGTGATGGATCGTTCACATATATAGCATTTAAAATTTCTCACATTGAGAAGTGGAAAGTAACTTTAGGTGTAAGGCCAATCGGGCGCTAGTCAACTTTTTGAATATTTCATAAAGCCTATTAAACTGAATTCTTATTTTATTCTTCCTTGGCTTTACGCTTACTTTCATGGCGGAACTTTTAACACTAAGAAATCACCTTTCTTGAATTTCCTTTAACTTTTAGTTTCACTAGTCCTCATATGACCTTGACTACTAAGAGTGGTTTTCCAAGCCTCTTCCCTTTTCTTATAATCTCATGAGTGAGAGCTAGGTCTACAACTTGTCACAGGGTTCAAATCATTCGACGAGTGATATAAATCGCCGCCCGCATAAAACCTCAAACGATGCTATCATCCACTCTAAGTGTGAACGAGGTGGTTCCATGCCTCTTAAGTCTTTCTCCAAACTTAATCAAATGCAACTCTTCGTACTGTTTTGTCTCACTCTTGTACTTGCATAACTTATCATTCAGTAGATATATACAAAGGAGTTTTCCCTCTATACATTAGCTACACATCAGGAATATAACTATATCTACCGTCCAAAGACATTAATGTGTTTTCTATTTTTTTAGTGTTATTCTTTACTCTGTAATAACTGTTGTCCATTTGTAAGTGTAGTTGTTGGAGAAAACTCTCAGTGTTGAGCTCATCGTGCAGCTCCTCTCTATTTCGATTCATACTTAAATGCGTACAGGTGATAACTCGTGGGATTACACTGTATAAAACTAATGGCGAGTTAAGATTTTTTTTTTGCGGTTATAAAATAATTTGGTCTTGATTGCGTGAATCCTTAAACTGTAAGAACACGTGAACACTCATCGAAAGTCGCTCTAAATCGTTGTTGCTATAAATCTTGGTTTCTCTTCTTCGAAAACCCCATCATCGAGCTACTGTATTCAGCTCATAAACGGTCTTTATTCTTCTTTAAAGGTGTATACAATACCCCTAATTAAGCACATACCAAGTGCCCATATATGAGCTTAAGCCCAAACTTACATTGTTATATAAAAATTTGCTCAAATTTTCAAAAGGAAAATATCAATTTAGCCCTCCTCGTGAGCTGTTATTTAATTGTGAAGATTCCTCTAAATATATATAATCCAATCTCCTTTGTGCTTTACCTTTCTTTTACCCGTTGTGATCAAGGATATGTGTACATAAATTTACATAAAATACAACTCTTTAAAGATTTATTTATATTTTCTACTACTGCTTTAACAAAATTACTTTTAGTACAACTTACTTTAAAATCTTACCTTTTTAATTAAATTATGTACAACTTTTTAATTCCTAAAATCTCTCCTTGAGATTGTCTCTCACCTAATGATATCTCTTATATTTATAAATCTCAACGCCATTCCCCTTAAATAGGGATAGTTACCATATTTTTAGAGTATATTTTTAACATATATGTTGTACAATTTGTAATTCAAAACCAAGTTGTATATTATGAAATATTTTACAAATCCTTAAGTAACTATGAAAATTTCTTCAATCTGAACATTGTCTTTACAACCACTGTCTATGATTTTCTGGGATACACGCTTATGAAATACTGGAGTATCTTTCACTATAGAAATTGTGGGAAAATTGATAGTGATAGATGAGAGAGAATCAGAAAGAAATATCATTGGGCGAGAGATAATCTCAAGGAGAGATTTTAGGAATTAAAAAATTATACATAATTTAATTAAAAGGTAAGATTTTAAAGTAAGTTGTACTAAAAGTAATTTTGTTAAAGTAATTGTAGAAAATATAAATAAGTGTTTAAAGAGTTATATTCTATGTAAATTTATAATATTTTTCAATATTTAGATAATTATTTTATTATTATTCATAATTATTTTCTCACTAATTAAATTTTATTGTTCTTTCATATAAATAAATATTTTGACCTGTCATACTTTTAAACCTTTTTGCTTTACGAGTTGATCGAACCAAAGAAACAAAAGCTCATCTGAGTTCCAGTTGAAACTTGAAAGTTTAAACTCAAACTAAAATGACTGCCGCAGAAAACAGCCCCACCACTACCGGCGCCACCGGGACAACCACCGTAGACGGCGGCGGAAACGACGGCCTTGTTCTTTCAACCACCGAGACCATACATTCGTTTCTCGCCGGAGCGTCGTCTGACGTCGAACTCTCCGATGACCTTAGAGAACTCGCGTCCTCCCTATGCGATCATCCCACAGTACCATACAAGCGTCTGAGGTCGATTTGGATCGGTTCTAATCCATCAACACGACCCGATCTAATGGGCATGTTATCCGAATCCAATTTCGTGTTTTCCAGCCCAAAGCCTAGAGAGAAAAGCGAAGAACTCAAAGCTCGGTTGAGGAAACTGGAGGAAGCTTCGGAGAGAAAAGCGTATGATGAATTGGTGAAAGATATTACTCCTAAGAAAGTTGTCGATGAACCCTTTTCTTCTTACAAAGATCAAATGGGCTTTGGTAAGTTCTTTTTTTTAATGATCTATTGACCCATATGAAATCTGTTAGCATTCTATTTCTTAATCGAATGATATCCTTTTTCTAATGATAAGATATTTACAAAGTTTGGTGTGATTTTGAGTACACTATAAATAAATAAATAAAGAATGGATAGTTTAGGAATTTCATTTTTCTAGGAAAGTGAACATAATTTTGATTATTTGAAAGATAGAAATTGCGGCAGTTAAAGGGAAAGTTGGACTGTTGGCGTAGTTTTAGTTGGGGATATAAATATTTTTGTCACCTATTTCCTGTTGCTGATGTTTGTATTGCTAGCATAAGATGATGGCTCAAGAGCATTAGCATGGGTTAGTTGGATTTTGGTTGAAAAGGTGTTATTGCTGATGCAATTCATCATTTTATGAGATGAAGTTGGTTTAAGGCTCACTAATGTCTACACACACACGTGGTGAAACACCCTTTGAGTGGACAAGAAAGGAAGGATTTTTTGGCACAACCTTCTATTTCAGACCAAGGAGTCGACTTCCAATCAGTGCTGTCAAACAGGCCAGAAACTATATGAAAAACAGGCCAGAGTGTTTTGCGTCGCTTAGGCAGCGCTTCAGTTCAGATTGGTGCTGAGATATGGGAAGTGGGCATCACTGACTGACTGATGTTCTTTTTATGGGAAATTGGCCTAATTGACGGGTGTTTTTAAATTTAGCATTTCAAGTTCCTTGCTGTAAAACCAATATTGGAGTAGGCTTCTTTGATAACATGGGACTGCACATAGTGATGATTAGTTTATAGTATCCCAGTGCCCATTATAACCACCTGAGGTTGGAGGAAGGATAAATGGATCCAATGGTGTTAAATTGGCACTAGAGATGTTGGATGGAGAGGGAGTACGAAATGGAAAATCTTGAAACTGGGGATGAAATTCGTAGTTTCAACATGAAGAGGATGCATCAAGTACCAAGAATTTGTAAATGAATTGCTCTTCTTTTTTGTTTTCTTTTTTTAAATGAGTTGCTAACTCTTGATTTCAAATTTAAAAGGAACTTCTTCTTCTCTTCTTTTTCTTTATTTTGCTTTTGTTTGTATGACAAGTCTTTTCCTAGTTTTGTTTTAGTCAATGCCTGCATCCATGGTTGCTACATAGAGTATGGTAATTTATGAATGTTTTTCTTTTCTGCTTTTGAAGTTTATGTTTGTGAAAGAGAAAACAAAAGAAAAGAAGAGAGATAACTGCTATTGAATTGATTGATGAATGCGAGGGCTTCCTATAAAATGGATACATGAAATTGGAATATTTTCCTAATTATCGGAAATAGTAATTGTTTCTCTACAATATTTTGTACAATTATGACATATAGAATAAAATTTGGAGACATTCCAACATATAGTTGCATTAGTTCTCTTGACTTTCAATGCGGACTATCAATTTTATGGTGGTGAAGCAACTTGATTTTGTGAAGTGAAACTGGAATGCTGAGTCGAGTATCTGAAAAAAAGTTGTTGCTAAAGAAGCAGTTATTTGAACAATATCGTTGCCGAAATGTGATAAAAAATAAAGGCAAAACGACCTCCTGGCTACTTAAACTTGCACCGGATTGTTAATCCGGTAAACTAACTTATGCGTTTCCCATTTAGCACCTCTACTTTACAGAATAAGGACTAATAGACACATCCGTCTGAGCGTGTTCTTCAATCGCCGTAACACAAATGACATGTCATACATTTAACCTTTTATAATTTGACATGTGTAATTTGTATGTCCCACTTTTTAATTTCAATTTATCAAATTTTTAACATATTTTTTTTCTCTTCTCCTCCACCACAACTGAGACCAGCAAGAATTATAAACCAGCAAAAAGATTAGAAATTCCATTTCACTCTGCGGCTAATTTTCTTTTTAAAAAAACAAAAAAGGAAAAGAGAGCATTGACCATATCGGAAAGCTTCTAATAGTGACCTCGGCCATAAACTACCATCACCCCCTTCATTGACAAAAATCATACTCCAAACACTTAAAATGTGAAGATGAGAGTCTTTTTTCGCCAGAACTTCATAACAAAATCAACCGTCACCATCGGAGTAATGACCAGATCGGAGAATCGATGCGATTTCCTTCTAGCCGAGTTATGGGTTACCTTCTTCTCTCTAGATCTTTATACTCAATTACAAAATAAAAGCTCTAATTTCTTTTTAGCTAAAGTATAATAACGAAAAGAATGATGAGGGGGTGGGGAGGAAAGATTGGGGTGAGCGATGGGGTAAGAAACGGAAAGAATGAGGCAAAGGGTGGTGGGAACGATGGAGATGGAGGGGGTGGAAACGAAGGAGATGGGAGAAATTGTTGGGATCTCCTCACTTTGTAAAGTAAAGGTGCTAAATTGGGAAACTTATAAGTTCGTTTACCGGGTTGACAATCCAGTGCAAGTTTAAGTGGCCAGGAGGCCGTTTTGCCAAAAATAAAATTGAGTTGGTACCATCATCAAGTAGATCTGAATGACGGCGGTGCTACTATGAATCGATGTAGCGTAATTGAGAATGAGGACATGCACGATGCCAACTTGACTTGATCGTTTACAAAGACAAGCATGCTGCTAGCTTGACTGAATAATGCTCGCTGACAGTTGACGGTGTTAAAAACTTGAATGTGCAATAATATGACATTAACTGTGTGACTGATGACATGGTACTGATGGGACAAAAGTAGACCACTGACATGACGGGGCAAAATACTTGACAAATCATCTTTACTGATGACTTCAGTCATAAACAAAATGAATTTTTGACTTGTCAGGTAGGTAATGTAGACCGATAATATCAGCACTAGAGAACAATTAGTAGTACATGTGACTCGTGAGACAATGTACCAGTAGAGACTTGAGCTCTCTAGCTGAACGTGAGTGAGTGGAGAAATTTGAAAATGAGAGTTTGCTATTGTGTATAACAAAACGAACCTCTATGATGTTAGAATTGGGTCGAATGATGGAGAATATCAAAGAAAAACATGACAAGAGATGTGGTATCACTGGATTGATAAAGAAATAAGAGTGATAAACTATAAAAGAACTTTGAATGACACCTCTGTGGTAGGCAAAAGCTACTTAGATCTCTTGCAAGATCGTAGAATCTTTGCTACCATGTGAAAAGAGTGAACATGAGAGAAAATTCTCATTGAATTGAGTGACAACATTGGGGCTTATGATGTAGAAATTTTTAAAATAAAAAACTTCCCTGATTATTGGGATTCCTAATTATGGAACAATTTTTGGGATCATTTGATGTAATATATTTTCACATTTAACCTGTACATATAGAATAAAGTAGACACATTCTAGCATAACTGCTTCGGTTCTCAATTTTTAACAATGATTTCACATTTTTCTGAGAAAAGGTAAGTTTTCTAAATGTAACACGAAATGTGCATCAATACTTATAAAGATAATCCAGTCTCCATATCTTTATCTATCCAATACAGCGGGGATTCTAATGTATCTAACAAGGATTTTACTTCAGTGACAAATTCTTCTTTCCACCAAAAAGAAAACAAAAATATACAGTTGTTGGCGCTGGCTTTATTTTCAAAACATCTAGTATTCCTTTCTTTCCAAATGGTCCACCAGATTGTAGCTGATATGGTACACCATCATCTCTTTTGCTCCTTCGACATACCTTTTCTGTACCAGCTTCTTGACAAGTCAATGGTACATCTTGACTATGTTACTCGGACTCTTCAAAACTGCTGCCACACCCGTGTCAGACCCTTCAAAAATGTATTACTTTTGGAGGATCAAACACGCACTCAATGATATTTTGAAGAGTCTGAGCAACAATAGCATCTTGGCATTATCCAATGAATGTCCAACAAACTCTAAAACAGATATTGTAAAGCTACAGGGCAATGCAAAATCAGGTGGTGTATAATTTCAGGCTTCATTCCTCATAGGTAACATCTGGCACATAACTGGAGTACCTTTTTTCAGGAGGTTTTCCTGTGTTAAACATGCTTCGTTTGCAACCACCACAGAAAGCATACTACTTCCAACGGTGCTTTTGTTCTCCATATGTTCCTCCATGGCCAGGTGTTATGCCTTTCTTCACCAACAGTCAAAAACATATAGTAAGAGCTAACAGTAAATGAACTTGAGCTATGCACCTTCCAATATTCCTTTCATCATTGCTGGACAAGGTTTGAAAATCTGTCGTCCTGTTTATCTCCCTGTCATTATGCTTTCTTCTGAAGCTTAAGTTCCGCTCATTCTGCATTCTGCAATTGTTGATTTCACATTCCTCCTTAACGAATGTAGTACTTGCGGACTTGACCTATTGTTTTTTCAGCTGAATGTTAGATAGAATAGAGGCTTTGGAGAAAAAGTCCTAAAAAATGTGATGTGTCCTTTTTAGAACTTGGCCTCTTGCTTGTGTTAATCTGTGTGTGTGCATGTGCGTTTTGTTGTGAAGCCAGTGCTTATTCTGTTTCCTCATCTTGCTACTTTATTGAGTAGTACGGCAATTCTTGGGAGAAGTTACTGACTGTTATTTCATCAGTTATTTAAACTATACAATTCTTGGGAGAAGTTCTAGTACTAACTGTTACTTCTCAAGTTATTTAACATTAAAATCAAATCCCATAAGCTGCCTTCTTATGAAGTGTATCATATCACTTGATTTGCTAATGTCAATTGTGAGTTGATACAGTTGCTGCATCCTGATTTGACCATGTGACTCTGAGAGAGTCCGTAGTGAACTAGGTACCGCTAACTTGTAGCTTGTGTACATGAGCTTATAGTCTGTGTTCTCTACCAACTTAGGGTATTTCATTTTCGTTGCTTTTCCGCTCTCAGGTTATGTTCTCTGTTAGCGTGTTAGGTAGATTCTTTAGAATTAACTAGATGTTGATTTGCAGTTTAATTCTCACTTTCTCAGTAGTTATGGTCCGTTAGCGCAGGTTTACATGTCGCTCTAATGATGTTCACTGGCTATCTGGTGGGATATTATGCATTCAGGGCATTATGTAGTCACAGTCCAGCAATGGTAAGTTCTTCTGTTGAGTTAGTCATAACTTCATTTGATACAGGATCTATATGTGGGAGCAACCAAACTCTTCATTCTGTTTTTGTCTTATACTCTGGTCCTGTACCCACCTATTGAAGTTTAATTGCTATCTCTTACTCTTTCTTCAGAGTGCTGCCGGAGGCATTCTTGGATTGGTTGGTGGCATGCTTGTTGAGACACTTCTCTTTATTATTAGAACTTCGAGTCAAGATAGAAAACCTACTAGAAAATCCACTTCTTTCACTTCGAAGCAGAAAAAGAATCAGTAGGCTTCATCACAAGAAGTTGTTCCTTTCTAGCTTTCTGAGAGGAGTAAATCTTTCTTTTCTTGATAGCTTATTTATTTCACCGCATGATTTTTTATGTTGTAAAAATCAGAGTGACGAGCCATGCCCATAAAGTATTCTTCCCCCTTCCTCTTTAAGTCGTGTAGAATTGTTTCTGCTCTTACAAGCTGCGTATCTTAAAAATACACAGGAGTACTTATTGTCCCAAAAAAGATGATACTGAGGGTTAAAGCATCTATTTCAGTTACGAAAACTGTAGTACTCTTGCCGTCTAATGATGGTGGACACGTTTAAAGTATGAGGGCTATTCAATTTTAATAGTATTAAAATATGTATCAACTCCTTCTCCTTTTCAGCGAAAAATTATGTATTTAAGTTTAAATTTCTTATTATCAGAATTCCTTAAGATGTTTGGAAAATTCACCAACAAAGGAAGAATTATTTGATTATTCAAATAATAGTAGTGTCATATGAAGTAGGATACAGTTATTAGTAAGTATGTTTTAGGAGGTAAACCACAAAAGAGGCGAATTTCTTATTTCACTTTTGAGTGGGATACTTCCATTCGAGCCAATACCTTTTGGTTGTGAGAGTATAATATCTCCTAACACCCTCACCATTGTCATCTGTTGCTAAACAATCAGCTGTTCCTTAATTCCCTTCTAAAAGGAAATGAACAAAATGTGAGGTGACCAATTAGGAAGATGCAGAATGTTATAGAAGCCGATGTTTCCAAAATAGTCCAACTAAATGTGAGAGAGCGCTCAGATGTTGGTTCAAAGACTATCACAAGAAAAGAGTATCCCTCTGCACAAAAACCATTTCATCTAAGGCTCCCTTGTTGGATTTTGTGTCGACGAATCTACAAAATAAAGGAGTATCTTGGTGCACTGGCTGAAGCACTTGTCCTTGTACCCTGCGAAAGAATATAATTTTGTAAAAACCCGACTGGTCGTTTTGAGTGTTCGTATTCTGTTCGGTGATTTGAGTTCTAGAAATAGCTTCATATGTTGTATCACGATTTGCGTGTATGGTTTGGTTTCGATGTTCGAGAGGTTCAGGATTGATTTGGAAGAGAAATTTTCACTTTTAAAGGCTTAAAGTTGAAGAGTTGACCAAGAGTTGACTTTTATGTAAACGGTCTCAGATTCGCATTTTAATGGTTCCAGTAGGTTCGTATGGTGATTTTGGACTTAGGTATATGTCCAGATTCGTATTTGGATGTTTCTAGAAAGTTTTGGCTCCATTTGGCGAAAATTAAAAATTTGAAGGTTTGAAAAGTACATACGTTTGACCGGGAGTTGATTTCGATGTTATTAGGTTGGGATTGTTGTTCCGGAAGTTGGAATAGGTTTTTTTTGTCATTTGGGACTTGTGTGCAAAATTTGGGTTCATTCTGGATTGGTTAGACTTGAATCGGGCGTTTGGTATGAAGTTAGAAGTTTATGAAATTAAAAGAGTGACCTTGATCGACGATTCTTGGTTTTGATGTTACTCATGTTGTTTTGAGCCCTTGGATATGTTTGTACTAGGTATTGGAACTTGTTGGCAGGACTGGACGGGGTCCCGTACGGTTCGGATGTAATTCGGGGTGATTTCGAGCCATTTTTAGTTGTGTTGCATTGCTGATTTTTCTGGTGTATCTGTTGAGCATCGCATTCGCGGTTAAGCTTCCGTGTTCGCGGAGAAGAAATGTGGCAGGCGTGAGTTTGTGAATAGCGTTCGCGATTTGGAGACCGCGTTCGCGGAATGATGGAAGAGGTTGGGCAGTAGGTTAGCGCGTTCGCGATTGGTTCTCGTATTTGCGATGAGGTGAGACCAGATGGTTCTCGTATTCGCGATGAGGTGAGACCAGATGGCCTTCGCGTCCGCAGGTTATAGGTCGCGTTCGCGAAGAGATATTTTGGAGGCAGGGTGAATTTGATTTACGCGATTGCGTGGAGGCAACAACGATTGCGAAGGGTACTCCTGGAGCAGTTGAATAAGATTCTATTTTCGGACTTGGAACTTATTTTACCATATTATGATATTGGGAGGTCGGATTGAGGCGATTCTTGAGTCGATTTTCACCCACTTGGATTAGATAAGTATTTTTTACTCGGATTTGATTATTATACATGATTCCATCATTAATTTAGGCATTTGATTGATGAATCTAAAAAGAGAAATTGGAGGGTTTTTGCAAAACTTTTCTAAAGTGAATAATTGGGTTTGTACATCGAATCAGAATCGGATTTGGATGAAACTTGTATGATTGGACTCGTATTCGAATGGATGTTTGGGATTTGTGAGTTTTGTCGGGTTTCGGGGTGTCGGCCCGGGTTGACTTTTTGGTGGACTTTGAGTATTTGGTAAAACATTCGACCTTTATCTTTTGAGTTTGATTCCTATGGCATTATTTGATGTTTTTGAGTTGCTTTTGGCTAGATTCGAGCCGTTCGGAGGTCGATTCGAACGGGAAGATATTTTTAGAGTATTGATTGGGCTTGTTTGAGGTAAGTATCTTACCGAAACTTTGTTGAGGCACTGGTTGCCTGAGTTATTAGTGATAGCTACGTGCTATGGATGGCGCACATGTGAGGGGTTGAGTCCATGTTGTTACGCCCTGCAGTATTACGTCGATGTTACGCTCCGCAGTATTATATTACGACGATGTTGCACCCTGCAGTATTGTACGTTCAAGTTTCATCGTAAGTTAATCGACGTAAGTTCGGAAATAAGATTATTTTGAGATTATAAGCATTATGCTATTTTAAACAAGTAATAAGTAAATTCGTGAAGGTGAGAGGGTAAGCAAATTGATGAAATTGAATTTTGTCGAAGTTTGACATTTTGAGATAAAATACGGTCCAAGCTATAATACCCCGTATTTATGGACTAGTGCCATACAAGGTACCGTATGACCATGATAGTAATATGTATAAAGTATGTTAAAAGTGAGTAGTATTTTAAGTAGTTTGAGATAATTCTTAATTAAGTGAATAATCGGGTAATTATTGATTTTAGTGGGAGATTAACAATTAATTAAGATGTTGGTGATTAATTAGTATATTTTGGATAAGCCTAAAGGGCCCAACGTGGCAGCAAGACAAATAGAGGACAATGACTCTTAATTTATTTGTTAAGGTGTCACACTTAGAGGCTTAGTCATCCTAAAGTGGGCCCCACAAAAGCCAACAATTTTAAGAAGATATCTTACCTTATTAAGGAGGATGCTAGGTGTTTTAAGTAACAAATGATATACTTTGCCTAAAAATCATTCCTTTGTTCATCTTTTTAGTGAGAAATTAAGCTTCTATATGAATAGTATCTCTAAAAGTACACTATGTTGAGTGTACAAACACGTAAAGGAAAAAGAAGCGCGAATTTGGATTGGTCGAGATGCAATTCTAAGAGAGCCCGGTACAATCTTTCTCAAGGATATCGTACGAATTTTTCCCTATTTTGATCCGCCGTTACGTGTTTCGTCGCAAAAGACGTGTGTTAGAGAAATTATCAAGAGAATCGGTCCATGTATGTTAAGACTATCCCTTCTTTCTTTTGGCATGATCCAAATGATACAAATGAAATGAGCAAAATACGCAACTTTCATAAATGACTCTATTCATAGAAATACTAGGGGTGTCTATATTTTTCATTCCCCATGTATCTTATTATTCTATCATCTGTTCATGGGTCTCAGAAAATACGTAAGTTGATAAGTTTATTTTATGACATTAATCAAAGGCATAATGGTCTTATGACGTTCCGAAAATTCTTATTAACGTACTTCTTATGTATTTTATTCATTTATACATGCACATTAACGCATGACCAGATAGCGTTATATACGCATATATATGTACATATATATATATATATATATATACGTACATATATACATATGTATATATGTATGTATATATGTATATATATACATACATATATACATATGTATATATATATACATATATGTATATATATATACATATATATATACATATGTATATATGTATGTATATACATATGTATATATGTAGATATATACATATGTACATATATACATATTTTGGATATATATATATATATATATATATATATATATATATATATATATATATATGGGATATGAGAAAGGTTACGGCGTTATATACGCACCACCACCTGATCAGCTGGTATACGTTGATGATTTTGCCCACAGTGGCCGAGATGATATGATGGGATGCCCTCAGAGGCTTGATGATATTATGAACGCATATACCCACGCATGATATGACATTTACACGCATATGCATGGCATTATAATATTAACTGATTCACAGAGCTATTCAAACATACATGTTGAGTCTTTTACTCCATGTTTTTCTCATGTCTATTATTTACTGATTTTTATTCCTTACATACTCGGTATATTATTTGTACTGACATCTCTTTTGCCTGGGGACGCTACGTTTCATGCCCGCAGGTCCCGATAGACAGGTCGAGAGTCCTCCAAGTAGGCTATCAGCTCAACGGAATATGTTGGTGCGCTCCATTTGCTCCGGAGTTGCTTGTTTGGTCAGTATGATTTAGACGCGTATTGTTTGGTATGGCGGGGCCCTGTCCCGACCTTTATGATAAGTATGTACTCTTAGAGACTTGTAGATAGATGTCATGTATACAGATACTTGTATGGCCTTGTCGGCCTATATTTTAAGTATATAATGGATCACATTGGCCTTATAGGCCCTTATGTCATATGTATGAGTTTCTATATCAGGTTGGGTCGTTCTATGTCGGGTATTCCCTCATGTTTACTCTGGTTATCTCATGACGCCCCTTCTGGCCCACTTACCTATGATGATGTAATAAGAAAGATACGTTACGTTGGTACTCAGTTGAGTAAGGCACCGGGTGCCCATCGCGGCCCATCGGTTTGGGTCGTGACACATGTGCGTCCACCGGGGGTATTATCCATGCTCGGGGTAGTGCTTAGGCTACGGTATGCCCTGAATTGATTGCTGAGTCTCATGCTATAATGTTTCTTATGTTTGTACCCCTTTGTGAGCTAATTGGATCATGTTAGAGGTTACATATAGGTTAATCCGCTGATTGAACATGATAACTGCTACTTTGTGATGAAACTTCCTAATTTGAGCTATGGTAGTACACTTCGCGCATGCATATACCTTAGCATGTCACTTATATTAATCTATGGGTATATAATTTGATATCCATTGTTCATGTATATATATTCTTGTATATATGCTTTCTGTGTGATATGGACTGGACTGATAGCTCGTGAGTGGTCCGTGCGGATCCGAGTTATGATTTCACGTGAGTTGTTCGTGCGTTGTTATGATAGCACGTTAGTTGTCCGTGCGGATATTATTAATGGCATGTGAGTTATACATGCGGTTGTTACTATTGGCACGTGAGTTGTCTGTGCAGTTGTTTTTAGTGGCATGTGAGTTTTCCTTGCGGTTGTTATTATTGGCACTTGAGTTGTCCGTACAATTGTTATTATTAGTACGTGAGTTGTCCATACAGCACGTAAGTTGTCCATGCAGCGTGTGGCTAAGGATCCACCCCCCTAGGTTCACCCTCTCATATTTCTCTCTTGATGGTATACACGCAGGTTGTGAGAAGCCGACGGGTTTCTGGTTGTTGTGAATTTCGGTAAAGTTGATCATTGGTTGGACCTTGCATCTCTTCTTTATTTGCAAACTCCTTGGATGTATACATAATTATTTTGTATATCTTCTCTATATGCTAGCTCTGGAATGTATACATGCCTTTTTGTATATCTTCCCTATATGCTACCTTATTTGATGAGAAGAGACACAATACGTATCTTCTCTATTTGTGAATCCATGTGACTCGACTTGTTTAATCACGCATATC
This sequence comes from Nicotiana tomentosiformis, assembly GCF_000390325.3. Classification (NCBI taxonomy): domain Eukaryota; kingdom Viridiplantae; phylum Streptophyta; class Magnoliopsida; order Solanales; family Solanaceae; genus Nicotiana; species Nicotiana tomentosiformis. Next base: position 53,829,209 of record NC_090819.1, read on the forward strand.
TTCTCTATTTGCACTTATTGAAGGATTAATTGTTATTTCATGCATATCTTTTCTATATGAAACTGTAGAAGGATTATTTGATACTTTACGCATATCTTCTCTAATATGAAAGTTTGATGATTTAATGATATTGGAAGCATTTTCCACATTATCTCTCTGTACACCGATGTGGTTTTATTTGTGTTATATGATTAGATGGCACCATTGTTGTGTACTTGTGAAATTCAGAAATTGAATATGTTAGTAGCGATAATCATTATTAATTCTTGCCACTATTATCTTGCTGAGGTTAGTTATGATACTTGTTGAGTACATAGGGTCGGTTGTTCTGATACTGTACTTCTGTACCTTGCATGTAGATCTTGGAGCTGAGCTGATGTGGATGACGGAAACTGGCAATAAAGATGCACCTGCTTTGCGGATATAGCTACCACTTATCATTGGTAGTTTTGGATTCATACTTTGTTCATGTATATTCCAAACATATGTTGTATTTATTTTCGTACCAAATTTGTAAACCTAAGTCTTAGTAACTCATGACTTGTACTACCAGTCCTTGGGATATTGTATGGAAATTCAGAATTTTATTTATTGATTACTTATAATCTTCATTAGAATTGTGTAACTGTTGTTTGGTTTACCTAGCAGGTTTGGTTAGGTGTCATCAGGACTGAGTGGAATTTGGGTTATGACAAGTTGGTATTAGAGCTCTACGTTCATAGGTTCTACGAGTCATGAGTAAGTGTCTAGTAGAGTTTTGCGGATCGGTATGATGACGCCCATACTTATCTTCGAGAGGCTACATGGCATCTAGGAAATTTCTCATCTTTCTTTCTTTATCGTGCGCCTTTATTTAAGCTTGAAGCTTACATTTTTGATTTCTTTCTATTCAAGCATATGTGATGTTGAGCACTCGGTATCAGCTGTGCACTGACGACTTGTGATGTCTTGGATAAGGTGCGAGATGTATTTTCTGTGTTGTGGAGGAGGGCCAGTCCGGAAGACTTGAGGCAAGGTTCAAACAACAGTTGAGGCTCGGTAATTGCAGTTGTGTGAGTATGTGCATTTGGACCTATATATCCCTAGGAGTGGGATTGATGGGTCAGTAAATTGCGAGATAGCTATATGATGAGTATTATGTGACTGAGGAATATGCTTAGATGGTTTGGATATGTGATGTCGCCCAAATTCACACCACTGATTGGGATTGTGAAGCGGTCGATGCAATTATAATTACCCAACTTTGAGTCGAGGTCGATTCCTCAAAGAGCTTATATTGGATTAGGTATATACTTAGACTAGGTATATGACGTGCCTAAAATGCACTTCCACATACTTGGTTGTTTCTTTCTACTTCTAAAATTTATGCTAATTTTTTGTAAATATAAAGCTATAGAATGATATTTTTGGTGTTGTTGTTTTTCAAGTTTATAAAAGATCTAGGGTTGTGACTTCCACCTAGGTGGTTACCTAACGGGTTGTGGGCTTTAGGCATGTTTCGTTGGTCGGGGTGTAATATAGCAATCAACACGCGATTATCCACTCGATACCTCTCGGTAGTTAGAGTGGTTTTGCCCAGTTTGGCTTTATCAAGTCCAAATGGGTAATTCACAAAACCGTTGATATATGCTCAAGTCGGGTCTTACTATCTCTAGATTCAACCCTTTAATTGGGGCTATCAATTTCTTGAGTTCACTTTAATTTCTTGTTAGCTAAGTTTTTCCAGACTTAGTCTCCCTTTTTCAAGTAGAAACTAAGTCAATTAGGCATGAATCAATGTTTGCAACCAATAATTCCTAAATTCAAGCAAGAACTAGGCTAAATATCATACACCCAACCTTAGACAAGCCCTAAATCAAACACCCATTAGGTACCCACACTAGGGTTGGGTCACAATCCTAGCTAGAGATTTAGCTACTCATAGGCAGAAATAAAGAAACTAAGGAAGAAAATAAGATTAAACTCATAATAGATGATAAAGGAATGAAAATCCAATGTTAAAATGATAAACTAATATAAAGTTTCCCAAAGCTTTAAAGGAAAAATGGCTATCTATTTTCTGGAGTTCAAACTTCACCTAAATTTGACAAAAAGAACTATTTATACACAACTAAAATTATCGGACAAAATTATCCCTACGAAGGTTCTGCGGCCGCACAATTCTGTGTGCGGTCCGTACTTTGAAGCTGGCTTGACAAGATGGACTTTTGCGGCCGCATAATTCTGGGTTGCGGCCGCACGTCTTCAGATTCTGCGGACCGCAAATATTTGAGTGCGGCCGCACTCTTGAATTTGAGCTTGACATGAGGGACTTCTGCGGACCGCACATTTGTGAGTGCAGCCGCACTCTTGAATTCTGCGGCCGCACAATAATAGTGCGGTCCGCACTTCTTCATGGACTCAGAACTCCATCTCTATGAACCTCATCTTCTGCGGCCGCACAATAATTGTACGGTCCATACTTTGCAAAGGAATTCTGTCAGAGGTCCTTCATAGTTTGCGGCCGCACTCAATATTGTGTGGTCCGCACTTTGCTCTTTTTGTTTGGTTTAGTCCTTGTCCAGAATACTCCTTCTTGAGTTAAATTTCATCGTTTTGGCTCTTTTTCCAATGCCCCTGCAAGTAAGCACATTTTATCAGTTTTCGGGAATACCTTTAAGCATTTTTGAGCTAAAACTAAAGTAAAAGAGTGCAAATAAGTAGTCAAAATCCCTACTTATCAACTCCCCTATACTTAAGCTTTTGCTTGTCCTCAAGAAAATAAGGTAATTCCTACTTCCACAAGAAAAGAGCTATTTCAGCTGGCCTAAGTTGCATCGAACACACATCAATTGGGACCAACAATTACCCACACACTCATGAATTATCAACAAGGCCATGTTTTGAATATTAAAGCACAAATAGCTCTAATGTGACACTTGAGCATCAAGATTTGACTTTACTCATCAAGGAAGTTCACACTTTAATGTAGGTCACTGTGGATCCCAAACTCCTCCTCCTATACTCTCCGTAAGCTCATATCACTCAAGAATGTAGCACTCAATTCAATGATTCGTGAAAGGTTCACTCATCACTCTCAAAAGAATGTCACAAGTATGGCTCTAAGTACCATATGCTTGCCCCTCATGTAGATCACCACTAATGTAAGCTTACTCGGTTTGAAATCACGTAAGGCTTTTTCGGCATGTAATGAAGGCTTTTGGACTAAGGAGGGAAATGTTGGAATGGAACGGGTTCATCTTTCCTTTAGCACTCCATTTTCTCTTTTTGGCTCATACTTTGCCGACTCTTTGAGTCATTTCCTTTTTCCTTAGGTGAACTAGAGAGACTTGACATCACTCTTTCTTGGTAATGATATTCATGTTCTCCTTCTTTGTTTTCTCCATGCTTTGCACTTTTGCTTTCTTTTGAATCCTTTCAACCCTTCAAATTATTCACTTTTTTTGTGTTTTTTCTTTTGTTCTTTCTTTCTTTTTCTTTGCCTTTCCTTTTCTTCATTTATTTTCTCTTCTTGTGCCTTGATACCACTTTCAAACTCCTCATCTCTCCCCCAAACTTATGTTTTCGCCATTTGTTTCTCATGAGTGCTAAGGAAAGCTCGGCTGCCAAGAGAGGGTCACTATAAAACGGGTAAAGGCTTGTAACATGGTTATCGAATGAAAAAGGCTTTAGGCTCAAAAGGGTTGACTAAGGATAACATCATTGGTGGGCCATGGAAGGTTTAAAAATGGGTTAAGGAGAGCCTACAATCACTTCTCAAGCCAAGCAAACTTAGAATTTCGCCTAGAAACACATTAGGGGCAAGTTCTAGACCATTCGCACGGGTACTTAGACTTGTAACAAAATATTTCACCTCTCACACAACCGGATTGTTAAAGAGGATAGAGTCGAGGGCCCACAACAACCGTATTCAATATTGAAGATGACTAATGGTTCAACTAAACTACCCGATGATTGCCTAAGTCAACACAAGAGTCACAAGGTCACTAACTTGAGCCATTTCTTTACAAAAGCTTATTTTTAACCATAAACGTGTAGTTAAGTGTGTTGATACCAAGTGAAGCATGCTTGACCCTTTTTTATTCATTAACGCTACTATTTCTACCTAAACATCAAAAATGGACTCAATCCCTTAAGAAGGTTGTCACGCCATCCATCGTTGGGAAGAGCCACCCGGTTCACACAAAACCCACCTTTGGAAAGAACCGTGGTATTAAGAAAACCAAAGGTTTACTGCTCACTTAAACATAAAAAGAAGCTACCGAATCAAAAAGAAGCTATTAACATAAATAAAAAGCTAGACTACTAAGAAAACAAAATAAAGAAGCCATGAAATAAGCTACTGAAAGTAAGACAAATGAATATACAAACCGAGGGGAATAGAATATATACATCAAAAGAGAGGGAGGAATATATACATAATGAAAGAGAAAATAAAGATAAAAGAAAAATAGTATTAAAGTTATTACAGGCCAATGTCATCAAATCAAACCAACCAAAATAGACCACCCCCCTGAATAAAAATAAGCATTGTACCCAATGCTTAGCAAAATCAAAATAAGGGAGGGTAGAGAGTAAAGAAAGTCCCAGGGTGCATGTCAACATCACCACCCTTGGGCTCCTCCAACTGGATCTCATCATCCTCTGCTCGGGGAACAACGGGTTTGGTGAACATCTGAAGCACCTCCTCGACAGTATGGGAAGCAAGGTCTGGCTCGTCAGACTGGCCAGCTGGTGCCTCTGCTGATGGTGCTGCTGGGTCTGCTGGTACTAATGGATCTGTCTCCATCAGTATGTCAAATGGTAAATCACCAGCTGCTGCAATCTTTGTCACCTCCTTTCTCAATCTCTCCACTGATTTCTTCGAGGCCTGGTATTTCCTCATCTTCTTCACCTGTTTTCCCAACTCCTCAATATATCCCCCATGTGCTACCAGTGTATCCATAATGGTCTTCTGGTTGTCCAGGATCTTCTTTAATGTTTCCTCTACTGACGGAGGAACCTGTGGTGCTGCTGGTGTAGAAGACTGTGCTGCAACAGCACTAGATATGTCAGATAACTTTGAAGTAGGTGTCTGCATCCAGTTGTTGAGACTCGCTAATGTCTGGGAGACTCGCAGCATAGTGAGTGAATATATGGAGAAGGTAGGCACTGGTACTGATGCTGATGGTCTAAAAAATGAAGATGGTGGCATGTCAGCTGTCTCGGTGGAAGGATCGACTGCTGTAGAAGGCATAGGAGGTGTAGAAGGCTCAGCAGCTGACTCTGTAACCACCACGGCTATCAGACTGACCAGGTAGTTGCCTTACCCTTGAACTTTGGGTTTTCTGGACCTTGCAAGGAGTACCATGAGAAGGGCTTCTTGGCCCACACTTTTGTATCAAAACTCCTCGGCTTCACCTTTGCATCTGTGAAATATTTTATGAGGGTGTTGGGATATGGGTAGGAGCTTTCACCTTTTCGGATAACTACTGACATGTTGGCCGACATGATGGCACCCACATTGATTGGGTACCCGGCCATAATAGATGCCACCAAAACTACTCGGGGGATTGGAAGATTGTTCTCATTCCGGCTGCACACAAAAGTTTGCCACCCTTTTGCTTCAAAATTGAGGGTGGTCCATGCAATAGGAACCCCTGCTGTGATCTACAGTGGTGGTGGTCCTGGAGGAGCTGCATCACCCATAGCAAGCTTCTCCAAGTACTGGATTACCTCTACCTCCTCGAATCCCATGTAAGTGTTCAGAGTGCTTGGGTCGAATCTGACTTTCAAATTTCTCACTTTGGTCACTTTGGTACCCTTCTTAATGTGTGCCACATTGGCATAAAACTCCCGTACCAAGTGCTCTTTGGCATCCATAACACTCTGGGTGAACCACATCCACCCCTTGCACTCCCTGAACTGCTTAAGGACATTTGGATTGTATTTATCCAAATCCTTCAGCAAGAATTGTCGCTCAAGTGTGAGCGATCTCTGGGGCCACCACTCTCTAAACTTTGTGAAGGCAGTCAAACTCATGAACCTATCTTCCCATACTTCCTTCTTCTTCAACCTCTCTAGGCGGCCCACTCTAGTGTCACCTCCCCCACCATCATCAGGAACATCATCATCATCTACTGTAACTGGTACAGAGGGAGTGTGTGTAGAGGAGGGCTCTGAACCCTGGCTATCGGCATCAGAACCCTCAGAAGAACTTGCTGTGGTGGAGGGTTCGTTGCGCAGTTGGTATCTCCCAGTGAATTGTGGTGGTTAGGACTGGGCCTCAGGCTGTACCTCCACCGAGTGGCCCTCGGAGGCTTCCCTAGACGGGACATACGAGCTTGATTCTGAGGGTTCTGTGGCCCTACCTCTCCCAGTGGTCGGCCTTTTGGTTATTGCTTTTGATTGCACTCCTAGAGGTGGAGGGTTCACCCCTCCCTTTAGATGCATCACGTCTGCCTCATGATCGAACCATTGTCTGCAATACGAAGCACGTAAGTCAGTTAAAGTTCAGAAGCATGTTAACAGTTGCAGGAAATCAGTGTACAAAAGAGACAGGGCGGACTGCATAATATTGAGTGCGGCCACAGACTGCCTTGTGCGGACCGCACAATTTCAAAGTGCGGTCGCACATGCTGAAGTGCGGACCGCAAAATTTTGAGTGTGGCCGCACAAAACCAGGTTCAGACTACTGGTTCTCTGAAGTTCCAAAGTGCGATCGTACACATTTTTCCGCGGACCGCACAAATTTGTGTGCAGCCACACAATTCAAAAATAAAACGGTATTGACTTAGGTTTTGCAATTTTTGCACAATTTAAACATGGTATTTGCAAATTAAACATGATGAATGATATACCCAGTCCCCAATGAGCGCACATGAAATCACCCACACAATTTCAAGCACACATGAAGAACATTTGACATATTAGGCCTAAAAATAACTATACTAATTAAGAACAAAAACTAAAAAATTGAAAAATCTAAACATGAATTGAACATACCAGTGATGAAGGATATAGGTAAGAATCTACATTGATGAAATGAATGTGGAGTGTGAGGTATTTGTGTGCACTGTGCTTGCTTAGGTCTCAAAAGTTCAGAGTGTATAAAGTTGTGAATAGTGCAATGAGTTCCTATTTATAGGTTGACCAAAGTCGGTCAAAATTGAAGCTGAGTGCGGCCGCACAATTTTGAGTGCGGTCCGCACTCTTTACCTGAACCTTGCTGAAGTTCTGTGGTCCGCACAAAAGAGAGTGCGGCAGCATAAATTTGTGCGGTCCGCACAATTTTGTGTGCGGTCGCAGAATGGCCTTTTCTCTGCAATTCAAAACTTCAGAGAGTTGGATTTTTGGGTCTCCAGTTGTGCAGCTGCATAAAGAATTGTGCAGCCGCAGATTCTTCTCTACTATGGCATACAAAATTGTGCGGTCCGCACAATAAATGTGCAGTCCACATTTTTTCAATGCTTGGCCAATTTTTTTGAACACAGTACCTGCAATGCACACTCATTCCTACAATTCACTTCAAAACCAGTTAGATCAATACAAAACCTATCTAAAAAAGAAGAAAATAAAAATAAATGAAAAGAAACATGGGTTGCCTCCCAAGAAGCGCTTGATTTAACGTCGCAGCACAACGCGGATTACCATCAATCACTTGAAATGAATTAGTGCCACGACGTGGCCATCATCAACTTTGCCAAGATAATGCTTTACCCGGTGACCATTGACTCTAAACACTTCATTATTTTTGTTTTTCAAGTCTAATGCACCAAAGGGTGTCACATTCACAACCTCAAACGGACCACTCCACTTAGACTTCAACTTTCCCGGGAACATTCGTAATCGAGAATTGAACAATAACACAAGATCACCTTCTTTGAACTCCTTGTTCCGGATGTACTTGTCACGCCCCAAACTAAGGGAGCGCGACCAGCGTTCAACCGAGAGAAAACAGCCGAGCAAGCCTATTAGACATACTTCTACCCAAACTCATCCATGAATAAAGAGGAGATGTACTCCATTAATCAATCACTAAAAAGATTATATTAACAACTTCCTTTTCATTCCCATTAGTAGCTTCATTCATAATTTCCAAAACCTTACGAGTTTATAGAATTAATGAAAAATATAATATCCAAGTACCAACATTTCTAGTTCAATTCCCAACATCAACCATAACCCACAACCTGTCTACGGAGCCTCTAAATACAATATAAGAGTAATATGGAAATGCCGGCAACAAGGCCCCGGCTATACCTCAAAACACTGTACATGGGAAGCAAAAGATACATGACCCCGAAATGAAGTGGGGCTCACCAAATCAGCTGAAAAGAGTGTATTGCTATCACTGATCAATGACGCCTGCTGAAGAACCAACTGCATCTATTAAAGATGCAGCGCCCCCGGCAAAAGGGACGTTAGTACTGTCGAATAGCACTAGTATGTATAGCTAAAAATCCTCTTTCAAAATAGAATGCCCATATAAGAAAAGGCAACACATAGAAACAGCAAGTCACAATCAACAATATCCAAACATCCAGTTAAAACATAATAATTTCTAAAATACAAACTTCATATATAATTTTGCTTGGGAGATCATTAGCACCGATATACCATCGTCTTTGTTAGCACGGAGTCCGATCACACCCGATCGGCTAGGCCATCTCCCCACGAACAATGTGGTTTGACATGTGATGCGAAAGAAAGTTTTTATCAAGAGTAGTACCACCATATGCGCAATATGGCATCTGATCTCCACCCGATCAGCTAGGCCGCCTTCCCACATATGCCGCGCGGGTTGACTTTTCCAATCCATAAAGGTTTCAGTTTCATCCCAATTAAGGGGAATAATATCACAATCCACCCATACACCGGCACGTATAGTTTCAAGTGTGGGCGTTATGACCCACCCTTCCTCAGTATTGCTAATGATGCTCCCAAAAATAGTTTTGATTTGATTTGCAAACAGAAATATCATAAATACAATTGTACTCACATAAACATCTTTCACATTGTATTAATTCTTATTATTATTTCCAGTCATTCACAACGACAATATTTCCTTGGCTCATTAGGCCATTCATAAGATTCTTTATTCCTGGCACAATGGCCGTATTTCATATTCCACACTTTCACCTCTTTCAATTTCAAAGATCACCATCAAGTATCAACATATAGGATATTTTAAAAATCATATACTTCAAATCCATTTGAAATGGAAACTTCAAACACAAATGGTTTCTTCCCAAAGAATGAAGCATACCAACCAACAATAGAAACACACATGAAACATCATAAACAATCAATACACCATTTACTCTTGCAATACTCTCCCCCCGAAATGACAATGTACAATTTCAACACATGAGTATATAGAACTCGAATCACACTGGATATATTTATAAATCAAAGCATTAGTTAAAGCAGCCACTAATGGGCATGAATTTAGTACAAAAGCTTTTAGAGAATTCTATCTTTCATTAAAACACGACTCAAAGCCATAACCTTTTAATACGTAACCCACACTTTGAAACTTGCAGAAACATTATGAAATTCAATTCCAAGAGAGAAAGTTTAGCCAACATACCTCAATCGCGCTTCTTTAGACTCTACAATTATTCGGAACCCTTAGCAACCTCAATCTATTTTAGCAATATACAAATTGAACCCAAAATTGGGAAAACATTCATGGTTCTAGTTCACTTTTTATTTTTTCCACACTCTTTATCACATGCATGCAAGATGAACCACCCTCATACCCATGAAGTATCACACTAATACCCCATTATAGTTATGTTTGAAATTAAGAGCTGGGGGTGATGAAGCCTTACCTTTTAGGGTGAAGAATTTTGGTACTCTAGTTGAATATTTCCAAGGCTTTGAGTGATGGTTGAAGATCAATTAATGAAAATTAGGCCCTCCCTCAAGAACCCTCTCTCTCTCTCACACTAGAAATATCAGAAATGAGCTTCAAAATAGACTAAAGGTGTGTTTTAACGGAATGGGGGTCGGGTTTTAAATTAAGAAAATGGGTGCCCTGACACAGGTCTGCGATCGCATATGCGACCGTATAATGGTTATGAGGTCTGCAAAGTGACCGCAGAAATGGCCCTCAGGGGCCTGAACTTTCGGCCCAGGTATGCGACCAGTATGCGGTCCACACACTCGTTCTGCGGTCGCATAATGCACTGCAGAACTCCCTTCGCAAAAACCCAAGAGGGATTATGCGACCGATATGCAGTCCGCATATCGATTATGCGATCGCATCATCGACTGCAAAATGGACCTCAAGTTGGCCAAACTTACTGCTTTAATTTGCGGCCATTATGCGGTCCGTAGAGTGATTATGCGGCCGCATCATGGGCCGCATAAACGCGCTTTTCTGCCAAAAATTTTCCTTTACTTTCCGGTGCATTGTTCAACCCAAAAATATGAACCGCGGCTCGCAAGCATGCCGCGAAGATCTTATACCATCCTCAAACACGTAAGCCTACTCTGGCACCACGAAACCTTGAATTCATTTGCGAAAATTACGGTGCTTTACCCTGAAATACATCAAAATTTTTCGGGGTGTTACATTCTCCCCCACTTAGGATCATTCATCCTCGAATGAGGGTCAAAATCCGTCATTAACATTCAATGTGGTTCAACTGTTGGTTCACACACACCAGTAGTTTCAAAAATTGGCTAACTCCCTAAATTTCCAAAAAAACAATTTCGCCAGAGTCTCCCCTGTAACTGGGCCTATCCACTTGCCAGAGCAACACCAAAATAATTCCTAACAACACATCCGCAACTTGACAAAACATCACCATGTATAACAACGTCACTAATCTCATCATTACAGGCATTATATATCAAGAGTGGTATCTAGACATGAGCTGCATATATTTAAATCATAACACACAGAAGTACCTTTCAAATCACAATCATTTAACTATACACTCAAGTGGGAACATTTTATTTCCTTAACATTTTTTCTTTTCCTCCATGTGGTCTCCTCAACTTACAGACTTCGCCATAACACATTAACGGAGACAATCTCAACTCCCGGACTTTTCTAACAAGGATAGCAAATAGTTGCTCCTCACAATCCCATTATCCCTTATCTTCACCTTATTAGACATAGATACATAAAACACCGGGTACACGAAGAACAATAATAGGGAAACATCATGCTCATAGTTTAGCCTATTTCCTTTCAAAATTTCATAAGGCCTAATGTGACTTCGCATACTTTACCTTTATTGACAATTCACATAGCATCCTCATGCAGAAAATATTTAGAATAACCCATTCACTTTCTTCAACTCTAAATCTCCACGCCGAATACCTAAACTAAACCTTTAGCAACCTCCAACAATTTCTCTAACATGTGCTAGCTTGACTATGACCATAAAATTTCCTATCCCATATATTTGATCACGGGATGATGCTTCTTGTTTGACATGCCTGAACCTACAATACTCGACAGATTTGCTACAAACAGGAATAACGAGGTTTGAGATTTCGCTGGAAATATTTAAGAATCCATCAACGTGCTGAGCATGGCATTTCAGGAGGTTATATCCTATGATACATGAAGGTCACTACCAATAGCGTTGACATGGAGATTCATTGTGGTGACACCATCGGTTCAACAAACGAATCATAGAGTTGCCTAGTAGGCATAGATAATGTAGGGATCAGGTTCATGATTAGGAGATTTAAATAAATGAGTCATTTTAGACATGTGACATATGGGAGGCATGGTCTGGAGGATAAAGACATTAGCGTCAGTTATTCTTGGAATACTATGAGCCAGGAAAAGGACAACAACAATTGTTTCATTCCATACGTGCCTTGTTTGGCAATAGTAGGCCTCAGAGAGAGATAGCACTTATGTGACACCAGTCGGCTCTTGGAATGTAGGGAAAATCAGTTTAACTCAAAATGAGATTATTCTAGCACCCTGAATATGATATGGGTTTCAAGATACACAAAGTTGCATTACACTCTTTACAGTAACTAGCACAAGGAATCTATGCCACAAGATTACGAGGATGAAAAGAAGTTGAACACTTGTGAGATTATTATCATTCCCACAACTTAACCTTTGCCAATATTTGATCCTATGTGAGAGGACTAGAGATACGACGAGTTTGTCGTTCAATTCAATATGCTCATCATAAGGCTGCTCAACTTTCAATCTCACACAAGTGGAATCATGTAACTTAGGACATCTTAATGTGGGATGAAATCATGTATTAGTTAAAGAGAATGAACACTTTGCCGTGAGCTAGACATGTTTTTGCCATAACAACTCTCAAGTTGCCATTTCAGGCCAATTCATGGGCAACCACAATACTAGGAATAAGGTGAGTTACTCACTGAGACATGATCTAGGTGGACATGAAAGTCATACTGAGATGGGTAAACAACAAGACCTCCCTGTGACGAATTTGTGATAAATCTCAAGTTGCTCAGAAACTTTATGCGGATAAGTGGCCCCTTTCAATTGGCATGTACGCACATGATAGGTGCTAAGATATACTCTCATGTTACTAGACAATGAAAAGGATTCACGATACTATTCATAAAGGAGTAGAATAATTGTTCCAACCATAGAAGTCAGATATACCGGAGAGGAAAACAGTGACTCAAGAAGGATCTCAACACTAGGCTGCTTTCCATTGGATATGATACCGCATAGGTAAATATTACGGTGATGCATGTATAGGCACAAATGAGCAGATGTTATCCACTTGAATCAAAAGTTTCTGTACGAAATTCATCAGGTATTGTCCCTTGTTGAGAATTTAGGGAAGCAGTGGGAAGTATTAACCTAGGGTTATAACGCAATTCAAGGAACCCATTATAGAACTCAATTTCTCAAGAGGTTGTAAATATAAGGAATTGTGATAAAGAGGCTTCACGAATACTGTGCCTCGTTCTAAGAGTAGATACAGAGAACGACTCATAAAGTTATTTCGGTTCTATCCCAACTTCCATAGTAACATAAGAGGTGACATATGACAAAGTGGAACCGGGATCAATAAGAACATACACATCATGAGATCGGACAATCAATATACATGTAACCGCATCTGGAGAAGCCTCAAACTTTTGACGTCTCCTCATAGCATAAAACCTGTTGGGCCCTACCGAGCTCCGAATACCACCCCTAGTTGTTCCACGCCCTGCAGGCGTTATAGTGCCTCTAGCTGGGGGAGGCATTGTGGATGTAGTAGCTACAGAACTGGCTGGCTGTGCCATACCCTTTCCCATGCTCTGGCGAGACAAATAACAATCTCTTTGAAAGTGGCCCATCATACCACACTTGTAGCATACTTTTGTACCATAGTGACACACTCCTGGATGGCATCTCCCACACTTCACACAACGGGGATGAGGTCCGCTGAACTGACTCGTCTCACTGACCTGATATTTACCCTTTTTGCATACATCATAAGCATACCCCTTATCCTTCCTCCAAGCTTCCAATGCGGGATTAACAATTCCAGCACCGGATGCTGTGTGGGCCTTTGGAATTGCCCAAAGATACCACCTCTAACGCGCTGCTGAGCATACTCACAACACGACGCTAAATGTTCCTCCCCGCATGACGGACATAACTGGATGGGTGTACCCAACCTATGTCATTTGTTCTTCTTGTTCCCCCTCTTTCCACAGCCATAGCATATTTCAAGGGTCATCCAACATGTTCCCAAGTGTCGCTTCATGCAAATTACACAATCTGGTTCATTAGCACCAACAACCCTCTTTCATTTCCTAGATTCTCTCACCACTCGATCCGGTGGTGCGGTGACAGTGGTAGGAATAAGGACACTTCCCTTAGCAACAAGTTCTTCCAACCCCTCCAAGCCTCGACGCATTCTCCCAACGAATTCTTGTGTAATCTCCCCCAGATTCAATGGAGCGGTCATTCCTTCCTCGTTGTTTTGAACTCGTGGATTACTCATCTGAAAAATATCATGAGACTTAATGAGGAAATTAGCTTCCTATCTTGAGCTCTATCCCACGATTCTGGAGTATCAAAGAAGTGTGAAATTCCTAAATGTCAAAGTAGCCTCCTCATTATAGATGTGGTCGACAACACACCGATAAGAAGGACTCTACTAGACACGGCTCCGAGACATCCTAGGACACTTTAAAACCTTAGGCTCTGATACCAAGTTTGTCACACCCCAAACTCAGGGAGCGCGACCGGCGCTCAACTAAGAGAACCCGGTCGAGCAAGCCTATTAGACTTACTTCTACCCAAACTCATCCATGAATAAAGAGGAGATGTACTCCATTAATCAATCACTAAAAAGATTTTATTAACAACTTCCTTTTCATTCCCATTAGTAGCTTCATTCATAGTTTCCAAAACATTACGAGTTTATAGAATTAATGAAAAACATAATTTCCAAGTACCAACATTTCTAGTTCAATTCCCAACATCAACCATAACCCACAACATGTCTACGGAGCCTCTAAATATAATAGAAGAGTAATATAGATATGCCGGCAACAAGGCCCCGGCTATACCTCAAAACACTGTATATGAGATGCAAAAGATACATGACCCCGAAATGAAGTGGGGCTCACCAAATCAGCTAAAAAGAGTGTACTACTATCACTGATCAATGCCGCCTGCTGAAGAACCACCTGCATCCATTAAAGATGCAGCGCCCCCGGCAAATGGGACATTAGTACTGTCGAATAACACTAGTATGTATAGCTAAAAATCCTCTTTCAAAATAGAATGCCCATATAAGAAAAGGCAACACATAGAAACAGCAAGTCACAATCAACAATATCCAAACGTCCAGTTAAAACATAATAATTTCCAAAATACAAACTTCATATATAATTTTGGTTGGGAGATCATTAGCACTGATATACCACCGTCTTTGTTAGCACGGAGTCCGATCACGCCCGATCGGCTAGGCCATCTCCCTACGAACAATGTGGTTTGACATGTGATGCGAAAGAAAGTTGTTACCAAGAGTAGTACCACCATATGCACAATATAGCGTCTGATCTCCACCAGATCAGCTAGGCCGCCTTCCCACATATGCCGTGCGGGTTGACTTTTTCAATCTACAAAGGTTCCAGTTTCATCCCAATTAAGGGGAATAATATCACAATCCACCCCTACACCGGCACGTATAGTTTCAGGTGTGGGCCTTATGACCCACCCTTCCTCGGTATTGCTAATGATGTTCCCAAAAATAGTTTTGATTTGATTTGCAAACAGAAATACCATAAATACAATTGTACTCACATCAACATCTTTCACATTTTATGAATTCTCATTAGTATTTCCTGTCATTCACAACGATAATATTTCCTTTGCTCATTAGGCCATTCACAAGATTCTTTATTCCTGGCACGATGGCCATATTTCATATTCCACACTTTCACCTCTTTCAATTTCAAAGATCACCATCAAGTATCAACATATAGGATATTTTAAAAATCATATACTTCAAATCCATTTGAAATGGAAACTTCAAACACGAATGGTTTCTTCCCAAAGAATGAAGCATACCAACCAACAAAAGAAACACACATGAAAAATCATAAATAGTCAATACACCATTTACTCTTGCAATACTCTTCCCCAGAAATGACAATGTACAATTTCAACACATTAGTATATAGAACTCGAATCACACTGGATATATTTATAAATCAAAGCATTAGTTAAAGCAGCCACTAATGGGCATGAATTTAGTACAAAAGCTTTTAGACAATTCTATCTTTCATTGGAACACGACTCAAAGCCATAACCTTTTAATACGTAACCCACACTTTGAAACTTACAGAAACATTATGAAATTCAATTCCAAGAGAGAAAGTTTAGCCAACATACCTCAATCGCGCTTCTTTAGACTCTACAATTATCCGGAACCCTTAGCAACCTCAATCTATTTTAGCAATATACAAATTGAACCCAAAATTAGGAAAACGTTCATGGTTCTAGTTTAATTTTTATTTTTCCCACACTCTTTATCACATGCATGCAAGATGAACCACCCTCATACCCATGAAATATCACACTAATACCCCATTATAGCTATGTTTGAAATTAAGTGCTGGGGTGATGAAGTCTTACTTTTTAGGGTGAAGAATTTTGGTGCTCTACTTGAATATTTCCAAGGCTTTGAGTGATGGTTGAAGATCAATTAATGAAAATGAGGCCCTCCCTCTAGAACCCTCTCTCTCTCTCACACTAGAAATAGAAATGAGCTTCAAAATAGACTAAAGAGGTGTTTTAACGGAATGGGGATTGGGTTTTAAATTAAGAAAATGGGTGCCCCGACATAGGTCTACGGTCACATATGTGACCACATAATGGTTATGCGGTCCGCAACGTGACTACAGAAATGGCCCTCAGGGGCCTGAACCTTCGGCCCAAGTATGCGACCAGTATGCGGTCCGCATACTCGTTCTGCATTTGCATAATGCACCGGAGAACTCCCTCTGCAAAAATGCAAGAGGGATTATGCGACCGATATGCGGTCCGCATATCGATTATGCGGTCGCATAATCGATCGCAAAATGGACCTCAAGTTGGCCAAACTTACTGCTTCACTCTGCTGCCATTATGCGGTCTGCAGAGTGATTATGCGGCCGCATAATGGGCCACATAAATGCGCTTTTCCGCCAAAAGTTTTCCTTTACTTTCTGGTGCATTGTTCAACCCAAAAAGTCTGAACCGCAGCTCGCAAGCGCGCCACGAAGATCTTATACCATCCTCAAACACGTAAGCCTACTCCGGCACCACGAAACTTTGAATTCATTTGCGAAAATTACGGGGCTTTACACTGAAATACTTCAAAATATTTCGGGGTGTTACAGTACTTGTCATGGAGGTACTTCATCTTGTCCTTATATAAGGACGAACTTGTATAAGCATGGTACCGGAATTCATCAAGCTCATTCAATTGAGCCACCCTTAAGTTGGCGGCGACATCCCATTCAAGATTAAGCTTCTTCAATGCCCACATAGCCTTGTGCTCAAGCTCCACCGGAAGCTGACAAGCTTTCCCGAACACTAACCTGTATGGAGACATACCAATCGGCGTTTTGTAAGTCGTCCTATAATCCCAAAGAGCATCATCAAGTTTCTTTGACCAATCCGTCCGGTTGGCATTCACTGTCTTTGACAAAATACTCTTGATCTCCCGGTTGGATACTTCCACTTGCCCACTTGCTTGAGGATGATAGGGGGTCGAGACTTTGTGAGTGACACAATACTTGGTGAGTAAGGTATCATAAGCTTTGTTGCAAAAGTGTGATCCCCTATCACTAATAATGGCCCATGGAGTACCGAATCTTATGAAGATGTTCTTTTTTAAAAATGCCACCACACTTCGAGCTTAATTGTTGGGTAAAGCCACGACTTCAACCCACTTTGACACATAATCCACAGCTACCAAAATGTAAGTGTTTCCACAAGAACTCATGAACAGACCCATGAAATCAATGCCCCACACATCAAAAATGTTAATCTCCAAGATGGTGGTGAGGGGTATCTCATTTTTCTTAGAAATCCCACCGGCCCTTTGACATTCATCACAACGCTTGACGAGATCGCTGGCGTCCTTGTAAAGAGTAGGCCAATAGAATCCACAACTCAACAATTTTGTTGCCGTTCTAGCTCCACCTTGGTGACCACCATATGGTAAAGAGCGGCAAGCCTCAAGAATTTCCACTTGTTCTTCCTCCGGTACACATCGTCGAATCACACTATCGGTACAAATCCAGAAGAGATATGACTCATCCCAATAATAGTCAAGGCAATCCCGTTTGAGCTTCTTCCTTTGGTTTGAAGAGAACTCATTCGGTACAATAACACTCACAATTTAATTTGCTAAGTTGGCGAACCTTGGCATCCCGATCATTGAAATGGCTAGAAGTTGCTCGTCGGGGAAGGAATCATTTATCTCAAGGACGTCATGTGGCCTCCCCTCCTCCTCCAAACAAGACAAGTGGTCTGCCACTTCGTTTTCACTACCCTTGCGGTCTTGAATTTCTAGATCAAACTCTTTCAATAGAAGCACCCACCGCATTAACCTTGCCTTTGAATCCTTTTTGCACATTAAGTACCGAAGGACCGCATGATCGGTGTGGACAATCACCTGTGTACCCATTAAGTACGGGCGGAAGTTCTCCATAGCAAAGACAATATCAAGTAGCTCTTTTTCGGTCACCGTGTAGTTGACTTGGGTGTTACACCCCATGTTTTTGTACATGAAAGTACGCCATAAGTAAATTGATATAAGCTCGGAAATGAGATGTTACATTCCGTATTTTCGTATGTTAAAGTTTTGTCGTAAGGTAATCGATGTAAGTTCGGGAATGAGATTATTGTGAGATTATAAGTATTATGCTATTTCAAACAAGTGATGAGTAAATTCGTGAAGGTGAGAGGGTAAACAAATCGAAGAAAATGAATTTCGTCGAAATTTGACATTTTGGGATAAAATACGGCCCGAGCTAAAATATCCGGTATTTATGGACTAGTACCATACAAGGTACCATATGACCATGATAGTAAGGTATGTTAAAAGTGGGTAATTAATTAGTTATTGGGTAATGGGAGATTTTTTAGTTAATTAAGAAATTATTGGGTAATTAATTAAAAAGTTGGATAAGATTTAACCCTCCCCACGTGGCAGTAAGCACCCCATGAAATTGTGACTCTTAAGACCTTGCATTATGTGGCAAAATTATAGATATGGGATTTTGCATTCTTAAGAAAATGTGAGTCACATATATCCACTTTTAAGAAAGAGTAATATATCCATTCTTAACATATCCTTTCTTAAGAAACGTGAGTTATATAGTCATATATCCACTCTTAAGAGAGAGTAAGATATCCATTCTTAACATATCCTTTCTTAAGAAACGTGAGAGTTATATAGTCACATATCCATTCTTACAAAAGAATCACATATCCTTTTAGTAAAATAAAACCATTATAAGTATTAAGGAACTTGAAAATCACACCTCCATTCTTAAAGACATAAGATTTCAAGGATTTTGCAAGAATGGAAATATTTGTAAGTTTCTGCATGGTGGATTTGGCGAGGAAAATACTCCTAGCAATGTTGAGTATTTTGATGAGATTTTGCGTGTGAAAGTTTTATAGCAACGGCAAGGATTTTGCAATTATAAGGGAGTACAGTGTAATCTTTCTCAAGAATATCATAAGAATTTTTCCCTAACTGGATCTAGCTTTACATGTTTTTCACAAAGATGTGTATTAGAGGGATTGTAAAGAGAACCGGCTCAGGTATGTTAAGGCTATTCCTTCTTTCTTTTTGGCATGATCAATACGATACAAACGAAACGAGCAAATGCACAATTTCCATAAATGACTCTATTCATAGAAATATTAGGGGTCTCTATATTCTTGATTCCCCATGTGAATTATTATTATATATTCTGTTCATGGGTCTCAGAAAAATACGTATTTGATAAAATTTATCCGACAGGCATATTATTTTTATGACATTCCAAGAAAATCTTATTAACGTATTTCTTATGCATTTCATGCATTTATACATGTACATTGACCCATGACCAGATGGCGTTAGATACGCGTATATTATATTTATATGGGATATGGGAAAAGGTTATGGCGTTATATACGCACCACCACCTGATCAGCTGGTATACGTTGATGATTTGCCCACGGTGGCCGAGATGATATGATGGGATGCCTTCAGAGGCTTGATGATGTTATGAACGCATATACCTATGCATGGTATGACATTTATACGCATATGCATGACATTATAAAAATGAGATGATTCATAGAGCTATGCAAACGTACATGTCAAGTCTTTTATTCCATGTTTCTCTCATGTCTATTATTTACTGATTTTCATTCCTTACATACTCGGCACATTATTTGTACTGACATACCTTTTGCCTGGGGACGCTGCGTTTCATGCCCGCAGGTCCCGATAGACAGGTCGAGAGCCCTCCAAGTAGGTTATCAACTCAACGGAAGATGTTGGTACACTCCATTTGTTCCGGAGTTGTTTATGTGGTCAGTATGATTAGGACATGTACTGATAGTATGGCGAGGCCCTGTCCCGACTTTATGACATTTATGTACTCTTAGAGGCTTGTAGACATATGTCGTGTACGTGAAATATTGTACAGCCTTGTCGGCCTATGTTTTGAGTTTATAAATGATGATGTTGACCTATTAGGCCCGTATGTCACATGTATATGATGATGTAATAAGAAATATACGTTACGTTGGTACTCGGTTGAGTAAGGTGCCGGGTGCCCATCGCGGTCCGTCGGTTTGGGTCATGACAAAAGTGGTATCAGAGCCAGGTTCTGTCCTAGGGAGTCTACAAGCCGTGTCTATTAGAGTCTTGTTTATGGGTGTGTCGTGCACCATACTTATAAGCAGGAGGCTACAGGGCATTTAGGACTGTCACTCTTTCTTCTTACTCTAGATCGTGTCATAGAGCTCAATTGTAAGAACTCAATTTCCTAACTCTATCTTATTCATAATACGACGATGCCTACATCCAGAAAGACGGTTGGCAAGAGATATAGCTGTGGAAGAGTTGAGTCAGAGGAACTCGATTTTTGCATCATGCTTATAATGGATAAATATGAGGTATTCAGCAAATCATGTGTATACTAAGATGTGTAAGCTTCTTGATAAGGATCCCTAAGGCAAGAATACCAATCCACTCTTACGGTAAAAAGGAATAAGGAGGGAGACACAAGTTTCAGCAAGTAAAAGAAGCAAGGTGAAGAAGGGTACGAGGCACCCAGTTAATGAATATTATCAGTATTACAGAATCTATAGTCAAGTGAAGGAAGAGACGAGAGGTGACAGGCCTTAAGACAACAAAAGAGTATAGGCCATAAAGTTAAGCTTTCCTAAAGCAAGCAATGTGAGCAAAGTTAAGCTTAAGGGGCTTTATGTGCCAATTACACTAAGTGTCACCCTCGTGAGTAAGGAATTTTGTTATCCTTGGTACAGAAGGATTACCGCAAGGTGAGCAAGGGTTATCGATGATGTGAAAGGACGCCAAAGATGAAGAGATAAAATATCTATAGGTAGATCGTCGTAGCACTAAATCTCAGTACTCCCTTAAAAAGGGGGAATATGGAGTGATGTGGCATTAAGTCAGAATTAAGTGGTTTTAGTAACTACGGAATGGTAAAGGAAGAATGCCATAAAAAATGAGAAAGGAATGAGATTTCACTTATCCGAATCCTACAAATATGCTACGATTCCAAAACAGTATGCAAGCACGATGTCAAGAAAAGGAAGTAAGGGTTCCTACGGGGGATGTTATTAATAAATAAGGAGCCAGTGCGAGAGGTAAGTTAAGACAAAAGAAATAACCCAAGAAAGATTACGCAGAATATTTATATGAGAATGGGCCATCGAATAGTTAGTAGTTGATTCAGGAAGAGCCTAGTTATGGCTAGACAAGAGGTTGCATACAAATCAGCAGATCGTGTAGGATAAACACAGTAAAATCCAATATAGTAAATTCAGCCTCGCAATTATGACATTGTAATACTTGAGATATATTCAGATAGGAGTTGAGGAAGTTAAAGGTACCGTATGAGTATTACGAAAATAAAAGAGAATGCCACCGGGAAGACTGTCAAAATATCAAGCAACCCTACAAGCACAAGGGCGTGGAGGTATGTAACTACGAATAATTATATGCAAGGAAGGACATCAAAAATTCTATCGGGAATGCAATGTAATAAGCTCGCATCTTTACAAGAGCCAGAAGGTCTCCCTAAATACTACAATGAAAGACTAGTTGAGAAAGTAAGGAAGAAGGCTTCAACCTAAGCTCAGTGACCTAAGGAGGGAATGGTCTTATAACAACAGTCTCACAACAACATTGTATGCACTCCATAAGAAAATGGCACCTACCGTGGCTAATGAACGGGAAGTAAAATCAGAAGTGATATCCAAGATCATATGAGTTGTATGTAATTCCAATATATGTGGGCACAAAGATAAGCTAAAGTATGCACACGAAAGGGGGAAGAAAGACCAGGAAAAGTAAAAGCCTACGTTTAAAGAAAGCTGAGAAGGAACAAAAGGAATTATTCGATCAATGATCCGAAGTTAGTTACGTTATGGACGCACTTAAGAGTTGGAGTTTTATACATGCAGCATATATAGCCATGGAAGATTCCGGCATAACTTTAAAAAAAAAATTAAGCCCAAGTCATAAATCGAATTGTTAAAGGATTATATCATGGATATTCCACAACACCCATGAAAGGCTAAACATAATAACTAATACCATGAACTGCAGATCAGGAGATAGCTTAAGCCTACATAAAGGCTAATCAAAAAAAGACGGAAATTAAAGAGTTACATCAACGAAGTAAATCAGGAATCTGATTATTGGACCCGAAAAATTATAGAAATTGTGATTGAGGGATAGTACAACAACCATATTCTATAACGGCCCTATAATAAAGCTGGTTAGAAAAGTACCAGTCTCCTAAGAAGTTAGTACGAAGCTCCTACCGGCTTGTGTATGCACCAGAGGTATAAGTATTATAATAGAGCTTCAAGTTATAGACGTGAATTACACCTAGATGAAAGGGATGTCATGAAAGAGATAGAAGATACGATGCAAGATTTTAAGGTAAGTAAGGTAAATGTGAACAACGTACAATATACTCAAAGGCAGAAGATCGTGAATAATCCTTGCTTCAGATAGAAGGCTAGAAGCACTAGGATTCAATATACAGGAATGATAGCAGCGTCATCAGTGGCGTACCTTCCAGCCTATGGTTTCTAAGTAACGAGAGATCTAGTCAAAAGAGTAAAGAAGAGTTAGAGACGATGTGATGTCTCGCTTGTTGTTCCAGAATAACATAAGGAAATCTATGGAGCAAGCAAGTTGAAGGAAGGCCGCGAATAGTGTATAGGTCCCAAGCTAAAGTATAGTAAAGCGACAAAGTTTTATGACAAGAGTATGAACAAGAAAGGGCGAGTGAGAAGGTGACGAGAATAGATAAGTCCTCGGGATTAAGCCCATGAAAACAAGAAAGCTAATGGTTTCTCTAAGTTATAGAAAGTTCAGTATAGCCTGAATGAACTCAAAGGAGTCTAAGACTAATAATATCTAGAAAACAAAATGGAATGCTGCCATGGTAGTGGAATAAGGGTGTGATTGTGATAGATAAAGGATGATGTTTGGGCCTTCGACTGAGTAATGATTTGAAGAGGATTTCATGGATTGTACGGAATTAAAAATGTAAGGTGAGTCACATTGTGATGCTATAAAATACGATTATTGAAGTACAGTATCGCCCCTAAGTGGATCAGAAAAATCACTTCAAATATTCCTTGATACAGCATAAGCTCTAATGGCAATGTATTACGTAAGAAGTTTCAAGTTATCAATAAAAGATTGTAGATCAACATTGAGGTGAATCGACAATGGATGGATAAAGATACAAAATACGAGATGAGATTAGACCATCATTCTTAAGACAAACAGTAATGAAGAAGCGTTAAAAGACTTGGCTTTATGCACATAGGATAAGTAACGAAAGTAACCTGGAGTTCTGTAGAAGACCTAAGTAACGATAAAGCGAAGTAAGAATTATGGTATAGTATGGCCTGCTTAGATGTAGTAAAGCTAATGACGCCCAGAGACAGCTTGACATAATTTTGTATATGTTCACTAAGTGAGGCCTAGAGATTGGCTAAGAGCTGGAGGAAAGGGGAGATAAGCATCGCATAGGCGCACATACAAAGTTAGAGTCGTACAGGCTGCATGATAGAAGGTAGCGACAGTTACGAGATTAGAAGGATTCCGACTACAAGTCGTGGCGTGAGAAAGAGGGTTAAAGGCGGGAATGCCCTGGCCTTTGGATTTATTCAAAGAACAGTTGCCTAAATGGCAAGAAGAGTATTAAAGTATTCAGAAGAGCTATGGGTTATGAGAATGATAAGTGCATCAGTCAACATTCGAGGATGAATGTTCCAAAGGGGGGAATGATGTTATACCCCATGTTTTCGTACATGGAAGTACGCCATAAGTAAATTGATATAAGCTCGGAAATAAGATGTTACATTCCATATTTTCGTATGTTAAAGTTTTGTCGTAAGGTAATCGACGTAAGTTCGGGAATGAGATTATTGTGAGATTAGAAGTATTATGCTATTTCAAACAAGTGATGAGTAAATTCGTGAAAGTGAGAGGGCAAGAAAATCGAAGAAAATAAATTTCGTCAAAATTTGACATTTTGGGATAAAATACGGCCTGAGCTAAAATACCCGGTATTATGGACTAGTACCATACAAGGTACCACATGGCCATGATAGTAAGGTATGTTAAAAGTGGGTAATTGATTAATTATTGGGTAATGAGAGATTTTCTAGTTAATTAAGGAATTATTGGTTAATTAATTAAAAAGTTGGATAAGATTTAACCCTCCTCACGTGGCAGTAAGCCACCCCATGAAATTATGACTATTAAGACCTTACATTATATGGCAAAATTATAGATATGGGATTTTGTATTCTTTAAAAAACGGAGTCACATATATCCACTCATAAGAAAGAGTAATATGTCCATTCTTAACATATCCTTTCTTAAGAAACGTGAGAGTTATATAGTCATATATCCACTCTTAAGAGAGAGTAAGATATCCATTCTTAACATATCCTTTCTTAAGAAACGTGAGAGTTATATAGTCACATATCCATTCTTACAAAAGAATCACATATCCTTTTAGTAAAAGAAAACCATTATAAGACTTAAGAAACTTGAAGATCAGACCTCCATTCTTAAAGACGTAAGATTTCAAGGATTTTGCAAGAATGGAAATATTTGTAAGTTTCTGCATGGTGGATTTGGCGAGGAAAATACTCCTAGCAATGTTGAGTGTTTTGATGAGATTTTGTGTGTGAAAGCTTTACAGCAACGGCAAGGATTTTGCAATTATAAGGGAGTACAGTGCAATCTTTTTCAAGAATATCATAAGGATTTTTCCCTACTTCGATCGAGCATTACATGTTTTTCGCAAAGATGTGTATTAGAGGGATTTTTAAGAGAACCGGCTCAGGTATGTTAAGGCTATTCCTTCTTTCTTTTTGGCACGATCTATACGATACAAACGAAACGAGCAGATGCACAATTTCCATAAATGACTCTATTCATCGAAATATTAGGGGTGTCTATATTCTTGATTCCCAATGTGAATTATTATATCTTCTGTTCATGGGTCTCAGAAAAATACGTATTTGATAACATTTATCCGACAGGCATATTAATTTTATGACATTCCGAGAAAATCTTATTAACGTATTTCTTATGCATTTCATGCATTTATACATGTACATTGACCCATGACCAGATGTCGTTATATACACGTATATTATATGTATATGGGATATGGGAAAAGGTTATGGCGTTATATACGCACCACCACCTGATCAGCTGCTATACGTTGATGATTTGCCCACAGTGGCCGAAATGATACGATGGGATGCCCTCAGAGGCTTGATGATGTTATGAACGCATATACCTATGCAAGGTATGCCATTTATGCGCATATGCATGACATTATAAAAATGAAATGATTCACAGAGCTATGCAAACGTACATGTCGAGTCTTTTACTCCACATTTCTCTCATGTCTATTATTTACTAATTTTCATTCCTTACATACTCCATACATTATTTGTACTGACGTCCCTTTTGCCTGGCTAGGTTGCGTTTCATGCCCGCAGGTCCCGATAGACAGGTCGAGAGCCCTCCAAGTAGGCTATCAACTCAACAGAAGATGTTGGTACACTCCATTTGTTCCAGAGTTGCTTATGTGGTCAGTATGATTAGGACATGTACTGATTAGTATGGCGGGGCCCTGCTCCGACCTTTATGATATTTATGTACTCTTAGAGGCTTGTAGACATATGTCGTGTACATGAAAGATTGTACGGACTTGTCGGCCTATGTTTTGCGTTTATAAATGATGATGTTGGCCTATTAGGCCCGTATGTCATGTGTATATGATGATGTAATAAGAAAGATACATTATGTTGGTACTCGGTTGAGTAAGGTAGTGGGTGCCCATCGCGGCCCATCGGTTTGGGTCGTGACATTGGGCATCATTCATGGTGTTGCTAGCATAGTAGACTAGATGGAGGATTTTGTTGATACGTTACCCCAAAACTGCTCCAACCGCCACATCACTTGCATCAAACATGAACTCGAAAGGCAAGCTCCAATCCGGTGCGGTGATAATAGGAGTAGTAGTCAATTTGAACTTGAGCAATTCGAATGCCTTCATACAGTTCTCGTTAAAATGGAACTTGGCATCCTTCTCCAACAGTTTACACAAGGGGTTCACCACTTTGGAAAAATCCTTGATGAATCGGCGATAGAACCCCGCATGACCCAAGAAGCTCCTCACTCCCTTCATAGATGTAGGGGGTGGGAGTTTAGAGATCACCTCTATTTTAGCCTTGTCGAACTCAATACCATGCTTTGAAATTTTATGGCTGAGGACAATGCCTTCCTCGACCATGAAGTGACATTTCTCCCAATTCAAAACCAAGTTTGTCTCCTCACATCTTACCAAGACCTTATCCAAGTTGTTCAAGCAATCATCAAAAGAATTACCGACCATGAAAAAATCATCCATGAAGACCTCAAGAACATCCTCCACCATGTCGGTGAAGATGGCCATCATACACCGTTGAAAAGTCGTCGGTGCATTGTATAACCCAAATGGAATTCGCGAGAATGCGAAAGTACCATAGGGACAAGTGAAAGTAGTCTTCTCTTTGTCCTCTGGAGCAATAAGAATTTGATTGTAGCCGAATATCCATCAAGGAAACAATAGAAAGCTCGACCGGCCAACCTATCAAGCATTTGATCAAGGAATGGGAGTGGAAAATAATCTTTTCGAGTGACGTTGTTGATCTTCCGATAGTCCATACACACTCTTCACCCGGTCACCGTTCTTGTGGGGATCAACTCGTTCTTGTCATTTGTGACCACAGTCATGCCCCCTTTCTTTGGGACACATTGCACCGGAGAGGTCCACGAGCTATCGGAAATGGGGTAAACAACCCCGACATCTAATCATTTTATGATCTCCTTCTTCACCACCTCTTGCATTACTTCATTTAATCTTCTTTGATGTTTAACGGAGGGCTTGGCATCCTCCTCCAAAATAATCTTGTGCATGCAAAAGGCGGGGCTTATACCCCGAATGTCCGCCAATGTCCATCCTATAGCTTTCTTCCTCTTTTGTAGCACCGCCAAAGTAGAGTCTACCTGCACGTTAGTAAAACAAGAGGAAAGAATAACCGGTAAAGTAGAACATGGCCCAAGGAATTCATACCTGAGATATAGAGGCAATGGCTTTAACTCCAAAGTGGGAGGCTCCTGGATTGAGGGCTTTGTTGGAGGAGTCTTCCAGTTTTCAAGATCTAAGGACAATTTTTGAGGTTCATAAGTGTACGACCCCATTCCTTGCAATGCATTTAAACCTTCCACATAGCCTTCCTTCTCATCATCATCATGATTAAGCAATACGGCCTCCAAAGTATCATCAACATTCATCATGGCTCTAGCATCATCAACAATCACCTCGGTCACTAAGTCCATAAATGAACAAACATCATTGCTATTCGGTTGCCTCATAGATTTGCATACATGGAAAACCACCTTATCATCGCCCACTCGGAAGGTGAGCTCACCAGCTTCCACATCAACAAGAGCCTTCCTCGTAGCAAGGAAAGGTCTACCCAAGATAATAGGCACCTCATAGTGCACTTCGCAATCAAGAATCACAATGTCCACCGGAAGGATGAACTTATCAACACGAACCAACACATAATCAATAATACCCAATGGTCTCTTCATAGTACGATCCGCTATTTGTAACCTCATAACTGTCGGTCTTGGTTGCCCAATTCCCAAAGTTTTGAACACCGAGTAGGGCATCAAGTTGATACTCGCCCCTAGATCACATAGAGCTTTGGCCAAGTCGGCACTCCCAATAATGCAAGGGATTATGAAAGCGCCGGGATCTTCCAATTTCGGAGCCATTGAGTGCACAATAGCACTCACTTGATGTGTCATCTTGATAGTCTCACAATTCATTGATCTTTTCTTTGTCACCAAATCCTTCATGAACTTTGCATAGACGGGGATTTGTTCCAACGCCTCAACCAATGGCACATTAATGGATAAGCTTTTCATCATGTCAATAAACTTCTTGAATTGGTTCTCATTATTTTTCTTGGCGAGTTTTTGAGGGTATGGAGGAGGAGGCCTTAACATTGGTGCCTTGGCCTTTGGCACTACCGGTTCCGGTATGTCAATCACGTATTCCCTAGACGGGTTCACTTCTTCTTGAGTCTCCTCCATATTTTCATCAATACCAATTCTCACTTCTTCATTAGCTTGAACCACATTGGTTGGAATTATATCTTCTTGAATCACTACATCATCATCCACAATTCTTCTTTGGTTTGAGGTTGTTGCCTCCCCACCTTTTCCACTTCTTGTGGTTACGGCCATGGCATGTCCCTCGTTGTTCCCACCCTTTGGGTTCACCACCGTGTCACTAGATAGTGCCCCTTGATTTTCTTGAGATCGCCATTGTTGTTGATTCGGGCCTTGAGAGTTGTTTCTTTGCCCTTGGTAGTTGTTCACATATTGCACTTCTTCCTCTTGCTCATTGTATGATTCGTCTTGGTAAAACCCACTATCATCTTGCACAAATTGTTCCACACAGTTTTGCACTTGTCGACCCTTTTGCCTTCGCTTGTTCACCATCATGTTGACACCTTCCTTTGCATTTACTTGCTTAGGACCTTGAACTTTTTGAAGTTGAGCTTTGGCTAATTGATTCATTATTGTGGTCAACTCGGCAATTGCTTGCCCATGATCATGCAATTCTTTGTGTAGGTGAATCACATTTGGATCACCTTGAGGAATATTAGCTCTACTTTGCCATGCCGATGAAGTATCCGCCATTTCATCTAAAATCTCACAAGCTTCGGCATATGGTGTTGTCATGAAATTCCCAGCGGCAAGATGGTTGACCATGCATTGATTGGTAGTATTGATCTCCTTGTAGAAGGTTAGTTGAATCATAGACTCAGTTATGTCATTATTCGGGCACTCTTTCACCATAGTACGATATCTCTCCCAAATCTCATGCAAAGGCTTATTGGGTTCTTGCTTGAATGCTAGAATCTCGTCTCGAAGAGTAGCCATATGCCAGGGAGAAAAGAACTTGGCAATGAATTTTTCCGCCAATTCATCCCATGTATGGATAGAATGGTTTGGCAATCTTTCTAACCAATCCAAGGCTTTCCTCCGTAGAGAGAAGGGAAATAGCCTCAACCTTAGAGCATCCTCGGAGACGTTGGTCTGTTTACTCCCCCAACAAGTGTCCACAAACCCCTTCAATTGTTTGTATGCATTTTGACTCGGAGCCACGGTGAAGAATCCCTGTTGCTCTAGCAATGTGAGCATAACATTGGTGATTTGGAAGTTGCCCGCCCTAATGCGGGGCGGGACTATGGCACTTGCGTATCTTTTGTTTGGCAACACCCGGTGTGGAGCCACTCTTGGTGGAGGTGGGGGAGGGACGTGAATATTGTCATGAGGCGGTCGGCCTCGCCTATTTGCTTGAGGTTCAAGAGGAACCTTATCACCTTGGTCATCGTCCACTTCCTCCCCCAAAGGCAAGTTTCCGAGAGGATCATTGTTGAGAGCCATTTTTGTACCTAAAATCGATTCACAAAAAGGTTAGTAACTCGGAGGAAAAGAAGACAAGTCACACACAAAACCAACTATATAGCTAAATTCGTTTTTAGCTCCCCGGCAATGGTGCCAAAAAAATGATGTCGCCCAAATTCACACCACTGATTGGGATTGTGAAGCGATCGATGCAATTATAATTACCCAACTTTGAGTCGGAGTCGATTCCTCAGAGAGCTTATATTGGATTAGGTATCTACTTAGACTAGGTGTATGACGTGCCTAAAATGCACTTCCACATACTTGGTTGTTTCTTTCTACTTCTAAAATTTATGCTATTGTTTGTAAATGTAAAGCTATAGAACGATATTTTTGGTGTTGTTGTTTTTCAAGTTTATAAAAGATCTAGGGCTGTGACTTCTACTAAGGTGGTTACTTAACAGGTTGTGGGCTTTAGGCATGTTTCGTTGGTCGGGGTATAATATAGCAATCAACACGCGATTACCCACTCGATACCTCTCGGTAGTTAGAGTGGTTTTGCCCAATTTGTCTTTCTCAAGTCCAAATGGGTAATTCACAAAACTGTTGATATATAGTCAAGTCGGGTCTTACTATCTCTAGATTCAACCCTTTAATTGGGGCTATCAATTTCTTGAGTTCACCCCAATTTCTTGTTAGCCAAGTTTTCCTAGACTTAGTCTCTCTTTCTCAAGTAGAGACTAAGTCAATTAGGTATGAATCAATGTTTGCAACCATTAATTCCTAAGTCAAACACTCATTATGTACCCACACTAAGGTTGGGTCATAACCCTAGCTAGAGATTTAGCTACTCATAGGCAAAAATGAAGAAACTAAGGAAGAAAATAAGATTAAACTCATAATAGATGATAAAGGGATGAAAAGCCAATGTTAAAATGATAAACTAATACAAAGTTTCCCAAAGCAGTAAAGGAAAAACGGCTATCTACTTTCTGGAGTTCAAACTTCACCAAAATTTGACAAAAAGAACTATTTATACATAGCTGAAATTATCGGATAAAATTGCCCCTGTGGAGGTTCTGCGGCCGCACAATTCTGTGTGCGGTCCACACTTTGAAGTTGGACTTGACAGGATGGACTTCTACGGCCTCACAATTCTGGGTTGCGGTCGTATGTCTTCAGATTCTACGGACCGCACATTTCTGAGTGCGGCCGCACTCTTGAATTTGAGCTTGACAAAAGGGACTTCTGCGGACCGCACATTTCTGAGTGCATCCGCACTCTTGAATTCTGCGGCCGTACAATAATAGTGCGGTCCGCACTTCTTCATGGACTCAGAACTCCATCTCTATTAACCTCATCTTCTGCGGCCACACTCAATATTGTGCGGTCTGCACTTTGCTCTTTTTGCTTGGTTTTAGTCCTTGTCCAAAAATACTCTTTCTCGAGTTGAATTTCATCGTTTTGGCTCTTTTTCTAATGCTCCTGCAAGTAAGCACATTTTATCAGTTTTTGGGAATACCTTAAGTATTTTTGAGCTAAAACTAAAGTTAAAGAGTGCAAATAAGTAGTCAAAATCCCTACTTATCAATATGACGAGAAGAATTTGCTTGGGATGCAAGAGGACTATGGATGCTTAATTTCTTCTTGATATGTTGTACAGTCTCGAGTTATGAGTGTGTGGAGAGATCTTTCAGTTTCTCATTTGTGGAATGAAGTATATTCTTTTGTCTTGTTGACGAGTTTAGAATCAGGAAGATTAAGTGATTGCATAGTAGTTGTGACTATGATAGGGTCATAGAGAGATGCCAATTTGACGCTAAGTAGGTGGGTTATCTCCTGCGAGATGTTCTGAGGTGGTGTGATCCTTATGATGTTTCTGTGAAGAGTTTTCTTCTACGCAGTGGAATGTGCAATAATTTGAGTTCGGATGGCTTGAGGAAGTTCGCACAACTGTCACGAGGCTGAATATGTGCTTAGCAGATGATTTGAGGAATTTTATGGCTAGTGTTATATGAGCTTATGAAGGATTTAGTTGAATTACAGTGCGCGATCATGGAAGTTATGAAGGAAGAGTATTGTGGTTATAGATGATGTGTACTATGGCTTCGAGCCAAGTAGGGGAGGCTACTATCGACAATTAGATTGTATGGTCATGTGTTATACTGGTTGAACTGAGGCATACTTGGGGATAAGTTATGGTTTGAAGAGGTCGATTTTGAGGATGACTCGACTAAGGAAATTGCTGGATGCATGATGTATTACACTTTATGGATATATGGAAATCTTGGAATAATTCATGTTTGTTATTCACGGAGGACGTAGTGAGCAAGGAAAAGAAAATGCTTGGTTGCTTCTTTTGGGTATTCATGTGCTGGTGAAGCATAAGACATTCAACGCATATTGGCTGTGCATTGGGCATTAGAGCAGAGTGGATGACTTTCGAGAAGGTTCTAATGAGTTTAAGATTCATATGTGGTATTTGAGTATATCCCAGATTTGTATATGGCTAAGATCTGAGATTTGCATTAGGTGGTGCCGAGACTTGCGGTATTTCTATATCATTATTGATTATACATTTCAATATTAGTGATATTAAAGTAATAGCTTCAAATTCACATAAGGTCTTTTCAGAGTGGGCATCTCGGTTGCGGTACTATTTGGTGCTTAAGAGGGGATACAATGGCTTATGGGCCATAGGACGATGTAGTTTCATGATATGATCTCTTGGGGTGAGTTTTGGTTAAGGACCATAGTGTACTGGCAAGTAGAATTGTTAACTTGAAGGCAAGTCAAAAGGAACTCAAAGAAATGGGTCAGCTTGGTAGTGGTTTGGATCAACATGGTAATAAAAGTGATCGGTTCTTTTGGTATAGTGAGGCTTTACAGGTGTTTGGTGGCAATAATCTTGGGTTTGGCAGTTTGTGTGACTTGGTTGGATTGGAGGTTTAGTTTTATGGTTTGGTTATAAGAAAAATGGGTTCCAAAGAGTTCATAATGTATTGGACCACAGCTCGAGGCTGATGTCTTCTATTGGTGTGGAAGGTTTGTTGCGTGTTGCGATGTTCTTTGGAATTAAGTTAAGTGGTGAGTTTCTTATTGGTGGGATGTCTATCCTACTTGTGATTCATAGTTGATAATGGGATTCTCATATTTTCATATGATGGCATAATAGATGCGGTGCATTGTATGGGATTGAGATTTGCATGTACAAGGTCGCGGTTCAGTTTCGAAGAGAAGGTCATGAGTTCTAAACAACATGAATGGTTTCAAATGTTTAGAAGAATGCTGACACTATCTGGTATCACCTGAGAAGGGTGTGTATTCCAGAAGACACATTGTGTGGTGACTTGCGGATGCTGGATTAGTATTACGGTAATCGCCTAGTTATTGACTGGTGATGTTCAAATTTTGCTACGTGGCGCGGGAGATTCATGGGAGTAATTCTAGTGAGATGATTGTGTATGAGGGATATGTCAGTCATTTGAGTGGTGGAGTTGGGATTGAATATGGAAATCCCTTTATTTTTGAGGTTTAGAGACCGGATGTTCTCAAAGGCAGATTGTTCCTTGGTTACACTGTGGACTTTTTGGAAGGCTATTTACCTATTTGTGGATGATTGAATTTGATTTGGGGGCCCACTGGCAGGCCTAATAAGAATGTGGGATCTACACCAACTCAGGTTTGTTTACTCAACACATTTATTTTGAAGGGTGTGTCATCGACTAAAGTTGATCATATTCATGACTTGGTATGTTCCATGTGTCACTCTCTTATGCTACGATGGTTGTGAGACTGTTGACTCTTTATACACATGATATGGTTTTGCTTGGGCTTTGTGTAACGACCCGACCGTTCGTTTTGAGTATTATAGCCCCGTTCCCCCATTTACTATTTATTTTGTGTCCATTGGTTGTTATGTGACTTGCCGGGGTGGTTGGTTTGGTTTCGGGGATGTTTCAAAATGAGTTGGGACACTTAGTCCCAAGGTTGGAAGCCTAAGTTGGAAGAGTTGACTGGATGTTAACTTATGTGTAAATGACTCCGGAATAGAGTTTTGATGGTTCAGATAGCTTCGTATGGTGATTTTGGACTTAGGATTGTGTCCGAAAATTGATTTGGAGGTCCGTAGATGATTTCGGCTTGAATTGGCGAAAGTTGAAAAAATATTGAAGTTTGGAGAGTTGAGAGATTTGATCGAGAGTTGACTTTATGGTTACCGGGCTCGGATTTTAGTTCCGGAAGTTGGAATCAGTCCATTATGTCATTTATGACTTGTGTGTAAAATTTGGGGTCAATCAGAGTTGGTTTGGTATGTTTCGGCATTAGTTTTGGAAGCTAGAAGTTCATAAGTTCATTAGGCTTGAATCGATGTGCAATTCGTGGTTTTAGTATTGTTTGATGTGATTTGAGGCTTCGAGCGAGTTCGTGTGATATTTTAGGACGTGTTGGTATGTTTGGTTGAGGTCCCCGGGGGCCTCTGGTGGATTTCAGATGGTTAAAAGATTGAAATTTGACTTGGAAGAGTTCCTGAAGCTGCTGATGCCTGTGTTTCTGGTTTCCTTAATCACGATCGCGTGGGAAGGTTCGCGATCGCGAAGGCTTATTTGGGCGACTGGTGGAATTGTTCTATGTGATCGTGAGAAAAGGTCTGCGATCATGGAGCTTTGGCATTTTATGAATTGTGAACGCATGTGTTGGGTCGCGTTCGCGAAGAAGAAAGGAGGAGGTTGGGAGTCCACGCGATTTGTTCTTCGTGATCGTGTGAAGGAGTTCGTGATTGCGTAGGTTGATGAGTCTGTGAATCGCATTCACGATGTTATGTTCGCGTTCGCGAAGAGTACTTTGAGGGCAGCATAATTTTTGTTCTTCGCGATCGCGAGGGACTTTTCGCGATCGCGAAAAGGAACATCTGGGCAGAATATAAGATTTCAAAAATGAGGGTTAGAGTATTATTTCATATTTGGACTTTGGGAGCTTGGATTGAGGCGATTCTTGGAGGGATTTTGAAGGAATTGATTAGGGTAAGTGATTCTAACTGGGATTTGGTTAATATATATGAATCTATCATTTTTTTTATTATTTAATTAGTGTTTTGGGTTGAAACAATTGGGGAAAGTTGTAGAAACTTCATAGGCTTTAATTTGAGGATTTAAAGGTCGAGTTGTGATCAGAATTGATTAATTTTGGTATGGTTGGACTCGTAGTTGAATGGGTGTTCGGATTTTGTTAATTTTTCCTGATTCTGAGATGTGGGCCCGGGGTTGGCTTTTTGACTTTTGTTAATGAACTTAGCTTTATCATATAAAATTGATTCCTATAGCTTGTGTTGATTGTATCGAGTTGTTTGTGGCTTGATTCGAGTCGTTAGGAGGCCGATTCGCGAGGCGAGGGCTTGTTGGAGTAGATATTTGCACGGTTTGAGGTAAGTAACGCTTCTAAACTTGGTTCTGAGGGTATGAATCCCTGAATTACGTGTTATGAGGTTGGTGTTGAGGTGACGCACATGCTAGGTGAAGGGCGTGTGGGTGTGCACCATAGAAATTGTGACTCGGTCAATTCCGTGGAACTGTGTAGTCATCTAATCTTGTTATTATTCGTGTACTCTCCAATTGAGCTGTGATTCATGTTAAAAATCATGTTTAGGCTATAAGCTGGTACTGTTGGTGTCACGACCCAAACTGGAGGGCCATGACTGGCTCCCGGTCCATACCTGCACCAACGTACATTTTATCTAACCTTTCTTATTATCTATAAGGGCCGACGAGATCAACATAAATAGTAGACATGAATCATGAACAACCAACAATGACATATAATGGCATGACCATACATAACATGGGCCGATAAGGCTGTCATGAAGCTATATATAAGGTACGAGCTGACAAGCTACCATGAGAGACTATACAACAAAAATCAGCCGACAAGGCAATCCAAACTATACATAAGTCGACGCCTGTGTACGAGCCTCTAAAGGAACATAAGTGCTGTAACATTGCCAGAACATGGCCCCGACATACCCATAATGTCACGACCCAAACCGATGGGCCGCGACGGGCACCCGGTACGTTACTCAACCGAGTACCAACATAACATATCTTTCGTATCATTCCATCATAGGTAAATGAACCAGAGTAAAGCATGAGGGAATAAACTTATACATATGACATACTGGCCTATAAGACCCAAAACGATCACTCGTACATTGAACATAGGCCGACAAGGCCATACAACCTTTCATATACATGACATCTGTCTACAAGCCTCTAAGAATACATAATTATCATAAAAGTCAGGACAGAGCCCCGCCATACCAAACAATACACTTCTAAATCATACTGACCAAACAAGCAACTCCGGAGCAAATGGATTGCACTAACATCATCCGCTGAGTTGATCGCCTACTTGGAGGACTCTCGACCTGTCTATCGAGACCTGCGGGCATGAAACACAGCGTCCCCCAGGCAAAAGGGACGTCAGTACAAATAATGTAACGAGTATGTAAGGAATGATAATCAGTAAATAATAGACATGAGAGAAACATGGAGTAAAAGAACCGACATGTACGTCTGCATAACTCTGTGAATCATTTTATTTTTATAATGTCATGCATATCCGTATAAATGTCATACCATGCATAGGTATATGCGTTCGTAATATCATCAAGCCTCCAAGGGCATCCCATCATATCATTTCAACTACTGTGGGCAAATCATAAACGTTTACCAGCTAATCAGGTGGTGGTGCGTATATAATGCCATAACCTTTTCCTATATCCCATATACATATAATATACGCGTATATAACGACATCTGGTCATGGGTCAATGTACATGTATAAATGCATGAAATGCATAAGAATTACGTTAATAAGATTTCTAAGAATGTCATAAAAATCAATATGTCTTTCGGATAAACTTTATCAAATACATATTTTTTTGAGACCCATGAACAGAAGATATAATAATAATTCACATGGGGAATCAAGAATATAGACACCCCTAGTATTTCTATGAATAGAGTCATTTATGAAAGTTGTGTATTTTGGTCGTTTTATTTGTATTATTTGGATCACGCCAAAAGGAAAGAAGGGATAGCCTTAACATACCTGAATCGATTCTCTTGACAATCCCTTTAACACCGTCTTTTGCGACAAAATACGTAATGGCAAGATCGAAATAGGGAACGACCAAATTCAATCACAACAATAGCATAAACCAGATACCTACCAAGTGCTCCATCGTGTGTAATTTGGTATTGTAGTAGGAAGATTTATGTGTTCTTTTGATATATTCTAATGTGTCTTTGTAATGGAAAGAGCACTAAAGTTGGATCACTTGAAAATCTGAAAGACAAAATGAAGCAAAATGGTCACAATTTCTAAGTATGATGCAACACGTAAGGAAGAAGTGTGTTTGAATAGGTGTGGGCCCACTTCATGTTGTGGCTTAGCCACATAACATTAATTTTCCACCTTTCAATTTGAGTTAAGAGTCATTAGTTTGAAGGATGGTCCGCTACATTGTGAAATTTTAACCTTTATCCAATAGTTTAGGTAATATCCCATTACCCAATAATTAGCCAATTACCCATATAATTAAGAATTATCTCAACTTACTTAATATACTACTCACTTTTAACACACCTTATACACCTTACTATCATGGCGATGTGGTACCTTGTATGGTATTAGTCTATAAATATAGGGTATTTTAGCTCGGGCCGTATTTTATCCCAAAATGTCAAACTTCGACGAAAATCATTTTCTTCTATTTTCTTACCCTCTCACCTTTACGAATTTACTCATCACTTGTTTCAATTAGCATAATGCTTATAATCTTAGAATAATCTCATTCCCGAACTTACATCGATTAACTTACGATAAAACTTTAACGTACGAAAAATGCGGGATGTAATGTCTTATTTCCGATCTTTTATCAATTTACTTATAGCGTACTTTTATGTACGAAAACATGAGGTGTAACATCATTCCCTCCTTTGGAATATTCGTCCTTGAATGTTGACTGATACACTTATCATTCTCATAACCCGTAACTCTTGCGAATAATTTAATACTCTTATTGCCATTTAGGCAACTGATCTTTGAATAAATCCAAAGGCCAGGGCATTCCCCCCTTTAGGCCTCTTTCTCACACCACGGTCTGTGGTCGGAATTCTTCTAATTTCATAACTCTTGCTACCTTCTGTCATACATCCTGTATGACTTTTTCCTTGTATGTGCGCCTATGCGACACTTCTCTCTTTTTTCCTCTTATTTTTAATTAATCTATAGGCTTCACTTTGTGAACATATATAAAATTATGTCAAGTTGTCCCTCTGGGCGTCATTAGCTTTACTTCATCTAAGTAGGCCATACTATACCATAATTCTTACTTCGATTTATCGTTACTGAGGTCTGCTACCAAACTCCAGGTTACTCTCGTTGCTTATCCTATATGCATAAAGCTAAGTCTTTTAACGCTTCCTCATTATTGTTCATCTTAAGAATGATGGCCTAATCTCATTTCATACCTTGTGACTTTTGTCCATCTATTGTTGATTCACCTCAATATTGATCTATAATATACCACTGATAACTTGAAACTTTTTACGTAATACCTTGCCACTAGGGCTTACGTGCATCGAGGAATATTTGAAGTGTTTTTTCTGATCCACTTAGCGGTGATACTGTACTTCAATAACCGTATTTTATAGCACCCTAATGTGATTCACTTATGTGGGTATTTTAATCCCGTATAATTCATGAAATCCTCTTCAAATCATTACTCAATCGAAGGCCCAAACGTCATCCTTTATCTATCACAATTACACCCTCATTGTACTATCACGACAACATTCCATCTCTTCTAAATGCCATTAGTCTTAGACTCGTTTGTGTCATAACCCAAACCGATGGGCCGCGACGGGCACCCGGTACCTTACTCAACCGGGTACCAACGTAATGTATCTTTCTTATTACATCATCATATACACTTGACATACGGGCCTAATAGGCCAACATCATCATTTATAAATTCAAAACATATGCCGACAAGGCCGTACAATCTTTCACGTACACGACATATGTCTACAAGCCTCTAAGAGTACATAATTGTCATAAAGGTCGGGACAGAGCCCCGCAATACCAAACCATACACATCTAAATCATACTGACCAAACAAGCAACTCCGGAGCAAATGGAGTGCACCAATATCTTCTGCTAAGCTGATCGCTTACTTGGAGGACTCTCGACATGTCTATCGAGACCCACGAGCATGAAACTCAGTGTCCCCAGGAAAAAGGGATATCAGTACAAATAATGTACCGAGTATGTAAGGAACAAAAATCAGTAAATAATAGACATGAGAGAAACATGGAGTAAAAGACTCGACATGTACGTGTGCATAGCTCTGTGAGTCATTTCAATTTTATAATGTCATGCATATGCGTATAAATGTCATACCATGCATAGGTATATGCGTTCATAACATCATCAAGCCTCTGAGGGCATCCCATCATATCATTTCGGCCACTGTGGGAAAATCATCAATGTATACCAGCTGATCAGGTGGTGGTGCGTATATAATGCCATAACCTTTTTTCATATTCCATATACATATAATATACATATATTCGCGTATATAACGCCATCTGGTCAAGGGTCAATGTATATGTATAAATGAATGAAATGCATAAGAAATATGTTAATAATATTTTCTCGGAATGTCATAAAATAATATGCCTTAAGAAATACGTTAATAGGATTTTCTCGGAATGTCATAAAAATAATATGCATGTCGGATAAATTTTATCAAATATGTATTTTTCTGAGACCCATGAACAAAAGATATAATAA
This sequence comes from Nicotiana tomentosiformis, assembly GCF_000390325.3. Taxonomy (NCBI): domain Eukaryota; kingdom Viridiplantae; phylum Streptophyta; class Magnoliopsida; order Solanales; family Solanaceae; genus Nicotiana; species Nicotiana tomentosiformis. The sequence goes on from NC_090819.1 coordinate 53,868,784, forward strand.
TAATTCACATGGAGAATCAAGAATATAGACACCCCTAATATTTCTATGAATAGAGTCATTTATGGAAGTTGCGTATTTTGCATGTTTCATTTGTATCATTTGGATCATGCCAAAATAAAGAAGGGATAGCCTTAACATACCCGGAGTAGGGAAAGATCCGTATGATATTCTTGAGAAAGATTATACTGTGTTCTCTTAGAATTACGTCTTACGCTGCTATTATATAAATTCCAAATTATGTTACAAACCCTGTAACTTGCTAGTAATGCGTTGAAACCCATATGGGCTGCCATGGAATTGTAGTATAATGAAAGAAGTAAAGAAGAATAAGATGACGTTAAGTTAGGGGGAAAGTGAGGTTGAATATCGTAAAAAAAAAATGGAATGAATAGGAGTAATGTGTCACATTAAATGGGAACACACGTAGTTTACAAATACAGTAGTACTCTTCTTAAGACATGGATACGTGTTTTATTGAGAAGTGAGTTAATACTTATCCAAAAGTCTTGATTAAGCTTAGCCACAAAAATTCCTTAATTAATTGGGTAATATCCCATTACCCAATAATTAAGAAGTATCTCAACTTATTTAAAATACTATTCACTTTTAACATACCTTGTACACCTTACTATCATGGTCACGTGGTACCTTGTATGGTACTAGTCCATAAAAACCAGGTATTATAGCTTGGACCGTATTTTATCCCCAAATTGCCAAACTTCGACAAAACTCATTTTTGTTTATTTCGCTTAGCCTCTCACCTTTACGAATTTACTCATCACTTATTTTGAAATAGCATAAATGCTTATAACCTCAAAATAATCTCATTCTCGAACTTACGTCGATTAGCTTACAACGAAATTTTAACATACGAAAATGCGGGATGTACCATCTCATTTCCGAGCTTATATCAGTTTATTTATTGCATACTTCCATGTACAAAAACATGGGGTGTAACATCATTCCCCCCTTTGGACATTCGTCCTCGAATGTTGACTGATGTACTTATCATTCTCATAACCCATAGCTCTTCCGAATACTTTAATACTCTTTTTGCCATTTAGGCAACTGTTCTTTGAATAAATCCAAAGGCCAGGGCATTCCCCTCTTTAAGCCTCTTTCTCACACCACGACTTGTAGTCGGAATCCTTCTAATCTTGTAGTCTGCTACCAAATTCCAGCTTACTTTAATTGCTTATCCAATATGTATAAATCTATGTCCTTTAATGCTTCCACATAACTATTCATCTTAAGACTGACAACCTAATCTCATCTCATACTTTATAACTTTTATCCATCCGTTGTTGATTCACCTCAATATTGATCTATAATCTACCCCTAATAACTTAACCTTTTATGTAACACTGCCGCTAGGGTCCATGTTACATCGGGGAACATCTGAAATGATTAGACTGATCCACCTGGGACGATACCATGCATTCATAAGCGTATCTCACAGTATCCCAATGACTCACCTTACATGGGTATTTTAATCCTGTACAATTCATGAAATCCTTTTCAAGTCATTACTCAATCGAAGGTCCAAACGTCATCCTTCATTTATTACAAATATACCCTTATTTTACTATCAGGGCAATAATTCATCTCTTTTAAATGCTATTAGTCTTAGACTCCTTTGAGTTTATTCAGATTATACCGAGCTTTCTATAATTTAGAGAAATCATTAGCTCTCTTATTTTCATGAGCTTAATCCCGAGGATTTATCCATTCTGGTCACCTTCCCACTCGCCTTTTCTCATCCTTTCTCATGTATTCCTAAAACCTTGTCGCTTTACCATACTTTAGCTTGCGACCCATACATATCTATTTATACTACTCGCAACCTTCCTTCAACTTGCTTGCACCACAGATTTTCTTGTGTTATTTTAGAACATCAAGCGAGACATCACATAGTTTCTAACTCTTCTTTACTCTCTTAACCTGATCTCTCGGTATCTAGAAATCATAGGCTGGAAGATATGCCGCTGGCGATGCCGTTATCATTCCTGGATACTGAATCCTAGCACTTTTAGCCTTCTATCCGAAGTATGGACTATCCACAACCTTCTGCATTTGAGTATCTCGTACGTTATTTACCTTTACCTTACTTACCTTAAAATCACACATCATATTTTCTATCTCTTTCATGAACTTCCTTCCACATAGGTATAATTCACGTCCGCAACTTGAAACTCTATTATAATACTTGCACCTCTGGTGCATACACAACCCAGTGGGAGCTTCATACCGACTTATTATGAGGAAGGTACTTCTTCTAACTAGCTTTATCGTAGAGCCATTATAGAATATGGCTACTGTACTATCTCTCTTATACCTCTGATATCTAAGAGTAATCATGCAATTTTCTAAATCATGAGGTCTATGATTTTCTGGGTCCAATAATCAGATTCCTAATTTACTTCGTTGATGTAACTCTTTAATTTCCTCCTCCTTCTGATCAGCCTTTATGTAGGCTTAAGCTATCTCTTGATCTACGGCTCATGGCATTAGTTATTACTTTAGCCTTTCATCGGCGCTATGGAATATCCATGATACAATCTTCTGATAATTCAATCCTTTGTCTATGACTTGGACTCAATTTCTTTCTTTTAACTTATACCAGAGTCTTCTACGACTGTATGATTGCCAACATATATGATGCATGGATAATGCTCCGAAATCTTAAGTGCGTTCATAACGTAACTAACTCTGGATCATTGATCGAATAATTCCTTTTGTTCCTTCGCAGCTTTCTTTAAACGTAAGCTATTACTTTTCCTGGTCTTCAGGGCCCCTTGTTGCACACATACTTAGATTACCTTAGTTCCCACACATATTGGAATTCCATACAACTCATATGATCTTGAATATTACTTCTGATTTTACTTCCCGTTCATTAGCCATGGTAGGTGCCACTTTCTCATGGAGTACATACAATGTCGTAGTGAGACTATTTTTACATGATCATTTCTTCAATAGGTCACTGTGCTTAGGTTGAAGCCTTCTTCCTTATTTCTTCAGCTAGTCTTTCGTTGTAGTACTTCGGGAGGACCCTCTGACTCTTGCAAATCTGTAGGCTTATTACATTGTATACTCGACAGACCTTTTGATGTCCTTCCTTGCCTATAATTATCTGTAGTTACTTACTTCCATGCCCTTGTTCTTGTAGGGTTGTTTTGAACTGATATTTTGACTGTCTTCCCAGTGGGACTCTCTTTTATTTTCGTAACACTCATACGGTACCTTTACTACCCCGACTCCTATCTGAATATTTTTTAAGTATCACAATGTCATACTGCGAGACTGAAGTCCCCATGTTGGGGTTCACTATATTCATCTTGCATAATCTGTTTATTTGTCTGTGTCCTCTTGTTTAGCCATAACTAGGCTCTTTCTGGATCAACTACTAACTACTCGTTGGCCCATTCTCATATAAATATTCCGCATAATCTTTCTTGGGTTATTTCCTTTGCATTAACTTACGTCTCGCACCAGCTCCTTATTTATCAATAACATCTCGGGCAGAAACCCTTACTTCTTCTCCTTGACGTCGTGCTTGCGTAATATTCTGGAATCGTAGTATATTTGTAGGATTGAGTAAGTGCAAGTTCACTCCTTTTTCATTTTCATCGCATTCTTCCTTTACCATTCCACAATTACTAGAACCGCTTAATTCTTACTTAATGCCACATCACTCCATATTCCCCCCTTTTGAGGAGCACTAAGATTTAGTGTTATGATGATCTACGTATAGATGTTTTACCTTTTTATCTTTGGCATCTTTTCACATCATCGATGATCCTTACTCCCCTCGTGGAAATCCTTCTGTACCAAGGATAACGAAATCCCTCACTCGCGAGGGTGACACTTAGTGTAACTGTCACATACAGTCCCTTAAGCTTAACTTTACTCACCTTGCTTGCTTTAGGGAAGCGTCTTCCTGAATGACCTTTAAAGGGTATTCTTTTTTCGTCTATTCTATTATTGCCGGGACGCAGTCTCTGAAATTCTCATGATGCCGACTATTACTCAGTCCCCAGTTCATGCTTAGTTTGTCTTGTTCATCAGTCCATGCTGATTTCTATTACTCTGGGATCTAACTTTTTCCTTCTGGTAATCATGTTAGAGTCACGGATTTATTTTTCTTCTAAATGAGGACATGACTTTATGGCCTATGTTCTTTTGTTGTATCAAGGCCTGTCACCCCCCGTCTTTTCCTTCACTTGATTATAGACTATGTAATACTGTCATTTTTTTCTACTGTTGTCATCCATGTATCATATCTTACTCATAATACTTTATTGACTCTCTTCTTATTTTTCGCTAACATTTATGTCTATCACTTTATTCTGAAAACATCAACAAGACATTCTTTTGCTTTTTGCTCCCCTTTGCTCCATCCAGTGGCTCTTCAGGTTGCTTAACGTTCTCCCTCTACTAGGGACGGGAGCCGCACTAAGGTAATATTTATCTCTTCAAGGCTACCAGTGCCTATCTTTGTAGTGCTCATATCTAGCTGTACTATTTTAGAGTGCACCTTTGTAATACCCTTCGGAAATGTCAACTAACTCAAAAAGGATTCATCCATCATTTTGGGTTACTCTAACCCCAACCAAATCCTGATATCTCGTCCTTCTCTTATACTACTTTTGTTGACCCCCATAGGGCATAACTGGAATGGGTGTGACCAATTGTACATACCTCTGTTACTATTGAAGGTAACTCAAAATGCTTATATTCCTCTGCCTGAATTGTAAATACTGATAATCTTCATTAACTGGGCGCCTCGTACCCTTCCTCACCTTGCTTCTTTTACTTGTTAAAACTTGTATCTATATTTTAAATCTCTCATTGCCCTTCACCATAGGGGTGGATAGACATTCTTGCCTTAAGGCTCCTTATCCAAAACCTCACACGTCTTAGTACACACATGATCTGCTGGAGACCTTACATTTACTCATCATAAACATGATGCAAAATCGAGTTCCTCTGACTCAACTCTTCCACAGCCGTATTCAATCCCTTACTAATCGTCTTTCTGGATATAGGCATTATTGTATTATAAATAAGATAGAGTTTAGGAAATTGAGTTCTTACAACTGAGCTCTACCACACGATCTAGAGTAAGAAGAAAGAGTGACAGTTTTAAATGCCCTGTAGCCTCCTACTTATAAGTGTGGTGCACAACACACCCATAAACAAGACTCTACTAGACACGACTTATAGACTCCCTAGGACAGAACTGCTCTGATACCACTTTTTTCACGACCCAAACTGATGGGCCGCGACGGGCACCCGGTACCTTAGTCAACCGAGTACCAACGTAACGTATCTTTCTTATTACATCATCATCATATACACGTGACATACGGACCTAATAGGCCAACATCATCATTTATAAATTCAAAACATATGCCGACAAGGCCGTACAATCTTTCACGTACACGACATATGTCTACAAGCCTCTAAGAGTACATAATTGTCATAAAGGTCGGGACAGAGCCCCGCAATACCAAACCATACACATCTAAATCATACTGACCAAACAAGCAACTCCGGAGCAAATGGAGTGCACCAATATCTTCTGCTGAGCTGATCGCCTACTTGGAGGACTCTCAACCTTTCTATCGAGACCTGCGGGCATGAACCACAGCGTCCCCAGGAAAAAGGGACGTCAGTACAAATAATGTACCGAGTATGTAAGGAATGAAAATCAGTAAATAATAGACATGAGAGAAACATGGAGTAAAAGACTCGACGTGTACGTGTGCATAGCTCTATGAGTCATTTCGTTTTTATAATGTCATGCATATGCGTATAAATGTCATACCATGCATAGGTATATGCGTTCATAACATCATCAAGCCTCTGAGGGCATCCCATCATATCATTTCAGCCATTGTGGGCAAATCATCAACGTATACCAGCTGATCAGGTGGTGGTGTGTATATAACGCCATAACCTTTTCCCATATTCCATATAATATAATATACATATAAATGCGTATATAACGGCATCTAGTCATGGGTCAATGTATATGTATAAATACAAGAAATGCATAAGAAATACGTTAATAATATTTTCTCGGAATGTCATTAAATAATATGCCTTAAGAAATACGTTAATAAGATTTTTTCGGAATGTCATAAAAATAATATGCCTGTCGGATAAATTTTATCAAATACGTATTTTTCTGAGACCCATGAATAGAATATATAATAATAATTCACATGGGGAATCAAGAATATAGACACCCCTAATATTTCTATGAATAGAGTCATTTATGGAAGTTGTGTATTTTGCTTGTTTCATTTGTATCATTTGGACTATGCCAAAAGAAAGAAGGGATAGCCTTAACATACCTGGAGTAGGAAAATATCCGTATGATATTCTTGAGAAGGATTATATCGTATTCTTTTAGAATTGCGTCTTACGCTGCTATTATATAAATTCCAAATTGTGTTACAAAACCTGTAACTTGCTAGTAATGCGTTAAAACCCATATGGGCTTCCATGGAATTGTAGTATAATGAAAGAAGTAAAGAAGAATAAGATGATGTTAAGTTAGGGGGGAAAGTGAGATTGAATATCGTAAAAAAAAAATGGAATGAATAGGAGTAATGTGTCACATTAAATGGGAACACACGTAGTTTACCAATACAGTAGTACTCTTCTTAAGACATGGATACGTGTTTTATTGAGAAGTGAGTTAATACTTATCCAAAAGTCCTGATTAAGCTTAGCCACAAAAATTCCTTAATTAATTGGGTAATATCCCATTACCCAATAATTAAGAATTATCTCAACTTACTTAAAATACTACTCACTTTTAACATACCTTGTACACCTTACTATCATGGCCACGTGGTACCTTGTATGGTACTAGTCCATAAATATCGGGTATTATAGCTTGGACCATATTTTATCCCCAAATTTCCAAACTTCGACAAAACTCATTTTTCTTTGATTCGTTTAGCCTCTCACCTTCACGAATTTACTCATCACTTATTTTGAAATAGCATAAATTCTTATAACCTCAAAATAATCTCATTTTCGAACTTACGTCGATTAGCTTACGACGAAATTTTAACATACGAAAATGCGGGATGTACCATCTCATTTTCGAGCTTATATCAATTTAATTATAGCGTTCCATGAACGAAAACATGGGGTGTAACAGTTTGAGTTCATTCAGGCTATACTGAGCTTTGTATAATTTAGAGAAACCATCAGCTCTCTTATTTTCATGGGCTTAATCCTAAGGACTTTATCCATTATCATTACCTTCTCCCTTGCCCTTTCTTATCCTTACTCCTGTCTTCCTAAAACCTTGTCGCTTTACCATACTTTAGCTTGCGACCTTGATAATCGGCTTAATGTATGCATATTTTGATATATACCGCCTCACATTTTGCTCATGTCTCGACGATTTGAGATGTTTAATATGATTATTTGTGCTAAATTTTGGTATTTCTATGTGTAGGGATTATTCGGATGCAATTTGGGATGAAAGGGCGCGAATTGGAGCGAAATTGGGACAAAAAGGCAAAAAGTGAAATTTGAGGGCCACAGGGGCACTGGCTGTGGCGCAATTTACAACAGCTAAAATATTTGAGCGCCAGGGCCAGAGCCCCACGCTGACCTGGACGCTCAAAAACGTGAACATGTCCTATTTCGATCGGGACTCGGTTTTTTTGACCCCAAGACGCCCCCAACTCATATAAAAGCCAACCTAAACCTATTTTAAAAAGGAGAATGACGTTTTGAGAGAGAAAACACAACCACAGAGCCACCATGGAGGCCGGAATTCATCAAGTTCCATCTTTCTCTGACCAAACTTAGTAATTTTTATGTTTCTTTGTATGATTTGTTGTTTGGCTACCATGTCTATGTGGAGCTAAACTTCACGTTCTAGGGTTGTGGTTCTTTCATGACTATTGTTATTCGGATATTGATTTTGCTTTCTTGATTTATCATATTGGTTTATTTATTCAATCTTGCGCTTAATTATTTAATTGTTTGATCACCAATTGAATACTATCTACGAATCTAGAATTGAACTCGAAAGTGGGAATTCTATATTGCATATAGGATTGAGTAGAGCAAGTTCTTGAACTCGGGCATCGGGGAACGGATTCATGGTTAGGATAGACATATACCTAATTGCCTTGCTTGGTTGATTTACAGGAATTATAAATGCGTTCTTGTTGATTCTAACTCCATAGACATATAGGCGTTAGGTTAGCTTGAATAGGCGAGTAAGAACTCGACAGATTCTTATGAGCAATATTAACCCTGTCAACCAATAAGCTAGATAAATTAGTCGGTCAATTCAATTTAAGAATACAATATGATTGTTAGATAGCCCATAACCCTAGATCGTTTTTATTACATTGATATCATAAAAAATCTGCTCTTTCTCTGTTCAAAGTTCATTATTTATATTTTTTTATTTAATTAGTTTAGAATAAAATATTTTTAGGTTTAATTTTTATTTAGATAATTAGGATAGTCTAATTTAGTTAATAGTTAATCATAAGTCCTCGTGGGTTCGACATCCGACTTTTAGTCACTTTATTACTTGACGACCGCGTATACTTGTGTGTGCGTTTGGCCCCAACAAGTTTTTGGCAGGGGACATAGAATTAGCTATTTTTCTAGATTAGGCTTTTACTTATAACTTTATATTTTTTTTCTTTTTGTAAATATTTTTAATTTTATAACTATTTAACTTTTCTCTTAGCGTGTTTCTAGTTCTCTCAACATGACATCTAGGGATGAAGTATCCGGAGGTAAGGTTATTGATGAAGACGCTTGGTTGACGGAAGACTGTTATGGCCCATCTTTTTGGTCTTGTCATGCCCTGAACTCTGGGAGGTCTGAATTTGAATATGGGAGTAAAGGTTGGTATTGGGACGGATATTCTCGATTAAGCGAATATACGGAATGACGTTGTCTTTTAACAACATTGGTGAATAATTGGTCTAAGGAGAGAGTTGATCTTGCACATGAAATTGACAAGTTTGGCTTGGCTTTGCACAACTTGGATGTATATTTGAGTGCAAAAGTTGATGCGTGTAACGCCCAACAATTTAATGATGAGTTGTGTGAAGATGAAAAAAATCTTCTAGACGAAATTGAGGAGCTAAAACGAGAATACCAATCATTAGACCATATTTTTCTTGAGGATGCCAATATTGAGAAGAGTACTCTAGAGTCCTATGAGGGAGTAGATAACATTACTTTGGGATACTTGAGTGTATGTGAATATGGGGATGCAAATAGTAGTAAGTTTCATGAGTTAAGGCGCATTAGACCTTATTCCAATCATTTTTTCACATTGTGTTTAGATAGTAAGATAGTAATCGAGCCATCTGAGCCTATGGGGGAGTCAAAGGATGAGGATGAGAATTCCTATATTCTTGAATTTGTTGTGCAAAATAGCAAAAATTAGATTCCATGTCTAAAGGCCGAAAAGTACAGAGGAAAAAATTTATTACGTGGTCTGGTTATCTTTGTAGCCCCACCAAAAGAGCATAGCAGAAAACTTGAAACCATGTTAGGGGTAAAATTCATAAGTTCGAGGTGGAGGAAAAAGTAATTCACGTCGTGCCGCGATGTTAAATTAGGCGCTTGTTGGGAGGCAACCCAACTGTACTTCTTTCTTTTATTTTTGTTTATTTTATTATTTTTATTATTTTTGTAGTGTTGTTTTATTTTGTAGGATTATGAGCATAGGAAGAAAGTCATTGGAAGTGTGCAAAAGCAAGCCAGATTATTGGAACTAGTGTGAGGTACCCACACAAAGGACCATGCACGGGGGAAGTCTGAGTACCCCGTGAGCTGCTATTGCTTCGGCCTTTGGTCTTTCAGGGAGTTTCTTGTCCACCCTTGTTATTTTTACTTTATTTGTGCATTGAGGACACTGCACTCTTTTAAGTGTGGGGTGAAGGATTCGCTATTCTTTCTATAGTATTATATTAGTATATTGTTAGTTTCTTATCTTTTTATTGTTAGCTAGCTTCTTATTTTTAATAGCGTAGTTAGTAGAATTAATGGTGTAGTATAGTAGTAGTAGTAATTAAAAAAAAAAGAAAAAAAGAAACAGAAAAAAATTGAGAAAAAATTAAAATTTTGTTTTTGGACTTTTTCCGACGATGGATCTGTTGGACAATTTTCTTGAGGGATTAAAATCCGATTAGAAATACCAAAAATTTTTACTTTTGTTTTTTTAGGTAGTTAGGTAGTATCCCTTGATTTTTCTTTTGACATTGGTTCTTTTCCAAGGGTGTAGCTCGAACCGAAAAATTTAGTTTAGTTTTTTTTTAGGAGTAGGAAAAGGGAGAAAACCAAGATTGCTCTGAGGTACCTGTTGACATGTTTAGTGTTGGCAAGTTAAGTTAGGGCATGCGCTCTGTCTTCCTGCATATATGATTTGAACTGCAATGCCCAAGTAAATTAAGTAGCCTACTCTTTGACGCCTTTTTCTCAGTTGATTGACTTGTATGCCACCTAGTGCAGTGTTGCTTAAACAATTCTCAACTTGATATGCTTGCTTGACCTGAGAGTCACACAGAACCATCTTGAGTGAGTCAAGTGCCATGTGTGTGTAAGGATTGTTGATATTATGTGCTATCTTGTGTAGTCTAGAACTTGTCCTGTGTGTTAATTAATGCGAGATCATTAAGTTGTGCTAGTCTAGGAGATGATGTAGGCGTTTCTTGCTTGACCATAAAGGTGTTTGTCACTGACAAATAGAAATTTTCCATTGCTATCCCCTTTGAGCCTATAGACCGTTTCCTTGGCACCCACATTATAAGCCGTACTCCTACTTTGTTCTTAATGTGAGATTGTTGAACCTTTACCTCCTAAGGCACTTAGTCGCTAGAAGAAGTAAGGTGAGAGATTGGGAAGTGGCTTTCGAGTGAAACCATGGAAGGGCCCTTAAGGTGCACTAAAATTGTGAATAAAGGTCACTAGCTTATGAACTTCAATGTATGGAGTGTGTATAAAAAAAAAAAAAAAAATTTGCAAGAAAGAGCAAACAAAAGATCAAATAATGTAGAAAGACACACCTCCTAATCCTTCTCACTCGTGCTAGTGAAACCATAGAGGTGCTTGATGGAAAAGAGGGCTATGTTAGTTATGGTGTATGACAAGTGAATTGGTTGCGAAGCAATTGCGCTTGAATTGTGAGTGTAGTATATTAAAGTGCTTAGAAGGGTTAGTCACTATTCCTAAATGTATCCTACCCATCACTTAGCCTATATTACAACCTTAAAGTCCTAATTGATCCTAGATTTAGCTAGCTTAGATTAGTAGAGATGTACACTTCGGGCAAGCTTATGGTACGATCATGGGATGCACATGAATTCTTTATGAGAGTGAGTGAATGTTGTTCAATTGTGTGATGTCCTTAATTTATGTTCAATGACATATTTAAATTTGTGGACTACTTTGATATTCACTCTTTTGCTTGTGGTGAGGGAACTTGATCTCATGACTGATTGGTGATATTGTATACTTTCTTGTGTTGGGTGAGTGCGTGAGTTGAGGATGCTTAGTGGTAATGAGTCGTCTCTTGAGGTAAGGTGGTTGTGGAGAGGTTTCTTGAGATACTTGGGCTATTTAAAAACGGGAAGAATGTGAAATTTGTGTGTTCATGCTTAATTGCCGACATCGATCATAGTCAAAAGGTAGGGTGTTTGATTGAGTTAATTGTGGGGTCCTCTTTCATAGTGCTAAGTACGTTTTGGGGGTGCTAATATAGTTCCATTGCTTGAGGACAGGCACGAGTCTAAGTGTAGGGTGTTGATAATCGGCTTAATGTATGCATATTTTGATATATACCGCCTCATATTTTGCTCATGTCTCGACGATTTGAGATGTTTAATATGATTATTTGTGCTAAATTTTGGTATTTCTATGTGTAGGGACCATTCGGATGCAATTTGGGACGAAAGGGCACGAATTGGAGCGAAATTGGGACAAAAAGGCAAAAAGTGAAATTTGAGGGCCACAGGCGCAATTTACAATAGCTAAAATATTTGAGCTCCAGGGCCACAGCCCCACGCTGCCCTGGACGCTAAAAAACGTGAACATGCCCTATTTCGATCGGGACTCGGTTATTTCGACCCCAAGACGCCCCCAACTCATATAAAAGCCAACCTAAACCTATTTTAAAAAGGAGAAGGACGTTTTGAGAGAGAAAACACAAGCACAGAGCCACCATGGAGGCCGGAATTCATCAAGTTCCATCTTTCTCTGACCAAACTTAGTAATTTTTATGTTTCTTTGTATGATTTGTTGTTTGGCTACCATGTCTATGTGGAGCTAAACTTCACGTTCTAGGGTTGTGGTTCTTTCATGACTATTGTTATTCGGATATTGATTTTGCCTTCTTGATTTATCATATTGGTTTATTTATTCAATCTTGCGCTTAATTATTTAATTGCTTGATCACCAATTGAATACTATCTATGAATCTAGAATTGAACTCGAAAGTGGGAATTCTATATTGCATATAGGATTGAGTAGAGCAAGTTCTTGAACTCGGGCATCGGGGAACGGATTCGTGGTTAGGATAGACATATACCTAATTGCCTTGCTTGGTTGATTTACAGGAATTATAAATGCGTTCTTGTTGATTCTAACTCCATAGACATATAGGCGTTAGGTTAGCTTGAATAGGCGAGTAAGAACTCGACAGATTCTTATGAGCAATATTAACCCTGTCAACCAATAAGCTAGATAAATTAGTCGGTCAATTCAATTTAAGAATACAATATGATTGTTAGATAGCCCATAACCCTAGATCGTTTTCATTACATTGATATCATAAAAAATCTGCTCTTTCTCTGTTCAAAGTTCATTATTTATGTTTTTTTTATTTAATTAGTTCAGAATAAAATATTTTTTGGTTTAATTCTTGTTTAGATAATTAGGATAGTCTAATTTAGTTAATAGTTACTCATAAGTCCTCGTGGGTTCGACATCCGACTTTTAGTCACTTTATTACTTGACGACCGCGTATACTTGCGTCTGCGTTTAGCCGCAACCTACACATATTCAATTATACTACTTGCAACCTTCCTTCAACTTGCTTGCACCACAGATTTCCTTATGTGATTTTGGAACATCAAGCGAGACAACACATCATCTCTAACTCTTCTTTACTCTCTTAACTAGACCTCTCGGTACCTAGAAACCATAGGCTAGAAGATATGCCACTTACGACGCCGGTATCATTCCTGGATATTGAATCCCCGCACTTCTAGCCTTCTATCCGAAGTAAGGACTATTCACAACCTTCTGCATCTGAGTATGTCGTACGCTGTCCACCTTTACCTTATTTATCTTAATATATTGCCTCATATTTTTCTGTCTCTTTCATAACCTTCCTTCCACATAGGTATAATTCACATCCACAATTTGAAGCTCTATTATAATATTTGCGCCTCTGGTGCAAACACAATCCGGTGGGAGCTTCATACTGACTTCTTATGAGGCTGGTACTTCTTCTAATTGGCTTTATCGTAGAGTCATTATAGAATATGGCTACTATACTATCTCTCTTGCACCTCTGATATCTAAGAGTAATCTTGCAATGTTCTCAATCACGAGGTCTATAATTTTCTAGGTCCAATAATCAGATTTCTGATTTACTTCATTGATGTAACTCTTTAGTTTCCTCCTTCTTCTGATCAGCCTTTATGTAGGCTTAAGCTATCTCCCGATCTGCGGCTTAATTCTTTCTTTTAACTTATACCCGAATCTTCTACGGCTGTATGATTGCCAACGTATGTTGCATGGATAATACTCTGAAATCTTAAGTGCGTTCATAACGTAACTAACTCTAGATCATTAATCAAATAATTATTTTTTGTCCACTCTCAGCTTTCTTTAAACGTAAGCCATTATATTTCCTGGTCTTTCTGCCCCCTTATTGCGTGCATACTTAGCTTATCTTAGTTCCCACGCATGCCGGAGTTTTCGTGCAACTCATATGTTCTCGAATATTACTTTTGATTTTACTTCCCGTTCATTAGCCACAGTAGGTGCCACTTTCTTGTGGAGTGCATACAATGTTGTAGTGAGACTATTTTTACATGACCATTTCTCCTTCGAGTTACGATATTTAGGTTGAAGCCTTTTTCCTTATTTCCTCAGCTAATCTTTCATTGTAGTACTTAGGGAGGACCTTCTGACTCTTGAAAAGCTGTGAGCTTATTATATCGTATACTCGTCGGAATTTTGATGTTCTTCCCTGTCTATAATTATCCGTAGTTACTTATCTTCGCACCCTTGTGCTCGTAAGGTTGCTTTTGAACTGAAATTTTAACTGTCTTCCTAGTGGCACTCCCTTTTATTTCCGTAACGCTCGTACGGTACCTGTAACTACCCCAACTCCTATATGAATATTTTTCAAGGATCACAATGTCATACCCGCGAGACTGAATTCCCCATGTTGGGGTTCACTATGTTTATCTTGCACGATATGTTGATTTGTCTATGTCCACTTGTCTAGCCATAACTAGGCTCTTCCTGAATTAACTGCTAACTATTCGATAGCCCATTCTCGTATTAATATTCCGCGTAAACTTTCTTGAGTTATTTCCTTTGTCTTAACTTACATCTCGCACTGGCTCCTTATCTATTAATAATATCTCAGGCAAGAATCCTTACTTCCTCTCCTTGACGTCGTGTTTGCATAATGTTTTGTAATCATTGCATGTCTGTAGGATTTGAATGAGTGCAATCTCATCTCTTTCTCATTTTTATCGCATTCTCCCTTTACCATTCCGTAGTTACTAAAACCACTTAATTTTGACTTAATGCCACATCACTCCATATTCTCCCCTTTATGGGAGTACTAAGAGTTGGAGCTACAAGGACCTACCTATAGGTGTTTTACCTCTTCATCTTTGGTATCCTTTCACATCATCGGTGACCCTTACTCACCTTGCGATAATCCTTATGTACCAAGGATAATGAAATTCCTTACTCGCGATGGTGACACTTAGTGCAACTAGCACATACAGTCCCTTAAGCTTAACTTTGCTCACATTCCTTGCTTTAGGGAGGCATCTTCCTGAATGACCATTCTCTGAATTTCTCATGAATCTTCTTCTGTTGTCCATTCTATTATCGCTAGAACACAATCTCAAATTCTCATGATGTCGACCATTATTAAATCATTTAGTCCCTAATTCATGTTTAGTTTTTCTTGTTCACCAGCCCGTACTGATTTCTATTACTCTGGGGTCTAACTTTTCCTTCTGGTAGTCGCGTTGGAGTCACAAATTTATTTCTCGAAATGAGGATACAACTTTATGGCCTATACTCTTTTGTATCTCAAGGCCTGCCACCTCTCGTCTTTTCCTTCACTTGACTATAGACTCTATAATATTATCATCTTTTTGATCTACCGTTGTCATCCATGTATCACATCTTACTCATAATACTTCATTAACTCTCTTCTTATTTCCCGCTAATATTTATGTCTATTACTTTATTCTGAAAACTTGAACAAGACAATCTTTTGCTTTTAGCTCCCCTTTGCTCCATCCAGTGGCTCTTCGGGTTGGTTAACGTTCTCACTCTACTAGGGACGGGAGCCATACTAAGGTAATATTTATTCCTTCCAGGATTCCAGTGCCTGTCTTTGAATATTCTAGTATTCATATCTAGTTGTACTATTCTAGAGTGCACCATCTGGGTATCTCACAAGGAGATCTATTAGCATATTTGCTAAATCCTTCGGAAATGTCAACTAACACAAATAATCCATTCACCATTTTGGGTTACTCTTATCCCAGCCGGATCCTGATATCCGTCCTTCTATTAAACTACACATGTTAGCTCCCGTAGGGAATAATTGAGATGGGTGTGATCCATTGTATATATCTCTGTTATTGTTGAAGGTACTAAAAAGGCTTATATTTCTCTTCCTGAATTGTAAATAATGATCATTTTCGCTAACTGGGTACCTCGTACCCTTCTTCACCTTGCTTCTTTTACTTGTTGAAATTTGTATCTATCTTCTAAATCTCTCATTGCCTTTCACCATAAGGGTGGATAGATATTCTTGCCTTAAGGCTCCTTATCAAGAAGCTTGCACATCTTAGTATCCACATATTCTGCTGGAGACCTTAAATTTACTCATCATAAGCATGATGCAAAATTGAGTTCCTCTGACTCAATTCTTCCACAGCCATATTCAATCCCTTACCAACCGTCTTTCTAGATGTCGGTATCATTGTATTACGAATATAATAGAATTTAGGAATTTGAATTTCTATGATTGAGCTCTACCACACGATCTAGAGTAAGAAGAAAGAGTGACATTCCTAAATGCCCTATAGCTTCCTGCTTATAAGTGTGGTGCATAACACACCCATAAACAAGACTCTACTAGACACGGCTTGTAGACTCCCTAGGATAGAACTGATCTGGTACTACTGTTGTCACGACGCAAATCGATGGGCCGCGATGGGCACCCGGTACTTTACTCAACCGAGTACCAACATAACGTATCTTTCGTATCATTCCATCATAGGTAACTGAACCAGAGTAAAGCATGAGGGAATAAACTTATACATATGACATACTGGCCTATAAGGCCCAAAACGATCACTCGTACATTGAACATAGGCTGACAAGGCCATACAACCTTTCATATACATGACATCTATCTACAAGCCTCTAAGAATACGTAATTGTCATAAAGGTCGGGACAGAGCCCCGCCATACCAAACAATACACATCTAAATCATACTGACCAAACAAGTAACTCCGGAGCAAATGGAGTGCACCAACATCTTCCGCTGAGCTGATCACCTACTTGGAGGACTCTCGACCTGTTTATCGAGACTTGCGGGCATGAAACACAGCGTCCCCAAAGCAAAAGGGACGTCAGTACAAATAATATACCGAGTATGTAAGGAATGAAAATCAGTAAATAATAGACATGAGAGAAACATGGAGTAAAAGACTCGACATGTACGTCTGCATAGCTCTGTGAATCATTTATTTTTATAATGTCATGCATATGCGTATAAATGTCATATCATGCATAGGTATATGCATTCATAACATCATCAAGCCTCCGAGGGCATCCCATCATATCATTTCGGCCACTGTGGGCAAATCATCAACGTATACCTGCTGATAAGGTGGTGGTGCGTATATAACGCCATGACCTTTTCCCATATCCCATATACATATAATATACGCGTATATAATGCCATCTGGTCATGGGTCAATGTACATGTATAAATCCATGAAATGCATAAGAATTATGTTAATAAAATTTCTCGGAATGTCATAAAAATCAATATTCCTTTCGGATAAATATTATCAAATACGTATTTTTTTAGACCAATGAACAGAAGATATAATAATAATTCACATGGGGAATCAAGAATATAGACACCCCTATTATTTCTATGAATAGAGTCATTTATGAAAGTTGCGTATTTTGCTCGTTTCATTTGTATTATTTGGATCACGCCAAAAGAAAAGAAGGGATAGCCTTAACATACTCTAACCGATTCTCTTGACAATCCCTTTAACACCGTCTTTTGCGACGGAACACGTAACAGCGAGATCGAAATAGGGAACGACCAAATTCAATCACAACAATAGCACAAACCAGATGCCTACCAAGTGCTCCATCGTGTGTAATTTGGTATTGTAGTAGGAAGATGTTATGTGTTCTTTTGATATATTCTAATGTGTGTTTGTAATGGAAGGAGCATTATATTTGGATCACTTGAAAATCTGAAAGACAAAATGAAGCAAAATGGTCACAATTTCTAAGTATGTTGCAACACGTAAGTAAGAAATGTGCTTGAATAGATGTGGGTCCACTTCATGTGGTGGCTTAGCCACATAACATTAATTTGCCACCTTTAAATTTGAGTTAAGAGTCATTAGTTTGAAGGGTGAGCTGCCATGTTGGGGAATTTTAACCTTTATCCAATAATTTAGGTAATAATCCCATTATCCAATAATTAACTAATTACCCACATAATTAAGAATTATCTCAACTTACTTAAAATACTACTCACTTTTAACACACCTTATACACCTTACTATCATGGCCATGTGGTACCTTGTATAGTATTAGTGTATAAATAACGGGTATTTTAGCTCGAGCCCTATTTTATCCCAAAACTTCAAACTTTGACGAAAATCATTTTCATCGATTTGCTTACCCTCTCACCTTCACGAATTTACTCATCACTTGTTTCAATTAGCATAATGCTTATAATCTTAGAATAATCTCATTCCCGAACTTACGTTTATTAACTTACGACGAAACTTTAACGTACGAAAAATGCGGGATGTAATGTCTTTTTTCCGAGCTTTCATCAATTTACTTATGGCGTACTTTTACGTATGAAAACATGGAGTGCAATACATAATGTCTATAACAAAAGTGCATACCAAGACCACGGCATGTCCGGAGAAGGGATCTCGCCAATAACCATTGAATTGGGCAGCCTACTGTGGTGGGGGAGCTGCGTCTACCTTTCTATCAGAACCTGCAGCATGACATGCAGCGTCCACAAATAAAAGGAACATCGGTAGGAATAAAGTACCGAGCATGTAAGGCAGGAAAGCATTAATAAGAATAGTTATGTAAGCAGGGATACGGAATATCCAACCTGTAACATCTATATGCCTATAAGGGTGGCTGACATGAAATGCATGACACATACATACATACATACATACATATATATATTTACGTTTAAAAACATACGCCTCTATGGGTATCATCATCATCATATCGTACCCGGCCATAATAGTCTTGGTAAAAACGTACCCGGCCATCATAAGGCTAGGTAGAATTGTACCCGGCCACGTGGAGCTCGGTAAAACCCAACTGATCAGTGGTTTCACAATAGGTTCCGTACCCGACCGACTATAGCGCGGCTCGGTAGAGTAAAATAGGTACATATATGTAATGCATGCTGGACTCATTGGAATCACATTCTGAACCTTTCGGAGTGATGTAAGGTTGGTAACCTCTATACATGTTATTAGGTCTAACTCTTTGTCATGGGTCTTATGAGAATCAGGAAGTACTAACAACATTAATAACATAAGAATAAGAGACGTAACATCAACATCAATTATTCCATAAGAAGGGAAACAATGTAAGTACTGCTAGCTTCTAAGAGTGGAGTATCATTGGAATTTCGTTCATTACATTATGTACAATCGGAGTCGTGCAAGAGAAGGAAAGGGATAGCCTTACATACCTTGTATATACTGCCTAATCTCAAGCTATGTAAATGTCACCACTCCTTAGTCTGTATTAAGAAAAATGATATTATCGTTATCTTTTAAGCATCATAACTATTATATATCGACCACAACCTATTTTACGATGAAACGGATAACACCTTCCCTATTTATATGACTCCCCACAAGTTAAAACAATTACCAAACAACAACAACATTACTAACAAGCTTTTCGATAGATATCTCACAAGTTCTAGCTTCAACGACTTAGCCGCAACTTGGGTAATCTTAAATAAATGTAGAGTAAGAGATTCCTTACCTTTAAACAGATAGAACAACTCCGATTTGACCTTAATTCACCACGAAATATCCTTCCAATACTTTCACAAGAACAAGGAAGCGAAACTAGCAATCAATTTGGGGTTTTCGGCACTAGAATCATTTTGGAAGACTATAAATCACCTAGAATTGATATTAAAAACTTGAGAGAGTATTTTATAGAACATAAACCACTTGTAATAATCTCCCACACGATCTGGAACCACACAAAAATCAGCAACAACAAGAAGAACAAGGAACTTACTAGCACCACGGGATTCCTGACACTTGATTTGTGTTGTTTGCCTTTTGTTTGGGTCTTGGATCATGAGAGACCCTTGAGAGAGAGTTTTTAGGTGTCGAGGGTCTGAAGAGAGTGAAAAAGAATGAGTTAAAACCGGCTTAAGGCGTCTCATATATATCAATATATCTCAACTGCCTATGTGGGTCCCATAGAGAGCTACTTGCGCAGTTTCTCAAAAATGCAAATATCTCTCTACTCCGACGTTGTATTGACACACGGTTTAATGCGTTGGAAACTAGAATCATATATATTCAATTTTGTGGGTAGATCACCCCGTAGTTCCAAGTAAATTGTGAGAAAAGCTTAGTAACATTAGACCTAAAGTTTAAGTAAAATTATAAACGTAAGTTGCGACAACTTTTGCCGACTTATGTTTCATAACTCGTTTGACTTCAAGACGTATGATACGGATATTATATGATTCAAATACCTTAAAACACGACCTCCTGAGAATATTAAGCACCTCTAGTTTTACCCAAAAATACGGGTTACAACATCCTTGATTCGTTTAACTTCTAATACTTGTTAACTACTCTCATACACCCTTGTATCATTTAAGACCAATAGGATTAACTTTTTATCATCTCAAAGATAATCTCTTCTCGGATTCATGTCGACTAACTTACGGCGTGATCTAACGTATGAGGATATGGGTTGCAACACCATCCCCCCATTAGAAACATTCGTTCTCGAATGTAGGGTTTATGGGGTGTCTAACTCATCGTGGATTCGGACGGAAATTTCCGGTCAAGTTTCCCCTACAAAATGGACACTAGCCAAACTTGCAAGAAGTTAAACCCAACCTATAGCCTCACAAGTCTATACGAAGCATTATGGATATGTACATTATCTGCATATCACCATTTTGTATTAAGTAAGAGTATTCTCAAGCTATTGCTTACCTCATTGTAACACCCCGAAAAAATTTGAAGTATTTCAGTGTAAAGCCCTATAATTTTCGCAAGTGAATTCAAGGTTTCGTGGTGCCGGAGTAGGCTTACGTGTTTGAACAATGTACCGAAAAGTAAAGAAATTTTTTGGCGGAAAAGCGTGTTTATGCGGCCCATTATGCGGCCGCATAATCACTCTGCGGACTGCATAATGGCCGCAGAGTGAAGCAGTAAGTTTGGCCAACTTGAGGTCCGTTTTGCGGTCGATTAGGCGACCGCATATCGGTTGCATAATCCCTCTTGGGTTTTTTGCGGAGGGAGTTCTACGGTGCATTATGCGACCGCAGAACGAGTATGCAGACCGCATACTGGTCGTATACCCAGGCCGAAAGTTCAGGCCACTGAGGGCCATTTCTGCGATCTCTTTGCGGACCTCATAACAATTATGCGGTCGCATATGCGACCGCAGACCTATGTCGGGGCACCCATTTTCTTAATTTAAAACACGACCCCCATTCCATTAAAACAACTCTTTAGTCTATTTTGAAGCTCATTTCTGATATTTCTAGTGTGAGAGAGAGAGGGTTCTAGAGGGAGGGCCTAATTTTCATCAATTGATCTCCAACCATCACTCAAAGCCTTGGAAATATTCAAGTAGAGCACCAAAATTCTTCACCCTAAAAGGTAAGGCTTCATCACCCTAGCTCTTAATTTCAAACATAGCTATAATGGGGTGTTAGTGTGATACTTCATGGGTATGAGGGTTGTTTATCTTGCATGCATGTGATAAAAAGTGTGGGAAAAATAAGAAGTGAACTAGAACCATGAACGTTTTCCTAATTTTGGGTTTAATTTGTATATTGCTAAAATAGATTGAGGTTGCTAAGGGTTCCGAAAAATTGTAGAGTCTAAAGAAGCGCAATTGAGGTATGTTGGCTAAACTTTCTCTCTTGGAATTGAATTCCATAATGTTTCTGTAAGTTTCAAAGTGTGGGTTACGTATTAAAAGGTTATGGCTTTGAGTCGTGTTTCAACGAAAGATAGAATTGTCTAAAAGCTTTTGTACTAAATTCATGCCCATTAGTGGTTGCTTTAACTAATGCTTTGATTTATAAATATATCTAGTGTGATTCGAGTTCTATATACTCATGTGTTAAAATTGTACATTGTCATTTATGGGGGAGAGTATTGCAAGAGTAAATGGTGTATTGACTGTTTATAATTTTTCATGTGTGTTTCTATTGTTGGTTGGTATGCTTAATTCTTTGGGAAGAAACCATTTGTGTTTGAAGTTTCCACTTCAAATGGATTTGAAGTATATGAATTTTAAAATATCCTATATGTTGATACATGATGGTGATCTTTGAAATTGAATGAGGTGAAAGTGTGGAATATGAAATACGGCCATTGTGCCAGGAATAAAGAATCTTGTGAATGGTCTAATGAGCCAAGGAAATATTGTCATTGTGAATGACTGGAAATACTAATGGGAATTCATACAATGCGAAAGATGTTGAGGTGAGTACAATAGTATTTATGATATTTCTGTTTGCAAATCAAATCAAAACTATTTTTGGGAGCATCATTAGCAATACCGAGGAAGGGTGGGTCATAAGGCCCACACCTGAAACTACATGTGCCGGTGTAGGGGTGGATTGTGATATTATTCCCCTTAATTGGTATGAAATTGGAACGTTTGTAGATTGGAAAAGTCAACCCGTACGGGATATGTGGCAAGGCAGCCTAGCTGATCGGGTGGAGATCAGACGCCATATTGCGCATATGGTGGTACTACTCTTGGTAACAACTTTCTTTCGTATCACATGTCAAGCCACATTGTTCGTGGGGAGATGGCCTAGCCGTTCGGGCGTGATCGGACTCCGTGCTAACAAAGACGGTGGTATATCGGTGCTAATGATCCCCCAACCAAAATTATATATGAAGTTCGTATTTTGAAAATTATTATGTTTTAACTGGACGTTTGGATATTGTTGATTGTGACTTGCTGTTTCTATGTGTTGCCTTTTCTTATATGGGCATTCGATTTTGAAAGAGGATTTTTAGCTATACATACTAGTGCTATTCGATAGTACTAACATCCCTTTTGCCGGGGGCGCTGCATCATTAATAGATGCAGGTGGTTCTTCAGCAGGCGACATTGATCAGTGATAGCAGTACACTCTTTTCAGCTGATTTGGTGAGCCCTACTTCATTTCGGGGTCATGTATCTTTTGTTTCTCATGTACAGTGTTTTGAAGTTTAGCCGGGGCCATGTTGCCGGCATTTCCATATTACTCTTCTATTGTACTTAGAGGCTGAGTAGACAGGTTATGGGTTATGGTTGATGTTGGGAATTGAACTAGAAGTGTTGGTACTTGGAAATTATGTTTTTCATTAATTCTATAAACTCGTAATGTTTTGAAAATTATGAATGAAGCTGATAATGGGAATGAAAAGGAAGTTGCTAATAAAATCTTTTTAGTTATTGATTTATGGAGTACATCTCCTCTTTATTCATGGATGAGTTTGAGTAGAAGGAAGTCTAATAGGCTTGCTCGGCCAGGTTCTTTCGGTTGAGCGCCGGTCGCGCTCCCTGAGTTTGGGGCGTGACAAACTTGGTATCAGAGACTAAGGTTTTAAAGTGTCCTAGGATGTGTCGGAGCCGTGTCTAGTAGAGTCCTTATCGGTGTATTGTCGACCTCATCTATAATGCAGAGGCTACTTGGACATTTAGGAATTTCACACTTTTTTGATACTCCAGAATCGTGCGATAGAGCTCAAGATAGGAAGCTAATTTCCTCATTATGTCTCATGATATTTTTCAGATGAGTAATCCACGAGTTCAAAACAATGAGGAAAGAATGACCGCTCCATTGAATCTGGGGGAGATTACACAAGAGTTCGTTGGGAGAATGCGTCGAGCCGTGGAGGGGTTGGAAGAACTTGTTGCTAAGGGAAGTGTCCTTATTCCTACCACTGTCACCACACCACCAGATCGTGTGGTGAGAGAATCTAAGGAACGAAAGAGGGTTGTTGGTGCTAATGAACCAAATTGTATGATTTCCAAGAAGCGACACTTGGGAACATGTTGGATGACCCTTGAAATATATTATGGCTATGGAAAGAGGGGGCACAAGAAGAACAAATGCCCTAGGTTGGGTACACCCATCCAGTTATGTCCGTCATGCGGGAAGGAACATTTGGCGTCGTGTTGTGGGTATGCTCTGCAGCGCATTAGAGGTGGTATCTTTGGGCAATTCCAAAGGCCCACACAGCAATCCGGTGGTGGAATTGTTAATCCCGCATTAGAAGCTTGGAGGAAGGATAAGGGGTATGCTTATGATATATGCAAAAAGGGTAAATATCAAGTCAGTGAGACGAGTCAGTTCAGCGGGCCTCATCCCCGTTGTGTGAAGTATGGTAGATGCCATCCAGGAGTGTGTCACTATGGTACAAAGGTATGCTACAAGTGTGGTATGACGGGCAACTTTCAAAGAGATTCTTATTTGTCTCTCCAGAGCATGGGCAAGGGTATGGCACAACCAGCCAGTTCTGTAGCTACTACATCCACAACGCCTCCCCCAGCTAGAGGCACTATAACGCCTGCAGGGCGTGGAACAGCTAGGGGTGGTATTCAGAGCTCGGGAGGGCCCAACCGGTTTTATGCTATGAGGAGACGTCAAAAGTTTGAGGCTTCTCCAGATGTGGTTACAGGTATATTGACTGTCCGATCTCATGATGTGTATGCTCTTATTGATTCCGGTTCCACTTTGTCATATGTCACTTCTTATGTTACTATGGAAGTTAGGATAGAACCGAAACAACTTTATGAGTCGTTCTCTGTATCTCTACTCTTAGAACGAGACACAGTATTCGTGAAGCCTCTTTATCACAATTCCTTATATTTACAACCTCTTGAGAAATTGAGTTCTATAATGGGTTCCTTGAATTGCGTTATAACCCTAGGTTAATACTTCCCACTGCTTCCCTAAATTCTCAACAAGGGACAATACCTGATGAATTTTGTACATACCCTTTTGATTCAAATGGATAACATCTGCTCATTTGTGCCTATACATGCATCACCATAATATTTACCTATGCGGTATCATATCCAATGGAAATCAGCCTAGTGTTGAGATCCTTCTTGAGTCACTGTTTTCCTCTATGGTATATGTGACTTCTATGGTTGGAAAAATTATTCTACTGCTTTATGAATAGTATCATGAATCCTTTTCATTGTCTAGTAACATGAGAGTATATCTTAGCACCTATCATGTGCGTACATGCCAATTGAAAGGGGCCACTTATTCGCATAAAGTTTCTGAGCAACTTGATATTTATCACAAATTCGTCATAGGGAGATCTTGTTGTTTACCCATATCAGTATGACTTTCATGTCCACCTAAATCATGCCTCAGTGAGTAACTCACCTTGTTCCCAGTATTGTGTTTGCCCGTGAATTGGCCTGATATGGCAACTTGAGAGTTGTTATAGGAAAAACATGTCTAGCTCACGCCAAAGTGTTCATTCTCTCTAACTAATACATGATTTCATCCCAACATTAAGATGTCCTAGCTACATGATTCCACTTGTGTGAGATTGAAAGTTAAGCAGCCTTATGATGAGAATATTGAATTGAAAGACAAACTCGTCGTATCTCTAGTCCTCTCACATAGGATCAAATATTGGCATAGGTTAAGCTGTGGGAATGATAATAATCTCACAAGTGTTCAACTTCTTTTCATCCTCGTAAATTTGTGAGAAAATATCAGTTACATTTGACCCAAATTTTAGTCAAAGTTATGAAAGTAACTTGTGATGACTTTCATCGACTTTTGTTTCACAACTCGCTTGACTTTAAGACATAACACACGACTATCATACGATTAACATAACTTATAACATAACCTCCTTATTATGTTAAGCACCCAAGTCTCACCCCAAAAGTACATGTTATAACATTCCCAACTTGTCGACTTTTGACGAAACATTATTTTCTTCAATTCCTTTAGCTTCTGAACCTTCCAACCCTCTTTGTACTTGTTGTTCATGATATTCAATATTTATAACCTCCGAGGTAACATGATTAACTTACTTTATATAATTTCAAAGATGATCTCATTTTTAGTCCTACATTAGTTTACTTACGATGCAATTTTACGTACAAAAATATAAGGTGTAGCATCATTCCCCCTTGGGAACATTCGCCATCGAATGTTTACTCTTAGAGACTTTGGAAAATGTTTGCCAGAGTCTCCTCCATACACTAGACTAAAACTAACCTGCACGCAGCCAGAAAATATACTATACATGTCACACATGGCCAATGTCTTTAAATAGCAACACTTGGCCTCACACGACCGTCAATCATAAATACCGAAAGTCAAAAATAAGAGCTTACCTCACCTACTGGCCTGAATAGAGCTGTGCCGATGTATCCCATCTCGAGCCATATCTTCAGTTTGAAATATGTGGGGGTATTTAGACTTCATTTCTTCCTCCGCTTCCCATGTCATCTCTTCCACATTCTTGCTTCTCCATAAAACCTTCACGGAGGATACCTCCTTATTTCGTAGCTTGCGGATTTGTCGGTCTAGGATGGCAACTGGAACTTCTTCGTATGACAAGTCATCCATAATTTGTACATCATCAGTGGGCACCACTCGGGTAGGATCGCCAATGCACTTCCGTAGCATAGATACGTGAAAAACCAGATGGACAGACTCCAATTCCGGGGGCAATTCTAACTCATAAGCTACTTCGCCCACTCTCCGAATAATCCTATAAGGCCCAATATACCATGGGCTAAGCTTGCCTTTCTTGCCAAATCTCATCACGCCCTTCATAGGCGACTCCTTTAAGAACACCCAGTCATCAACCCCGAACTCTAAGTCTCATTGTCGCACGTCAGAATATGACTTTTGTCGACTCTGGGATGTCAACAGTCAATCCTGGATAAGCTTTACCTTCTCTACGGCCTGCTGAATCAAGTCTGGCCCATGTAACACAAATTCTCCAACATCAAACCACCCTATAAGAGATTTGCACTTACGCCAATACAAATCCTCGTACGGAGCCATCTGGATACAGGAGTGGTAACTGTTATTATATGCAAACTCTATAAGAGGTAGATGTTCATCCCAAATTCTTTTAAAATCCAACACACATGCTCGTAACATATCCTCGAGCGTCTGAATTGTGCACTCGGCTTGTCCATCAGTCTGTGGATGAAAAGCTTTGCTGAGATTCACCTGAGTCCCTAGATTTCTCTGAAATGACCTCCAGAAATATGCTGTAAACTGGGCCCCATGATCGGATAATAGATAGTGGTACTCCATGTAGCCGCACTATCTCCTTAATATATAACTTCGCATAATCTTTGATTGTATATATAGATCTGACTGGTAGGAAATGGGCTGATTTCGTGAGCCTATCGATTATCACCCATATAGAACCGAACTTACAATGAGAACAAGGCAAACCTGTGATGAAGTCCATGTTTATCCCCTCCCATTTCCACGCCGGGATCTCTATAGTCTTCTTTAGCCCTCCGGGCTTCTGGTGCTCTACCTTCACCTGCTGGAAACTAGGACACTGGGTGACAAACTCAGCAATGTTCTTCTTCATATTGTTCCACCAGTACACATCCTTAATGTCATGATATATCTTCGTCGACCCAGGATGAATGGAGTACCATGAATAATGTGCCTCTGACACAATCTTGTCTCGTAGCCCTGCTACACTTGGAACACACATACAACCCCTATATCTGAGAACCCCATCTCCCTTGAGCTTTAACAACGGCTACTTCTGCTGCGGAACTCGCTCTCTCAACTCGATCAACTCTGGCTCCTCGTACTGCCTTTCCTTGACTTTAGCTTTGAAAGATGATTTTGCTGTGTTTTGGAGTACAGCTCCACCATCATCAGAATCAACTAACCGAACCCCCAAACAAGCCAATTGATGAATCTCTCTAGCTAATTGTCTTTTTTTAGCCTCTACATGTGCTAAGCTACCCATAGATCGGCGACTTAAGGCATTTTCTACAACATTAGCTTTCCCTGGATGGTTGAGAATGTTAAAATTGTAATCTTTCAATAACTCTAGCCATCACCTCTGTCGCAAATTCAACTCTTTTTACTTGAAGATATACTGCAGGCTTTTAGAATCTGTAAATACATCAACATGAATACCATATAAATAATGTCGCCATATTTCAAGTGCATGGACAACCGCATCTAACTCGAGTTTGTGGGTCAGATAATTCCTCTCGTGCTTCCTCAACTGCCTTGAAGCATACACAATTACCTTCACATATTCCATCAGGACACATCCTAACCTAACACCTGAGGCATCACAATACATAGCATAACCCTCTGGACCCTCTGGAAGTGTTAGAACTGGCGCTGAGGTCAACCTATTCTTAAGCTCTTGGAAACTACGCTCGCAAGCCTCTGTCCACTGAAACTTAGCTGCTTTCTGAGTCAGCTTCGTCAATGGTTCCGAAAGGGAAGAAAAACCCTCTACGAACCACCAGCAGTATCCTACTAAGCCTAGAAAGCTATGAACCTCTTTTGGAGTGCTACGTCTAGGCTAGGATTTCACGGCCTCAATCTTCTGAGTGTCTACCTTTATACCTTCATCGGATACAATATGCCCCAAGAATGCTACAGACTTCAACCAGAACTCACATTTAGAAAACTTAGCATACAACTTACGATCACAGAGGGTTTGGAGTACCGCTCGTAGGTGGTCCGCATGATCCTCCTCTGAACGTGAATAAACCAGAATATCATCAATAAATACTATCACGAACAGATCTAAAAATGGCCAGAATATGATATTCATCAAGTCCATAAATATGGCGGGTGCATTTGTCAACCCGAAGGACATGAAAAGGAACTCGAACTGGCCATATCGGGTCCTGAACGCTGTCTTCAGAATATCTTTCTCCTGAACTCTGACTTGGTGGCACCCCGACCTCAAATCTATCTTTGAAAAGCATCTAGCCCCCTGCAACTGATCAAACAAGTCATCGATCCTTGTAAGTGGATACTTATTCTTAATGGTTACCTTGTTCAGCTGCCTATAATCGATACACATCCTCAGCGAGCCGTCTTTCTTCTGCACAAACAGTACTGGTGCACCCCAAGGTGAGGTACTGGGTCTGATGAAACCTTTCTCCAGCATATCTTTTAACTGCTCCTTCAACTCCTTCAATTCGGCAGGTGCCATTCTATACAGAGGGATGGATATTGGTTGAGTTTCCGGAAGCAAATCAATGCTAAAATCAATCTCTCGCTCTGGAGAAATACCTGGAAGCTCATCTGGAAACACATCTGTGTACTCTTTGACTACTGGAATAGACTGAAGTGTAGGTATCTCAGCATCTGTATCTCTAACTTGCACAATATGATAAATACACCCTTTTGCGATCATTTTCCTCGCCTTTAGATAGGAAATAAACCTACCTCTAGGTGTCGCTGTATTACCTACCATTCAAGGATTGGCTCACTCGGAAAATGAAATCTGACAGCCTTTGCTCGGCAATCAACTGTGGCATAGCAAGCTGCCAACCAGTCCATTCCCATGATAGCATCAAAATCCATCATCTCTAGCTCAACTAGGTCGGCTGAGGTCCGATGACTATAAACTGTCACCGTACAACCTCGGTAAACCCGTCTAGCAATAATCGATTCTCTGACTGGTGTAGATACCGCAAAAGAATCACTTATTATTTCAGGAACTATACCAAACTTCCCCGCGATAAATGGGGTAATATACGATAATGTAGATCCTGGATCTATCAAGGCATAAGCATCATGAGAGCAAATGGTCAATATACCTGTCACAACGTCTTGTCAAGACTCCTGGTCCTGTCGACCCGCTAAAGCATAGATATGGTTCTGATTACCACCTGAACTGGAACCTCTACCTCTGCCTCGATCTCTACCAGCCAAAGACTGAGACTCACGCCCTGAAGGATGCATGGACATAGATGATCCTGTTGCTGAACTCGCTGGTTTTGCCATACCCTCATAATCTCTATTTGGGCAATCTCGCATCATATGCCCCCGACGCCCACATGTATAACAAGCATCAGAACCTGCTCGGCATTGGCCCAAGTGTCCTCTATCACAGATGTCACACCGCGGCGAAAATGACCATGTCTGCCCTGAACCTCATTGTCGCTGCAAACCCGATGCCCATGAGCTCTCACCTGGTCATGACTAAGTATAGCGGTCATACCTGTAACCTTGTAATTGAGGTGGTAGAGGCCTAGTGGCCATCTGAAGTACTGGGGCCTATAACAACCCTGAGACTGCTCTTGAGACCTGGAAAATCTCATCCTCTTACACTGCCCTTGCTCAGTCATCTCTGTACCCTGCTGCCGATGCCTACCCCTTTCTATATTCTGGGCGAATGCCTAAATCCGGGAGATATCCATACTATCATGCATTGCAGCGGTGGCACATGCCTCGGTTAACTCTGGGGCCAACTCTGCTATAAATTTGTGGATCCTGTCCTGCATAGTAGCAACTATGGATGGTGCATATCTGGCCAATGAGTTAAAATGGAGACTATTCTCTCGGACACTCATATTGTCCTGCTTGAGGGCTAGAAACTGATCGACTCGAGCCTGTCGGATCTCCCGTGGTAAGTACTGGTCAAGGAAGGCATCTGAAAAATTCTCCCAAACAGCTGGAGGTGCATCATGTCCCCTGGACCTCTCCCATCCCTCGTACCAAAGGATGGATATATCTCGGAGTCGAAAACCTGCTAGCTCAACTGCCTCTTTCTCCGTGGCATGCATAACCCGAAAGATCCTGTGAAGCTGATCTATTAAATCCTATGGGTCCTCCCTCTGATCTATCCCTGTGAACTCTGGGGGACTCAGAGCAATAAACGCTCGGACCCTTGAACTCCCAGACCCCTCAGAAAATCCTGCACTAGCTGATGCCCTAGCTTGTTGTTGGTTAGCTGTGTCAGCAAATGCACCACACTCCTCAAGTCCTGATCTGATGGTAGTGGATGGGGAACTGGATGTGCGGTATCCCTAGGAATCTCCTCAGGTGGTGGAGGAGCCAATAATGGTTGAGTAGGGGTCTCGGCCTGGGCCTTAGACTGGGCCCCATCTACTGGGGGTACCCTGCACTATTGTGTCTCTCATCTGACTAGCCGTAGTCTTCCTAGTCATCATCATCTGTGTATGCAAACACCAACACGTAAGTTTAACTCAAATTTTCTATAACTCAGTTCTACAGCACGGTTTAGATTTGAAAGAAGGGTAACCAACTCCTAAATGCCCTATAGTTCCCTACTTATATAATGTGGTGCACAACACATCTATAAACAAGACCCTACTAGACACGGCTTGTAGACTCCCTAGGACAGAACTGCTATAATACCAAGTTTGTCACGCCCCGAACCTGGGGGCGAGACCGGCACCCGGTGCCTCACTTAACCTAGCATACCAACTTGTGACTGAGGGACTCTGAACATATAATGTCATACTTTGGCCATGGGTCCACATTGCAAGACAATTTGCGAAGCAAAATATAAAACAGAACGAAAACTAGATTTGACTAACCATCAATATAAAGTTGGGCCTACAAGGCTGTCATAACTACTACAACTGACAAACCAACAAAATATACATGCAAAGCCTACAAAGCCCAACATGCTGTACTAACTGACAGGATATGTCTACATGCCTCTACTGATGGATGTACTGTGATCGGAATAGGGCTCCAACCTACCCATAACATATATACATAATATGTACACAAAACCCTATATCCGGAAACTCCAAAGGACGTGGAGCTTACCGATCAAGCTGAACTCAGGCAATACCTACTGAGGAGGTCTACCCGTCTATCTATCTGAACCTGCACGCATGAAATGCAGCATCCCCAGAAAAGGGACGTTAATACAAAATTATGTACCGAGTATGTAAGACAATTAAATAACTTAAAGCTGAAACTGAACTGATAATATAATAACTGAAAGTAACTGGGAGTCAAAGATGATCTGGAGATATACTTACCTGCTGATACTGACTCAACTCTCTCAATATAGTAAGTAAAATTAATGTCCGGCCCTATAAGGCTCGGTACGTGTAACTGCTCTTCCATAGTAGGCTCGCTCATAAGCACTCGGCCATACTAGGCTAGGTATCTCGACCATTCTGGGCTTGCTCATAGGCACTTGGCCACAGTAGGCTCGGTAAATAAATTACCATCTGATCAGAGGTTGCCCAATAGGGGCCTGCCCATCGATTATAGCTCGATGGTGGTGAAAATACTGTAATACTATATATATATATATATATATATATATATATATATATATATATATAAAGAGAGAGAGAGAGAGACCCTCTGCTCTCTTGATTGGAAGAAGACAATACTTAATCCAATATAAAGTCCCGATAAGGCAGAATACTGTAACTTATGAGACTAGGATAATCTACATAAGTTTAGGAATACGAACTTCTCTTTATGCCTCGTTATCAAACTCATGTAGTTACGGGATCATGCCAAAATGAAGAAAGGTTTAGCCTTAACATACCTTATCACAATCTTTCCAATCACCAAGTTGAACTCGCCTCTTCGCACCTTAATCTACAACAACGATAATAATACTATCATTAAGTTTCGAAAGGTACAACTATCGCACAACGAAGGACAAACTTATTTTGTATTAAAACGGGCAGGATCTCCCCTATAATCCTTACTTCCTCCAAATTCAAGATAACACCAACAACACAAGAACACAATAATATCAACATATATACATTATTTTCTAACCTTATATGCGCCACAAAATACTACAAAACAGCCCAACACACCCCAATCTCTTCATACACAAAGCGACTACTATAGTAGTGTCAAACAACCCAAAAATATTACGACAAACGACCGACCCACCACCCTGCATTTATGTGGTGTTTCTCCACACCCTTCCTCCTCCAAAACTCTATAAAATAGTAGTAAAACACGCAATCCAACAATAACACAATATAGTCCATAAAATAGTCCACTACAAGTGAATAACTAGAACTCACGGCTTTCTATCGTCGTCCCATGAGTTCTTACATGTAAGGACCCATAAAAATTTAAATCAAAAACTCGGGGGTTCGGACTTTTTGGATTGAACAGTACCCTACGAACTGAGAGGAAAATGTTTCGCAGAAGAATGCATTTCTGAGGGCCATTATGCGGCCGCATAATCACTCTGCAGACCGCATAATGGCCGCAGAGTGAAGCAGTAAGTTTGTTCGACTTGAGGTCAGTTTTTCAGTCGATTATACGACTGCATAATCGATATGCGGACCGCATATCGATCGCATAATCCCTCTTGAGTTTTTGCTGAGGGAGTTCTGCGGTGCATTATGTGACCGCAGAATGAGTATGCAGACCACATACTAGTCGCATACCTAAGCCAAAAGTTTAGGCCCCTGAGGGCCATTTATGCGGTCACTTTGCGTACCGCATATGCGACCGCAGACCTGTGTCGGGGCACCATTTTTCTTAATTTAAAACCCGACCCCCATTCCGTTAAAACACCCATTTAGCCCATTTTGAAGCTCATTTCTCATATATCTAGTGTGAGAGAGAGAGGGTTCTAGAGGGAAGGACTAATTCCCATCAATTAATCTTCAACTATCGGGGTCGGATTCCGATTCCGGGAGTTTGAGTAGGTCTGTAATGTCCAATGTGACTTGTGTGCAATATTTTTAGGTTAATCGAACGTGATTTGATAGGTTTCGACTTCGTTGGTAGAGATTGGGAGTTTAAAGTTCAATAGTCTTGAATTGGGGTGTGATTCGTAGTTTTGAAGTTGTTTGACGTGATTTGAGGGCTCGACTAAGTTCGTATGATATTTTGGAACTTGATGGTAGGTTTGGTTGGGGTCCCAGGGGCCTCGATTGATTTCGAATGGTTAACGGATCGAATTAAAGTTTGAGGGAACTGCTGAAGCTCACCTGATTATGGTGTAATCGCATGTGTGGAGTGGGGATCGCAGGTGCGATCTCGCAGAAGTGAGAGTTCACCGCAAAAGTGGTCAGGGAGGAGATGAGTATAGGTCGTAGGTGCAAGGTCATTTCCGCACCTGTGATGCCGCAGATGCGGCTTGGGTTACGCAGAAGTGGAGCTGGCCTGGCCTGGGCAGGGCACAGGTGCGAGGCTCCGCAGATGCGGAATTGAGAGAGGGGCCTGTTTCCGCAGAAGCGGGTAGATGGCCGCAGAAGTGCCTCCGCAGGTGCGGAGCATGGAGCGCAGATGCGGGCCTGGGGGATTTAAGTGGTTTCCGCAAAAGCGGAGATTTGACCGCAAATACGGTTCCGCAGGTGCGGATATGGGGCCGCAGGTGCGAAAATCTTGGGCAGATTATTAAAACAAGGGTTCGCGGTTTTGGCTTCATTTCAAACATTTCAAGCACGGTTTAGGCAATTTTTGAGAGGGTTTTCAAGGGGATTCTTGAGGTAAGTCCCTTGTGCTTATTTTTGATTAATAATATTATTTCCCCATTGATTTTACCACCTAGTTAGTGTGTATTTAAGGTGTAAATTGGGAGTTTGAGGCTAGGGATTTGGAGAGTTTGATTTGGGGATTTGGGGGATGATTTAGTGTCGGATTTTGAGAGATTTGGTATGGTTAGACTCGTTGTTGAATGGGCTTTCGGGTTTTATGACTTTTGTCGGATTTTGAGATGTGTGCCCGGGGGCCAGCTTTGAGCCGATTTCGGATTTAGATTAATAACTTCATATTTTCTAGTGAAATTGATTCCTTTAGCCCGTGTTGATTGTATCGCATTGTTTATGGTTAGATTCGAGGCATTTGGAGGATGTTTCGCGAGGCAAGGGTGTATTGGAGTAGAGATTTACTCGGATTGAGGTAAGTAACAGTTCTAAATTTGGTTCTGAGGGTACAAAACCCCATATTATGTGTCATGTGTTTGGTTTTGAGGTGACGCACATGCTAGGTGACAGGCGTGTGGGCGTGCACCGTAGGAATTGTGACTTGGTCAAATTCCGTAGAACCATGTAGTTGTATAATCTGTTGTTATCCGTACATTCTCCATGTATTAGAGAAATTGAACCACAAATCATGTTTAGACTACGTGTTGTCATTGTAGGGACCTACAGATGGTCGTATACATGTTGAATTATCTGCTAAATTGTTGTTTGTACTTAGTCACAATTTATTTGTATATTACATCTCAGTCTCTATTATTCATTTTTGATGCATCATTTCATTGTTGTCTGGGCTGCTTATTATGATTTTCGAGAGCCCGAGAGACTGGAGAGGTTGATGACTTAGTGAGGCCGAGGGCCTGATTATGAGGTATTATACTATAGCACGTGAGTGTTTCGTGCAGTAGGTGAGTTGTCCGTGCGGATCCAGATATTATACTATAGCACGTGAGTTGTCCGTGCGGATCCAGATATTATATTATAGCACGTGAGTTGTTCGTGCAACACGTGAGTTTTCTGTGCGGATTATAGCGCTTGGGCTGAAGCAGCCCCTCCGAAGTCTGCACACACCCCCAGTGAGCACAGGTACCTATTGAGTGCGAGTGTCGAGTGTTGAGTGCTGAGTGAATGGGAGGGTTGAGTGACTGTGGCCCTGACAGGAAGCATTTGATTTCATATTTGTTGTACTTGGCTGCCATGTATCACTGTCTTGATAATTTCTGAAAGATATTGCACTGTGTTTCAGTTGAACTTGACATGAAATTACTATTTTGGCCTTAGTTGTCGAACTTGAAAGCATGCCTACCTTCCACGTTAAAAATCACTGTAATTGAATTATAACTGTAAAGCTCGTCACTACCTTCAATTCTTAATTTAGTATTGTTACTTGCTGAGTTGGTTGTACTCATACTACACTATGTACTTCGTGTGCAGATCCAGGTATTTTCGGACAAAGTGGGTGTTGATTTTCCGCGCACAGTTGATCTTCTGGAGATTTTGAGGAAGCTGCCGGCGTTTTGCATACCTTGTTTCTCCTTCCCTATCTTTCCACTTATTGTATTTGGTTTCAGATTTTCATAGACATTATTTTTCGGACTTGTGATGTATAGATGCTCATGTACTCAGTGACACCCCGATGTTAGGAATTTCCGTGTTATATTTTGGATTTCTATCCTGTTTATAAGAAGTTGTTATCATTTAAACTATTTTAAATCTGTTTTCTGTTAAGTGTAGGAGTTATTTCATAAATATCGGATTGCCTAGTACCACGATAGGCGCCATCATGACAGGTTAGGATTTTGGATCGTGACATTTGCTAATTATTTTTATGTGACCGTGTATTTATTTATTGAGTGCCTTTACTTGCTTTATGACTTTTTGTGTTGTTAGATAGCCACTTTTATCCGTTTTATGTCTTTAATTATGTAATTCTCTTATTGCATTTTATTTTGAGGCACGCCGCAGTTAATTGTAGTTTGTACATTTATTTTATATTTACTGCACTTCTTGTGCAGATTCTGGTGTTGGTCCCAGCAACAGTTAGTGGAGGCTCGCTTGGATTAGCTTATCACTGAGACTTGAGGTAGAGTTGCACGACGTTTCCTTCTTATTTCTTGCACTGTTATTTCATTCAGACAATTGTACTTTATTTCAAACCTTGATTGCAGCATTTTGTATTAATAGTTCATTTGCTTGTGATACCAGATTTCGGGAGTTGGTTGGACTGCGTATTGAGATTTTTTATATCTATTTTGAAGTTCTACAGTCTGTATTTCTTATTTAATTGTTTTTAAAATTTTCAAATAAATAATATGTACCTACTGTTGGCTTTCCTAGAAAGTGAACGTTAGGTGCCATCACGGCCCGGCGGTTGGGATTTCGGGTCGTGATAGTTTATTTCTTCCATCACATCGTACTCGGCCTCAGGAGGTCTCGGTTGTACTTGGCCTCGAGAGATCTCGGTCGTACCCTGCTACATAAGGGCTCGGTTGCGTCTTATATAACTTCGTTCCGTACCCGGCCTCATAGAAAGCTCGAGCGTACCTGGCCACATAAGGGCTCGGTCATACCCGACTACATAAGGGCTCGATAGTATTTTACATTGTATCTCTTCATACCCAACTGATCAGTGGTTTCACAATAGGTGTCGTACTCGGCCGTCTATAGCATGGTTCGGTAGAGTAAAATAGATACATATACATATGAGTGCAATGCAGGATCAATTTCAAGAGATATTAACTTTAAACTCAGAATGAATCACACTTTCCAACCTCAGGACATCACTGGAACATTTTAGACTTGAAAGAAATGCTACTGGCAAGAATGTACAAGAATAGGAACAACGATATCGAGAAGGACTCAGAACTACCAAGTCTTAGAATGCAGAAAGCCTATAGAGGGAGAGACTTACACCCGTTCATGCCAAGAAAGAAAGTTGCCCTACATACCTTGTTTTGAAGAGCTGGCTACGTTTTCCTGAATTTTTTAACGCTTTTGTGGTGATTAACTCGGCCTGCAACAGGTATAATAGTGAAGATCCAGAGCTTCTTCACGCTAAATCCTAATAGAACTGCCTTCTGATTCA
Organism: Nicotiana tomentosiformis; assembly: GCF_000390325.3. Taxonomy (NCBI): domain Eukaryota; kingdom Viridiplantae; phylum Streptophyta; class Magnoliopsida; order Solanales; family Solanaceae; genus Nicotiana; species Nicotiana tomentosiformis. The sequence goes on from NC_090819.1 coordinate 53,906,118, forward strand.
GTTTAGTCTACTTAGGAACTTCAAAAGGAGTTTTGAGAGCGTTTTTGAGTGAGTTACAGTGGGTGATACTCCTAGAATGAAAGAGAAAGAGCCCACAACCTTTTATACTACACCAAGCATAGGAAATTCCGCTGCTCCACATGCAAAATGTAGCCTCGCCCCGGTCATTGCACCTAGTGGGACAGCTAGTGCACTTTTAATGAAACGTGTAGCCACCTTCTATCCTCATACGCGTCGCTGGCTGATTGGCCGCGCTAGGAGCCAAATCTTCCAAGCTTTATTTTATGTGTGGGGTGTAACAATTACCATGCCGAGGTTAATTATGATACTTCTTGAGTACATGGGGTCGGTTATAGTCATACTATACTTCTGCACCTTGCGTGCAGATCTGCTGTTGTGGATGATGGAAACTAACATTGAAGATATACATGCTTTCAGGATATAGCTACCACTTGTCCTTTATAGTTTTGGATTCGTACTATGTTTATGTATATTCCAAATAGATGTTGTATTTACTTTCGTACCAGCTTTGTAAATCTAAGTCTTAGTGGCTCATGACTTGTACTACCAACTCTTGGGATATTGTATGAAAATTCAACTATTTCATTTATTGATTACTTATGATCTTCATTATAATTGTGTAACTGTTGTTTGGCTTACCTAGGGGGTTGGTTAGGTGTCATCACGATTTGATGGAATTTAAGTCGTGACAAATCTGCAACATATGATTGAGATTATGGATTTGCTTCTGTTGTAGAAGGTTAATATTATTGTTTATTAAATTAAGTCCTGAAACGCAGTCTAGTGACTAAGAGGTCACAATTTGAATGGCTAGTTGAACTTATCCTTCATAACGTATGTGGAAAAAAAAAAAATACCTTGTATAAGGAAATGGTACAGCTTTAAGCATCTTCCTAAGAGTGACCGAATTCCCTGTGAAAATGCTCCTTCGTAGAACCATTAATGACAGGGAGTTTATTACTTTCCATACTGAAAAGTTGCTTTATATTATTGTGCTTTTCAAATTTATGTTCTGTGCAACTCAATACAGGTTCTTTATACCCACAAAAAGAAATTGTATTCAACTCGCAATGCAAACTTATTTCTTATTGGAAAACTGGGAAGTTCGACAGTAAGATTGAGAAATTTTACTTTGTGATTCGCACAAGTATGATTAGTCATGTGAGGCTATTAACTATTTAACAACTAGTGATATTGTCCGCGCTTCGCGCGATCGTTAAAATTTTATTTATAAGATACTTTATTGATCTTTTTAGTAAATTGGTAAAGGTAGAAGAACAAATTTCATGTATGCATACACAAATTAATTTCTATGATAGATTAAATCATAAATATAAATACTTTTTTTGATTAATTAGCTCTAACGCTCCACACAACATATAACTAATTTCACGTTAACAATGATAACATCTACAATATTAATTTAAAACAAAGAAAATTCTCAAAGGAAAAAAAATATTTTGGCCATCCTACCAAACTCTCCCAGTTGTTTTGTTCCTCTTAGCAATACCAGACCATCTCAACCCTCTAGCTTTATATTCCTAAACTGATTAAACAACAAAAACTCCAGTATTTGGGAGTTATGAAGATTAAAGTATTAAAACTACAACAATATAAACTTTTCATATAAAATAGGAGTATTAATTAGCAACATATATTAAAAGTGAGAAAATATACTCTGATAAAACTATTAGAGATGGTTATCAACCATTTGATATACTGTATTTTCTTTGAACCAAAAAAAAAATATATATGTCGTACTTTCAATTCCTTGAAAGATGACAAACTAAACCAAAATATATATTTCATACACATAAAGACCAAATAACAAAACAATATTTTCAAATGCTCAACAATTTTTTTCCAACAATCAAAATAATACAGAGAGATCCTAAAAGATGCATTAAAAGAAAATAAATAGCACAATATGGAAATAAACAGAAACAATAATCTCATTGATACAAAAGGTTACCATAAAGGTTTTTGCTTGGCGATCAAATTTTAATCACAAATTTATGAATAAAGCTCCCACTTCCCTATTTAAAAGTACACTTATCCTATATCTTCCTCCACCAGCATACAAGATTTGGGAACAACATATTCATACTCTTAAATAACTATAAGGTTCTCAAGATAAAAAGAATGATGAAAAGATAGAGAAAATGACAACATAGAAATCATTTTCAGCAAGTAAATTATTAGCTAGGAAATTCCACAGAAGATATTGAAACTCCTGAGCAACTATCTTTGGTTGAAGAGTGAATGTAATAACAGATAATGTCCTCCCAAACAGTGATGATCTTCCAAGGCCGAGCAATCACTTTGTTTTGTTTTTAAGACGTCATTGAGATTCCTGACATCAAGTATTTTGATATGTCACTTTTTGTCTAGAATAAAGGAAGGCTATATAGAACTCACAAGCAAAACCATACGACTCCTTCTTTTCCGAAGGTCGTCTGTCTCAACCAAACATAATGAAAGTAGGGAAAAGTTACAATCCTTCATAGTAATAGAACAAAAAACGTGCAACTTGATCTCATCAGATACGATTAGATGCTTTGAAATGAAAGTTAACTTCTTACCTACATGTTCAAGAGTACTCCTGTACATAGTTTTGCTACCAGAAGTAGAAATTGCATAGAAGACCTGCCAGACCAAATTCTCCATTGAATGTAGATAAAAGGGCATACATTAGATATGTATCACAAACAGAGTCCTACTTTTTTGCTTGTCCTTCTCGATTCTTCTTTGTTCTCTACCTTTTTTTGTTTCTGATAAACTCTAAGACTTGTGTTGTTACTCAGACACATAACATAATTTTGGGTTGAGGGTGAAAAGAAGAAAGAATTCATGTTTGCAAATACGAGGCTACCTCCGATGCAACTCCCTTATCTCGATCAAACAGCAAAATTAGGTAGGCCCGATTTTGACCGTATATAGATAGTCCCCTCGTTTCTTGGAGTGTAACGAGAAGAAACAAACTGAGCCTTTGATTTAGTACCTCGATCAATTATGACATCAACATCGTGATGTAAGCGACAGAAGCGATTGAAGCGTCGCGTCTGCACAGTTCCAAGGTCATTAATTAACACCAGTTGATGGTCGGCCACTAGTGTTTTCAAACCGTCAAAGTGACTATTATAAATAGGCCACCTTCATAATCTTTTCAAACTTTACTTTCAAACTTCTAATCTTTAAAAGCTCTTCTATTTCTCTTCAGGTCCATCAACTTTGTCGGTTTCCGTTTGCCAATCTCTTATTAAAATGCAAATTCTGCCTTTTCCTTCCTTAAACCTCATATAGCAATGGCGAAAACATCAAAAATCGTTCCTCAAGAAGAAAAGGCCTCCTCATCGTGGTCGGCCGGTGGCAAAATACCGGTGGAGCCACGTATCGAAGAGTGCATCCCCGGGCCATGTGAACTTACTTCCGACATTAAAGTCGAAAAACCCTCTTTGGTTCCTCGCCGATGCGAGCCAATGTCTAGATACATCTGTTCGATATCCGAAGGCGATCTCGAGCAGGTGAAAAAGGACTGCCAGTGGGAGAATAAAGAGGTGGTGATTCCTACCCCCGAAGAGGACATCACCACTCATGTGAAAGGGTTCTTAAGGGTGTATACTTACCCTTTCACACCAGGTTCCGTCGATCCCGTCATAATCGACTTCTGCCGCCAATACGGGTAACCCTAGGCCAGATCTACCCCTCTTTTTGGCGTATTGTCATTTTGCTCAGATTATTCTCGAGCAAGATCGAGGGGATGTCTTTCACCCTTGATCATCTCATTAGGATGTACAGCCCCTGCCTTTATCGGGGCGGGCTGATAAGGTTTCAGCACCGGGCCACGAAGGTGCTATTCTCGAGCATAGATGAGGAAAAGGACCGAGGATGGATGTGCTGGTTTGTCCAGGTCAGGACCTTCGATTTAATCCCTGCCGAGAAGATGCCATTCCTCGAAGAATGGAACATGAAGCATAAGTAGAACTTCACCAATACCGTTAGATTACTTGTTATGCTTCGTTTACCTCTTCTCATCTATATTCTTCTTTATGGTGCAGCTTTTCTTTGGCTTCCTGGTGCAGTCCTGGACCTTGCAGGTTAGGTTCGACAACTGGTTTCAACCTCTTCGTATGTTGAGCGCTCGTGGCGTGATTTGGCCAAGGGTCGATGGGAGGCCAAAAATCATGGTAAGTTCCCCTGTCTGTGTTTGATGCTTTCCCGTGGTATACTTCCTTTTAATTTGATTTCTTCTCATGCAGGTCTTGGAGATAATGTTGTTATGAGGCCGCCTCCCCTCGGGGAAGAGGAGGTCCCGAAGCCGACCGAAGATAAGAAAAGGAGAAAGGCCTCGCCACCAGATACCCTAAGGCCCAAGAAAAGCAGGGCTCGAAAGTCGAAGGCTGATCTCACCGTTCAGCCTGCCGATGTAGTCCAAATGTGTAACGACCTGGCCGGTCGTTTTGAGAATTTAAGTCTCGTCCGGCGGCATAAGGCCCTGAGCAGCTTCGTATTATGTGTATTGACTTGTGTGCGTTGGTTGAATTTAATTACCGGATGATTCGGAGTGATTTGGGACACTTAGTCCCTAAAACGGAAGCTTAAGTCTTAGGATTTTGACTGTAGTCAGAACTGTGTGAAGACGACACTTAGTCCCTAAAAGGAGTTTCGTCGGTTCCGTTAGCTCCGTTGGGTGATTTCAGACTTAGGAGCATGTTCGGACTGTGAATATGAGGTCTGTAGCTAATTTAGGCTTGAAATGGCGAAAGCCGAATTTTTGGAGATTTGGACCGGAAGTGGACTTTTTGATATCGGGGTCGGAATGTGATTCCAAGAGTTGGAACAGCTCCGTTATGTTATTTGGGACTTGCCTGCAAAATTTGACGTCATTCCGGGTTGATTTGATAGGTTTCGGCACGGGTTTTAGAAGTTAGAAGATTGGAAAGTTTATAAGTTCGATTCATGATGTGATTCATAGTTTCGACGTTGTTTGATGTGATTTGAGAACTCGAGTGAGTCCGTGTTAGGTTATGGAACTTGTTTGTGTGTTTAGATGGGGTCCCGGGGGCCTCGGGTGTGTTTCGGATGGGCCTCGGGCCAATTATTTCTATTTTTGGATTGTTGGTTTCTGGTGTCTGGTGTTCTCTTTCGCGATCGCGTAGCTCCAGTAGCGATCGCGTAGTGTTCTATTGATCTGCCCTATTTTTTCTTCATCGCGTTCGCATAGTACCTCTCGTGATCGTGAAGGTATGTTTTCTTCTACTTCCCGTTCGCATCTATTCCCTCGCATTCGCGTAGTAGAAATTATGAGCTGGGGGCTGTTGGCTATTTCTTCTTCGCGTTCGCATCATTTGCCCGCGTTCACGTAAGCTCCTGCCCATTGTTCATCGCGTTCGCTTCCCTTCACTCGCGATCGCGAAGGGTCTTTCTTGGCAACCTCAATTCTCTTCTCCACAATCGTGACCCAATCTCCGAGATCGCGATGCACAAACACCTGGGCAGAATATAAAGTCCTCTATTCCGAGGGTTTGCTATTTTCACCATTTTTGGAGTTCTAGATCTCGGTTTTGAGCGATTCTTTGTGGGTTTTTCAAGAAAATCGATTGGGTAAGTGTTCATCACCAAGAATTTAATATATTCCATGATTTTTATCTTTATTTCATCATTTAATTTGTGTTTTGAGTTGAGGAAAATGGTGATTTTTGAAAAACAATTTCAAAATAAAAAATCATGATTTGAGGGACGAAATGGTATCGGAATTTGATGATTTTTGTATGGTTGGACTCATATCGGAATGAGTGTTTGGGTTTTGTGAAATTTGTCGGGTTCCGAGATGTGGGCCCGTGGGTCGACTTTTGGACCGATTTTTAGATTTTTATAAAGATTGAGGCTTTATGATCCGGAATAGTCTCTTATGAATTTTATTTATGCTTTGAAGTTATTTTGATTAGATTTGAGCCGTCCGGAGGCCATTTCACCTGAGAAGTTCATTTTTGAGTATCGGTCTGTCTTCTTTGAAGTAAGTATCTTGTCTAACCTTGTGTGGGGGATTTTCCCTTAGACTTTGAGTCTTCTATGTTGACTGTAATCTGTGTACGCGAGGTGGCGAGTGCGTGCTCGGAATTATTAGTTGAAAGTTGGCCTTTTAGGGTTCTTAGGTCCTTATATTCACTGAGTATGAAATTGTTCTTGATATGATTAAGTTTCTATTTACTAGTTTTACCTCTACATGCTTTAATTAGAATTAATTGCTTTTAGGATTGACTCTTACGGCCTATTTGACTCTTATCTGACTTAACTGAAGATTTTACCTCTTCTATTGTCATGCTATCTTTTCATATCTACTTATCTTTATTTGGAATTATTATTATCTCATCCTATAATGGTTCAGTCTTAATTGAGGTTATGATTATCTTTAAGCTGCTTATCCTTAATTGAATTATTTAATATCCTTCATAATTTCTCAACATTAAAAGAAGTTTAGATATCCTATATCTTAGTCGACTTGTCTTTATTTGGAATTATTTGACTCGTGTTAGCTTCCTTGTTGCTGAATTGTATATTGTAGGATCGTTGCTACATATTAGTTTTCCCTTGTTGAGCTGTTCTCTTTACGCCTAGCATTTTTTTACTGTGGTTATTCCTTGTGAATTGGTTCTAACTTTTCTTTGTGAATTAAAGTTCTTGAGTTGATTTACTTGTCATACTTTGTATGTATTATTGCCATTGTTGCTGTTGTACTTGTTGTGGTGATCCACGAGGTTTCTGCCGTGCAATTGTTATTATTGTGATGCACGAGGTTTCTGCCGTGCGATTGTTGTTATTTGGTTGCACGAGGTTTTTGCCAAGCTATTGTTACTATTGATATTTGTACATGCGGTGCGACAAGGTGGGATATATATGTATATGTGGGTTGCGCATGTGGCGAGACAAGGTGGAAATGTTATTTTGCACGTGTGGCGAGACAAGGCGGGCATTTATGTTACTATTGCACACGTGGCGAGACAAGGTGGGCTGTGTCAGGGATTGATTTGTGATGATTTGTGGCCTGGGGGCATTCTTATTGTGATATTTGTGTAGTGGTATACGTACCTGTGTGAGCTTTATCTTGTGAAATCTGTGAGAAACTATTCTACGTGTTGTCCGTTCTTTTTCCTTATGCTTATTTGCTAATATGGACTATGTTAGTACACTTGAACAAGCATACACGTAGTTAAGCACTCTTATCGGATAAGAGGTGTTCTTGATATTGTTAAGCATCGGTTCTCACCCTTGTTTACTTGCCTTCTATGTGAGAATGGATCTATTGGCACGTGAGTCACCAGTGCGGTTATGAGGTGTTATGAGGGTACAGGATACGAAGTGTTAGGGCTCAGGTATTGAGACTCGTGAGTTGTGATTGTCCGAGGTCCCGTACCTCGTGGAGTCGTTGACTAAAAGCTGATGTAAAAGCGGTTGTAGTTGCTGAGTTATTACCTCACTGTATTTGTGATTCCGGATTTAGGTTGTGTCCCATTCACTTTGTTTGTATCATTTTCATGATATCCCGCTGATACTTGTTGTTTCCTTCCTTATTGCCATTACTGTATTGTGAGCCATATTACATAGTCCTTATGTAGACATCATTCTTCTGTTGTTCATATGCTTATACCTGTTCAGTTTATTAGACCAGTAGGTGTCTTGACTGTTCCTCGTCACTACTCCACCGAGGTTAGTCTTGATACTTACTGGGCACTGCTGTGGTGTGCTCATTCTACACTTCTGCACATTTTTGTGTAGACCCAGGTACTTGTTCGTTAGCTAGCTGTATGGACTGTTATTGTGGAGACTCAAGGTAAACCTGCTGCTGCGTTCGCAGGCTTTGGAGTCATCTTCAAGTTTTCATTTTGCATTGTTTATTCCTATTTCTGGACAGTTGTATTTAGATGTTTTCTAGCAAATACTCTGTAGAGATTATGACTTGTACTACCAGATTTTGGTAATTGTATATTTTAAGAGATTTCTATTTCAAATTGTTAGATGTTATTTAAATAATGTTGTTGTTTCAATTAATGTTAGGCTTACCTAGTCCCTAAGACTAGGTGCCATCACGATACCCAAACAGAGGGGAAATTAGGACGTGATAAGTTGGTATCAGAGCTCTAGGTTCTTAGGTGCTACGAGTCATAAGCAAGTTTAGTAGAGTCTTGCGGATCGGTACGGAGACATTTGTACTTATCTTCAAGAGGCTACGAAATTATTAGGACAATCTCACTTCTTTCATTCCTATCGTGTGAGTTCATTGATCTCGAAGTTTGAACTTTTATCATTCTATTCTCTCACAGATGGTGAGGTCACGAGCTGTAGTTCCTGATGACGTTACCCCCGGAGCAGATGTCGCTAGGGGCAGAGGCAGAGGCCGACGAGGAGCACGTGCCGCAACTAGGGCACCTACCAGAGCAGCAGTTGAGGAGCCGCCAGTAGTTCCAGTTGGGCAGGGGAGGGGGGGTAGGTACCAGAGGCGCTTGCTGTTACCCTCAGACTTCAGGAGACCTTCGCACAGTTCTTGAGCAAGTTTGGTACATTCGCTCAGGCGGGGTTGATTCCGGTTGCACCAGCTACTTCACAAATAAGGGGAGGAACCCAGACTCCTGCCGCCCACACCCTAGAGCAGCGAGTTCATGTTGGACAGGTTGCAGGTGTCATGGCGACACAGCCTGTGGTTCCAGTTCAGCCCGTGGTCAGGGAAGCAACATCTGAGGAAGAGCAGCTTAGACTTGCAAGGTTCAAGAAATATGACCCTCCTACATTCAGTGGTTTGGCTTCAGAGAGTGCACAGGGTTTTTTGGAGGAGTGTCACCGCATTCTCCGTACTATGGGTATTGTGGAGACGAGCGGGGTTGCTTTTACTACGTTCCAGCTCAGGGGAGCAGCTTATCAGTGGTGGTGGGCATATGAGTTGGGTAGCCCAGCCGAGTTAGCTTCACTTACGTAGGTTCAGTTTTAGAGATGTTCCTGAGAGAGTTTGTACCTCAGTCCCTTCGACATGCATGGCGAGCAGAGTTTGAGCGGCTGCGCCAGGGCACTATGTTAGTATCAGAGTGTGCTGTTAGATTCAGTGATTTGGCAAGACATGCATCTACTTTGGTCGCCACATTTAGAGAGAGTGTCCGTAGATTCATTGAGGGACTCAGGCATGATATTCGGTTCAGCATGGCTCGGGAGTTAGAGTCAGATGTTTCATTTCAGTAGGTGGTAGGGATCGCTTGCCGAGTAGAGGGCATGTGGGATCAGGAGAGAGGAGACAGGCGGGGCCATGAGAGAGAGTACATGCGAGATCAGGAGAGAGAGGATAGGGAGGCGAGGAGGCCTCCTAGACCGGAGAGATCTACTGGTCCTTAATTTAGAGGCAGGGTACGACATGGTAGAGGTTTTGTAGGTCATCCAGTTCAGTTTGTACTTCAGGCTTCGCACAGTGTTTTAGGTGCTCATAGGTCTTAGAATACCTATACCGCACAGTTCCCACAGCCACGCCAGTAGAGAGGTTGCTTCGAGTGTAGAGATACCAGCCACAGGGTGAGAGATTGTCCTAGACTCCGGACAGGTGTGTCACAACGGAGTATTCAGGCGAGTAGAGGGCGCCCAAGAGGGGAAGGCCCAACCCGTTGATGTGTTTCATATAATAGGCTTGAGGCCACTACGCCAGATGATGTCATACATGTATGCTTTTGATTTGTTACAAAGGGGCACCATTCGTATTTTGATTCGGTTCTGCTTATCGGGCCGAGTTCCCCTTTTTGTTGTCCCACCTATGGGTGAGTTCATGACTTAGTATTATGTTTATGTATTTGCCCCTGTTGGGAGATTCTATGAGTGATAGCCGTATCTATCATTTGTTTCTATTCATTATTGAAAGTTACGAGACTAGAAGTGAATTCATGTTATCCATTATGGCAGGTTTCATGTGATTCCTGAGTAATTTGGTTACGATTTGTGATTTGATACTCTACCGGGGTGAGGGTTTAGTAAGTGTTGTGATTTTATTGGCAGAATTGAGTTAGTGGGAGATTTCAATTGGTATGGTGTGTATTCGGCTTGTTATTCAGAGTTGAGGGTGAGACCCTCGCGATTCCATGTGATTTGATATGTTTGAGTCGGGCTGCGTGCCACGGTGGAAGGTTATACCAGGATGAGATCCTTATGATTTGTTCATGTACTTTGATTTTTCCTTTTGAATTGATTCGTAGTATGGTACTGGTAGAGAGTTGTGCCGGTAGGGCTTGTTTGATATTTCCCTTATGTGTTCTCTTTACATATTCAGTCATTTTCGTTATGTGCTTCTTGAGTTTTAGCTTGCGGGGTGTGTGCCCGGTGGTGTTAGCTGTGACTTGTTGATTTGGGTGTGTAATGAAGGGGTCTTCATGTTTCTTGCATCGTTGTCAGTGTTGTGGAGGTTTGAATCGGGTTCCTATCGGATATGAGGCTAATTGCCGGCACTGGTTTTGATTTCGGGCAACTATTGTGATCAGAATTGTTATTATGGGCCTATGTGTGGCGTGTCATGTTGAGTGGTCGTACCTTGTGGGTGTAGGCATAAGTTGTTACAGCTGGTTGAGACTGATACCGGTTATGGGTTTAGAATCGTGTCTTTTGAAGATAAATGAGAGGTGAGAATTTTGGCTCTGAGGCTTGTCGGTTTGGTAGAAAGGGGTGAATTACAGTTGGGATGGTGTCATCAGGATTATGTGGATTGGGGTGACGCGGGATCACCCGCGGGTGTATGTTGGATATGTACTTTCAATAATTTGAAGACTTCGAGGCAATTCTTAGCACGTTCGAGGACGGAGGTTTGTTTAAGAGGGGAAGGATGTAACGACCCGGCCGGTCATTTTGAGAATTTAAGTTCCGTCCAGCGGCATAAGGCCCTGAGCAACTTCGTATTATGTGTATTGACTTGTGTGCGTGGTTGAATTCAATTACCGGATGATTCAGAGTGATTTGGGACACTTAGTCCCTAAAACGGAAGCTTAAGTCTTAGTATTTTGACTGTAGTTGGAACTATGTGAAGACGACTCCGGAATGGAGTTCCGTCAGTTCCATTAGCTCCGTTGGGTGATTTCGGACTTAGGAGCCTGTCCGGACTGTGAATCTAAGGTCTGTAGCTGATTTAGGCTTGAAATGGCGAAAGTCAAATTTTTGGAGATTTGGACCGGTAGTGAACTTTTTGATATCGGGGTCGGAATACGATTCTGAGAGTTAGAACAGCTCCGTTATGTTATTTGGGACTTGCCTGCAAAATTTGACGTCATTCCGGGTTGATTTGATAGGTTTCGGCACGGGTTTTAGAAGTTGGATGATTGGAAAGTTTATAAGTTCGATTCATGGTGTGATTCGTAGTTTCGACGTTGTTTGATGTGATTTGAGACCTTGAGCGAGTCCGTGTTAGGTTATGAAACTTGTTTGTGTGTTTAGACGTGGTCCTGGGGGCCTCGGGTGTGTTTCGGATGGGCATCGGGCATATTTCTTCTATTTTTCGATTGCTGGTTTCTGGTGTCTGGTGCTCTCTTTTGCGATCGCGTAGCTCCAGTAGCGATCGCGTTGTGTATTGTTAATCTGCCCCATGTTTTCTTCATCGCGTTCGCGTAGTACCTCTCGCGATCGCGAAGGTCTGTTTTCTTCTACTTCGTGTTCGCATTTGTTCCCTCGCGTTCGCGTAGTAGAAATTAGGAGCTGAGGGCTGTTGGCTATTTCTTCTTTGCGTTCGCATCATTTGCCCCGCTTTCGCGTAAGCTCCTGCCCATTGTTCATCGCGTTCGCTTCCCTTCACTCGTGGTCGCGAAGGGTCTTTCTTGGCAGGCTCAATTATCTTCTCCGCGATCGCGACCCAATCTCCGTGATCGCGATGCACAAACACTTGGGCAGAATATAAAGTCCTCTATTCCGAGGGTTTGTCATTTTCATCATTTTTGGAGTTCTAGAGCTTGGTTTTGAGCGATTCTTTGTGGGTTTTCACGCAAATCGATTGGGTAAGTGTTCTTCACCTAGAATTTAATATATTCCATGATATTTATCTTTATTTCATTATTTAATTTGTGTTTTGAGTTGAGGAAAATGGTGGTTTTTGAAGAAAATTTTCAAAATGAAAAATCGTGATTTGAGGGATGAAATAGTATCAAAATTTGATGATTTTTGTATGGTTGGACTCATATCGAAATGGGTGTTCGGGTTTTGTAAAATTTGTCGGGTTCCGAGGTGCGGGCCCGGGGGTCGACTTTTGGACCGATTTTTAAATTTTTATAAAGATTGAGGCTTTATGATCCAGAATAGTCTCTTATGTGTTTTATTTGTGCTTTGAAGTTATTTTGATTAGATTCGAGCCGTACGGAGGTCATTGCACCCGAGAAGTTCATTCTTGAGTATCGGTCTGTCTTCTTTGAGGTAAGTATCTTGCCTAGCCTTGTGCGGGGGATTTCCCCTTAGTATTTGAGTCTTCTATGTTGACTGTAGTCTGTGTACGCAAGGTGACGAGTGCATGCTCGGACTTATTTGTGGAAAGATGAACTTTTAGGGTTCTTAGGTCCTTATATTCACTGAGTATGAAGTTGTTCTTGATATGATTAAGTTCCTATTTACTAGTTTCACCTCTACATGCTTTAATTAGAATTAATTGCTTTTAGGATTGACTCTTACAGCTTATTTGACTCTCATCTGACTTAATTGAAGATTTTACCTCTTCTATTATCATGCTATCTTTTTATATCTGCTTATCTTTATTTGGAATTATTATTATCTCATCCTATAATGGTTCAGTCTTAATTGAGGTTATGATTATCTTTACGCTGCTTATCCTTAATTAAATTGTTGAATATCCTTCATAATTTCTCAACCATAAAAGAAGTTTAGATATCCTATATCTTAGTCAACTTGTCTTTATTTGAAATTATTTGACTCGTGTTAGCTTTCTTGTTGCTGAATTGTATATTGTGGGATTGTTGCTACATATTAGTTTTCCCTTGTTGAGCTGTTCTCTTTACGCCTAGCATTCTTTACTGTGGTTAGTCCTTGTGAACTGGTTCTACCGTTTCTTTGTGAATTAAAGATCTTGAGTTGATTTACTTGTCATACTTTGTATTATTGCCATTGTTGCTGTTGTACTTGTTGTGGTGATGCACGAGGTTTCTTTCGTGCGGTTGTTGTTATGGGGTTGCACGAGGTTTCTGGCGTGCTATTGTTACTATTGATATTTGCACATGCGGCGTGACAAGGCGGGATATATATGTATATGTGAGTTGCGCATGTGGCGAGACAAGGTGGGAACATTATTATGCACGTGTGGCGAGACAAGGCGGGCATTTATGTTACTATTGAACACGTGGCGAGACAAGGTGGGTTGTGTTAGGGATTGATTTGTGATGATTTGTGGCCCGGGGGCATTCTTGTTGTGATATTTGTGTAGTGGTATACGTACCTGTGTGAGCTTTATCTTGTGAAAGCTGTGAGAAATTATTCTACGTGTTGTCTGTTCTTTTTCCTTATGCTTATTTGCTAATATGGACTATGTTAGGACACTTGAACAAGTATACACGTAGTTAAGCACTCTTATCGGATAAGAGGTGTTCTTGATATTGTTGAGCATCGGTTCTCACCCTTGTTTACTTGCCTTCTATGTGAGAATGGCTCTATTGGCACGTGAGTCATCAGTGCGGTTATGAGGTGTTATGAGGGTACAGGATACCAAGTGTTAGGGCTCAAGTATTGAGACCCGTGAGTGGTGATTATCCGAGGTCCGGTACCTCGTGGAGTTGTTGACTAAAACCTGATGTAAAAGCGGTTGTAGTTGCTGAGTTATTACTTGTCCTCGCTGTATTTATGATTCCGTATTTAGGTTGTGCCCCATTCACTTTATCTGTTTCATTTTCATGATATTCTGCTGATACTTGTTGTTTCCTTCCTTATTGCCATTACTGTATTGTGAGTCATATTGCATAGTCCTTATGTAGACATCATACTTCTGTTGTTCATATACTTATACCTGTTCAGTTTATTAGACCAGTGGGTGTCTTGACTGTTCCTCGTCACTACTCCACCGAGGTTAGTCTTGATACTTATTGGGCACCGCTGTGGTGTGCTCATTCTACACTTCTGCACATTTTTGTGCAGACCCAGGTACTTGTTCGTTAGCTAGCTGTGTGGACTGTTGCTGTGGAGACTCAAGGTAAACTTGTTGCTGCGTTCGCAGGCTTTGGAGTCACCTTCAAGTTTTCATTTTGCACTATTTATTCGTATTTCTGGACAGTTGTATTTAGAGGTTTTCTAGCAAACACTCTGTAGAGCTTATGACTTGTACTACCGGGTTTTGGGAATTGTAAATTTTAAGGGATTTCTATTTCAAATTGTTAGATGTTATTTAAATAATGTTGTTGTTTCAATAAATGTTAGGCTTACCTAGTCCCTAAGACTAGGTGCCATCACGATACCCAAATGGAGGGGAAATTGGGTTGTGACAAAACACTTCGAGATGAAGATGAGGAGGGAGAAGATACCGACTGCCTGTTGGTGGCTCGGAAGAGGGAAAGCATCGAAGCTTCGAAAGATGCTAAGCCGGTGACGATCGAAAAGGTTCGGCCGCAGACCGAGGTGATCTCAGGGGAAAGTCCGAGCAGAGTCCCTGAATCATCGGGTGTTGATGATGCCTCCTGCCATGATGAGCAACCGGTGGGTGTGCCCGAAGGGTCTAGTTCTGAGGCCCTTCAAACAGAAGAGAATGCCCTAAGTGACTCGCTCAGGGCGATTAATATTGACGATTTGCCGCCCGACCCCACGTTCTCTGAGGGGCAGTTTCGGGATGCCCGGTCCATGGGGACCCCCGATGCAGGGACGACCCCCGAAGGGGATGATATATTTCGTGGTTGCTTCGCGGGGGTCGATGATGTTTCCGACCTTGATGCATCACTCAGTTTTGATAAGGCTCAGCGGCTTCTGAACCAAGTGAGTTTTAGCCTATGCTACCATGCTTGCGTTTGTTCTTATTTCTCTATGTCTGATTTCCTTTCTTTCTGTACAAGCTACAACGCTCCATCGAGAAGCATCTTCCAAGTACTGAGCTGGCCCGATGTGAGGCTGATCTCAAAAAGGTTACGGAGGAGAGAAACGCCCTCAAACTCCTCTATGCACAAAAAGAAGAGGAGATCATAAGCATTCGAGCCGAGCTGACAAGAACTCATTGAGATCAGACTGAGCTCATTGAACGGGTAATGTAAATTTTTGGGAGCTTGTTATGTATTAACTTGATATTGGCAACTAACACTTTGATCCTGCAGGATCAGCAGAAGGCCAAATTGGTTGAGCAGCTTTGTGAGGAGGCCAAGATGAAAAAGGCAGAGACTTTGGGGTGGAAGCAGAACATGGACCGTCTCGCCTCGGAGAAAGAAGCGGTTCGGGCCCAACTATCTTCGGTTGAGCGTCAATTCCAAAGTGTGAAGGAGGAGAACTTGGCCCGAGCCCAGAATGTTGAAGAGCTCGAGACTCAGTTGGCCGCTGAGCTTGCAAGGGCCACATCCGAGGCAGAGGCGCTTGTGGCCTCCTACCGAGCTAATGCTGAAGCCTCTAACACTCGGGAAAAGGAAATTTCTGACACTGCTGAGGTTAGATTGTCCTGTGTTGCCAAGCATACTAGGCGCCAGTCTCAAAAAGAGACTCTTGAGGAGGTACATGCTCGTGGCTTCGCACTCACGGCTGATATCGAGAATGCTAAGGCTTTGGAGGACGAGGCTGGAGCTTTGCTTTCCAATGAAGAAGACTATGCGAATGGATCCGAGAGCGGAGATGATGATGAAGCTCCTGGAGAAGTGGCTCCCGAGGCGGACTAGGCACTTAGTATTTTTTCTCCTTTTGTTTTTGGTGTAAGACCCTGAGTGGTCTTTGTAAATACTTTGCATATATGAAAGGTTTCTTTTCTTTCCGTTTCATCTCCGATTTCTGATTTATGATAAATTCTATTTTGCCTTTGCCTTGTGAAAACTTTGTTGCAATCGGGTTACTGTAACCTCTATAATCGAGTGAGCAATAGCTCGAACTCAGAGTAGAACAAACCCTTAGGTTTTTTAGTTAAGCGAGGGCGAGTCCCCGAGCTTAACAATATGTTCGGGATTTAAATTTCTGATGGCTTGATCAAAGCCGTAAATGTATTGCTTTTATAGCCGAGTTCAAGTAAGTTTCGAACTCACAGTAACAGACCCCTTAAGGTTTTATATCAAATAATGATGAATCCTCGAGCTATATTTTATATGAGCTCGGAATAGTGGAACCCTTAGGTCCGAATTGAGTGAGAACAAAATCTCGAACTCTAAGTGTATTGGCCCTTAAGCTCTTTAGATTGGGCCGATATGACCTCTAAAAGATGGTTATTTTTCTCTTTTTTGGCTAAGAGAACTTAGTAAAAAAAAATTCCTTTGTCTTAACACATATTCTTTTACCCATTGGGTTTTTTGAGAGTTCGATGTTGATTGAAACCCCTTTGCTTTTTGTGCCTTAGCACGTTTGTGTTAAGATAATTTGATACCTCTTAAGTTTTTTCAAGGGCTGATTTTATCGAAGCCTTTTTGATTACATGCCGAGGGTAGCCTTTTTTAACCAGTTTTTCAAAGAATTCGAAGGCCTATTTTTATTGCGTAATTCGGACGTCTCCGAGCCAGTTTGATTTGGCCGTAGCCTTTGGGTATGCCTCTTTGGCTTATTTCCTAATAATGCTTCGAACTTGTTCGAAGTGTTAGTCCTCGAGAGTGATGCCCATGGCCTATAGATCGAGGGGTGCCTCTTGGAGGTCTTATGGATTTGAGTTTAGATTACTCGAATATGTCGATCGTCGATGGTAGTCCCCGAGTGTACGAGGTATATTTGCACTTGGCCTTTGAGCCATTTCTCACAAAATCATAAGTATGGAGCTTGTATAGTAGAAAATTTTCTTTGAGACACAAGATGTTTGATATAGAAAGAGTGCTTCTTTGTATAATTTATACATGCATACATGTTTTGCCATCGGCGTTCGACTAATCTAAACGGACACGGTTCATTCGACCGTTTGGCCTATTACAAAGTTTCTCTATCGAGACCCTTTGACACGAAATATTTTCCTCAAAAATGTAACATCCTAAGATGATGCCCCCCAGTATTCGAGGTTGATTGTGAAGAAGCCTTGGATACTGTTGAATCGTCCTCAGGCAGCACATAATTATTGCCTCGTTAAAAACCTCGCCGGAAAAACCCACTTGGGATAAAAACCGATCTAAGGGAAAAAGAGTGCAACGCGTGCTTTAAAACCTGAGTTCTCGATATCTTCGATCGATAATCTGCAGTGAGTTAGTGTCGAATATATAAATGAAAAAAGGGAATAAAGTCATACCTTAGCAATAATACCGTTTCAGAAGCGATATGTTCCAATTATTTGGTAGTTGTTCGCCGTCCATCGTGCCGAGCTTATAAGATCCCTTTCCGACGATGTTGAGGACTTGGTAGGGTCCTTCCCAATTTGGGCCGAGCTTCCCTTCATTATGATCTTGAGTGTTGATAGTGACTTTCCTCAGGACTAAATCCCTGACTCTGAAGTTGCGAAGGTTGGTTCTCCTATTGTAGTATCTTTCGATTCATTGCTTTTGTGCAGCCATTCGAACGAGTGCGTCTTCTCGTTTTTCATCCGATAATTCAAGGCTAGTATTCATAGCCTCGTGATTTGACTCTTCTGTTGTATGTCGAAACCTAGCACTGGGTTCCCCGACTTCGACTGGAATCAAGGCTTCGGAGCCATATACTAAGGAGAACGGGGTTGCCCCCGTACTGGATTTTAACGTTGTTCGATATGCCCAAAGGACTTCAGGTAGAATTTCTCTCCATTTCCCCTTAGCGTCGTTCAACCTTTTCTTCAGGTTTTGAATAATAGTCTTGTTCGTCGACTCGGCCTGTCCGTTCCCACTAGGGTGATACGGCATTGATAATATCCTTTTTATTTTGTGGTCTTCGAGGAACTTCGTCACTTTGCTGCCGGTAAATTATTTTTCATTGTCACACACTATTTCGGCAGGTATCCCAAATCGACATACGGTGTGATCCCAGATGAAGTTTATAAACTCTTTCTCTCTCACTTTCTCGAACGCATGTGTTTCAACCTATTTAGAGAAATAGTCAGTCATAAATAAAATGAACTTGGCTTTACCTAGGGCCGATAGCAGAGGGCCGACGATATCCATCCCCCATTTCATGAATGGCCATGGGGATAGGACTGAATGAAGTTGTTCTTCGGGCTGATGGATCATCGGTGCAAACCTTTGACATTTATCATATTTTCGAACAAACTCCTTAGTGTCTTTTTCCATGCTATCCCAGTAGTATCCTGCTCTAATGATTTTGTGAATTAGTGATTCAGTGCCGGAGTGGTTCCCACAAGTGCCTTCATGGACCTTTCGTAGAACATAATCGGTGTCTCCTGGTCCTAAGCATACTACCAATGGTCCATCGAATGTCTTCTGTATAATGTTCCATTTTCAGCCAATGTGAATCGAGCAGCTCTGGTTCGTAGGGCCCTCGACTCTTTAGGGTCCAATGGGAGTTTTTCGTTCTTCAAGTATTCAATATATTTATTCCTCCAATCCCAGGTTAAGCTTGTAGAGTTTATCTCGACGTGACCTTCCCCTATCACAGATCTCGAGAGTTGAATGACAGTCCCCGAGCTGATCTCATCTTCCTCGACCGATGACCCTAAACTTGCAAGTGCATCGGCCTCACTGTTTTGTTCTTGAGGTACATGCTGTAAAGTCCATTCCTTGAAACAGTGCAAGGTTACCTGCAGCTTGTCCAAATACCTTTGCATTCTATCCTCTCGAACTTCGAAAGTTTTGTTTACTTGGTTAACCACCAGTAAAGAGTCACACTTAGCTTCAATGACTTTTGCTCCTAAGCTTTTAGCTAGCTCGAGACCTGCAATCATGGCCTCGTACTCGGCCTCATTGTTAGTCAACCTAAAAGTTTTGATAGATTGCCTAATAATGCTACCCGTGAGCGGCTTCAAAACGATGCCTAGCCCGGACCCCTTCACATTCGAAGCACTGTCTGTGAAAAGGGTCCATACCCCCGATGATGTACCCGATTTTAACAAGAGCTCCTTTTCGACTTCAGGTACGAAGGTTGGCGTGAAATTGACCACAAAGTCTGCTAAAATTTGAGACTTCATGGCCGTCCGGGGTTGATATCCGATATCATACCCACTGAGTTTGACGGTCCATTTGGCCAATCGGCCCGATAGTTCGGGTTTGTGTAAAATATTACGAAGTGGGTAAGTGGTCAGGGCAGTTTTGCAGACCCTGTATCGGCACCGCTTGAATCTATCACGTTCTTGGGTCATGTTGTCTCTAGAGAAGGAATTAAGGTTGATCCTCAAAAGATTTCAGTGGTGAAGAATTGGCCTAGACCTACTACCCCAACAGAGATTCGCAGTTTCTTGGGCTTAGTTGGATATTACAGGAAGTTTGTTGAGGGGTTCTATACTCTTGCCTCTCCGTTGACTAAATTGACGCAGAAGGCGGTTAAGTTCCAATGGTCAGATGCTTGTGAAAGGAGCTTCCAGGAGTTGAAATCAAGATTGACTACGACACCGGTGTTGACCCTACCAGACAACACATGGGTTTGTGGTATATTGTGATGCTTCAAGAATCGGACTTGGGTGTGTATTAATGCAACATGGCAAGGTGATAGCTTATGCTTCTAGGCAACTCCAAAATCATGAAAAGAACTATCCAACACATGACTTAGAGCTTGCGGCGGTGGTATTTGCATTGAAGGTTTGGCGTCATTATCTGTATGGGGTCCATGTGGATATATTCACGGACCATAAGAGCCTTCAGTACATTTTCAAACAGAATGAATTGAATCTGAGGCAGAAAAGATGGCTTGAGTTACTCAAGGATTATGACATCGATATTCTGTATCATCCGGGGAAGGCTACTGTTGTAGCAGATGCTCTTAGCCAGACATCTATGGGCAGTTTGGCTCACTTGGAGGCATATCAAAGGCCATTGGCCAAGGAGGTTCATCAGTTTGCTAGTTTGGGAGTTCGTTTTGTGGATTCTAGTGAAGGAGGAGTGATTGTGCAAAATAGGGCTGAATCATCGCTTGTTGTGAAAGTTAAGTAAAGGCAGTACAACGACCCATTGTTGGGAGAATTGAAGGAGGGGATTCATAAACATAAGACCATGGCCTTTTCTCTTGGCATGGATGATGGTACACTAAGGTACCAAGGGCGACTGTGTTCCAAATGTGGATGGCCTCCGGGAAAGAATCATGACCGAGACTCACACATCTAGGTATTCCGTGCACCTGGTCTCTACAAAGTTGTATCATGATCATAAGGAAGTCTACTGGTGGAATGATATGAAGAGGAATGTAGCGAACTTTGTGGCGAGATGTTCAAATTGTCAATAAGTAAAGGTAGAACACCAGCGGCCCGGTGGGTTGGCACAGAACATAGAAATTCTAATGTGAAAGTGGGAAATGATCAATATGGACTTTGTGGTGCGACTACCTCGCATGCCTCGTGAGTATGACTCAATTTGGGTGATTGTGGATCGACTCACAAAATCAGCTCACTTCTTACCTGTTAAGGCTACCGACACAGCAGAACAATATGCTCAGTTGTATATCAAGGAAATAGTCAGGGTGCATGGCACTCCAGTTTCTATTATCTCAGACCGAGGAGCATAGTTCACAGCTAACATTTGGAAGATATTTCAGCAAGGTTTGGGTACTCAGGTGAATCTTAGTACAACCTTTCACCTGTAGACTGACGGGCAGGCAGAGCGGACTATTCAGTTGAGGATATGTTGCGCGCTTGTGTTCTTGACTTCAAGGGTAGCCGGGATGATAATTTTCCACTCGTAGAATTTGCCTACAACAATAGTTATCATGCTATTATTCAGATGGCATCGTTCGAGGCTTTATATGGTAGAAAATGTAGATCTCCCATTGGGTGGTTTGAGATTGGGGAAGCGGAATTGATAGGACCAGACCTTGTGCATCAGGTTATGGAGAAGGTTAAAATCATTAAGGATCGGTTGGAAACTGCTCAAAGTTGTCAAAAGTCCTATTCAGATGTGCGTCGTAGGGATTTGGAGTTCAAAGAGGATGCTTGGGTATTCTTGAAGGTTTCCCCCATGAAAGGCATAACGCGGTATGGTAAGAAAGGGAAGTAGAGTCTAAGGTATGTTGGACCGTACAAAATCATTCAGAGGGTTGGTCAGGTGGCCTACAAGCTTGAACTACCTCCAGAGATGTCTTTAGTGCACCTAGTGTTTCACGTATCCATGTTTATGGCATTGATGCCGGTGTTGCTTCCATATTGGTTTACACCGTTGTGTTGTGGTAATGTTGTTAGGATTGGTTTTCCGGGATTCTCTAACAGGTGGATAGGCCCAACTACAAGGGAAACTCTGCCGAATTGTTTGGGAATTTGGAGAGTTAGTCAAAATTTTGAACTGGTGGTGTGTGAAATAACAATCTGGTCATAATGAATGTTAATGCTGGATTAATACCCTCATTCGAGGACGAATGATCTTAAGCGGGGAGGATGTAAGGCCCCATGAAATTTCACCTAGAACCCAAGGTTTTGTGGTGCCTAGGTAAGCTAATGTGTTTGAGGATTGTACAAATTCTTTGCGCCTCCAAGCTCATTGTGGTACGGACTTTTGAGGTTACTCGGTATGTCGAGGAGTTGAAGGAAAACATTTGCAGAACGTGGCAGTTCTATAGTCCACTATGCGACCACAGAACCAGTTTGTGGGCCGCAGATCGTCTGCGGAATGAAGCAGAAAGATTTGCCAATTTTGAGGACCATTATGTGGACCATTATGTGACCGCATAACCGTTATGCAAGCTGCAGATCCCATCGTAGATCGCGTATTAGAAATTTTAGAAGGAGGTTCTGCAGTCCATTATGCGACCGCAAAATTGGTCTGCGGACCGCAGACCTATCGCAGAGTGAAGCAGAAATGCTGGAAGGCCATTATGCGGTCCATTTGTAGATCGGAGAAGCATTATGCGGTCGCATATGCGACCGCAGATCTGCATCGGGGCTTCTTTTTTTCCAATTTTATAACTCGACCCCCATTACATTTATCTAGCCTGAGGGTTCATTTTTGGGGGATTACCTAATATTTTAGAGAGAGGAGAGATCTATTCTAGAGAGAGGAAAGGGAGGACTAAGGATTTCACTACTCTACTTTGATCAAACCTTGGAATTTCATCAAAAGGAACTTGTTAGGGCTTCAAAAAGGTAAGAATTTCTTCCCCAAAATTCTTCAATTTCCGGTTTGGGTTGATTATGGATGATGAGGGTAGATTTATCACATACATGAGTTAATAGAGACTGCGGGGAAGTTGTTGAACCATCTTGGGTGGTTTTGTTCTTGAATTAGTTGAGGGAAGGTTGGGTCATTAGTAAGCAACTCTTGCCATACGAATTCCTCTAATCATGCTTGTGATTCTCCTTTCTTTTATAGATTAACATCGTTAGAAGTGTCGGGACGTTGTTGTTACACCAAGGAAAGCTATTTCGAGGAATGAAGGCTAAACTCTTTTTCTAGTATCAGAATTCTCGAATCCTTGCAAAACTCCATCATGTGTTGTCGAACTTGAAACACTGTTGAGGTGGGATGTTCAAGCTAGTAAATTGATTCCCAAATTGCATAACGTGTCCGAACCATCATGTGTTAAAGATTTCTATTGTGACTTAATTATGTTATACCCCTGTTGGGAAGAAAACCTTGTATGAAATCAATGTGATCAAGAACTTATTTCTTATATGATGAAATCTTATGAACTCATATTTTTGTTAAGGCCAAAGGTGCCAAAGGGATTGATTCGAAAGGAAATATTTTGTACAAACTATTATCGTTTTGAGAATCCAAGTTGTGGCTACACCTCCACCCGCATACATTGGGGTAAGGCGGCAGGGTCGCTTTGTGTAGAGTTGTGGTATTGTGGTTACACCTCCACCCGCATGCATTGGGGTAAGGCGGCAGGGCCGCTTTGTGTCAAGTAATGGTATTGTGTCAAGTTGGGATAAAGGTGGTTGCAGAGGATCCCCAACTTGAAATTTTTAAATGTTATTGGAAGTTCTTAATAAATTTGTTTTGACTTTAACGGCTACCTAAGCCCTATAATTGTTACCATGTTTCATCATATTCATGTTATATTTCCAAATCCTTGAATAGGTGTTTTGGTTTTCATACTAGTACTATTCGACATGTACTAACGTCCCTGTTGCCGGGGGCACTGCATCTTTAATGGATATAGGTAGTTCCACAGCGGCAGGCATTAACTAGTGATTACGGTACACTCTCTTCCCAGCTGACTTGGTGAGCCCCACTTCATTTCGGGGTCGTGCATCTTTTGTTCCGTGTGTATTATGTTTTGAGGTATAGCCGGAGTCTTCCTCCGACACTATTATTATACTCTTTTGTATCTATTATAGGCTCTGTAGATATAGTCTGGGTTGTGTATTGGTGTTGGGAAAGTCAAGCTAGTAATGTTGTATGTGTATCACATGTTTCACTTCAAACTATGAAAGTGTTTGTATTTTGAGACTTAAAAATGTAGTAACTAATGCTAATGGAGTTGGGGTTGTTTATGAAATCATCTTAGTGTTTAATTCATAGAATATATCTCCTCTTTATTCACTGATGAGTTGGGTAGAAGGAAATCTAACTTACTTGCTCGGCCAGATTATCTCGGTCGAGCGCCGGTCGCGCTTCCCGAGGTCGGGGTGTGATATTTAACTTTTCTGTAAATGACCTCAAATTCATTTGATGGTTCCAATATGTTCTTAAGGGGAGTTTGGACTTAGGTGTATATTCGGATTTGGATTTGGAGGCTACTAGAATGTTTTGGGTCCAATTGTCGAGAGTTGGTAATTTAAAGGTTTGGAGAGTTTATTGGTTTTACTTGGAGTTGACTTTGATGATATTGGACTCAGATTGTTATTTCGGTACTTGGAGTAGGTTCGTCTTGTTGTTTGATACTTGTGTGCAGAATTTGGTTGCTTTTCGAGATGGTTAGGCATGAATCAGACGCTTAGCTGGAGTTTGGAGGTTCTTGAACTTAAGAGAAGTTTAACTTGTGATTTAATCTTTGATTCATTGATGTGATGCTATCATAGGTGTTTGGAGGCATTGTATTGGTCCAGATAGTTTTAGTGGACTTGTTGGTGTGATTGGATGGGTTCCCGGGGGGGTTGGGTGTGTCTCAGATTGATTCCGGGTTAGGTTGGCGAATACTAGAATTGCTGGTTGTTTGGGATCTGGTGCAATCGCACTTGTGGCCTAGTGCATCGCACTTGCGGAGCCACATGTGCATGGTTTTGGTTCTCAGAAGAGGCTTTGGATATGGCTCAGTTGGATCACATCTGTGTCGAAGTTGCATCTACCGCTTGTGCGAAGGTATGTGCACAGTAGTGCGTACGTAGATGGGGGTGTGTTCCGCAGAAGCGGTGTGTCGGCTCGTTTAGTGGATCTTGCATCTATGAGGGTTTTTCTGTAGATGCAATGTCATAAAAGCGGCCAATTTGCCATCAGATGCGAAAATTGCTGTGCAGACCACTTTAGTGGTATATTTCCGGATTGTTAGTTCATTCTCTCATATTTTGAACCCTAGACTTGGAGAGAGACTATTTTTGCTTGGAGATTTTCACAAGGCTTTAGGGTAAGTGATTTTTACACAATTTTAATTTTATTTTATGAACCTACATGGATTAATAACACCCAAAACATAAAATTTTGAGGTACATTTGGGGGATTTTCTTACAACTTAAGAGAGTGAGAATTAAGGCTTTGAGTTATGATTTGGAATTAGATTTGAAAACAAAATGGACATTTAGAATCATGGGGTCATGGGTAGTCAGGATCTACCCCTTGACCCGGGTTTTGACCATGTGAGCCTGAGTTGACTGTTGTTGACTTTTTAGAAATTGAATAAAGATTGAAGCTATATTGTTTGGAATTTAATTCCTATGGCCTTATTTGATGTTTTGAGTTTTATTGGGCTAGATTCGAGCTGGTTAAGGGTGGTTTCTAAGGGAAAGGCTATTTTAGAAGGTTGATTTGGGCTGGTTAAGGTAAGCATCTTGCCTAATCTTGTGTGAGGGAATAACTCTTATGATTTGGCCTTGTTTGTCTAGTTGTAATATGTAAAAAGCAACGCATATGTGAGGTGATAAGCGTATATGCAGGTGCTATGTATGAATTATGAAAAGATTAGACTTTAGGCTTCTATTATGCCTTAGTTTGATTGTCTGCTCTATATGGTACACGTTTAAGCATTTGTATGACTACGTGAGCTTATCCTTTCATGCTAGTGATCATGAGGATTATTATCTCCTAATTAGAAAAGATGGGCTTTCTACCATTAACAGAGTTTGCTTATGACAACAGCCACCAGTCTAGTATCAAGATGGCTCCATATGAGGCCTTATATGGGAGGCAGTGTCGTTCTCCGTTTGGTTGCTTCGAGCCCATTAAGGCTACGTTATTGGGAACAAACTCAGTTCGTGTTGCTTTGCAAAAGGTGAAATTGATCTAGGAGAGGTTTCACACAGCTCAGTCCAGGAAGAAGAGTTATGTTGATATGAATGTCCGTGATGTGACTTTCATGGCAGGCGAGGGGGTTCTTCTTAGAGTTTCGCCTATGAAAGGTGTGATGAGGTTTGGAAAGAAAGGAAAGTTGAGCCCGAGATTTATTGGACCATTTGAGGTATTGTAGAGAGTTGGTGAGGTTTCTTATTGACTCTCTTTGCCTCCTAGTCTTTCGAGATTTTATCTGAGGTTTTATGATTCTATGCTTTGGATGTATCATCAAGATAAGTCACATATTTTGGACATTAGAACAATGCAGTTAGATGAGAATCTGGCTTATGAGAAAGAGCCGGTGACCATATTAGATAGGTAGGTTTGGAAGCTCAAGTCTAAGGAGATCGCATCAGTGAAGGTTCATTGGAGAGGTCCACCGGTCGAGGAAGCAACTTGGAGACTAAGAATGATATGCAGAGCAGATATCCTTTCCATTTTGGCATTTCAGATATGACTCTAAACCCGTTCAAGGACAACCATTTATTTTTTTTGGCAGGGTGGAAGGGGTGAGAGGGGAGTGGAAGGAATGTAACGACCCTGTCGGTCATTTTGTGTATTTAAGCCTTGTTCCCCTATTTTATGTTTTTCGTATGCTTTTTTATTGTTTGTCAATTGTAATTTTGGTTGATTTTGTTTCGGGAAGGTTTGGGAGTAATTGGAACACTTAGCTCTATTGTTGGAAGCTTAAGTTGTAAGAGTTGACCAAGGTCTTTTGTGTAAATGACCTCAGATTGGTGATGTGATGGTTCCAATAGGTTCGTATGGTGATTTGAACTTAACAGTATGCTCCGATTTTTATTTGGAGGTTCCTAGAATGTTTTGCCTCTAATTGCCAAAGTTGACAATTTGAAGGTGTGAAGAGTAAATAGGTGTCACTGAGAGTTAACTTTGATGATATCGGGCTTGGATTGTTATTTCGGGACTTGGAGTAGGTTCATCTTGTTGTTAGTGACTCGTATGCAGAATTTGGTTGCGTCCCGAGTTGGTTAGGCATGAATCAGATGCTTGGTTGAAAGTTTGTATGTTTTTGAACTTAAGAGAAGTTCAACTTGTGATTTAATCATTGACCCGTTGATGGGATGTTATCGTAGGTGTTTGGAGGCCTTGGGTAGGTCCGGGTAGTGTTTATGGACTTGTTTGTGTGATTGGATGGGGTTCCGGGGGTTCGTGTGTGTTTTAGATTTTTTTCGAGATAGGTTGGTGAATACTAGCATTGCTGATAGTTAGGGATCGGTTGCAATCGCACTTGCGGCATGGTGCATCGCACTTGCGGAGCCACATGTGTGAGGTTTTGTTTCTAATAAGCAAGTTTGGAAGTGGCCCAGATGGGTCGCATCTGCGTTGAAGTTGCGTAGAGACGAGGCTGCTTATTTGAAGGTGTGTGCACAAAAGCGCGTCCGTAGATGCGGGTGTCTTCTGCATAAGCGGTGGGTCAACTGGTTTAGAGGATCTTGCATCTATGAAGGTTTTGCCGCATAAATGCGAAAATCGCTGGGTAGACCACTTAAGTGGTATATTTTGGGATGTTTAGCTCATGCTCTCATATTTTGAACCCTAGACTATTAGAGAGACAATTTTGGCTTGGAGACTTTCACAAGCCTTTGGGATAAGTGATTTCTACACATTTTTTATATTATTTTAAGAATCCACATGTATTAATAACACCCAAAACATGGAATTTTGGGGTTTTTCGTTCAACTTAAGAGAGTGAGAATTAAGGTTTTGAGCTATGATTTAGACTTGGATTTGAAAATCAAATATATATTTAGACACGTTGAGTCATGGATAGTCGGAATCTACCCCTTGACCTAGGTTTGATCGTGTGGGTCCGGGTTGAATTTTGTTGACCTTTTAAAAATTGAATAAATATTGAAGCTTTATTGTTTGGGATTAATTCCTATGCCCTTATTTGATGTTTTAAAGTTATATTTCACTAGATTCGAGCCGGTCGGAGGTGGTTTCTAAGGGAAAGGCTATATTAGAAGGTTGATTTGGGATTGTTAAGTTAAGTATCTTGCCTAATCTTGTGTGAGGGAATAACCCTTAGGATTTGGCCTTATTTTTCTTGTTGTAACATGTGATAAGCGACGTATATGCGAGGTGACGAGTGTATATGTGGGTGCTATGTATGAATTATGACTGGATTAGACTTTAGGCTTCTATTATGCCTTATTTTGATTGTCTGGTCTCTAGGATACATATTGAACTATTTGTATGACTGCGTGAGCTTATCCTTTCATACTAAAGATCATGCATAGGATTATTATCTCCTAATTAGCCAAGATGGACTATTCTAGAATTGCTGCTATAATTAATTTTGTCATATCCACGTCTCACATCTTGAGCACATATCCACACTTTATCATTATTATGTCCATGTGCACCTTATTGATGAATTGTGAGCTTATTTCTCTTTTATGATGAATTGGTATCTTGAATTTTTATGATTACAACACATATAGACATATTGAGCGGATTGATTTGGTTTTGGCATGAGGTGTTTTCCGTGCTAATATTGTGGTGTTGATGATGTTGTGGAACGAGGTCTTTACCGTGCCAGCTATGATGATTGTTGTTGTGTTTGCACGAGTATATTATACTGTATATCGTGTCAATTTGGATCCATCACCTAGGTCACTTTCTCATGCATCTCTCTTGATGGCGTACACGCGGATGGTGGTAAGTTGACTGATATTGGTAGATTCCAATATAGATTCCGATGATGGTGAGTTGAGTGTAAGGGTGGAATCTTGTCCATGCATGTGAATCCTTTATGCCTTGTTATGCATTATATATGGTTCTATGTTGAGTTCTAACATACTACTCTATGCCTCTGCTATATGTTGATGATTCGACTGTCAAGATTTATTTATCTTTGTTGAGTTGATATCTCTTGATTTGATAATTGATGATATTGCATCTTGTTATATTCTTGTTGCAAGTTATTCTGTATATTTCATAGGTTCTTTGATTAGTGAGAATCACACGACTTGAACCTCGTCATTACTTTACTGAGGTTAGTCTTGATACTGTCTGAGTACATGTTTTCTTGTACTCATACTATGATTTTGCACATTTTGTGCAGATCCGGGCATTGGTAGAAGCAAATCTCAGGAGTGAGCAGTATTTGTTGTTAGAGAGGATTCAAGGTAGTGATGCATGATCGCTGTAGACATCTTCTTATGTTTAGTTTTAGAGCCGATGGTTATGTATTACCTGGTTTTAGATTATGTATCACTGATTTTGCTATTGTTGAAGTATTATTCTGCTATTTATGTTATTTCAGACATATTATATCTTATTTCGTTGTTTTGAACCCCTATTGCATGTTGGCTTACCTAGTCTTGGAGGTTTGGTACCATCATGACATTTGGTGGGATTTTGGGTTGTCACAAGTTGGTATCACAGCTCTACGAGTCATAAGCAAGTCTAATAGAGTCTTGCGGATCGAAACAGAGACATATGTACTTATCTTAAAAAACTACCGGACAGTTAAGAAACATCACTTTCTTTCATTCTTTATCGTGTGGATTTGTTTATCTCAAAATTTGATCCTTTGCTCTCCTATTTTCCCACAGATGATGAGGAAGCGTTCTTTTGAGGCAGCTGAGCAAGCACTAGTGCCCCCTATTAGAGTTGTGAGAGGCTGGGGCCAGGATAGAAGCCGAGGTGAGGCACGCGCTGTAGTTGGGGGTTCTGCTAGAGCAGCCACTATGGGGACACTAGTAGCTCCAATCGAGGAGCAAATGCTAGATCATGTTAAGCTTGTAGGACCATCTTAGGCACATGAGGGACCTATTGCAACACCTGGACTCCAAGAGACTTTGGCTCACATTATGAGCATGTTAGGGAGTTTTACTTAGGTAGGTTTGATCCCGGTTGCACCAGCTACTTCACAGGCTGGGGGAGGAGCCCAGACTCCCGTCGCAGGTACAATAGAGTAGCTGGCTCATGGTTATCAGACCTTGGGTGTTCTTCCTGTGTAGCCAGTCATCGCAGTTCAACCCAAGATAGGGCCAGCCTGGACTGCTGAGGAGCAGAAGAGGATGGAGAGGTTTCAGAGACTTCGCAGTGGAGAGCCTACTGAGGATGCACATTGCTTATTTGACCAGTTTCATCGCGTTTTTCACACTTTGGGTCTAGTGGAGCCAAATGAGGTTGTCTTTACTACCTTCAAGTCGTCAGGGTTGGCATATAGATAGTGACAGACTTATGAGTTGAGTAGGCTAGCTGGTGCAACACCACTCACATGGTCTCAATTCTTAGTTCTTTTCTTAGAGGAGTTTATCCCACAGACTCGCAGGGACGAGTTACGCTGCGAGTTTGAGCATTTGCACCAGGAGGGTATGATTGTGACCAAGTATTCTATGAGGTTTACAGAATTGTCATGCTATACAGCTCTTCTGGTTTATACTAAGAGAGAGATAGAGAGAGGGTTCATAGATTTATTGAGGGACTCGGCTACAGTCTTAGGTTTGGGATGGCAAGGGAGATGGAGACTGAGACTACCTTTTAGCAGGCTGTAGAGATCGCTAGGAGGATGTGGAGATTGCTAGGAGGCTGGAGTGTATTCATATGTAGGAGTGGGAGGATAGGGAGGTCAAGAAGCCTCGTGGCTTTGGATGATTTAGTGGTGCCTACTCTGGGAATAGGGGTCGACATGGTAGAGGTCATTTCAATCGAACAGTTCAATTAGCACTTCAGGTTTCACGTGGTGTTCCAACTATCCATGGATTTTAGAGCACTCGTCGAGGCAAGTCATCCTTCAGTGCAACTCACGCACGTGGTTCTTACAATGGTTATTCAATTCATCCGGGAAGAGTCAGTCCCAACAGTAACGTCCGTAAAGAGCTTATTTTGAGTGTGTTGATTTAAGGCATATGATGAGGGATTATCCTAGGCTTCGAATGTGTGTACCTTAGTAGGGTATCCATGCTATGATTCTCACGCCAAATGCTACACCACCTGCACAGCCATCTAGAGGTGGAGGCTAGGCACAACTGTTGTTATGCTTTCTCTTATCGGCCTGAGGCAGTCATATCAGATGTAGTCATTACAGGTATTGTTCCGGTTTGTTATTGAGATACATCAGTATTATTCGATCCGGGTTCAACTTATTCGTATGTGTCATACTAATTTGCATTGTATTTGGATATGTCTCGTGATTATTTGGATATTCCTATTTATGTGTCTATCCCTGTTGGGGATTCTATTGTGGTGGATCATGTCTACTATTCTTGTATGGTTAATATTGCGAGCTATGAGACTAGCGTTGATCTTTTGTTGCTTAATGTGGTAGAATTTGATGTGATTTTGGGTATGGATTTGTTATCTCCATACCATGCTATTCTTGATTTTCACGCTAACATTGTGATATTGGCTATGACGGGGTTGCCAAGGTTGGAATGCAGGGGTTCAGTTGGTCACAATCCTAGTAGAGCAATTTCTTTTATGAAGGCTCAATGGATGGTTGAGGAGGGATGTTTGGCGTACTTAGCCTTTGTTAAAGATGTATGTGCTGATACTCTTATGGTTGATTCAATCCCCGTAGAAAGAG
The DNA here is from genome assembly GCF_000390325.3 of Nicotiana tomentosiformis. Taxonomy (NCBI): domain Eukaryota; kingdom Viridiplantae; phylum Streptophyta; class Magnoliopsida; order Solanales; family Solanaceae; genus Nicotiana; species Nicotiana tomentosiformis. The sequence continues at coordinate 53,937,336 of NC_090819.1, forward strand.
AGTTTCTAGAAGTGTTCCCAACAGACCTACCGGGCATGCTACGCGATTGGGATATTTATTTTGGTACTGATTTGGCACCAGACACTCAGCCCATATCAATTCCACTGTATTGCATGGCTCCCGCTGAGTAGAAGGAATTGAAAGAACAGTTGTAAGAGATGCAATATAAGGGGTTTGTCAGGTCAAGTGTTTCTTCTTGGGGTGCATCGATGTTGTTTGTAAAGAAGAAGGATTTTTCCATACGTATAAGTTATAGGCAGTTGAGCAAGGTTTCCATCAAGAACATGTATGCTTTGCCTTGTATTGATGATTTATTTGATCAGCTTCAAGGTTCCAAGGTGTTCTCTAAGATTGACTTGAGCTCAGGGTATCATCAGTTGAAGATTAGGACTTCGAACATTTTTAAGGTAGCTTTCACGACCAGTTATAGGTGTTATGAGTAATAGGTGATGTCTTTTGGTTTGAATAATACCCCAGCAACCTTCATGCATTTGATGAATAGTGTGTTTCAACCCAATTTGGATTCGTTTGTCATTGTTTTCATTTATGATATCTTGGTAATTCCCGTAGTAGGGAGGAGCACCAGCAGCATTTGAGGATTTTGCTTCAGATTTTGAGAGAGATGAAGTTGTATGCTAAGTTCTCCAAGTGTGAGTTCTAGTTGAATTAAATTGAATTCTTTAGCCACGTGGTGTCTAATGATGGGATCAAGGTGGATATAAAAAAGATTGAAGAGGTTCAGAGTTGGCAGAGACCTTCTACAACCACGGAGATCAGGAGTTTTCTAGGTTTGGCTAGTTGTTACAGTTACTTTGTGGAGGGTGTCCATTGACCACGTTGACTCAGAAGGGTGCTCCATTCATATGGTCTGACGAGTGTGAGGAGAGCTTTCAGAGGCTCAAGACTGCTTTGACTATAGCTCTAGTTTTGGTATTGCCTTCAGGATCGGGGTTGCATATGGTCTATTGTGATGCTTCATATGTTGGACTTGGGTGTGTGTTGATGTAGGACAGTAGGTTGATTGCCTATGCTTCGCGCCAGTTTAAGCCCTATGAGAAGAACTATTCAGTTCATAATTTGGAGTTAGCAGTTATCACGCGCTCAAGATTTGGAGGCATTACTTATATGGAGTGTCTTGTGAGGCTTCTATTGATAACCATTGTCTTCTGCATTTATTTAAATAGAAGGTTCTAAATTTGAGGCAGCGGAGATGTGTAACACCCCGGAAAACTTTAACGTACTTAAGCGCTAGTAAGAAAGTTAATGTGTGCTAATTATATTATTTTGTGTGTAGACGAGGACTATTAGTATAATGGACATCAATTGGATATGATAATAAGTGTACGAGGCATATTATAAGTGATGTGGGGTCTAAGAAGAGCCCTAAGTCCAAGTCAAGTTGGAAATTACATGATAGGCTAAAAGTTCCAAATGAGTATGCACAAGACCAAACTTTGTACGAGCATATCTACATATATATAAGAAGTTATGTTATGTATGACCTATCAAATTAAAGATCTTCGCGTCTAGTTTCTAACACTTCAAACTGTTTCTCATTTGGACACTCCTACAAGAAGTTATGACCAAATTACCAAAGGTTGGCAGAATGTGATTCTGCGGCCAATTCTGCGACCGCAGAATCATTCTGCGACCGCAGAAGTGGTCTGCGGACCGCAGAATGGTCACAGAATTGACCAGTACAGCCCAGTTATGGGCATTAGTTTTGCGGTCCATTGTGCGACCCGCATACTCATTATGCGGTCCATTCTGCGACCGCAGACCTGAGTTCGGAGGGTTAATTTTCCTATTTTCATAACCCGAACCCATTTTGATAAATAGCCTTTGGGGAAATTTTATGAGGATTTTAGAGAGAGGTAGGAGCATTTTAGAGAGAGAAGGAGGAAACCTAACATTCTAATTATCCAGTCTTGCAGTAATCTTCAAGAATCAAGGAAGCCAATCACAAGATCTTCATTTAAGAGGTAAGGTTCCATACCCTAGTCTTTAATTTCGAGTTTGGGGTAAAAGATGGGTGATAAGGTTCCATACCCTAATCTTCAAGAATCAAGGAAGCCAATCACAAGATCTACATGATTGTACTAATAAGGTTTGTGGGAAGATTGTTGAGCTCAAATAAGTAAGGATTGGGTTGTGGAGTGAAGAAAATCTTGTAGAAGAACCTTGTAGCCAAATTTGCACACTTAGTGTTTGATAAAATGCTCAAATGAGCTGAAACCTTGAATACATTCCTAATTTGTGTTCAATTTTGTTATGTCTCAAAATAGATTGGGATTACTAGAATTTTTGGGACGTTGTAGTAATTTAAGGAAAGCTCAAAGTGAGGTATGTTGGCTAAACTACTCTCTTAGAATTGAATTCCATGATGTTCCCGTAAGTTTCAAGTATGGTTGTCTCAAGTTCCTTATTCTATGTTCCGAGTTGTTCCCAATAAATTCGATATTCCCGAATAAGAAAAGTGTCGAGAATTATGTATTCAAAACGTGTTCCGAATGTTCCTATCGCATTATGTTATCCTTTGGGAATGTGTTCAAGAATGATATGTGTATTAAAATGCTATGCCTTTGAGTCGTGTTTCAAATGAAGGTTATGATGCCAAATTGTGTGAGAAAATCTCAATATGCTTAAGATTCTTAATTGCATAAGATTCTTAATTGCTCAGATGCCCTTCGCGATCTCGAGACCTCTCTCGCGAATGCGATGAAGAAATGTCTGCAACAAAAACACCAGAAATCTGCTATCTTCTCTTAAGTTCAATAGGTCCGTTAACCATCCGAAATCAACCCGAGGCCCCCGGGACCTCAACTAAACATACCAAAAAGTTCTAAAATACCATACAAACTTAGTCGAGCCCTCAAACCACATCAAACAACGCTGAAATCTCGAATCATCCTCCGATTCAAACTTAAAGAACTTGAAACTTCCAAATTCGACAATCGATGTCGAAACCGATCTAACCACGTCCGATTGACCTTAGGGACTCAAGTCATAATCAACCTTAGGGACTTACTCCAACTTTCAGAATCAGAATCCGACCCTGATATCAAAAAGTCCACTACCAATCAAAATCTCCAAAACTTCGCCTTTCGCCATTTCAAGCCTAAATGAGCTACAGACCTTTAAAACACTATCCGGACGCGCCCCTATGTCCAAAATCACCTAACGGAGCTAACGGAACCGACAAAAATTCCGGAGTCATCTTCACACAGTTCGAACTACGGTCAAAATCCTAAGGCTTAAACCTCTATTTAGGGACTAAGTGTGCCAAAACACTTCAAAAACCAAAACGAAACCTTCCGGCAAGTCACAATAGCAGAAAAAGATATGGGAGAAGCAGTTAATAAGGGATCAGGGCTATAACTCTCGAAACGACTGGCTGGGTCGTTACATCCTTCCCCTCTTAAAACAATCGTTCATCCTCGAACGAGCATAAAGACATACCTGAAGTGGTGAAAAGAAGAGGATAACGGCTGCGCATAACATGCTCGGTCTCCCAAGTCGCCTCCTCGACCGGCTGACCCCTCCACTGAACCTTTACGGAAGCAATGTTCTTTGACCTCAGCTTTCGAACTTGCCTGTCCAAAATAGCCACTGGCTCCTCGACATAAGATAGATCCTTGTCCAACTGGACTGAGCTGAAATTCAACACTTGAGCCAGATCGCCGTGATACTTCCGGAGCATAGAAACATGAAATACTGGGTGGACCCCTGCAAGACTGGGAGGCAAGGCAAGCTCATAAGCAACCTCCCTAATGCGTCGCAATACCTCAAATGGGACGATAAACCGTGGGCTCAGCTTGCCCTTCTTCTCGAACCTCATAACGCCCTTCATAGGCGAAACTCGGGGCAAGACCCGCTCTACAACCATGAATGCAACATCGAAAACCTTCCGATCTGCGTAACTCTTCTGTCTGGACTAGGCTGTGCGAAGTCGATCCTGAATCACCTTCACCTTATCCAGGGCATCCTGAACCAAGTTCGTACCCAATAATCTAGCCTCGCTCGACTCGAACCAACCCACTGGAGACCGACACCGCCTACCATATAGAGCCTCATACGATGCCATCTCAATGCTCGACTGATAACTGTTGTTGGAGGCAAACTCCGCAAGTGGCAAGAACTGGTCCCAAGCACCCCTAAAATCTATCAAACAAGCGCAGAGCATATCCTCCAGTATCTGAATAGTGCGCTAGAATTGTCCGTCCGTCTGAGGGTGAAATGTTGTTCTCAACTCAACCCGAGTATCCAGCTCCTGATGTACAGCCCTCCATAACCGTGATGTAAACTGCGTACCCCGGTTAGAGATGAAAGATACCGGTACTCCATGAAGCCTGACGATCTCGCAGATGTAAATTCGAGCCAACTGCTCGTAAGAATAAGTAGTCATCACAGGAATGAAATGAGCTGACTTGGTCAGCCTATCCACAATCACCCAAACTGTATCAAACCTTCACCGAGTCCATGGGAGTTCAACAACGAAATCCATAGTGATTTGCTCCCATTTCCACTCCAGAATCTCTAACTTCTGAAGCAACCCCCCCGGCCGCTAATGCTCATACTTCATCTGTTGGCAATTTAGGCACTGAGCCACATACTCCACTATGTCCTTCTTCATTCTCCTCCACCAGTAATGCTACCTCAAGTCTTGATACATCTTCACGGCACCCGGATGAATGGAGTACCGCGAGCTATGAGCCTTCTGAAGAATCAACTCACGCAACCCATCTACATTAGGCACACATAGTCTGCCCTGCATCCTCAATACGCCATCATCCCCAATAGTGACCTCCTTAGAATCACCGTGCCGAACCGTGGACAAGTAGGTGAGGGTCATCATACTGACGCTCCCTGATGCTATCATAAAGAGAAGACTGGGAGACCACACAAGCCAACACTCGACTCGGCTCAGAAATATCAAATCTCACTAACTGGCTGGCTAAGGTTTGAACATCCAATGCTAAGGGTCTCTCTACTGCTGGAAGGTATGCTAAACTCCCCAAACTCTCCACCCGGCGACTCAAAGCATCAGCCACCACATTGGCCTTCCCCGGGTGGTACAAAATGGTGATATCATAGTCCTTAAGTAGCTCCAACCACCTCCGCTGACACAAGTTAAGATCCTTTTGCTTGAACAGATGCTGCAAACTCCGATGATCGGTGTAAATCTCACAAGGAACACCATACAAAGAGTGCTGCCAAATCTTCAGGGCATGAACAATAGCTGCTAACTCAAGGTCGTGGACAGGATAGTTCTTCTCATGCACTTTCAGCTGTCTGGACGCGTAGGCAATCACCCTACCGTCCTGCATAAACACTGCGCCAAGACCAATCCACGACGCATCACAATATACAGTGTAAGACCCCGAACATGTAGGCAATACTAATATTGGGGTTGTAGTCAAAGTCGTCTTGAGCTTCTGAAAGCTCTCCTCACACTCCTCTGTCCACCTGAACGGAGCACCCTTCTGGGTCAGCCTGGTCATAGGCATTGCAATAGATGAGAATCCCTCTACAAAGAGACGGTAATATCCCACCAAACCAAGAAAACTATGGATCTCCATAGCCGATGACGGTCTAGTCCAACTCTGCACTGCTTCCACCTTCTTCGGATCCACCTTGATTCCATCACTCGATACTACATGGCCCAAGAATGCCACTGAGTCTAGCCAAAACTCACACTTAGAAAATTTTGCATACAACTTATTTTCTCTCAAAGTCTGAAGCACAGTCCTTAGGTGCTGCTCGTGATCCTCCCGAGTCCGAGAGTACACCAGAATGTCGTCAATAAACACAATGACAAAGGAGTCAAGATAAGGCCGGAACACACTGTGCATCAAGTGCATAAAAGTTGTTGGGCATTGGTCAGTCCAAAAGATATCACAAAGAACTCGTAGTGACCATACCGAGTCCTGAAGGTAGTCTTTGGGATATCTGGCTCCCGAATCTTTAATTGATGATAGCCTGAACGTAAGTCAATCTTGCAGAACACTCTGGCACCCTGTAACTGATCAAATAAGTCATCAATATGAGGCAATGGATACCTGTTCTTCATTGTAACTTTGTTCAGCTGGCGATAATCAATACACATACGTATAGAACCATCCTTTTTCCAACAGCTTCTTCCAAGTCCGAATTGATCCGTTAACCTTCCGAAATCCATCCGAGACCCCCGGGACCTCAACCAATTATACCAACATGTCCCAAAATACAATACGCACTTAGTCGAGGCTTCAAACCACATCAAGCAACGCCGAAATTATGAATCGTGCATCGAATCGAATTATATGTTTTCAAATCCTCCAACTTATATATTTTGCGCCGAAACGTATCAAAACAATCCGGAATGACTTCAAATTTTGCACATAAGTCATAATTGATATTTTCCAACTTTCGCCAAAATGCGTCGAATTGCCATACGGACTTCCAAATAATTTTTTGGACACGCTCCTAAGTCCAAAATCACCGTACGGAGCTATTGACATCATCAAAATTCCATTCAAGAGTCGTTTGCTCAAAAGTCAACTCTCCGGTCAACTCTTTCCATTTAAGCTTCAAAATGAGAATTTTTCTTTAAATTAAATTTCGAATCTTCCGAAAACTAAACTCCACCACACACGCGGGTCATAATATATGTTGCGAAGCTTCTCGAGACCTTAAGTCACTGGACGGGGTGCTAATTCCTAAAACGACAAGTAGGGTCGTTTCATTCTCCACCTCTTAAACAAACGTTCGTCCTCGAACGTTCTAAGAATTATTCTGAGGTTACCAAATTAATGATTTTACTTTTACACATATACTCACGGTTGATCCTATGTTACCGCATTTAAGATAAGCGTGACAACATCATCTCATTTGAGTTTATTTCTTTTATCCATATTTGTAAGCTTTAAGATCAATTTCTTACACTCCAAACATTTCAAAAGGTCTAATTTTCACAACAACGCAAGGAATTAGTCTCAACTCGCTATAGCAACTCGTGCCTACGCACACATCAATTTTCTCGATAGTGTTGAAGTACTTCAAAATTTTTCTAGGGTGTTACATTCTTCCCCCCTTAGGATCATTCGCCCTCAAACACATAACATAACTTATCTCTTCCTTTGCAAATCTCAATCCTCCAAATTTTACTAACTCCCAAATTTTTCAGAAATTTCGGCAGAGTCTCCCCTGTAAACGGGCCTATCCACCTGCCAGAGTAACACCAAAACAACTCCTAACAACACATCCACAACCCAACAAAATACCACAAGGTATCAATAATACAAATCTCAGCATTACAAGCACTGCATTATCATTATGATATCAGGACATGAAGCACATCATATGTATGCTCATCACCACATCTCAGGTCTTAAAAGTCGTTCATAATTTATTCCAGCATCATCAATTAATCTCATATTAACCACCACCGCATTTCAAATTTTCACAATACTGACAACAGAATGTGAGGCGTGAAGACCTCATGATTACTTACTCGGATTAATGAGTCACATTTAACGCCACCCGGGCAATCATCTCATAGGTTAAAACTCAATGTTAACATCATAAAAATGGCTGAATATGAATAGAAAAATATATAAGAATTATCAAATAAGCCTAACAGGCATGACTCCCTATTAATATTATTGTACAAATTAATTTCACAAAGGGAGAATATTAAACTCATAAATATTTCACCACAAGGACCTCGTCCTTACATAACTTCCACCGTGACTTGTAGCCTGGTTTAAATATTTCACATCATATATAAAATGTGAGAATATCGTCCTCAACTCCGAATCACAAGCATTTTGCACATTGTGCCAACTGAAATTTCAATTTCCTTTCTTTCTTCTTTTCAATATATTTCATAAACAGTTTTCACAACACATAATGAACCCTCATACCGGTAGGGCGTATAATTCATAAAGATTGGAATCAATTATTCCTAAACACATTAAACCCACTGTAATGAATAATAAAAATTACTTTTGGACTTATAGCCCTCAATGGTGTACAAAATTAAATGACAGACATGGGTTCACACCTTCAAATCTCCCAACAGGGATAAATATATAAGTGGGTCACAAATTTATGAAGCTCACCCATAAGTGGAGCATAATAGGAGGACTCACCTCAAAATTTAGAACCGAATCAAATTAAGGAAAATATCCTTTTATAATAAAAATCAGGATCGTACCTGTAACGACACCATCTGGTGTATTGGCCTCAGCCAAATCATAGTGATTAAATCAATGGGTCGTGCCTCCAACTCTTAGGCGTCCACTACCCGCCTCTCCTCCACCTCTAGCTGACTGTGCACGTGGAGTATCGACTGGAATAAAGCTTGTAGCTAGAGTGTTCTGATAAAATCTACCCCTCCCAAGTCTGGGACACTCTCTCATGATATGCCTAGTATCACCACACTCATAACAATCCCTCTGAGGTCGCGACTGCTCGTACTGAGTCTGTGCCGGATAACTGGAATAACTACTGTAAGAATCTCGTGTCGGTGGTGCATTGTAAATTGGAGCACCCTGAGTAATCTGATGTGCGGACTGGGCTGACCAATTGCTCGAGCCTCCGCTATAATGGGTCCTAGCTAAAGAGTAAAATCCACTGAACCCTCCAGATCTTCGAGACCTTTTGGCCTCCTTAGACTCTCTTTCCTCGCCTAAAACACCCTCAATCTTCCTTGCAATCTCCACTACTTGTTGAAATGGAGCATCAATTTGCAACTCTCGAGACATGCATATTTTAATTTCATAATCGAGCCCCTCAATGAATATGCGGACCCGTTCTCTGATTGTAAGAACTAAGACATGTGCATGACAGGCTAACTCACTGAACCTAATAGCATATTCTGACACTGTCATAGTGCCCTGACGCAACCATTCAAATTCTGTGCGCCACGCATCCCGGAGAGTCTGGGGAATAAATTCTTTCAAGAACATTTTCGAAAATTGATCCCAAGTTGGCGGTGTTGCATCGGCTCGTCTACCTTCTTCATAGATTTGCCACCACCGATACGCTGCGCCTGACAGTTGAAATGTAGTAAAGGCAACTCCGCTCACCTCCGCAATATCCATGGTGTAGAGAATACGGTGACAATTTTCTAGAAATTCTTGGGCATCCTCTGTAGCTGTGCCACTGAAAGTAGGTGGACTATACCTCTTAAACCTTTCAAGTCTCTTTTGTTCTTCTTCTAATGCCTCGGGCCTGACCTTAGGCCGAACCGGAATAACAAGTTGTACCAGTGCTACACCCGGAACCTGACCAACGTGAACCTGCTGCTCTAGAGTTGTGGTAGGAGTCGGAGCTACTCCCCCAATCTGTGGAATATTTGGTGCAACAGAAATCAATCCCCAGGGACTACGACGGCCAAGTAGCTCTACCTTGAATCCTTACGATCGCGCTTTAACTCTGCTCAAGTCCGATATCTCCAATACCTGGCTCTGCACAAAAATTTGCAGAAGTGTAGTATGAGTATACCACGGTCGGTACCCAGTAAGTATAATAACCTGTGTAATATAATATACAAAATAATAGGAAACAAATAATAATAAGGGCAGGATAAAACAACCAGTTATATGCACAACATACAACAAGAATACCATTAATATCACTCAACAACTAATAAACACAATTACACCCAATTAAATCAAGTCCTTCAAATAAATATCTTTCACATATAATTCTTCCAAATAACTCTCTTTCAAATATAATTTTCTTAAATAATTATTTTTCAAATATAATTCTTTCAATAAATCTTTTCAAATATAATTTCCTCAAATAAATATCTTTCAAATACAACTCTTTCATACAATACTTTCTAAGTAAAAATCCTTCCAAATAAATATTTTGAATATAATTCTTTCAATTAAAGAGTCACCATGTGACACCTCATTTCATATCACAACTGCACGGACAATTCACGTGCCAATTATCATTATCATTTCATCAGAGCACTTCGTGCCCACATTTCATATCACAACTGCACGGACAATTCACGTGCCAAATATCCTCATTATTTACTCACGGCACCTCGTGCCCATATTTCATTTTATAATTCGCCTGGCAATAGCCACAGGCTCTCAATTTCAACATAAATCAGATTGTTATCAATTTATCAACAACAAATCAAATTGCACAAGGTATAAAATTAAACATAAGAAAATCACAACATCACATGAAAATTATCAACACCACAAGCCCAAATCATCACATATCGTCTCTGACAATAGCCACCCTTATCGCTCCTACTGCCACCCTTATCACTCATATAGCCACCCTTATCGCTCCGCCCAGACAATATCAATAGTCACCCTTATCGCTTCTATTGCCACCCTTAACGCTCTTATAGCCACTCTTATCGCTCCTATTGCCACCCTTATCGCTCCTATAGCCACCCTTATCGCTCCTATTGCCACCCTTATCGCTCCTATAGCCACCCTTATCGCTCCGCCCAGACAATATTCCAACAAACACAATAACAGTAAAATGTCACCCTTATACCCACATAATATCAACGGTGAAATGCCACCCTTATCTCCCCAAAATAATAACCCACACAACACAATAATTTATACGGGAATTTAACATGACAACATAATAAAATTAATTCATATCACAATTTGCCTAATGACCACAACCAGATTCTAAAGATATAACAAAATCAATTAATTTCACAACAAATAGCCCAAGGCTCCACACAATGTATATAACATCCAAAAACAATCAATAGAGATAGAAATTACTCAGTGTAAAGCAAAACCTTCTTTAATGCAAATTTAGATAATTATATTAACACTTATTCTTATGCTCGCTTAAATTAATTATTTGCATAAGAAAAATTCATATTGGAATTAATTTTCAAGAAATATTAAACCAAAAATACTCACAAAATTTCATAAATATTTCAAGTAACAATCACATCAAATTATCATATAAAAACAAATTCAACAATAAGGATTTAGGCATGGCAAACAGATGATTTAATAATTTTCCACAATTTCCCAATTTACTACACAATATGCTTAAGACTTAAACCCAATATATTTTGTACATACAAGCCCGAGTACGTACTCGTCACCTCACGTACACGGCTTTTCACATTTCAAAAACGGCACATAAGAGATGCCTAAGGGGTAATTCCCCCACTCAAGGTTAGGCAAGACACTTACCTTTTTGAAGTTATGCTGATATTTTAAAATCGTCTTCTTGCTTGAATTGACCTCCGGACCACTCAAAGCTAACCAAATTAATTGTATAACTTCATTAAAATTCATCAAAAACAATTCCGGATAATAATACGTCGACTTAAAAATTTATTCCAAAAAGTCAACAAAAGTCAACGCGGGGCCCACCCCTCGGAACCCGATAAAATTTTTATGAAATTCGAACACCCATTCCGATACGAGTTCAACCATACCAATTTTATCAAATTCCAATAAGAACTCGACCTCCAAAATCTTAAATTTTCGTTTTTGGAAGATTTTGTAAAAATCTTGATTTCTTCCATTTAAATCCGAATTAAACGATGAATATAATCATAGATTAATGAAATATAATCACTTTAGGATATAGAACACTTACCCCAACCAAGCTTGTGAATAATCCCTCCAGAATCGCCCAAATCCGAGCTCCAAAAATTCCAAAACGAAATGCCAAAAATGGCCAGGTTCCATCCTTATGTTTCTGCCCAGTTTCGCACTTGCGGACTAATTTTCGCACCTGCGTGCTCGCTTTTGAGAGTGAAATCTCACTTCTCGCTTTCGCACCTGCGGACTAATTTACCGCTTCTGCGGTTCCGCAGGTGCGGGATTTTCTTCGCACCTGCTATCACTGCCATGTCCTTCCATCTTCGCTTCTGCGATGGCTCCCTCGCTTCTGTGTGGTCGCACCTGCGCCCAAAATTACGCAGGTGCGATTCCAACCGCTGCTGCCATTTTCCAGCAGCTTCTTCCAAGTCCGAATTCCTCCGTTAAACTTCTGAAATCCACCCGAGGCCCTCGGGACCTCAACTAATTATACCAACATGTCCAAAAATACAATACGAACTTAGTCGAGGCTTCAAGCCACATCAAACAATGCCAAATTTACAAATCGCGCGTCGAATCGAATTATAAGTTTTCAAATCCTCCAACTTTTATATTTTGCGCCAAAACGTATCAAATCAATCCGGAATGACTTCAAATTTTGCACACAAGTCATAATTGACGTAATGGAACTATTCCCATTTCTGGAATCAAAATCCGACCTCGTTATAAAAAATTTATCCTTCGATAGAATTTTCCAAAATCTTTTATTTTCCAACTTTCGCCAAAATGCGTCGAATTGCCCTACCGACTTTCAAATAATTTTTCGGACAGCTCCTAAGTCTAAAATTACTGTACGGAGCTATTGACATCATCAAAATTCCACTCACGAGTCGTTTGCTCAAATGTCAACTCTCCGGTTAACTCTTTCCATTTAAGCTTCAAATTGAGAATTTTTCTTTAAATTAAATTTCGAATCATCCGAAAATCAAACTCGACCACACACGCGGGTCATAATACATATTGCGAAACTTCTCGATACCTTAAGTCATTGCACGGGGTACTAATTCCTAAAACGACAAGTAGGGTCGTTACAGTACGAATAATGTACTGAGTATGTATGGCAGGAAAATTAGTACATAAAAGACATAGATGAAACATGGAATAAAGAAATCCATATGTAAGTCTGAATAAATTTGTAATTTCTGAAACATTTATAATATCATGCACGCGCATATAAATGTCATGTCATGCATAGGTATAGGTGTACATGACATCATCAAGCCTCTGAGGGCATCCCATCATATCGTCTCGTCCACTGTGGGCAACATCATCAACATATATCAACTGATCAGGTGGTGGTGCGTATATAACGCCTTAACCTTTTTTCCATATCCTATATACATATATATACATATACATATAAATAGACGTATATAACACCATCTGGTCATGGGTCAATGTACATGTATAAATGAATGAAATGCATGAAAATATGTTAATAATCTCAATATTCCTTTCGGATAAACTTTTGTCAATTGCGTATTATTCTGAGACCCATGAACAGAAGATATAATAATATGTTACATGGGGAATCAAGGACACAGAGACTCCTAGTATTTCTGTGAATAGAGTCGTTTATAAAAACTGTGTGTTTGCTCGTTTCATCTGTATAATTTGGACCATGGCAAAAAGAAAGAAGGGATAGCCTTAACATACCTGGAGTAGGAAAAAATCCATATGATATTCTTGGAAAAGATTGCACCGTACTCTTTTAGAATCGCAAAATTTTTATGTTGTCAAGCTTCTAATAATTCTTCGTTGGATTTGGTCGAAGAAATCTCGTTGTTAATGTCTTTGTAGGAACTTGAATTGTAAGAATTGCTAACTTTCTGTTATGAAGTGAAGTGTGGCTAAGTTCTGATATGAAGTCTTTTGTATTCAAATAATAGAAATGAAAGGTTTTATACTTACCACCTTACTTACAAGTATGTATTTAAATCGTAAGAAAAGAGGTGTCTTTGTTCTTGACATATTACTTGCCACCTAACCAAAGATAACTAATAGTCATGTTCTCAAGAAGTGGCTTGCTGCCACGTTTTTTTTGGGGGGGGAGGGGGGGGGTATTTTAATCTTTATCTTATAATTTATTAATTAACTAGGTAATGTCCTGTTACCCGATAATTAACCAATTACCCGCATAATTAAGAATTGTCTCACATTACTTAAAATTCTACTTATTTTTGATATACTTTATACATCATACTATCATGGTCATATGGTACCATATAAAATCAATACATACTAGACTATTATTTTATTAAAACAAACAAGTAAAAATGCATATATTTCCTCAACTTCTAATTTTCCTAATCTCATCTAAAGAGTACAAATTTTCGTATGCTTAATTCTTAAAATGGTAAAAAGATAACCTTCTTTTCTTGTGAGAATATAATTTCTATCTTTACAATAAAGAAAATCTCCTAAACTTCCTCATATTATGTGTATAATTTAAAATATATTCGAAAGTAGTAATATTAATAATTATATAAAATTATATTTTTCAAAGTTTTTACAAAAATGTTCCACTCAATATAAATACCATAACAAAATGTATCTAACGGTATCAAGGTTGTTAAACTTACGGGGTCTTATGGTCACAAATCCTCTGTAGAAAAGTACGGGATGTAACATCCTTCCCCCCTTTAGAACATTCGTCCTCGAATGTTAACTCTTTGAGATTTTCAAAACTCTCGCTAGGGTCTCCTCTGTATACTAACCTAAAACCAAACCTCTACCGAGCTCTGAACTATTCACAACTTTTTGTACTTGAGTATCTCGTATCTTCTTCACCTTTACTTCACTTACCTTTCAATCTCGCATCGTATCTCCTATTTCTTTAATAAATTCCCTTCCACATTACGCCTTAAAGCTCTACTGTGATACCAGTACCTCTGGTGCATATAAAAGCTGGCGAAAGCTTCATACTGGCTTCTTACGACTTAGCTCTATGGCACGATCTGGAAACAAAAGAAGGGTAACATTTCCTAAATGCCCTATAGCCTCTAAATTATAAATGTGGCACGCAACACACTCATAAGTGAGACTCTACTAGGCACGGTTTTGTAGACTTCCTAGGACACGACCCGCTCTGATACCACTTTGTCATGCCCCAAACATAGGGAGTCGTGGCTGGCACCCGGTGCCGAGCTGGCCCGAGCGAACCACTCTGTAACTCATGATCATTCGACCAAAACTAGAACATACATAGGTCGAGTTGGCTGAACTCACTCCTTTTGTAACTAGCATGGGCCAACATGGCCATAACTCATAATGTACAAGTATAAATAGGCGAACACTTGTATCCATAACTATCATTCTTAAAACATGAATACATATGGGCCGTCAAGACCTCTGACATACTGTACAAAATGAACCTCTGTCTACAAAGCCTCTAAGATTATTTGACATCAAATGGGACAGGGTACCGACCTACTCATAAGTCTATAGCAAAGCTTTGACACGATGACTCATAGACTCGGCTGCACTCCGAATGAGGTGGAGTCTTACCGATCCTTCGTTGAATGCCAATCTCGTCTGCTATGAGAGCTCATCAAACTGATTATCTATACCTGCAGGCATGATTGCAGCGTCCCCAACAAAAGGACATCAGTACGAATAATGTACCGAGTATGTAAGGCACATAAATAAGTACAAAACAGACGTGGAAGAAATATAGAGTAAATGACTCAACCTGTAGGTCTGGATAACTCTGTAAATCATGAAATAATTATAGTGTCATGCATATGCGTATGAATGTCATTTCGTGCATAGGTACATGTTTCATAACATCATCAAGCCTCTGAGGGCATCCCATCACATCGTCTCGGCCACTGTAGGCAACATCATCAACATATACCAACTGATCAGGTGGTGGAGCGTATATAATGCCGTAACCTTTTTCTCATATCCCATATACATATATACATATACATATATACATATATATATAAATACGCGTATATAACACCATCTGGTCATGGGTCAATGTACATGTATAAATGAATGAAATGCATGAAAATATGTTAATAATCTCAATATTCCTTTCGGATAAACTTTTGTCAACTGCGTATTATTATGAGACCCATGAACAGAAGATATAATAATATGTCATATGGGGAATCAAGGACACAGAGACCCCTAGTATTTCTGTGAATAGAGTCGTTTATGAAAATTGTGCATTTGCTTGTTTCTTCTGTATAATTTGGATCATGCCAAAAAGAAAGAAGGGATAGCCTTAACATACCTGGAGTAGGAAAAAATCAGTATGATATTATTGGAAAAGGTTGCACCGTACTCTTTTAGAACCGCAAAATTTTTACGTTGTCAAGCTTCTAATAATTCTTCGTTGGATTTGGTCGAAGAAATCTCGTTGTTAATGTCTTTGTAGGAACTTGAATTGTAAGAATTGCTAACTTTCTGTTATGAAGTGAAGTGTTGCTAAGTTCTGATATGAAGTCTTTTGTATTCAAATAATAGAAATGAAAGGTTTTGTACTTACCACCTTACTTACAAGTCTTTGTATTTAAATCATAAGAAAAGAGGTGTCTTTATTCTTGACATGTTACTTGCCACCTAACCAAAGATAACTAATAGTCATGTTCTCAAGAAGTGGCTTGCTGCCACGTTTTTTTGGGGGGGGGGGGGGTATTTTTATCTTTATCTTATAATTTATTAATTAACTAGATAATGTCCTGTTATCCGATAATTAACCAATTACCCGCATAATTAAGAATTATCTCACATTACTTAAAATTCTACAAGTAAAAATGCATATATTTCTCAACTTCTAATTTTTCTAATCTCATATATAGTGTACAAATTTTCGTACGCTTAATTCTTAAAATGGTAAAAAGATAACCTTCTTTTCTTGTGAGAAAATAATTTCTATCTTTACAATAAAAAAAATCTCCTAAACTTCCTCATATTATGTGTATAATTTAAAATATATTTGAAAGTAGTAATATAAATAATTATATAAAATCAAAATTTTCAAACTTTTTACAAAAATGTTCCACTCAATATAAATACCAGATCAAAATGTATCTAATGGTATCAAGGTTGTTAAACTTACGGGGTCTTATGGTCACAAATCCTCTGTAGAAAAGTACGGGATATAAAATCCTTCCCCTCTTTAGAACATTCGTCCTCGAATGTTAACTCTTTGAGATTTTCAAAAATCTCGCTAGGATCTCCTCTGTATACTAAACTAAAACCAAACCTCTATCTGAGCTCTGGACTATTCACAACCTTTTGTACTTGAGTATCTCGTATTTTCTTCACCTTTATCTCACTTACCTTTCAATCTCGCATCGTATCTCCTATTATTTTCTTAAAATCCCTTCCACATTACGCCTTAAAGCTCAACTGTGATACCAGCACCTCTGGTGCTTACAAAATCTGGCGAAAGCTTCATACTGCTTCTTACGACTTGGCTCTATGGCACGATCTGGAAACAAAAAAAGGGTAACATTTCCTAAATGCCTTATAGCCTCTCAATTATAAATGTGGCACGCAACACACTCATTAGTGAGACTCTACAAGGCACGGTTTTGTAGACTTCCTAGGACACGACCCGCTCTGATACCACTTTGTCATGCCCCAAACATAGGGAGTCGTGGCTGGCACCCGGTGCCGAGCTGGCCCGAGCGAACCACTCTGTAACTCATGATCATTCGACCAAAACTAGAACATACATAGGTCGAGTTGGCTGAACTCACTCCTTTTGTAACTAGCATGGACCAACATGGCCATAACTCATAATGTACAAGTATAAATAGGCGAACACTTGTATCCATAACTATCATTCTTAAAACATGAATACATATGGGCCGTCAAGACCTCTGACATACTGTACAAAATGAACCTCTGTCTACAAAGCCTCTAAGATTATTTGACATCAAATGGGACAGGGTACCGACCTACTCATAAGTCTATAGCAAAGCTTTGACACGATGACTCATAGACTCGGCTGCACTCCGAATGAGGTGGAGTCTTACCGATCCTTCGTTGAATGCCAATCTCGTCTTCTATGAGAGCTCATCAAACTGATTATCTATACCTGCAGGCATGATTGCAGCGTCCCCAACAAAAGGACATCAGTACGAATAATGTACCGAGTATGTAAGGCACATAAATAAGTACAAAACAGACGTGGAAGAAATATAGAGTAAATGACTCAACCTGTAGGTCTGGATAACTCTGTAAATCATGAAATAATTATAGTGTCATGCATATGCGTATGAATGTCATGTCGTGCATAGGTACATGTTTCATAACATCATCAAGCCTCTGAGGGCATCCCATCATATCGTCTCGGCCACTGTGGGCAACATCATCAACATATACCAACTGATCAGGTGGTGGTGCGTATATAATGCCGTAACCTTTTTCTCATATCCCATATACATATATACATATACATATAAATACGCGTATATAACGCCATCTGGTCATGGGTCAATGTACATGTATAAATGAATGAAATGCATGAAAATATGTTAATAATCTCAATATTCATTTCGGATAAACTTTTGTCAACTGCGTATTATTCTGAGACCCATGAACAGATGATATAATAATATGTCACATGGGGAATCAAGGGCACAGAGACCCCTAGTATTTCTGTGAATAGAGCCGTTTATGAAAATTGTGCGTTTGCTCGTTTCTTCTGTATAATTTGGATCATGCCAAAAAAGAAAGAAGGGATAGCCTTAACATACCTGGAGTAGGAAAAAATCCGTATGATATTCTTGGAAAAGGTTGCACCGTACTCTTTTAGAACCGCAAAATTTTTACATTGTCAAGCTTCTAATAATTCTTCGTTGGATTTGGTCGAAGAAATCTCATTGTTAATGTCTTTGTAGGAACTTGAATTGTAAGAATTGCTAACTTTCTGTTATGAAGTGAAGTGTTGCTAAGTTCTGATATGAAGTCTTTTATATTCAAATAATAGAAATGAAAGGTTTTGTACTTACCACCTTACTTACAAGTCTTTGTATTTAAATCATAAGAAAAGAGGTGTCTTTATTCTTGACATGTTACTTGCCACCTAACCAAAGATAACTAATAGTCATGTTCTCAAGAAGTGGCTTGCTGCCACGTTTTTTTTTTTTGGGGGGGGGGGAGGGGGGTATTTTAATCTTTATCTTATAATTTATTAATTAACTAGGTAATGTCCTGTTATCCGATAATTAACCAATTACTCGCATAATTAAGAATTGTCTCACATTACTTTAAACTCTACTTATTTTTGATATACTTTATACATCTTACTATCATGGTCATATGGTACCATATAAAATAGTTACATATACTATTATTTTTTTAAAACATACAAGTAAAAATGTATATATTTCTCAACTTCTAATTTTTCTAATCTCATATAAAGTGTACATATTTTCGTACGCTTAATTCTTAAAATGGTAAGAAGATAACCTTATTTTCTTGTGAGAAAATAATTTCTACCTTTACAATAAAAAAAATCTCCTAAACTTCCTCATATTATGTGTATAATTTAAAATATATTCGAAAGTAGTAATATTAATAATTATATAAAATCATATTTTTCAAACGTTTTACAAAAATGTTCCACTCAATATAAATACCAGATCAAAATGTATCTAATGGTATCAAGGTTGTTAAACTTACGGGGTCTTATGGTCACAAATCCTCTGTAGAAAAGTACGGGATGTAACATCCTTCCCCCCTTTAGAACATTCGTCCTCGAATGTTAACTCTTTGAGATTTTCAAAACTCTCGCTAGGGTCTCCTCTATATACTAAACTAAAACCAAACCTCTATCTGAGCTCTGGACTATTCACAACCTTTTGTACTTGAATATCTCGTATCTTCTTCACCTTTATCTCACTTACCTTTCAATCTCGCATCATATCTCCTATTTCTTTCTTAAACTCCCTTCCATATTACGCCTTAAAGCTCAACTGTGATACCAGCACCTCTGGTGCTTACAAAATCTGGCGACAGCTTCATACTGCTTCTTACGACTTGGCTCTATGGCACGATCTGGAAACAAAAGAAGGGTAACATTTCCTAAATGCCCTATAGCCTCTCAATTATAAATGTGGCACGCAACATACTCATTAGTCAGACTCTATTAGGCACGGTTTTGTAGACTTCCTAGGACGCGACCCGCTCTGAGACCACTTTGTCATGCCCCAAACCTGGGGAGCCGTGGCTGGCACCCGGTGCCGAGCTGGCCCAAGCAAACCACTCTGTAACTCATGATCAATCGACAAAAACTAGAACATACATAGGTCGATTTGGCTGAACTCATTCCTTTTGTAACTATCATGGGCCAACATGGCCATAACTCATAATGTACAAGTATAAATAGGCAAACACTAGTATCCATAACTATCATTCTTAAAACATGAATACATATGGGCCGTCAAGGCCTCTGACATACTGTACAAAAATATCCTCTGTCTATAAAGCCTCTAAGATTATTTGACATTAAATGGGATAGGGTACCGGCCTACACATAAGTCTGTAGCAAAACTTTGACACGATGACTCATGCTGCACTCCGAATGAGGTGGTGTCTTACCGATCCTTTATTGAATGCCAATCTCGTCTAGTATGAGGGCTCGTCAAACTGATTATCCATACCTGCAGGCATGATTGCAGCG
The DNA here is from genome assembly GCF_000390325.3 of Nicotiana tomentosiformis. Lineage (NCBI taxonomy): Eukaryota > Viridiplantae > Streptophyta > Magnoliopsida > Solanales > Solanaceae > Nicotiana > Nicotiana tomentosiformis. The sequence goes on from NC_090819.1 coordinate 53,957,580, forward strand.
TCCCCAATAAAAGGATATCAGTACGAATAATATACCGAGTATGTAAGACACATAAATAAGTACATAACAGACGTGGAAGAAATATAGAGTAAATGACTCAACCTGTAGGTCTGGATAACTCTGTAAATCATGAAATAATTATAGTGTCATGCATATGCGTATGAATGTCATATCGTGCATAGGTACATGTTTCATAACATCATCAAGCCTCTGAGGGCATCCCATCATATCGTCTCGGCCACTGTGGGCAACATCATCAACATGTACCAACTGATCAGGTGGGGGATCGTATATAACGTCGTAACCTTTTTCTCATATCCCATATACATATATATACATATACATATAAATACGCATATATAGCGCCATCTGGTCATGGGTCAATGTACATGTATAAATGAATAAAATGCATGAAAATATGTAAATAATCTCAATATTCCTTTCGGATAATCTTTTGTCAACTGCGTATTATTTTGAGACCCATGAACTGAAGATATAATAATATGTCACATTGGGAATCAAGGACACAGAGACCCCTAGTATTTCTGTGAATAGAGTCGTTTATGAAAACTGTGCATTTGCTCGTTTCTTCTGTATAATTTGGATCATGCCAAAAAGAAAGAAGGGATAGCCTTAACATACCTGGAGTAGGAAAAAATCCGTATGATATTCTTGTAAAAGGTTGCACCGTACTCTTTTAGAACTGCAAAATTTTTACATTGTCAAGCTTCTAATAATTCTTCGTTGGATTTGGTCGAAGAAATCTCGTTGTTAATGTCTTTGTAGGAACTTGAATTGTAAGATATGCTAACGTTCTGTTATGAGGTGAAGTGTTGCTAAGTTCTGATATGAAGTCTTTCGTATTCAAATAATAGAAATGAAAGGTTTTGTACTTACCACCTTACTTACAAGTCTTTGTATTTAAATCATAAGAAAAGAGGTGTCTTTGTTCTTAACATGTTACTTGCCACCTAACCAAAGATAACTAATAGTCATGTTCTCAAGAAGTGGCTTGGTACCACGTTTTGGGAGGGGGGGTGTTTTAATCTTTATCTCAAACCTTACCCTCTCCTCAGAAACCCTAGCCGCAGCCCCAATTCTTGTGTGAGTCCAACTCATCCATGGATTCTTACCATGATTTACTTACCTTTCACAGATTATACCGCTATTACCTGCATAAATATGGTGTTACTTAGTACTTGCCCATTTTTGGCAAGTACCAATCTCCGAATCAAGGGAATTCGGCTTCACTCTCCAAGATTTAGATAATATTTTGTCTGTATACGTTCATAGCAAGGCTATGAGGGTCCGATTCACCGAGATCTCCAGCCGATTTCTGATCCTATTCAAACTAGGGTTTACCTGGTTTCTTCTCCTAATCCGATTCTAAATTAATTTTTTGCATGTTCTTCTTTCCTTGTTTATGTTTGATTGATTGTATTTTCTTATTTTTGTGTTGATTTTAATTACTATATAAACCCCCTTTTCCCCTCGAAGATGAAAAACTACTGTTATTGCTACTGCTTCCTCAAATTCACTCACTCTAAACTATTCTAGGATTATACTCTTGGCCGGCTGAAAGCCAAGGCCACTGGAATCTAACTATTAGACCTCTCTCAGTATGGGCACTGTGCGGGGTTCATCTGAGACCCTTGGGAGCTCTGACACATTGAGAATCTTGGGATTTTTGTTGTTCTCTCCTTGTTACTGATAAGCAAGCCGCTGACACTAATTTTTTACCTTATTAGCTCGATAATTCTTCAAACTGTGAGTAATGAGGATCTTATAATTCCATTCTCTTTTGCTTGTGTTCATGTCATTTAGGACTTTGTGAATCCATATGCTATTGTTGCCTTTGTTCGTATTAATGTTTGCCATAGCATTATCCTATACCCTATGCTTTTCTAGTATCTAAACCTACTTGAATTCTGAGCTTCGACGCAGGCTTGTTATATGTGTACAATTTGAATGATTTTTGATTACCTTCGGCCTGCTCTGCTATTCTGATCACCTATTACTCTTCATGGATCCTTTCACATGCCTTGTCTTGGATTCTTAAGGGGATTATATCCTGCCCAAAACTTTCTTGAATGAATTACTTTCTGATGAATCCTTCATGTATGTTCTATTGTTTCCCTGCTTTATGCTTATATGAGCCTTATGTGCCAGCTACTGTCTTAGTATTTTAGCTAAACATGTTGCTCTCTAATGTGGTGTTTGGTCAATACTGCATTCTTTAGTATTGCCTAGGTTTCTAGATAAATCCCAATACACTTAGTTTTTATTATTGTGCATAGTCGACTGGCTTAAGTTCTGAAGTCTGTCTATTCTATTTGACCTTAAGATTGACATATCTTCCTACCATGATGTGTTTGGACTTAGGAATCTTTGTGTTATAATCAACATGATTATGATAATTATTGAATGTTATATAACATGCCTACTTGCTTGTTTACTATGTGTAATTGCCATTCTCTAATTATGACTCTATCAGACCTTTATGCCTTAGATTCCTAGTTTTAAAATCCCTTTTAGACTAATTCTGGCTCATGCTTTACTTTAAACTTGTTGTTCTGAAAAACTAAGCATGTATGTATGCTTACCCTGTTAACCTAAGTGAGATGCCTCCCCAACTCTTCTAATGTTGCGCATGCTATACTTTTCACTTGTTGTGAACCTTTGTTGTTAGTTTTTCATGTCAAACTCACCATGTGGAAACTAAGTTCTACTGGTTCTACTAGTTTCATGTTCAAGCCCTTGTTTGACCAATCCTGTCACCCTAGCTTCTAAAATGCAAGTGCCAATTTGCTTTATGTGAATCCTAATGAATGTCATTTAATTCTATCCCTATGAGGTATTGCTTCAGGGCTGTTTAATTGATTTCTATATGTGGTTCGTTAACTTATATGGTTAAGTGGTTAATCTGTAATTGCTGTGTTTGGTATGAGTTCATGTGTGGCCTTGGGCTGTACCAATGGACACACTCTCTTATTTGAGATGCGTTTGGATCTAGGTCTGCTATTCGTGTGAATGTGAGCCTGTTAAAGGTCCAGGCAGTATTGGGTTATTTTCATTTGGGCTTGCTTTTGGGCCTGCAGTTGTTCAGTGTGTAACATTTATACTTATATTCATTATTTTAGACCTGTAATAATTTGTAAACAAAATAGTTGGGGATTTAGTGGAATGGGAGAACGGGTATCCTTTAATTTTCATATGAACGGGTAGAGATCATGCCTATAGGGTCTACATGCTTTGGTTGCTACTTTGTTCTACATGCTCTATTTCTATATACTAATAGAAATCATGCCTATAGGAAATCAAACACTTCACTTACTTACCTTGTCTAATACCCATACATCATCAGAAGCATGTTTGTAAGAGTTTAAGTGTCATTCTTGTTCACATGTCTACTTCTATGCGCTATTAGATAGCATGCTTATAGGAATCAAATGTCAACAATTATTTGCTCAATGTGTGCGATTGCAGTAGGATTATTAGATAGCATGCCTATAGGGTCATATGCTAATATTCATCTAGATAGCATGCCTGTAGAGCCTTAATTAATTAACTAATCGATTGTTTCTGTTGTTCTTATTACACTGTTTGCCTAGATAGCATGGCTATAGGAATAAGCATGCTAAAAATTTTGTTTAAAAACCAACTGTTAGAAAACCTGCCTATAAAGACACTGTTATTCGCTTAGAAAGCATGCCAATATGATCAAACATGGGTAATTCTGAGTTTTCAAATGGTTTCACTGCCCCGTTGCGCAAATCACTTAGAGATCATGTCTATAGGTTTTATAATACATGTAATCTGTAAATTCGATAGACTGAAACAGCAGCACTGCGTGTAGGACGTTTTAAACTGGGATCACATAGAAGCCATGTCTATAGGACATAACGACTCTAATATGCCTTGATTCTGAAACTGCCTACTGCCTAATATGTAATCTGCCTGCGTGCCTTTGTTGCTATGTGTGGAGGCTAATATGAGTCACTTATTGCTATTATCTGCAGTCCTACTTGTTTTGAATGTGCGACTAGTTTTATCATTTTAAGTAACCTAAGAAAAGTCTAGAACCACCCAAATAGTTGGTCCAAAGCATCTTGACCATAGGCATGGGACGGGTAATGCACGCATAGGATACGGTTTATAATTGAATTTGAGCGCTTTAGGTAAATAACTTTAATATAGTAATTGGGTAGCAGGAGATGATAGTATGTGCCTGCTGAATAATATGAGCAACCCCTACCCTAAGGGAGTTGTGAAGTATTATTTATATTCTACAGGGTGATCCTTTAGGCTAAAAAACTTAGGACCCCCTTCCCTTTATATGCTTCCTGTTCACACTTAGTCATCAAATATAGACCAACGCAGTTGCGTCCCTATAACCTCTAAGATGTGTATTGATTATTTATATAGTTTAATTCTTATGCTATTTTCTTTACACTTGTTTATATAGAACCTTCAACTTCCACATTTTTTTCACTCATATGATCACTTAGCTTAATTATAATTCGATAATCCACATAGCGTAAACTTCGGCCAGGACCCACCATTGTGGACCTCGAAGAGTGCCTAATACCTTTTCTTCGAGGTAATTTGAGCCCTTACCCGATCTTTGATGACGCAGACTAGTTCAAAATGAATTATTCGCAAATAAGTGCCCTAACGCACCTTAAAAATTGTTAGGTGGCGACTCTCCTCTTTTAATACCCATTTAAAAGAGTTGTCACATGTCGAAACCCGCTTTCGCGAGAAAATGGGGCGCGACAGCATGGCGACTATGTTGCGGATTTACACTTAGGCTCTTACCATAACGAAGTTGACTTGTGTGGATTATTTGATGGCATGTACATCCCTTCCCTTATTTCCTTCATTTGTTTGAATCGCTATGACATGCATATCCCTTCCCTTTTTTTTTCTCTATTTGTTTAAATTGCTATGACGTGAACATCCCCTCCCTGTTTTCCTTTATTGCTATGACATGAACGTCCTCTCTATGTTTCCTTCATCTTGTCCAAGACTGCTATATCATGTCTCTCCCATCCCCCTTTCCTTATTTGCTTCATTACGTTCTCGCACATTTTCATGAGTTAAATTGACTTCTCTTTTTTGTCTTTCTTTTTGCTTTTCCTCCTCCTGTTCATCTTTACCATATTATTTACTTTTTTTTTTTACACACTTTCATCATGAAAATATTTGGCAACGTGTTACTATTTTTGCATAAAGCATGCTTTCAATATCACACTCTACTCGTGCTTATTATCACCATAGCGGCGCTTGATGAGTGTCCGCGCTTTCCTAAAAATACCCTTTAAACCGGAAAGGCTTATTTGCGGTAGACTCATCGATCAATGGTGCAGTCGACGGTCCCGTGCCTTTTCCTCCCAAGTTGTCCATTTGAGAGTACCCATCTAGACCTCTCTAGAAAACCATACTCCGATTTGAATTATACATGCATCATGCTAAACCTAGTACGGATTGAGACGTCATTGATGTAATAACCCGCTTTGATGAACCTTGTCCAAAGTCCAATGGGATTTCCATAATCCCAAAGGACACCATCATATTATGTGCATTACATGGAGAAAACGTGTCAGCATGCTGATTATTATTGCGTAAATAGTCGAATTTGGAGGGGGGAAATGACTAACTTTTATTTGTTTACAGAAAATGAAGCACGAAATTCCCAGATTTGGTATGGTCCAAAATACCCCGCCTTTGCTAATTGACTGGTGGAAAGACCTTACACCCTGTGACAGAAACTATGTGAGGAGAGTACTTGGTGACCTGCAATCTTTGCTGAACATTCGACTAAATAGGGAACTGATCGAGGCTACAACCATGTTCTGGGATGAGAAGAGAGTTGTTTTTCGATTTGGAAATATAGAAATGACTCCTCTCCTGGAAGAAACAGTGGGTTTCGCCAAGTTAGCACGGGATAGTCCAAGACTGTTGGTGCCAGAGAATCGCACTCCATACTGTTTTCTAAAGATGTTAGGTTTTAAGAAGAATGATGAGTTGGTCTGTCTGCAAAAATCATACATCCCTGATGAATTTCTCTATGAGCATTATGGGCATATCAAATCATATTGCCTTCATCAAGAGGAGATAGCCATTACCTCTTTGGGATGGGTGCACTACCGGGTTTATGTTTTCATAGTTTGTTTCTTGGGTTTGTTGATCATTCCGATGCAAGGGGGAAGAATTCATACTCTCTTAGCCATGGTCGCCAGGACCTTAATGGAGATTATCGAGGGACAAAAATACACTATCATCCTGATGATCTTAGCTGAGATGTACCGTGCTTTAGATCCGCAAGCATGGGTTTGGACACGTTGAGGGTTGTAATCTCTTACTATAAGTTTGGCTTCTGGAACACTTTTAGAGGGGTGATTATTGCCAAGAGCTTCTATGAAGGCCACTGAATGACTACATAGCCAGCCATCATCCAAAGAAAATGACATTTATTCCAAACTGGTTTGTGAAGCTTGGAAATGCTGTAGGCTGGGTACGTTTCTTCAGCAATCTGATAGACGAGCATGTGCATTGGATATTTGAAGGGTTTCCTAGTAGTGAGTTCATTATCAGATCCAAAGGAACTAGTCACTTAGTACTGATCGGGTTGCAAGGAATCTACCCTTACGCTCCTATAAGGATAATGAGGCAAGCTGGAAGGAAACGGGTCATACCTCGGGTTTCCAACATGGTTAAGTATAAGGCAGTTTTCAAAGGGGATGTCATCCCCTTCAAGTTTGAAGTGCAACACATGTGGAACCAAAAGATCATCGTGGAAAGAGAGACTATTGAACCAGACAGGTATCACGCCGATCATATATACTACTATCTCTCATGGTTGGAGGACGACATAGCTAGGGACGTCAAACCGGGAGTCAATCTGAAAGATAGGATCATAGATGAGGTGGATGAAGCACATGTGAAGTATCATAGGCTACGCAAAAGAGTGTTCGAGTCTGAAGCTAAGCATCTGGAACAACATAAAGTGAATATGGAGACGATAAGGGAATGGAAGGATATTGCCAATAAGTCAATAGAGAAGTTAGAATATCTAGAGCAATGATTGATGGTGTTGGAAGGGAAGATGCGAAAGAGGCTTTGGGATTGTCAAGGCATGGACGATGATGAAAGAGGGAAGCTGGCAAAGGCTTACTTGCTACTGGACATGCGCGATCAAGGGAATGTGATTGATGGGGTGAAGAAAGCCAAGCATGGAAAAGGTCCTTCAGGGACCAAGTAGATTAGGAGATAATGTCCTTTGCTACTTTCTAGATTAGACTAGATTTCGATGTAATAAGGCTTAATGTCATTAGTGACTTTATTATTATTGTCGATTTAGTGAAAGATTGATTTGGCTTATTTTCTCACTAATGGAATGAGGCAAACGTTGGCATGAATTTTCTCCAAGTCGATATGTCGCTTAGGCCTACCTCCGGCACAATAAGGTCCCCAAATTTAGGACGCGAATTATTGCAAGACTTTATGTGATACATGCTTAAATATTGCAAACACTCTTTTGCTTCGTCTTACTGACTTGGTTATCTTTTGCTTTTTCTTTCTTTTGATTATTCTCATTCCCAAAGGTTGGTTCGTACATTCTAGCATCATCAGCATACCACACCAGATCTAGAGGTCCTCCACCAAGCGACCCAAAAAGTAGAGGCAAAGGCAAAGGGAAGATGGATGATCTAAATGGTATTTGAAAAGACAATGCTACCATGGTAGAGAATGTTGAAACTGTCACGACCCAAACCTATGGGCTGCGACGGGCACCCGATACCTTACTCAACCGAGTACTAACATAGCATATCACTCTTATCGTACTTTCATTGGCAAATGGGCCAAACGGGCCATCATGGGCTAACTAGAATGAACATGGGGGAGTACTCCATATAAGACGACCCAACCTGATATAAAAACTTACACATGTGACATACGGTCCTATAAGGCCAATGTGATCCATTATATTCTTAACATATAGGCCGACAAGGCCATACAAGTATCCGTATACATGACATCTATCTACAAGCCTCTAAGAGTACATACTTATCATAAAGGCCGGGACAAAGCCCCGCCATACCAAATAATACACGTCTAAATCATACTGACCAAACAAGCAACTCCGGAGCAAATAGAGCGCACCAACATCTTCCGCTGTGCTGATAGCCTATTTGGAGGACTCTCGACCTGTCTATCAGGACCTGCGGGCATGAAATGCAGCGTCCCCAGGCAAAAGCGATGTCAGTACAAATAATATACCGAGTATGTAAGGAATAAAAATCAGTACATAATAGACAATAGACATGAGAGAGACATAGAGTAAAAGACTCGACATGTATATCTAAATATCTCTGTGAATCATTTAATATTATAATGTCATGCATATGCGTATAAATATCATACCATGCATACGTATATGCATTTATAAGATCATCAAGCCTCTGAGGGCATCCCATCATATCATCTCGGCCACTGTGGGTAATTCATCAACGTATACCAGCTGATCAGGTGGTGGTATGTATATAACGCCATAACCTTTTTTCATATCCTATATACATATAATATACGCGTATATAACGCCATCTGGTTATGGGTCAATGTACATGTATAAATGCATGAAATGTATAAGAAATACATTAATAAAATTTTCTCGGAATGTCATAAAAATAATATGCCTGTCGGATAAACTTTATCAAATACGTATTTTTCTGAGACCCATGAACAGAAGATATAATAATAATTCACATGGGGAATCAAGAATATAAGCATCTCTAGCATTTCTATGAATAGAGTCATTTATGAAAGTTGTGCATTTGCTCCTTTCGTTTGTGTCGTATAGATCATGCCAAAAGGAAAGAAGGGATAGCCTTAACATACCTGAGCCGATTCTCTTGAAAATCCCTTTAATATACATCAATTGCAACAAATCATGTAATGGCGAGATCGGAGTAGGGATAAATCCATATGATATTTTTGCGAAAGATTACACCGTACTCCCTTAAAATTGCAACATCTCACGTTGCTAAGATGCTAAGAGATTTTGTTTGCATAAAGTCATGTACTAAGGATTAGAATGCAAACTTTTTGAATTTGCTGAAGCAGTAACATTCCCATTCCCTTTCTTTAGGAGTTCCATCCGTATTTCATGTAGTCAAAAGCCCTTAATTTTGTGGTCTTAAGAGGTCTTTTATATAATTGGGTGTGGGACCCACTTCTTTGATGACTTAGCAACCAAAATCCTCTAAAGTTGCCACCAAGTTATATGTTTATGAGTCATAAATCTTGAAATTGGGGGCTGCCACGTTAAGCCCCCCTTAAACTTATCCAAATTATTTTAATTTCTTAATTAGCTTTATTACTTAATTAATCTCCCACTAATTCAACAATTAACTAATTTCCCACATAATTAAGAATCATCTCAAATTACTTAAAATACTACTTACTTTTAACACACCTTATACACCTGACTATCATGGCCATGTGTTACCTTGTATGGTACTAGTCCATAAATACCGGATATTTCAGCTCGGGCCGTATTTTATCCCAAAATGTCAAACTTTGACGAAATTCCTTTTCTTCGATTTGCTTACCCTTTCTCCATCACGAATTTTCTCATCACGTGTTTGAAATAGCATAATACTTATAATTTCAAAATAACCTCATTCCCGAATTTTACGTCGATTAACTTACGACGAAACTTCAACATACGAAATTGCGGGATGTAACATCTTATTTTCGAGCTTTCATCAATTTACTTATGGCGTATTTTTACGTACGAAAACATGGGGTGTAACATCATTCCCCCCTTTGGAACATTCGTCCTTGAATGTTAACTGATGCACTTATCATTCTCATAACCCATAGCTCTTGCAAATACTTTAATTCTCTTCTTGCCATTTAGATAACTGTTCTTTGAATAAATCCAAAGGCCAGGGCATTCCCCCCTTTAGGCCTATTTCTCACACCACGGTCTATGGTTAGAATTTTTCCAATCTCGTAACTCTTGCTACCTTCTGTCATGCAGCCTGTACGACTTTTTTCTTGTATGTGCGCCTATGTGACTCTTCTCTCCTTTTTCCTCCCGTTTTTTAGCCAATCTCTAGGCCTCACTTTGTAAGCATATACAGAGCTTGATAAGATGTCTCTCTGGGCATCTATAGGTATACTAAAGTTCATTGCTCGATACTTTGTTGAACTTACGAATATTGCTATATCTTATTTCATAGACCCGGTTATTTATCTGTATGACTTTACTGCATCTAGGTAGGTCATACTGTACCATAACTCTTACTTTGATTTATCGTTACTGAGGTCTGCTACCGAATTCCAGGTTACTTTCGTTGCTTCTTGTCATAGATATATAAATCCAAGTCCTTCAATGCTTCCTTATTACTGTTCATCTAAAGGATGGAATCCTTATTTCCTCTCGTACGTTGGAACTTTATCCATTTATTACTGATTCACCTCAATATTGATCTACAATCTACTACTGATAACTTGAAACCTCTCTTACGTAATCACTAGGGCTCACGTCTTATCGGGGAACATCTGAAATGATTAGACTAATCCACCTTGGGCGATACCATGCTTTCATAACCCGTATTTCATAACATCCCAATGTGATTCACCTTATGTGGGCATTTTAATCCTGTACAATTCATGAAATTCCTTTCTTTTTTTTTCTTTTTTTCAAATAATAATTCAATCGAAGGCCCAAATGTCATCCTCTATCTATCATAATTACACCCTCATTCTACTTCCAGGGCAGCATTCCATCTCTTCTAAATGCCATTGGTCTTAGAATCCTTTAAGTTCATTCAGACTATACTGAGCTTTGTATAACTTAGAGAAACCATCAGCGCTTCTTGTTTTCATGGGCTTAATCCTGAGGATTTATCCATTCTTGTCACCTTCTCACTCGCCCTTTCTTATACTTACTCATGTCTTCCCAAGACCTTGTCGCTTTACCATACTTTAGCTTGCGACCTGCACATATCTATTTATATTATTCGCCACCTTCCTTCAACTTGCTTGCACCATATATTTCCTTATGTTATTCTGAAACATCAAGCGAGACATCACATCGTCTCCAACTCTTCTTTGGTCTCTTGACTAGATCTCTCGGTACCTAGAAACCATAGGTTGGAAGATATACTACTGACGATGTTGTTGTCATTCCTGGATACTGAATCCTCGTGCTTCAAGCCTTCTATCTGAAGTATGAACAGTTCATAACCTTCTGCGTTTGAGTATTTTGTACGTTGTTCACCTTTACCTTACTACCTTAAAATCTTGCATCGTATCTTCTATTTCTTTTATGACCTCCCTTCCACGTAGGTATAATTCACTTCCATAACTTGAAGCTCTATTATAATACTTACACCTCTTTAGATGATTCGGTGAGGGCTACATACTAACTTCTTATGAGGTTGGTACTCTTCTAATTGGCTTTATTGTAGAGCCATCATAAAGTATGGCTACTGTACTATCTCTCTTGTACCTTTGATATTAAGAGTGATTCTGCAATGTTCTCAATCACGAAGTCCATAATTTCCTGGGTCCAATAATCAAACTCCTGATTTACTTAGTTGATGTAACTCCTTAGTTTCCTTTTTCCTCTGATCAACCTTTATATAGGCTTAAGCTATCTTCTGATCTGCGGCTCATGGTGTTAGTTATTACTTTAGCCCTTCAAGGATGCTATGGAATATCCATGATTCAATCTTTGAACAATTCGATCCTTTGTCTATGACCTGGGCTCAATTCTTTCTTTTAACTTATACCGAAATCTTCTACGGCTGTATGATTGTCAACGTATATGCTGCATGGATAATACTCCGAACTTTTGGGTGCATTCATAACGTAACTCACTCTGGATCATCCATCGAATAATTCCTTTCGTTCTTTCTCAACTTTCTTTAAATGTAAGCTATTGCTTTTCCTGGTCTTTCTGCCCCCTTGTTACGTGCATACTTAGCTTATCTTAGTTCCCACGCATGTCGGAGTCTTCGTGCAACTCATATGATCTCGAATATTACTTTTGATTTTACTTCCCATTCATTAGCCACGGTAGGTTCCACTTTCTTATGGAGTGCATACAATGTTGTAGTGAGACTGTTGTTACAAGACCATTTCCACTTTAGGTCACTGTGCTTAGGTTGAAGCCTTCTTTCTTATTTTCTCAGCTAGTCTTTCGTTGTAGTACTTAGGGAAGACCTTCTGACTCTTGTAAAGCTGCGAGCTTATTACATCGTATACTTGACGGAATTTTTGATGTTCTTCCTTGCCTATAATTATCCGTAGTTATTTATTTCCACGCCCTTGTGCTTGTAGGGTTGCTCCTGAACTGAAGTTTTGACTGTCTTCCCAGTGAGACTATCTTTTATTTTCATAACATTCATACATTACCCTTAACTACCCCGACTCCTATTTGAATATTTCTCAAGTATTACAATGTTATATCTGCAAGAATAAATTCCCCTTGTTGGGGTTCACTATGTTTATCTTGCACGATCTGTTGATTTGTCTGTATCCTCTTGTCTAGCCATAACTATGCTCTTCCTGAATCAACTACTAACTACTCATTGGCTCATTCTCATATAAATATTCTGCGTAATCTTTCATGGGTCATTTCCTTTATCTTAACTTACATCCCGTACTGGCTCCTTATCTATCAATAATATCTCAGGAAGGAACCCTTACCTCCTCTCCTTGACGTCGTGTTTGCATAATGTTATGGAATCATAGCATATCTGTAGGATTTGAATGAGTGCAATCTCATCCCTTTCTCATTTTTATCGCATTCTTCCTTTACCATTTCACAGTTACTAGAACCACTTAATTCTGACTTAATGCCACATCACACCATATTCCCCCTTCAGGGGAGCACTAATATTTAGTGCTATGATGATCTACGTATAGATGTTTTACCTTCTCATCTTTGGCATCTTTTCACATCATCGATGATCCTTACTCACCTCGCGGTAATCCTTATGTACCAAGGATAACGAAATTCCTCACTCGCGAGGGAGACACTTGGTGTAACTGGCACATACAGTCCCTTAAGCTTAACTTTACTCACCTTGCTTGCTTTAGGGAAGCGTCTTCCTGAATGACCTTTAAAGGGTATTCTTCTGTCGTCCATTCTATTTCGCCGGGACGCAATCTCTGAAATTCTCATGATGCCGACTATTACTCATTCCCTAGTTCATGTTTAGTTTATCTTGTTCATCAGTCCATGTTGATTTCTTATTACTCTAGGGTCTAATTGTTTTCTTTTGGTAATCACGATGGAGTCACGAACTTATTTCTTGAAGTGAGGATATGACTTTATGGCTATAGACTCTGTAATACTGTCATCTTTTTGATCTACCGTTGTCATCCATGTATCACATCTTACTCATAATGCTTCATTTATTTTCTTCTTATTTCCCGCTAACATTTATGTCTATCACTTTATTCTAAAAACTCGAACAAGACATTCTTTTGCTTTTAGCTCCCCTTGCTCCATCTACTGGCTCTTCGAGTTACCTAACATTCTTTCTCCACTAGGGATGGGAGCAACACTAAGGTAATATTTATCCCTTCAAGGCTTCCAGTGCCTATCTTTGTAGTATTCATATCTAGCTGTACTATTTTAGAGTGCACCCTCCGGGTGTCTCGCAAGGAGATCTATTAGCACATTTGCAATATCCTTCGGAAATGACAACTATCGCAAACAATTATCCATCATTTTGGGTTACCCTAACCCCAACTAGATCCTGACATCTTGCCTTCTCTTATACTAATTCTGTTAGCCCCCATAGGGCATAAATGAGATGGGTGTGGCCAATTGTACATACCTCTATTTTTGTTGAAGGTAACTCAAAAGGCTTATATTCCTCTACGATAATCTTTATTAGCTGGGTAGCTCGTACCCTTTTTCATCTTGCTTCTTTTACTTGCTGAAACTTTTATCTACCTTCCGATTCTCTTATTCCTTTTTACCATAAGAGTTGATAGACATTTTTGCCTTAGGGATCCTTATCAAGATGTTTTACACATCTTAGTACACACATGATCTGCTGAAGACCTCACATTTACTCATTATAAACATCATGAAAAATTGAGTTCCTCTGACTCAACTCTTCCACAGCTATATCTCTTACCAACCGTCTTTCTGGATGTAGGCATCGTCGTATTATGAATAAGATAGAGTTTAGGAAATTGAGTTCTTATAACTGAGCTCTACCACACGATGTAGAGTAAGAAGAAAGAGTGACAGTCCTAAATGCCCTGTAGCCTCCTTCTTATAAGTGTGGTGTACAACTGTCACGCCCCGAACCTAGGAGCGAGACAAGCACCCCATGCCTCACCTAACCTGGCGTACCAAATTGCGACTAAGGGACTTTGAACACATAATGTCATACTTTGGCCATGGGGCCACCTTGCAAGACAATTTGCGAAGCAAAATATAAAACTGAATGGAAACTAGCACTAACTAAATATCAATATAAAGCTAGGCCGACAAGGCCGTCATAGCTACTACAGCTGACAAACCACCAATTTATACAAACCCAACATAATGCACTAACCAACAGGATATGCCTACAAGCCTCTACTGATAGATGTACTGTGATCGGAACAGGGCCCCGACCTACCCATAACATATATACAGATATACATAAGATGTACACAAAACTCTAGTCCTGGCAACTCCGAAAGACGTGGAGCTTACCGATCAGGCGGAACTCGGAAAACACCTACTGAGGAGGTCTACCCGTCTGTCTGTCTGAACCTGCACGCATGAAATGCAGCGCCCCCAAAAAAGGGACGTCAGTACGAAATAATGTACCGAGTATGTAAGGCAATAAAATAACTGAAATCTGAAACTGAACTGATAATATGATAACTGAAATTAACTGGGAGTCAAAGATGATCTGGAGATATACTTACCTGCTGATACTGACTCAACTCCTTCAATATAGTAAGTAAAATAATTGTACGGCCTTATAAGGCTCGGTATATATAACTGCTCTGCCATAGTAGGCTCGCTTATAGGCGCTCGGCCATACTAGGCTATGTATCTCGACCATGCTGGGCTCGCTCATAGGCGCTCGGCCACAGTAGGCTCGGTATATAACTTTCCATCTGATCAGAGGTTGCCCAATAGGGGCCTGCCCATCGATTATAGCTCGATGGTAATGAAAATACTGTAATACTGTATATATAGG
Source organism: Nicotiana tomentosiformis (assembly GCF_000390325.3). NCBI lineage: Eukaryota > Viridiplantae > Streptophyta > Magnoliopsida > Solanales > Solanaceae > Nicotiana > Nicotiana tomentosiformis. Next base: position 53,972,816 of record NC_090819.1, read on the forward strand.
CTTGCTGCTCTCTTGACTGAAAGAAGACAATACTAAAATTGAATATAGAGTCTCGATAAGGAATAATATTGTAACTTATGAGACTAGAATAGTGTGAATAAATTCATGAATATGAACTTCTCTTTTTGTCTCATTACTAACACATGTAGCTACGAGATCATGCCAAAATGAAGGAAGGCTTAGCCTTAACATACCTTATCACAATCTTTTCAATCACCAAGTTGAACTCACCTCTTCGCACCTTAATCTACAAGAATGATAATAATACTATCGTTAAGTTACGAAAGGTACAACTATCGCACAACGAACGACAAACCTATTTTGTATTAAAACGGGCAGCATCTCCCCTATAATATGCCCTTCCTCCAACTTCAAGATAACACCAACAATACAAGGACAGAACAATAACAACATATATACATCATTTTCCAGCCCTATATACACCATCAAATACTACAAAACAGCCCAACACACCCCAATCTCTTCGTACACAAAACGACCACCGTAGTAGTGTCAAACGACCCGAAAATGTTATGACGAACGACCAGCCAACCACCCTACATTTATATGGTGTTTATAAACCCCCTTCCTCCTCCAAAACTCCACAAAATAGTAATAAAACACGCAGCCCAACAGCAACACAAAACAGTCCACAAAACAGTCCGCTACAAGTGAATAACTCGAACTCACGGCTTCCGATCACCATCCCGTGAGTTCTTACAAGTATAGAACGACTTACCATGAATTTACAGAAGAAAAAATGGATGAAAGAGAGCAGTAAACTCACCTTATTTGTTGGATAACTCAGCTCCTATCTTGGTTCTTCAAACTCTAAGTTTTACCTCCAATTGGAACTTGAAAGGGAGAGAAAATCAATTAGGGTTTGTGGGAAATTTTTGGGAGGATTCTTTGCAGAGCTTATGTCTGGTTATTATGCTCTATTTTAAGTCTAATATATGAAGAAAATAGGCCCTTAAAAGGCCTCTTTGGACGACCCGAAATGGCCCATTTTTGGGCTTTCATTTAAGCAAGTAGGTGACACACCTACTTGTCACCTAGCAGCTTGCGCAGTATCGCAAAAATGCACATATCTCTCTACTCCGATGTCGTATTGACAAATGGTTTAATGCGTTGGAAAATAGACTCATAGATCTTTAATTTGATGGGTGGAACACACCATAACTCTAAGTATATTGGGAGAAAATTGCAGTTACATTTGACCCAAAGTTTCAGTAAAACTTATGAATGTAACTTGTGATGACTTTCATCGACTTTTGTTCCACAACTCGCTTGACTTAAAAACATAACACACGGATGTAATACGACTAATATAAATCATAACATAATCTCTTTATCATGTTAATCACCCTAGTCTCACCCCAAAGGTACATGTTATAACATTCCCAACTTGTCGACTTTCGATGAAACATTATTTTATTTAATTGCTTTAGCTTCTGAACTGTCCAACCCTCTTTGTACTTGTTGTTCATGATCTTCAATATTTGTAACCTCAGAGGTAACATGATTAACTTACTTTATATACTTTTAAATATTATCTCATTTTTTGTCCTACATTAGTTTGCTTACGACGCATTTTTACATACGAAAATATAGGGTGTAACAACAACACACCCATAAACAAGACTCTACTACACACAGCTTGTAGACTCCCTAAGACAGAACTGCTCTGATACTAATTTTGTCACGACCCAAACCTATGGGCGGCGACAGGCACGTGATACCATACTCAACCGAGTACCAACATAGCATATCATTCTTATCGTACTTTCATTGGCAAATGGGCCAAACGGGCCATCATGGGTGAACCAAAATGAGCATGGGGGAGTACTCCATATAGGACGACCCAACCTGATAGAAAAACTTACACATGTGATATACGGGCCTATAAGGCCAATGTGATCCATTATATTCTTAACATATAGGCCGACAAGGCCATACAAGTATTCGTATACATGACATCTGTCTACAAGCCTCTAAGAGTACATACTTATCATAAAGGACGGGACAGAGCCCCGCCATACCAAACAAGAAACTCCGGAGCAAATGGAGCTCACCAACATCTTCCGCTGAGCTGATAGCCTACTTGGAGGACTCTCGACCTGTCTATCCTAACCTGCAGGCATGAAACGCAGCGTCCCCAGGCAAAAGGGACGTCAGTACAAATAATGTACCGAGTATGTAAGGAATGAAAATCAGTAAATAATAGACAATAGACATAAGAGAGACATGGAGTAAAAGACTCGACATGTATATCTGAATATCTCTATGAATCATTTAATATTATAATGTCATACATATGCATATAAATGTCATACCATGCATACGTATATGCATTCATAAGATCATTACGCATCTGAGGGCATCCCATCATATCATCTCGGCCACTGTGGGCAATTCATCAACGTATACCAGCTTATCAGGTGGTGGTGCGTATATAACGCCATAACCTTTTCCCATATCCTACATACATATAATATACGCGTATATAATGCCATCTGGTCATGGGTCAATGTACATGTATAAATGCATGAAATGCGTAAGAAATACGTTAATAAGATTTTCTCAGAATGTCATAAAAATAATATGCCTATCGGATAAACTTTATCAAATACATATTTTTCTGAGACACATGAACAGAAGATATAATAATAATTCATATGGGGAATCAAGAATATAAGCATCTCTAGCATTTCTATGAATAGAGTCATTTATGGAAGTTGTGCATTTGCTCGTTTCGTTTGTGTCGTATAGATCATGCCAAAAGAAAAGAAGGGATAGCCTTAACATACCTGAGCCGATTCTCTTGACAATCCCTTTAATATACGTCAATTGCAACAAATCACGTAACGGCGAGATCGGAGTAGGGAAAAATCCATATGATATTCTTGCGAAAGATTGCACTGTACTTCCTTAAAATTGCAACATCTCACGTTGCTAAGATGCTAAGATATTTTGTTTGCATAAAGTCACGTACTAAGGATTAGAATGCAAACTTTTTGAATTTGCTGAAGCAGTAACGTTCCCATTCCCTTTCTTTAGGAGTTCCATCCGTATTTCATGTAGTCAAAAGCACTTAATTTTGTGGTCTTAAGAGGTCTTTTATATAATTGGACGTGGACCCACTTCTTTGATGACTTAGCAACCAAAATCCTCTAAAGTTGCCACCAAGTTACATGTTTATGAGTCATAAATCTTGAAATTGGGGGCTTCCACGTTAAGACCCCCTTAAACTTATCCAAATTATTTTAATTTCTTAATTAACTTCATTACTTAATTAATCTCCCAACAATTAACCAATTTTTCACATAATTAAGAATCATCTCAAATTACTTAAAATACTACTTAATTTTAATACACCTTATACACCTGACTATCATGGCCATGTGGTACCTTGTATGGTACTAGTCCATAAATACCGAGTATTTTAGATCAGACCGTATTTCATCCCAAAATGTCAAACTTTGATGAAATTCCTTTTCTTCGATTTGCTTACCCTTTCTCCTTCACGAATTTACTCATCACGTGTTTGAAATAGCATAATGCTTATAATTTCAAAATAACCTCATTCCCAAACTTTACGTCGATTAACTTACGACGAAACTTCAACGTACGAAAATGCGGGATGTAACATCTTATTTCCGAGCTTTCATCAATTTACTTATGGCAAATTTTTACGTACGAAAACATGGGGTGTAACGAAAACCTCAAACGGAAGAAGCACGCTAGGACATAATGAGTTGGTCTTACGTTTGGAGAAGGAAATCCTGGAGCTGCAGGGTGAGCTGGAGCAGGTCCAAAATCTGACAAACCTTTCCCTTACTCTAAATGTCCCTGACATCAACCAGCAAAACACAACCACTCAGAACCAAACACTACCACAAAATACACAAAACCAAAATCCACCACTCATAGCTCTGAATCCTCCCGCGTCGCACCAGTATCATAATCTCGCACCTCCCTAAAACCTTAACCCACCACCAATGCAAACCCCTCAACAACACCATCCTCACCCGACCCAATATCCGCAAATCACCACTTATCTTACTCCTCAAAACACACCACAACTTACCCCTGACCCCCCTCAAACTTCAATCAATGATCACCCATATACCCAAGTTCCAGGAACTCATCAAGGCAACCCGATATACATGGAAACCTTATCGCATACCCCGCAACAAACCTTATACATACCTGAGCCAACCGAGAAGGACCTTCTCGTTCAAAACATGGCAGAAGAACTAAAGAAATTGACGGGGAGAGTTCCAGAGTGTTGAAGGTGGGAAGGGTGTTGAAGGTTTAAACTATGAAGATTTGTGTATCTAGCCAGATGTGGAACTGCTTGAGGGTTACAAACCTCCCAAGTTTGAGATGTTTGATAGCACTGGTGATCCAAAGCTACATCTGAGAACCTACTGCGATAAGCTTGTAGGAGTGGGTAAGAATGAACAAATCTACATGAAATTGTTCATGCGAAGTCTTACAGGAAATGCATTATCTTGGTATATAAGTTAGAATCAAATAAGTGGGCGAATTGGGTGAGCATGGCATCAGATTTCATGGATAGATTCAAGTTCAATACAGAGAACGCGCCAGACGTTTTCTATATCCAGAACCTCAAGAAGAAGCTGACAGAAAACTTTTGCGAATATGCTACTAGTTAGAAATCAGATACCACCAAGGTAAGGCCACCACTTGAAGAAGAACAAATGAACAAGTTCTTTCTCAGAGCACAGGATCCTCGGTATTATGAAAGGTTGATGGTTATCGAAAATCACAAGTTCTCAGACATTATCAAGTTAGGAAAAAGGATATAAGAAGGAATCAAGATTGGGATGGTGACTAATTTCGAGGCACTGCAAGCCACAAACAAATCCTTACAATCAGGAGGCATCTCAAAGAAGAAAGAAGTGGGTGCCGTGATGGTAGCCCAGGGCCCTAAGTCTCCTCTTACATACCAAACACCTCCACCCACATATCAACCATCACCTCCAAAATACCAATACCCCACAACCACCTACCATGCCTATAACACCCAACCTGCATATTATTATTAACCTCCACCCGCCCGCCAAAACCACCCAAAGCCACGACCAAATTTTGACCGCAGAGCTCCTAGACAATACACCCTAATCGCCGCACCCATAGCCCAATTGTATGAGAGATTAAAGGTCACCGGTTACGTCACCCATATTCCTGTTGTTGCTGTTGAGAACCCTTCCCAGTGGGTTAATGTAAGGCCCCGTAAAAATTTCCTAATGAATTATGATTTTAAAGTGCGCCAGCGGTATTTGGGAATAACGTATTCGAGTATTAAAGGATACCTATGGGATAGAGCCACATCATTTTGAAATAAAAATGTATGTTTAAGGTGTGTTGGAAAGTACTACGGAGTTTTGTGAATGGCAAGAATTTGTGTGGAATAAGTTGGATATATTGAGTGGAAAGGACGTCTTAATTAGCATCGGACCCGACATCAAATAAATTCCACTCCAAAAATTTAAATATAGGTGGTGATATACCTATCAAATTAAAGCTCTTTGAGTCTAGTTTCCAACACATCAAACCGTTTGTCATTTGCATATGTATACAGAAAGTTATGGCCATTTTACCAGACCTATGCCATATGCGCGCCCAGATGCGCGGCCGTGCATGTAAGGGATTTTTTGCCTCGTGTGCGTAGCCAGATGCGCGGTCACTTGCCCAGGTGTGTGGCCGTGCATGTAGGAGCCCTATAAATACCCCCAAGGCCGGGTAGAGAGAGGGGCTAAGTCATTTCTTTGAGCTAGGTTGTGTTGGTATTGTAGAGATTGTAAAATGAATTAATTGATAAGATTTATGGGTTGGGAGTGAATTGTTGGGCATGCATGTGCTAATGGAAGTTGTGGATGCCCTAGAGATGATTGTGAGGTGAATCATTGGTGTGGAAGGTGGTTGTTAGGTGAAGAAATTCCATTGGAGGAGATTGTAGAAAGATATGCACACTAGATGTTTGATAAAAAGTCTAAATGACTTAAAGTATAGAAATCTTGCTAATATTGGTGCAATTGTGTTGCATTGTTGTAGATTGAAGTTGTTTAGTATGGTGGAACATCGTAGTATTATTAAGGGACGAATTCCAGGTATGTTGGCTAAACTCTCTCTTAGACTTTAATTCCATGATGTTCCCATAAGTTTCAAGTATTGTTGGCTCAAGTTTCTTATTCCCATGTTCTGACTTGTTCCCAATAAATTCGATTGTCCCGAGTAAGCAAGTGTCGAGAACTATGTATTCACAATGTGTTCCAAATGTTTCTATCACATTATGTTATCCTTCGGGAATGTGTTCAAGAATGATATGTGTATTAAAATATTATGGCTTTGAGTCGTGTTTCAAATAGAAGTCCATTGTGCTTAACTTGGGAAGAATACTCCATGCGTCTAAAACTCCAATCTCTTATATGTGTACCTAAAATCTTGAATTAAAATACTTTGTTGTTGATAATCTATAAGGATGCTTGAAAGTGAAAGAAGGGGATTGGAGATGGAAAGTGTGGCCACCGTGCCAATAATGAGAGTTATACATGTGCCCAAATATGGTTGTTTTAACTAATGCTATGCTTTGTAAGTATTTCCATTGTGTAGCTCTTATATATATTCATGAGTTGAGATTGTGTATTGCCCTTTTGTGAAAAAGTATTTCAAGATTAAATGACGTGTTACTCGTTTATGATTTTAACTTGTGCTTCGATTGCCAACCATTTTACTCCATTTCTTAGAAAGAAATCCATTGTGTTTAAAATCTTCATTACTAATGAACTTAAAGTTGTGATTTCCGGAATATACTATATGTTGATGTGTCACGACCCAAATCGGAGGGTCGCGACGGGCACCCGGTGCCTTACTCAGCCGAGTACCAACGTAACATATCTTTCTTATCACACCATCATAGGTAAATGGGCCAGAAGGGCCATCATGAGAAAACTAGAATAAAACATAAGGGAATACTAGACATAGGACGACCCAATATGATATAGAGTATACACGTGACATACGGGTCTATAAGGCCGATATGATCATTTGTACACTCAAAACATAGGCCGATAAAGCCATACAAGTATCCATATACATGACATCTGTCTAAAAGCCTCTAAGAGTACATAAACGCCATAAAGGACGAGACAGGGCCCCGCCATATCAATCAATACATATCCAAATCATATTGACCAAATAGGCAACTCCGGCAAAAAGGACGTCAGTACAAATAAGTACCAAGTATGTAAGGCATGAATGAAACATGGTGTAAAGAACTCAACATGACTGTCAATCGTGAAACATTTATAATGTCATGCATATGCATGTAAATGTCATACCATGCCTAGGTATAGGAGTACATAACATCATCAAGCCTCTGAGGGCATCCCATCATATCATCTCGGCCTCTATGGGCAAAATCATCAACGTATACCAGCTGATACGGTGGTGATGCGTATATAACGTCGTAACCTTTTCCCATATCCCATATACATATAATATACGCATATATAATGCCATCTGGTCATGGGTCAATGTACATGTATAAATGAATGTAATGCATAATGAAGTAAGTCAATAAGATCTCTCGGATAAACTTTATCAACTTACGTATTTTTCTAAGACCCGTGGACAGATGATATAATAATAGGACCATTGTTAAGCTTACGGAAGCTAGAACTCAACACAAATGAGCCACTAGCTCATCTACAAAATTTTGGACAGCACCTCCCCTTATTCTTTTCACTTTCCTCAATTCCACAAACAAGACCAACATGTCCAAAACCTCAACAAACATATTACATCAATATCCAACCTTATATCCATCGCAATACATCACCAAAATAGTCCACACAATCTCATACAACAACCAAGTTCTACTTTGCGCTTTTCCATCCATATAACTTAGCTAGAACTTGAATACACTTCACTAATGACAACCAAAATATACTCAGGTCATACATACTGATTTTTAAGCCACAACACCACATAAAAACGAACTCCTAATAGTCCACAAATTACAACAACTGAAAACTTATTTTCAGATTATTACCTCATCAATTCTTACTCCCACAACTTAGTTAAGGCACAAATAAGATTAAACACAACATGTCCAAGACAATACTCCTATGTAACAGACATATAATAATATGAAACTACTCCAAACAGTCCATAACACCACAATAACTGCAACTCAATTTCCAGCCCCTACTTCACAAGTCTTTCACCAAACATCCTAGCTAGAACTTAGATAAACTCAAATATATGAAGGAGGGAGGGTTTTCTTACCTATATCAGATCTTATAGGGATGAAACAATGGTAGTATATTTCCCTTATGGCCATTAACTTGCTTTACATCAGATCCTTTAAGATTGGAGATTACCCTTTAACTTGAATTAAAAGAAGAAGAAGATTATCAACTTCTTGAGAGTTTGGAGTAGGTCAATTTGGGAGAGAATTTCTTGGCTCTCTTTATGTTTCTACTACTTGGATATTATGAGGATATATGACTTGATTCAGCCCCTAAAAGGGCCCTCTTGGCTAACCTACACATGTCCATTTAGGTGGACTAATTTGGGCCTTCTCTTTGAGCAAGAAGGTGACACACCTACTTGTCACCTGTTTGGTTAATTAATAGGTATCACATGCTGCCCTTATTCACTTAGACACATATCTTACCCTCATTTAATAGTCACGAAATGTGTTAAGTAGCTCAAGCTAGTAGGACGGGTAAGCAAGTAGCTCAAACAAGTATCCCGGTAAGCAAGCAACCATATTTTATGTATCCATTATCTCATTTGTTTTCCCAAGTCTCATTCAACTTAACTTACTTAAAACTTCTATAAACCTTCCTTATCCTTGTAGAGGGATTTCATTCCTTCAGAGCTTACATCAACCGACTTACGACGTACTTTTATGTACAAAAACATAGGGTGTAACATGATGTTTATGTCGATGATCCTTGAAAGTAAAGAAATAAAAGTGTGAAATATAAGATACGGCCACCGTGTCTTGGGATGAGGAATCATAAGTATGGCCAAGAGAGCCAATGGAATTATAATGATGTTGTGTATGGTTGAAGGTACTAACAAGGCTATATATAGTGTGAAAGGTAATGAGGTGAATATAAAATATATTTGTGCTTTTGTTTCCCTTGTGTGCAAATCAAAAATATTTTTGGGAGTATCATTAGCAAATTGAGGAAGGGTGGGTCATAAGGCCCATGCCCGAAAATACACATATCGGTGTAGGGGTGGATTATGATTATTCCCCTTGTTTGGGATGATATTGAAATATTGATGTGATTGTGGTTATTCCCCTTAATTAGGACGAGGTTGATATTAGATGTGAATTGGAAAGTCAACCCACATGGCATATGTGGGAAGGCAGCCTAGCCGATCGGGTGGAGATTGGATGCCATGTTACGCACATGGTGGTACTACTCTTGGTAACACCTTTCTTTCGCACCACATTGTTCGTGGGGAGATGGCCTAGCCGATCGGGCGTGATTGAACTTCTTGCTAAAAATACGGTGGTATATCGGTGCTAATGAGCCCAACCAATAATATATAATATTTTTCGTATGTTGAAAATTATTATGTTTTAACTTGGCATTTGGATATCATTGATTGTTATTTGTTGCTCCATGGTATTTCCCCTTCTGTTATTTGTGTTCTATTTCGAAATAGAACATTTAGCTTTACATACTAGTACTACTCTACATGTACTAATATCCTTTTTGTCGGGGGCGCTGCATCTTCAATGGATGCAGGTGGTTCATCAGCGGGCAGCTTTAGTCCTCATTAGTAGTCACTCTCTATTCAGCAGGTTTTGATGAGCCCTACTCTATTTCGGGCTTTATGTCATTTGACGTTGTATTTTGTGCTTTGAGGTATAGCCGGGGCCTTATCGCCGGAACTTCCATTCTTCACTTATGTTGTACTTAGAGGCTCCGTAGACAGGTTGTGGGTGGTATTCGATGTTGGAAATTGAACTAGAAATGTTGGTATTTGGCAAACATGTTTTTCATTAAATCTATAAACTTGTAATATTTTGGGAATCATAAATGAATATCCTTTGAGTAATGGAAAAAGAATGAGGGATACTTGTAATAAATGAAATTGCTAATGGTAATGAAATGGGTGTTGTTTATGAAATCCTTTCGATGTTTAATTAATGGAGTACATCTCCACTCTATTCATGGGCAAGGTCGGGTAGAAAGTATCTAGCACGCTTGCTTGACCGGGTTATTTTGGTTGAGCGCCGGTTACGCTCCCCGAGATCGGGGCGTGACAGTTAACCCCAACAAAACTTGTGCCTACCATTCAGGCATGAAGGGCCATACCATCGAAAAATGCCATATGTTGAAGGACAAGATTCAGACATTGATCGACACCAAAGTTATACAGGCAAAGGAAGCCGCACCAAATGTCCGCAATAACCCTCTCCCGGATCATAGGGGCGAGGGAGTGAATGTGGTAGAAACTGAGGAGGAATGGGACCAGGAGGGATCCATCAGACTTATTCGAGAGGGGGATGCTCCAAAAACATCTCCTGTCACCCTCTCGCCGATTGTAGTGCAAACCCAGGCACCATTTGAGGTCAAGGTAGCTACGCCTTTCACTATGATGGTAGCTCCCACACCATCTTATAAGTCTGATGCCGTCCCATGGGATTATGTCGTGGAGGCAAGAAGAAATGGAAAAGCCAAGTTGGAAGAGACAGGTTCTGCGCAAGGTATGACTAGAACTGGCAGAGTTTATACACCTGAAAATCTTGAACGAACAAGCAAAGAAGCTGCATCTAAGCCACCTGTAGTTGAGACGAGCATTGATTATCATTGGAGGAAGGAACATGCGAGAGAATACTCTGCTGTTGATCACCTGAACAAGACTCCCGCCCAGATATCCTTTTTGTCACTGTTGCAAAATTCAGAGCGCACAAGAATACCTTGATGAAAGTGTTAAGCGAAACTTATGTGCCCCCCGGTATCACTAGCGAGGAGATGGCTAACATGGTCGGACAGGTACTGGAGAGTCACAAAATTAGTTTCCACGAATATGAGTTACCGCCAGAAGGGTTGAGCCACAATAAAGCGTTGCACATCACTGTGCAATTTGAGGACAAGTTCATTGCCAGGGTCTTGATAGACGGAGGTTCAAGCCTGAACATATGCCCGCGGACCACTGTGAAAAGACTAGGTAAAAGGCCTGCATGAGATACAGATGGGAAGCATGAATGTGAAAGCGTTCGACGGATCCCAGAGATTCACTATTGGAGAAATCAACCTTGATCTACAGATGGGCCCGACCTGGTTTGATGTTGAATTCCAAGTGCTAGACATATCCGCTACCTACAACTTGTTATTGGGACAACCATGGATACACGCAGCTGGGACAGTCGCTTCTACTCTGCACCAGGTTTTGATGTTCGAGTGGAATCATCAGGAGGTGATCATTCATGGATATGGAAGCAACCTTATTTACACCAACCAAACCGTGCCAGTCATCGAAAATAGGAGGAAATTGGGAGGAGAAACATACCACCGCATTGAGCGGGTAAACGCAATTGAGAAGGATCTATGGTGGAGCAATAAGATAGAAAACATGTTGATGTGTTTGGGATATGAACCAGGCAAGGGTCTTGGCCGAAAACTTCAGGGGATCACAGAACCCATATGACCACAGTATCATGGAAGAACCTTTGTGCTTGGGTATGAATATACAATGCAAGAATACCAGGATTGGACACCGTCGTGGTGCACCGATTACTATCCGCTAGAACAACCCATACCACTGCTACACCAGATATTCCACCAAACTAATGTGATTTGGGGATTCGAGGAAGATGAGATTTTGGCCGATATGAGGAAGCTATTTCTGGACAAGGAAAATATGGACTGCAACACAATTTTAGAGGAGGAGGAGGAAGACCTTAATATTCAGACAGTGGGAGAAGGAGTTGTTCTCAAGAACTGGACTGTTGCACCGTCCCGGGCTTGTCGAGTACCAGGGTAGCCTTGGCAGAATTAGCATGACTTATTTTTAAATTGTTTTTGAGCATTTAAGATATTTTCAGTGTTTTGTTTTAAAATAATAACTCGAGCCATCGAGTCGTACTTGTTGATAATTTTATGTTTTATTAATACATTATTGCTTTTCGTTTATTTATTATTATCTTTCTCATTCTTTTCAGCGTAATTATTACATATCCTGATGAACCTATGAATGTGATATATATTGAGACAACGCAACATCAAGAAAGTGATTCGGAAGTTTTGGAAGATGACCTAATACCTTAGGAAATTGTCAAAGAAGTAGAGAATTGTGAAAACAAACCAAAATCCAACTTGGAAGAAACTGAGGCAGTTAAGTTAGGGGATTCTGAAACAGTCAATGAAACTCGCATAAGCATTCATCTATCATCGTCCAAGAAGGAAGAGTATGTCAGGTTTCTAAAAGAATGAGGTTTGCATCTTGGGACTCAGATTAGCCATCGACATTAATGTTCAAGAGTTGCTGGTAATCGGAGATTCAGATCTATTGGTACACCAAGTACTAGGAGAATTGGCTACCAAGAACACTAAAATATTGCCATAACTGCATTGTGTGCAAGATTTGATCAAGAGGTTCACGAATATTGCCATCTCATGGTCCGAAGGGAATTTGCATCATGTTTAAATTTCCGCAATAACCACATATATGTTTGCATACATCATGTTTTATGTTTTGCAGGTAACTCGGGAGGTAACCGTTCTACAAATAGGAGCAACCATCGCTCCGGATTCCGTTCACAATGTTCACATCATTCGACCATCTCAAACGTAAACCAATGATCGGCAATTGATTTCTCTTTGTTCCGTAACCACCCAAACATTTATCTCGAATATCAGTAACATTCAAATTCGCATTCAGAGCTCTACCTAAAATTGTCCGTTATTCATGACACTATCCTATCCAAGATATCCTTTTTCGAAACATCTGACTACTTTTATAGAAACTCCATTGGTTTCGTTCGTCATTGGATCCAGAACTACACATGACCTGATTCCCGTAACACCAGGGATATGTAGGCAACTCAAGAACAAGGGTTCGGGCCCATTTTTTCAAACATACATCATCTTCTCTCATTTCGGACAAAATTGGTCATCATTTTCTTTACCCGACAACTCTTTCATCATTCCCAGGTAAAGAGGGGAAGCTATTGATACTCAATTTTGCCCTCATATTTTATAAAGTATTCCATATACTTTCAAAATATTATTTTTACATTATTACCCAATTTACAAGGGTCATATAAGTATTTTCTATAATATTTATAATTCTTAAAGCTTTAAAATTGAGTTTTTTTTTGCATTTAAATTAAATATTTATTAATTATCCCTTCAAATTATTTTGGGATGATTTGATCATCCAAATTTATTATTTTTACCAACGCGTGTGTTTTATAATATTTTACTTCATTTCATATAATTACGTTTGCATTTTTGAACTATTTACGCATTTTTGCAATAATAGCCTATATTTTACAATTAATTGCATTTATCATTTTATTCAGGGTCAAAATAATTTTGTATATTTTCAGCTATTATGTTAAAATATTAAGTTGCATAAATAGTATTTTTAAATTTATTTAGCAATTTTATTAAATTGTTTTTCCCTTAATTTCTTGTATTTAAAATCTGGCCCAAAACAGGTCAAATTTCGGACCCAATCCACCAGCCCATACCCTAAACTCCAGCCCAATGACCCCTAGGCCAATACTAGCGACCCACTACCCCATACTCGTCCACTAACCCGATCTGCATTCCATTAAATCCTAGCCGTTGATCTCCCAAGATCAACGGCCCACAAGCCATCTCTCCTCTTCTAATTAACTTCACCCCAAACCCTAACCTCATTTTACCCTGTCAGCCGCCTCTATACTCTCTCAAACCTTCCCCTCTCCTCACAAACCCTAGTCGCCACCCCAATTCTTCTCCGAATCCAACTCATCCATGGATTCTTACCATGATTTACTTACCTTTCACGGATTATACCGCTATTACCTGCGTAAATATGGTGTTACATAGTACTTGCCCATTTTTGGCAAGTACCAGTCTCTGAATCAAAGGAAATCGGCTTCACTCTCCAAGATTTGGACGATATTTCATTTGTATACGTTCATAGAAAGGCTTTGAGGGTCTGATTCACTGAGATCTCCGGCCAATTTATGATCCAAGTCAAACTAGGGTTTACCTGGTTTGTTCTCCTAATTTGATTCTGAATTGATTTTTTGTATGTTCTTCTTTCCTTGTTCATGTTCGATTGACTGTATTTCCTTATTTGTGTGTTGATTTTTATTGCTATATAAACTCCCTTTCCTCATTTCCCCTCGAAGACGAAAAACTACTCTTATTGCTACTTCTTTCTCAAACTCACTCACTCTAAACTATTCTAAGATTATACTCTTGGCCGGCTCAAAGGCAAGGCCACCAGAATCTGACTATTAGACCTCTCTCAGTGTGAGCAGTGTGTGTGGTTCATCTGAGATCCTTGGGAACTCTAACATACTGAGAATCTTGGGGTTTCTACTGCTCTCTCCTTGTTACTGATAAGCAAGCAACTGGCACTAATTTTCTACCTTATTAGCTTGTTAATTCTTTAAACTGGTGAGTAATAAGGCTCTTATAATTCCATTATCTTTTGCTTGTGTTCATGTCATTTAGGACTTTGTGAATCCATATGCTATTGTTTCTTTTATTCGTATTCATGTTTGCCTTAGCATTATCATGTACCATGTGCTTTGCTAGTATCTAAACCTACTTGAATTCTGAGCTTCGACCCAGGCTTGTTATATGTGGGTAATTTAAATGATTTCTGATTACCTTTAGCCTGCTCTGCTATTTTGATCACTTATTACTCTTCATGGATCCTTTCACATGCCTTGTGTTGGATTCTTGTATTCTTATGGGGATTATATCCTGCCCAGAACTTGCTTGAATGAATTACTTTTTATGAATCCTTCATGTATGTTCTATTGTTTCCCTGCTTTATGCTTATATGTGCCTTATGTGCCAGCTACCGTCTCAGTGTTTTAGCCAAGCATGTTGCTCTCTAATGTGGTGTTTGGTCAATACTGCATTCTTTATTATTGTCTAGATTTCTAGATAAATCCCAATACACTTAGTTTCTATTATCGTGCATAGTCTACTGACTTAATTCTGAAGTATGTCTATTCTATTTGACCATAAGATTGACATATCTTCTTACCATGATGTCTTTGGACTTAGGAATTTTTGTGTTACACTCAGCATGATTAGGATTCTTATTGACTGTTATAGACCATGCCTACTTGCTTTTTTACAATATGTAATTGCCATTCTCTGACTATAACTCTATCAGACCTTCATGCCTTTGATTCCTAGTTTTAAGATCCCTTTTAGGCTAATTCTGGCTCATGCTTTACTCTAAACTTGTTGTTCTGGAAAACTAAGCATGTATGTGTGCTTACCCTGTTAACCTAAGTGACATGCCTCTCTAACTCTTCTAATGTTGCGCATGCTATACTCTTTCACTTGTTGTGAACCTATGTTGTTAGTTTTCATGTCAAACTCACCATGTGGAAACTAAGTTCTACTGGTTGTCGTAGTTTCGTGTTCAAGCCCTTGTTTGACTAATCCTGTCACTCTAGCTTCTACAATGCAAGTGCCAATATGCTTTATGTGAATCATGCTGAATATCATGTAATCCTGTCTCAATAAGGGATTGCTTCAGGGCTGTTTAATTGATTGCTATGTGTTGTTCGTTAACTTATATAGTTAAGTGGTTAATCTATAATTGCTATGTTTGGTATGAGTTCATGTGTGACCCTGGGCTGTGAAAATGGACACACCCTCTTGTTTAAGATGCGTTTGGATCTATGTCTGCTATTCGTGTGAAAGTGAGCATGTTGAAGGCCCAGACAGTACTGGTGTCACGACCCAAAATCCAACTAGTCGTGATGGCACCTAACCCAATCCGCTAAGTAAGCCAGTTATCAACTATCCAATTCCAATGAAATTTAATAAGACAATTAAGTAAAAGAAAATATCTAAATATTATACATTCCCCAAGGACTGGTAGTATAAATCATGAGCTTCTAAGATTAGAATTTACAAAGCTGGTATGAAATAAATACATCATCTGTTCAAAATGTACATAAACATATTTTTATAAATCTAAGGCTACCATGAACAAGAGACAGCTACGACCAGAACACACGTACGTCTCCTAATCCAGCTCACGTCGATCCCAGCAACATCAGCATCCAATATTTGCACGCAAGGTGTAGAAGTGTAGTATGAGTACAACTGACCCCATGTACTCAATAAGTAACAAACCTAACCTTAGGTTAAAAGTAGTGACGAGCTAGAACGAAGGTCGGGTCCAACACCAATAGCCAACAACAGTCCGTAATAGCGTAAAGCAAGTAATATAAGAAGTAACTCGGAGATAAAATGCACAGCTTAATCATGATTTCTAAAAAGAGTTCTGCCTCTCAAGTGTATCAGTGAAAACTCATGTCTTTTACCAAAGTTGCCAAAATTGAAAACAGTAATTTTCACAAAAATCCTTTCAACAATAAAGATTTTATTGTTTCATGATATTACTCAAAGGCATAATGGTCTTATTATGACACTCCAAAAGATTTTATTGACGTACTTCTCATGCATTGCATTCATTTACATTGATCCATGAGTATACAGGGCTCTAATTGGTGAAGCCAGTGGCTCGTTTTGTACAAGGTTCTCTAATTGATTGAGCGGAGGCACTACTAGAAATCCGGTAAAAGTCGACCAAAAAAACCGACAAACGTTAGTCGGTAATGGCAAAAAACTGACCAAAACGCGACCATTTATATGTGGACGGTATTTTTGTGGTCGGAAAGGCATACCGACCAAAGTTGGTCGGAAATTACCGACCAACTTTGGTCGGTCAATTAAATTAAAAAAAATATATTGCAAAAAAAAACCGACCAAAGTTGGTCGGTATTTTAATTATGTAATAAAAAGATTCACCATCTGGGAATCGAACCGAGGTCTGTACTGTGGCAGGATACTATTCTACCACTAGACCATTGATACATTTTATTTTAAGACTATCTTTTATTTGATTTATACTCTTTAATTGAATTTTCGCACAAAAATAACCGACCAAAGTTGGTCGGTTTTATTAAAAAGTAAAATTACCGACCAAAGTTGGTCGGTTTTTTTAAATGACCGGCCGAATTAACCGACCAATTTTGGTCGGTTTTTTTTATATTAATTTTTATTTATTTTAATTAAAAAACCGACCAAAGTTGGTCGGTTTCTTGAAACATAAATTTCGCGAGACACAAAAATAGTTTCCCGCATTTTTGCGCCAAAGAAAACCGATCAAACTTGGTCGGTTTCGTAAAAAAAATATATATATTTTTTTTTTGAAAAACCGACCAACTTTGGTCAGTTTTTTGGTCGGTTTTTTGACCGACCAAAGTTGGTCGGTCGATCTTGATCGGTTTTTGTCGAATTTCTAGTAGTGCGAATTTGCTATGTACAATATGCCTTGTTCGCGTCAGCAGTCTGATTCCAAAATACCTGCAAAGGATTCAAAGTTAGTAGTAGTTATACCAGGAGAATTTTGAATCTATAGATAATAGGATTTTAACTTGAAAATAATTGAGTTACATTCTTCCTAAGGCTTTTTTTGAAATGCATTTGCAGTAATAGTTGCATCCACCAAATCATCGACATCATAAACAACATCTCTCAACTTTTTTAGCCAATCTCTCACTTCATGGTTCTTTGGTTGCTGCTCATTTGCATCTAAAAGTATAGCTTTGATGGATGATAAAGTGCTTTGGAGTTTTTTAGCTCTATCTTAACATTCCGAGCTAGACTGATCTCATATATATCAATTAAAGAAACTTTTGCCAAATCTCGTTCAAAGAACCTGGGATCCGAAAAAACTCATTTAACCGAATACCATTAGAAGTTGTATGAACCAGTTCAATTAGAGCGTAATGAACGTAAAAGATACAACAAATCTTAACATACTTGGATTGAGGCTCAATTAATTGGTATACTTGGCTTTCAGCTACTTTTGCTTTTATAAGAATTCTAGACACAACATCAAAATATTAGACTATATAGTAGGTGAACAGAAGGCAATTGGAACTATCTTGCAGATTAGAAATACAATATCCAAAAATTAACTAGATTCACGTCCATTGTTAATTTCATAATTCAAGTTCATAGCTTACTACGCAATAGTATTCTCAAAAGTATGTTGATTTCTCTTCAGTAAAGAGAAAGCTGATTGCTTTACAATTAACAATATGCATTACTATTTTAGGCAACGGTTATAAACGTTTAGAGCTATATATTTCTCAACCCCAAGCATAATGATAGCCCAATAATTGAAGTTGAGCCTGTTGTAAATAGGGATAGCAAATGGTGAATCTATAAGAATGCAATTTCTAAATTACCACAATTCTCAAGGAAGTACTTTCTAGCAGAGGCTAGCCATATGGACTGCCAATCGAGATACATTTAATAATTTAAATTTAATATTGGATAAAGATATGGTTTGTAGAAGCTGATAAAGTAAATCGAGAAAACCCTATTGCATAAAGAAGCCCTAAATTTTCAAAACCCCCAATAACATAATATGCACATACAAGAACAAACCAAAGAAACACTAAAATTTCAGAAAACCTCACATAGAAGAGTAAGAAATGATTAAGAGTGTTATACCCTTAGGCAACGGTTATAAACGTTGCAATAGAATTCTATAGCAACGGTTATATCACTGTTGCCAAAAAAGTCGTTGCCGTAGGTCTAATTTCTAGTAGTGCTAACACCCATACTAAACTCCATGTGAAAATTGACCCCAACTCTTGTCAGGTACTATTCATCCAACAACCATTTCTGCTGTCTGCAAAACAGAATTCGACAGGCCGTAACTCACTTCTGCGGTCGCGCATAAAAAATGTGCAGACCGCAGATCCCTTTTACTTGCAGACATGTATTACATTCATAACCTCACTGTGTCCAATTGTTTCTCCCTTACCTACATAAGTCCTGAATGTGTTGAACAATTAATTGCCACTAACAACCTTCTTTGATTTGATGTAGACAATGGTTCGATCAAGAGGCCGAGGCGACACTTCAAAGGGTAGAGGTCAATCTTCTCGGGGTCGAGGTAGAGGTACCTTGCCCCTTGGCTAGCCTAAGACTATCAGGAAAAAAACCGCAGCCGGCAGAAGGACATGTGTACATCTCTCCGAGTTTAGCTCCTATGTCCCGTCTAGGGAGGTGACAGAGGGCAACTCAGCCTCTGTTTAGGAGGAGCAGACGGCCATACAGTCAAGGCTGCAAGCGAGATACCAGCTCAGGGATGAGCCTTCTTCATCTCACAGCATCTCCGAGGGGTCGGAGAGTGATAGTCAGGTTTCTAAGCCATTAGCTACACTAGTCTCAGAGGCACAACCTATATATAAGATCCCCGATGATGGTAGAGGGAGAGATGATATAGCTATAGGCCTGGAGAGATCAAAGAAGAAGGAGGTCTGGGAGGATAGATTTGTTAGCTTGGCCGCCTTCACTAGTTTTCGTATGTGGTAGCCAGTGAGGTCGTTGACTCTCGAGCGACAGTTCTTATTGAAGGATTTGGAGACATACAACCCGGTAATCTTGAGGAAATTCAGAGCACGAAGGCGTTGGATATGGTTGACCGAGAGAATACCTCGTCTGAGAATTCTATGCCAATGTTGCTCATATAAAGAAAGGGACGGAGGTGACCAAAGTACGCAACCTCAAGGTGAGTTCTAATCAGCATACGCTAAACGTGTACTTGGGCTTCGAGGATGTAGAGACAAAGGAGTATCTGAAAAAATGCATAATGAAGGAAGAAGTCCGACCTTGGATGGCTGAGATCTTAGCACCACCAGGACCGCCACCACCATGGATTACCGCTGGGGTTCCCATTCAGTGGAGCACTTTGAGTTTTTAGGCAATGGGGTGGAAAACCTTTGTTTGTAGCAGATTGGATCCATGCCAGAATGAGACTGTACCCTATCAATGTGGGTGCTGTGATGTCGGCCAACATTTCCGTAATTGCACGGCAGGATACCAACACTATCATAGAGTACCTCAATGATGCAAAGGTACAGCCGAGTGATTTTGACACCAAGGTGGAACGAAGAAGCCATTCGACTGGTGTTCACTGATGGATGCAAGCAACCCAAAGAAGAAAGTCCAGCATTCTACCACTACAGGCCAGTCTGATGAGCCAACAGTGGTAGCTTCCGAGACAGCAGATCTTCCATCCACCTCTGCTGAGCCTTCTACCAATGCCGCTGCTATGTCTCTGCCATCATCCTCAGCTCCTACCACAGCCCCTAGAGCAGCTCTGAAGCTAGTGCATGTGCCTACAGTTCCACTATCTGCTCTCCGAGTCTCCTAGACATTGGCGAGTCATAACAACTGGATGCAGACAACTACTTCTAAGATGTCTGACTTGTCTAATAATTTTGTAGCGCAGTCCACTAGTCAAGCACCACAGGCCCCTTCTAACATTGATGAGATATGCTGAAGAAGATTCTAGAGAACCAGAAGACGATCATGGACACCTTGGTACAACACGGGTTAGTTATTGAGGAGCTAGGAAAGGAAGTGAAGATGAGGAAGTCCCAGGCAAGCAAGATATTAGTGGACAAGCTCCGAAAGGAGGTGACTAGACTTGTCACAGCCGGAGACCTGCCTTTTGATATGCTGCTTGACCCGCCCCAATCCGCCCCAGATCTTTTAGCATCATCTGGACCGGTAGAACTAGCTGGCTAGTCTGAGGAGCTAGACCTTGATGCCGACACTGCTGAGGCAGTATGTGCGATGTTCAACAACCCGACCTTGATACTCTTATTTTGCTAAGCATTGGCGACAATGCTTACTTTTATTCGGGGGGGGGGGGATGGAGTTCATTTTATACATTGACACATTTTGGATACATTTGGGTTGTAATAAATTGATGATTCTCTCTCTTTTCTTATTTGTATTTATCTATCTTCTCTCTCTTTTCTTATTTGTATTTATCTATCTTTAGTAGTTATTGTTCATTAGCTTCTTTATTTTTCCATTTTAGTTTTTGTTTTATTAAGTAGCTTTTTTTTATGCTTTCGTAGATAATAAGCCTTTGGTTTTCTTAACGCCATAGTTCTTTCCAAAGGTAGTTTTTGTGTGAACCGGGTGACTCGTCCCAACGATGGATGGCGTGACAACTTTCTTAAGGGAATGAGTCCGTTTTTGTGTTTAGGTAATAATAGTAGTAGTAAGAGTAATGAATAAAAAGGCCTAATCAAGTCATTCTCGAAGAGTTAATCATGCTTCATTTGGTACCAACACACTTAACTACGTGCTTATGGTTAGAGACAAGGTTTTCAAAATAAACAGCTCTAGTTATTGACTTTGTGACTCTTGAGTTGACTTTGGTAATCATCGAGTGGTTTATTGGACCATAGTAATCTTTAATCTTAAATGTAGTTGTTGTAGGCTCTCGACTCTATCCTCTTTACAATCTAGTTGCGTGAGGGGTGAGATGAATTATTGCTAGTCCAAGTATCTGTGCGGATGGTCTAGAACTTGCCCCGAAAGTGTTTCAAGGAGAAATCCTATGTTTTTCTTTGTTTGAGAAGTGATTGTAGGCTTTCCTTGGCCCCTTTGAGCTTTCTATTGCCAACCAATGTCGTTATCCCTAGTCAACCGCCTTGGAGCCTCTAGCCTTTCTCATTTGATAACCATGTTATAAGCCTTTACCCGTTTTATCGTGACCCTCTCTTGGCACCCGGACTTTCCATAACACTCTTGTGAAATAAGTGGCTTAAATCATAAGTTTGGGGGAGATATGAGGAATTTCAAACGGGTATCAAGGAGCAAAAAGAGAAAAGAAATGCAAAAAAGAGAATAAGTGGAAGGGTTGATAGATTCAAAAAGAGGTAATGATCCCTAACATGAGCATCAAAAAGGGAGAAAAAGAATAAAATGAACAAGAAAGAGTGATGTCAAGTCTCTTTAGCCCTCAATGAAAAGAAAATGCCTCTAAGAATTGGCAATTGTGAGCTGAGAAATGAAAATGTGTAGTGCATAAGAAAGGCGTAACCACTTACCCATATGGTATCCTACCCTAATCCAAAATCCTTCATTACAACCCGAAAGAAGTCCTACTTTATTTCGAACTGAGTGAGCTTACATTAGTGGTGATCTACATGAGGGGCAAGCCTATGGTACTTGAAGCCGTACTTGTGACATTCTCTTGTAAGAGAAGAGTGAACCTTTGATGAATCTTAAGATTGAGTGCTAACGTTTTAAGTGAGCTTGGAAAATGGAAGGTAGATGAGGAAGAGTTTGGAGTACACCATGACCTACATGATAGAACAAGAGTCCTTGAGGAGTAAAGTCAATTCTTGAAGCTCAAATGTCACAATAGAACTATATGTGCATGAATATTTGACTAGTCACCTTGTTGATAATGCATGAGTAGTATGGGTAATTGTTCGTCCCAACTGATGTATGAATGACTCACCATTGACTCGCTAAAATGACCTTTAACTTTGAGGAGGTGGGATCTAATTTGTTTGCTTGAGGACAAGCAAAGACTTAAGTTTGGGGGAGTTGATAAGTGTGAATTTTGACCACTTATTTGCACCTTTTTGCTTCTGTTTTAGTCCAAAAGTATTGATTTATGTTCCTAACACTAACAAAAGTGTGCAAATTGCAAGAATGTTGAAAATTTGGACTCCCATGAAGAAATCCGACTCAAAAAGTAATGTTCTGACTCATAAGGCAAGAAGGGGTGCATAACATATGATGTGCGGTCCGTAAAGGTATTTCGGCGGCTGCAGAAGAAAGTGTGGACCGCAGAATTCCTTCTGCGGCAACAGAAGAAGTGAAGAAGCCCAGTAGACTTTAAGTTGATGTGTGGACCGCACATGAATTGTGTGGCCGCAGAACAAGGTCCGCACTGACAAAGAATTCAAAGTTCAGAGAGTGTGCAAATGACCAAGACTTGAAGCTTTGCCTGAAGTGCGGACCGCACAAGAATTGTGCTGTTGCAGAATCCTAGTCCTTGCAAGCTGAAGCAATATATGGATCGCACATGGAATTGTGCGTCCGCAAAACCTCCCGAGGGGCATTTCTGTCAGTGAATTTTAGGCCATTATAAATTGACGAGAATCACATTTTTAGGTCAAGTTTTGAAGTTTGAGCTGCTTTAGCTGATGTATTTTGCTATTTTAGGAAGTTTGTGACTATTTTGGGATTTAAACATCATATTTTATCATATTAATCTTAGGTTATGAGTTTAATTAGTACTTATTCTTTGTTTTCTTCATTTTTTCATTATGCGTAGCTAGACACTTACTAGGGTTGTGACCCAACCCTAGTGTGTAAATCTTATGGATATTAATATAATGCTTGATTATGATTTGGGGTTGATTATTTAGCTTTGTTTGTACTTTAATTTTATAATTAATGGTTGCAAACATTGATTCATGCCTATTTGACTTGGTTCTTACTTGAGAAAGAGGTACCTAGTCTAGAAAAATTTGGCTAACAAGAAATTGGGCTAATTAAGGGTTTGATTAGCCTAATTGAAGGGTTTGAACTAGAGATAGTGAGAACCCGACTTGAGCTCATATTAACTATTTAGCTTAATAGCCATTTGGGCTTGAAAATTCCAAATTGGGCAAAATCACTCTGTGACCAAGAGGTATTGAGTGGGAACTTAGAGTTGAGAGCAATAATACACCCCGATCAATAAAACAAGTGTTAACGTATTTAACTTACTAGGCGAACACCTAGGTCTTAACCAATTGGAAAAAACAACAAAAACAATCATTTGCTTTCTAGTTTCTTCTCTTTAGCTTTTAATTGTTAGAGATAATTTAGAAGTAGACATCAAATCCCTTTGTTTGGAAGTGCAATCTAGTTGTTCCATTTTCTCTCGTCAAGTGTATACCTCTAATACCCATATTAAACTCCCTGTGGAAATCGACCCCGACTTGTGGGGTACTATTCTTCCAACAACCATATCCACTCACTATTGAGTATGGATTGGACGTGGATCAGGCTCTATTGGTCCAATTACGTCCATGCACCAAGCAGCGAACGACCAAGGCGAACCCATTACATTCAACTCGTTAGGCAAAACCCGAATGAAATCTCTGTGGATCTGGAACTGGTGACACATCTGCACATAGAGGATACTATCGCTTTCCATGGTCATCCACAAGTATCCGGCTCTCAAGATCTTCTTGGCTAATGTGAAACCGTTCATGTGGGGTTCGCACGTTCTAGCGTCTATCTCTTCTACAAGTCTGGTTGCCTCAGTGGCATCTACACATATTAACAAACCCAAGTTCAAAGTCCTCCTATACATGACTTCCCCATTAAGAAAAATCTAATTTTCCAACCTCCTGAGCGCTTGCTTCTGACTATTAGTAGCACTCTCCGGGTATTCTCTTGTTTCGAGGAATCTTCTGATGTCGTGATACCATGTTTTACCATCTTGCTATTTGTCTAAATGAAAATAGTACATATGTTGATCCCTGATCTCTGCCTCGATAGGGTCGATATAACTCTTATTTAGGTACTGAATCATGGGTGATAGGGTTGCAAGAGCATCATCAAATTCATTCTGGATCCTAGGAACATGCTTGAACTCAATCTTTGTGAACTTCTTGCATAACTCATTTACACGGTGCAGGTATGGAAGGATCTTGAACTTCTTGGTAGACCACTCCCCTTGTACTTGATGTATCAATAGTTGAGAAACCCCTATGACCAAAAGCTCTTTGATGTTCATATCGACTGCCATCCTAATCCCAAGGATGCATGCTTCGTACTCGGCCATATTATTGGTGCAAGGGAAACTTATCTTTGCTGATGCAGGATAGTGTTGTCCTTATTCCGAAATTAGGATTGCCCTAATTCTTTCTCCTTTGAAATTCGCTGCTCCATCAAAAAACATTCTCTATCCAGGGTATGATTCTGCCATATCTTTTCTGGCGAACAATACCTCATCGTTGGGAAAGTACGTAGTGAGTGGCTCAAAATCCTTGTCGACTGGATTCTCTGCGAGGTGGTCGGCTAAAGCTTGTCCTTTGATAGCCTTTTGGGTTAGGTACACAATGTCAAATTTTCTAAGAAGAATCTGCCATTTAGCTAACTTTCCTATAGGCATGGGCTTCTGAAAGATATACTTGAGCGGGTCGAGCCGAGATATCAGATGCGTGGTGCATGCTGACATGTAATGCCTCAATTTCTGGGCGATCCAAGTCAAAGCATAGTAAGTTCGCTCTATCAAAGTGTATTTGGCCTTACATGGTGTGAATTTCTTACTTAAGTAGTAGATGGCTTGCTCCTTTCTTCTAGTTTCTTTGTGCTATCCCAACATACATCCAAAGGCGTTATCCAAGACCGACAGGTACATCAATAGTGGTTTCTCGGGCTCAGGGGGAACCAATACTGGTAGATTTGACAAATACTCCTTAATTTGGTTGAAGTCTTTCTGACACTCTTCTGTCCACTTTGTGGCAGCATCCCTTTTCAGTAACTTGAAGATAGGCTCACAAATTACTATAGACGGGGCTATGAAACGGTTGATGTAATTCAGTCTACCCAGGAAAATCATCACATCTTTCTTGCTCTTGGGCGGTGGCAACTCTCGAATGGCTTTGATCTTTGAAGGATCCAATTCTATCCCTTTTCTACTCACGATGAAACCTAGCTGTTTTCCAGTAGGGACTCCAAACGCACGTTTTGCATGGTACAACTTCAAGCAATACCTCCATAAGCGTTTGAAAAATTTCCTAAGGTCATCCAAATGTTCTTAACTTTTTCAAGATTTGATGATGACGTCTTCAACATATACCTCGATCCTTTTGTGAATCATATCATGAAAAAGGGTCGACATGGCCCTCATGTAAGTAGCACCAGCATTTTTGAGACCAAATGGCATGACTCTGTAGCAATAAACTCCCCAAGGTGTAGTGAAGGCTGTCTTTTTTGCATCTTCTTCGTGCATCAAGATCTGATGGTACCCGGCAAAATAATCCATGAACGACTGCAGTTCATGCTTCGCATAATTATCGATGAGGATATGGATGTTTGGTAAAGGGAAGTCGTCCTTCGGGCTGGCTTTGTTGAAATCTCGATAACCCACACATATCCTAATCTTCCCATCTTTCTTGGGTACTGGGATAATATTTGCCAACCAAGTTGGATAATTGGTGACCCTCACTACATTTGCCTCTATCTGCTTGGTTACTTCTTCCTTTATCCTCAAACTCAGGTCAAGCTTGAATGTTTTAGGTTTTTGCTTGATTGGTGGTGTAGCGGGATCAGTAGGCAATCGATGTGAAATGATATCCGTACTTAACCCAGGCATGTAATCATATGACCATGCGAACACGTCGATGTATTGTCAGAGAAGCTCAACCAATTATTCCTTCCGCTCTGCTTTTAGATGAATGCTGATTCGGGTTTCTTTTATGTCTTCCGGGCTTTCGAGGTTGACCATCTCTGTCTTTTCAAGATTAGGCTTTTTCTGGCTTTCCACCTATTCTATCTCTTGTGGGAGATTATCTGGCATCATACTCTCGTTGTATTCCTTGTAATCTGGATCATTTTGCTGGGTTTCATTACGTGTCACAATTTTAAAGTGGTAAATAAAGTTGCAAAATTTTAAGAAAGCAATTATTTTATTTCATTCAAAGAGGAACATCTGAGCGGTCAAAGAGGCAAATGACAAAAGGGTATAGACGCGGTTCAGGCCTCAATTGACCATGCGCTTTTCTTCAAAAATATTACAATTCCACACTACCAAGTCTCCCGGTGAACCAAAGATGGGCTGGCAGTCCAATTCCGTAGGTCCTCTACTGGTTCGGCATCCCGAATGGTCGGTGTCTTGATATCAATTCCTTCGCAGCATTGCTTAATCGTGATCACGAACAACCTTCCCATCCCATCAACGATATCGTTATCTGGCGCTGAGCTCTAGCCCGTACCCGAAACATGCTCTGGCACAAAAGCCTTTTTCCCGGGGCTACCGGTACAAGTCTTCCCAATCGGAGGCTGATACCCTATGCCGTCTCTTCCTTTCTGCCCATTTGGCTAAATCGGTTCTGTTATCCTGTCTGATCGGGCTCCCAGTCTAGTTCCTGGTCTGTAACCATATTTCATCATTTCTCCCATGGCCATCTTTGATCTATACGGTGAATGCATCCTAAAGTTTTGCTGAGTCTCTTCTATTAGGGCTGCGTGTTTCAGATAAGCTGACTGACTCCATTCACTATGGACTATGATCTCTTGACAACCTCACTCGAATTTCATGCACTGGTGTAGGGTAGACGGGACGGCCCCTGCCATATGTATTAGGGTCTTCCCAACAGTAACTTTGATGAAGAGGAAATATCCATCACTTGGAATAGTATGATAAATTCAACTGCTCCAATCTACAGAGCCAAATAAATTTCTCCAATGACATCCTTCCACGACCCGTCAAAATCCCTTAGTCTTACATGACATTCCCTGACTTATCTCATGTTGATACCTAACTCTCGTAGATTAAAGAGTGGGCAGATGTTAACTTTTGATCCTCCATCAACCAGATGTTAACTTTTGATCCTCCATCAACCACCTTTGATAAAAAGCTCTTCTCTCCGTAAAGTGATCATATTTTCTTCCACTATTTTCCCAATTATTGCTGCCAATCCCTCACTAGTAGTGTTGCTTGGCATGCTCACCCCACTTAACACATTCATCAGGGCGTCTTTATGACTGTCGGAACTCATCAGAATTCTGCGGCCTCGAGATATGTTATATTTCTTCTCTAAATCTATTCCCTTCCCAAATTCCCTCGGTTTGCATCCTCAGGAGCATAGCACCTCCCCGACCTAGTCATACTATGGGCAACCGTTGAATCTATCATCTTGGCTTTCCCCTTCTTCCGATATGTCCACGGGACTGTTTTGTATTCCCGATCTTCTTCGTTCATGGCAGCAGCGGCGGGCTGTTGTTGGTAAGTCTGAGCCATCACCATAGGTTTCAATTGTATTGTAATCATCAGAATCCTTTGAGGTGGTACCCTTGCCGCCTCAGCATTTTCTATCGTGACAATGGTTCATTTTAAGTCGTATTCTTCATCCAAGGTGATGATGTTAGCCCTTGATTCTAGTGATTTGGCAGCAGATTGAGGTTCACATTGGGCGGAGCCGGAGTGAACTAAATGGTTCTGCTTTTGATTAATGACTCAATTTCATTTTTCAGCTTGAAACAATCTTCAGTATCATGCTCAGGCACGTTTGAATGGTACACACATCTTTTGGTTGCATCAAATACTTTGAGGGATTCTCATGAACCCGTCCTTCTACTGAATGCATCAAACCTGCTCTCCTAAATCTACCAATCAGTTGAGCCAGAGGTTCAGCAATCAGGGTGTAGTTTCTGGGACCTCTCTCTTTAAAATTTGGACGAGGTCGGTGCATAAGTAGGTCGGTTTTTATGAGTGGTGGTTTGGACATGAGCACGTGATCGTGGTATGTTCGGATTGTTATGGGTCGAGGCGGGTTATATTGAGGTTGGGGATTGTAATATGGCTATGTGGTGTAGACTGGAGCATAAGTAGGTGGTGGTGAATAGTTGTTTGGAGAGTAAGAGGTGTTTCCATGTTGTGGATTGGGTTGATAACAAGGGACGATTTCTGGTACCTTTCCTTTTCTTCTTTTCGCTACCTATTGACCCCAATTGGATTGATTTACTGGCTGCTTGCAATGCATCCATGGATTGTACCTTGCTGGACTTTATACCTTCTTCTAAGAAATCTCCCATTTAGACCAGTTTGGGGAATTTCTATCCCATCATGCCCATCATTTTCTCAAAGTAAATCCCTTATTGGTGCCTAATGAAATACTCAGTCAATTCACTGTTGTCCAACGGCAGTTGAGCCATGGCAACCTCTGATCTCCATCTACATGCATATTTTTGGAATGACGCGGACGGCTTCTTCTACAAGTTTATCAAGGCAAACCTATCGAGAATGATCTCTGCGTTAAATCGGAAGCAATTCATGAAATGTTCCGCCATATTCTGCCATGTCCTCCGGTTTCGGGGATCTTGTCGAGTATACCAAGCAAGTGCTTCCCTTGTCATGCTTTTTTTTGAATAACTTCACCGTCAACTTATCGTTTCTCTCCACTCCAAGTAATTTGTCATAATCGGCTCTTAAGTATGCATAGTGATCACCCATCCCATCAAAGATGTCAAACTTTGGAGGTTTGTACCCTGTCAGCATATCCACATCAGGATGGATACACAGATCCTCAGAGTCTATACTTTCATTTCCCCGAGTGACTTCGAGATTCTTTATTTGTTTTCTCAAGACTTGTAACTGCAAAGACACTGACTCTTCCTCCTTACACCTAGCTTCCCTGTCCATCTCGGCGTACTGGTCAATTTCATAAGGCACCTTGGCCGTGACATGAGCTGTAAACATGGGTTCAGAAATGATATATATGGGAGGAACATATCGCTCATGTGCAGCGGTATGTGCCACGGGTATGTGCGGGTTTTGGTTAGTAGTAAAGGTGACTTCATCACGAGGATGGTTGTGAATCGTGTTTGTGGTAGAGGGTGGGTTTTGTGGTGCTTGAACGTAATATGGTGGTACGTAGGGAGTGTGGATAGGAGGATTTGGTGCGTTTGCAGGGGTTACTGGAGGTATGATCTGAGTGGTAGGGACCGAAGTCAAGGTGTTGTTGATCTGGCAAGTAGTAGAGGGAAAGTGGACGGGGATTGAATCCAAGGAAGAAACACGAGGTGGTTGTAGGAGCGTTGTCACGGTCAGATATGCCAATTGCCGGATATGCTGTACTTCCTCCCTTAAATATTCCATCTCCTGGGCCATCCTTGCCACATGTTCATCCTTTCTTGTATCGTCCTTCTCCCCCGATCACCCCGGGCTATCGGCTACTACCAGAGCATGTTCGGTCAGGTTATCTGTGGCAGACATCTTTCCTTTCGATCTTAGTTTGTACGGTGGTTCTGCCTATTTTGGGTCGACACAAAAAAATTTTCATTTGGGAAATAATAATAAAGTAAGAAAGGAAAGAAAAAAGAAAAAGAACAAAAGTCAGTTTCGTCATTTATACAAATAGCAGGACACACAGAGCAGTTAGTTCATGTATTTTAGGCAAGTGCGTCTTCCTAGAACTCGTGGGACCTCTCTTTGCCGGAGGTAGGCCTGAGTTGCGAATATTTAATAAACATCAGATTTGACACATTCAGACGAGAAGCACATTTTGTTTTCATTGATAGTGTTTAGATTGAGATAAGTGGGAACAAAGGTTACATCATTATTTCCATCATTCACAGAATTGCATCGACTAGATCAACTTGCCCTTAGGGAAATAAGAAAGTTTGGGGTAAAGGTACAAAGTGGGAAAAGAGGGAAAATCAACCAACTTCTAGTGGCAATCTCCAGAATCATTCCCCATCTCTTCTTCTTCTTCCTGTTCTTCCTCTGGATCTTCTTCAAATTCCTCTCCATCGTCATTGAACTCATATTCTTCCTCTATATCTCCTTCCGGCTCTGTCTCGGACTCTTTCTGGATACACCACTACTCGATCATCATCTTCAGTGGGTGGCAACATGTGATCAATGGAACCCAGGATCACTTGGCGGTGCATGGAGGTAGTCAAAAGATAGTGTGACAAGATCTCATGATAGATTTGCAAAGGTGCCACTGCGTCCTCCAGCCAGGCTATCCCTTCCCTGCTTGGTTGGGCTAGCTCATCATCTTCGTTGATGAAGACATAATATTCTGGAGTGCACTACGAGTTTTGGTCCATTGGCATTATGACCAGATCATTCCACTCTTCTTGAAGCATTCTTATCATTGGTATTGGGATCTGCCCGTTGTACTCATCCTCATACATTGTTGTCCTCGTCCAGAGAGGGACATCTTGAATAAACCTGAACTATTTGATAACTTGTAGGGGCGAGTATAGCTGGATGCCCCCAAGTCCTATCAAATCAATGAAGTATTTCTCAGGAGTCCTTTGGATTGCCCTTCCACCTAGCTATGACAACTTTCAATTATCCCATTCTCCGCTTAGGTTAGTCAGCATTTCCCTCCATTCTTATTGTCCATGTGGGAGACCGAGTGTCTTATCCTCTCGTTGTGGCTTCAGATCATGTTGTTGATGCCCACAAAGTGGTCAACTATGGCCTCTCGCTTAAAGAAATATTCCGTGGCCTAGATTTGAAGCAGCAGGTTATGGACCTTAAAGAAATCATACCCTCATGCACATGCAGACAAAGCCCTTAGAATCTCAACTAACACCATGGGTACTAGGGCTTAACAAAGCCCTTAGAATCTCAACTAACACCATGGGTACTAGGGCTTGGAGGTTGCCTCGGAATGTCGCAAGAACCACGTGTAACAAGTCTATATTGATACGCCCTCTTCTTTGCGGGAAAACCAACAATCCCAATAATGCCAAAGAAAAGGTTATGGGCCTGAGAATCTCCTACGTCGCCTGATCACACTGAAATTCTCCCAAGTACGATTCATAGCTTTCATGGTGTCCAAACCTGTCAAACAATTTCTCTAGGCTAACCCATCCGTCCTCGATGTTTCTCAAACCTCGACTGTTTGCAAGACCCAGAGCATCAAGAATTATGTAACCGGGCATGGTGACTATTAATATCGGTTTCCTCCCTGTAAATGGAAGCTCTGTGAAACTGGTGACTTCTTCCAACGTCGGTACTAACTTACAATCAACAAACTTGAATACCACCTTGGCCGAGGCCCAGAACTGTATCAGCAGGCGAGCAAACACCTTGTCATCTGGGATGTTTAGAAAAGTGGGCAGTGCTCCTATATGTGTCCTGATTTTATCTCCATGTTCGTGGCGGATATTCTTCCACCACTGCTTCAGCTTGTTTGATGCTCCCATCACCATATTGATCTCGGGGATGTTTTGGTTGATTTCCATATCATAAGTGGGTAAAGGAAGGGCTGATAAGTGCTTGCTACGGATCTTTAAGTGTCTCGTCATGTTTGTTCGCCTTTCCACATAAGTCATATTGTTGGGTTCATAACCCGTTGACATTTGTTTGGCGTTATTAATTGTGTGTCGATTTCAAGGACTGGCTCACCTAAGGCTTATGCAATATGACCTATGTTTGCTAGAGTAGAGTGTTTCCTACTTTTTAATTGGACTAAAAACTGCGAGAAGTCATGCTAGTTGACCTGACAAAGCCATTCTCTGAAACTAAAGAATTTTCGAAAAGAAGGTTCAAAGGGGTGTAAAAGACAAACCTCGCGTGCCATTGTGAGTAATAGTGTACGGTCAAGACTCAATAGGAAGAAGTGTGATGACAGTATATATAAAGCGGTAATAGACAGGGGTGCAATAATAACAGGCATGATAATAAGCAAGTAAGGCAGGTAAGCATGTAATTGCAAATTAAATACAATTAAAGAAATGTACAAACAAATCTAAGTTCCAAATAAATTCTACGTCTGCTAAGGTTAGATCCTAAGTGTGATTCCGTGGCAGAGTCGCCATATTGTTGTACCCTATTTTGCACGAGTCAAAACAAGATTCAACTTATAGTTTCTCTGTTGTTGATGAAAGAGAGTCGCCACCTAATATTTAAAGGTATACTAGGGTACCTATTTAATCATTAAAGTTATATTCTTTATTAGTCTGCTAACCGATGAGATTTTAGGTAAGGGTTCTTATTTTTCTAAGGGAAAGGTGTTAGGCACCCCTTAAAATATACCTTAGGTAGCTCCATAGGACATATACTATAGCTCCAAAGGACATAGACTATGTTTAAAGGATTAGTTATTTGTATTCCGCTTAATTAGTATTAGAGAGGTATGGCTTACTATTTATCTAAGTGAGAGTATGATGTTAGAAGGGATCCGAGATTTTAAAGGGGTATGAGTTTTAGAAAGAGTCTTGAAAACTACCATTTGATGTAATTAAAAGAGTTGTAAAATTGAATGGTTTGCATGAAGCATGTAGAAAACTTTTGTTTTAAAAGAATGGACGTTCATATAATTCTAAGATGTTATAAACAAGTGAGTCTAAGGTATTCCTTGGCTTCTGAAATTAACTAAATGTTAGGCTTGAGGGGATGTTCGAAGGTCTTGCTGGGCGGCAACACCTATGTTTCGAAAGAGTCAATTTCTTTTAAGAGGCTAATCTTGCGATCTATTTCTGGTTTTGAAAAAAAGGGATTGTTGCATTGGCTAAGTTATTTTTAGGTTCAAAGTCTTCAAGAAAAGGTTAGCAAAACGTAGCAGATTAGTAATGTTAACAATACATGAATAATGAATTGAAAAATAGCTACTATCTAGTATTTATTTAAACGCTATGTTTTTTAAGGCTTGCCTAAGTTACTTATGTAATTCAAAAGGTAAAACAGAACACTAAAGCAACTATGACGAGAGCAATGTTATATACATGTAAAAGAATATAGATAACGGAATATTAATAAAGCAGTAAAGGATGAAGAGTGACTCTGGTTTGGGCCATAAAGAGGTAGGCCCAATAATTAGTAGGAAAGGATAGCAACGTGCTCCAGATTTTAGATGCATGACGCGGAGTTTGGGCCTAAGTTCCTTGAGAACTCAATAGGCCCAATGGTTGTAGATGTTCAAAGAAAGAGAGAAATTCATTGGATATAACATTATATACATACAGTCATGCATGAAATATATAAGTAAATGACTTGAACAAGAATATAACAAACTAACAGTACTTAAATATTATGAGAGGTTATACTGGTGTGGGGTCACATATGCTTAGGTAATTTAGATTGAAAACGTTTCATTGTCATTGAAAACTAAACCTAAAAGGAGTAATGAATATCAATGAGTTAGAGGCTAAGGGTTAGAGTTCCATTCAAGGTCAAAGCCCCCTTTGAATCCCATGACACTTCAAAGTTCCCAAGGGTCTCTAGGGCCTAGGGCAATGCTTGTGCTAGGGAGAGCAGCCCAACCAAGAGTAAAACTTCTACTCCCAAATACTCCTAACCATAAATGACCCACTCTTCCTCACAGGTTTAAGTGCCAATGAGGCACTTTCAATGTAAACCACATTACCACATCAGTACCATACCACATAAGTGTATACCTCTATTAATAGGGCCAAACAGAATACCATAAGGGTACAAGGCAGTTTATTTACACCATCATAACCATATTTCCTAAACCAAGTAGATGATTGACACACTAAATATATCCAAAAGGCAGAGTTTCAGACACACACCGAGGCAGAGATATTATTATGTTGCCACCAAAGAACAAAACACCTGAGATCAGGTATCTTAAGGACAAAGATAGAGCATACAGTTCAAATCTTCAACAGTTTATGAATACATATGTGTTTGCTTTGACAACCCTTAATTAGGCTAAGCATTAATTGGTTTAAATCAAGTCTTGTCTTTAGCACACACAAGTTAACAATACTACTGGAAGCTTTTGAACATACTAATAAGGATTCAAACATAACAGTCATAGTCAGAATCTCTACAGATGCTGTTAGAGATACCAAAATACAATCAAAGTTTCAACAAGACTATAGGTTTATAAATTTAAATAGAACTCCTAAGAGTACTTAATAGAATCTCATGCCACCAGTCTTATCTATCTTTGAGATAAATGACTTGATCACATCTCTCTAAGAATGTTAAACTCTCACTAAGAATAAGCATACTGTTATATCCAAGCAGTAGCAACATGCGGTTTTCCTTAGAGTTCACTGACTAGGTTCAATTCATTTTAAAGGAGAGAGAACTTGATGCAGTTTCAAGACAGTGCCAACATGCATGAAATCATGAAGGATAAACATAAGCATTGAGGAACTAGAATGAGTGCAAGATTACAAAAATATATGTGAAGGCGCTTAGCAGAGATCATAAGATAGGTCTTAACTTATTTTAGATGCTGAGTAGTTAGCTTCATTTAGCAATCTCATAAAGAGTATTAGTAGAGCTGCTTGTGCTAGTTGACAGGTCAATATTACCCTAAGCATATGACATGATTACTTTCTTTCAAAGAGCTCTAGGTCTCACATTCATGTTATCTCTATTTGAAAGTCAAAGCACATTGCAATAGTCAGGCAAAAGCAGATAATCTCATAGTCTTTCATTATGATAGTAGATTAGAGTAGATTCAAATAAACTTAGCAGGTTTTAATGATACTAGATGCACAAGCATGGTTATAAGGACAAACAAAGGAGGATACAAAATTCACATTCAAGTACATACATAAGATGTTCCAGCCAAGGTTTTACAAATAGGATTTTGTTTCGATCATTATAGAGTCAAGACAATAATATCATTAAAGAAGTTCAGGACAAGGGAGACCTTATACTATGCATGTCTAATTCAACTGTACAGACTAAGGGTGAATATCTAAATATGATATAACTTCTACTCAACCTACTGACATAATGGTTATTGTCCAGTCACAGCCAACTCAATTGAAGCTTAATTCACAAGAGATAACCTGATCATGACATAATGCATACGAGAACAGCTCCAGGAGCTCATCAGAGTTATCCTAGTTATCTTAAGATACCTTTTTATGCAATGAGGCTCTCAGATGTAATCTACAATTATATAAAGACATAAAGGTTTTCATAGTAATGCCTTAAGGCTACTTCAAGATTAACAAACACTCATGTGAAGAAAGAAAACACCTTAAACAATTAAACTTGACATACTTTAGCTAAGTGATAATGGATTAAACCTTGAGCATTCATATATGTCTTAGTTAAAATCATCAAATAACAACTTTAAGTACAGAATAACATACTACGCTAAACAAGATTAGTGTGATAGACATGAAAACCACAACAGAACATTAAAGAAATATAAAGTTTGAACATGTATGGGAAGCTATAACAACAATAACAGAATATATGAATATTCAAGGTTATACTTAATTGTATAGGCTGTTTGATTCAGAATAGTAGTCATCAAGGTCACATAATAGCTCAATCAATACTGATTCGAGACACATAAAAGCATAGCAGTCAATCATAAATCAATAACAAATCATTATGAGCTGGAACAAACAGTTATAAACTAATGACAAACATCATGAACGAAAGCAAAATATAGAAAGACAACAATGTATCCATAATTTCGAATGAGATAATCAAAAGAGAAGGGGTCGAAGTATACTGACCTCCATTTATGCAGCAGGTCAAACAAAAGTTTAACTTAGTCGTATAGGAACCAAGGTTTCAAGTTGAAACAACGAATGAACTCAAAAACGAAAGAGAAAAAGGAATCAGTAAGAGAGCCTAAACTTTGAAATCTTAGTGTAGTATTTTGGTGTTCGTATTAGGGTTTCTTAGCTCTTATTAGGTCTTTTAGGTGAGAGAATTGAAGGCTCTATTTATAGTGGCATTCAATGCCTTAGGTTAGAGATTCAAACTAGGTAGTTGAAGATGACAAAGAGTGGATGATGTGACCAAACTTGAGTGAAAATGAAAGACGACAGAGGGGAAAATGGTGAAGTAATTTACCTGAGCATGGGGAAGTGAGAGATCAACTATTGAAGCACGAGTGACCGTCGGTCGGAACCCTATTACCCATAAGTCATTGCATGTGACATCTGGATATCAAATATTCATGATAAAGCCAGCTAATGTCTTCGTGCTTGCTTTGATTTGAAAGCACAGAGCCAAAAGCGGATGAAATCCCAAGTCACCGTTTTAGACCTATGGTTTTGATTTGGGGTTTTGAATCATAACAATGAAAGAGGAAAGATCTGAGTGAGAATCACGGCTAGCAGGGATAGATAGAATGATTTCGTGACTAATTCTTTGACCTTGCACGAGTTTGTGCAAGGTCTTGAAGATTGATATAGCTTACAGGTCCGAGAGAATATGGAGGAAAAAGGGAAGGGGGCGACCGGGCTTGGATGAAAATTAATTAGGGTTGGGGTTTCTTAAAGTTAAAAAATGCGAGATTGAATACGGGCCGTTGGATCATTTGATCAACGACCCTGATATTTAGGGAGATAAAATTTTTATTAAATGTTTAAATCACTAAAAATGGTGGTCGTTGGATCTTCCCAATCGGATGGTGGATATTAAGACTTAAAGTATTAAAAAATAATAGGAAAAGATGGATTAAAGGTTGACCGTTGATGAAACAGATCAACGGTCCAGATTTGTTGTGCTTTCTTTGTGAGTGAGGGAGACGGGTGACGTGGTGAGCTGCGATTGATTTAGGGAGAGAGGATTGGATCGCCAAAGTGGAGTAGGGAGGGGGTTTGGGTTGGGTCAGATATGTTTGGGTTTGTCATTTAGGCTGTTATTGATTTAAAGAATAGCCCTTTTGTATTTAACAGAGAATTACAATTATAGTCTTTAGCCATTTTCATCCTTTTTGAAATTAAATTATATGAACTTAATTATTTTCAATAATATAACAAAATTATAATTATCATATACACTGTTAATATTACAAAATTACTCTGTTTTCCAAACTGTAAGATTAGTTTCAAATTATTGAA
This sequence comes from Nicotiana tomentosiformis, assembly GCF_000390325.3. Classification (NCBI taxonomy): domain Eukaryota; kingdom Viridiplantae; phylum Streptophyta; class Magnoliopsida; order Solanales; family Solanaceae; genus Nicotiana; species Nicotiana tomentosiformis. Next base: position 54,010,450 of record NC_090819.1, read on the forward strand.
ATGATAGACCAATTAACTAAAATCGAATAAATAACTAGTTAAACTAATTGCAAGACCTATATAATATATATAAGGTTATTTTACTAATCGTAAAATAGTAAGTATGATATATTTATAACTACAATTATAAAAAACAAAAATGGAATTGTTAATACCAAAATAATTTTGTAAAAATAGGTATTATTAATTAATATATACAAAACATTCATTGTAAATTATTAAGTATAAATAGATTAATTTTAAAAAGGAGGGTCAAAATTGCCCGTCAACAAGGAGTAGAAGAGACTGGAGCAGTTTGGGAGGCTTAAGCCTCCAGAGTTCAATGGATCAGAGTCGGAGGATGCTCAGGATTTTATTGCCGAGTGTCAGCGTATTCTTTGCACAACTGGTATTTTGTATACCTGTGGGGTTTTATTCACTACTTTTCAGCTGACGGGGGCATCCTACCGATGGTGGCAGGCTTATGAGTTGAGCAGGTTAGCCGATGCACTGCCACTTACATGGCATGAGTTCTCAATTCTCTTCTTAGAGAAGTTTGTCCCACAGACTCGCAAAGAGAAGTTGCATAGGCAGTTCGAGCAGCTATGCCAGGAGGGTAAGACATTGACTCAATACGAGATGAGGTTTTCAAAGTTGGCTCGTCACGTGGTATGGTTGTTTCCCACTGACATGTAGAAGATTAGGAGGTTCATTGATGGCCTCAACTATGGATTATGCTTAATTATGGCTTGGGAGGTTGTGACGGGTGCGAGGTTTGATGAGGTGGTTGATATTGCTAGATGCTTAGAGCTGGTTTACAGGCAGGAGCGTGAGGACAGGGAGGCTAAGAGGCCTCGTAGTTCAGGTGTTTCTTCACTTATCCACAACTTCTACAATCCATGCCAAGCTCAGTCATCATTCAGTGTGTTGCCAGCACAGAGTTCTTACCTTGCTTCATCTGCCCAGGTTTCCACAGGCAGTTCTTCGGGTTATCAAGGTCAGCAGCCTGTCAGGAGGGGTTGCTATGAGTGCAAAAAATTGATTCATCTCAAGAGAGATTGTCCCAAACTATTGAGTAGGGTTCCACATCATAAATCTCAGCCTACGATTCCAGCACCAACAGCTACACCACCCGCACAACCAGCTAGGGGTGAGGCCTAATCAACTCGAGGACACCCTAGAGGGAGAGGTAGATTAGGTGGTGGTCAGGCCCATTGCTACCCATTTCTAGCTACGATGTTGTGATCACAGGTATTGTTTTCGTATGCCACAGGGATGCATCAGCATTATTTGACCCTCGTTCAACTTATTCATATGTGTCATTATACTTTGCTCGTTATTCGGGCATGCCCTGTGATTCTTTAGTTATGCTTGTTCATGTATCTACATCGGTGGGTGATTCTATTATTATGGATCATGTGTACCATTCGTGTGTAGTGCTATTGGGGGATTGAGATGAAAGTTGATCTTTTACTTCTTACCATGGTTAATATTGACGTGATTTTAGGCATGGATTGGTTGTCACCATGTCATGCTATTCTGGATTGTCACGATAAGACCGTGACATTGGCGATGCCGGGATTGCCTAGGGTTGAGTAGAGAAGTTCTCTGGACTATGTCCCCAGTAGAGTAATTTCATATTTGAATTCCCGACGGATTGTTGGAAGGGATCTCTAGCGTATTTTACCTTTATGAGGGATGTTGGTGCTGATACTCCTACCATTGATAGTGAGAGACTTTCCGGATGTGTTTCTTTTAGACCTGTCGGGCATGCCACCCGACAGGGACATTGATTTTGGTATTGATCTTGTGCCGAGCACTTAGGACATCTCTATTCCACCATATCGTATAACACTAGCAGAGTTGAAAAAATTAAAAGAACAACTTTAGGAGCTACTTGATAAGGGATTTATCAAGCCTAGTGTATTGCGTTGGGGTGTACTAGTTCTGTTTGTGAAGAAGAAGGATGGTACTATGTGGATCTGCATTGATTACAGGTAGTTGAACAAGGTTACAATTAAGATCAAGTATCCTTTACCACGTATTGATGGCTTATTTGACCAGCTTCAGGGAGATAGAGTGTTTTCAAAGATTGATTTGAGGTCTGGGTATCACCAGGACCCGCTACGGTCACTATGAGTTTCTTGTGATGTCATTTGGGTTGACCAATGCCCCAATAGCATTTATGCATCCGATGAATAATATATTCTAGACATATTTTGATTCTTTTGTCATAGTATTCATTGATGATATATTGGTGTACTCACACAGCCAGGAGGAGCATGAGCAGCATTTGAGGATTGTACTACATACCATGAGGGAGAAGAATTATTATACTAAATTCTCCAAGTGAGAGTTTTGACTTGATTCTGTGGCGTTCTTGGCGCATGTGGTGTCCAGTGAGGGGATCAAGGCAGATCCGAAGAACATTGATGACATTTAGAGTTGGCCCAGACCATCTTCAGCTACTAAGATATAGAGTTTTCTTGGTTTGGCCGAATATTATCATCATTTTGTGGAGGGTTTCTCGTCCATTGCTGCACCTTTAACCAGATTGACCTAGAAGGGTGCCCCATTCAGGTGGTCTTGTTAGCATGAGGAGAGCTTTCAGAAGCTCATGACTGTCTTGACCACAACTCTAGTTCTAGTGTTGCCTTCATGATCGAGTTCTTATACGATTTATTGTGATGCTTCTCGGATTGGTATTGGGTGTGTATTGATGCAGGAGGGTAGGGTGATTGATTATGCTTTGCGCCAGTTGAAGTCCCATGAGAAGAACTACCACGTTCATGATCTAGAGTTGGCAGCCATTGTCCGCGCATTGAACATTTGGAGGCACTATCTCTATGGTGTGTCTTGTAAGGTATTTATAGATCATAGGAGTCTAAATCACTTGTGTAAGCAGAAGGATCTGAATTTTGGGTAGTGGAGGTGGTTAGAGCTATTAAAAGACTATGATATCACCATTTTGTATCATCTCAGGAAGGCCAATGTGGTGGCCGATGCCTTGAGAAAAAAGTCGGAGAGTATGGGTAGCCTTGCGTATATTCCAGTCGGTCGGAGGCCGCTAGCATTGGATGTTCAGGCTTTAGCCTATCCTGAGTTTAGATGTATCGGAGCCTAGTCGGGTTCTTTCTTGCGTGGTTTCTTGGTCTTCTATGTATGAGCGCATCAAAGAGCATCAGTATGACGACCCCATTTGCTTGTCCTTAAGGACATAGTGCAGCACGGTGATGCCAAGAAGGTTTTTATTAGAGATGATGGGGTGTTGAGGATGCAGGGTCGGATTTGTGTGCCCAGTAAATGGGTTGCATGAGTTGATTCTTGATGAGGCCCACAGTTTGCCATATTCCATTCATCCGGGTACCATAAAGATGTATCAGGATTTGAGGCACCACTATTGGTGGAGAAGAATTAATAAAGATATAGCATAGTATGTGGCTTAGTGCTTGAACTATCAGCAGGTGAAGTACGAGCATCAGACATTTGAGATTCCTGAGTGAAAATGGGAGCGTGTTACCACAGATTTTGTTGTTGGGCTCCCATGGACTTTGGAGAAATTCGATACAGTTTGGGTGATTGTGGACTGGTTGACTAAGTCCGCACATTTCATTCCGGTTGTGACCACCTATTCTTCAGAGTGGCTGGCTCATATCTATATTTGCGAGATTGTTGTTCTTCATGGGTGCCGGTGTCCATTATTTCTGATTAGGGCACGCAGTTCACATCATCATTTTGGAGAGCCGTGCAATGAGAGTTGGGCACATGGGTTGAGTGGATTACAACATTTCACCCCCGGATGGATAGATAATCCAAGCGCACAATTCAGATCTTGAAGGATATGCTACGTGCTTGTGTTATGGATTTTAAGGGTTCTTGCGATCAATTTCTACCGCTTGCAGAGTTTGCCTACAACAATAGCTACCAATCGAGTATTCAGGTGGATCCTTATAAGGCACTATATGGGAAGCAGTGTCGTTCTCTAGTTGGTTGGTTTGAGCCGGGAGAGGCTAAGTTGTTGGGTACAGATTTGGTTCAGGATGCCTTGGAGAAACTCCAGTTGATTTAGGATCGGCTTCGTACGACACATTATAGACATAAGAGTTATGTTGATCGGAAGGTTCGTGATGTTGCATATATGGTAGGAGAGAAGTTATTGCTTAGAGTTTTGCCCATGAAGGGTGTTTTGAGGTTCGGGAAGAAGGGCAAGTTGAGCACTCGGTATATTGGCCCTATTGAGGTGCTTGAGAGGATTCGGGAAATGGCCTACAATCTTGAATTGCCACCTAGTCTATCGGGTGTTCACCTAATGTTTCATGTCTCTATGCTCCGGAAGTATTATGGTGATCTGTCTCATGTTTTTTATTTCAGCATGGTTCAGTTAGATGGGGATTTGACTTATGATGTGGAGCCGGTGGCCATTTTAGATCGGCAGGTTCGAAAGTTAAGATCAAAGTATATATCTTCAATGAAAGTTTAGTGGAGAGGCCAGCCAGTCAAGGAGGCTACTTGGGAGACTGAGCGAAAGATGTGGAGCATATATCCATGCCTATTTTAGACTCCAGGTATGATTCTAGACCCGTTAGAGGACGAACATTTGTATAAGGGGGGAGAATGTGATGATCCAGCCGGTCATTTTATGTATTGTAGCCTCGTTCCCCTATTTATTGCTTATTTTATGTTCACTTATAGTTACGTGACTTGCCGGGGTGGTTGGTTTGGTTCCGGCGATGTTTTGGGGTGAATTGGGATACTTAGTCCCATGGTTGGAAGCTTAAGTTAAAAGAGTTGATCGGATATTGAATTTTGTGTAAACGACTCCGGAATGGAATTTTGACGGTTCTGATAGCTTCGTATGGGGATTTTTCACTTAGGCGTATGTACGGGGTTCTGATAGCTTCATATGAGGGTCATGATTGCTTAGGGTTAATTCTGGCAGGAGGGCCTTTGTTCAACGCGTTCGCGAGTTTGAGGATGCGTTCGCAGAGCTTTGGTTGTTTGTGCATCGTGAACGCGGGAGATGGGACGCATTTGGTAAGCAAGGTGAGGTATAGAAGTTGCACGCGTTTGTTCTTCACGATCGCATGTCTTTGTCCGCGATTGCGTAGGTCTAAGTTGCTGAGCATCGTGTTCGCGACTGGTTGTTTGCGTTCGCGTAGACCATTTTTGGAGGCAATGAATTTTGTTCTTCGCAATCGCGTGGGACTTTCCACGATCGCGAAGAGGAACATCTAGGCAGACTATTAAAAATCCTAAATCGAGTGTTATAGTATTATTTCACATTTTGAGTTGTAGAGCTCAGTTTTAGGCGATTTTGGAGGGGATTTTCACTTCTTGGATCGGGGTAATCACTCGGATTTGTTGTTATATCACGATTCCATCTTTCTTTTAGCATTTAATTAGTGGATTAAAGTGAGGAAATGGGGGGTTTTGGGGAAACCTTTCAAAAATGAAAAATGGAGGTTTGAAGGTCGATTTTAGGGCAAAATTGGTTGATTTTGGTATGGTGGGACTCGTAATTGAATGGGTGTTCGGAATTTGTGAATTTTTTCGGGTTTCGAGGTACGTGTCCATGGTTGAATTTTTGGGTTGACTTTTTGATTTTGGTTAAAGATCTTAGCTTTATCATATGGAATCAATTCATATAGCTTTTATTGATGGTATTACATTATTTTGGCTAGATTTGAGCCTTCCGGAGGTTGTTATGTGCGGGATGGGTTTGTTAGAGGAGTAATTTTGCTTGCTTCAGGTAAGTATCTTATCTAAATATGGTTGAGGCACTATTTGCTTGAATTATTTATGATAGCTACGTGCTACGGGTGCGCACATGTGTGGGGTTTGAGCCGATGTCCTAACACCAGGGGTATTTATCGACGCTCGGGTTGTGCTTAGGCTATGATATGCCTAGAATTGGCTATTAAGTTTTAAGTTATGATGTTTCTCATATTTGTAACATTGTTGTGAACTTTCAAGCCATGTTTGAGGCTGCATAGAGGATTAATCCCTGAATGAACTTGTTAAATGCTATTCTGTGATGAAATTGTCGATTTGAACTATGATAGTACACTTTGCACATGTCTACACATTCGCATGTCATTTATACCAGCCCAGGAGCATGAGATTTGTTATTCATTCATCATATACATGTAGCTTGTTTATTTGCTCCTGTGTGATATGATTTGGACTGGATGTTTGTGACCACGCCGGGCTGATTGTACTGTTATGCCCATGACCATGCCGGGCGGATTATGTTCTTTTGACTATGACCATGTCGGGAGGATTGTGTTGTTATGTTTGTGACCACGCCGGGTGGATTGTACTTGAAGTTAGGCTATAATCTTGTATTTTGGTCTTTTATTGCACTCCAATTTACTGCATTTTATAAGTTTTGAGCTTTAATTGATAGTGTTATGCACTAATTGTGTGTTTTATGCCTTGTAGGAGTGATTCCGAGTTATGTAGATGTTGTGGAACTAATTCGAGCTATTTGAAACTTTGAAGTCTGAGTAGAAGACCAAAGGATTAAGTCGGGATCGTATTCGGGGGTCGAGGATCACTTCAGGACGTCAAAAATCAAGGAAAAAGCAATAGCTGAAGATATGCACTAGTGCGATGCACTGGGCGACACACTAGGCGACGCAGCTATGTAATTTTATGTCAGGAATTGAAAAGATTTAGAGGATGGGTTTCTGAGGTCTGACAAGGAAAAGCACTATTGCTACGCACCCTTCTACGCACAGTGCGACACATGAAAAAAAATAAGTTTGCAAGTTTTCATATTTCGGCTAGGAAATGGTGATTTTATTTGGGCCCTACCCTACTTGGTATAAATACATGAAAAACATTATTTTCTAGACTTTTGATAAAGGTATCACCTATGAAGGGCGTGATGAGGTTTGGCAAGAAAGGAAAGCTTAGCCCACGGTATATTGGGCCTTATAGGATCATTCGGAGAGTGGGCCAACTAGCTTATGAGTTAGAGTTGCCCTCAGAATTGGAGTCTGTCCATCCGGTTTTTCATGTATCTATGCTACGGAAGTGCATTGGCGATCCTACCCGAGTGGTGCCCACGGATGATGTACAGATTACAGAGGACTTGTCATACGAGGAAATTCCAGTTGCCATCCTAGACCGACAAATCCGCAATCTACGAAATAAGGAGGTAGCTTCCGTAAAGGTTTTATGGAGGAGCAAGAATGTAGAAGAGATGACGTGGGAATCGGAGGAAGAAATGAAGTCTAAATACCCCCACCTATTTCAAAATGAAGATATGGTTCGAGATGGGACGCTACAACATAGCTCTATGTAGGCTAGCAGGTCATCAGGTAAGCTTTTATTTTTCACTTTCAATATTTATGATTTACGGTCGGTGAGGCAAATTGCTGCTATTTATAAAGATTGGCCATGTGTGGCATGCATAGTATGTTTCTGGCTACGTGCAGGTTGGTTTTAACCTAGTGTACGAAGGATACTCTGGAAAAAGTTTCCAAAGTCTCCAAGAGTAAACATTCGAGGACGAATGTTCCCAGGGGGAGTGATGTTACACCCTATATTTTCGTATGTAAAAATGCGTCGTAAGCAAACTAATGTAGGACAAAAAAATGAGATAATATTTAAAAGTATATAAAGTAAGTTAATCATGTTACCTCTGAGGTTACAAATATTGAAGATCATGAACAACAAGTACAAAGAGGGTTGGACAGTTCAGAAGCTAAAGCAATTAAATAAAACAATGTTTCATCGAAAGTCGACAAGTTGGGAATGTTATAACATGTACCTTTGGGGTGAGACTAGGGTGATTAACATGATAAAGAGATTATGTTATGATTTATATTAGTCATATTACATCCGTGTGTTATGTTTTTAAGTCAAGCGAGTTGTGGAACAAAAGTCGATGAAAGTCATCACAAGTTACATTCATAAGTTTTACTGAAACTTTGGGTCAAATGTAACTGCAATTTTCTCCCAATATACTTAGAGTTATGGTGTGTTCCACCCATCAAATTAAAGATCTATGAGTCTATTTTCCAACGCATTAAACCATTTGTCAATACGACATCGGAGTAGAGAGATATGTGCATTTTTGCGATACTGCGCAAGCTGCTAGGTGACAAGTAGGTGTGTCACCTACTTGCTTAAATGAAAGCCCAAAAATGGGCCATTTCGGGTCGTCCAAAGAGGCCTTTTAAGGGCCTATTTTCTTCATATATTAGACTTAAAATAGAGCATAATAACCAGACATAAGCTCTGCAAAGAATCCTCCCAAAAATTTCCCACAAACCCTAATTGATTTTCTCTCCCTTTCAAGTTCCAATTGGAGGTAAAACTTAGAGTTTGAAGAACCAAGATAGGAGCTGAGTTATCCAACAAATAAGGTGAGTTTACTGCTCTCTTTCATCCATTTTTTCTGCTGTAAATTCATGGTAAGTCGTTCTATACTTGTAAGAACTCACGGGACGGTGATCGGAAGCCGTGAGTTCGAGTTATTCACTTGTAGCGGACTGTTTTGTGGACTGTTTTGTGTTGCTGTTGGGCTGCGTGTTTTATTACTATTTTGTGGAGTTTTGGAGGAGGAAGGGGGTTTATAAACACCATATAAATGTAGGGTGGTTGGCTGGTCGTTCGTCATAACATTTTCGGGTTGTTTGACACTACTACGGTGGTCGTTTTGTGTACGAAGAGATTGGGGTGTGTTGGGCTGTTTTGTAGTATTTGATGGTGTATATAGGGCTGGAAAATGATGTATATATGTTGTTATTGTTCTGTCCTTGTATTGTTGGTGTTATCTTGAAGTTGGAGGAAGGGCATATTATAGGGGAGATGCTGCCCGTTTTAATACAAAATAGGTTTGTCGTTCGTTGTGCGATAGTTGTACCTTTCGTAACTTAACGATAGTATTATTATCATTCTTGTAGATTAAGGTGCGAAGAGGTGAGTTCAACTTGGTGATTGAAAAGATTGTGATAAGGTATGTTAAGGCTAAGCCTTCCTTCATTTTGGCATGATCTCGTAGCTACATGTGTTAGTAATGAGACAAAAAGAGAAGTTCATATTCATGAATTTATTCACACTATTCTAGTCTCATAAGTTACAATATTATTCCTTATCGAGACTCTATATTCAATTTTAGTATTGTCTTCTTTCAGTCAAGAGAGCAGCAAGCCTATATATACAGTATTACAGTATTTTCATTACCATCGAGCTATAATCGATGGGCAGGCCCCTATTGGGCAACCACTGATCAGATGGAAAGTTATATACCGAGCCTACTGTGGCCGAGCGCCTATGAGCGAGCCCAGCATGGTCGAGATACATAGCCTAGTATGGCCGAGCGCCTATAAGCGAGCCTACTATGGCAGAGCAGTTATATATACCGAGCCTTATAAGGCCGTACAATTATTTTACTTACTATATTGAAGGAGTTGAGTCAGTATCAGCAGGTAAGTATATCTCCAGATCATCTTTGACTCCCAGTTAATTTCAGTTATCATATTATCAGTTCAGTTTCAGATTTCAGTTATTTTATTGCCTTACATACTCGGTACATTATTTCGTACTGACGTCCCTTTTTTGGGGGCGCTGTATTTCATGCGTGCAGGTTCAGACAGACAGACGGGTAGACCTCCTCAGTAGGTGTTTTCCGAGTTCCGCCTGATCGGTAAGCTCCACGTCTTTCGGAGTTGCCAGGACTAGAGTTTTGTGTACATCTTATGTATATCTGTATATATGTTATGGGTAGGTCGGGGCCCTGTTCCGATCACAGTACATCTATCAGTAGAGGCTTGTAGGCATATCCTGTTGGTTAGTGCAGTATGTTGGGTTTGTATAAATTGGTGGTTTGTCAGCTGTAGTAGCTATGACGGCCTTGTCGGCCTAGCTTTATATTGATATTTAGTTAGTGTTAGTTTCCATTCAGTTTTATATTTTGCTTCGCAAATTGTCTTGCAAGGTGGCCCCATGGCCAAAGTATGACATTATGTGTTCAGAGTCCCTTAGTCGCAATTTGGTACGCCAGGTTAGGTGAGGCACGGGGTGCTTGTCTCGCTCCTAGGTTCGGGGCGTGACACCCTCTTTAAGCTTGGATTTGGTACCGTCCCTACAAAGCCAAGTGATTGCCCATGGTACGTTGGGCTCTATGAGTGTGGTCGGTACATGGATTTTATACCGGGTCAATACATGGATTTGTCCTAGGGTTTTGTGATACATAGATTTTGTATCGTGATACGTGAATCATGTATCAGAGTACATGGATCTTGTACCGGTTTGAGCATGCATTTATATTCTTGATTCTTTTAAAAGAATTCCTTAAAATGCTAACTGTTGCATGCCATGTTTATATGGGAGCTTCGACTCCGTTGATTGAAGAATGCTAGCTATACTTGCCACACTTAAGTGGTGTTATGATAATGTGACGTCGCCTAACACTGGTTGCTAGGCAAGCTAACATCAAATATACAGAAATAAACTCTAATAATAATAAGAAATAGCCTCAAAAGCAGCATAAGATACATAACTGAAACATTGGAGCCATAGATTTCGAGAGGAGGAGAATGTGAAGAGAAATTTCACTACTACATTGGAGGTAAGCAATTTTCGCTTGGATTTGGTTTATATCTTAATTCCCCATGTATTTGTACACCTAAAACATGGAACTTTGAAAGAAAATTTGGGGTTTTTATCTACACTTTAAGAGAGAGTATTTTGGTATTTTAACCATCAATTTGGACCAAAATTTGGAAATTGATTGTATATTTGGACTTGACAGGTTATGGGTCATCGAAGTTTGGTATTGGTTTTGGATTTCGGGCATGCTAGCCCGGGTTGACTGTTTTGGAATTCTTCATAGATCGAAGATTTATGGATTGGGATCACATCCTTTTGAATTGTTTGACTTCCTTGGATGATGTTCGCCTTCGATTTGCATGATTGGACGGCTAGAGCGAGGTTTTGACGTGATTTGTGGATGAAGCTAGCCCTAGAAGAGGGAAGTCTCTTGGCTAACCTTGTTAAGAAAGAAAACCCCTAGGATTTGACTTGATTGCTGCGTGTTTAAGGTATTGGGCATTGCGTATATATGTGGTGGTGAGCGTATACGCACTTACCAATTTTATATCACGCCCGAGGTGTAATTGATATACTTTATGCCTTATTTCGACTATGTGCTCATTTGATTCATGATTTATTTGACTTATGTGACTACGTATTCATGTTAGAAATCATGCCTAGCATTATGATTGTTTATGAAGGCATGAGAACTTATCCTTGATTTATTGAATTGCTTAAATTGACCGTAGTCACATAGAGATTTCAGGAGCACATATACGTTTGAATTTTATTAAATCCTTGTGTACCTTTTATCTAAAATTCTTGAGCATATGCATATATTTTGAATAGGATACTTGATTTGGACTCTAAACTTTGGCACGAAAGGTAAAGCATGCAGATGCGATATAGTTATGGAACATTGGACATGATGATCGGATATTGATTTATGAGGGATTGCTATTATGCCCCTCCTTACTCTTGGATTTGGTACCGTCCCTCTGGAGTCAGGTGATTGTTCATGTTACTTGGGCCCTGTGAGTGTGATTGGTAAATGTATTTTGTACCGGATATATACATGGATTTTCTACCTGGTTTGTGAAGACACAGTTGGTCGTCTTATGTATTATAGCCTCGTTCCCCTACTTATTGCTTATTCTATGTTCACTTGTGGTTACGTGACTTGCCAGGGAGGTTGATTTGATTTCGGGGATGTTTCAGAGTGAATTGGGATACTTAGTCCCAAGGTTGGGATCTTAAGTTTAATGAGTTGACTAGATGTTGGCTTTTGTGTAAACGAATCCGGAATGGAGTTGGAAAGTTGGTAAGTTTCTGACTTTGTTGATACCCAACTCGGATTTTTGTTTCGGAAGTTGTAGTAGGTCCGTTGTGTCATTTATTATTTATGGGCAAAATTTGAGGTCAATCGGAGTTGGTTTGGTATGATTTGGCATTAGTTTTAGAGGTTGGAATTTTATTAGTTCATTAGGCTTGAATTGGGGTGTAATTCGATATTTCATGATGTTTGATATGATTTGAGGCTTCGACTGAGTTTGTGTCATGTTTTAGGACCTGTTGGTATGTTTGGATGGGGTCCTGGGGGCCTCAGGTGTGTTTCCAATCGAGTTCAGACTCGTTGTCATGGTGGAGTTGCTGATTTTTCTAGTATCTGGTTTCTTCTTTCGCGATTGTGAGAAGAGGGCCGCTATCGCATAGGGTTAATTCTGCCAGGAGGATCTTTATTCAATGCGTTTGCGAGTTTGAGGATGCGATCGCGGAGATTTGGTTGTTTGTGCATCGCGAACACGGGAGATGGGACGCGTTCGCGAAGAAGGAAGGTGAGGTCTGGATGTTGCACACATTTGTTCCTCGTGATCGCGTGTCTTTGTCCGCGATCGCATAGGTCAGGGTTGCTGAGCATCGCATTCGCGATTGGTCGTTCACATTCGCATAGTCCATTTTTGGAGGCAATGAATTTTGTTCTTTACGATCGCGAGGGACTTTCCGTGATCTTAAAGAGGAACATCTGGGCAGACTATTAAAAATCCTAAATCGAGGGTTAGAGTATTATTTCACATTTTGAGTTGTAGAGCTCGGTTTTGAGAAATTTTGGAGAGGATTTTCTCATATTGGATAGGGATAAATGTTTTTGACTTGGATTCCATCTTTGCTTTAGCATTTAATTAGCAGATTAAAGTGAAGAACTGTGGGATTTTGGGGAAACTTTTCAAATAATGAAAAATAGAGGTTTGAAGGTAGATTTGAGGTCGGAATTGGTTGATTTTTGTATGGTTGGATTCGTAATTGAGTGGGTGTTCGGAATTTATGCATTTTATCGAGTTCCGAGATGCGAGCCTAGGATTTTTTAGAGAAGTAATTTGGCTTGCTTGATGTAAGTAACTTTTCTAAATTTGCTTGAGGCACTAGTTTCCTAAATTATTTGTGGTAGCTACGTGCTATGGGTGCGCACATGTGTGGGATTTGAACCCACGTGCTAACACCGGGGGTATTTATCCATGCTTGGATTGTGCTTAGGCTATGATATTCCTAGAATTGACTGTTAAGTTTTAAGCTATGATGTTTCTCATATTTGTAACATTGTTGTGAACTATTCGAGCCATGTTTGAGGCTACATAGAGGTTTAATCCCTAAATGAATTTGATAAATGCTATTCTGTGATGAAATTGCCGATTTGAGCTATGATAGTACACTTTGCAATCGCCTACACTTTAGCATATCATTTATACCAGTCTAGGAGCATGAGATTTGTTATCCATTCATCACATACATGTATTCTTGTTTATTTTTTCCTGTGTAATATGTTTGGACTGGGTGCTTGTTACCACGCCGTATGGATTATGTTGTTATGCATGTGACCATGCCGGGCGAATTGTGTTGTAATGCATGTGATCACGCCAGGCAGATTGTAGTGTTATGCATGTGACCACACCAGGCACATTATGATATTGAGCCTGTGACCACGTCGCGCTGGTAGCACGTTGAATTGGATGTACTTGTGTGTGGATATGGATTCATCCCCCTTGGGTCATCCTCTCATGTTTCTCTCTTGATAGTGTACACACGGATATTGAGGAAAACTTATCAGTGGTTTAGTACGGATTTGAAAGGTTGAAGAAATCTGACTAGTGTTTGTTTGGATTTTGCATTTCATCTTTACTTGCAAGTTCCATGATTAATTACCTAATTTAAGTGCATATCATCTCTATATTCTGAACATTGACTGAGCAAAATAATTGAGTAACTGTACACATACACATATATTCTTCTTCTTGGTCTTTATGACTTGATTTCCTTATTGTTTTGTACTTGTTTAAAAAATGATGAAAATGCACAAGTTATAACTGGTATCATTTATAATTCTTATTTCTTTTACCTTGCTGAGGTTAGTTACAATACTTATTGAGTACATTGGGTCAGTTGTACTCATACTACACCCTGCACTTAATTATGCAGATCCAGGTGTGGGGACTAGTTATCTATAGTATGCTTGCTTGATGGACTAAGTTCAAGAGGCGAGGTAGAGCTGCATCCTTGGACGCAGTTTGACTTGTCTTTTCCTTACATACTATTGTTATAGTTCAAACAGTGTTATTGTTGTTCAATTTCAGACTTGTATTCAGTTGTTGAGCTCATGACTCCGTATTTACTAGTTTCTTTGTGATTTACCTTGTATTGACAGTACTTTATTACATTGAGGTTTCAGACTTATGTTGTTTTTATAATTTATGTTGTACTGATTCTTTATTGTTATGTTTCGACTTGCCTAGCTGGTGTGTTAGGCGCCATCATGACGGGTTGGGATTTTGGGTTGTGACAAGTTGGTATCAGAGCCCTAAGTTCGTAGGTATTATGAGTTATGAGAAAGTTTAGTGGAGTCTTACGGATCGATACGGAGACGTTCGTACTTATCTTCTAGCGGCTACCGAACTGTTAGGAAACTTCACTTTCTTGTATTCTTGTGGTGCGAATTTTGTTATTTCCAAAGACCTGAACTTGACTCTTCTATTCTCTCACATACGGTGAGCACATGTGTGACCTGATCAGGCGGACGTCCATAAGCACCACCAACTAGGGTCGCGAGGGGCCGGGGCCCCGGTAGAGGCCGGAGCCCCGGTAGAGGCCGAGGCCCCGGTAGAGGCCTGGGTGTGGCTCTTACTACAGCCATAGCAGCACCCGTGGAGCCACCTGTTGCCCCAGCTCAGGAGCAGGTACCAGTTGTGGTTTAGCCGGTGGGACCAGCTCAGGCATTAGCAGTGCTCATTGTGATTCATGGCCTTTAGGTGGCCTTAGCCCAAATTTTGACTGTGTTTATAAGTCAAACTCAGGCAGTCTCAGTTCCAGCTGCACCAGCCACTTCTCATGCCAGGGGAGGCGCTCAGACTCCCGCAGCTTGTACTCCAGAGCAGGTAGCTCAGGACTCCAGGCACCGGGGGTACTACCAGCCCAGCCGATTGCTGCTGCTCGGGCCTAGGTTAGCCCACATATGAGTGATAAGGAGTGTTGCACCCTATTTTGCACGAGTAAAAACAAGATTCAACTTGTGGTTTCTCTGTTGTTGATGAAAGAGAGTCGCTGCCTAATATTTAAAGGAATACTAGGGTACCTATTTAATCACTAACATCATATTCTTTATTATTCTGCTAACCGGTGAGATTTTGGGTAAGGGTTCTTGTTCTTCTAAGGGGAAGGTGCTAGGCACCCCTTAAAATCTACCTGAGATAGCTCCATACGACATAAACTAAGTTTAAAGGATTAGTTGTTTGTATTCTGCTTAATTAGTATTAGAGAGGTATGGCTTACTGTTTATCTAAGTGAGAGTATTATGTTAGAAGGGATCTGAGATTTAAAAGGGAAATGAGTTTTAGAAAGAGTCTTGAAAACTACCATTTAATGTAATTAAAAGAGTTCTACAACTGAATGGTTTGCATGAAGCATGTAGAAAATTTTGTTTTAAAAGAATGGATGTTCATATAATTCTAAGATGTAATAAACAAATGAGTCTAAGGTATTCCTTGTCTACTGAAATTACCTAAATCTTAGACTTGAGGGGATGTTCGAAGGTCATGCTGGGCGGAACACCTAAGTTTCGAAAGAGTCAATTTCGTTTAAGAGGCTAATCTTGCGATCTATTTCTGGTTTTGAAAAAGGGGACTGTTGCATTGGCTAAGTTATTTTCAGCTTCAAAGTCTTTACGAAATGGTTAGCAAAACGTAGCAGATTAGTAATGTGAACAATACATGATTAGTGAATTGAAAAATAGCTACTATCTAGTATTTCTTTTAACCCTATGTTCTTTAAGGCTTGCCTAAGTTACTCATGTAATTCAAAAGGTAAAATAAAATACTAAGTCAACTATGACGAGAGTAATGTTATATACATGTATAAGAATATAGATAACGAAATATTAATAAAGCAGTAAAGGATGAAGAGTGACTCTCGTTTAGGCCAGAAAGTTAGGCCCAATAATCAGCAGGAATGGACAGCACAGGCTCCAGATTTCAGATGCATGACGCGGAGTTTGGGCCTGAGTTCCTTGAGAACTCAACATGCCCAATGGTTGTACATGTTCAAAGAAAGAGAGAAAGTCATTAGATATAACATTATATACATACAGTCATGCATGAAATATATAAGTAAATTACTTGAACAAAAATATAACAAACTAACAGTACTTAAATATTATGAGAGGTTATACTGGTGTGGCGTCACATATGGTTAGGTAATTTACATTGAAAAATTTTCATTATCATTGAACACTAAACCCAAAAGGAGTAATGAATATCAATGAGTTAGAGGCTAAGGGTTAGAGTTCCACTCAATGTCAAAGCCCCCTTTGAATCCCCTGACACTTCAAAGTTCCCAAGGGTCTCTAGGGCCTAGGGCAATGTTTGTGCTATGCAGAGCAGCCTATCCAAGAGTTAAACTTCTACTCCCAAATACCCCTAACCATAAATGACCCACTCATCCTCACAGGTTTAAGTGCTAATGAGGCACTTTCAATATAAACCACATTACCACAGCAGTACCATACCACAGAAGTGTATACCTCTCTTAATAGGGCCAAACAGAATACCATAAGGGCACAAGGCAGTTTATTTACTCCATCATAACCATATTTCCTAAACTAAGTAGATGATTGACACACTAAAAAGAACCAAAAGGTAGAGTTTCAGACACACATAGAGGTAAAGATTTTATCATGATGCCACTAAAGAACCATACACCTGAGATCAGGTATATTGAGGATAGGGAAAGAGCACACAGTTCAAATCTTCAACAGTTTATGAATACAGATGTATTTGCCTTGACAACCCTTAATTAGGCTAAGCAGTAATTTGTTTCACTCAAATCTTATCTTTAGTACACTCAAGTTAACAATACTACTAGAAGCTTTTTAAAGTACTAACAAGGATTGAGACATAACAGCCATAGTCAGAATCTCTACAGATGCTGTTAGATATACCAGAATACAATAAAAGTTTCAACAACACTACAGGTTTATAAATTTAAATAGAACTCATAAAAGTACATAACAGAATCTCATGCCACCAGTCTTATCTATCTTTGAGATCAATGACTTGATCACCTCTCTCTAAGAATGTTAAACTCTCACTAAAAATTAGCAGACCGTTATATCCAAGTAGTAGCAACAGGAGGTTTTTCTTAGAGTTCACAGACTAGGTTCAATTTATTTTAAAGGAGAGAGAGAACTTGATGCAGTTTCAAGACAGTGCCAACATGCATGAAATCATGAAGGACAAACAGAAGCATTGAGGAACTAGAATGAGTGCAGTATCACAAAAATATATGTAAAGGCGCTTAGCAGAGATCATAAGGTAGGTCTTAACATTTTTTAGATGCTGAGTAGTTAGCTCCATTTAGGAATCTCATCAGAACATTAGTAGAGCTGCTTGTGCTGGTTGACATGCAAATATTACCCTAAGTATATGGCATGATTACTTTATTTCAAAGAGCTTTATGTCTCACATTCATGCTGTCTTTATTTGAAGGTCAAAGCACATTGTAATATTCAGGCAAAAGCAGATAATCTCATAGTCTTTCATTATGATAGTAGATTACAGTAGACTCAAATAAACTCAACAGGTTTTAGTGACACGGGATGCACAACCATGGATATAAGGACAAACAGAGGTGGATACAAAATTCTCATTCAAGTAAAGACATAAGATGTTCCAGCAAAGGTTTTACAAACAGGATTGGGTTTCGATCATTACAAAGTCAAGTTAATAATATCACTAAAGAAGTTCAGGACAGTGGAGACCTTATACTAACTAGGTCTAATTAGGCTGTACAGACTAAGGGTGAATATCTAAATATGATAGAACACTGACATAATGGTTATTATCCAGTCACAACAGGCACAATAGAAGCTTAATTCATAAGAGATAACATGATCATGACAGAATGCATACAAGAACAGCTCCAGGAGCTCATCAGAGTTTTCCTAGTTATTTTAAAATACCCTTTTATGCAATGAGGCTCTCATATGAAATCAAAAACTATATAAAGACATAAAGGTTTTAACAGTAATGCCTCAAGGCTACTTCAACATTAACGAACACTCATGTGAAGAAAGAAAACACCTTAATCACTTAAACTTGACATCCTTTAGCTAAGTGATAATGGATTAAATCTTGAGAATTCATATATGTCTTAGTTAAAATCTTCAAATAACAACCTTAAGTACAGAATAACAAACTACACTAAACAGGATTAGTGTGATAGACATGAAAACCACAATAGAACATTAAAGAAATATAAAGTCTGAACATGTATGGGAAGCTATAACAACAACAACAACAAAATATATGAATATTCAAGGTTATACTTAATTGTATAGGCTGTTTGATTCAGAATAGTAGTCATCAAGGTCACATAATACTGATTCGAGACACATAAAAGCATAGCAGTCAATCATAAATCAATAACAAATCATTATGAGCTGGAACAAATAGTTATAAACTAATGACAAACATCATGAACAAAAGCAGTCAATAGAAAGACAACAGTGTATCCATAATTTCGAATTAGACAATCAAAAGAGAAGGGGTCGAAGTATACTGATCTCCATTTATGCAGCAGACCAAACAAAGGTTTAACTTAGTCGTATAGGAACCAAGGTTTCGAGCTTTGAAACAGTGAAAGAACTAAGAAACGATAGGGAATCAGGAATCAGTAAGAGAGCCTAAGCTCTGAAATCTTAGTGTGGTTTTTTGTTGCTCGTATTAGGGTTTCTTAGCTCTTGTTAGGTCTGTTAGTTGAGAGCATTGAAGGCTCTATTTATAGTGGAATTCAATGCCTTAGGTTACAAATTCAAACTAGGTAGTGGAAGATGATTGAGAGTAGATGACCCGAGCAAACTTCAAACTAGGCACATGGTGGTGTTGTGAGTGGATGTCTCAGGGTGAGATAACTTAGCCGATCGGGCTGAGATCGGACTACGTGCTAAAAGTAGTCAGTTTCAGTAGGGAGGGATTTCCCAAATGTGTTTCCAGCTGATCTTTCTGGCATGCCACCCGCTAGAGATATTGATTTCGGCATTGATTTGTTGCCGGGCACTCAGCCCATCTCTATTCCTCCATAACATATGGCTCCTCCTAAGTTGAAGGATCAGTTGCAGGAGTTGCTTGATAAGGGCTTCATTCGGCCCAGTGTGTCACCTTGGGGTGCTCCGGTCTTGTTTGTAAAGCAGAAGGATGGTTCTATGCGTATGTGTAATTATTATCACCAGCTGAACAAAGTTACAGTGAAGAACATGTATCCATTGCCTCGTATTGATGACTTATTTGATCAGTTACAGGGTGCCAGAGTGTTCTCCAAGATTGACTTACGTTCATGCTATCATCAGTTAAAGATTCGGGAGCTAGATATCCCGAAGACTGCTTTCAGGACCCGATATGGTCACTATGAGTTTCTTATTATGTCTTTTTGGGCTGACCAATGCTCCAACAGCCTTTATGCATTTGATGCACAGTGTATTCTGGCCTTATCTTGACTCCTTCATCATTGTGTTTATTGACGACATTCTGGTTTACTCCCGGACTCGGGAGGATCATGAGCAGCACCTGAGGACTGTGCTTCAGACTCTGAGAGAGAAGAGGTTGTATGCAAAATTTTTGAAGTGTGAGTTTTGGCTAGACTCAGTGGCATTCTTGGGTCATGTAGTATCGAGGAATGGGATCAAGGTAGATCCGAAGAAGGCGGAGGTAGTGCAGAGCTGGCCTAGACCGTCATCTGCTATGGAGATCTGCAGTTTTCTTGGGTTGGCGGGGTATTACTGTCATTTTGTTAAGGGATTCTCATCTATTGTAGCACCTATGAACAGGCTGACCCAGAAGGGTGCTCCGTTCAGGTGGACAGAGGTGTGTGAGGAGAACTTTCAGAAGCTCAAGACGGCTTTGACTACAGCCCTAGTTTTGGTATTACTTACAAGTTCGGGGTCCTACACTATATATTATGATGCGTCGCAGATTGGTCTTGGCACGGTGTTGATGCAGGATGGTAAGGTGATTGCCTACGCATTCAGACAACTGATGGTACATGAGAAGAACTATCCTATCCACGACCTTGAGTTAGCAGCTATTGTTCATGACCTGAAGATTTGGCGCCACTATTTGTATGGTGTTCCTTGTGAGATTTACACTGATCATCGGAGTTTGCAGCATTGTTTCAAGCAAAAGGATCTTAATTTACGTCAGTGGAGGTGGTTGGAGCTACTTAAGGATTATGATATCACCATTTTATACCACCCGGGGAAGGCCAATGTGGTGGCCGATGCTTTGAGTTGCCAGGTGGAGAGTTTGGGGAGTTTAGCATATCTTCCATCAGCAGAGAAACCCTTAGCATTGGATGTTCATGCCTAAGCCATCCAGTTTGTGAGATTGGATATTTCTGATCCGAGTCGAGTATTGGCTTGTATGGTCTATCGGTCTTCTCTTTATGATCGTATCAGGAAGTGTCAGTATGATGACCCCCACCTACTTGTCCTTAAGGACACGGTGATGCTAAGGAGGTCACTATTGGGGATGATGGCACATTGAGGATGCAGGGCAGGCTATGCGTGCCTAATGTAGATGGTTTGCATGAGTTGATTCTTTAGGAGGCTCATAGCTCGCGGTACTCCATTCATCCGGGTGCCGCGAAGATGTATCAGAACTTGAGGCAGCATTACTGGTGGAGGAGAATGAAGAAGGATATAGTGGAGTATGTGGCTCGGTGCCTAAAGTGCCAGCAGGTGAAGTATGAGCATCAACGACCGGGTGGGTTACTTCAGAAGCTAGAGATTCCAGAGTGGAAATAGGAGCGGATCACTATGGATTTCGTTGTTAGGCTCCCACGGACTCAGCGGAGGTTTGATGCGGTTTGGGTGATTGTGGATAGGCTGACCAAGTTAGCTCATTTTATTCCTGTGATGACTACATATTCTTCCGAGGAGCTGGCTCGAATCTACATCCGTGAGATCGTCAGGCTTCATGGCGTACTGGTATCTATCATCTCTGACTGGGGTACGCAATTTACATCATGGTTCTGGAGGGCCGTACAACATGAGTTGGGTACTCGAGTGGAGCTGAGCACAATATTTTACCCTCAGACGGATGGACAATCTGAATGCACTATTCAGATATTAGAGGATATGCTCCGTGCTTGTGTAATGGAGTTTGGAGGGTCGTGGGATCAGTTCTTACCACTTGCGGATTTTGCCTACAACAACAGTTATCAGTCAAGCATCTAGATGGCACCGTATGAGGCTCTGTATGGTAGGCGGTGTCGGTCCCCAGTAGGTTGGTTCGAGCCAGGTGAGGCCAGATTATTGGGTATAAACTTGGTCTAGGATGATCTGGATAAGGTGAAGGTGATTCGGGATCGACTTCGCACAGCCTAGTCCAGACAGAAGAGTTATGCGGACCGAATGGTTCGCGATGTAGTATTCATGGTTGGAGAGCGGGTCTTGCTTCGGGTATCGCCTATGAAGGGCGTTATGAGGCTCGGAAAGAAGGGCAAGCTGAGCCCAAGGTACATTGGTTCTTTTGAGGTGTTGAGGCATGTTGGGGAGGTTGCTTATGAGAGATTGCCTTACCTCCCAGCCTTGTAGGGGTTCATCCGGTATTCTACGTTTCTATGCTCCAGAAGTATCACGGTGATCCGGCTCATGTATTGGATTTCAGCTCAGTCCAGTTGGACAAGGATCTATCTTATGTTAAGGTGCCAGTGGCTATTTTGGACAGGAAGGTCAGAAAGCTAAGGTGAAAGAGCATTTCTTCTGTGAAGGTGCAGTAGAGGTGTTAGCCGGTCGAGGAGGCGACTTGGGAGACCGAGCAGGATATGCGCAACCATTATCCTCATCTTTTCACAGCTTCAGGTATGTCTCTATACTCGTTCGAGGATGAACGATTGTTTAAAGAGGGGGAGGATGTGATGACCCGGCCGGTTTTCTTGAGAGTTATAGCCCTGATCCCCTATTAATTGTTTTCCCCGTATCCTTTTATGCTATTGTGACTTGCCGGGAGGTTTCGTTTTGGTTTTTGGAGTGTTTTGGGACACTTAGTACCTAACTGGAGGCTTAAGTCTTAGGATTTGGACAGTAGTCGGAACTATGTAAAGACGACTCTGAAATGGAATTCCATCAGTTCCGTTAGCTCCGTTAGGTCATTTTGTATTTAGGGGCATGTCCGGATAGTGTTTTGGAGGTCTGTAGCTCATTTAGGCTTGAAATGGCGAAAGTCGAAGTTTTGGAGATTTGGACCGGTAGTGAAATTTTGATATCGGGTTCGGATTCCGATTTTGGAAGTTGGAATAGGACCGTTGGGTTGAATATGACTTGTGTGCATAATTTGGGGTCAATCGGACGTGGTTTGGTTGGTTTCGTCATCGGTTGTCGGATTTGGAAGTTTCAAGTTCTTTAAGTTTGAAATGGAGGGTGATTCGTGATTTTAGCATTGTTTGATGTGGTTTGAGTGCTCGACTAAGTTCGTATGGTGTTTTAGGATTGGTTGGTATGTTTGGTTGAGGTCCCGGGGGCCTCGGGTTGATTTCGGATGATTAACGGATCATTTGGACTTGTGGAAAATAGTAGATTTTCTGGTGTTTTGTTGCAGACTTTTTCTTCATCGTGTTCGCGAGACAGGTCTCGTAATTGCGTAAGGCATCTGAGAGACAAGCTGAAGTTGTTCTTCGCGTTCGCGAATATGGGGATGCGATCGCGTAGGTTGGTCAGACTGTGCATCGCGAATGCGTGGGCTAGGCCGCGTTCGCGAAGAGGAAGTAAAGCAGCAGTGGAATTCAAGTGTTGTTCTTTGCAAATGCGTGGGGTTGTTCGCGATCACGTAAGTATGAGAGCCAGTGAATCGCATTCACGTTGAGTTGTCAGCGTTTGCGTAGGGTTAAATTCTGGGGCAGCGAAGTTGTGCTTCGTGATCGCGAGGCTATTTCCGCGATCGCGATTAAGGAATCACTGGCCAGTATTAAACATTTCAAAAATGAGGGTTGGCCATTTTTATCAAAACTTGAGTTTGGGAGCTCGGATTTGGACGAGATTTTGAGGGATTTTCAGAGACATCAATTGGGTAATGATTCTACACTCTATTTTGGTTATATCCCACTAATCTATCATTAATTTCATCTTTAATTTCGGATTTTAGGGTTGAAATTTGGGAACAATTGGGAGAAGTTCTTCAACTAAGATTTTGAGTTTTGAAAGAGGGTTCGTGGTCGGATTTGAGTAATTTTTATATGGTTGGACTCGTGAGTGAATGGATGTTCATATTTTGTGACTTTTACCTGATTCCGAGACGTGGGCCCGGGGAGGCGTTTTGGGTTGATTTCCTAATTTCTCGCTCTAGCTTAGATTTCATTGACTAGATTAGTTTCTTATAGCTATATTAATGGTATGTAATTGATTTTAGCTGGATTTGGGCCATTCAGAGCCGGATATTCGTGGGAAGAGCATTGCTACTGACTGATTTAGATTGGTTCGAGGTAAGTGGATTGCCTAACCTTATGTGGGGAAAATCCACTTAGGATTTGGTACTTATTTTACTATGTGAGCGCCATGTACGCGAGGTGAAGAGTGTGTACACGGGCTATTTGTTGAAAAATCTGATTTTTACTGAGAAATTCACTGTTTCCAACTTAATTGAATATACTAGCATGTGTAGTTTCCCTGTTAGCTTATAATAACATCTCTACGTGCCTTATTTGCTTAATTGAACTATTTGCAGCATGTCTATTGAATTCCTACTTCTTTCCCCACTTGTACTTAGTCTAGACTGTAGATTCTCTTACTGTACTTGTCGTTTCTAATTGATTACACTGTGTATTTACTTTGGGACTACGGGACGGTATCCCGATAGATCCCCCTGCATATTTACTTTTGGGACTATGGGACGGTATCCCGGGAGATTCCCCTGCATATTTACTTTTGAGACTACGTGACGGTATCCCAGGAGATCCCCCTGCACATTTACTTTGAGACTATTATGTAATACCCTGAAAAATTTTGAAGAACTTAAGTGTAAAGCCCGGTAAAATTTGCAAAGAAAATATTGTTTCATGGTGCCGGACTAGCCTTACGTGGAAAGGCATTACATAGGAGAGTGTCATCCAGATCCGCGCAGTCAATTGCTCAGTCTTCAGCTAGAGCACTACCATCAGGGCTTGACTAGAAGTGGTGGCGCCATAGTAACCAAGGTAACCATGGGTCTAATCAGTAGGTCCAGTCGAATGGGGATTCTCAGCTGCAGCAAAGGCTCCTATGTCCCAAGTGTGGGAGGCGTCATTTGGGAGTGTGCCGACGTGGCACGGATGATTGTTTCGGGTGTGGAGTCAAGGGCCATCAGCTAAGGCACTACCCCAACAGTCAAGGGACAACAAGTAAGTCCCGCAACCCCAATATTAGGATATCCTAGCTATGTGGTTTCACTTGTGAATGTTTCAGATTCTAACACATATCATGAGCATATTGAATTGAAAGATAGATTCGCTGTATCTCTAGTCCTCTCATATAGGATCAACTATTGTGAAGGGTTAAGTTGTCAGAATGATAATAATATCATAAGTGCTCAACTTCTTTTTCATCCTCGTAGGCTTGTGGCAGAAATTCCTTTTTGCTAGTTACTGTTAAGAGCATAATGCAACTTCATGTATTTTGAAACCCATATCACATTCAGGGTGTTAGAATATTCTCATTTCGAGTTAAACTAATTTTTCCTACACTCCAGGAGGCGACTGGTATCACATAAGTGTTATCTCTCTTTGAGGCCTACTATTGCCAAACAAGGCACGTATGGAATGAAACAATAATTGTTGTTCTCTTTATGACTCATTTATTTAAATCTCAGAATCATGAACATGGTCTCTACATTGTCAATGCCTACTAGGCAACTCTATGCCTCATGTGTTGAATCAATGATGTCATCATATTGATTAACAATGTCAGCACTATTGGTAGTAACCTTCATGTCTCTTAGGATATAACCTCTTGAAATACCGTGCTCAGTACTTTGATAGATTTTTGAAAACTTTTAGCCAATCTCGAACCTCGTTGTTCATATTTATAGAAACCAGTGGGGGGTTGAAGGCTCAAACATGTCAAAGAAGAAGCATTATCTCGTGATAAAATATATGGGATAGGAAGTTTTATGGTAATATTCAAGATAGCACATCTTAAAGTAATTGTTGGAGGTTTCCGAAGGTTTACTTTGGGTGTATGGAATGGAAATTTAGATTGAAGAAAGGGAACGGGTTATTCTCAATATGTCCTCCACGAGGATGCTATGTGAATTGTTAATAGAGTTAAAGTATGTGTAGTCACACTAGGCCTTATGAAGTCTTGATGAAAATAGGCCAAACTATGAGAATGATGTTTCCCTATTATTGACCTCCGTTTACCCGGTGTTTCATGTGTCTATATGTAAGAAGGTAGAGTTAATGTATAATTGGATTATGAGGAGCGACTATTTGCTATCCTTGTTAGATAAGTCCGGAATTTAAGATTGCCTCTGTCAAGTGCTATGACGAAACCTACAGGTTGAAGAGGCTACTTGGGAAACTAAGGAAGAAATAAAGAAAGGTGTTCTTACTTGTTTGAATAGCTATGTATTCTAAGAGTTGCTTTCTATGAATTGTGTACGATTTGTGCATTTGATGTTAAGGGTGTTCCGTTCTGGTAATATAATTGCTTATGAGGCCACAATTGGTGTTGTTTTGTATTATGTTACATCGTTGGCTTACGTATATGTTGTTAGGGTGTGTTTCTGGGTTCTGTGACAGGTGGATAGGCCTAGTTACAAGGGAAACTCTGGCGAATGTGGTATGAAACAAACTGAGTTTCATAAGATGTTAATAACATGTTTTAACCCTTATTCGAGCACGAATGATCCTAAGCGGGGGAGAAAGTAACACCCCAGAAAATTTTGAAGAACTTAAGTGTAAAGCACGGTAAAATTTGCAAAGAAAATAATGTTTCATGGTACCGGACTAGGCTTATTTGTTTGAGGATTATAGAAATTCTTCGCGGCGAGCTTGCAAGCTCGCCGCGGCTCGGACCTTTTGGGTTGAACAATGCACGAAAAAGTAAAGGAAAATTTTTGGCAGAAAAATACATTTCTACGGTCCATTATGCGACCACAGAATCACTCTGCGGACCGCATAATGTCCTCAGAGTGAGGCAGTTAATTGGGTAAGTTGGAAGCAATTATGCGGTTGACTATGCGACCGCATAACAGTTATGCGGTGTATAATGCGACCACATAACTGTTATGCAGACCGCATAGTGACCGCAGACTCAGGCAGATTTTTGGTCATTTTGGACACCAATTATGCGACCGATATGCGGTCCGCATAACCATTATGCAGTCGCATTTGCGACTGCAGAACCTTTTCCGGAGCTTCATTTTTGGGTTTTTAAAACCCGACCCTACTTCATTAAATACACGCAAAGGGTCATTTTTGAGCAAATATTCTAATGTTTTAGAGAGAAGGGAGAGTGTTTTAGAGAGAGAGAAAGCCCTAGGCTAATTATTCATCAAGTCTTGCTCAAATCTTGGAAGATTAACAAGGAAAACCCATAAGTTCTTCATCTAAGAGATTGGGATTGCTAGAATTTCCGGAACATTGTAGTAATTTAAGGAAAGCTCAATTGAGGTAAGTTGGCTAAACTTTCTCTCTTGGAATTGAATTCCATAATGTTTCCGTGAGTTTCAAAGTATGGGTTGCGTATTAAAATGTTGTGGCTTGAATCGTATTTCAGAAAAAAAGCTAGTACGCCAAATTGTGTGAGAAAATCTCAATATTCTTAAGACTCTTAATTGCTCATATGTGTACCTAAAGTCTTGATTGGGAATGTCTTATTGTTGATAACCTATAAAGATGGTTGGAAGTGAAATCAATGAATTGGGGATATAAAGTGTGGCCAACGTGCCAATTGAAAGGTATACTTGTGGCCAATGGTGCCGATGTAATGAAATAATGTGAGAAAGATTATGAAATGAGCTTTGACTCAACTATTCCAAAATTGACTTCGACAATATAATCGGCTAACAGTTTATGAACTCAAGTGATGCCCATATGTGGCTGTTTTAGCTAATGTTATGCTTTGTAAGTAATTTTCAATGCGCTTTGCGTTCTTACATACTCGTGAGTGGAAATTGTGTATGATTTTAATGTGTGCTTAGATTGCCAATCATTTTACTCCATTTATTGGAAAGAAATCGATTATGTTTAAAGCCTTCATTACTAATGAACTTAAAGTTGTGATTTTCGGAATATTCTACTTGTTAATAATTATGATGATGATCTATGAAAGGGAAGAAACGAAAGTGTGGAATATAAAATACGTCCATTGCGCCATGAATAAAGAATCATACGTATGGCCAAGAGAGCCAATGAAATAATAATGTTGTAAGTGGTTGAAAGTAGGGATTAGGTGATATGTGATGTGAAAGGTTATGAGATGTACGTATTTGTACATTTGTTTCCAATGTGTTATGAAACCCTATGGACGGTCTATGAAACGCATAGGTATATTGTATTATGAAACCCTATGGACGGTCTATGAAACGCATAGGTATATTGTATTATGAAACCCTGTGGACGGTCTATGAAACGCATAGGTACATCGTGTTATGAAACCCTATGGACGGTCTATGAAACGCATAGGTACATCGTGTTATGAAACCCTATGGACGGTCTATGAAACGCATAGGTACATTGTGTTATGAAACCCTGTGGACGGTCTATGAAACGCATAGGTATATTGTGTTATGAAACCCTATGGACGGTCTATGAAACGCATAGGTATATTGTGTTATGAAACCCTATGGACGGTCTATGAAACGCATAGGTATATTGTCTTATGAAATCTTGTGGACGTTCTAAGAAATGCATATGTACATTGTGTTATGAAATTCATTGTGATATGAAATCCTGTGGACGGTCTATAAAATGCATAGGTACATTGTGTTATGAAATCCATTGTGATACAAAATCCTGTGGATGGTCTATGAAACGCATAGGTGCATTGTGTATAAGAGATATGGATGTACGGTAGGAATAAACACTGTGGACGGTCTATGAAATGCATAAGTGTATAATATGATATGTGAACACTAAGGACGGTCTAATGAGACACATTATTAATGCAGACAATATGTGCCCCTTTCGTTGTCCTTGTTTGTACAGGTTGTTTCAATTACATTATATTATGTGTTCCACGTATAGATCATATGGGCATTCTATTTTGCAAGAGGATTTCTAGCTATACATACTAGTGCTATTCGACAGTAATAACGTCCCTTTTGCCGGGGGCGCTGTATCTTTAATGGATACAAGTGGTTCTACAACAGGTGGCATTAATCAGTGATAGTAGTACATTCCTTTCAGCCGATTTGGTGAGCCCCACTTCATTTCGGGGTCATGTATCTTTTGTTTCTCATGTACTTTATGGTTGAGGTTTAGCCGGGGCCTTGTTGCCGGCATTCCCCTATTACTCTTCAGTTGTACTTAGAGGCTCCGTAGACAGGTTGTGGGTGGTATTTGAATTTGGGAATTGGATTAGAAATGTTGGTATTTGGCAACATGTTTTTCATAAAATCTATAAACTCGTACTATTTTGAAAATATTGAATGATGTTGTTAATAGAAATGAAATGGAAGCGGCCAATGAAATATCTTCAGTATTTGATTAACGGATTACATCTCCTCTTTTTTCACGGATGAATCAGGGTAGAATGAAATATAACAGGCTTGCTCAGTCGAGTTCATTCGGTTGAGCGCCAGTCGCGCTCCTCGATTTTGGGGCGTGACAAACTTGGTATCAGAGCCTAAGGTTTTAAAGTGTCCTAGGAAGTCTCGGAGCTGTGTCTAGTAGAGTCATTATTATCGGTGTGTTGTCGACCACATCTATAATTAGGATGCTACATGGGCATTTAGGAATAATACCCTTCTTTCATGTTCTTGCTCGTGCGATAAAGCTGATTGTAAGATTGTTCCTCCGTTAACCGGTGCGTTACTCTAACTTTCAGTATATGGCTCCTAAAAAGAATGCAAGAACTGGCCTAAGGGCCAATGTCACTGCAGGAGTGGCAGTTGATCATATAATTGATGATGCGGGTGAGCACCCAATGAGTGAGGATATTCCTCCACTTACTACACTGCCTGATTCTACTACAACTGATCAGATTACACCTGTCCCTACACTTACTGAAGGTGCAACAGTTCCTCAAACTGGTAATCCAGCTCCAGCTTTCGATTCTGGTGTTACTGATGTTGATGTTAGGGGAGCCATACAGATGTTGGCACAAATAGTGGCTTCCCAGACCCAGAGGTCAAATGTTGCACCCACTTCTTCCAGTCAGCCAGGGGATTCTACTAGTTTTAGGGTGAACGGGTTTCTCCAGTTGGATCCTCCAGTGTTCACGGGTACTAACCTAGAGGAAGATCCCCAGGATTTCATTGATGAGATGCACAAGACTCTCAGAGTTATGCATGCTACTGAAACATGTTTTTCAGTAGAAATGGATTAGAAATGTTGGTATTTGGCAACATGTTTTTCATAAAATCTATAAATTCGTACTATTTTGGAAATATTGAATGATGTTGTTAATAGAAATGAAATGGAAGTGGTCAATGAAATATCTTCAGTATTTGATTAACGGATTACATCTCCTCTTTATTCATGGATGAATCGGGGTAGAATAAAATATAACAGGCTTGCTAAGTCGAGTTCACTCGGTTGAGCGCCAGTCGCGCTCCTCGGTTTTGGGGCGTGACAAACTTGGTATCTGAGCCTAAGGTTTTAAAGTGTCCTAGGAAGTCTCGGAGCCGTGTCTAGTAGAGTCCTTATTATCGGTGTATTGTCGACCACATCTATAATTAGGATGCTACATGGGCATTTAGGAATAATACCCTTCTTTCATGTTCTTGATCGTGCGATAAAGCTGATTGTAAGATTGTTCCTCCGTTAACTGGTGCCTTACTCTAACTTTCAGTATATGGCGCCTAAAAAGAATGCAAGAACTAGCCTAAGGGCCAATGTCACCGCAGGAATGGCAGTTGATCATATAATTGATGATGCGAGTGAGCACCCAAGGAGTGAGGATATTCCTCCAGTTACTGCACTGCCTGATTCTACTACAACTGATCAGACTACACATGTCCCTACACTTACTGAAGGTGCAACAGTTCCTCCAACTGGTAATCCAGTTTCACCTCCAGCTCCAGCTTTCGATTCTGGTGTTTCTGATGTTGATGTTAGGGGATCCATACAGATGTTGGCACAAATAGTAGCTTCCCAGACCCAGAGATCAAATGATGCACCCACTTCTTCCAGTCAGCCAGGGAATTCTACTAGTTCCAGAGTGAACGGGTTTCTCCAGTTGGATCCTCTAGTGTTCACGGGTACTAACCCAGAGGAAGATCCCCAGGATTTCATTGATGAAATGCACAAGACTCTCAGAGTTATGCGTGCTACTGAAACAGAGGCAGTGGAATTGGCCTCCTACCGCTTAAAAGAGGTGGCATATTCTGGGTTTGAACTATGGGAGGAGTCTCGTGAAGAAGGGAGCCCTCCGGCAAGGTGGAGTGAGTTTACCGATGCTTTCATTGACCACTTATTGCATGCTGAAACTAAGGCGGCCCGTGCCATTGAGTTTGACAGCCTGAGGCAAGGTAGCCTGAGTGTATGGGAGTACCATATGAAATTCGCGCACCTGTCTAAGTATGCTATTTACATGTTGCCCACTGTGGAGTCTAGAGTGCGCCGATTTGTGCAAGGACTTAGTCCCTTGGTAATTAATGAGGCCGCTATGGCTGCCTTGAATTCTGATATGAATTATGAAAAAATGGTGGCGTTTTCTCAAGCTACAGAGGATCGAAAGTTAAAAAGAAAGAGAGAGCTAGATAATAACAAAAAGACCCAATCCACAAGCAATCTTAGTGGCTCATACAGTGGGGGTAATGGTAGAAAGGCATTACATAGGAGAGTGTCATCCAGACCCGCGCAGTCAATTGCTCTGTTTTCAGCTACCATCAGGGCCTGACCAAAAGCAGTGGGGCCATAGTAACCAAGGTAACCATGGGTCTAATCAGCAGGTCCAGCCGAATAGGGATTCTCAGCTGCAGCAAAGGCCCCTATGTCCCAAGTGTGGGAGGCATCATTTGGGAGTGTGCCAATGTGGCACAGATGAACGTTTTAGGTGCGGAGTCAAGGGCCACCAGCTAAGGCACTGCCCCGACAGACAAGGGACAACAAGTAAGTCCCTCCACCCCAATATTAGGATATCCTAGCTATATGGTTTCACTTGCGAATGTTTCAGATTCTAACAAATATCATGAGCATGTTGAATTGAAAGACAAATTCGTCGTATCTCTTGTCCTCTCATATAGGATCAACTATTGTGAAGGGTCAAGCTGTCAGAATGATAATAATATCATAAGTGCTCAACTTCTTTTTCATCCTCGTAGGCTTGTGGCAGAAAATCCTTTTTGCTAGTTACTGTTAAGAGCATAATGAAACTTCATGTATTTTGAGACCCATATCACATTCAGGGTGTTAGAATATTCTCATTTCGAGTTAAACTGATTTTCCCTACACTCCAGGAGGTGACTGGTATCACATAAGTGTTATCTCTCTTTGAGGCCTAGTATTGCCAAACAAGGCACGTATGGAATGAAACAATTGTTGTTGTCCTCTTTATGAATCATTTATTTAAATCTCA
Organism: Nicotiana tomentosiformis; assembly: GCF_000390325.3. Taxonomy (NCBI): domain Eukaryota; kingdom Viridiplantae; phylum Streptophyta; class Magnoliopsida; order Solanales; family Solanaceae; genus Nicotiana; species Nicotiana tomentosiformis. The sequence continues at coordinate 54,042,224 of NC_090819.1, forward strand.
AAATCATGAACATGGTCTCTACATTATTAATGCCTACTAGGCAACTCTATGCCTCATGTGTTGAATCAATGATGTCATCATAATGATTAACAATGTCAGCACTATTGGTAGTAACCTTCATGTCTCTTAGGATATAACCTCTTGCAATACCGTGCTCAGTACTTTGATAGATTTTTGAAAACTTTTAGCCAATCTCGAACCTCGTTGTTCATATTTATAGAAACCAGTGGGGGGTTGAAGGCTCAAACATGTCAAAGAATAAGCATTATCTCGTGATCAAATATATGGGATAGGATGTTTTATGGTAATATTCAAGATAGCACATCTTAAAGTAATTGTTGGAGGTTTCCAAAGGTTTACTTTGGGTGTATGGAATGGATATTTAGATTTGAACAAAGGGAACGGGTTATTCTCAATATGTCCTCCACGAGGATGCTATATGAATTGTTAATAGAGGTAAAGTATGTGTAGTCACACTAGGCCTTATGAAGTCTTGAAGAAAATAGGCCAAACTATGAGAATGATGTTTCCCTATTATTGACCTCTGTTTACCCGGTGTTTCATGTGTCTATGTGTAAGAAGGTGGAGTTAATGGATAATTGGATTACGAGGAGCTACTATTTGCTATCCTTGTTAGATAAGTCCGGAAGTTAAGATTGCCTCTGTCAAGTGCTATGACGAAACCAACAGGTTGAAGAGGCTACTTGGGAAACTAAGGAAGAAATAAAGAAAGGTATCCTTACTTGTTTGAATAGCTATGTATTCTAAGAGTTGCTTTCTATGAATTATGTATGAATTATGTATGATTTGCGCTTGTGAGTCCGCAATTGGTATTGTTTTGTATTATGTTACATCGTTGGCTTACGTATATGTTGTTAGGGTGTGTTTCTGGGCTCTGTGACAGGTGGATAGGCCTAGTTACAAGGGAAACTCTGACGAAATGTTTGGAAATTTTGTGAGTTAGTCAAATTTGGGGCTGCTCGAACGTGGTATAAAACAAACTGAGTTGCATAATATGTTAATAACAGGTTTTGACCCTTATTCAAGGACGAATGATCCTAAGCGGGGGAGAATGTAACACCCCGGAAAATTTTGAAGAACTTAAGTGTAAAGCCTGGTGAAATTTGCAAAGAAAAAATGTTTCATGGTGCCGGACTAGGCTTACGTGTTTGAGGATTATAGAAATTCTTTGCGGCTTGCAAGCTCGCCGCGGCTCGGACCTTTTGGGTTGAACAATGCACGAGAAAGTAAAGGAAATTTTTTGGCGGAAAAGTGTATTTCTGCAGTCCATTATGCGACCGCAGAATCACTCTACAGACTGCATAATGGCCTCAGAGTGAGGCAGTTAATTGGGTCAGTTGGAAGCAATTATGCGGTCGACTATGCGACCGCATAACAGTTATGCGGTGTATAATGCGACCGCATAACTATTATGTGGACCGCATAGTGACCGCAGACTTAGGCAGATTTTTGGTCATTTTGGACACCAATTATGCGACAGATATGCGGTCCGCATAACCATTATGCGGTCGCATATGCGACCGCAGAACCTATTCCAGAGCTTTATTTTTGGGCTTTTAAAACCCGACCCTACTTCGTTAAATACACGAAAAGGGTCATTTATAGCAAATATTCTGATGTTTTAGAGAGAAGGGAGAGTGTTTTAGAGAGAGAGAAAACCCTAGGCTAATTATTCATCAAGTCTTGCTCAAATCTTGGAAGATTAACAAGGAAAACCCACAAGTTCTTCATCTAAGAAATTGGGATTGCTAGAATTTTCGGAACATTGTAGTAATTTAAGGAAAGCTCAATTGAGGTATGTTGGCTAAACTTTCTCTCTTAGAATTGAATTCCATAATGTTTCCGTGAGTTTCAAAGTATGGGTTGCGTATTAAAATGTTGTGACTTGAATCGTATTTCAAAAGAAAGCTAGTATGCCAAATTGTGTGAGAAAATCTCAATATTCTTAAGACTCTTAATTGATTATATGTGTACCTAAATTCTTGATTGGGAGTGTCTTATTGTTGATAACCTATAAAGATGGTTGGATGTGAAATCAGTGAATTGGGGATATAGAGTGTGGCCAACGTGCCAATAGTGAAAGGTATACTTGTGGCCAATGGTGCCGATGTAATGAAATAATGTGAGAAAGATTTTGAAATGAGCTTTGACTCAACTATTCCAAAATTGTCTTCGACAATATAATCGGCTAACAGTTTATGAACTCAAGTGATGCCCATATGTGGCTGTTTTAGCTAATGCTATGCTTTGTAAGTAATTTTCAATGTGCTTTGCATTCTTACATACTCGTGAGTGGAAATTATGTATGATTTTAATGTGTGCTTAGATTGCCAATCATTTTACTCCATTTATTGGCAAAAGATATCGATTATGTTTAAAGCCTTCATTACTAATAAACTTAAAGTTGTGATTTTCGGAATATTCTACTTGTCGATAATTATGATGATGATCTATGAAAGGGAAGAAATGAAAGTTTGGAATATAAAATACGGCAATTGCGCAATGAATAAAGAATCACACGTATGGCCAAGAGAGCCAATGAAATAATAATGTTGTAAGTGGTTGAAAGTATGGATTAGGTGATATATGATGTGAAAGGTTATGAGATGTACGTATTTGTACTTTTATTTCCAATGTGTTATGAAACCCTATGGACGGTCTATGAAATGCATAGGTATATTGTGTTATGAAACCCTATGGATGGTCTATGAAACACATAGGTACATTGTGTTATGAAACCCTATGGACGGTCTATGAAACGCATAGGTATATTGTGTTATGAAACCCTATGGACGGTCTATGAAACGCATAGGTACATCGTGTTATGAAACCTTGTGGACGGTCTATGAAACGCATAGGTACATTGTGTTATGAAACCCTATGGACGGTCTATGAAATGCATAGGTACATTGTGCTATGAAACCCTGTGGACGGTCTATGAAACGCATAGGTACATTATGTTATGAAATCCTATGGACGGTCTATGAAACGCATAGGTATATTGTGTTATGAAACCCTATGGACGGTCTATGAAACGCATAGGTATATTGTGTTATGAAACCCTACGGACGGTCTATGAAACACATAGGTATATTGTGTTATGAAATCCTATGGACGGTCTATGAAACGCATAGCTACATTGTGTTATGAAATCCATTGTGATATGAAATCCTGTGGACGGTCTATGAAACGCATAGGTACATTGTGTTATGAAATCCATTGTGATACGAAATCCTGTGGACGGTCTATGAAACTCATAGGTGCATTGTGTATAAGAGGTATGGATGTACGGTAGGAATAAACACTGTGGACGGTCTATGAAACGCATAAGTGTATAATATGATATGTGAACACTAAGGACGGTCTAATGAGACACATTATTAATGCAGACAATATGTGCCCCTTTCTTTTTCCTTGTTTGTACAGGTTGTTTCAATTACATTATATTATGTATTCCACGTATAGATCATATGGGTATTCTATTTTACAAGAGGATTTCTAGCTATACATACTAGTGCTATTCGATAGTACTAACATCCCTTTTGCCGGGGGCGCTGCATCTTTAATGGATGCAGGTGGTTCTACAGTAGGTGGCATTAATTAGTGATAGAAGTGTACTCCTTTTAGCCGATTTAGTGAGCCCCACTTCATTTCGGGGTCATATATCTTTTGTTTCTCATGTACTTTGTGGTTGAGGTATAGCCGGGGCCTTGTTACCGGCATTCCCCTATTACTCTTCAGTTGTACTTTGAGGCTCCGTAGACAGGTTGTGGGTGGTATTTGAATTTGGGAATTGGATTAGAACTGTTGTTATTTGGCAACATTCTTTTTATAAAATCTATAAACTCGTACTATTTTGGAAATATTGAATGATGCTGTTAATAGAAATGAAATGGAAGCGGTCAATGAAATATCTTCAGTATTTGATTAACGGAGTACATCTCCTCTTTATTCACGTATGTATTTGGGTATAATGAAATATAACAGGCTTGCTCAGTCGGGTTCACTCGGTTGAGCGTCGGTCGCTCTCCTCGATTTTGGGGCATGACATACAAGGCGGTACCTCAGGAGTTCTCCCAGCATATTTACTTTTGGGAGTACGAGACGGTATCTCGGGAGATCCCCTATCTCTTAATTCCGTGCACTGTTATGTTATTTCACTGTGCTTTCGTATGTTGAAATTTAGTCTCTTATTATACTGCTTATTCTCCTATATTTATTATTATATACCAGTGGGCCTGACCTGACCTGATCTCGTCACTACTCGACCGAGGTTAGGCTCGGCACTTACTGGGTACCATTGTGGTAGAGTCACGCCCTTTCCTCCACATGTTTTTCGTATGCAGATCCAGGTTCCTTTTACCAGCATCGTCCTTAGTTGCAGTCGTTGCTGTTTCAGAGAACTTCAAGGTACATCTGCCCGCGCCTGCAGATCCTTGGAGTCCCCCTCTATCCCCCTATGTAGATTCTTCTCTTTTTTCTATAAACACTGATGTATAGAACAGTTAGAACTTCGTAGAAGCTTGTGACTTACGGTATTCCGGGCCTTGGGAGTGTCATGTATATTTTGAGAGGTGATTATTGTATATGCCGAGCGGCATCTCAATTGCTTATTAAAATATCTGTTACTGTTAGTTGTTAAATTTTCATCTTTTTCATCTCATTTCTACAAGTGTTAGGCTTACCGATGTGAATTATACCTATGTGGGAGGAAGGTCATAAAGGAGATAGAAGATGTGATGTGAGATTTTAAGGTAAGTAAGGTAAAGGTGAACAACGTACGAGATACTCAAATGCAGAAGGTTGTGAATAGTCCATACTTTGGATAGAAGTCTAGGAGCGCTGATATTCAATATCCAGGTATGATAGCGGTGTCATTAGTGGCATATCTTCCAGCCTATGGTTTCCAGGTATCGAGAGGTCTAGTTAAAGGAGTAAAGAAGAGTTTAAGACGATGTGATGTCTCGCTTGATGTTCCAGAATAACATAAGGAAATCAATGATGCAAGCAAGTTGAAGGAAGGTTGCGAGTAGTATAAATGGATATGTGTAGGTCGCAAGCTAAAGTATGGTAGAGCGACAAGGTTTTAGGAAGATATGAGTAAGGATGAGGAAAGGGCAAGTGAGAAGGTGACAAGAATGGATAAGTCCTCAAGATTAAGCCCATGAAAACAAGAGATCGAATGGTTTCTCTAAGTTATAGAAAGATCAGTATAGCCTGAATGAACTCAAAGGAGTCTAAGACTAATAACATTTAGAAGAGATGGAATGCTGCCCTGGTAATAGAATCAGGGTGTAATTGTGATAGATAAAGGATGACGTTTGGGCCTTCGATTGAGTAATGACTTGAAGAGGATTTCATGAATTGTACGGGATTAAAATACCCATGTAAAGTGAATCACGTTGGGATGCTATAAAACACGGTTATCGAAGTACAATATCGCCGCTAAATGGATCAGGAAAATCACTTCAAATATTCCTCGATGCAACGTAAGCCCTAGTGACAATGTATTACGTAAGAGGTTTCAAGTTATCACTAGTAGATTGCAGATCAACATTAAGGTGAATCAACAATGGAAGGACAAAAGTCACAAAATATAAGGTGAGATTAGGCCGTCATTCTTAAGATGAACAATAATGAGGAAGCATTAAAGGACATAGATTTATACATATGGGATAAAGCAACAAAAAGTAACCTGGAGTTTGGTAGCAGACCTCAGTAACGATAAATCTAGATGTAGCAATATTCGTAAGTTCGACAAAGTACCGAGCGAAGAACTTCAGTATACCTATAGATGCCCAGAGGGACACCTTGTCAAGCTCTCTATATGTTTACAAAGTGAGGCCTAGAGATTGGCTAAAAAAAACTGGAGGAAAAAGGAGAGAAGAGTCGCATAGACGCACAAACAAGGAAAAAGTCGTACAGGCTACATGACAGAAGGTAGCAAGAGTTACGAGATTGGAAGAATTCCGACCACAGACCCTGGTGTCAGAAAGACGCCTAAATGGGGGAATGCCCTGGCCTTTGGAATTATTCACAGAACAGTTTCCTCGATGGCAAGGAGAGTACTAAAGTATTCGGAAGACATAAGTTATTAAAATGATAAGTGCATCAGTCAACATTCGAGGACGAATGTTCCAAAGGAGGGAATGATGTTACACCCCATGTTTTCGTACGTGGAAGTACGCCATAAGTAAATTGATATAAGCTCGAAAATGAGATGTTACATCTCGCATTTTTGTACGTTAAAGTTTTTTCGTAAGTTAATCAACGTAAGTTCGGGAATGAGATTTATTTTGAGATTATAAGTATTACGCTATTTCAAACAAGTGATAAGTTAATTCGTGAAGGTGAGAGGGTAAGCAAATCGAAGAAAATAAATTTCGTCGAAGTTTGACATTTTGGGATAAAATACGACTCGAGCTAAAATACCCGGTATTTATGGACTAGTACAATATAAGGTACCACATGGCCATGATAGTAAGGTGTATAAAGTGTATTAAAAGTGAGTAGTATTTTAAGTAATTTGAGATAATTCTTAATTATGTAGGTAATTGGTTAATTATTGGTTTAATGGGAGATTAACCATGTAATTAAGAACCCCCCCCCCCCACGTGGCAGCAAGTGGAGAAAGAGCTAATGACTCTCGACTTTAGAAAATTAAATAATAAGGACACATGGACAATAATTTCCTTGCAAACACGTAGAAGGGAAGTGTACGTTAGTCATCTTTTTACTTATCTTCAATTGAGATCAAAATTCATTTGGAGAAGGGATAATGGCGGTGGCAGTATGTAAAGCAAGGAAATATAAGAGTTATTTCCTTTCCTTCCATTCACTTTTTGGAGGATATAATTATAACACATATATCAAGCAACGTTGTTAGCAAGAGAAATACATTTGTTGCTTTTCTCAACAATATTAGAAATGGCCCTTGTGAAACTTGAGCTACAAAGGTAGATATATCTCTTTACACTAAAGCAAAACGTGAAGAAGACTAGTTTTGGCATACAAGATTGAGGAGATTGTTCACATATACAAGTAGGAAGTTGACATTAAAGGTATGTTCAGGATACCCCTTCTTTCTTTTTGGTATGATCCATACGATACAAACAAAACGAGTAAACGCACAATTTTCATAAATAACTCTATTCATAGAACTATTAGGGGTGTCTATGTTATTGATTCCCCATGTGAATTATTATTATATCTTCTGTTCATGGGTCTCAGAAAAATACATATGTGATAAAGTTTATCCGAAAGGCATATTGATTTTATGATATTCCGAGAAATCTTAGTAACGTATTTCTTATGCATTTCATGCATTTATACATGTACATTGACCCATTACCAGATGGCGTTACATACGCGTATATTATATGTATATGGGATATGGGAAAAGGTTAGGGCGTTATATACGCACCACCACCTGATCAACTGGTATACATTGATGATTTGCCCACAATGACCAAAATGAGATGATGGGATGCCCTCAGAGGCTTGATGATGTTATGAAAGCATATACCTATGCATGGTATGACATTTATACGCATATGCATGACATTATAAAAATGAAATGATTCACAGAGCTATGCAGACGTACATGTCGAGTCTTTTACTCCATGTTTCTCTCATGTCTATTATTTACTGATTTTCATCCCTTACATAGTCAGTACATTATTTGTACTGACATCCCTTTTGCCTGGGGATGCTGCATTTCATGCCCGCAGGTCCCGATAAATAGGTCGAGAGCCCTCCAAGTAGGCTATCAGCTCAGCAGAAGATGTTGGTGCACTCCATTTGCTCCGGAGTTGCTTGTTTGGTTAGTATGATTTAGACGTGTATTGTTTGGTATGGCGGGACTCTGTTCAGACCTTTATGACAATTATATATTCTTAGAGATTTGTAGACAGATGTCATGTACGTAAAAGATTGTATGGCCTTGTCGACCTATGTTCAGTGTACGAGTGGTTATTTTGGTCTTATAGGCCCGTATGTCTTATGTATAAGTTGGTATTACATGTTGTATTCTACTTATCTCACAGCAGCCTCTCCGGCTCAGTTATCTATGATAGTATGATACGAAAAGGTATGTTATGTTGGTACTCGGTTGAGTAAGGTATCGGATGCCCATCGCGGCCCATCGGTTTGGGTCGTGACAATCTTTCTAAGGATGAAATACAGTACTTAGCTCAACCTATGTGCCCAACTCATGCTGAACAACTCTTTAGAAGTGCAATGTAAATTGGTTGCCACGATTTGATATGATAGATATGGGTACACCATGTAAGAAAACAATCTCTCTAATGCAGATCTTAGTCAATTTATCTGGAGTTTAAGTAGTCGCGAGCAAAATGAAATGCGCCGACTTGGTCAACCAATCACAATGACCCAAATAACATCAAACTTTCTCAACGTATGTGGTAACCCTACCACAAATTTCATAATAATGTGCTCCCACTTTCACTCTGGTATATCAATCTTCTGAAGAAAACCACCCGATTTCTGATGCTCATACTTGACCTGCTGACAATTCAAAAACCGTGAAATATTTCCAACAATATCCTTCTTCATTCTTTGCCACCAATAATATTTCTTCAAGTCACGATACATCTTCATAGCACCTAGGTGAATAGAATACCTTGGGCTGTGAGTCTCTTCAAGAATCAACTCACGCAAGCCATCGACATTAGGAACACGAATCTAACCCTGAAGTTTCAGTACACCATCTTCACCAGTAGCCAGCTCCTTGGCATCACCTTGCTGCATCGTTTCCTTAAGGACAAGCAAATGGAGATCATCATACTAATGAGCCTTAATGCGCTCAAACAGGACGGCTATGAAACAACTCAAACATGAACTCTAGTAGGCCCAGAAATATCTAATCTCACTAATGTATTGGCCAATGACTGAACATCCATAGCCAAAGGCCTCCCCACAGCTAGAATAAATGCCAAACTCCCCATACTCTCTACCGTTTTACTCAAGGCATCTGCTGCTATCATATTTTCCTTTCAAGGATGATACAAAACAGTGATATCATAATTCTTCAACAAATCCAACCACTTCCGATGCCTCAAATTTAAATCCTTCTATTTGAACAAATGATGGAGACTCCGGTGATCAGTGTAAACCTCACAAGACATGCCATATAAAGAATGCATCCAAATCTTGTGCGCGTCCACAAGAGCTGCGAACTCCAAATCAGGGACCGAATAGTTACCAACACGCAAAGCATCATAATAAATAGTATCATCCCCGGTCATGAGGGCACTACCAAAGCTGGAGTTATAGTTAAATCAGTCTTGAGCTTCTGAAAGCTCTTCTCACACTCGTCAGACCATATGAATAAAGCTGTCACGCCCTAAAACCGGGGAGCGCGACCAGCGCTCAACTGAGGCGCTCAACCGAGTGAACCCGACCGAGCAAGCCTGTTAGATTTCCTTCTACCCAACTCATCCATGAATGGAGATAATACATATTTTTATTAATTAGACAAAAAGGTGTTCATGTCCACAATACCAATTCATTACCAATAGTTCCTTCATTTTTAACGTCTTAAATAGAACAAGTAATACAACCACAACATAACATAGTTTGTATGCGGGTGGAGGTTTAATCACAATACCAAAACTCTACTTAAGCGGCCCTACCGCCTCACCCTAATGTATGCGGGTGGAGGAGTAAACACAATACCCATTTTCACACAAAGCAGCCCCACCGCCTCACCCCAATATATGCGGGTGGAGGTGTAAACACATTACCCATTTCCACACAGAGCAGCCCCGCCGCCTCACCCCTATGTATGCGGGTGGAAATGTATCAACGATACCAATACCTACACAAAGCGGTCATGTCGCCTCACCCCAATATGTATATATGGGTGGTGGTGCAACAACAATACCAAAATCATACGCAAAGCATCTCTTCCGACTCACCCCAATATATGCGGGTGGAGGTGTAACCCCAATCACAATCTTTACACAATTTGGCATAATAGTATTCCACATAAATCATGACTTGGACTCATAACACGTAGATACACAATCCATAGTTTGGAACACATCATCAATTTATAATACAATATGATAAAAGCACTTGAAACATGAATTGAACATATATCTTTGTCACAAAACTTATTCGGAACACTCAACTTGTAATAAATATCTTGGAACTTACAAGGATATTGGGGTTCCAATTCTTAAAGAGGAGTTTAGCCAACATACCTCAATGGAGCTTCCTTAAACACTAAAATGTTCTGGAATTCTTAACAACTTCAATCTATTTTAAAAATATAACAAATTGAACCAAAACTAGAAAGATGCTCATGGTTCTAGCTCATTTGAGCATTTTATCAAACACTTTTTATGGAGGATTGCATCATCCCACAACCCAATCTTTACCATTTTTAGCTCAACAATCTTCCGACACCCTTTGATAACACATGCATATAAAATAAACAACTCTCACGCCCAAATATTATCTTGCTAATTACCCATTTCTAGACAAAATTTGAAATTGAGAGTTAGGGTGTAGAATCTTACCTCTAGGTTGAAGACCTAGTGAGTTTCACTTCTTAATCTTCCAAAATTTGAGCAACAATTGAAGAACAATTATTGAGGAACACCTTTTCACTCTAGGGCACTCTCTCTCACTCTAAAATGTCAGATTTTAGTTAAAAAATTGCCCAAAGCGTGTATTTAACGAAGTAGGGTCGGGTTTTAAAAATCCAAAAAATGAAGCTCCGAAACAAGGTCTGCGATCGCATAATAGATATGCGGACCGCATATTAGCCGCATAATTGGTGTCCAAAGCTGGCCAAAAATCTGCATGGGTCTGCGGTCACTATGCGGCCCGCAGACCTGTTCTGCGGTCGCATAATGAACCACAGAACAGTTCTGCGGTTGCATAGTCGACCGCAGAATGGCATCCAAAATTGCCCCTCTCCTGCCTCACTCTGCGGCCATTATGCGGTCCGCAGAGTGATTTTGCGGTCGTATAATGGACCGCAAAAATGCATTTTTCTGCCAAAAAGTTTTCCTTTATCGCTCAGTGCATTGTTCAACCCAAAAAGTCCGAGCGGTAAAATTTTTCCTTTATCCTCAATACGTAAAACGAACTCGGCTCCACGAAACATTATTTTATTTTGCAAAATTTTACGGGGCCTTACATTCTCCCCCACTTAGGATCATTCGTCCTCGAATGAGGGTCAAAATTTGTTATTAGCATCTTATGCAACTCAGTTTTCATACCACACACTAGCAGCCCCAAATTTGACTAACTCCCTAAATTTCCAAAAATTTCGCTAGAGTTTCCCCTGTAACTGGGCCTATCCACCTGTCAGAGATCCCCAGAAACACACCCTCAAAACATATATATAATCCAATCACGTAACATAACTCATAACAACACCAACCATGACCTCACATACAATATATTTGGAAAGATGCACCTTTACATTACTGAACAAGTGATACAAGAATCCATAGGTGATAGTTTTATAGAAAGGTTACATAGCTTATACAAACAAGTAAGGATACTTCTTTTTCATCTCTTCCTCGGCCTCCTAAGTAGCCTCTTCAACCTGTTGGTTTCGCCTTAGCACTTTCACGGAGGCCATTTCTTTATTCCTCAACTTTCGAACTTGCTTATCAAGAATGGCAACTGGAATTTCTTCATACGATAGTTCTTCTTTAACCTCAATGGTCTCAACCGGAATAATGAGTGTCAGGTCTCCAACTACTTTCTTCAACATAGATACATGAAACATTGGGTGCACTAATGACATCTCAGGTGGTAGCTCAAGCGTGTACGCCACCTCACCGATCCTCTGAATGATTCTGTACGGTCCGACATACCTCGGACTCTATTTTTCTTTCTTACCAAACTGTATCACACCCTTCATGGGGGAAACTTTCAAGAATACCCAATCATCTTCTTTGAACTCCAAATCCCTACGACGAACATCCGAATAGGATTTCTGACGACTTTGAGCAGTCGTTAACTGCTCCTTAATGATTTTAACTTTTTCCATAGCCTGATGCACGAGGTCTGGCCCTATCAACTCTGCTTCCCTAATCTCGAACCACCCAATCGGAGATCTATATCTCCTTCTTTATAAAGCCTCGAACGGTGCCATCTGAATGCTAGCATGATAACTATTATTGTAGGCAAATTCTATGAGTGGTAAATGGTCATCCCAGCTACCTTTGAAGTCTAGAACGCAAGCACGCAACATATCCTCAAGCGTCTGAATAGTCCGCTCTACTTGCCCGTCAGTCTGGGGGTGAAGTGATGTACTAAGATTCACCTGAGTACCCAGACCTTGCTGAAATTTCTTCCAACAGTTCGCGGTGAATTGTGCTCCCCAATCAGAAATGATGGAAACTGAAGTTCCATGCAACCTGACTATTTATTTGATACACAACTGAGCATAATGTTCCGCTCTATCGGTAGCCTTAACCAGCAAAAGGTGTGCTGATTTCTTGAGTCGATCCACAATCACCCAAATTGAGTCAAACTTATGAGGAGTGCGGGATAATCCTACCACAAAGTCTATATTAATCACTTCCCACTTTCACATTGGAATTTCTATGTTCTGTGCCAACCTACCGGGCCTTTGGTGTTCGGCCTTCACTTGTTGACAATTTGGACATCTCGCCACAAAGTCTGCGATATTTCTCTTCATATCATTCCACCAATAGACTTCCTTAAGATCATGATACATTTTCGTAGAACCCGGGTGCACGAAATATCTAGAAGTGTGAGCGTCAGTCATAATTCTTTCACGGAGACCATCTACACTTGGAACACATTGATACCATTGGTACCTTAGTGTACCATCACCTATGCCAAGAGAAAAGGCCATGGTCCTATGTTTATGAATCCCCTCTTTCAATTGTGCCAACAATGGATCGTTGTATTGCTTCTCCTTGACTTCCACAACAAGTGATGATTCGGCCCTATTTTGCACAATCACCCCTCATTCACTAGAGTCCGCAAGGCGAACTCCTAAACTAGCCAATCAGTGAACTTCCTTGGCTAATGGCCTTTGATATGCCTCCAAGTGAGCCAAACTACCCATAGATTTCCGGCTATGAGCATCTGCCACAACATTGGCCTTTCCCGGGTGATACAACATATCGATGTCGTAATCTTTGAGTAACTCAAGCCATCTCCTCTGCCTCAGATTCAATTCCTTTTGCTTGAAAATATATTGAAGGCTCTTATGGTCCGTGAATATAAACATGGACCCCATATAGATAATGACGCCAAAATTTCAATGCAAATACCACCGCCACAAGTTCTAAGTCATGTGTTGGATAGTTCTTTTCATGATTCTTGAGTTGCCTAGAAGCATAAGCTATCACCTTGCCATGTTGCATTAATACACACCCAAGCCCATTTCTTGAAGCATCACAATATACCACAAATCCATCTGCACCCTCTGGTAAGGTCAAAACCGGTGCTGTAGTCAATCTTGCTTTCAATTTCTGGAAACTCCCTTCACAAGCATCTGACCATTGGAATCTAACTGCCTTCGGAGTCAATCCAGTCAACGGAGAGGCAAGGGTAGAAAACCCCTCCACAAACTTCCTATAATAACCCGCTAAGCCTAAGAAACTGCGAATCTCTGTTGGGGTTGTAGGCCTCGACCAATTTCTCGCAGCCGCAATCTTTTGAGGATCAACCATAATTCCTTCACTGGAGACTACATGACCCAAGAATGTAATAGATTCAAGCCAAAATTTGCATTTCGAAAATTTGCATATTACTCGTGCTGATATAGGGTTTGTAGAACTACCTTGTGATGATCAACATGGTCCTCCCAACTCCGCGAATAAACAAGAATATCGTCAATAAACACTAACACGAAAGAGTCGAGGAAAGGTTTGAAAACCCGATTCATAAGATCCATGAAAGCTGCTGGGGCATTTTTTAGCCCAAAACACATCACCAAAAATTCAAAATGCCCATACCTGGTTCTAAAAGCTATTTTTGGAACATCCTACTCCCTAATCTTCAATTGGTGATACCCGGATCGTAAATCAATTTCGGAGAAGTACTTAGCACCTTGAAATTGGTCAAACAAGTCATCTATCCTTGGTAGTGGGTACTTATTCTTGATCATGACCTTGTTAAGCTGCCTATAGTCAATACACATTCTCAGTGACCCATCTTTCTTCCTTACAAAAAGGACCGGTACGCCCCAAGGTGACACACTTGACCGGATGAAACCCTTTTCTAACAAATCTCTCAATTGTTCCTTTAGCTCCTTCAATTCTTTCGGTGCCATTCTGTAGGGTGGAATAGATATAGGATGCGTGTCTAGCATCACATCAATCCCAAAATCAATCTCCCTATCCGGTAGAATCCCAGGGAGTTCATCCGGAAAGACTCCCAGAAATTCATTCACAACAGGTACAGACTCAAACGGAGGTGCCTCAGCATCGGTGTCTGTAACCCAGACCAAATGGTAAATACACCCCTTGTTGATCATTTTTGTGGCCTTACGGTAAGAAATAAACTTACCCTTCGGCACTACATAATCACCCTTCCACTCAATAACTGGCTCATTTGGAAATTTGAACCTAACAGTTCTGGTTCGGCAATCAAGCTTGGCTAAACATGAACAAAGCCAATCCATCCCCATTATCACATCAAAATCAACCATTTTCAATTCAATAAGATCGGCCACGGTGTCACGACCACGCAACGTGACAACAGAATCCCTATAAACCCGCGCGGCCAAATTAGACTCACCAACCAGATTAGATACAAGGAACGACTCATGAAGCTGTTCCGATTCTATCCTAAATTCCATGGCAACATAAGGAGTGACATATGACAAAGTGGAACCGGGATCAATAAGAGCATATACATCATGGGATTGGACAGACAATATACATGTGACAACATCTAGAGAAGCCTCTGAATCCCGACGCCTCTGTATAGCATAAAATCTACTAGGTCCTCCCAAATTTTGTGCACCACCCCTAGTTGTACCACACCCTGCGGGTGCTGGGGTGCCTCGAGCTTGAGGTGCTGTGGATGTAGTAGCTGCAAAATTAGCTGGTTGTGGCGCACCTCTGCCTATATTTCGGTGGGACGAGCGGAAATCCCTCTGAATGTGACCCCTCACACCACACCCATAGCATATTGGTAGGTCCATGAAGCAGGACCCAAAGTGCATCCTCCCACACTTAGGGCATGAGAGCCTCTGTTGCAGAAACCTTCTGTCGGGCTGACCCTGTTGCCCTGATTGGGTCTAGATAATTGTGCACCCATCGAAGACTGAGCAAATAATTGAGATGGTCTTGATGACCCTCCCCTGAATGCCGACTTACCACCACCAATACTGGATAAACCACCAAAGTTGCCTGCGGACCGGGCCTTGTTGCTACTCTGACGCTCCATTTTATTATTCAATTTGCGGGTCTCTGTGGCTTGAGAAAATGCCACCATCTTACCATAGTTCATATCGGAATTCAAGGCCGCTGTAGTAGCCTTATTAATAACCAAGGGGCTAAGGCCCTATACAAACCGGCGCACTCTAGCCTCCATAGTGGGCAACATGTGAATAACATACGTGGACAGGCGCGCAAACTCCATATGATAGTCCCACACATTCATACTACCCTGCTTAAGACTTTCAAACTCAGCGGCATGGGCTGCCTTAGTTTCGGCAGGCAAGAAATGATCCATAAAGGCATCGGTGAACTCACCCCACCTTGCCGGAGGGCTTCCCTCCTCGTGGGACTCCTCCCACAACTCAAATCAAGAATAAGCCACCCCTTTTAGGAGGTAGGAGGCCAACTCCACTCCCTACGTCTCTGTAGCATGCATAACCCGGTGAGTTTTGTGCATCTCATCAATAAAGTCCTGGGGGTACTCCTCGGGATCAGTACCCGTAAACACTGGAGGATCTAACTGAAGAAACTTATTCACCCAGGAACTAGAAGATTCCACTGGATGACTAGAACGAGTAGGCCCAACACTCGATCTCTAGGCCTGAGAAGCCACTATCTGTGTCAACATCTGTATGGCTCCCCTAAGATCAACATCAGACACACCAGAATCGGAAGCTGGAGCTGGAGGTGGAACTGGAATATTAGTTAGAGGAACCATTGCACCTTCAGTAGGTGTAGGGATAGGTGCACTCTGATCAGCTGTGGTAGAATCAGTCAGTGTAGTAACTAGGGGAATATCCTCACTCCTCGGATGCTCACCCGCATCATCAAATGTAGGATCAACTGCCACTCCCGGGGTGACATTGGCTCTTTGGCCAGTTCTTTCCTTCTTCTTAGGCACCATGTACTGAAAATTTAGAGCAACGCACGAGTTAAAAGAGGAACAATCTTTTAATCAGCTTTATCACACGATCGAGAACATGAAAGAAGGGTGTTATTCCTAAATGCCCATGTAGCATCCTAATTATAGATGTGGTCGACAACACACCGATAATAAGAACTATACTAGACACGGCTCTGAGATATCCTAGGACACAGTAAAACCTTAGGCTCTGATACCAAGTTTGTCATGCCCCAATACCGGGGAGCGCGACCGGCACTCAACCAAGTGAACCCGACCGAGCAAGCCTGTTAGATTTCCTTCTACCCAACTCATCCATGAATCGAGATAATACATATTTTCATTAATTAGACAAAAAGGTGTTCATATCTACAATACCAATTCATTACCAATAGTTCCCTCATTTTTAACATCTCAAATAGAACAAGTAATACAACTACAACATAACATAATTTGTCTTTTCCAGTACCAATACACAACCCACACTATGTCTACGGAGCCTCTAAAATACTAAAGAGTACAATGATAGTGCCAGCAACAAGGCTCCGGATATATCTCAAAATACGATAACACATACGAAATAAAAGATGCACAACCCCGGAATGAGATGGGGCTCACCAAGTCAGCTAGGAAGAATGAGCACCGCTATCACTGGTCAATATCCTCCGCTGTGGAACCACCTGCATCCATTAAAGATGCAGCACCCCCGGAAAAAGGGACGTTAGTACATGTCGAATAGTACTAGTATGAAAACCAAACACCGATTAAAGAATTCGGAAATACCATATAAATATGATGACCACAAACGATAATAGAATAGCATAGTTAACCGTTTAAACCAAAGCACGCTTATCAAGAGATGTCATTAACATTTATAGAATTCAAGATGAGATCCTTTGTAACCATTTCCACACAAAGCGGCCCCACCGCCTCACCCCAATATATGTGGATGGAGGTGTAATCACAATAACAAAATTCTACTTAAGTGGCCCTGCCGCCTCACCCCAATGTATGCGGTAGAGGAGTAAACACAATACCCATTTTCACACAAAGCGGCCCCGCCGCCTCACCCCAATATATGCGGGTGGAGGTGTAAACACAATACCGATTTCCTCATAGAGCGGCCCCGCCGCCTCAGTCAATGTATGCGGGTGGAAATGTATCAACGATACCAATATCTACACAAAGCGGTCATGCCGCCTCACCCCAATATGTATATGTGGGTGGTGGTATAGCAACAATACCAAAATCATACAAAAAATGGCTCTTCTGCCTCACCCCAATATATGCGGGTGGAGGCGTAACCGCAATCACAATCTCTACACAATTTGGCATAATAGTTTTCTACATAAATCACGACTTGGAATCATAACACGTAGATACACAATCCATAGTTTGGAACACATCCTCCATTTATAATATAATATGATAAAAGCACTTGAAACACGAATGGAACATATATCTTTGTCGCAAAACTTATTCTAACTACTCAACTTGTAATGAATATCTTGGAACTTACAAGGATATTGGGGTTCCAATTCTTAAAGAAGAGTTTAGCCAACATACCTCAATGGAACTTCCTTAAACTCTAAAATATTCCGAAATTTTTAGCAACTTCAATCTATTTTAAAAATATAAAAAAATTGAACCAAAATTAGGAAGATGCTCATGGTTCTAGCTCATTTGAGCATTTTATCAAACACTAGGTGTGCATTAAGTTTTTAATGTCCTTTTATGGAGGATTCGATCATCCCACAACCCAATCTTTACCATTTTTAGCGCAACAATCTTCTTACACCCTTTGATAACACATGCATGTAAAATAAACAACTCTCATGCTCAAATATTATCTTGCTAATTACCCATTTCTAGACAACATTCGAAATTGAGGGTTAGGGTGTAGAATCTTACCTCTAGGATGAAGACCTAGTAAGTTTCCCTTCTTAATCTTCCAAAATTTGAGCAAGAATTGAACAACAATTGTTGAGGAACACCTTCTCACTCTAGGGCACTCTCTCTCGCTCTAAAATATCAGATTTTAGCTCAAAAATAGCCCAAAGCGTGTATTTAACAAAGTAGGGTCGGGTTTTAAAAATCCAAAAATGAAGCTCCGAAACAAGGTGTGCGATCTCATATGCGATCGCATAATCGATATGCGGACTGCATATCGGCCGCATAATTGGTGTCCAAAGCTAGCCAAACATCTGCCTGGGTCTGCGGTCATTATGCGGCCCGCAGACCTATTCTGTGGTCACTATACGGCCCGCAGACCTGTTCTGCGATCGTATAATGAACCGCAGAACAGTTCTACGGTCGCATAGTCGACCGCAGAATGGCATCCAAAATTGCCCCTCTCCTGCCTCACCCTACGGCCATTATGCGGTCCGCAGAGTGATCCTGTGGTCGCATAATGGACCGCAGAAATGCATTTTTCTGCCAAACATCTTTCCTTTATCCCTAGTGCATTGTTCAACCCAAAAAGTCCGAGCGGTAGAATTGTTCCTTTATCCTCAACACATAAAACTAATTCGGTACCATGAAATATTATTTTCTTTTGCAAATTTTTACGGGTCCTTACAAAAGCACCATGTTGAGTCAATTTGGTCAATGGAGCTGGAACAGATGAGAATCCCTCCACAAAGCAACGAAAGTAGCCAGCCAATCGTAAGAAACTTCTGATCTTTGTAGCGGTAGAAGGTCTGGGCCAACTCTGAATTGCCTCAATCTTCTTTGGATCCACCTTGATCCAATCACTAGATACCACGTGAACCAAAAATTCCACTAAATCCAAAAAAAACTCACACTTGGAGAACTGAGCATATAACTTCTTCTCCCTCAAAATTTGTTGCACAATCTTCAAATGTTGTTTGTGCTCCTTCCTACTATGGGAATATACCAAGATATCATCAACAAACACAATAACGAATGAATGCAAAAAAGGCTGGAACACATTGTTCACCATATGCATAAATGCTACTGGGGCATTAGCCAAGCCAAAAGACATTACCAAGAACTCATAGTGGCCTTAACGGGTCCTGAAAACCCTCTTAGGAATGTCCGAAGCCCTAATATTCAACTGATGATACCTCTATCTTAAGTCAAATGTGAGGCAATGGATACTTGTTCTTGATGGTAAACTTGTTCAACTGCCTATAGTTATTACACATTCTCATAGAACTATCCTTCTTCTTCAAAAATAATACTGGTGCACCCCAAGGCGAAATACTCGGACTGATGAAAGCCTTATCCAACAACTCCTATAACTGTTTCTTCAATTCCTTCAATTCAGCTAGAGCCATGCGATATGGTGGAATAGATGTGGGCTGAGTGCTCGACACCAAATCTACACCAAAGTTAATATCCCTATTGGGTGGCATGCCCGATAGGTCTGCATGAAATACATATGGAAACTCCCACACTACTAGAACTGACTCAATAGTAGGAGTATCAATACTAACATCCCTTACAAAGCCCAGATACACTAAACAACCCTTCTCAACCATCCATTGAGCATTTAGAAAAGAAATTACTCTACTAGGAGTGTGACCAATAGAATTCCTCTATTATAATATCAGCAACCCCGGCATAGACAATGTCGCAGTCTTAGGTTGACAATCCAGAATAACATGGTATGGTGATAACCAGTCCATAACCAAAATCACCACAACATCAATCATATTAAGCAACAGAAGATCAAGCCTAGTCTTATACACATGATCGATACGCACGATCTACCATAATAGAATCACTAACAGGTGTAGACCACACAAGACCGATACACATGATCTACCATAATAGAATCAGTAACGTGTGTAGATACATGAACAAGGATATCAAGGGAATCACGTGACATATCCAGATAAGAAGAAAAATATGATAACACATAAGAATAAGTGGAAGTAGGGCCAAATAATACCGAAGCATCTCTGTGGAAAACTTAAACAATACATGTGATCACTGCATCTGAAGCAACTACCTCTAGCCTGGCTGGGAATGTATAACACAGGCCTGCCCTCCACTTGACTGACCTCCCCCTCTAGGACGACCTCAAACAGACTAAGTTCTACCCCTAGTTGGTTGTGCGGCTTGTGTTGCTTTGGCGTTGGAACCATGGATGGGTACCCTAATGTGGTACATTGCTCAGAAGTCTAGGACAATCCCTCTTGAGATGACTCAAGTCCCCATTCGTAGAACAACCCCTACTCTAGCGAGGCTACTGGCTCTGTGACTAACCCTAAGAACTTGAATATCCGCTCGAAGAACCCTGAGCAGATAGAGCATGGTATGAATTTTATGTTGGCAGTGCATTGAAAAATGACTAGCCTAGGAGAGAACTGTATAAACTGTGGCGGACTGAAGAACCGCAAGAAACCTGACGGGCTTCCTGAGCAAGCCTAAAAGTATAACCTTTATTATGATATGTCTAGCCTCTAGATGAGGCACCAGCAAAATCGCCCAAACCATGGGGCCTCTTGACCTCCACTCCTCCGGCATGCGAACATGCTCTAAGCTCCTGCAATCTCAACTGCCTGATAGAAATTAGTATCAGCCTCGGCCTCTCAGGATATCCCATAATGGATACCATAGTTAAGGTCCTCAATGAACCTCTTTAATCTCTCCCTCTTAGTTGGAACCAAAAACACTACATGACAAGCTCACTCTGTGAACCTTATCTCGTGCTGGGTCACAATCATGCTCTCCTGGCATAGATACCTAAACTCACATTACAACTCATCTCTACGAGTATGTGGTATAAAATTCTCCAAGAAGAGAAGTGAGAACTGAGACAAATTGAGTGGTGCTGCACCAGCTGGCCTACTCAACTCATAAGTCTGCCACCACTTGTATGCTGGTCCTGACAACTAGAAGGGAGTAAAGTCAACCCTATTCGAGTCAACTAGACCCAAAATGTGTAGAATCCGATGACATCAATCAACAAAACCTTGTGCATCCTTAGTAGGATCTCCACTAAAATGAGGAGAATGATGTCTCTGAATCTCTCTAGCCTCTTCTGCTCCTCAGCAGTCAAGAATGGTCAAATCTCTTGCCTAACCACAATGACTAGCTGCACAAGAAGAACCCCTGGTGTCTAATAACCACGAGCCATTTGCTATGGTATATATGCAGCGGGAGTCTAGGCTCCTCCCCCAGCCTGTGAGGTAGCTGGAGCAACATGGATTATACCCGCATGAACCAAACTCGTGTACTTGCTCAGAATCTAAGACAAAGTCTCCTGAAGTCCTGGTGCAACAATAGGTCCCTCCAGAGCTTGAGCTGGTCCCATCGGCTCAACATAATCAAGAATTTTCTCCTTGATGGGAGCTACTACTGCCACCACAATGGCTCTTCTTGCAGGGTCCGTCACCGCAGCGCGTGCTCACTCCTGCCTCTGCCTTAATCCTGACCTCAGGTGCTTGCTCAAGGATTCAAAATTAGGGATAAATAAATCTACATGATAGAGAATAAAAGATGAGAAATTTTCCTAACAACCCTTTAGGCTCTCGAAGATAAGTACAAATGTCTCTGTACCGATCCATAAGACTCTACTAGACTTACTCATGACTCGTGAGACCTAAGCAACCTAGTGCTCTGATACCATCTTGTCACGACCCCAAACCACCACTGGTCGTGACGATACCTAAACCACTTGGTAGGCAAGCCTTACAATAGAAACAATAGCGAAATAAAATAATAATAACATGATAAATAAGTCTAGGAGTCAAATAACCATAGAGAGAAACTCACTCAATAAATAAGTCCCCAAGACTAGTAACATTGAGTTATGAGATCTACAGCACGAATATAAGTTTTCTAGTACAAAATAATATCTAAAACAACAACACTAAGTGAAAGATAGGAAGAGATGCTAGGGACTTCAATTAGGAAGCAACTCTACCTCGGTCTCAACAACACAACAACAACCAGCTCACAATGCTCAACTAGGTTTAACTCCTGAATGTAAGCAATTAAGTGCAGAGTATAGTGTGAGTACAACCGACCCATGTACTCAGTAAGTATCATGACTATCATCGGCAAGGTAGTGGAGAGAATTACCAGTGGTACTCACATGACACCGTTTTCAGTTCATAAATATGCAAATACAACAACAGTATAGAAATCTAATCATGAAACACAGGTGCAACCAATTAGTGCACATAGAAAAGATGCATACATGCCTTATAACAGTTGAACAACTTAGCACATAGAGAAGATATGCGTCTATCACTAGTGAATCACCATCATTTTCATATAGAGAAGATATGCATAAATTATCAAGTCAATGTGCACAGGTTAACATATAGGGAAGATATGTACCGTGCCTTCATTCTTCAATCAAACCAGCATATAGAGAAGATATGCATAAAGAGGCATGCATATATTCCAAAACTAGCATATAGAGAAAATATGCGATAAAATCAAATATACACCCAAGGTGTTTGCACATAGAAAAGATACGAAAATGCCAAACACTGATCAGTTTTCCTTATACCGCGTGTATGTCATTAAGAGAGAAATATGAGAGGATGATCCTACGATAATGGATCCTTATTCACACGTTGCATAGGCAACTGACGTGCTATAATAGTAATCTCACGTACCATTCACGTGTTATTGTAATGATCTGACTAGTTGTTTTGTGTATTTAAGCTTTGTTTCCCAATTTGACGCTTTATGTATGCTAGTTTGTTATTTTGTGACTTGCGGTGATGGTTTATTTAATTTCGGGCAGATTTGGGAGTGAATCAGAACACTTATTTCCCTTGTTGGAATCTTAAGTTGTAAGAGTTGATAAAGGTTTGACTTTTGTATAAATGACTTTGTATCGGAGTTTTGATAGTTCTAGATGGTGATTTTGGACTTTGGCGTATGCCTGGAATTGGTTTCCGATGTGTCTAGATGAATTCAAGGCTAATAACCAAAAGTTGACAATTTGAAGGTTTGAAAATTTGATAAGTTTGACTCATAGTTAACTTGGTGGTTATCGAGGTCCGTTTGGTATTCCGAGCCTTGGGATAGGTTTGTATGGTGATTTATGATTTGTGTGCAAAATTTGGAGTCATACCCAGTTGTTTAGACGTGGTTCGACGTAAGTTTGGAAACTAGAAGTTTGGATAGTTCATTAATTTGGAATTCAGCTGAGATTTGTGGTTTTGATGTTACCTTGTGTGATTTGAGACGTTGAGTAGGTCCGTGTCATATTTTAGGACTTGATGGTATTCTCAAGCGGGGTCCCGAGGGCCTCAAGTGGGTTTTGGACTACCCAGAAGGAGATTGGAGTTGACTGGCAGCTACTAGTTCTGGTGTTTCGTACCTGCATAGCATTCATGCAGATCCGAGGTCGCACAAGCGGCCCATGGTGCGCAATCGCGATGCTGCAGAAGTGGGGAAGAAAACACAGAAGCGAGGTTGGCCTGGGCTTGGGAGTCCGTAGACGCGGAAGTTTGAGCGCAGAAGCGCTTTCGCATATGTGCACTGAGTGCGTAGGAGCGAATCCGCAGAGGCAGGATTATTTTACAGAAGTGAAGGGCCATCAACTTAACTGGATGTCACATCTGTGAGGATCCTGTCACATAAGCAACGATGCAGAAGCGGTCTGAACGTCCGCCGAAGCGCAATTCACTTGCAGGATATTATATTCGAGGATTAGCTTTTTATCATATTTTAAGATTGGGAGGTGGGATTGGATGATCTTTGAGGCGATTTTCACCCACATGGATTGTGTAAGTGTTCTTAACTTGGATTTGATTGATATTCATGATTCTATCATCAATTTTGGCATTTTATTTGTAAATCTAAGGAATGAAATTACGGTTTTTGTAATAAATTATTAAAAGAGAATATAAATGATTTGAACCCCGATTTGGAATCGGATTTTGATGAGACTTGTATTGTTGGACTCGTATTCGAATGTGTAGTCAAAAGTTTCGAGTTTTGTCGGGTTCCGGGAAGCGGGCTCGTGTTGACTTTTTTTGTTAACTTTGTGTAATTAATTAAAGATTGAAACTCTGGTGTGCTATTTGACTCGTTCATAGGTTGGTTTGAGAGGCAAGGGATTATTTTAGTATTGATTCTCTCTCATTGAGGTAGGTATATTGCCTAGTCTTGATTTGAGGGTATTTTTCCCATTTGCTATGATATTTGTTACATGTTAGGGTGACACACGTGCGAGGTGACGAGCGTATATGTATGCACCGTGGTTAGTCATGATATGGGTGGGCTTTAAGCTATTATATGCCTTTTTTTTCCTACTATGATTCATTGACCGTATTTCCTCCACTTGTATGACTACATGAGCTATTATCCATTTTAAAAATCATGTTTAGGCTATGTGCTTATCTCTTTGAGACATAATAGGGCTGTTAATTGCTACGTTGAGCTGTTTGCTTTGACTGTTGTCATATTTTCAATCATGATATTATGTCTTCATGTTATATCTCCGTCCCTGTGCACGTTTTATATGCTATATCACATGTTGTTATTGTCCTTATGTGTGACATGGGTTTGAGCTAAGTTGTGGCGCGTTGGTACATTTTGTGATGTATTTTGATCATTGGTACTGTGAGATGTTGGTATATTGAGACTTGAGGAGATTGATGATTGATCTTGGGCCATAGAGCCATGCTGATATTGGTATTGAGGTGATGCTAGCGTCAAGGCCCCATATTGGGCTAAATGATATTGATCGTTGACTTTTTATCCGATCATCCCTTGGGCAAGGATCCACCCCTCCAGGGTTATGTAATAACATTGTGAGTGTAGGTACACGAGATGTGCTTAGTGAGAGATTTATGTTAGGAACTCGTGCTATGCTGAGTATGTGTGATGATTTATGGGCATTGTGCTAGGCACCATAAGAGTGGTGAGAGTATGATTGAGGGGTACTTGTGAGAGGCACTATGAATATACTGATACTTTGTATACTTGATTATTTAAGGTGTGATGTTGTTGACTTGTCATTTATACTTTCTATGCAGTCATAAAGATATATTTTCCTCATGCTAATTGGTATTTGATGTCTCTATGTAATGTTTAGAGCTTGAAGTTGCAATTTACTTTGATAAATCTTTGTTTAGGTGATTTCCATGAAAAGTTGATACCTTGAGTGATATACTTGAAAACCATGCTTATTTATCTTCTTATTGTGATAGAGTTGAAACTGATATTATTTGAGCTGCTTTTCCTTTTTTCATTATTCTGTTGTTATTGTTGTTGTTGGCTGCTGAAAGTGAGTATTGAACATTCTTAAGATCCTCACTACATTCAGCCTAAGGTTAGGCTTGCTACTTATCGAGTACATGGGGTCGGTTGTACTCATACTACACTTTACACTTCATGTGTAGATACAGGTGTTGTTGATCACGATGGTTGGAAATGAGTTGTACTAGGATTTGCTCAGATTTGCTCAGAGGTTTCGAGGTAGAGCTGCTTTTTCGTTCGTAGGCCTTGAAGTACCCACCTTTATCTTATGTTCTGACTGTTTAGTCTTCCATACAATATTTTATGTTTTTTAGACTTTTTATTTAATACTCAATAGAGTTCAAATACTCGGTGAAACCAGATTTTGGTGTGTTTTCAGTTGTATCGTCATTTAACTTAGGTCACTTATGTTATTCCACTACTTGAGATTATATCTTATTGTTATTGACGTTTATTTCTTCATACTTGTTGTTGGCTTGCCTAGTAAGTGGTGTTAGACTCCATCACAACTTTGGTAGAATTTTGGGTCAGGACAAGTTGGTATGAAAGTACTAGGTTCATATAAGTCTCACGAGTCACGAGTAGGCCTAGTAGAGTCTTGCGGATCAGTACTGAGACGTTTGTACTTATCTTTGAGAGGCTATAGGTCATTAGGAAAAGAACCCTTTCTTTCATTCCTTATTGTGCGATTTAAATGATCCAAGTCTAAATCATTTATTTCTATTCTCTCACAGATGGTGAGGACTCGTACATCAGTTAGCAAATAGGAGCCCGTACTTAGAGCCGAAGCCGCGAGAGGCAAGGGCAGGGGCACGACTAGAGGTGGAGCATGTACCCCCGCTAGAGGGCATGCTAGAGCACCTTCTGTGGGGGCCCCAATAGCTCTAGTGGATGAGCATGCCCAGATTGGTGTGGAGTCGGTGGGACCAACTCGAGTTCCCCAAGGTTTGTTTGCTAAGCCAGTTGTTCATGATGCTTTTGTGGTAGGTTTATGAGCTGGGTACAACCAATGGAGTTGAGTCCAATCGAGTTGATTTCACCGCCTTTCAGATGTAGGGTACAACCAAGAGGTGGTGGTAGGTTTATGAGCTGGTAGACCAGTAAGATCACCACCTCTTACTTGGGCTCAGTTCTCCAGGGTCTTTTTGGAGAAGTTTGTGCCCCACACCAGGAGAGGAGCTGAGGAGGCAGTTTGAGCACCTTTGGCAGGGTCAGGTATGAATTACTAAGCATACGATGATGTTTACCGAGTTGTCCTGTCATGCTACTATTTTGATTCCTTCTGAGGAGAGAGTGAGGAGATTCATTGATGGTCATCACCATAATATTCACTTTTCTATGGCTAGAGAGGCAGAGACCAAGACTTCATTGTTACATCTCGCGTTTTCATACATTTAAGTTTCGTCTTCAGTTAATTGATGTAGAGTCGAGGCTGAGATTTTCTTTAGATTATAAGCATTTATGCTATTTATAACAAGCAATAAGTAAGTGCCGTGAAAGATAAAGGGTAAATGAATAAAAGAAAATGAGTTTCGTTGAAGGTTGTCGATTTGGGATAAAATACGGTCCAAGCTATAATACTCGGTATTTATGGACTAGTGCCATACAAGGTACTATATACCATGATAGTAAGGTGTACAAGGTATGTTAAAAATGCGTAGTATTTTAAGTAAGTTGAGATAATTCCTAATTATGTAGGTAATTGGTTAATTATTGGGTAATAGGATATTACCTAATTAATTAAGGATATATTGGATAAGGATTTAAGTTTATTAGGTGGCAGCCCCCTTCAAACTAAGTGACTCATGACATTATGTAATCAATTTAAGTTGGCACATGGATACTACTCTTAGCCATCTTACAAACACGTAGCAAGGGGTTGTATTAGTCACCCTACACTTTGTCTTAAATATCAAAACTCATTTTGGAGGAAATTTGAAATTCCATATGAAGACTCATATATCTAATAAAGATGAACGCTCAAAGTTGTCGTTGCTTATATTGCTGGAAATTTGGACCTTGCTTCCTACTCTAATTGATTAAGCACCACGAAAACTACAATATGTGCAAGACCAACTGATCGCTCCTTGCCCATGCAGATTTTGTCTCAAAATTTTAATAAGTGATTGAATGACTATCAGCTCTTCTCATTGCCCCCTTCAAATAACAGCAACATTTAACAATCTCCCCACTGTTAATTGTTAACATTAAACCACTGTACGGATAAGTTTGGGGAGAAGCTTCTTGAGTATATATTTCAAAAGATGTGTTCCCAACATGGAGTTCTTGGTTATTAAAAGAATTCATACGAAATTGCATTGCGTAATATCATACGGATTTTTCCCTACTCCAGGTATATTAAGGCTAAGCCTTCCTTCATTTTGGCATGATATCGTAACTACACGAGTTTGATAACGATGGATAAAGAGAAATTTATATCTTTAAATTTATGTATATTTCCTAGTCTCATAAGTTACAGTATTCTCCCTTATCGTGACTTCATATTCAATTGAGTATTGTCATATTCCAGTCAAGAGAGCAAAGAATCTATATAGATAGTATTACAGTATTTTCACTACCATCGAGCTATAATCGATGGGCAGGCCCCTATTGGGAAACCTTTGATCAAATGGTAAGTTATTTACCGAGCCTACTATGGCCGAGCGCTTATCAGTGAGCCCACGTTGTCGAGATACAGAGCCTAGTCTGGCCGAGCGCCTATGAGCGAGCCTACTACGGCAAAGCAGTTATATATATACCAAGCCTTATAAGGCCGAGCATTTATTTTACTTACTATATTGAGAGAGTTGAGTCATTATCCGCAGGTAAGTATACCTCGAGATCATTTTGACTCCCAGTTACCTTCATTTATTATATTATCAGTTCAGTTGTAGCTTTCAGTTATTTTATTGCCTTGCATACTCAGTACATTATTTCGTACTGACGTCCTTTTTCTGGGGATGCTGCATTTCATGAGTGCATGTTCAGACAGACAGACGGGTAGACCTCCTCAGTAGGTGTTGCCCGAGTTCAACTTTATCAGTAAGCTCCACGTCTTTTGGAGTTGCCGGGTCTAAATGTTTTGTGTACATCTTGTGTATATGTATATAGGCTATGGGTAGGTCGGGGCCTTGTTCCGATCACATTACATCCATCAGTAGAGGCTTGTAGACATATCTTGTCAGTTAGTGCAGTATGTCGGGCTTGTAGGCCCTGTATGTATATTTTGTTGGCTTGTCAGTTGTAGTAGTTATGACGGCCTTGCCGGCCCAGCTTTATATTTACATTTAGTCAGCGTTAGTTTTCATTCAGTTTTATATTTTGCTTCGCAAATTGTCTTGCAATTTGGCCCCTGGCCAAAGTATTAAATTATATGTCCAGAGTCCCTTAGTCACAAGTTGGTAAGCAAGGATAGATGAGGCACCGGGTGCCAGTCTCGCCCCCAGGCTCAGGGCATGACAAAAGTTGTATCAGAGCAATTCTATCCTAGGGAGTCTACAAGCCGTGTCTAGTAGGGTCTTATTTATAGATGTGTTGTGCACCACATTATATAAGCAGGGGACTACAGGGCATTTAGGAATTGGTTACCCTTCTTTCAAATCTAAATAGTGCTATAGAATTGAGTTATAGGAAATTTGAATTAAGCTTACGTGTTGGCATTTGCATGCATAGATGACGGTGACTAGGAAGACTATGGCTAGCCAGAGGAGAGATACAACAATAGGTGAGGGGACTAGCAGGGTACCCCCAATAGATGGGGCCCAATCGGAGGCCTAGGGAGAGACCCCTACTCAACCATTACCGCCTCCTCCACTACCTGAGGAGATTCCTAGGGAGACCGCACATCCAGTTCCCCCTCCGCTTCCATCCGATCAGGACTTGAGGAGTGCGGTGCATTTGTTGACACAGTTGGTAGCTACCCAGCAACAGGCTCGGGCATCCGCTAGTGCAGGATATTCTGAGGGCTCTGGGCGTTCAAGGGTTCGAGAATTTATTACTTTGAATCCCCCAGATTTCACGGGGACAGATTAGAGGGAGGACCCGCAGGATTTCATAAATCAGCTTCACAGGATATTTTGATTTATGCATGCCTTGGAGAAAGAGGCAGTTGAGCTAGTAGCTTTTCAACTCCAAGATATAGTCATTCCTTTGGTACGAGGGATGGGCAAGGTCCAGGGGACGTGATGCACCTCCAGCTATTTGGGAGAGTTTTTCGGATGCCTTCCTTGACCAGTGCTTACCGTGGGAGATCCGACAGGCTCGAGTCAATCAGTTTCTAGCCCTCAAGTAGGGCAATATGAGTGTTTGAGAGTATAGTCTCCGTTTTGACTCATTGGCAAGATATGCACCATCCATAGTTGCTACTACGCGGGATAGGATTCATAGGTTTATAGCAGGGTTGGCCCCAGAGTTGACCGAGGCATGTGCCACCGTTGCATTGCAGGATAGTATGGATATCTCTCGGATTCAGGCATTCGCCCAGAATACAGAAAGGGGTAGGCATCGACAGTAGGGTACAGAGAGGAGTGAGTCAAGACATCATAAGAGGATGAGGTTTGCTAGGTCTCAGGAGCAGTCTCAGGGCAGTTATAGGCCCCAATACTTTGAACTGCCACCTAGGCCTCCGCCACATCAGCTACAGGGTTACAGGTATGACCGCTATACTCTATGAGGACCAGGTGACATCTATGGTAGAGGATATTTGGGACAATGCCGAGCCGGTTCCAATACTTGTTAAACATGTGGATATCCGGGGCATATGATGCGAGATTGCCCAAATAGAGATTCTGGGGGTATGGCACAACCAACGAATTCAGCAATAGGATCATCTATGTTTGTGCATCCTTCAGGGTGCGAGTCTCAATCTCCGGCTGGTAGAGGTCGAGGCAGAGGTAGGGGTTCCAGTTCAGGTGGTAACTAGAATCGTAGCTATGCTTTAGCGGGTCGACAGGACCAGGAGTCCTCACCAGATATTGTGACAGGTATGTTGACCATGTGCTCTCACAATGCTTATGCCTTGATAGACCCAGGATCAACTTTATCGTGTATTACCGCATTTGTCGCGGGGAAGTTTGGTATAGTTCCTGAAATACTAAGTTATCCTTTTGCGGTATCTACACTGGTCGGAGAATTAATTATTGCTAGACGGGTTTACCAAGGTTGTACGATGTCAACTTGTAGTTGTCAAACCTCATATGACCTAGTTGAGCTAGAGATGTTGGATTTTGATGCTATCATGGGCATGGACTAGTTGGCAGCTTGCTATGCCACAATTGATTGTCAAGCAAAGATAGCTAGATTTCATTTTTCGGGTGAGCCAGTCATTGAATGCGTAGGTAATACAGCGACACTCAGAGGTAGGTTTATTTCTTATCTGAAGGCGAGGAAGATGATCGCCAAAGGGTGCATTTATCATATTGTGCGAGTTAGAGATGCAGATGTTGAGATACCTACACTTCAGTCTTTTCCAGTAGTCAAAGAGTACGCATATATATTCCCAGATGAACTTCCAGATATTCCTCCAGAGTGAGAGATTGATTTTTGGCATCGATTTTCTTCCGGGAACTCAACCAATATCCATCCCTCCGTATAGAATGGCACATGCCGAATTGAAGGAGTTGAAGGAGCAGTTAAAAGATTTGCTGGAGAAAGGTTTCATCAAGCTCAGTACCTCATATTGGGGTGCACCGGTACTGTTTGTACGGAAGAAAGACGGCTCGCTGAGGATGTGTATCGATTATAGGCAGCTGAACAAGGTAACTATTAAGAATAAGTGTCCACTTCCAAGGATAGATCACTTGTTTGATCAGTTGCAGGGAGCTAGATGCTTTTCAAAGATAGATTTGAGGTCGGGTACCACCAGGTAAGAGTTCGAGAGAAAGATATTCCCAAGATAGACTTCAAGACCCGATATGGCCACTTTGAGTTCCTTGTCATGTCCTTCGTGTTGACGAATGCACCTGCCATATTTATGGACTTGATGAATAGCCTATTCCGGTAATTTTTAGATCTGTTCGTGATAGTCTTTATTGATGATATTCTAGTTTATCCACGTTCATAGGATGAGCATGCGGACGACCTGTGAGCGGTACTCCAAACCCTCCGTAATAGTAAATTGTATGCTAAGTTTTCTAAATGTGAGTTCTGGTTGAAGTTTGTAGCATTCTTGGGGCACATTGTATCCGATTGAGGTATAAAGGTAGACACTCGGAAGATTGAGGCTGTGAAATCCTGGCTTAAACCTACCACTCCGACAGAGGTTCGTAGTTTTCTAGGCTTAGCAGGATACTACCGGAGGTTCGTAGAGGGTTTTTCTTCTCTTTCGGTACCATTAATGAAGTTGACACAGAAAGCAACTATGTTTCAGTGGACAAAGGCCTGTGAGTAGAGTTTCCAAGAGCTTAAGAACAGGTTGAACTCAGCACTAGTTCTAGCACTTCCAGAGGGTCCAGATGGTTATGCCATTTATTGTGATGCCCCATGTATCGGGTTAGGGTGTGTCCTGATACAACATGGGAAGGTAATTGCGTATGCTTCAAGGCAGTTAAGGAAGCACGAGTGGAATATCCGACCCACGACCTCGAGTTAGCTGTGGTTGTCCATGCACTTAAGATATGGCGGCATTATTTATATGGTGTTCATGTTGATGTATTTACAGTTCATAAAAGCCTAGAATATATCCTCAAGCGAAAAGAATTGAATTTGCGACATAGGCGATGACTTAAGTTATTGAACGATTACGATGTTAACATTCTCTACCATCCAAGGAAAGCTAATGTGGTAGCAGATACCTTAAGTCGCCGATCTATGGGTAGCTTAGCACATGTTGAGGCCGAAAAAAGACAATTAACTAGAGAGATTCATCAATTGGCTTATTTGGGGGTTCGGCTAGTAGAATCTGGCAATGGTGGAGTTGTACTCCAAAATACCGCAAAATCATCTCTCATAGCAGAAGTAAAGGAGAGGCAGAACGAGGACCCAGAGTTGGTCGAGTTGAGAGAGCGAGTTCCGCAGCAGAAGAAGCTGTTGTTAGAGCTCAAGGGAGATGAGGTTCTCAGATACAGGGGTCGTTTGTGTGTTCCAAATGTAGCAGGGTTATGAGACATGATTATGTCAGAGGCACATTATTCGTGGTACTCTGTTCACCCTGGGTCGACGAAGATGTATCATGATATCAAGGATGTGTACTGGTGGAATGATATGAAAAAGAACATTGCTGAGTATGTCGCTCAGTGTCCTAGTTGCCAGCAGGTGAAGATAGAGCACCAGAAGCACGAAGGGCTAATGCAGACTATAGAGATCCCGACATGGAAATGGCAGGCAATAAACATGGACTTTATCACAGGTTTACCTCGTTCTCATCGTAAGTTCAATTCCATATGGGTGATAGTCGATAGGCTCACCAAATCAGCTAATTTCCTACCGGTCAGATCTACATATACAGCAGAAGATTATGCAAAATTATATATTAAGGAGATAGTGCGACTACACATAGTACCAATATCTATTATATATGGCAGTGGGGCCCAGTTTACAGCATATTTTTGGAGGTCATTTCTGAGAGGTCTAGGGACTCAGGTGAATCTCAGCACAACTTTTCATCCACAAACTGATGGACAAGCCGAGCGCACAATTCAGACGCTCGATGATATGTTACGAGCATGTGTGTTGGATTTTAAAAGAAGTTGGGATGAACATCTACCTCTTATTGAGTTTGCATATAATAACAGTTACCAATCCAGTATCCAGATGGCTCCGTACGAGGCTTTGTATAGGCGTAAGTGCAGATCTCCTATAGGGTGGTTTGATATTGGAGAATATAGGTTACATGGGCCAGACCTACTTTAGCAGGCCATAGAAAAAGTAAAGCTTATCCGGGAGCGACTGTTGACTGGGCATCTGACGTGCGGCAACGAGACTTAGAGTTCGGGGTTAATGACTGGTATTCTTAAAGGTGTCACCTATGAAGGGTGTGATGAGGTTTGGCATGAAAGGCAAGCTTAGCCCACGGTATATTGGGCCTTATAGGATCATTCGCAGGGTGGTCCAAGTAGCTTATGAGCTAGAATTGCCCTCAGAATTGGAGTTTGTCCATCCGATTTTTCACGCATCTATGCTACGGAAGTGCATTGGCGATCCTACCCGAGTGGTGCCCACAGATGATGTACAGATTACGGAGGACTTGACATATGAGGAAATTCCAGTTACCATCATAGACTGACAAATCCGCAAGCTACGAAATAAAGAGATAGCCTCCGTGAAGATTTTATGGAGAAGCAAGAAGGTGGAAGAGATGACGTGGGAAGCGGAGGCAAAAATGAAGTCTAAATACCCCCACCTATTTCAAACTGAAGATATGTCTCGAGGTGGGATACCCCAGCACAACTCTATTCAGGCCGGTAGGTCATCAGGTAAGCTCTTATTTTTGACTTTCAGAATTTATAATAGACAGATGTGTGAGGCCAAATGTTGCTATTTATAGACGTTGGCCATGTGTGGCATGTATAGTATGTTTTCTGGCTGCGTGCAGGTTGGTTTTAGTCTAGTGTACGGAGGAGACTCTGACAAAATTTTCCCAAAGTATCCAAGAATAAACATTCGAGGACGAAAGTTTTTAAGGGGGGAAGGATGTTACATCTCGCATTTTCGTACGTTAAAGTTTTGTCTTCAGTTAATTGACGTAGAATCGAGGCTGAGATTTTCTTTAGATTATAAGCATTTATGCTATTTATAACAAGCAATAAGTAAGTGCCGTGAAAGATAAAGGGTAAACGAATAAAAAAAAATGAGTTTCGTTGAGGGTTGTCGATTTGGGATAAAATACGGTCCGTGCCATACAAGGTACTACATGACCATGATAGTAAGGTGTACAAGGTATGTTAAAAGTGAGTAGTATTTTAAGTAAGTTGAGATAATTCTTAATTATATGGGTAATTGGTTAATTATTAGGTAATGGGATATTACCTAATTAATTAAGGATATATTGGATAAGGATTTAATTTCATTAGGTGGCAGCCCCCTTCAAACTAAGAGACTCATGACATCATGTAATCAATTTAAGTTGGCACATGGATACTATTCTTAGCCATCTTACAAACACGTAGCAAGGAGGTTGTGTTAGTCACCCTACACTTTGTCTTGAATATCAAAACTCATTTTGGAGGAAATTTTAAATTCCATATGAAGACTCATATATCTAATAAAGATGAACGCTCAAAGTTGTCGTTGCTTATATTGCTGGAAATTTGGACCTTGCTTCCTACTCTAATTGATTAAGCACTGCAGAAACTACAATATTTGCAAGACCAACTTACGCTCCTTGCCCATGCAGATTTTGTCTCAAAATGTTCATGAGTGAATGAATGACTATCAGCTCTTCTCATTGCTCCCTTCAAATAACAGCAACAATTAACAATCTCCACATTGTTAATTGTTAACGTTAAACCACTGTACGGATAAGTTTGTATGGCACTGTACGGATATATACTAAGCTTCTTGAGTATATATTTCAAAAGATGTGTTCCCAACAGGGAGTTCTTGGTCAGTAAAAGAATTCATACGATATTGCACTGCGTAATATCATACGAATTGTTCCCTACTCCAGGTATGTTAAGGCTAAGCCTTCCTTCATTTTGGCATGCTATCGTAACTACACGAGTTTGATAACGAGGCATAAAGAGAAATTCATATCCCTGAATTTATCTATATTTCCTATTCTCATAAGTTACAGTATTCTCCCTTATCGGGACTCCATATTCAATTGAGTATTGTCTTATTCCAGTCAAGAGAGCAGAGAATCTATATATACAGTATTACAATATTTGCACTACCATCGAGTTATAATCGATGGGCAGGCCCCTATTGGGAAACCTCTAATCAGATAGTAAGTTATATACCGAGCCTACTGTGGCCGAACTCCTATGAGCGAGCCCAGTTGGTCGAGATACAGAGCCTAGTCTGGTCGAGCGCCTATGAGCGAGCCTACTACGGCAGAGCAGTTATATATATACCGAGCCTTATAAGGCCGGACATTTATTTTACTTACTATATCTAGAGATTTGAGTCAGTATCAACAGGTATGTATATCTCCAGATCATTTTTGACTCCCAGTTACCTTCAGTTATTATATTATCAGTTCAGTTACAACTTTCAGTTATTTTATTGCCTCGCATACTCGGTACGTTATTTCGTACTGACGTTCCTTTTTCTAAGGACGCTGCATTTCATGCGTGCAGGTTCAGACATACAGACGGGTAGACCTCCTCAGTAGGTGTTGCCCAAGTTCAGCTTTATCGGTAAGCTCCACGTCCTTTGGAGTTGCTGGGTCTAGATATTTTGTGTACATCTTGGGTATATATTATATAGGATATGGGTAGGTCGGGGCCCTGTTTCGATCACAGTACATCCATCAGTAGAGGCTTGTAGACATATCTTGTTAGTTAGTGCAGTATGTTGGGCTTGTAGGCCCTGTATGTATATTTTATTGGCTTGTCAGTTGTAGTAGTTATGACGGGCTTGCCGGCCCAGCTTTATATTGACATTTAGCCAGCGTTAGTTTCCATTCAGTATTATATTTTTCTTCATAAATTGTCTTGCAATGTGGCCCCTGGTCAAAGTATGACATTATATGTCTAGAGTCCCTTAGTCGCAAGTTGGTACGTAAGGATAGATGAGGCACCGGGTGCCGGTCTCGCCTCCAGGCTCGGGGCGTGACATTCATTTCACCAGGCTAGGGAGATTGCATGTCGTATTAAGTGCATCCGTATTGATACTAGAGAGATGACGATGGGTAGACACAAAAGGTCCGGACATTCATGTAGCTTCAGTGGTGCCTCGTCTGAAGGCCGATGTCGACTTGGGAGAGGACATTCTAGCAAGCCAGCTTACCATACACCATCACCTAGTTGAGGATATTATGTACAGTATTCATTCAGTGCACTTCCAAAGCAGAGTTCTCATCGCGCTCAATTTATTCAGGTTCATCGATACTAGGTTCTTGTAGTGGCCATGTCAGTCATTATGTGTATTTTTTCCTCGTTTTCCTATTTGATGTCCCCCGTATGTGTTTTTGATGCTTGGTGACTTGCGGGTATGGTTGGGGTTGTCTTTGGGAAGGTTTGAGAGTGATTGGAACACTTAGTTTTATTTTCGAAAGCTTAAGTTGTAAGAGTTAACCGAGATTTGACTTCATTGTAAATGACCTCAGATTGGTTATTTGATGGTTTAGATAGGTTCGTATGGTGATTTTGGACTTAGGCGTATGTCCAGATTTGGATTTTATGGTTCTAGGATGTTTTAGCTTTATTTAAAGTTGGCAATTTGAAGGTTTGGAAAGTTCACAAGTTTGACCGGGGGTTGACTTTGATGATAACGAGTTCACATTGTTGTTCCGGACATGGAATAGGTTTGTTGTGTCTTTTGGGACTTGTGTGCAATCTTAGGTTGAAATCCAGAATGGTTAGGCTTGAATCAGACGCTTGGCTTGAAGTTGGATGTTTATAAACTTAACAGCTTGATCTTGATCGATGATTCTTGGTTTTGATATTAATTTAAGTGTTTTGAGCCTTTGGATGGGTTTGAGGGAACTATTAGGACTTGTTGGTGTGATTGTACGGTAAACCTAGTGAGCTCGGGTGCGTTTTTATGGGTTTTGGATCAATTTGATGTTAGTTGGCATTTCTGGAGCTGGTGTGTCACACCTGCGAGGTATTGTGCATAAGTGTGAGTCTACATAAGTGGACAGGTGATCCCAGATGCGAGTATGGCTGGAGGCTAGAGGCTCCGTATATGCGAAGCTTTGGCGCATTTGTGAATCCACAGATGCGGAGGATTTGTTCGCAGAAGCGAAGGCAGGTAGACTTGAAGATTTGCATAGAAGCATAGGTTTCTCGCACTTGGGGGGTCACAGAAGTGAAGTTGAGCTCCACAGGTACGAGGGGGAGTAATTTTAAGTGAACTCGCAAGTGCGAGGGTTGGACCGCATAAGCGGAGTCAAAGAAGCGACAGATTTGTTTGCATATGCGAAAATCGCTGGAACTGTTACAATTTGAGGGTTTAGCTCATTTATCATTCTTTGCAGTTTTGGAGCTCGGCTAGAGGCAATTTTTGTGGAGAATTTCACCATACATTGGAGGGAATGTAATGTCTACCTGATTTTGATATTAGATCTTGATTCTCCATTGTTTGTGCATTTAGAATATGGATTTGAAGGAGAAACATTGGGGTTTTGGGACTGGATTATGGAAAGTGAATAATTGAGATTTGAACCTAGAATTAAAGTTGGAGTTGGATGAAACTTGTGTATTTGGAATTGTACTCGTATGGGTAGTCGATATTTGTGAGTTTGGCCAAGTTTCAAGAGGCAGGTCCTGGTTGACGTTTTAGTTGACTTTGAGTTTTTGATTAATGATTGAGCCTTTGTGCTCCATTATTGTTTTCTTTTTCATTATTTGACACCGTGGTATGTTATTTGACTAGGTTCGAGCCGTTCGGAGGTCGATTCGCATGTGAAAGTATTTTTGGATTATTGACTTGGCTTGTTTGAGGTAAGTATCTTGCCTATACATGGCTGAGGGACAAGTTTCGTGAATTATTGATATTGGCTATGTGCCATGGATGAGGGACATGCGAGGGGCTGCGACCATGTGCGTGCACTAGGTTAATCCATGTTCGGGGTATTCAGTAGGCTATGTTATGCGTTGTTTTGATATTGTGATTCTTGATATCATTATTATTATATTTGTATGACTGCGTAACCTCCTGAATCATGCTATAGATCACATGTAGGCTCGTTATTCCTGTTTGAACATGATACTCACTGTTGTGTGGCGTAACCACGTAATTGAGTTGTACTTCTATACTTCGCACATGCATATTTTAGCATGATATCTTATTAGTCCAGAAGTATGTGATTTGATATCCATTGACTGTATACATGTATTCTTGTATACTTATATACGTGAGTTGTCCGTGCAGTTATTATTGCACGTGAGTTGTCCGTGCAGCGCGTGGATTAGGATTCTTCCCCTAGGGTTTTCTGCTCATGTTTCTCCTTGTTGCCGTACATGTGGTTACGAAAAAACTGATCAGTGTTGGGATTTTGTGTATCTTCTCCGTATGCAAAATTCCTTGGATGTATACATGATTTTACTGCGTATCTCATCTATATGCTAGCTTCGTACTTGTATACATGCATTTTTATGTATATCTTCTTTATATGTCGCTTTTGTTAATGAAATGATAAATAATACATATCTTCTATGTATGTCTCTCTGTGTGTGATTTGACTTTTATATTTACACATATCTCCTCTATATGATGGACTTTTTTCCTATTTGATGTTCATGCATATCTTCTCTATCTACACCATGCGCATTTTCTGCAGTTATGCATAAATTTGTTATTGTTATTGTGCGTTTGTATGTATTCATGACTTATGCAGATTTATCACGTGAGTATCATTGGTGATTCTTGGCACTACCTCTCCGAGGTTAGTCATGATACTTACGGGGCAGATAGGGTCAGTTGTACTCATACTATACTCTACACTTAATTATGCAGATCCAAGTGTGGGACCTAGCTGAGAGTCGTGCGGGATCCTTGTTGAGTTGCTCAGAGACGAGGTAGAGCTGCATCCCGATCACAGTCCTTGGCGTTTCTGTCCATTTCTATTAGTGTTGTTATTATTCTGACCATATTTCTATATTATCAGATTTGAACTCCTATTGTAGAGCTCATGATTCTATATTACTAGTTTTAGGTGATTTGTGTATTGGCGCAGTCTTTATTTATGATATTTTATTCTTATACTTATATATCCTGTACTTTGTTATCTTGTTTGATTATTGCTTTATGATTGACTTGCTTAGAGAATGGCTTAGGCGCCATCACTACCAGTGGGGGTTTTTTGGGTAATGACAAGTTGGTATCACAGACCTAAGTTTATAGGTTCTACGGGTCATGAGAAAGTTTAGTAGAGTCTTGCAGATCAGTATGGAAACATATGTACTTATCTTCGAGAGGCTATCGGACTGTTAGGAAAAACTTCTCTTCTATCGGACTGCTAAGAAAAACTTCTCTTTCTTTCATTCTCTGTCGTGCTGATTTTTTTATGTTGAATATTGAATTTTTGATATAGTATTCTATCACAGATAGTAAGGACACGTTTTGCCGGATCGGCTGAGCAGGCACCAGTGCCTACTATAAGATCTGCGAGAGGCCGGGGCCGAGGTGGGGCACGCGCCGCACCTAGGGCACTTTCTAGATCAGCCACTATGGAGCCACCAATCGCTGTTATCGAGGAGCAGGTTGTGGATTATGTTGAGCCGGTGGGACCAGCTAAGGCTCCGAAGGGACATATTTCTACGCCTGGTATTCAAGAGACTTTGGATTAGATTCTAAGTGTGTATACGAGTTTGGCTCAGGCGGGAATGATACTAGTGGCACCAGCTACCTCACAGGCTAGGGAAGGAGCCCAGACTCCTACCAGATGCACACCATAGCAGCTGGCTCAAGGTTATCAGACACCTTCGCTAGGAGGGTATAACTGAGACAGTATGAGATGACATTCACAAAGCTGGCACGTCATGTAGTGTTCTTGATACCTAATGAGAGGGAGATGGTTCGGAGGTTCATTGAGGGTATCAATTTTGGTATCTTGTATGGGATGGCCCACGATGCCGAGACGGATACTACATTTCATCAGGTTGTTAAAATTTCCAGACGCTTGGAGCATATTCGTAGGCAGGGGAGAGAGAGAGGAGTGGGACTCCAAGAGGGTGTGTGGTTTAGGTTGTTTTGGTGGTGCCTCATTCGGAGGCCAGGGACATCACAATAAAGTCCATCGTTAAAGCCCGCTCTCTCAGCTTAGCAGGCTCATTATGGCTCCTTAGTTTGCCATGGTTCATAAAGTGCTCACCCATGCCAGTCATCTTATAGTGCGTTGCCAGCAGAGAGTTCACATCATGCTCTATCGTTCAGGGTTCTTCGAACGAGCATTCAGGTTCTCAGGGGCAATTATAGAGCCAGTAGCCTCGCCAGAGGATGGGTTGCTTTGAGTGTAGATACTTGGGTCACCTCAAGAGGGATTATCCCAGACTTTTGAGCAGTACACCGCGTTAGGGCACCCAACCCATGGTTCCAGCGCAAATAGTTACACCACCCGCACAGCCAGCTAGGGGTGGAGCTCAGTATGTTCGAGGCTGTCCCAGAGAGAAGGTCAGTTAGTGGAAGGACCAGCTCATTTCTATGCATTTCTAGCCAAGGCAGAGGTAGTTTCTTCAAATGTCGTGATCATAGGTATTGTTTTAGTATGCCACAGGGATGCTTCAGTGTTATTTTACCCTGGTTCCACTTATTCTTAAATGTCATCATACTTTGCTCGTTATTTGGATATACATCGTGGTTCTGTTGATATTCCTGTTCATGTGTCTGCACCTTTTGGTGATTTTATTGTGGTAGATCATGTGTATCGTTCTTGTGTGGTTACCATTGAGGGTTATGAGACTAGGATTGCTCTTCTATTGCTCATCATGTTTGATTTTGAGGAGATCTTGGGTATGGATTGGTTATCTTTGTATCATGCTATTCTTGATTGTCACGCTAAGACAATGACATTGGCTATGCGGGGTTGCCGAGGTTAGAATGGAGAGGTTAATTTGGTCACACTCATAGTTGAGTGATTTCATTTATGAAGGCTCAACGAATGGTTGAGAAAGGATGTTTGACATATCTGGTCGTTTTGAGATATGTTAGTGTGGATACTCCTATTGTTAATTCAGTTCCAGTAGTGAGGGAGTTTTCGGATGTGTTTCATGTAGATCTACCGGGCATGCCACCCGATAGGGATATTGATTTTGGTATTTATTTGGTGTCAGGCATTCAACCCATCTTTATTCCACCATATCGAATGGCACCATCAAAATGGAAGGAATTAAACGAACAATTGCAAGAGCTATTGGATAAGGGTTTTATTAGACCTAGTGTTTCACCTTGAGGTGCATCCATACTCTTTATGAAGAAGAACCATGGTTCTATGAGGATGTTCATTTACTACAGGTAGTTGAACAAGGTTATCATCAAGAATAAGTATCCAATATCGTGCATTGATGATTCATTTGATCAGCTTCAGGGTTCTAGGGTGTTCTCAAAGATTGATTTGAGATCGGGGTAACATCAGTTGAAGATCGTGGCTTCGAACATTTCTAAGACAATTTTAGGATCTATTATGCGCATTATGAGTTCCTGGTGATGTCTTTTGGTTTTTCTAATGCCCCCACAACATTTATGCATTTGATGAAGTCTCTAAGAGTAAACATTCGAGGACGAATGTTCCCAAGGGGGGAGTGATGTTACACCCTATATTTTCGTACGTAAAAATGCGTCGTAAGCAAACTAATGTAGGACCAAAAATGAGATAATATTTAAAAGTATATAAAGTAAGTTAATCATGTTACCTCTGAGGTTACAAATATTGAAGATCATGAACAACAAGTACAAAGA
Source organism: Nicotiana tomentosiformis (assembly GCF_000390325.3). Taxonomy (NCBI): domain Eukaryota; kingdom Viridiplantae; phylum Streptophyta; class Magnoliopsida; order Solanales; family Solanaceae; genus Nicotiana; species Nicotiana tomentosiformis. The sequence goes on from NC_090819.1 coordinate 54,084,254, forward strand.
GGGTTGGACAGTTCAGAAGCTAAAGCAATTAAATAAAACAATGTTTCGTCGAAAGTCGACAAGTTGGGAATGTTATAACATGTACCTTTGGGGTGAGACTAGGGTGATTAACATGATAAGGAGATTATGTTATGATTTATATTAGTCGTATGACATCCGTGTGTTATGTTTTGAAGTCAAGAGAGTTGTGGAACAAAAGTCGATGAAAGTCATCACAAGTTACATTCATAAGTTTTACTGAAACATTGGGTCAAATGTAACTGCGATTTTCTCCCAATATACTTAGAGTTATGGGGTGTTCCACCCATCAAATTAAAGATCTATGAGTCTATTTTCCAATGCATTAAACCGTTTGTCAATATGACATCGGAGTAATGAGATATGGGCATTTTTGCGATACTGCACAAGCTGCTAGGTGACAAGTAGGTGTGTCACCTACTTGCTTAAATGAAAGCCCAAAAATGGGCCATTTCGGGTCGTCCAAAGAGGCCTTTTAAGGGCCTATTTTCTTCATATATTAGACTTAAAATAGAGCATAATAACCAGACATAAGCTCTGCAAAGAATCCTCTCAAAAATTTCCCACAAACCCTAATTGATTTTCTCTCCCTTTCAAGTTCTAATTGGAGGTAAAACCTAGAGTTTGAAGAACCAAGATAGGAGCTGAGTTATCCAACAAATAAGGTGAGTTTACTGCTCTCTTTCATCCAGTTTTTCTTCTGTAAATTCATGGTAAGTCGTTCTATACTTGTAAGAACTCACGGGACGGTGATCGGAAGCCGTGAGTTCGAGTTATTCACTTGTAGCGGACTGTTTTGTGTTGCTGTTGGGCTGCGTGTTTTACTACTATTTTGTGGAGTTTTGGACAAGGAAGGGGGTTTATAAACACCATATAAATATAGGGTGGTTGGCTGGTCGTTCGTCATAACATTTTCGGGTCGTTTGACACTACTACGGTGGTCGTTTTGTGTACGAAGAGATTGGGGTGAGTTGGGCTGTTTTGTAGTATTTGATGGTGTATATAGGGCTGGAAAATGATGTATATATGTTGTTATTGTTCTGTTCTTGTATTGTTGGTGTTATCTTGAATTTGGAGGAAGTAAGGATTATAGGGGAGATGCTGTCCGTTTTAATACAAAATAGGTTTGTCGTTCGTTGTGCGATAGTTGTACCTTTCGTAACTTAACGATAGTATTATTATCATTCTTGTAGATTAAGGTGCGAAGAGGTGAGCTCAACTTGGTGATTCGAAAGATTGTGATAAGGTATGTTAAGGCTAAGCCTTCCTTCATTTTGGCATGATCTCGTAGCTACATGTGTTAGTAATGAGACAAAAAGAGAAGTTCATATTCATGAATTTATTCACACTATTCTAGTCTCATAAGTTACAATATTATTCCTTATCGAGACTCTATATTCAATTTTAGTATTGTCTTCTTCCAGTCAAGAGAGCAGCAAGCCTATATATACAGTATTACAGTATTTTCATTACCATCGAGCTATAATCGATGGGCAGGCCCCTATTGGGCAACCTCTGATCAGATGGAAAGTTATATACTGAGCCTACTGTGGCCGAGCGCCTATGAGCGAGCCCAGCATGGCCGAGATACATAGCCTAGTATGGCCGAGCGCCTATGAGCGAGCCTACTATGGCAGAGCAGTTATATATATACCGAGTCTTATAAGGCCGTACAATTATTTTACTTACTATATTGAAGGAGTTGAGTCAGTATCAGCAGGTAAGTATATCTCCAGATCATCTTTGACTCCCAGTTACTTCCAGTTATTGTATTATCAGTTCAGTTTTGATTTTCAGTTATGTTATTGCCTTACATACTCGGTACATTATTTCGTACTGACGTCCCTTTCCGGGGACGCTGCATTTCATGCATGCAGGTTCAGATAGACGGACGAGTAGATCTCCTCAGTAGGTGTTTCCCGAGTTCAGCCTGATCGGTAAGCTCCATGTCTTTCGGAGTTACCAGGTCTAGAGTGTTGTGTACATCTTATGTATATCTGTATATATGTTATGGGTAGGTCGGGGCCCTATTCCGATCATAGTACATCTATCAGTAGAGGCTTGTAGACATATCCTGTTGGTTAGTGCAGTATGTTGGGTTTGTAGGCCTGGTATGTATAATTTGGTGGTTTGTCAGCTGTAGTAGCTATGACGGCCTTTTCAGCCTAGCTTTATATTGATGTTTAGTTAGCGCTAGTTTCCATTCAGTTTTATATTTTGCTTCGCAAATTGTCTTGCAAGGTGGCCCCATGGCCAAAGTATGACATTATGTGTTCAGAGTCCCTTAGTCGCAATTTGGTACGCCAGGTTAGGTGAGGCACGGGGTGCTTGTCTCGCTCCTAGGTTCGGGGCGTGACAAACTTGGTATCAGAGCAGTTCTATCCTAGGGAGTCTACAAGCTGTGTCTAGTAGAGTCTTGTTTATAGATGTGTTGTGCACCACATTATATAAGCAGGGCACTACAGGGCATTTAGGAGTTAGTTACCCTTCTTTGAAATCTAAATCGTGCTATAGAACTGAGTTATAGGAAATTTGAATTAAACTTATGTGTTGGTGTTTGCATGCACAGATGACGGTGACTAGGAAGACTACGGCTAGCCAGAGGAGAGATACAGCAGTAAGTGAGGGGACCAGCAAGGTACCCCCAGTAGATGTGGCCCAGTCTGAGGCTCAAGGCGAGACCCCTACTCAGCCATTACCGGCTCCTCCACCAACTACGGAGATTCCTAGGGAAACCGCACATCCAGTTCCCCCTCCACTTCCATCAGATCAGGACTTGAGGAGTGCGGTGCATTTGTTGACACAGTTGGTAGCTACCCAGCAACAGGCTAGGGCATCAGCTAGTGCAGGAACTTCTGAGGGGTCTGGGAGTTCAAGGGTCCGAGAGTTTATTGCTTTGAGTCCCCCAGAGTTCACGGGGACAGATCAGAGGGAGGACCCGCAGGATTTCATAGATCAGCTTCACAGGATCTTTCGTGTTATGCATGCCACGGAGAAAGAGGCAGTTGAGCTAGCAGCTTTTCGACTCCGAGATATAGCCATCCTTTGGTACGAGGGATGGGAGAGGTCCAGGGGACGTGATGCACCTCCAGCTATTTGGGAGAATTTTTCAGATGCCTTCCTTGACCAGTACTTACCGCGGGAGATCCGACAGGCTCGAGTCGATCAGTTTCTAGCCCTCAAGCAGGGTAATATGAGTGTTCGAGAGTATAGTCTCCATTTTGACTCATTGGCCAGATATGCACCATCCATAGTTGCTACTATGCGGGACAGGATTCACAGGTTTATAGCAGGGTTAGCCCCAGAGTTAACCGAGGCATGTGCCACCGCTGCATTGCAGGATAGTATGGATATCTCCCGGATTCAGGCATTCGCCCAGAATATAGAAAGGGGTAGGCATCTGCAGCAGGGTACAGAGAGGGCTGAGCAAGGGCAACGTAAGAGGATGAGATTTCCCAGGTCTCAGGAGCAATATCAGGGTAGTTATAGGACCCAGTACTTCGGACGGCCACCTAGGCCTCTGCTACCTCAGTTAAAGGGTTACAGGTATGACCGTTATACTCAGTCAGGACCAGGTGAGAGCTCACGGGCGTCGGGTTTGCAGCGACAGCGAGGATCTGCGCAGACATGGTCATTTCCTCCACGGTGTGACATCTGTGGTAGAGGACACTTGGGCCAATGCCGAGCAAGTTCTGATGCTTGTTATACATGTGGGCGTCCAGGGCATATGATGCGAGATTGCCCAAATAGATATTCGGGGGAATGGCACAACCAGCGAGTTCAGCAACAGGATCATCTATGTCAGTGCATCCTTCAAGGCGTGAGTCTCAGTCTTCGGCTGGTAGAGGTCGAGGCAGAGGTAGAGGTTCCAGTTCAAGTGGTAATCAGAACCGTATCTATGCTTTAGCGGGTCGACAGGACCAGGAGTCTTCACCAGACGTTGTGACAGGTATATTAACCATTTTCTCTCACGATGCTTATGCTTTGATAGACCCAGGATCTACTTTATCGTATATTACCCCATTTGTCGCGAGGAAGTTTGGTATAGTGCCTGAAATACTAAGTGATCCTTTTGCGGTATCTACACCGGTCGGAGAATCGATTATTGCTAGACGGGTTTACCGAGGTTGTATGGTGACAATTTGTAGTCGTCAGACCTCAGCTGACCTAGTTGAGCTAGAGATGATGGATTTTGATGCTATCATGGGCATGGACTGGTTGGCAGCTTGCTATGCCACAGTTCATTGCCGAGCAAAGGCAGCCAGATTTCATTTTCTGGGTGAGCCACTCCTTGAATGGGTAGGTAATACACCAACACCCAGAGGTAGGTTTATTTCCTATCTGAAGGCGAGAAAAATGATCGTAAAAGGGTGCATTTATCATATTGTGCGAGTTAGAGATGCAGATGCTGAGATACCTACACTTCAGTCTATTCCCGTAGTCAAAGAGTATGCAGATGTGTTTCCAAATGAGCTTCCAGGTATTCCTCCAGAGTGAGAGATTGATTTTAGCATCGATTTGCTTCCAGGAACTCAACCAACATCCGTCCCTCCGTATAGAATGGCACCTAGCGAATTGAAGGAGTTGAAGGAGCAGTTAAAAGATTTGCTGGAGAAAGGTTACATCAGGCCCAGTACCTCACCTTGGGGTGCACCGGTACTATTTGTGCGGAAGAAAGACGGCTCGCTGAGGATGTGTATCGATTATAGGCAGCTGAACAAGGTAACTATTAAGAATAAGTATCCACTTCCAAGGATCGATGACTTGTTTGATCAGTTGCAGTGGGCTAGATGCTTTTCAAAGATAGATTTGAGGTCGGGGTACCACCAGGTCAGAGTTCGGGAAAAAGATATTCCAAAGACAGCCTTCAGGACCCGATATGGCCACTTCGAGTTCCTTGTCATGTCCTTCGGGTTGACTAATGCACCCGCCATATTTATGGACTTGATGAATAGCCTATTCCGGCCATTTTTAGATCTATTCGTGATAGTATTTATTGATGATATTCTGGTTTATTCCCGTTCAGAGGATGAGCATGCGGACCACCTGCGAGCGGTACTCCAAACCCTCCGTGATTGTAAGTTGCATGCTAAGTTTTCTAAATGTGAGTTCTGGTTGATGTCTGTAGCATTCTTGGGGCATATTGTATCAGATGAAGGGGATAAAGGTGGACACTCAGAAGATTGAGGCTGTGAAATCTTGGCCTAGACCTACCACTCCGACAGAGGTTCGTAGCTTTCTAGGCTTAGTAGGATACTATCGGAGGTTCGTAGAGGGTTTTTCTTCCCTTTCGGCACCATTGACGAAGTTGACACAGAAAGAAACTAAGTTTCAATGGACAGAGGCTTGTGAGCGGAGTTTCCAAGAGCTTAAGAACAGGTTGACCTCAGCTCCAGTTCTAACACTTCCAGAGGGTCTAGAGGGTTATGCCGTGTATTGTGATGCATCAGGTGTCGGGTTAGGATGTGTCCTGATGCAACATGGGAAGGTAATTGCGTATGCTTCAAGGCAGTTGAGGAAGCACGAGAGGAATTATCCGACCCACGACCTCGAGTTAGCTGCAGTTGTCCATGCACTTAAGATATGGCGGCATTATTTATATGGTGTTCATGTTGATGTATTTACTGATCATAAAAGCCTACAATATATCTTCAAGCAGAAAGAGTTGAATTTGCGACAGAGGCGATGGCTTGAGTTATTGAAAGATTACGATGTTAACATTCTCTACCATCCAGGGAAAGCTAATGTTGTAGCAGATGCCTTAAGTCGCCGATCTATGGGTAGCTTAGCACATGTAGAGCCCAAGAAAAGACAATTAGCTAGAGAGATTCATCAATTGTCTTCGTTGGGGGTTCGGTTAGTAGATTCTGAGGATGGTGGAGTTGTACTCCAAAACACTACAAAATCATCCCTCATAGCGGAAGTCAAGGAAAGGCAGTACGAGGACCCAGAGTTGGTCGAGCTGAGAGAGCGAGTTCCGCAGCAGAAGAAGCCACTGTTAGAGCTAAAGGGAGATGGGGTTCTCAGATATAGGGGTCGCTTGTGTGTTCCAGATGTAGCAGGGCTACGAGACAGGATTATGTCAGAGGCACATTATTCATGGTATTCCATCCATCCTGGGTCGACGAAGATGTATCATGACATTAAGGATGTGTACTGGTGGAATGATATGAAGAAGAACATTGCTGAGTTTGTCGCCCAATGTACTAGTTGCCAGCAAGTGAAGATAGAGCACCAGAAGCCTGGAGGGCTAATGCAGACTATAGAGATCCCGACATGGAAATGGGAGGCGATAAACATGGACTTTATCACGGGTTTACCTCGTTCTAATCGTAAGTTCGATTCCATATGGGTGATAGTCGATAGGCTCACGAAATCAGCTCACTTCCTACCGGTCAGATCTACATATACAGCAGAAGATTATGCCAAGTTATATATTAAGGAGATAGTGCGGCTACACGGAGTACCAGTTTCTATACCGTGGGGCTCAGTTTACAGCACATTTTTGGAGGTCATTTCAGAGAGGTCTAGGGACTCAGGTGAACCTCAGCACAGCTTTTCATCCACAGACTGATGGACAAGCCGAGCGCACAATTCAGACGCTCGAGGATATGTTACGAGTATGTGTGTTGGATTTTAAAAGAAGTTGGGATGAACATCTACCTCTTGTCGAGTTTGCATATAATAACAGTTACCACTCCAGTATTCAGATGGCTCCGTACGAGGCTTTGTATGGGCGTAAGTGCAGATCTCCTATAGGGTGGTTTGATGTTGGGGAATCTGGGTTATATGGGCCAGACCTGGTTCAACAGGCCATAGAGAAAGTAAAGCTCATCCGGGAGCGACTGTTGACAGCTCAGAGTCGTCAGAAGTCATATTCTGACGTGCGGCGACGAGACTTAGAGTTCAGGATTAATGACTGGGTATTCTTAAAGGTATCACCTATGAAGGGCGTGATGAGGTTTGGCAAGAAAGGCAAGCTTAGCCCACGGTATATTGGGCCTTATAGGATCATTCAGAGAGTGGGCCAAGTAGCTTATGAGTTAGAGTTGCCCTCAGAATTGGAGTCTGTCCATCCGGTTTTTCACGTATCTATGCTACGGAAGTGCATTGGCGATCCTACCCGAGTGGTGCCCACGGATGATGTACAGATTACAGAGGACTTGTCATACGAGGAAATTCCAGTTGCCATCCTAGACCGACAAATCCGCAATCTATGAAATAAGGAGGTAGCTTCCGTAAAGGTTTTATGGAGGAGCAAGAATGTAGAAGAGATGACGTGGGAATCGGAGGAAGAAATGAAGTCTAAATACCCCCACCTATTTCAAACTGAAGATATGGTTCGAGATGGGACGCTACAACATAGCTCTATGTAGGCTAGCAGGTCATCAGGTAAGCTTTTATTTTTCACTTTCAATATTTATGATTTACGGTCGGTGAGGCAAATTGCTGCTATTTATAAAGATTGGCCATATGTGGCATGCATAGTATGTTTCTGGCTACGTGCAGGTTGGTTTTAACCTAGTGTACGAAGGATACTTTGGCAAAATTTTCCAAAGTCTCTAAGAGTAAACATTCGAGGATGAATGTTCCCAAGGGAGGAGTGATGTTACACCCTATATTTTCGTACGTAAAAATGCGTCGTAAGCAAACTAATGTAGGACCAAAAATGAGATAAAATTTAAAAGTATATAAAGTAAGTTAATCATGTTACCTCTGAGGTTACAAATATTGAAGATCATGAACAACAAGTACAAAGAGGGTTGGACAGTTCAGAAGCTAAGGCAATTAAATAAAACAATGTTTCGTCGAAAGTCGACAAGTTGGGAATGTTATAACATGTACCTTTGGGGTGAGACTAGGGTGATTAACATGATAAGGAGATTATGTTATGATTTATATTAGTCGTATGACATCCGTGTGTTATGTTTTGAAGTCAAGAGAGTTGTGGAACAAAAGTCGATGAAAGTCATCACAAGTTACATTCATAAGTTTTACTGAAACTTTGGGTCAAATGTAACTGCGATTTTCTCCCAATATACTTAGAGTTATGGGGTGTTACACCCATCAAATTAAATATCTATGAGTCTATTTTCCAATGCATTAAACCGTTTGTCAATATGACATCGGAGTAATGAGATATGGGCATTTTTGCGATACTGCGCAAGCTGCTAGGTGACAAGTAGGTGTGTCACCTACTTGCTTAAATGAAAGCCCAAAAATGGGCCATTTCGGGTCGTCCAAAGAGGCCTTTTAAGGGCCTATTTTCTTCATATATTAGACTTAAAATAGAGCATAATAACCAGACATAAGCTCTGCAAAGAATCCTCCCAAAAATTTCCCACAAACCCTAATTGATTTTCTCTCCCTTTCAAGTTCTAATTGGAGGTAAAACCTAGAGTTTGAAGAACCAAGATAGGAGCTGAGTTATCCAACAAATAAGGTGAGTTTACTGCTCTCTTTCATCCAGTTTTTCTTCTGTAAATTCATGGTAAGTCGTTCTATACTTGTAAGAACTCACGGGACGGTGATCGGAAGCCGTGAGTTCGAGTTATTCACTTGTAGCGGACTATTTTGTGGACTGTTTTGTGTTGCTGTTGGGCTGCATGTTTTAATACTATTTTGTGGAGTTTTGGACGAGGAAGGGGGTTTATAAACACCATATAAATGTAGGGTGGTTGGCTGGTCGTTCGTCATAATATTTTCGGGTCATTTGACACTACTACGGTGGTCGTTTTGTGTACGAAGAGATTGGGGTGTGTTGGGCTGTTTTGTAGTATTTGATGGTGTATATAGGGCTGGAAAATGATGTATATATTTTGTTATTGTTCTTTTCTTGTATTGTTGGTGTTATCTTGAATTTGGAGGAAGTAAGGATTATAGGGGAGATGCTGTCCGTTTTAATACAAAATAGGTTTGTCGTTCGTTGTGCGATAGTTGTATCTTTCGTAACTTAACGATAGTATTATTATCATTCTTGTAGATTAAGGTGCGAAGAGGTGAGCTCAACTTGGTGATTCGAAAGATTGTGATAAGGTATGTTAAGGCTAAGCCTTCCTTCATTTTGGCATGATCTCGTAGCTACATGTGTTAGTAATGAGACAAAAAGAGAAGTTCATATTCATGAATTTATTCACACTATTCTAGTCTCATAAGTTACAATATTATTCCTTATCGAGACTCTATATTCAATTTTAGTATTGTCTTCTTCCAGTCAAGAGAGCAGCAAGCCTATATATACAGTATTACAGTATTTTCATTACCATCGAGCTATAATCGATGGGCAGGCCCCTATTGGGCAACCTCTGATCAGATGGAAAGTTATATACTGAGCCTACTGTGGCCGAGCGCCTATGAGCGAGCCCAGCATGGCCGAGATACATAGCCTAGTATGGCCGAGCGCCTATGAGCGAGCCTACTATGGCAGAGCAGTTATATATATACCGAGCCTTATAAGGCCGTACAATTATTTTACTTACTATATTGAAGGAGTTGAGTCAGTATCAGCAGGTAAGTATATCTCCAGATCATCTTTGACTCCCAGTTACTTCCAGTTATTATATTATCAGTTCAGTTTTGATTTTCAGTTATGTTATTGCCTTACATACTCGGTACATGTCCCTTTTCCGGGGACGCTGCATTTCATGCATGCAGGTTCAGATAGACGGACGAGTAGATCTCCTCAGTAGGTGTTTCCCGAGTTCAGCCTGATCGGTAAGCTCAATGTCTTTTGGAGTTACCACGTCTAGCGTGTTGTGTACATCTTATGTATATCTGTATATATGTTATGGGTAGGTCGGGGCCCTGTTCCGATCATAGTACATCTATCAGTAGAGGCTTGTAGACATATCCTGGTTGTTAGTGCAGTATGTTGGGTTAGTAGGCCTGGTATGTATAATTTGGTGGTTTGTCAGCTGTAGTAGCTATGACGGCCTTTTCAGCCTAGCTTTATATTGATGTTTAGTTAGCGCTAGTTTCCATTCAGTTTTATATTTTGCTTCCCAAATTGTCTTGCAAGGTGGCCCCATGGCCAAAGTATGACATTATGTGTTCAAAGTCCCTTAGTCGCAATTTGGTACGCCAGGTTAGGTGAGGCACCGGGTGCTTGTCTCGCTCCTAGGTTTGGGGCATGACAGATATCTTGGTATATTCCCGCAGTAGGGAGGAGCACGAGCATCATTTGAGGATTGTGCTACAACTATTGAGGGAGAAGAAGTTGTGTGCTAAGTTTTTCAAGTGTGAGTTTTGGTTGAATTATATGACATTCTTAGGCCATATGGTGTCCAGTGATGAATTAAGATGGATTCACTGATGTTTGATGCAGTTCAGAGTTGGCTCAGACCTTCTACTACTGCGAAGATAAGGAGTTTCTTAGGTTTGGATGGTTACTATCATCGATTTTTGGAAAGCTTTTCATCTATAGCAGCTCCATTGACTAGATTAACTCAAAATGGTGCTTTATTTAGATGGTCAGATGAGTGTGAGGAGAGATTTCAGAGGCTCAAGACAGTATGGCTCCAGTTTTGGCATTACCTTTAGGATTGGGGTTGTACATGGTTTATTGATGGTTCACGGGGTGGTCTTGGGTATGTATTGATGCAGGACAGTAAGGTGATTTTCTATGTGTCATGCCAGTTGAAGCCCCATGAGAAGAACTACTCTGTGCATAATTTGGAGTTAGCAGCTATTGTGCACGCGCTCAAGATTTGGAGGAATTACCTATATGACATGTCTTATGAGGTGTATATTGATCATCGGAGTCTCCAATATTTGTTCAAACAGAAAGATTTGAATTTGAGGTAGCGGAGATGGTTAGAGATGTTGAAGGATTATGATATCACTATTTTTTATCATATGGGGAAGGCTAACGTGGTAGCAGACGCTTTGCGAAGAAAGGCGAATAGTATGGAGAGTTTAAGAATTATTGCAACTGTGGAGAGGCCTTTGGCTATATGTTCAGGTATTGGCCAATAGGTTGGTGAGATTGGATATTTCGGAGACGAACAGAGTCCTCGCTTGTGTTGTTTCACAGTAATCTTTATTTGAGCGTATTAAGATGTGTTGGTATGAGGATCCTCATTTGCTTGTCCTTAGGGACACAGTGCAACACGGTGGTGCTAAGGAGGTGACTATTGGTGATGATGGTGTATTGCGGCTTCAGGGTCGAGTTTGTGTACCTAATATCGATGGATTGAGGGAGTTGATGCTGGAGGAGGCTCATAGTTCGCAGTATTCTATTCATCCAAGTGTTATGAAGTTGTATCATGATCTGAAGCAGCATTATTGGTAGAGAAGGAAGAAGAAGGACAATGTCAGGCATGTTTCAAGGTGTTTGAATTGTTAACATGTTAAGTGTGAGCATCAGAGACTGGGAGGTTTGCTTAAGAAGATGATATACTGGAGTGGAAGTGGGAGCGCATTACTAAGGACGTTGCAGTATTGTTGCCATGGACCTTGAGGAAGTTTTATTCCATTTGGTTCATTGTTGATCGTTTGATCAAGTCGGCGCATTTCATTCTGGTTATGACTTCATACACTTCAGAGCAGTTGGCTAAGATCTACATCCCATATATTGTTCGCTTGCATGGTGTACTTATTTCTATCATCTCGTATCGCGACACTCAGTTTGTATTGCATTTTTGGAGAGCTGTGTAGCGTGAGTTGGGAATACATGTTAAGTTGAGTACAACATTTCATCCTCAGACGGACGGACAATCTGAGCGCACCATTCAGATCTTGGAGGATATGTTGAGGGACTACACTACTTTAGAGGCTAGTGGAAGCAGTTTCTACCTTTAGCAGAATTCACCTACAACAACAGCTACCAGTCTAGCATCGAGATGGCTCCGTATGAGGCCTTATATGGGAGGCAATGTCATTCTCCGATTGTTTGGTTTGAGCCTAGGGAGGATAGTGTGTTGGGCACAGACTTGGTTCATGATTCTTTGGCTAAGGTAAAGTTAATTCAGGAGAATCTTCATAAAACTTAGTCCAGGCAGAAGATTTATGAAAATAGAAAGGCTTGTGATGTGGCGTTCATGGTGGGTGAGAAGGTTCTACTTAGAGTTTCGCTTATGAAGGGCGTGATGAGGTTTGGGAAGAACGAAAAGTTGATCTTGAGGTTTATTGGTCTATTTGAGGTTCTGGAGAGAGTGGGAGAGGTGTCTTACAGGCTTTCTTTGCCACCCATCTTTTCGAGAGTTCATCCGGTGTTTCATGTTTCCATTCTTTGTAAGTATTACGAGGATCCGTTGCACGTGTTGGATTTCTGCTCGGTACAGTTGGGAAAGGATTTGACTTTTGATGAGGATTCGGTGGTCATTATGGATTGGGAGGTTTGGAAGTTGAGGTCAAAATATATTGCATCGGTAAAGGTTCAGTGGAGAGTTCATCGGTCGAGGGCGAACATTTTTTTAAGAGGGGGAGAATGTAACATTCTGGCTGGTCATTTTGTTTATTTTTGCCTCATTCCCTTGTTTGATGTCCCCCATATGTTGTTTTGATGTTTGGTGACTTGCGGGGATGGTTGGCGTCAGCTTCGGGAAGGTTTGAGAATAATTTGAACACTTAGTTTCATTTTTTCAGAAGCTTAAGTTATAGGAGTTGACCAAGGCTTGCATTTGTTGTAAACGACCACAGATTGGTGATTTGTTGGTTTGAATAGGTTCGTAGGGTGATTTTGGACATAGGAGTATGTCCGGATTGGGATATGGAGGTTCTTAGGATGTTTTAACTCTATTTGCCAAAAGTTCGCTATTTGAAGATTTGGAAAATTCACAAGTTTGACTGGGGATTGATTTTGATGATAATAGGTTTGGGTTATTATTCCCGGACTTGGAATACATTCGTTGGGCCATTTTGGAATTGTGTGCAAACTTTGATTGAAATCCAGATTGGTTAGGCTTGAAACAGATGCTTGGTTTGAAGTTGGAAGTTTATGAATTTAAGAGATTGATCGATGATTCTTTGTTTTGATGTTAAATTCAGTGTTTTGTCCTTTGGATAGGTTTGGGGGAGGTATTAGGACTTGTTGGTATGATTGGACTGGGACTCCGGGGGGGCTCGGGTGTATTTCGAACAGTCTTTGAATCAATCTGACGTTGATTGGCAGTTCTGGTGCTGGTGTGTCGCACCTGCGAGGTATTGTGCTTAGGATATTTATCGCACCTACGGGGTCGCGAATGCGGAGTTGAGCTCCGCAGGTGCAAGGCAGCAAAAATTTAAGTGAACTCATAGATGCGAGGTTTGGATCACATAAGTGGAGTCGCAGAAGCGATAGATTTGTCCGCAGATGCGGAAACCACCAGGCAGTGTGATAATTTGAGGTTTAGCTCATTTATCATTATTTGGAGATTTGGATCTCGGCTAGAGAGGATTTTTGTGGAGAAGTTTACCATACTTTGGAGGGTAAGTAATCTCTACTTGATTTTGGTATTAGATCTTTAGTCCCTATTGTTTTGTGCACATAGAATATTGATTTGAAGGAGTAAATTCGGGTTTTTGGACTAGATTTTTGAAAGTGAATAATTGATTTTTGAAACCCGAACTGAAGTTGGAGTTGGATGAAACTTGTATATTGGACTCGTTTTCAAATGGATAGTCGAGATCTGTGAGTTTGGACAGGTTTCGGGAGGCGGGCTTAGGTTGACGTTTTGGTTGGATTTGTGTTTTTTATTAAAGATTGAGCCTTTATGCTTTGTTATTGTTTCCTTTAGCATTATTTGACACCATGTTGTGTTATTTGACTAGATTTGAGTTGTTTGGAGCTCGATTAGCATGGGAAGGTGTTTTTGGAGTATTGAGTTAGCTCATTTGAGGCATGTATCTTTCCTAGACATTGTTGAGGGACATGTTTCTTGAACTATTGATGTTGGCTATATGCTAGGGGTAGAGTACATATGAGGGTTAGAGCCCATGTGCGTGGAACAGTTTTATCCATGTTAAAGGTAGTTTGTAGGTTATGTTATGTGTTGTTTTGGATATTTTGATTCTTGCTATCATGATTATTAGGTTTGTATGACTACGTAACCTCGTGAATCATGCTAGAGATCATGTGTAGGCTCATTTTTCCTGTTTGAACACGATACTCACTCTTGTGTGGCATAACTGCCTAATTGAGATGTACTTGTACACTTCACATATGCATACACCTTCGCATGCTATTTTATTAGTCTAGAAGTATGTGATTTGATATCCATTGACTGTATAAATATATTCTTGTATATGCTTTCAGTGTGATGTACTGGTTTGACAACACGCGAGTTGTCCGTGGAGTTGTTATAGCACGTGAGTTGTCTGTGCAACGTGTGGATAAGGATCCATCCCCCTAGGATCGTCTGCTCATGTTTCTCCTTGATGACATACACACAGTTATGGAAAGCTTGATTAATGTTAGGGGTTTTGTATATCTTCTCTATATGGAAAATTCCTTGGATGTATATAGGATTTTACTGCATATTTCCTCTATATGCTAGCTTCGTACTTGTATACATGCCTTTTTATGCATATCTTCTCTATATGCCACTTCTGTTGATAAAATGATACACAATACATATCTTCTTTATATGTCTCTCTTTGTGTAATTTGACTTGTATAAATATGCATATCTCCTCTATTTGCTAAACATTTATTTTGTTCGATGTTCGTGCATATCTTCTCTATGTGCCCTATAGGCTTTATCTGCAGTCATGCACAGATTCCGGTATTGTTGCTGCGTGTTCATATGTATTCATTAATTGTGCAGATTTATGATGTGAGTATAATTGGTGATTAATGCCACTACCTCTCCGAGGTTAGTCATGATACTTATGGAGTAAATGGGGTTGGTTGTACTCATACTACACTCTGCACTTAATTATGCAGATCCAGGTGTGGGACCTAGCTGAGAGTGCTGGAGCTTTGTTGAGTATTTGAGAGACGAGGTAGAGCTGCATCCCAATCGCAGTCCTTGGCGGATATTTCCATTTCTATTACTGTTATTGTTAATCAGACAATATTTTTGACTTGTACTCCTGTTGTAGAGCTCATAACTCTATATTACTAGTTCAGGGGGATTTATGTATTAACATATTATTCATTTATGATATTTGACTCTTACACTTATATATCCTGTATTTTGTTAGGATGTTTGATTACTGCTTTATGATTGGCTTGCCTAGCTAGTGGGTTAGGCGCCATCACAACCACTGGCAGATTTTGGATCCTCAAAGTTTTTCTTGTGGATATTCTGGTTCACGGGGTATAACTTAGGCCTTGTAGTCATTTTTGGTTAGAGGTTGCGATGAGTGTGGGCACTTGGGGCAAGTTAAGAATACTCCCCCTATTTTCGTAGAGGATTAGGGTAGCAGGTATGTCAGACTAGGATTCCTGTGCCGGTTACTACACCACCCACTCAGCCAGCTTGGGGTGGAGGTCATCCAGGATGTGGTCCTCCTAAAGGTAGAGTTCAGTGCAATAGAGGTTAGGCGAGATGTTATGCATTCTCAGGGAGGACCGAGGCAGTCACTTCTAATGAAGTTATTATAGGTATTATTTTTGTGTGCCTTAGAGATTCTTCAGTTTGATCTTGGCTCTACTTATTCATATGTGTTATCATACTTTGCTTCTTGTTTGGATATGCCATGTGATTCGCTTGCTACTCATGTTCATGTGTCTACACCGGTTGGGGATTCCACAGTGGTGGATCGAGTTTATGGATCCTGTATAGTCACTATATGTGTTTTTTAGATGAGAGGAGACCTGATATTGTTAGATATGGTATAGTTTGACGTGATCTTGGCATGTAATGATTATCTCCGTACCATGCTATTCTTGATTATCACGCTAAGACTGTGATGTTGGCTATGCCGGGGTTGCCAAGGTTGGAATGGAGGGGTTCTCTTGGTTATACTCCTAGAAGAGTAATCTCATTCTTGTAGGCTCAATGGATGGCTGAGAAGGGGTGTTTTGAATATCTAGATTTTGTCAGCTATGTTAGTGTTAATACTCTTATTGTTGAGTCAGTTCCGATAGTGAGTGAGTTTCTAGATATGTTTCCTGCAGACTTACGGGGCATGCCACCCGATAGGGATATTGATTTCAGCATTGATTTGGCACCAGGCACTCAACCTACATCTATTCCTCCGCATCATATGGCTCTAGTATAGTTGAAGGAACTGAAGGAACAATTGCAAGATTGGTTGATAAGGGGTTCATCATGCCTAGTATTTCACATTGGGGTGTGTTAGTGTTGTTTGTAAAGAAGAAAGATGGGTCTATGAGGATGTGTATTGACTATAAAGATAAACAAGATTACCACCAAGAACAAGCATCGACTCCCACGCATTGATGATTTATTTTATCAGCTTCAGGGTGCTAGGGTGTTTTTTAAGATTGACTTGAGATTGGGGTATCTCTAGTTTTATGATTAGGGCTTCGGACATCCCTAACACGGCTTTCCGAACTCCTTATGGGCATTATGAGTTTTTAGTGATGTATTTTGGTTTGATCAATGCCCCAGTAACTTTCATGCATTTGATTAACAATGTGTTTATACCGTATTTGGATTCTTTTGTCATTGTATTCATTGATGATATATTGGTATTACCGTCGCAAGGAGGAGCACGAACAACATTTGAGAATTGTGCTCCTGATTTTACGGGAGAAGAAGTTGTATGCTAAGTTCTCCAAGTATGAGTTTTGGCTTAATTCAGTGGCATTCCAGAGCCACGTGGCATCTAGTGATGGGATCAAGGCGGATACAAAGATTATTGAGGCAGTTTAGAGCTGGCCCAGAACTTCTACCGCTACTGAGATTAGGGGTTTCTTAGGTTTTGCGGGATTGCTTTGTAGAGGGATTTTCAGCTATTGCAGCTCCATTATCCAAGTTGACTCAGAAATTCCCTCAATTTAGATGGTCGGACGAGTGTAAGGAGATCTTTCAAAATCTCAATACTGCTTTGACTACAGCTCCAATTTTAGTATTGCCCTCAGGGTCGAGGAAGTACATTGTCTATTCTGATGCTTCGCGTGTTGGCCTTGGGTGTGTATTGATGTAGGACAGCATGATGATTGTGTACATGTCGCGTCAGCTGAATCCCCAAGAGAATAATTATCGGGTACATGATTTGGAGTTAGCAGCTATTGTGCATGCGCTTAAGATTTTGAGACATTACTTATACGATGTGTCTTGTGAGGTTTACATGGATCATCAGAGTCTTTGGCATTTGTTTAAGTAGAATGATTTGAACTTGAGGCAACAGAGGTGGTTGGAGTTGTTAAAGGATTATGATATCACTATCTTGTATCATCCTAGTAAGGCTAATGTAGTAGAGGATTCCTTGAGTAAAACGGCGGAGAGTATGAGGACTTTGGCATTTATTCCAGCTATGGAGAGGCCTTCTGCTATTGATGTTCAAGTTTTGGCCAACAGGTTCATGTGATTGGATATTTCATAGCCTATTAGAGTTCTTGCTTGTGCTATTGCGAAGTCGTCTTTTTATAGCGCATCAAGGCTCGTCAATATAATGATCCCCATTTGTTTGTCCTTAAGGACATAGTGTAACGAGGCAGTTCTAAGGAGATGACTATTGGCGATGATGGTATATTGTGACTTCAGGGTCGGATTTGTGTTCCTAATATGGATAGTTTGATGGAGTTGATTCTTGAGAAGGATCATAGATCACGGTATTCTATTTGTCTAGGTGCTATAAAGATGTACCTTGATTTGAAGAAGCATTACTGGCAGCGGAGGATGAAGAAGGACATTGTTGGATATGTTGCATGGTGTTTGAATAGCCATCAGGTCAAGTATAAGCATCATAGATCGGGTGGTTTACTTCAGAGGTTAGGGATACCATAGTGAAAGTGGAAGCACATTACTATGGATTTTGTGGTACAGTTTCCATAGACTTTGAGGAGATTCGATGCAGTTTGGGTCATTGTGGAAAGACTGACCAAGTCTGCGCATTTCATTCCAGTCATGACTTCCTACACTTTTGAGCAGTTGGCTAAGGTTTACATCAGTATGATTGTCCACTTGCATGGTGCGCCTGCATCCACCATTTCGGATCGGGGCACTACGTTTACATTGCACTTTTGGAGAGTCGTACAACATGAGTTGAGTACCATGTGGAGTTAAGTACTGCATTTCACCCTCAGATGGATAGGCAGTCCAAGCAGACCATTCAGATCTTGGAGGATATGTTGGAGGGCCTACGTTATTGATTTCAGAGGCTAGTGGGATCGATTTCTTCCATTAGAGGAGTTTTCATACAACAACTATCAGTCGAGCATTTAGATGGCTCCATATAAGGCCTTATATGGGAGGCGATGTCTCCGGTTGGCTGGTTTGAGCATAGTGAGGATAGATTGATGGGAACAAATTTGGTTAATGATGCTTTGGAGAAGGTGAAATTGATTTAGCAGTGACATCGTACAGCACCGTCCAGGCAAAAGAGTTTCACTGATAGGAAGGTTCATGATTGTTACACCCCATATTTTCGTACATGGAAGTACGCCATAAGTAAATTGATAAAAGCTCGGAAATGAGATGTTATACTCCGCATTTTTGTACGTTAAGGTTTCGTCGTAAGTTAATCGACGTAAGTTCGGGAATGAGATTATTTTGGAGATTATAAGCATTATGCTATCTCAATCAAGTGATGAGTAAATTTGTGAAGGTGAGAGGGTAAGCAAATCGAAGAAATTGAATTTCGTCGAAGTTTGACATTTTGGGATAAAATACGGCCCGAGCTAAAATACCCGATATTTATGGACTAGTGCCATACAAGGTACCACATGGCCATGATAGTAAGGTGTATGAAGTGTATTAAAAGTGAGTATCATTTTATGTAATTTGAGATAATTCTTAATTATGTGGATAATTGGTTAATTATTGGACTGGTGGGGGATTAATGAAGTGAATAAGGAATTAAGTGGATGACTTTTTGATAAGTCTTATGAAAAATTACATGGCAGCCACCTCCATCCTCATGTATGACTCTTAAGTCATCAAAATATGTGGCAAGACTAGAATGTTAGAATTGGACAAGTCTTATAAAGTGAGTCATATATCACTTTGGAAAAAGAGAACCAGTATATGTCTTAAAGACATAAGAATCACATCTTCATTTTTAATTGACGTGACATTTCAAGAATCTTAAGGAATTCAAAATATTATGTCCCATAGCGTCTCCAACACTTCGAAACCCAAGATTTCAGAGCACCTTAATTAACGTGAGATTTTGCAATATTAAGGGAGTACAGTGCATTCTTTCTCAAGAACATCATATGGATTTTCCCCTAATTCGATCCACCGTTACGTGTTGTCGAAATTGACGTATGTTAGAAGGATTGTCAAGAGAATCAACTCAGGTATGTTAAGGCTATCCCTTCTTTCTTTTGGCGTGATCTATACGACACGAACGAAACGAGAAAATGCACAATTTCCATAAAGGACTCTATTCATAAAAATATTAGGGGTGTCTATATTCTTGATTCTCCATGTGAATTATCATTATATCTTTTGTTCATGGGTCTCCGAAAAATACGTATTAGATAAAATTTATCCGACAGACATATTAGTTTTATGACGTTCCGAGAGATTTTATTGACATATTTCATATGCATTTCATTCATTTATACATGTACATTGACCCATGACCAGTTGGCATTATATACGCATATATATGTATATTATATGTATATGGGATATAGATAAAGGTTATGGCGTTATATACGGACCACCACCTGATCAGCTGGTATACGTTGATGATTTGCCCACAGTGGCCGAAATGATGTGATTGGATGCCATCAGAGGCTTGATGATGTTATGAACACATATAACTATGCATGGTATGACATTTTATACGCATATGCATGGCATTATAAAAAATAAAATGATTCACAAAGCTATGCAGACGTACATGTCGAGTCTTTTACTCCATGTTTCTCTCATGTCTATTATTTACTGATTTGTATTCCTTACATACTTGGTACATTATTTGTACTGACATCCCTTTTGCCTGGGGATGCTGCATTTCATGTCCACAGGTCTCGATAGACATGTCGAGAGTCCTCCAAGTAGGCTATCAACCCAGCGGAAGATGTTGGTGCACTCCATTTGCTCCGGAGTTGTTATTGCTCAGTATGATTAGGACATGTGTTGATTGGTATGGCGGGACTCTGTCCCGACCTTTATGAAATTTAGGTATCCTTAGAGGCTTGTAGACATATGCCGTGTACGTGAAAGATTGTACGGCCTTGTCGGCCTATGTTTAGTGTAATTTTGGTCTTATAGACCTTTTATCACATGTATAAGTTTTTATATCAGATTGGGTCGTCCTATATTAAGTATTCCCTTAAGTTTATTCTGGTTAACCCATGACAACCCGTTTGGCCCATTTGCAAATGACAGTACGATAAGAATGATATGTAATGTTGGTACTCGGTTGAGTAAGGTACCGGGTGCCCGTTGCGGCCCATCTGTTTGGGTCGTGACAAAAGTGGAATCAGAGTTGTTCTGTCCGAGGGAGTCTACATGCCGTGTCTAGTAGAGTCTTGTTTATGGGTGTGTTGTGTACCACACTTATAAGTAGGATGCTACAGGACATTTAGGACTGTCACTCTTTCTTCTTACTCTAGATCGTGTGGTAGAGCTCAGTTGTAAGAACTCAATTTCCTAAACTCTATCTTATTCATAATACGATGATGCCTACATCTAGAAAGATGGTTGGTAAGGGATTGAATGTGACTATGGAAGGGTTAAGTCAGAAGAACTCAATTTTTGCATCATGCTTATGATGGATAAATATGAGGTATTCAACTAATCATGTGTGTATTAAGATGTGCAAGCTTCTTGATAAGGATCCCTAAGGAAAAAAATGTCTATCCACTCTTATGGAAAAAAAGGAATAAGAGAATCGGAAGGTAGATACAAGTTTTAATAAGTAAAAGAAGCAAGATGAAAAAGCGTACGAGCTACCCAGCTAATGAAGAATATCGTAGAGGAATATAAGCCTTTTGAGTACCTTCAACGATAATAGAGGTATGTACAATTGGCCACACCCATCTTATTTATGCCCTATGGGGGCTAACAGAATTAATATAAGAGAAGGCAATGTCAGGATCTAGCTGGGGTTAGGGTAACCCAAAATGGTGAATAGATTGTTAGCGTTAGCTGACATTTCTGAAGGATATTGCAAATGTGCTAATAGATCTCCTCTGAGACACCCAGAGGGTGCACTCTAAAATAGTACAGCTAGATATGAATACTACAAAGATAGGCACTGGAAGACTTGAAGGGATAAATATTACCTTAGTGTAGCTCCCACCCCTAGTAGAGAAAGAATGTTAGGCAACCCGAAGAGCCAGTAGATGGAGCAAGGGGAACTACAAGCAAAAGAATGTCTTGTTCGAGTTTTCAGAATAAAGTGATAGACATAAATGTTAGCGGGCAATAAGAAGAGAGTTAATGAAGCATTATGAGTAAGATGTGATACATGGATGACAACGGTAGAACAAAAAGATGACAGTATTACAGAGTCTATAATCAAGTGAAAGAAAGGACGAGAGGTGATATTCCTTGAGACAACAAAAGAGTATATGCCATAAAGTCATATCCTCATTTCGAGAAATAAGTTCGTGACTCCAACGCGATTACCAAAAGGAAAAATTAGACCCCAGAGTAATAAGAAATCAGTATAGATTGGTGAACAAGATAAACTAAACATGAATTAGGGACTGAATAATTCAATAATAGTCGACATCATGAGAATTTCAGATTTTATTCCGGCGATAATAGAATGGACGATAGAAGAATACCCTTTAAAGGTCGTTCAGGAAGACGCTTCGCTAAATCAAGCAAGGTGAGTAAAGTTAAGCTTAAGGGACTGTATGTGCCAGTTACACTAAGTGTTACCCTCGCGAGTGAGGAATTTTGTTATCCTTGGTACATAAGGATTACCGCGAGGCGAGTAAGGATCATGGACAAAGATGAGTGGGTAAAACTTCTATACGTAGATCATCGTAGCACTAAATCTTAGTGCTTCCCTAAAAGGGGGGAATATGGTATGATGTGGCATTAAGTCAGAATTAAGTGGTTTTAGTAACTATGGAATGGTAAAGGAAGAATACGCAAAAAAAAATATGAAAAAGGGATGAGATTGCACTTATTCAAATCCTATAGATATGCTATGATTCCATAACATTATGCAAGCATGACGTCAAGGAGAGGAAGTAAGGGTTCCTACCCGAGATGTTATTGATAGATAAGGAACCAGTGCGAGACGTAAGTAAGACAAAGGAAATAACCCAAGAAAGATTACGCGGAATATTGACATGAGAATGGGCCAACGAGTAGTTAGTAGTTGATTCAGGAAGAGCCTAGTTATGGTTAAACAAGAGGACACAGAAAAATCAAGAGATTTTTTAAGATGTACATAGTGAACCCCAACATGGGGAATTCAGTCTCACAGATACGACATCGTGACCCTTGAGAAATATTCAGATAAAAGTTGGGGTAGTTAAAGGTTCCGTATAAATGTTATGGAAATAAAAGATAGTCTCACTAGGAAGAAAGTCAAAATATAAGTTCAGAACAATAATACAAGCACAAGGGCGTGGGAGTAAGTAACTACGGATAATTATTGGCAAGGAAGGACATCAAAAGGTCCGTCGAATATACAATGTAATAAGCCTACAGATTTGCAAGAGTCAGAGGGTCCTCCCTAAGTACTACAATGAAAGACTAGCTGAGGGAATAAGCAAGAAGGCTTCAACCTAAGCACAGTGACCTAAAGAGGAAATGGTCTTGTCAAAATAGTCTCATTACAACATTGTATGCACTCCATAAGGAAGTGGCACCTACAGTGACTAATGAACGGAAAGTAACATCAAAAGTAATATTCGAAATCATATTAGTTGCACGAAAATTCTGGCATGCGTGGGAACTAAGATAAGTTAAGTATGCACGCAACAAGGGGACAGAAAGACCAGGAAAAGTAATAGCTTACATTTAAAGAAAGTTGAGAATGAACGAAAGGAATTATTCGATCAATAATCCAGAGTTAGTTACGTTATGGACGCACTTAAGATTTCGGAGTATTATCCATCTAACATGGATGTTGACAATCATATAGCTGTAGAAGACTCTGGTATAAGTTAAAAGAAAGTATTGAGTGCAGGTCATAGACAAGGGGGTTTAAATTGTAAAAAAAAAAAAAAAAAAGACTGTACCATGGATATTCCATAGCGCCCATGAAAAGCTAAAGTAATAGCTAATACGAGAAGCCGCAGATCGAGAGATAGCTTAAGCCTACATAAAGGACGATCAGAAGAAAGAGGAAACTAAAGAGTTACATCAACCAAGTAAACCAAGAATCTGATTATTGGACCCAGAAAATTATAGAAATCGTAATTGAGAACATGGTAGGATCACTATTAATATTAGAGGTACAAGAGAGAAAGTACAACAACCATGTTCTATAATGGCCCTACGATAAAGCCAGTTGGAAAAGAACCAGCCTCATAAGAAGTCAGTACGAAGCTTCCACCGGATTGTGTATGTACCAGAGGTGCAAGTATTATAATAGAGCTTCAAGTTATGGACGTGAATTATACCTATGTGGAAGGAAGGTCATGAGAGAGATGGAAGATACGATGCAAGATTTTAAGGTAGTAAGGTAAAGATGAACAACGTATGAAATACTCAAATTCAGAAGGTTGTGAATAGTCCATACTTGGATAAAAGGCTAGAAGCACGGGGATTCAGTATCCAGGAATGATAGCGGCATCGTCAGTGGCATATCTTCCAGCCTATGATTTCTAGGTACCGAGAGATCTAATTAAGAGAGTAAATAAGAGTTAGAGACGATGTGATGTCTCACTTGATGTTCCAGAATAACATAAGGAAATCTATGGTGCAAGCAAGTTGAAAGAAGGTTGTGAATAGTATAAGTAGGTATAGGTCGCAAGCTAAAGTATGGTAGAGCGACAAGGTTTTAAGAAGACAGGGGTAAGGACAAGAAAATGCGAGTGACAAGGTGACGAGAATGGATAAGTCCTTGGGATTAAGCCCATGAAAACAAGAAGAACTGATGGTTTCTCTAAGTTATACAAAGCTCAGTATAGCCTGAATGAACTCAAAGGAGTCTAAGACTAATAGCATTTAGAAGAAATGGTATGCTGCCCTGGTAATAGAATGAGGGTGTAATTGTGATGGATAAAGGATGACGTTTGGGCCTTCGATTGAGTAATCACTTGAAGAGAATTTCAGGAATTGTAAGGGACTAAAATGCCCATAAAAGGTGAGTCACATTGGGATGCTATAAAATACGATTATTGAAGTATAGTATCGCCCCCAGGTGGATCAGGAAAATAACTTCAAATGTTCCACGATGCAACGTAAGCCCTAGTGGCAATGTTTTACGTAAAAAATTTCAAGTTATCAGTGGTAAATTGTAGATCAATATTGAGGTGAATCAACAATAGATGGACAAAAGTCACAAATTATGAGATGAGATTAGGCCACCATTCTTAAGAAGAACAGTAATGACGAAGCATTAAGGACTTAGATTTATACATATAGGATAAGCACGAGAGTAACCTGGAGTTTGGTAGCAAACCTCAGTAACGATAAATTGAAGTAAGAGTTATGGTATAGTATAACCTACCTAGATGCAGTACATTCATACGAATGGATAACCGGGTCTATGAAAAAAGATATAACAATATTCGTAAGTTCAACAAAGTATCGAAAGAAGAACTTCATTGTACTTATATATGCCCAGAGGGACATCTTATTAAGCTCTGTATATGTTCACAAAATGAGTCCTACGGATTGGCTAAAAGCTGGAGGAAAAAGGAGAGAAGAGTCGCATACGCGCACTTACAAAGTCAGAGTCGTATACGCTACATGATAAAAGATAGCAACAGTTACAAGATTGGAATGATTCCGACCATGAGTCGTAGTGTGAGAAAGAGGCCAAAGGGGGGGGGGGAATGCCCTGGCATTTGGGATTCATTCACAGAACAGTTGCCTAGATAGCAAGAGGAGTACTAAAGTATTCGCAAGAGCTATGGGTTATGAGAATGATAAGTACATCAGTCAACATTCGAGGACGAATATTCCAAAGGGGGGGAATGATGTTACACCCCATATTTTCGTACATGAAAGTATGCCATAAATAAATTGATGAAAGCTCAGAAATGAGATATTATATCCCGCATTTTTGAAATTATCGACGTGAATTCGGGAATGAGGTTATTTTGAAATTAAAAGGCATTATGCTATTTCAAACACATGATGAGTAAATTCGTGAAGGAGAAAGGGTAAGAAAATCGAAGAAAAGGAATTTCGTCAAAGTTTGACATTTTGGGATAAAATACGACCCGAGCTAAAATACCCGGTATTTATGGACTAGTGCCATACAAGGTACCACATGGACATAATAGTAAGGTGTATAAAGTGTATTAAAAGTAAGAAGTATTTGAAGTAAATTGAGATAATTCTTAAATATACGGGTAATTGGATAATTATCGGGTAACGGGACATTACCTAATTACTTAATAAGTGGATAAAGGTTAACATTTCCCACCCCACCCCCACGTGGCAGCAAGCCCGTTATTAAGCAAATGACTCTTAGTCATTTCTTGTTAGGTGGCATCCTAATATATTAATTACAAGACACCTCAAACTTTAAGACTTTCAAAACAAACAATACTACAATTCAGACATGAGCTTTGCATATTAGTAACGTGAATCCTTACAAATTCCTACAAAAGAATACTACAATCAGATTCTAACCTCATTCCTAATATTTTCAATACCAAGACATTACAATCAGAAGAGAGAAACATTATCAATTCTTCTTGCAACCAAACGATTCCAACAAGATTTAGCAATGTAAAATTTTGCTGTTCTAAAGGAGTACGGTACAATCTTTTCCAAGAACATCATACAGATTTTGTCCCTACCCCAGGTATGTTAAGGTTATCCCTTCTTTCTTTTTGGCATGCTCAAAATTATACAAATGAAACGTGCAAAATACGCAACTTTCATAAATTACTCTATTCATAGAAGTACTAGGGGTGTCTATATTCTTGATTCCCCATGTTAATTATGATTATATCATCTGTTCATGGGTCTCAAAAAATACATAAGTTGATAAAGTTTGTTTCATGATATTAATTAGAGATATAACGGTCTTATGACGTTCTGAGAGATTTTATTGATATACTTCTCATGCATTGCATTTATTTACATTGACCCATGACCAGATGGCATTATATATGCGTATATATGTATATGGGACATGGGAAAATGTTATGTCATTATATACGCACCACCACCTAATCAGCTGGTATACATTCATGATTTGCCCATAGTAGCCGAAATGATATGATGGGATGCCCTTAGAGGCTTGATGATGTTATGAACGTATATACCTATGCATGGTATGACATTTATACGCATATGCATGACATTATAAAAATAAAATGATTCACAAAGCTATACAGACGTACATGTCGAGTCTTTTACTCCATGTTTCTCTTATGTCTATTATTTACTGATTTTTATTCCTTACATTCTCGATACATTATTTGTACTGACTTCACTTTTGCCTAGGGACGCTGCGTTTCATGCCCGCAGGTCCCGATAGACAGGTCGAGAGTCCTCCAAGTAGGCAATCAGCTGAGCGGAAGATGTTGGTGCACTCCATTTATTCCGGAGTTTCTTGTTTGGTTAGTATGATTTAGATGTGTATTGTTTGGTATGGCGGGGCTCTGTCCCGACCTTTATGACCTTTATGTACCTTTAGAGGCTTGTAGACATATGTCGTACATGTGAAAGATTGTACAACCTTGTCGGCCTATGTTTTAAGTTTATAAATGCTCTTGTTGGCCTATTAGGCCAGTATGTCACGTGTTTATGATAATGTAATAATAAAGATACGTTACGTTGGTACTCGGTTGTGTAAGGTACGGGGTGCTCGTCGCGGCACATCGGCTTGGGTCGTGACATTTGCGATGCCGCAAAATCGAGTAAGATAGCACAAAAGCGAGATTGGCCTGGGCTTGGGAGTCCATAGATGCAGATGTTTGAGTGCAGAAGCGCTTGTGCACATGCGCGCAGAGTGTGCAGGAGAGGATCAACAAAGAGGAATTATGTCCCATAAATGAAGGGCCAACAACTTAAGTGGATCTCGCATTTGCGAGGATCCTGTATTTGAAGCAACGGGAAGAAGCGGCTAGAATGTCCGTAGAAATGGAATTCACTAGCTTGATATTGTATTCGAGGGTTAGATTCATTTTATCCTATTTTGAGATTGGGAGCTAGGATTGGAGCGATTTTTGAGGTGATTTTTACCCACGTGGTGTCACGACCCAAATACCCTCCGTATAACGTCGTGACGGCACCTAGTCTCTACGAGTAGGTAAGCCTAGCAAATTGCGGAATAACATAATAAGAGTCTGAAACTCAAACATCAATAGTTGTAATAGATGAAAACTACAAGTCAAAGAACTACAATCTCCCAAAACCCGGTTAAAACAAGTCACAAGCTTCTAAGAGAAATACTAAATGTCTATATACACCAGAGTCTAATAAAAGAAGTACAATAGGTAATTGACATAGGGGAGAATAGAAGGGGACTCCGAGGTCTGCGGACGCGACAGATGTACCTTGAAGTCTCCGTACAACAGCAAACACTGTCAGCTAATAGCGGGGCTGATAAGAAGTACCTGTATCTCGAATCAAGCTCAATCAATCGGTAACAATGACTTTTCCACGAATATCCGAATCCGAATGGCCCAAATCCAATCGATGCCTCTAAAAATTACTCAAAATCTCGTTCAAATCCGAGCTCCCTATCTCAAGTTATGATAAAAATGGCCCAAAATCCTCCATCGCGAACGCGATGCCCTTGTCGCGAACACGAAGACCACTCAGCTCGACCCTACGCGAATGCGGGATCAACGTCGCGAGCGCGTAGGCAAAAAGGGCCTGGGGACCCAGATGGCCAATACCTCCATGCGAATGAGGGAACTCAATCGCAAACGCGTAGACCAAGTACCATAGTGCTTTGCGAACGCGGGACCTCCAGCGCGAACGCGAAGCACAAAATCTCACCTACCTCCAGTTCCTCTTCGCGAACGCGAGACTCCCCTCGTGAACGCAAAGAAGGAAACCACAACTAAAGAACACAAGAAATCTACAATCTCTCCTAAGTCCAAAATGATCCGTTAACCACCCGAAATCAACTCGAGGCCCCCGGTACCTCAACAAAACTTACCTACAAGTCCTAAAACACCATATGAACTTAGTCGAGCCTTCAAATCATATCAAACAATGCTAAAAACACGAATCACCCTCCAATTAAAACTTAATGAACTTTGAAACTTCAAACTTCTACAACCGAAGCCGAAACATATCAAATGACGTCCGATTGACCTCAAATTTTGCACTTAAATCATAATTGACATTACGGACCTACTCTAACTTCCAGAATTGAAATCCGACCCCGATATCAAAAAGTCCACTACCAGTCAAAATCTCCAAAAATTTGACTTTCGCCAATTCAAGCCAAAATCAGCTACAGACCTCCAAAATACAATCCGGACATGCCCCTAAGTCCAAAATCACCCAACGGAGCTAATAGAACCAACAAAACTCTATTTTGGAGTCGTCTTCATACAGTCCAAACTACGGTCGAAATCCTAACACTTAAGCTTCCGTTTAGGGAGTAAGTGTCCCTATTCACTCCGAAACCACAACAACAACCTCCCAGCAAGTCACATAAGCAGAAAAAGATACAGCGAAAGAAGTAAACAGGGGATCGGGGCTATAACTCTCAAAACGACCGGCCGGGTGGTTACATCACCCCCCTCTTAAAACAATCATTCGTCCTTGAATGAGTATAGAGACATACCTGAAGTGGTGAAAAAATGAGGATAACGGCTGCACATATCACGCTCGGTCTCCTAAGTCGCCTCGTCGACCGGCTGACTCCTCCACTAAACCTTCACGGAAGCAATGTTCTTTGACCTTAGCTTTCGAACCTACCTGTCCAAAATAGCCACTGGCTCCTCAACATAATATAGATCCTTGTCCAACTGGACTTAGCTAAAATCCAGCACATGAGATGGATCACTGTGATACTTCCGGAGCATAGAAATATGGAATATCGGATGAACTCTTGCTAGACTGGGAGGTAAGGAAAGCTCATAAGCAACCTTCCCAAGACCCCGCATCACCTCAAAGGGACCAATGAACCTTGGGCTCAACTTGCCCTTCTTCCCGAACCTCGTAACGCCCTTCATAGAAGAAACCCGGAGCAAGACCTGCTCTCCAACCATAAAGGTAACATTGTGAACCTTCCGATCCGCATAACTCTTTTGTCTGGACTGGGCTGTACGAAGTCGATCCTGAATCACCTTCACCTTATCTAGTGCATCCTAAACCAAGTCTGTACCCAATAATCTAGCCTCGCCCGGCTCGAACTAACCCACTGGAGACCGATACCGCCTACCATATAGAGCATCATACGGTGCCATCTGGATGCTCGATTGATAACTGTTGTTGCAGGAAAACTCCGCAAGTGGCAAGAACGGATCCCACGAACCTCCAAACTCCATCACACACGCACGGAGCATATTCTCTAATATCTGAATAGTGCGCCTGGACTCTCCGTCCGTCTGAGGGTGAAATGTCGTGCTCAGCTCCACTCGAGTACCCAACTCATGCTGTACGGCCCTCCAGAACCGTTATGTAAACTGCTTACCCCGGTCAGAGATGATAGATACCGGTACACCACGAAGCCTGACAATCTCGCGGATATAAATTCGAGCCACCTGCTCGGAAGAATAGGTAGTCATGACTGGAAGGAAATGAGCTGACTTGGTCAGCCTATCCACAATCACCCAAACTGCATCAAACCTCCGCTAAGTCCGTGGAAGTCCAAACTGCATCATCACCGAAAATCATAATGAACCGTTCCCATTTCCACTCCAGAATCTCTAACATCTTAAGCAACCCAACTGGCTGATGATGCTCATACTTCACCTGCTGGCAATTTAGATGTCGAGCTACGTACTCCACTATGTCCTTCTTCATCCTCCTCCACCAGTAATGTTGCCTCAAGTCCTGGTACATATTTGCGGCACCCGGATGAATGGAGTACCGCGAGCGATGAGCCTCCTGGAGAATCAACTCATGCAAACCATCTACATTGGGAACACATAGCCTGCCTTGCATCTTCAATGCACCATCATCCCTAATAGTGACCTCCTTAGCATCACCGTACTGAACCGTGTCCTTAAGGACAAACAGATAGGGGTCATCATACTGACGCTCCCTGATACGATCATAAAGAGAATACCAAGAGAACACACAAGCCAACACTCAACTCGGCTCAGAAATATCCAATCTAACAGACTGGCTGGCTATGGCCTGAACATCCAACACCAATGGCCTCTCTACTGCTGTTAGATATGCTAAAATCCCCAAACTCTCTGTCCGGTGACTCAAAGCATCGGCCACCACATTGGCCTTCCCTGGATGGTATAAAATGGTGATATCATAGTCCTTAAGTAGCTCCAACCAACTCTGCTGACGCAAGTTAAGATCCTTTTGCTTGAATAGATGCTCCAAACTCCGATGATCGGTGTAAATCTCACAAGGGACACCATCCAAATAGTGTCACCAAATCTTCAAGGCATGAACAATAGCTGCTAAATCAAGGTCCTGGACATGATAGTTCTTTTCATGCACCTTCACTTGTCTGGACGCGTAGGCAATCACCCTACCATCCTGCATCAACACCGCATCGAGACCAATCCGCGATGCATCACAGTACATAGTATAAGACCCCGAACCTGTAGGCAATACCAATACTGTGGCTATAGTCAAAGCCGTCTTGAGCTTCTGAAAGCTCTCCTCACACTCCCATGTCCACCTGAACGGAGCACCCTTCTATGTCAGCCTGGTCATAGGTGCTGTAATAGATGAGAAACCCTCTACAAATCAACGGTAATACCCCGCCAAACCAAGAAAACTCCGGATCTCTGTAGCTGATGACGGTCTAGGCCAACTTTGCACTGCTTCTACCTTCTTCGGATCCACTTTGATCCTATCACTCAATACTACATGACCCAAGAATGCCACTGAGTCTAGTCAAAACTCACACTTTGAAAATTTTGCATATAACTTCGTTTCTCTCAAGGTCTGAAGCATAGTCCTCAGGTGCTGCTCATGATCCTCCCGAGTCTGGTAGTACACCAGAATGTCATCAAGATAGGGCCGGAACTCACTGTGCATCAAGTGCATAAAAGCTGCTGGGGTATTGGTCAGCCCAAAAAACATCACAAGGAACTCGTAGTGACCATACCGAGTCCTGAAAATAGTCTTCGAGATATTTGGCTCCCAAATCTTCAACTGATGATAGCCTGAATGTAAGTCAATCTTGGAAAGTACTCTGGCACCCTGTAACTGATAAAATAAGTCATCAATACGAGGCAATGGATACCTGTTCTTCACTATTACTTTGTTCAGCTGGCGATAATCAATGCACATACGTATAGAACAATCCTTTTTCTTCACAAATAAGGCCGGAGCACCCCAAGGTGACACACTGGGTCGAATGAAGCCCTTATCAAGCAACTCCTATAACTGCTCTTTCAATTCCTTCAACTCAGGAGGAGCCATACGATACGAAGGAATAGAGATGGGCTGAGTGCCCGACAACAAATCAATACCAAAATCAGTATCTTTGTCGGGCGGCATGCCCGGAAGATCAGCTGGAAACACATCTGGAAAATCCCTCACTGCCCGAACTGACTCAACTGTAGGGGTATCAATACTGATATCTCTCACATAAGATAGATACGCGTCACACCCCTTCTCAACCATTTGTTGAGCTTTAAGAAATAAAATAACTCTGTTGGGAGTATACTCCAAGGTACCTCTCCACTCTAATCACAGTAATCCTGGCATAGCCAGCGTCACGGTCTTAGCGTGACAATCAAGAATAGCATAATGGGCCTACATCCAGTCCATGCCCAAGATAACATCAAAGTCTACCATACTGATCAATAATATATCGGCTCTGAGTCTCAAAACCACTAAGGGCAATCAAACATGACCGATACACGCGGTCCACAACAAGAGAATCTCCCACAGGAGTAGACATGTAAACAAGGGAACTCAAGGAATCCCGAGATACGCCCAAATACGGGGAAAAATAAGAGGACACATAGGAATATGTAGAGTCTGGATCAAATAAGACCGACGCATCTCTATGATAGACCGGAACAATACTTGTAATGACAGAGTCGAAAGCATCTGCCTTTGTATGAGCTGGAAGAGCATAATATCTGGCCTGGCCTCCCTTTCTAGGGTGACCTCAACCTCCCCGACCTCCACCTCGAGCTGGCTGAGTAGGTGGGGCGGTAGCTGGTGCTAGAATCATAGCCTAATGACCCAGTGAAGCACGCAGTGGCTGAGAAGTCTGTAGAGGTGCACCCCTCCTAAGTCTGGGGAAATCCCTCACCATATGGCAGGTGTGGGCACACTCAAAAAAAGCCCTCAGAAGGTGTGGCTGCTGTGACTAGCTCGGGCCAGATCTGCTGGACTGACTGCTAAAAGCACCCCGTGCAGGAAGTACACTAGACACTGGGGGTGCATAATAAGGCTCTTCGGGCCTAGAAGGGACCGAAATACCAATGGCGGCTGGAAGAGCTGAATGAACAGGGCGACTCCCAGAGCCCCTACCATGGCGAACTACAGTTGAGGCACAAGTACCACTATAAGTGCTAGACTCTTGAGACCTCTTGGCCTCCCTCTCCTCTCTCCCGAGCAAGCATACCCTCCAATATCCTAGCAATACTCACAACCTGCTGGTAAGAAATATCCATCTCCAACTTCGAGGCCATGCTGGGGTGGAGTCCCTCAATAAACCGATGAACCCTCTCTCGAACTGTGGGAACCAAGGCTGGTGCATGTCGGGCCAAATCACTGAAGCGAAATGCATACTCTGATATAGTCATAGCACCCTGGCGCAACTACTCTAACTCCATACGCCATGCGTCCCTGAGGCTCTGAGGGACATACTCTCTCAAAAACATGTTCGAGAACTAAGTCCATGTAAGTGAAGCTGCCTCAGCCGGACTACTCAACTCATAAGCACACCACCACTGATAGGCTGCTCCTCTAAGCTGGAATGCAGTCAAGGAAACCCCACTCGACTCCGCTACACCCATAGTTCAGAGAATACGATGATACTTCTCCAGAAAACCCTGGGCATCCTCTGATGCCAATCCACTGAAGGTAGGAGGGTGGTACTTCTTGTACCTCTCAAGTCTGAGCTGCTCCGCCTCAGAAACTACTTCCCTAACCTCGGGCTAAACTAGAGCTACCGGCTGCACTGGTATGATCTCTGTATCCTAGTCTACCTAAACTCGCTGCTATGGGGTGCCGTCGACGGGAGTCTGTGCTCCTCCCCCGGTCTGAGATGTGGCAGGGGCAAGTGGAATCAATTCAGCCTTAGCTAAGGTGCTGAACATGCTCAAAAATTGGGCTAGACTCTCCTCGACGGGTTGGTGCAGCAACAGGTATCTCAGATGTCTGCCCTCATACTGGAGCTACTGGGGGCTCTTTTGTGGCAGCTTGTGCGGGTGCTCTGGCTGCACCACGTGGACGTCCTCTGCCTCTACCCCGACCCCAGCCTCTCACAGCTCTAGGAGGGGGTGCGGGTGCTTGGTCATCAGATCCGCCTGTACGTTTCCTCACCATCTGTGAGAGAATAGAATACAGAAGTTTAGAATTTTTAAGTCAACAATTTTTTCGCACGACAAAGAATCAAAGAAGAGAAATTGTTTTTCCTAATAGTTCCATAGCCTCCCGAAGATAAGTATAGACGTCTTCGTACCGATCTGCGAGACTCTAATAAACCGTCTTGTGACTCACGACACCTATGAACCTAGAGCTCTGATACCAAGTTGTCACGACCCAAACTCCATCCGTATAACTTCATGACGGCACCTAGTCTCTACCACTAGGTAAGCCTAACAAATTGCGGAATAACATAATAAGAGTCTGAAACGCAAACCTCAATAGTTGTAATAGATGAAAACTACAAGTCAAAGAACTACAATCTCCCAAAACTCGGTAGAAACAAGTCACAAGCTTCTAAGAGAAATACTAAATGTCTCTATACACCATAGTCTAATAAAAGAAGTACAGAAGGTAACTGACATAGGGGAGAATAGAAGGGGACTCCGAGGTCTGCTGACGTGGCAGATGTACCTTGAAGTCTCCATATAGCAGCAAACTCTCTCAGCTAATAGCGGGGCTGATAAGAAGTACCTGGATCTCAAACCAAGCTTAATCGATCGGTAACAATTCCTTTTCCATGAATATCCGACTCCGTATGGCAATACTCTAATCGATGGCTCTCAAAATTCCTCAAAATCCCGTTCAAATCCGAGCACCCTATCTCAAGTTTTGATAAAAATGGCCAACCCTCATTTTTGGAAACTTTAATACAGCCCAGGCATTCCCTTCTTCGCGAATGCGGCCACACCGTTGTGTTCGCGAAGCACAAATTTACTTCGGCCTAAAATCCTCCATCACGAACAAGATGCCCTTGTCGTGAACATGAAGACCACTCAGCTCGACCCTACGTGAATGCGGGACCAACGCCGTGAATGCATAGGCAAAAAGGGCATGGGGACACAGTTGTCCAATACTTCTATGCGAACGCGAGACCTCAATCGCGAACGCGTAGACCAAGTACCTCAGTACTTCGCGAACGCGGGACCTCCATCACGAACGTGAAGCACAAAATCTCGCCTGCCTCCAGTTCCTCTTCGCGAACACGAGACTCCCCTCGCGTACGCGAAGAAGGAAACCAAAATTGAAGAACACAAGAAATCTGCAATCTCTCCTAAGTCTAAAATGATCCGTTAACCACCCGAAATCAATCCGAGGCTCCCGGGACGTCAACCAAACATACCTACAAGTCCTAAAATACCATACGAACTTAGTCAAGCCTTCAAATCACATCACACAACGCTAAAAACACAAAGCAAATAGAACCGACGAAACTCCATTCCGGAGTCGTCTTCACACAGATCCGACTACGGTCAAAATCCTAAGGCTTAAGCACTCGTTTAGGGACTAAGTGTCCCTATTCACTCCGAAACCACAACAACAACCTCCCGGCAAGTAACATAAGTAGAATAAGATACGAGGAAAGCAGTAAATAGGGGAGCGGGGCTATAACTCTCAAAACGACCGGGCGGGTGGTTACACATGGATTGGGTAAGTGTTCTTAACTTAGATTTGATTATTATACATGATTCTATCTTCAGTTTTGGAATTTGATTGGTGAAAACAAGGAAGGAAATTGGGGTCTTTGTAAGAAATTATTGACAGTGAATAAATAGGATTTGAACCCCGATTTTGAGTCAGATTTAGATGAAACTTGTGTGGTTAAACTCGTATTCGAATGGGTAGTCGGGATTTATGAATTTTTTTGGGTTCCGAGAAGCAGGACCAGGTTTAATTTTTTGTTTGCTTTGTGTAATTGATTAAAAGATTGAGCCTTTATGCTCCATAGTTGTTTCCTTTATGCATTATGTGACACCATGCTGTGTTATTTCACTATATTTGACCCGTTCAGATACCGATTTGAGAGGCAAGGGATTCTTGGAGTATTAATTCTCTCTCGTTGAGGTAAGTATCTTCCATAGGCTTGGTTTGAGGGTATTTTTTCCATTGGCTATGATATTTGTTATATGTTGGGGATGACATGTTTGCATGGGGACAAGTATATATGTGTGCATTGTGGTTATTCATGATCCTGGTAGACTTTAGGCTATTATATGTCTTCTTCTTCTTCTTCTATATGTTTCTTTGATACCGTATTTCCTCCACTTGTATGACTACATGAGCTATTATCCATGTTAGAAAGAGGTTCCTTGCCTTTAAATGGAAAGAACAACTCCTTGTATGACTACATGAGCTATTATCCACTTGTTAAATACATGTAGAGCAAGAGGTTCCTTACCTTTAAATGGAAAGAACAACTCCAATTTGACCTTAATTGTCCACGAAATATCCCTCCAATTCTGCCACAAGAACAAGGAAGCGAAACTAGCAATCAATTCGGGTTTTTCGGCATTAGAATTACTTTAGAAAACTTGAAATCACCTAGGGTTGATATTAAAAACTTGAGGGAGTATTAACAGAACATAAAAAACTTAAAACAACCTGCCACACGAGTTGGAACAACACAAAAATCAGCAACAACAAGAAGAACAAGAAACTTCTAGAGCCACGGGATTCCCGACACTTGATTTGTGTTGTTTGCCCTTTCTTTGGGTCTTGGATCATGAGAAAACCTTGAGAGAGTGTTTTTAGGGTTCTAAGATCTGAATATACTGAAAACGAATGACTTAAAACGGGGTTGAGGCATCTTATATATATCCATATGTCTTAAACCGCCTATGTGGGCCCCATAGAGAGCTGCTTGGCGCAGTCTCGCAAAAATGCGAATATCTCTCTATTCCGAGATCGTATCGATGAACGGTTTAAAGCGTTGGAAACTACACTCATAGATATTCAATTTGGTGGGTAGATCACCCCGTAATTCCAAGTACATTGGGAGAAAAACGTAGTAACATTTGACCTAAAGTTTAAGTAAAATTATAAACGTAAGTTACGATAACTTTTGTCGACTTTTGTTTCATATCTCGCTTGACTTCAAGACTTATGATACGGATATTATATGTTTCAAAGACATAAGAACATGACCTTTTGGTACAATTAAGAACCTCTTGTTTTACCCGCAAATACATATTATAACATCCTTGATTTGTTTAACTTCTAATACTTGTTAACAACTCTCATACACCCTTGTATCGTTTAAGACCAATAGGATTAACTTCTTATCATCTCAAAGATAATCTCTTCTTAGATTTACGTCAACTAACTTACGGCGTGATCTCAGGTACGCGAATTTGGGTTGTAACAGTTTTAAGTTTAAAGGAAGCTCAATTGAGGCATGTTGGCAAAACCCCCCTTCTTCTTAGAATCTAATCCCACGGTGTTCATGTAATTGGAATAAGTCCTTGATCATTATTGAATTGGCTATTCCTAATGTGGTTGTGTTGAAGGATGTATGTTCAATACTTATTCTAAATGCTTCATCATGTCATCTTCTCATTTGAGGATGTGTTCAAAATGTGGAATATATGTTAGAAATGTTAAGACTTCATGTCAAAATCGAAATAAATATTGTTATGCCAAATTGTATGAAAAGCCTCTATGTGCCTGAGATTTCCCAAATTGCTCATATGTGAATTCAATGTCATGAATGGGAAGCCCTATTGTTGTTGATAATAATAATGATATTTGAATGTGGAAAAGGGAACTGGAACTAGGAAATACAGCCAACTGCCAAGAATGAATTTGTAATCGTGATCGCTAGTGCCAATGAATCGAAAGAATATGAACGATGTATGATGTGAGATAATTGACTGCAAAAAGGTAATGTCTTGGGTGAGTCAGCCTAGCCGATCGGGCCGTGATCAGACGTCATGCCGCACACATGATTGTGACTATGCTAAAAATGATAATTAAAATTGTTGTTATGGTTGATGTCTCAAGTGAGACGACCTAGACGATCGGGTCGTGATCAGACTCCGTGTAAGAATACGGAGGTATTGTGAATTGTGGTGTATCGGCACTAAAGATCACCCAACCTAATAATATGGAGATTGACTTGAGAACTTATGTGATCCTTATTTGATGTTTTAGTATTGTTTGAAGCCCTTATTGAACTCATGACTATTTTCCTATTGTATTATTATTTATTCTATTGAGATGGTGTTTAGCTTTACATACTAGTACTATTCGACAATACTAATGTCCCTTTTACCGGGGGCGCTGCATCTTTAAATGGATGTAGGTGGTTCCATAGCAGGCAGTGTTGATAAGCGATAGCAGTACACCTTTCTCCTAGAAGACTTGGTGAGCCCCACCTCATTCTGGGGTCTTGTATCTTTTTTACATTTTGTTATCACGTTTGAGGTATAGCCGGGGCCTTGTTGCCGGCACTATCATAACTCTCTTTTCTATCTCTTAGAGGCTCCGTAGACACTATGTGTGTTGTTCATGGGTGCTAGAAAAGTCAAATAGATTATGTTATGTTTTGATCTCTTGTACTACTTTAGACTATAAAAAGGTGTGCATTTTGAGATATTAACGATGAAGAAACTAATAGAAAGGGGTTTGGTATTGTATGTATCTATTGTCTTATTAATGAAATCATGCCTTCCCTTGATCATGGGTGAGTTGGGTAGAAAGTGTCTAACAGGCTTGCTCGACCGGGTTCCCTCGGTTAAGCGTCGGTCGCGCTCCCCGAGTTTGGGGCATGACAAACTTGGTATCAAAGCCAAAGGTTTTAAAGTGTCCTAGGATGTCCCAGAGCCGTGTCTAGTAGAGTCCTTCTTATCGTTGTGTTATCGACCACATCTATAAGTTGGAGGCTACTTGGACATTTAGTAATAATACCCTTCTTTGATATTCTCGATCATGTGATGAAACGAATTGTGAACCTGTTCCTCCTCTAACCTGTGCATTCCTTCAACTTTCAATACATGGCACCTAAGAAGGGAGTAAGAACAGGCCAAGGAGCCAATGCTGCTTTAAAAGTGGCAGTTGACCCTTTATTTGATGATGCGGGTGAATACCCGAGGGGTGAGGATATTCCCCCGACTGCTACACTGCCTGATTCCACTACACCTGACCATGCCACACCAGTTCCTGCACCTACTGAGGGTGCGGCGATTCCTCCAACTGATATTCCGGTTCCACCACCAGCCCCAGCTTCCGATTTCGGTGTTTCTGATGTTGATCTTAGGGGAGCTATCCAGATATTGACATAGATAGTGGCTTCTCAAGCCTAGAGATCAAATATTGCACCCATTTCTTCTAGCCAACAAAGGGATTCTAGTGGTTCCAGGATGAACAGGTTTCTTCAGTTGGATCCTCCGGTGTTCACGGGTGCTAATCCCGAGGAGGACCCACAAGACTTCATTAATGAGATGCATAAGACACTCCGGGTTATGCGTGCTACTGAGACGGAGGGAGTGGAGTTGGCCGCTACCGCCTGAAAGGGGTGGCCTATTCTTGGTTTGAGCTGTGGGAGGACTCTCGGGAGGAGGGGAGCCCTCCAGCGAGGTGGAGTGAGATTGCTGACACTTTCATGGACAATTTCTTGCCGGTCGAGACTAGGGCAGCCCGTGCCGCAGAGTTTGATAACCTTAAGAAAGGTAGTAAGAGTGTGTGGGAGTATCACATGGAGTTCGTGAGTCTATCTAAATATGCCATTCTCATGTTTCCTACTATGGAGGCTAGAGTGCGCCGGTTTGTACATGGCCTTAGCCCCTTTGTTATCAATTAGGCCGCTACAGCTACTTTAAATTCAGATATGAACTATGGGAAAATGGTAGCATTTTCTCAAGCTATAGAGAACCGTAAGTTAAAGAACAGAATGGAGCGAGAGGGTACCAGCAAGGCCCGGTCTGCGGGCAACTTTGGGGAGTCATTTGCTGGGGGAAGATCAGCTTTTAGGGGAGGGTCATCAGGGCCATCCCAGTCTTTTGCTCAGTCTTCAGCCAGTGCACCGCCAGCAGGGTCTAGTCAGCAGCAGGGGAGTCATTTTAGGCCTACTCAAGGCAGCAGGGGACCCCACCAGCAGGGCCGATTAGGAGGGAGGTCCCAGCAGCAACGGAGGCCCCCATGCCTCAGGTGTGGGAAGATGCACTAGGGAATCTGTTACATGGACCTACCTGTATGTTACGGGTGCGGAATAAGGGGTCATATTCAGAGGGAGTATCGATATTCCCGCCAGGGTGCGGCTAGGGGAACAACACAACCATCCAGTTCTGGAGCTGCTACATCTTTAGCACCCCCTCCAGCTCGAGGCACTCCAGCACCAGTAGGGCTTGGTGCAGCTAGGGGTGTCGCACAGAGTTCAGGAGGACCAGCCGTTTCTATGATATGAGTGGTCACCAGAGTTCAGAGGCTTCTCCAGATGTTGTCACTAGTATATTGACTATCCAATCTCATGATGTGTATGCTCTTATTGATCCCAGTTCCACCTTGTCCTATGTTACCCCTTATGTTGCAATGGAATTTGGGATAGAACCGGAACAGCTTCATGAGCCGTTCTCTATATCTACTCCGGTAGGCAAGTCTATTATGGCCGCAAGGGTGTATAGGGGTTGTGTTGTCATGGTACGTGGTCGAGACTCCGTGGCCAATCTCATTGAATTGGGGATGGTCGATTTTGATGTAATTATAGGAATGGATTGGCTTTATTCATGCTTTTCCAAGCTCGATTGCCGAACTAGAACTGTGAGGTTTGAATTTCCAAATGAACCAGTTGTTGAATGGAAGAGGGATAATGTGATGCCAAAATTAAGTTTATTTCTTACCTTAAGGCCACAAGATGATTAACAAGGGGTGTATCTATCATTTGGTCCGGGTTACGGACACCGATACTGAGGCACCTACACTCGAGTCTGTGCCAGTGGTGAATGAATTTCCTGAGGTCTTTCCTGATAAGCTCCCTAGGATTCTGCCAGATAGGGAGATTGATTTTGGGATTGATGTGATGCCAGGCACGCAGCCTATATCTATTCTGCCCTACGGGATGGCACCAACAGAATTAAAGGAGCTAAAGGAACAATTTAAGGATTTGTTAGAGAAG
Source organism: Nicotiana tomentosiformis (assembly GCF_000390325.3). Lineage (NCBI taxonomy): Eukaryota > Viridiplantae > Streptophyta > Magnoliopsida > Solanales > Solanaceae > Nicotiana > Nicotiana tomentosiformis. The sequence goes on from NC_090819.1 coordinate 54,125,026, forward strand.
GGTTTCATCCTACCGAGTGTGTCACCATGGGGCGCACCGGTTCTCTTGGTATGGAAGAAAGATGGATCGCTGAGGATGTGTATTGACTACCGGCAGCTCAACAAAGTCACAATCAAAAATAAGTACCTGTTACCAAGAACAGATGATTTGTTTGATAAGTTACAGGGTGCTAGATACTTCTCCAAAATTGATTTACGATCCGGGTATCACCAATTGAAGATGAGGGAGCAGGATATTCTAAAAATAGCTTTCAGGACCCGGTATGGGCACTTTGAATTTCTGGTAATGTCTTTTGGGCTAACAAATGCCCCAGCAGCTTTCATGGATCTTATGAATCGGGTTTTCAAGCCTTTCCTTGACTCCTTTGTGATATTGTTCATTGACGATTTTATTGTGTATTCACGAGGTCGACAAGACCATGCCGATCATCTTATGGCAGTTTTGCAGACTCTTCATCAGTACCAATTGTATGTGAAATTTTCAAAATGTGAATTTTGGCTCGAATCGGTCAAATTCTTGGGTCATGTTGTCTCTAGAGAAGGAATTAAGGTTGATCCTCAAAAGATTGCAGCAGTGAAAAATTGGCCTAGACCTACAACACCAACTGAGATTCGTAGTTTCTTGGCTTAGCAGGGTATTACAAGAAGTTTGTGGAGGGGTTCTCTATTCTTGCCTCTCCGTTGACTAAATTGACTCAGAAAGCAAATAAGTTCCAATGGTCCGTTGATTGTGAGGGGTTCTCTATTCTTGCCTCTCCGTTGACTATGGCACCGGTGTTAACCCTACCAGAGGGTATAGATGGGTTTGTGGTATATTGCGATGCTTCAAGTATTGAGCTTGGGTGTGTATTAATCCAACACGGCAAGGTTACAGCTTATGCTTCTAGGCAACTCAAGAATCATGAAAAGAACTATCCAACACATGACTTAGAACTTGCGACAATGGCTTTTGCATTGAAGATTTGGCGTCATTATTTGTATGGGGTCCATGTGGATGTATTCATGGACCACAAGAGCCTTCAATATATTTTCAAACAGAAGGAGATAAATCTGAGGTAGAGGAGATGGCTTGAGTTACTCAAGGATTACGATATCGATATTCTATATCACCCGGGGGAAGCCAATGTGGTAGCGGATGCTCTTAACCAGAAATGTATGGGTAGTTTGGCTCACTTAGAGGCATGTCAGAGGCCATTGGCCAGGGAGGTTCACCAGTTATCTAGTTTGGGAGTTTGTCTTGCGGACTTTAGTGAAGAAGGGGTAATTGTACAAAATAGGGCTGAATCGTTGCTTGTTGTGGAAGTCAACGATGATCCATTGTTGGTACAGTTGAAGGAGGGGATTCACAAACATAAAACTATGGCTTTAACTCTTGGCATGGATGATGGTATACTAAAGTACCAAGGGCGGCTATGTGTTCTAAATGTAGATGGTCTCCGGGAAAGAATCATGACTGAGGCTCACACTTCTAGGTATTCCATGCACCCAGGTTCTACGCAGATGTAGCATGATCTCAAGGAAGTCTATTAGTGGAATGGTATGAAAAGGAATGTGGCGGACTTTGTGGCAAGGTGTCCGAATTGTCAGCAAGGAAAGGTCGAACACCAACAGCCTGGTGGGTTGGCACAGAACATAGAAATTCCAATGTAGAAGTGGGAAATGATCAATATGGATTTTGTGGTAGGACTACCACACACTCCGCGCAAGTTTGACTCAATTTGGGTGATAGTGGATCGACTCACGAAATAAGCACATTTCTTGCCAGTTAAATCTACCGACACAACAGAAGAGTATGCTCAGTTGTTTATCAAGGAAATAGTCAGGCTGCATGGCACTCCTATTTCTATCATCTCCGATCGAGAGGCTCAGCTCACGGCAAATTTTTGGAAGAAATTTCAGCAAGGTTTGGGTACTCATGTGAATCTTAGTACAACATTCCATCTACAGACCGGCGGGCAAGCAGAGCGGACTATTCAGACACTTGAGGACATGTTGCGTGCGTGTGTTCTCGACTTTAAGGGCAGCTGGGATGATCATTTTCCACTCATATAATTTTCTTATAATAACAACTTTCATGCGAGTATTCAGATGACACCATTTGAGGCATTGTATGGTAGGAGATGTAGATCTCCCATTGGGCGGCTCAAGATTGGGGAAGCTGAGTTGATAGGGCCAGACCTCGTGCATCAGGCTATGGAGAAGTTTAAGATCATAAATGAGCGGTTGAAAACTACCTAGAGTCATCAAAAATCCTATTCGGATTTCCGTCGTAGAGACTTAGAGTTTAAAGAAGATGATTGGGTATTCTTGAAGGTTTCCCCCATGAAGGGTATAATGCGGTTTGGAAGAAAAGGGAAATTGAGTCTGAGGTATGTCGGGCCGTACAAAATCATTTAGAGGATTGGTCAGGTGGCGTACAAGCTTGAGCTACCACCCGAGATATCATTAGTGCACCCGGTATTCCATGTGTCTATGTTGAAGAAGGTAGTTGGAGATCTGTCAGCTATTGTGCCGATTGAGACCATTTAGGTTAATGAAGAATTGTCATATGAAGAAATTCCAGTTGCCATTCTTGATAGACAAGTCCGAAAGTTGAGGAATAAAGAAATTGCCTTCGTGAAAGTGTTATGGCGAAACCAGCAGGTTGAAGTGGCCATGTGGGAGGCCGAGGAAGAAACGAAGAAGAAGTATCCTTACTTGTTTGAATAGCTGTGCAATCCTTTCTTTTTATGAGCTTGTCGCCTATGAATTTTGTATCACTTGTTCAGTTAATGTAAAGGTGTTCCTTTTGATTATATGTTCCTTATGAGGAAATGTTCCTTATATGTTCAGTTAATGTAAAGTTGGTATTGTTATGAGTTTTGTTACGTCATTGGGTTGTGTATATGTTTGTAAGATGTGTTTCTGGGGCTCTCTGATAGGTGGATAGGCCTAGTTACAAAGGTAACTTTGGCGAAATTTTTGGAAATTTGGGGAGTTAGTTAAATTTGGGGTTGCTGGTGTATGGTATGAAAGCTGAGTTGCATAAGATGCTAATAGTGAACCTTGACTCTCATTCGAGGACGAATGATCTTAAGTGATGGAGGATGTAAGGCCCCATAAAATATTTCCTAAAAATCGGGGTTCTGTGATGCCGGGGTAGGCGTAGAGGTTAATAATAGTAGAAATAAAATCGGGGTTCGAACTTTTTGGATTGAACAGTGCGCTGGGGATTTGAGAAAAATGTTGGGCAGAAGTAGGCATTTCTTCGGCCCGTTCTGCGACTGCAGAACCACTTTGCGGACTACAGAATGGTCGTAGAGTGAGGCAGTTTTTGGGGGCATTTTTAGATGTCAATTTCTCGGTCAATTATGCGACCGCATAACCATTTCGTGGGCCGCACTCTTGTCTCATATCCCGCTTTGGGATTTTTCAAAGTGAGGCTCTGCGGTGCACTATGCGACCGCAAAACCGTTATGCGGTTGCATAGTGATCGCAGACCTGGTCATTTCCTTTCCAGTTTTGGCACCCCAATTTCGCTGTCATTTCGTGGACCGCATAACGATTATGCGGTCGCATATGTGACCGCAGAACCTAATTCCGTTAAAATACATCCCATAGACAATTTTGAGCAAATTTCTAATACTTTTAGGGTGAGAAAGAATGCCTTGGTGTGGGAGAGTAACCTTCAACCTAATATCCAACAATTCTTGCTAAATCCTTGAAGATTATCAAGAAAATCTTCTAAAAATGGGGTTAATTAGAAAGATAATTCTTGGGTGTGGGGGTTGTTATCTTGCATGCATGTGTTATCAAAGAATGTGGGGAGGTTGTGAGCTAAAATGGTATAGAATAGGTTGGGGAATGATGGAATCATTCACAAAGGACCTTAAAAACATTAATGCCCACCTAGTGTTTGATAATGTGCTCAAATGAGCTAGAATCATGATAATCTTCCTAATTTTGGTCCAACTTGTTATATTTCTAAAATAGATCGAATTTTCTAAGAATTTCGGAATGTTTTAAAGTTTAAAGGAAGCTCAATTGAGGTATGTTGGCTAAACCTCCCCCCCCCCCTTCTTCTTAGAATTGAATCCCACGGTGTTCATGTAATTGGAGTAAGTCCTTGATCATTATTGAATTGGCTATTCCTAATGTGGTTGTGTTGAAGGATGTATGTTCAATACTTATTCTAAATGCTTCATCATGTCATCTTCTCATTTGAGGATGTGTTCAAAATGTGGAATATGTGTTAGAAATGTTAAGACTTCATGTCAAAATCAAAATAAATATTGTTATGCCAAATTGTATGAAAAGCCTCTATGTGCCTAAGATTTCCCAAATTCCTCATATGTGAATTTAATGTCACGAATGGGAAGCCCTATTGTTGTTGATAATAATAATGATATTTGAATGTGGAAAAGGAAACTGGAACTATGAAATACGGCTAAGTGCCAAGAATGACTTTGTAATCGTGATCGCTAGTGCCAATGAATCGAAAGAATATGAACGATGTATGATGTGAGGTCATTGACTGAAAAAGGTAATGTCTTGGGTGAGACGGCCTAGCCGATCGGGCCGTGATCGGACGCCATGCCGCACACATGGTGGTGACTGTGCTGAAAATGATAATTGAAATTATTGTTATGGTTGATGTCTCAAGTGAGACGACCTAGCCGATCGGGTCGTGATCAGACTCCGTGTAAGAATACGGAGGTATTGTTAATTGTGATATATCGGCACTAAAGATCACCTAACCTAATAACCTGGAGATTAACTTGAGAACTTATGTGATCCTTATTTGATGTTTTAGTATTGTTTGAAACTCTTATTGAACTCATGATTGTTTTCCCCTTGTATTATTATTTATTCTATTGAGATGGTGTTTAGCTTTACATACTAGTACTATTCGATAGTACTAATGTCCCTTTGCCAGGGACGCTGCATCTTTAAATAGATCCAGGTGGTTCCATAGCAAGCAGTGTTGATCAGCGATAGCAGTACACCTTCCTCCTAGCAGACTTGGTGTGCCCCACCTCATTTCGGGGTCTTGTATCTTTTGTACATTTTGTTATCATATTTGAGGTATAGACGAGGCCTTGTTGCCGGCAGTATCATAACTCTCTTTTGTATCTCTTAGAGGATCCGTAGACACTATGTGGGTTGTTAATGGGTGCTAGAAAAGTCAAACAGATTATGTTATGTTTTGATCTTTTGTTCCACTTTAGACTATAAAAAGGTATGCATTTTGAGATATTAAAGATGAAGAAACTAATAGAAAGGGGTTTGGTATTGTATGTATATGATTTTCCTAGTATCTAATTAATGAAATCATGCATTCTCTTGATCATGGGTGAGTTGGGTAGAAAGTGTCTAACAGGCTTGCTCGACCGGGTTCACTCGGTAGAGCGTCGGTCGTGTTCCCCAAGTTTGGGGCATGACAATATCTCTATCTTTGTGCACTTTTTATATGTTATCTCACATGTTGTTGGTCTCTTTGTGTGTGGCAGGGGTTTGATTTGACTAGTGGCACATTGTTATACTCTGTGCAGTATTTCGATTTTGGTACTATGAGATGTTGGCATATTGAGACTTGAGGAGAGTGATGAATGATCTTGGGCTATAGAGTCGTGTTGTTATTGATAGTGAAATCACCTGTGCGCCAGGCTCCATATTGGGCTGAGTGGTATTGATAGTGAGGTGACTCATGCGCCAGGCCCCATATTGGGCTGAGTAATATTGATCGTTTACTTAGATCCGATCAGTGCATGAACATGACATGTTCTTGGTGAGGGACTTATGTCAAGCATCCGTGCAGTGCTGAGTGTGTGCATGTATGATGATTCAGGGGCATTGTGTCAGGCACCGTAAGATTGATGAGAGTATGACTGAGGGGTACTTGCTAGGCACTATGAATGTGCTGAGATTTGTTTATACGCGATGATTTAACTGTGAAATTATTGATTTGGCATGTATATTTGACATGCAGGCATAGAGTTGTATTTTGCTCATGCTATTTGGTGTTTGATGTCCCTACTTGATGTTTAGAGCTTGAAATCATGGTTTACCCTGTTAAATCCATGCCTAAGTAATTTTTATGGAAACAACTGATGCCTTGACTGATATTCCTGAAAATCATACCTATTTCTCTTCTTATTGTGTTAGAGTTGAACCTATTATTATTTAAGATGTTTTTCCACATATGCTATTATGCTGCTATTATTGTTTTTGTTGGCAGTGGAAAGTGAGCATTGGACCTTACCAAGTTCGTCATTGATTTAAGCCGAGGTTAGACTTACTTCTTATTGAGTACATGGGGTCAGTTGTACTCATATTACAGTTTGTACTTTTTATGTTGATCCAGGTATTGTAGATCATGGTAGTTGCCCGTGCACCGGATTAGGACTATTTAGAGATTTCGAAGTAGCATTGTTGTTCCATTCGTAGGCCTTGAAGTCCCTTTCCTTATTTCATATTAACAATATTTAGTCTTTCTAAGATTATTGTATTTTATTCAGACCTTGTATTTTCTTATTCTATAAAGCTCATGCACTCGGTGACACCAGATTTTGGGGTGGTTCTCAGTTGTATTGTTATTTTGACTTCATTCATATATACTATCCTGCTATTTGGCACTATTTCTTATCATTGTTAAAGCTTATTTCCGCACATTTGTTGTTGTCTTGCCTAACAAGCGGTGTTAGGCTCCATCACGGCTTAGGTGGGAATCTGGGTCGTGACACATTGGTAATAGAGCAGTAGGTTCATGTTGGTCTCACTAGTCATGAGCAGGCCTACTAGAGTCTTGCGGATTGTATAGAGATGTATGTACTTATCTTCGATAGGCTATAGGGTTGTAGGAACTTTCCCTTTATTGATTTCATATCTTGACTTTATCTTGGCTTGAAGCCTATATCTTCAGTTCTTTCCTACTCATTTGCACACGATTTTGAGTACTCGGTATCAGTTGGGCATATGCGAGCTTTGATGAAGATACATACATGGTGCAGGATGTTGTTGCCCTGTGTATGAGGTTAGCCTACTATTGTCACTTTGTGGAAGGGTTGCCATCTATTACAGTCCTTGTGTTGGTGTTGCACCAGGGTTTATGGCCTTATACAATGTATTGTGATGATCTATGCGTTGGTTTGGCACGATAGATTTAATATGTGATATCTAAGGATTTTTGGATTTGAGTGTGACTAAAGATTCAAGGTCTGTGTTGATTTATGAAAGAGACTTGGAGCATTTCTGTATTATTATTAGTTTTTCGAGGGAGTGTTTGAGAGATGACAGGAACAAGTTAAGATTCAAAGAAGGCTTTTCAGGATAGGTACTTAGGTTTGGAGTACTACTAGATGTATAAGAGGGAATAAAGTGGCTTACGAGTCTTAGGACAATGAGGTTTCTAGTTGGGATCACTTGGGATAAGTTATGATTGAGGTCTGTAGTGTACTAGGGAGGAGTAGAGTTACCGTAAAGGCATTCCATGAGTACTTGAAGGAGTTGGGTCCATTTAATAGTGGCTTGGTCAGCATGGTAATAGAGATGATCGGTTCCTTTTGTATTATAGGGTTTTACAAGTGTTTTTGTGGTAATACTGTTGGGTTTGGTAGTCTGTGTGACTTAGGTGTGTTAGAGGGATCCAGTTCGGTTGTCTTGGTTATGTGCATATGGATTCCGAAAAGTTTGCGATTATTTTAACCATGGCTTGTGGTTGGTGTCTTCTATAGGCATGGACATTAGGTTTCTTGTTGTGATTTTCTCATGAATTGAGCTCAGTAGAAGGTTTCTGGTCGATGGTGTGTGTATCCTATTCGTGATTCAGAGTTGATAATAGGATTCTCATATTCTTGCATATTAGGATGATAGATGCGGTGAGCTGTGTGGAATTGGGATTGCACGAATAAGGTAGCGGTTCAATTTTAAAAGGAATGTCATGACTTCTAGGCAGCATGGGAAATATCAGATGCTTAATAGAATGCTAGTACTATTTTTGTATCGCTTGAGAAGGATGTGTTTTGTGGAAGGTGCATTGTGTATTGATTGCGGATGCTCAACTAGTACTACAGAAATCGCTTGGTTAGTAGCCATTGATATACAAGTTTTGCCACTTGGTGCGGAAGGTTATGGGAGTATCTCCCATGGGATGATTGAGTATGAATGATGTGTTAGTAATTTAAGTGGGAGAGTTAGATATTGGTTATGGAGTATTTGGTACTCTCATAGTTCGGAGATTTTATTTCTAAGAGACGGACTACTCCTCTCGTTGAAGACTGTGGAAATGTGTTCAGATTTTACAACTGATTGTATGTGTCATGGACAAGGTCATTGTGGAATTTTAGAAGGCTATTAACCTATTTTGGAATGATCTGAATCGGTTTGGAGGCCCATTGGTAGGCCTAATGAGAATGTGTATTCTAGACTGTATTGAAATCGCTCTTTTAGTGCTGCATTTCCTACGAGTGTGTCATCGGGTGGAATGGATGTGATTCATACCTTGATCGGTTTCATTGATGTGATTCTTCGAGTTAACAAAGAACCAAATGACTAGGATCAAGATCTTGAAACGAAAGCGTGGTTTGTGGGTTTATTTCAAGAAATAATGTATCTCAAGTTTTAGGACTCGGAATCTAAAGATTCAAAAACAAGGTGATAGATGACGATATACCAAGTTGATGTGATTCTGCGAGTTAACAAAGAACGAACCAACCAGGATTTAGATCTCGAAATGAAAACGTGATTTGTGGGTCAATTTCATGAAACAACATATCTCAAGTTTTAGGACTTAGAAAATGATGATTCAAAAATGAGGTGAAAGATGACGATCTGAATTATAATAAAGACTATTTATTCGTTCAAAACAAGTAAATATAGATCAATAAACGTGTTCTTGAAAGATCAAGAACTAAACAAGTTCCTAAAGTCACCACTTGGAATCAATTAACGTGATAAAAAAACACAACACGCAATTGAAAACAAGATAAATACTATCACCACCTTGCTTGGAACCAAAAACAAGGATAAAGAAGACAAAATAGAGAAAAACACTCTATTGTAAAACTAGGGCAAGCCTAAAAACGTGAATTTCTTCTCTAATAGGCATGAGAACTCTTTATATAGGCCTAGGTTCTCTTCTTTGATGACTACAATTTCTATTCTAACCCAAGGTCCTAACCTGTCGTGATGGCGCATATCGCGGTATTAGGGAAGCCGTCATTTACGAGATAACTCCAACACTTTTTCACAGAAGATGGATTTAAGCAGTTTAAACAATAAAAGATTTCATAAATGGGATAGAAACACCAAAATACAACGCGGAAATTCCCAACATCGAGGTGTCACTGAGTACATGAGCATCTATACATCACAAGTCCGTAAAATACTATCTGTGATAATCTGAAACTAAATACAATAAGTGGAAAGATAGGGAAGGAGAAACAAGGTATGCGAAATGCCAAGCAGCTACCTCGATAGTCTCCGAGAATCCGAACTCCACAACTCCGCAACCGCCGTGACAGATGCACCTGGGTCTGCACACAAGGTGCAGGGTGAAGCGTGAGTACAACAAACTCAGTAAGTAACAAGACTAAATAAAGAACTGAAATTTTAAAGTTATAGTTCAATTATAGTGATTTCAACATAGGAAAGTAAGCATGCTCTCAAATTCGAAAAAATAGGTCAAACAGTTATTCCATGACAAGTTTAAGTGAAACAGAGTGTAATATCTTTCAAACATTTCAAGACAGTGATACATGCCAGCTAAGTGCAACAATAATGAAATCAAATGCATCCTCCCAGGGCCACAGTCACTCAGCCATCCCATTCACTCGGCACTCGGCACTCGCACACAGTAGGTACCTGTGCTCACTGGGTCTGTGTGTAGACTCCAGAGGGGTTCCTTCAACCCAAGCTCTATAATCCGCACGGACAACTCATGTGTGCATGGACAACTCATGTGCTATAGTATAATATCTGGATCCACACGAACAACTCACATGCTGCACGGACAACTCACGTACTATTGTATAATATCTGGATCCTGTTACACCCCATGTTTTCGTACGTGAAAGTACGCCATAATTAAATTGATATAAGCTCGGAAATGAGATGTTACATCCCGTATTTTTATATGTTGAAGTTTTGTCGTAAGTTAATCGACACAAGCTCGGGAATGGGATTATTTTGAGGTTATAAGCATGTGTGCTATTTTAAAACAAGTGATAAGTAAATTCGTGAAGGTGAGAGGGTAAGTGAATTGAAGAAAATGAGTTTCATCGAAGTTTGACATTTTGGGATAAAATATGATCCGAGCTATAATATCTGGCATTTATGGACTAGTGCCATACAAGGTACCACATGACCATAATAGTAAGGTGTACAAAGTGTGTTAAAAGTGAGCAGTATTATAAGTAATTTGAGATAATTCCTAATTATATGGATTGTTAGATAATTATTGGTTAATGGGGGATTAACAAATTAATTAAGGAATTAAGTGGATAATTGTTGTATAAGGATTTAACCCCAACGTGGCAGCAACTCAAGATCCACTAAGTGACTCTTAAGTCACATTGCAAGGCGGCACATCTAAAGAATTTAGTGGCTTAGTCATTACAAAGAAGTGGGGCCCACACCCACTTAGTAAAAGACTTCTCAAAAATTCAAAAAAATGATGCTTAAATCTAGACACAAGGTAATGGATAGAGCTCTAACTTTGAGAGATCTTCTAATCTTATTAAAAATTAGGATGCTAAGACTTGCTAAGTAAAGAATGGAGCCCAACAATTCACAAAGTGAGATGCGTAATGCTTTCTATATAGAATTCTCAGAAGGAATTTTTATGAACTCCTACAAGAAGCAACGTGAATTACAATGTCTAAGGGAGTACAGTGTAATCCTCATCAAGAACATCATACGAATTTTTTTCTACTTCGATCCACCGTTACGTGTTTTCACAAAAGACGTGTGTTAGAGGGATTGTCAAGAGAATCGGCTCAAGTATGTTAAGGTTGTCCCTTCTTTCCTTTTGGCATGATCCAAATGATACAAATGAAACGAGAAAAATACGCAACTTCCATAAATGACTCTATTCATAGAAATACTAGGGATGTCTATATTCTTGATTCCCCATGTGTCTTATTATTCAATCATCTGTTCATGGGTCTCAGAAAAATACGCAAGTTGATAAAGTTTATTTCATGATATTAATCAAAGGCATAGTGATCTTATGACATTTTGAGAAATCTTATTAACGTATTTCTTATGCATTTCATGCATTTATACTTGTGCATTGGCCCATGACCAGATGGCATTATATACGCGTACATTATATGTATATGGGATATGAAAAAAGGTTATGGCGTTATATACGCACCACCACCTGATCAGCTGGTATACGTTGATGATTTGTCCACAGTGGCCGAGGTGATATGATGGGATGCCCTCAGAGGCTTGATGATGTTATGAACACATATACCTATACATGGTATGACATTTATACGCATATGCATGGCATTGTAAATATTAAATAATTCACAGAGGTATTCATACTTACATGTCGAGTTCTTTACTCCATGTTTCTCTCATGACTTTTATTTACTGATGTTCATTCCTTACATACTCGGTACTTTATTTGTACTGACATCCCTTTTGCCAGGGGATGCTGTGTTTCATGCTTGCAGGTCCCGATAGACAGGTTGAGAGTCCTCCAAGCAGGCTATCAGCTCAGCGAAAGATGTTGGTGCACTCCATTTGCTCCAGAGTCGCTTGTTTGGTCAGTATGATTTGGATGTGTATTGTTTGGTATGGCGGGGCTCTGTCCCGAACTTTATGAAAATTATGTATTCTTAGAGGCTTGTAGACATATGTCATGTATATGAAAGATTGTATGGCCTTATCAGCCTATGGTCAGTGTACGAGCGATCATTTTGGTCTTATAGGCCAAATATCTTATGTATAAGTTGGTATTATATGTTTTATTCTAGTTATCTCACGGCAGTTTTTCCGTCTCATTTTCTTAAGATAGTATGAAACAAAAAGATACATTATGTTGGTACTCAGTTGAGTAAGGTACCTGGTGCCCGTCGCGACCCATCAGTTTGAGTCGTGACAAAAGTGGTATCAGAGCAGTTCTGTCATAGGGAGTCTACAAGTCGTGTCTAGTAGAGTCTTGTTTATGGGTGTGTTGTGCACCACACTTATAAGCAGGAGGCTACATGGTATTTAGGACTGTCACTCTTTCTTCTTACTCAAGATCGTGTGGTAGAGCTCACTTATAAGAATTCAAACTGCTAGCTTCTATTTTATTCGTAATAAGGCGATACCTACAGTTGGTAAGAGATTGAATGTAGCTATGGAAGAGTTGAATCAGAGAAACTTGATTTTTCATGATGCTTATGATGAGTAAATTTAAGGTCTTCAGTAGATCAGGTGTGTACTAAGACGTGTAAGCCTCTTGATAACGAGCCTTAAGGCAAGAATATCTATCCACCCTTGTGGTGAAAGGCAATGAGAGATTCAGAAGATAGATACAAGTTTGAACAAGTAAAAGAAGCAAGATGAAGAAGGGTATGTGGCGCCCAGTTAATGAAGACTATCAGTATTTACAATTCAGGCAGAGGAATATAAGCCTTTTGAGTTACCTTCAACAATAACAGAGGTATGTACAATTGGCCACACCATCTCATTTATGCCCTATGGAAGCAAACAGAAGTAGTATAAGAGATGGACGGATATTAGGATCCTCCTGGGGATAGAGTGACCCAACATGGTGGATGGCTTGTTTGCGTTAGTTTACATGTCCGAAGGATATTGCAAATATGCTAATAGATCTCCTTTTGAGACACCCAAATGGGGCACTCTAAAATAGTACAGCTAGATATAAGTACTACAAAGATAGGCACTAGAAGCCTTGAAGGGATAAATATTATCTTAGTGTGGCTCCCATCCCTAGTGGAGAGAGAATGTTAGGCAACCCGAAGAGCCAGTGGATGGAGCAAGGGGAGCTAAAAGCAAAAGAATATCTTGTTGAAGTTCTCAGAATAAAGTGATAGAAAGAAATATTAGCAGGGAAATAAGAAGAGAGATAATGAAGCATTATGAGTGAGATGTGATACATGGATGACAACGGTAGATAAAAAAAAAAAGACAGCATTATAGAGTCTATAGTCAAGGGAAGGAAAATACGAGAGGTGACAGGCCTTGAGACAACAAAAGAGTATAGGCCATAAAGTCATAGCCTCATTTCGAGAAATAAGTTCGTGACTCCAACGCGACTACCAGAAGGAAAAGTTAGACCCCAAAATAATAGAAATCAGTATGGATTGGTGAACAAGATAAACTAAATATGAATTGGGGACTGAGTGATTTGATAATAGTCGGCATCATGAGAATTTCAGATTGCGTTCCGGCGATAAAAGAATGGACGACAGAAGAATAACCCTTAAAGGTCATTCAGGAAGACGCTTCCCTAAAGCAAGTAATGTGAGCAAAGTCAAGCTTAAGGGACTATATGTGCCATTTACACTAAGTGTCACCCTCGTGGGTAAGTAATTTTGTTATCCTTAGCACATAAGGATTACCGCAAAGCGGGTAAGGGTCATCGATGATGTGAAAAGACGCCAAAGAGGAAGAGGTAAAACATCTATAGGTAGATCGTTGTGGCTTTAAATCTTAGTACTCCCCTAAAGGGGAAAATATGGAGGGATGTGGCATTAAGTCGGAATTAGGTGGTACTGGTAACTATTGAATGATAAAGGAAGAATGCGATAAAAATGAAAAAGGAATGAGCTTGCACTTATACAAATCCTACAGATATGCTACGATTCCAGAACATTATGCAAGCACGATGTCAAGGAGAGGAAGTAAGGGTTTTTGCTTGAGATGTTATTGATAAATAAGGAGCCAGAGCGAGATGTAAGCTAAGACAAAGGAAATAACCCAAGAAAGATTATGCGGAATATTGATATGAGAATGGGACAACGAGTATTTAGTAGTTGATTCAGGAAGAGCCTAGTTATGGCTAGACAAGAGGATACAGACAAATCAACAGATCGTGCAAGATAAACGTAGTGAACCCTAGCATGGGGAATTCAGTCTCGCAAATATGACATTGTGATCCTTGAGAAATATTTAGATAGGAGTTGGGATAGTAAAGGTACCGTATGAGTGTTACGGAAATAAAAGAGAGTCCCACTAGGAAGACAGTCAAAATATCAGTTCAGAAGCAACCCTACAAGCACAAGAACGTTGAGGTAAGTAACTACGGACAATTATAGGTGAGGAAGGACATCAAAAATTCTGTTGAGTATTCGATGTAATAAGCTCGCAGCTTTACGAGAGTCAGAGGGTCCTTAAGTACTACAATTAAAGACTAGCTGAGGAAATAAGGAAGAAGGCTTCAACCTAAGCACAGTAACCTAAAGAGGAAATGGCCTTGTAACAACAATCTCACAACAACATTGTATGTACTCCATAAGAAAGTGCACCTATCGTGGCTAATGAGCGAGAAATGAAGCCAAAAGTAATATTCGAGACCATATGAATTGCACAAAATTCTGGCATGCGTGGGAACTAAGATGAGCTAAGTATGCACGCAACACGGGGGCAGAAAAAAAAAGAAAAGTAATTACTTACGTTTAAAGAAAGCTGAGAAGAAACGAAAGGAATTATTCGATCAATGATCCAGAGTTAGTTGACAATCATACAGCCGTAGAAGACTCTGGTATAAGTAAAAGAAAGAATTGAGTCCAGGTTATAGACAAAGGATTGAATTGTTAGATGATGGTATCACGGATATTCCATAGCGTCCATGAAAGGCTAAAGTAATAACTAATACCATGAGCCGCAGATCGGAAGATAGCTTAAGCCAACATAAAGGTTGATCAGAAGGAAGAGGAAAGTAAAGAGTTACATCAACGAAGTAAATCAGGAGTCTGATTATTGGACCCAGAAAATTATAGACATCATGATTGAGAACATTGAAGAATCACTTTTAATATCATAAGTATAAGAAAGATAGTACAACAACCATATTCTATAACAGCTCTACGAGAAAGCCAGTTAGAAGAGTACCAGCCTCATAAGAAGTTAGTATGAAGCTCCCACCGGATTGTATATGCACCAGAGGTGCAAGTATTATAATAGAGCTTCTAGTCATGGATGTGAATTATACCTATATGGAAGGGAGGTCATGAAAGAGATAGAAGATGTGATGCGGGATTTTAAGGTAAGTAAGGCAAAGGTGAATAAAGTACGAGATACTCAAATGCAGAAGATCGTGAATAGTCCATACTTCGGATAGAAGGCTAGAAGCGCTGGAATTCAGAATCCAGGAGTGATAGCGTCGTCGTCAGTGGCATATCTTCCAGCCTATGGTTTCTAGGTATCGAGATGCCTAGTCAAGATAGTAAAGAAGAGTAAGAGACGATGTGATGTCTCGCTTGATGTTCCAGAATAACATAAGGAAATCTATGGTGCAAGCAAGTTGAAGGAAGGTTGCAAGTAATATAAATAGATATGTGTAGGTCGCAAGCTAAAGTATGGTAAAGCAACAAGGTTTTAGGAAGACAGGTGTTATACCTCGTAAGTTTAATAACATTGATACCGTTAGATACATTTTGATATGGTATTTATTTTGAGTGGAACATTTATTGTAGAAAAATATTTTAAAAAGTATGATTTTATATAGTTATTATTATTACTACTTTCGAAAATTCTTTAAATTATACACATAATATGAGAAAAGTTTTTGAGATTTTCTTTATTGTAAAGATATGAATTATTTTCTCACAAGAAAAGAAGGTTATCTTTTTACCATTTTAAGAATTAAGCATACAAAAATTTTACTCTTTATATGAGATTAGAAAAATTATAAGTTGAGAAAATATAAGTATTTTTACATGGATGTTTTAATGAAATAATAGTGTATGTATTTATTTTATATGGTATCACATGAACATGATAGTAGGATGTATAAAGTATATTAAAAATAAGTAGAATTTTAAGTAATTTGAGATAATTATTAATTATGCGGGTAATTGGTTAATTACCGAGTAACGGAACATTACCTAATTACCTAATAAGTAGATAAAGATTAAACTTTTCCACCCATCCCCACGTGGCAGCCCCCTCACCTTCTAATTAATGATTCATTAGTCATTTAAAATAGGTGTCACATTGTTAGAAGATAAAGTCCAATTTACTGATGCTATAACTTTGCACCTATTGATTGTCTTTAGTTGATGTATTTTGACCAAAAAAATAGTTATCTAGTTAGGGATCGTGGCATAGCTATTGTGTATAGCTACCTAAAAACAAGATTTGAAATACAAAAATTCTAGAAGTATCAAAATTTAAGGGCCCGTTGGATTGTCAAACCAAACATGTTTCTTCTTTGTTTTCAAATATATGGTAAATGGGGTATGGTGCAAAGTTTGATGCATATGATGGCTTACACTTGATCGCTGAACTTCAGTATGAATCTGTCCATTTCTGAGAATTTGCATATAGCTATCTTTAATGTCGCAATTGACGTATATTAAAGGGATTGTCAAGAGAATCGGTTCGGGTATGTAAGGCTAATCCTTTTTTCCTTTTTGGCGTGATTTAAGTAACGATACGTAAATGTAATGCTATTCCATAAGTGGTTCTACTCTTAGCAGTTAAGGATGTCCATGTTATTCATTTCTGTAAAGTTATATTCAAGTATGTTTAAGTATGTTGCTAAGTCTATATTGAGGCGCATGATAAAGATGTTAATGTTTATAATATAGTGATACACGCATATTCATGCATATTTATTTACCATCGTGCTACGGCCGGTCGGGCAGTTACCACCGGTTGGGCAGTTATATATTATTATTTACCGCCGGTTAGGCAGACATGCATATTCATTTACCACCGAGCTACGACCGGTTGGGCAGTTATACATTTACTACCGTGCTACGGCCGGTCGGACAGTTATGCATTTACCACCGAGCTACGGCCGGTAGGGCAGTTACGCATTTACTACCGATCTATGGCCGGTAGGGCAGTTACGCATTTACCACCGATCTACGGTCGATTGGGCAGTTATGCATTTATCGCTGAGCTATGGCCGGTCGGGCAGTTACCACTGATCAGTTGGGCAGTCATGCATCATATGATATGGATAATAGTCTCAAAGAGAAGCATTATATATATAAGTATAATAAGTATGCATATGCGGTGGCACTTCGGAGATTCAGGTTGATTCTTATATGTCTTTAATTAATGTTGACTTATTGTTATGTTTCATTTCTGCCTTACATACTCAGTACATTATTCGTACTGACGTCCTTTTGTTAGGGACACTGCATTCATGCCTGCAGGTATAGATAAACAGTTTGACGAGCCCTCATAGTAGACGAGATTGGCATCCAGCGAAGGATCGGTAAGACTCCACCTCATTCGAAGTGCAGCCGAGTTTATGAGTCATCGTGTCAGAGTTTTGCTACAGTCTTATGGGTAGGCCGGTGCCCTGTCCTGTTTGATTTTTAGTACTCTTAACGGCTTTATAGACAGAGGTTCATTTTGTACTGTATGTCAGAGGCCTTGACGGCCCATATGTATTCATGTTTTAAGAAAAATGGTTCAGAGATGCAGTGTTTTTCCACTTACAGTTGTACATTACGAGTTGTGGCCATGTTGGCCCATGATAGTTAGAAAAAAAAAGAGTTACAGAGTGGTTCGCTCGGGCTAGTACGGCTCCGGGTGCCAGCCACGCCTCCCTAGGTTTGGGGCATGACAACAGGAGTAAGGATAAGAAAGGGCGAGTGAGAAGGTGACAAAAATGGATAAGTCCTCGGGATTAAGCCCGTGAAAATAAGAGAGCTGATGGTTTCTCTAAGTTATAGAAAGTTTAGTATAGCCTGAATGAACTCAAAGGAGTCTAAGACTAGTAGCATTTAGAAGAGATGGAATACTGCCTAGTAGTAGAATAAGGGAGTAATTGTGATAGATAAGGGATGACGTTTGGGCCTTCGATCGAGTAATGACTTGAAGAGGATTTCATGAATTGTACGGGATTAAAATACCAATGTAAGGTGCGCCACATTAGGATGCTATAAAGTACGGTTATGGAAGTATAGTATCACCCCTAGGTGGATCAATTTAATTACTCTAGATGTCCCCGATGAGATGTGAGCCCTAGCGTCAGTGTTACATAAGAGGGCAAGTTATCAATGGTAGATTATATATAAATATTGAGGTGAATCAACAATGGATGTACGAAGTATGAGATGAGATTAGGCCGTCATTCTTAAGATGAACTACATGAGGAAGCATTAAAGGACTTAGACTTATACATATAGGATAAGCAACGAGAGTAAGATGGAGTTTGGTAGCAGATCTCAGTAACGATAAATCAAAGTAAGAGTTATGGTATAATATGACCTACCTAGATGCAGTAAAGTCATACCGATGGATAACTGGGTCTATGAAATAAGATATAGCAATATTCGTAAGTTCGACAAAGTACCGAGCGAAGAACTTCAGTATACCTATAGATGCCCAGAGGGACATCTTGTCAAGCTCTGTATATGTTTACAAAGTGAGGCCTAAAGATTGGCTAAAAACTAGAGAAAAAAGGAGAGAAGAATAACAGGCTGCATGATAGAAGGTAGCAACAGTTACGAGATTAGAAGGATTCCGATCACAAGTCATGGTGTGAGAAAGAGGCTTCAAGAGGGGAATGCCTTGGCCTTTGGATTTATTCACAAAACAGTTGCCTATATGGCAAGGAGAGTACTAAAGTATTCAAAAGACATATGTTATAAAAATGATAAGTGTATCAGTCAACATTCGAGGAAGAATGTTCCAAAGGGGGGAATGATGTTACACCCCATATTTTCGTACGTGAAAGTATGCCATAAGTAAATTGATATAAGCTCGGAAATGAGATGTTACATCCCGCATTTTTATATCCTGAAGTTTCGTCGTAAGTTAATCGACGCAAGCTCGGGAATGGGATTATGTTGAGGTTATAAGCATGAATTATTTTTCAAAACAAGTGATAAGTAAATAGGTGAAGGTGAGAGGGTAAGCGAATCGAAAAAAATAAGTTCCGTCAAAGTTTGACATTTTGGGATAAAATACGATCCGAGCTATAATACCCGATATTTATGGACTAGTGCCATACAAGGTACCACATGACCATAATAGTAAGGTGTACAAAGTATGTTAAAAGTGAATAGTATTTTAAGTAATTTGAGATAATTCCTAATTATGTGGATAACTGGGTAATTATTGGTTAATGGAGGATACACAAATTAATTAAGGAATTAAGTAGATAATTGTTGGATAAGGATTTAACCCCCAACGTGGCAGAAACACAAGATCAACTAAGTGACTCTTAAGTCACATTGCAAGATGGCACATCTAAAGAATTTAGTGGCTTAGTCATTACAAAGAAGTGGGGCCCACACCCACTTAGTAAAAGACTTCTCAAAAATCAAAAAAATGATGCTTGAATCTAGACACAAGGTAATGGATGGAGCTCATAACTTTGAGAGATCTTCTAATCTTATTAAAAATTGGGATGCTAAGACTTGCTAAGTAAAGAATGGAGCCTAACAATTCACAAAGTGAGATACGTAATGCTTTCAAAGTAAGGGATGGAATTCTCAGAAGGAATTCTTATGAACTCCTACAAGATGCAGCGTGAACTACTAAGGGAGTACGGTGTAATCTTCCTCAAGAACATCATACATATTTTTCCCTTCTTCGATCCGTCATTACGTGTTTTCGCAAAAGACATGTGTTACAGGGATTGTCAAGAGAATCGGCTCAAGTATGTTAAGGCTATCCCTTTTTTCCTTTTGGCATGATACAAATGATACAAATGAAACGAGCAAAATATACAACTTTCATAAATGACTCTATTCATAGAAATTCTAGGGATGTCTATATTCTTGATTCCCCATGTGTCTTATTATTCTATCATATGTTCATGGGTCTCAGAAAAATACGCAAGTTGATAAAGTTTATTTCATAATATTAATCAAAGGCATAGTGATCTTACGATATTTTGAGAAATCTTATTAACGTATTTCTTATGCATTTCATGCATTTTTATATGTACATTGACCCATGACCAGATGGTATAATATACGTATATATTATATGTATATGGGATATGGAAAAAGGTTATGGCATTATATACACACCACCACCTGATCATCTGGTATACGTTGATGATTTGCTCACTGTGGCCGAGATGATATGATGGGATGCCCTCAGAGGGTTGATGATGTTATGAACACATATACCTATGCATAGTATGATATTTATATGCATATGCATGGCATTATAAATATTAAATAATTCACAGAACTATTCAGACTTACATGTCGAGTTCTTTACTCCATGTTTCTCTGATGACTTTTATTTACTAATGTTCATTCCTTAGATACTTGGTAATTTTTTTGTACTGACGTCCCTTTTGCCTGGGGACGCTACGTTTCATACCCGCAGGTCCCGATAGACAGGTCGAGAGTCCTCCAAGTAGTCTATCAGCTCAGCGGAAGATATTGGTGCGCTCCATTTGCTCTGGAGTCGCTTGTTTGGTCAGTATAATTTGGACGTGTATTGTTTGGTATGGCAGGGCTTTGTCCCAAACTTTATGACAATTATGTATTCTTAGAGGCTTGTAGATAGATGTCATATATATGAAAGATTGTATGGCCTTATCGGCCTATGTTTAATGTACGAGTGATCATTTTGGTCTTATAGGCCGTATGTCTTATGTATAAGTTGGTATTACATGTTTTAGCTATACATACTAGTACTATTCGACAGTACTAACGTCCATTTTGCCGGGGTACTGCATCTCTAAATGGATGCAAGTGGTTCCATAGCAGACAGTGTTGATCAAAGATAGGTGTTGCATCCTCTTATCACCGGACTCGGTGAGCCCCATTGCATTCCGGGGTCATGTAATATATCTTTTGTTTATATTGTTGTATTTTCGAGGTATAGCCGGGGCCTTATTGCCAACACCTTCTTTACACTCTTTTGTATCTTTAAAGGCTCTGTAGACACTATGTGGGTTATATACGGGCGTTGGGAATGTTAAACAAGTTATGTTGTATTTGATAAGTTGTTCCACTCAGACTATAAGAGTATGTGTATTTTAATACTTAAAGACGAAATAGCTAATGAAACGGTTTAATATTGTATGTATGAACTTCCTACTGTTTAATTAATGAAATAATGTCTTTTTTTTTCTTGATCATGGGTGAGTGGGGTAGAAAGTATTTAACAGGCTTGTTCGACCGGGTTCACTCGGTTGAGTGTCGGACGCGTTTCCCGAGGTTGGGGCGTGACAATATTCAACATTGATACTGTATGGATATGGATGACGTTTGGTTTACAAGCCAAGTTTTTAACCATCTCTTCAGAAATTATATTTATGTGACTCCCACGATCAATGATCAACGAACAAACTTTTCCATGGGAGGTACATCTAGTGTGAAAAGGAGATTCTTGTTGCCACAGTTCTTTATCTTCTTGAACCAAAAAGCTTCCTCTTGGTTGAATATTGGCCATGATACATTCGTTAACCTGGGACATGTGGATTATAGCTTTGATACCAAATTGATGTTATTCTTCAAGTTAACAACGAACCAACCGACCAGGATCAGGATCTTGAAAAAAAACATGGTTTGTGGGTTGATTTCAAAAAGTAATGTATCTCAAGTTTTAGGACTCAGAATCTGACGATTCAAAAACAAGGTGATAGATGATGATATACCAAAATGATGTTATTCTTCGAGTTAACAAAGAACCAACAGAACAAGATTTAGATCTTGAAACAAAAATGTGGTTTGTGGGTCGATTTCAAGAAACAACGTATCTCAGGTTTTAGGACTCAGAATCTGATGATTCAAATATGAGGTGAAAGATGCCGATCTGAACTATAATAAAGACTATTTACTCGTTCAGAACAAGTAAATATTAATGTTGCACCAGTTATGATTCTATGATATCAAAATAACGAATTTAGATCAATAAATGTGTTCTTGAAAGATCAAGAACTAAACAAGTTCCTAAAGTCACTACTTGGAATCATTTAACGTGGTAAAGAACCACTACACGCAATTGAAAATAAGATAAAGACTATCACCACCTTGCTTGGAACCAAAAACAAGGATAAAGAAGCCAAAATAGAGAAAAACACTCTATTGTAAAACTAGGGCAAGCCTCAAAAATATTTTCTTCCCTACAAGGCATGAAATGTTTTTTTATAGGCTATTCCTTGATGACTACAATTTCTATTCTAATAAGAAAATAAAATAACTAAAGACAAGGAAAGTAAAATCCCTATTCTACAAGGAAAAGAAACTAGAATCCTCTAAAAGAAAAATCCTTATTCTAAAAGGAATAATATAAATCCTATTTTAAGAAGGAAAGAATCATGACCTCTTGAAATCAAGTCCATATGTTTGGACCTGAGCTCTAAATCATGATCTTGGCAAAAATTAAGAAAATTTAACATAGATTCTTCATTTTCGTCATTCTCCCCTGGTTGATAAAGACTCGTCCTCGAGTCTAAAGGCTCCACAAATGGCACGAGATTGACAACTTCTATGATTTGGTTGAATTCATATTCACCAGGCTCTAAGTTAATTTTTTCTAACTTATCAAAGTGTTTCATCGTGTTGTAACAAAGTTTAGCATGTGGCCGAACTAAATCTCACTTTCTCAGTTGTAACTTTGTACCAATATTTCTGCAATGAATCCTCTTATGTTGGCTTTTAAATATTAATCCATAATCATAAGTTACTTTCTTTTTATTTTCAGGAATCTTGAACTTTTCCATGTCAATGTAGTGCTCATGGGATATGCCCAAAAAGGTCAATTTAGTACCATAAAATCCTTTAAAAGAATCAAATTCAAGTACCTTTGGATCAATCTTAGAGATCGAAGTATATCTTCTTGAGAATTCATCAGCAACAACGCTCTCATATTTAACTAGATCATAACCATTGATTGAATTTGTGTTAAATTTCATATTCCTACATATGCTTGAAAATATTCATTCTTTGGAGGCACTAAAAAAGCTGGAACAAAATCAGAACTCAAATTCTCCATTATAGACTCCTTTTTAAGCAACCCTTCCTCTTGTGTTTGCAAAATTTTATGGATTTTCGGATTAATGCAATATGTTTCCTCATTTGGAAGGATAAATCAGCAATCAAATCAATATTATATTTTTGAGCATCTCTATTAGATGAAAAGTTAAGCTCACATATGGGATGCTCTAACGGTTCATCATCAATCATCGGAGGTAAATCCTCAACTTGTGGATCTAGTGCATGCTCGTCCTCCTTGTGCTCTTCCATAGTAATACTAACATTCAATGACTTTTCTCGATTGATTGGACTAATTGTTTATAATTTGGTCACAAAAGAATCATCCTTGGGCTTCAGAGTTTTAGTAATTTCTTCGGGATTCAATGGTACTAAAATAATATTACGTTCATCCTTTTTAAAAGAATAGGTGTTAAGGTCTTCATTATACTTAGCACACCTATCATACACCCATGGTCTTCCAAGTAGTAAGTGACAAGCATATATCTTCACTACGTCAATACCAAATCTTGTCTTTATAGATCTTACCAATAAAAAACGATACTATGCATTGACGAGTTACCTCTAAACTATCATCATCTTTAACTTTGATACTAAGGATATGGATGACAAGCCAAGTTTTGTAACCATCTCTTCACAAGTCATATTTATGTGACTCCCACGATCAATGATCAACGAACAAACTTTACCATGGGAGGTATATCTTGGTTGAATCTTGACCATGATACATTCGTCAACCTGGGACCTGTGGATTATAGATCTGATGCCAAATTGATGTGATTCTTTGAGTTAACAAAGAACCAACCGACCAGGATTAAGATCTTGAAACGAAAATATGATTTGTGGGTTTATTTCAAAAAGTAACGTATCTCAAGTTTTAGAACTCGGAATCTGACAATTCAAAAACAAGGTGATAGATGACAATATACCAAAATCATGTGATTTTTTGAGTTAACAAAGAACCAATATGCCAGGATATAGATCTTGAAAGGAAAATGTGGTTTATGGGTCGATTTCAAGAAACAACGTATCTTAAGTTTTAGGACTAGGAATATGATGATTCAAAAACGAGGTGAAAGATGCCGATCTGAACTATAATAAAAATTATTTACTCGTTCAAAACAAGTCAATATTGATGCTGCACCAGTTCAATGAAAGTTATGATTCTATGTTATCAAAAGAACGAATTTAGATCAATAAACGTGTTCTTGAAAGATCAAGAATTAAACAAGTTCCTAAAGTCACCACTTGGAATCATTTAACGTGATAAAGAAACACTACACGCAATTAAAAATAAGATAAAGACTATCACCACCTAGCTTGGAACCAAAAATAAGGATAAAGAAGATAAAATAAAGAAAAATACTCTATTGTAAAACCAGGGCAAGCCTTAAAAACGTGAACTTCTTCTCTACAAGGCATGAGAACTCTTTATATAGGCCTAGGTTCTCTTCTTTGATGACTACAATTTCTATTCTAATAAAAAAATAAAATAACTAAAGACAAGGAAAGTAAAATCCCTATTCTACAAGGAAAATAAACTAGAATCCTCTAAAAGGAATAAAATAAATCCTATTTTAAGAATAGAAGAATCTTGGCTTCTTGAAATTAATCTTGAGCTTGTTGGACTTCTTGAAATTTAGTCCATATGTTTGAACATGAGCTCTAAATCATAATCTTGGCCAAAATTAAAAAATTTTAACATAGATTCTTTATTTTCATCATTCTCCCCTAGTTGAGAAAGACTCATCCTCGAGTCTAAAAACTCCA
This sequence comes from Nicotiana tomentosiformis, assembly GCF_000390325.3. Lineage (NCBI taxonomy): Eukaryota > Viridiplantae > Streptophyta > Magnoliopsida > Solanales > Solanaceae > Nicotiana > Nicotiana tomentosiformis. The sequence goes on from NC_090819.1 coordinate 54,149,882, forward strand.
CAAATAGCACGAGATTGGCAACTTCTATGATTTGGTTGAACTCATATTCAACAGGCACTAAGTCAAATTTTTCTAACCTATCAAAGAGTTTCATCGTGTTGTAACAAAGTTTAGCATGTGGCCGAACTAAATCTCACTTTCTCAATTGTAACTTTGTACTAATATTTCTGTAATGAATCCCCTTAGGTTGGCTTTTAAATACTAATCCATAATCATAAGTTACTTTCTTTGATTTTCAAGAATCTTGAACTTTTCCACGTCAATGTGGTGCTCATGGGATATGCACAAAGTAGATTTAGTACCACAAAAACCTATAAAAGAATCAAATTCAAGTACCTTTGGATCAAGCTTAGAGATCGAAGTATATCTTCTTGAGAATTCATCAGCAACAACGCTCTTATATTTAACTAGATCATAACCATTGATGGAATTTGTGTTAAGATTTCCTGTTTCTACATATGCTTGAAAATATTCATCCTTTGGAGGCACTAAAAAAGCTGGAACAAAATTAGAACTCAAATCCTCCATTATAGACTCCTTTTTAAGCAACCCTTCCTCCTTGTGTTTGCAAAATTTCATGGACTTTTTGATTAATGTAATATACTGCCTCGTTTGGAAGGATAGAATCAGCAATCAAATCAATATTATATTTTTGAGCATCTGTATTAGGTGAAAAGTTAAGTTCACATATGGGATGCTCCAACGGACCATCATCAATCTTCGGAGGTAAATCCTCAACTTGTGGATCTAGTTCATGCTCCTCTTCCTTGTGCTCTTCCATAGTAATACCAATATTCAAAAACTTTTCTCTATTGGTTGGACCAATTGTTTTTAATTTGGTCACAAAAGAATCATCCTTGGGCTTCAGATTTTTAGCAATTTCTTCGGGATTCAATGGTACTAAAATAATCTTACGCTCATCCTTTGTAAAAGAATATGTGTTAAGGTGTTCATCATATTTAGCACACCTATCATACACCCATGGTCTTCAAAGTATTAAGTGTCAAGAATCCATCTTCACTACGTCACACCAAATCTTTTCTTTATAGATCTTACCAATAGAAAACAATACTAGGCATAGATTTCGAATTTCGAGTACGTTAGCCCGAGTTGACTTTTGTTGACTTTTGGGAATTTCTTTAAAAATGGAAGCTTTACGGATTGGGATCGCTTCCTATGGCATGTTTGACTTCCTTCGATAATGTTTGGCCTGGATTTGCGTGATTGGAGGGCTGTAGCGAAGTTTTGATGCGATTCGAGATTGAAGACTAGCCCAGATGAGGTATGTACCTTTCCTAAGCTTGGATTTAGTGTATTTTCCCATTGACTATGATATCTGTATATGTTGGGGGTGACGTATATGTGAGGTGATGAACGTATGTGCGTGCACCGTGGTTATACATGATCCAGGTAGATCTTAGGCTAATATATGTCTTGTTTTGCTATCATGCTTCTTTGATATCGTGTTTTCACCACTTGTATGACTACATGAGCTATTATTCGTACCAAAAATCATGTCTAGGCTATTTTATTATTTGTTTAGACATGATAGGGTTATTTTTGTCATGTTGAGCTATTTTCTTTAGTTGTAGTCATATTTTTCAATAATGATATTATATTCGCATGGTATATCTCCTTCTCTATGCACTTTTGATACGTTATCTCATATTTTGTTAGTGGACTTGTGTGTGGCAAAAGTTGAGCTGATTTGTGGCACGTTGTTATACTCCGTGCGGTATTTTGATTATGGTACTGTGAGATGTTGGCATATTGAGACTTGAGGAAGGTGACGATTGATCTCGGGCCCTAGAGTCGTGTTGTTATTGATAGCGAGGTGATGCGTGCACCAAGCCCCATATAGGGTTGAGTCGTATTTATAGTGAGGTGACGCGTGCGCCAGGCCCCATATTGGGTTGACTGATATTGATTGTTGACTTAGATCCGATAAGTGTTTGGGCTAAGATCGGCCCCTCCGGAGTCACGTTATAACACATGTTACTTTGGGCCCTGTGAGTGCAGGCACACGCTATGTGCTTGGTGAGGGATTTATGTCAGGTACCCGTACAATACTGAGTTTCTATGTGTGTGTCATTCAGGGACATTGCGCACTGTGGGAGTGCTAAGAGTTTGACTGAGGTGTAATTATGCTAGGCACTGTAAATGTGCTGAGAATTTTTTATACTTGATGATTTAACTATGAAATTGTTGATATGGCATATGTGTTTGACATGTAGGTATAGAGTTATATTTTCCTCATGCTATTTGGTATTTGATGTCTCTACTTGATGTATAGAGCTTGAAATCACGGTTTACCCTGCTAAATCTCTATCTAAGTGATTTATGTGGAAAAAGCTAATGCCTTGACTGATATTTCTTGAAAGCATACATATTTCTCTTCTTATTGTGCTAGAGTTGAACCTACTATTATTTGAGTTGTTTTCCCCTATATGTTATTATCCTATTGTTATTGTTGTTGTTTGTTGTGGAAATTGAGCATTGGACCTTGCCAAGCTCGCCACTATTTTTCACCCGAGGTTAGGCTTGCTGCCTATTCAGTACATGGGGTTGGTTATACTCATACTACAATATGTACTTCATGTGCAGATCCAGGTGTTGTGTTTCATGATAGTTGCTCGTGATCCGGATCTGAACTAGTTGGAGATTTCAAGGTAGCACTCTTGTTGCATTCGCAGTCCTTGAAGTCCCTTTCCTTATTTCATTATTATCATTGTTTAGTCTTTGGGACAGTATTGTATGTCATTCAGACCTTGTATTTACTTATTTTATAAAGCTCACGTACTTGGTGACACCAGATTTTGGGGTCGTTCTCAGTGACTTTATTTATTTATACTATTCTTCTATTATAGACCATTTCTTATTATTATTGAAGTTTATTTCTGCACATTTGTTGTTGGCTTGCCTAGCAAGCTGTGTTAGGTGTCACCACGACTTCGGTGGGATTTTGGGTCGTTACCAGTTATTTTGAGCATTTGTATTTTGTTCGATGGTTCAAGGGAATGAGTAGCTTTGTATGATGTATTATGACTTGTGTGCATCATCGGTTTTGGTTTTCGGGTGCTTCAGAGTTGAATTCGAAGAATGATTCTCATTTTAGAAGCTTTAAGTTAGAAGAATTGACCAAGTTTGATTTTGTGTATATTTGACCCCGGATCGGAGTTTTGATGGTTTCGTTAGGTCCGGATGGTAATTTTGGACTTGGGCGTATGCCCGAATTTGCATTTGGATGTTCCTAGAAGGTTTCAGCACTATTTGAAGATTTGGAAAGTTCATAGGTTTGGCCGAAAGTTGAGTTGGATGTAATGGGCTTCGGATTGTTGTTCTGGGAGTTGGAATAGGTTTGATATGTCATTTGGAACATGTATGCAAAATATGGATTTGTTCCAGATTGATTAGGATTCAATATGATGCTTGGTTCGAAGCTTGAAGTTTATGAACTTAAGAGATTGATCTTGATCGATTTCGATTCGTGGGTTTGATGTTATTATGTGTGATTTGAGGCCTCGAGTAGGTCCGTAATATGTTTTGGGACTTGTTGGTATGTTCGGATAGGGTCCAGAGGGGATTGGGTGAGTTTCGAGGTGGTTTCGAACCATTTCTAGGCCATTTTTAGTTACTGGTTTTTGGCTATAGGGATGTGCATCGCGATCGCGGACTTTGGGCCGCGTTCGCGAAGAGCAAATTACTGTTTGGGCGTTGTGAATCTCGATCGCGGAAGCCATGCTCGCGCAGAGGAATTTCTACTGTCACAGGGCTAACTTTGGAAGCTTATATCTTGCAATCTATAAGGAATTTGGAGATGATCCAAAAATGAAAGTTATAGCCCTTTGTGTCTAGTTTTGCGAAAATCAAATCGCTTGTCATTTGAAGCTTTTTACAAAAGCTTATGGCCATTATACTAGAGGTTGTCTGGAAGAGTTGGGCAAGCTTGTTGGAATTGGTTCATCGCGATCGCGGGTGAATGGCCACGATCACGAAGAGTAAAACTGTGCTGGAATTTTTATGAATCACGATCGTGAGCTTGGAGACCGCGATCGCGAAGAAGGACCTCTGGCTATGCAATGAAATATCCAATTTTAGGATTTTGAGTTCATTTTCTCTACTTTTTGAGTTCTTGGAGCACAAGTAAGGCGATTTTGGAGGAGATAAACATCCAAATCATGAGGGTAAGTAATTTTATCTTTGTTTTGACTATATATTTTGTTTTTCCATGGATTAATTACAAATAAATCAAGGATTTGAAGAGAAAAAATTGGTGGGTTTTGACTTGAACTTAAGAGAATAAATTTTGGGGTTCTAAACATGAAATTGAGGTCCGCTTTGGATGAAACTTATATGGTTAGACTCGTATTCAAATGGGTTGTCGGAATTTTTGAGTTTTGTTGGGTTCCGAGATGCGGGCTCGGGTTGAATTTTTGGTTGACTTTGGGTTTTGACTAAAGATTCAACCTTTATCGCTTGGGTTGGTTTCCTTTGGCACTATTTGATGTTTTTGAGTTGCTTTTGGATAGTTTCGAGCCGTTCGGAGGTTGATACGCGCATGATGATATTTCTAGAGTGGTGTTTGGCTTGCTCAGTATTTGTTTTGGCTTGCTTGAGGTAAGTATCTTTTCTAAATATGGTTGAAGCACTTGTTGCCTCAATTATTTATGATAGCTACGTGCTATGGGTGCGCATATGTGTGGGGTTTGATCCATGTGTGAGCACTGGGGTATTTATCCATGTTCGGGGTAGCGCTCAGGCTCTGATATGCCTAGAATTGACTGTTATGCTTTAAGCTATGATGTTTCTCATACTTGTAACCTTGTTGTGAACTATTTGATCCATGTTTGAGGATTACTTAGAGGCCAGTGCCCTGAATGAACTTGATAATTGATATTTTTATGATGAATGGCCGATTTGGAGCTATGATAGCACACTTTGCACATGCCTACACTTTACCATGTCATTATACCAATCTAAGAGATTAAAATTTGATATGCATTCATCATATACATGTATTATTGTATATTTACTTCTGTGCGATATTATTTGGACAGTATGCTTGTGACCATGCCGGGCGGATTGTATTGTTATGCCTGACCATGCCGGGCAGATTTTATTGTTATGTATGTGACCACTTCGAGCGGATTGAGGTAATATGCTTTTGACCACGCCAGGCGAATTATATTATTATGCCTGTGACCATGTCAGGTGAATTGTGTTGATATGCCTGTGACCACGCCGAGCGGATTATGTTGATATACATATGACCATGTTGGACGGATTATATTTTTATGCCTGTGATGACACTGGACGAATTGTGTTGATATGCCTGTGACCACACCGGGCGGATTGTGTTGATATGCCTGTGACCAGGCCGGGCAGATTGTGATATAGCCTGTGAGCACGCTAGGCAGATCCATTATATTGATCATATGACTACGCCGGGCGGATTATGATATTGAGTCTGTGACCATGCCGGTCTGGTAGCACGTTGAATTGGTTGTGCTTGCATGTGGATAAGGATCCATTCCCGTAGGGTCACCCTCTCATGTTTCTCTCTTGATGGTGTACACGTGGATTGTGAGAAACCGACGGGTTTCTGGTTAATATGAGCTCTGGGAGAGCTGGTTATGCTTATTTGGATCAGGTTGTATGCTGCAACAGGCCTTATTGGCTTATTGTTATTTGGATCGGGTTGCGCGCCGAAATAGACTAATATTTGGCTATTGCATTTCATATTTACTTACAATATCCTTGACTGTTTACCTGATTTACTTGCATATCTTCCTTATATGATGGAGTGTTGACTGAGTAGAGCATTTTAAAATAAAGAATTGTGAGCACCAAGGTGGTTTTACTTGTGATTTTCCAGATTTGATCATATATTTGTTATATACTCGTGGAATTTATAAACTGTACAGGTGATAGCGATTATGATTTATAGTTCTTGCTTCTATTACCTCTCTGAGGTTAGTTAGGATACTTATTGAGTACGTGGGGTAAGTTGTACTCATACTACACTTCTACACCTTGCATGCAGATCTTGGAGTTGTTGTTGCTGTGTATGGCGGGAGATGGCATTGAAGATGTACCCATGTTCCAGTTATGGCTGTCACTTGTCCTTGGTAGCTTTAGATTCGAAATTTTATTCATGTACATTCCAAACAGATGTTGTAATTATTTCATTTCACTTTTGTTAATCTAAGTCTTAGTAGCTCATGAATTGTACTATCAGTCATTGGGTTGTTGTATAAAAGTTCAGTTAATCTCATTTGGATTGTGTTATTGTTAATTGGCTTACCTAGTGAATTGGGTTAGGTGTCATCACGACTAGTTGGATTTTGGGTCGTGAGAAGTTGGTATCAGAGCTCTAGGTTCATAGGTTCTACGAGTCATGAGCAAGTTTCTAGTAGAGTCTTGTAGATCAATATGATGACGTCCGTACCTATCTTCGAGAGGCTACAGGCATCTAGGATAAACTTCTCATCTTTCTTTCCTCATCGTGCAGTGTTGATTCAGCTTGAAATGTATCTCTTTGAATTTTTTCCACTCACTCATATGTTATGTGAGCGCTCAGTATTAGTTGTGCCTCGATGGCTTGTGATGTCATGGATGAGGTGTAAGAGGTGTTCTTTATTTTGTGAAGGTGGGCCAATTTGGAGGACTTGAGGTCAGGTTCAGACCGCAGTGTGGGCTCGGTGGTTTCGATGGTATGAGAATGTGCTTTTGGACTTATATGACTGGTAGTGTCCCTATGAATGGAATTTATGCTCGGTGAGTGGTTGGATGGCTATATGATGAGTATGATGTGACTATGGGATGTGTCCAGATGACTTTGATGAGACGAGAAGGGTTGCTTGGAATGTGAAAAGGACTATTAGGTGCTTGATTTCTTTCTCGATGTGTTGTACAGTCTCGAGTTATGAGTGTGTTGAGGGATCTTTCATGTTGTCCAGTTATGGGATGAAATAGATTCTTATGTCTTGTTGACAAGTTCAGAATCGAGAAGATTAAGTAATTGTGTAGTAGTTGTGGCCATGAAAGGGCATAAAGAGATGCTAGTATGAGGCTAAGCAGGTACCTGTCTCCTGCAGAATGTTCTGAGGTTGTGTGATCCTTATGATGTTTGTGTGGGGAGTTTCTTTCTACCAGTGGGTTACATATGTTTCAATTTGAGCTTGGATCACTTGAGGAAGTTGACTTGACTTTGACAAGAATGAATGTGTGTTTAGAAGAAGATTTGAGGTATTTTATGATTAGTGCTACATAAGTTCATGAATAATTTTGTTGAATTGTAGTGTGGGATTATGGCAGTAAGGATGTAAGGGTATTGTGGGTTATCAGATGTTGTGATCTATAGCTTTGAGCTAAGTGGAGGAGTCTGCTATCTATGAATGGATTGCATGGTTATGTCTTATATATTAGTTTTGGCCTGAGGAATGCTTGTGGATCGGTTATAACTTGAAGAGGTTGATTTCAAGGGTGACTCGATTAAGAAAATTTCTAGATGCATGATGTATTACACCTTATGGATATATGAAGTCTTGGAATGGTTTAGGTTTGCTGTTTGTGATGGATGTAAAGTACTAAGAAAATGGAGTCACTCGGTTGCATTAAGGTGTGGTTATTTCTTTGGGTGTTAGTGTGCTAATAGGGCACAAGTTATTCGGCTCATTTTGGTGGTGCGTTTGAGATTAGAATAGGGTGGATTACTCTCGAGAATGGTTCAAATGAGTTCAAGATTCATACGTGGCATTTGAGGAATTTCCCCGGATTTGTATATGGTTAAGATCTGAGATTTGCATTGGATGGTGTCGAGACTCGCGGTATTTCTATATTATTATGGATTTTACATTTCAGTATCAGAAAGGTAAAAGGAACAACTTTAAATTCACATAAGGTCCCTTCAGTGTGGGTATCTCGGATGTGGTATTTTGAGTGCTTAAAAGGGAATACGGTAGCTTATGGACTTTTAGGATGATGTGGTGTCATGCTAGGATCTCTTGTGGTGAGATTTTGTTGAGGGTCATGGTGTTCTGGCAAAGAGAAGTGTTAAATTGAAGGCAGTTTGGATGGAACTCATAGAAATAGATCAGCTTGGTAGTGGTTTAGATCGGCATTGTAATGTGAATGGTCGGTTCTTTTGGTTCTTATGATCTGGTGAGGCTTTACAAGTGTTTTGTGGCAATATTCTTGAGTTTTGGCAAATTACGCGTCTTGGTTGAGTTATAGGAATTCAGTGCTGATGGCTTGGTTATGTGCAAATGGATTTCGAAGTGTTCTCGATGATTTCTGCCATGGCTTGAGATGGATATTTGCTACCGACATAAGGAGTATGTTGCGTATTGTGATTTTCTCCTAAATGGGATCCAGTGGAAAGTTTCTAGTGAATTTAGTATGTATTCTGCAGATGACTTAGAGTCGATAAAGGGGTTATCATTTTTTTCTACAGTGGCATGATAGATGTGGTACGGCATAAGGTATTGAGATTTTCATATACAAGTTTGCGGTTTAGTATCGAAGGGAAGGTCATGAGGTTTAGACCTCATAGACAGTTTCAGATGTTTAGAAGAATGTTGTTATTATTTGATATCACCGGAGGTGAGTGTGCATTTCAGAAGGCGCACTATGTTTTGACTTACTGATGCTTTATTGGTATCGCGGTACTCACCTAGTTGATCAACTGCTAATGTTCAGATCTTTCTATGTGGCAAAGAAGGATTATAGGAGTAATTCTCGCAAGATGATTGTGCATGAGAGATGTGTCATCATTTTAGTGATCGAGTCGGGATCAGATGTGGAGATTTTTTTTGTATTCTCGTGATTTGGAGACCAGAAGTCTTAGAGGCTGAATATTTCTTGGTCACGGACTGTGAATATATTGCCAAAGTTAGCCAGCTAGGACTATGTGTTATGGTTAGGTTATTGTGGACTTTTAAAGGGTTATTTATGTATTTGAGGATTTTCGGAGTTGAGGCCCATTGGTAGGCCTAATGAGGATGTGTATTGTATACCGGGTCGGGTTTGTTGACTCAGCACTACTATTATTGAGGGGTATGTCATTCGGTTAGAGTTGAGCTTTTTCGTGTTCTAATATGTTCTATGTGTTACTCTTCTATGCTACGATGGGTTATGATCGGTTGGGTATTTTCACACATGGGGCGTTCGGGTCTTGTGGTGAAATTTGAGCGAGATGGTTCTTGGGGCGTTGAATGATTGATTGCGCCTTGGTTATGGTCTTTTCGGGTTGTGGTATATTATTCTATTCATTTCTCCATGGTTATGGTCATGCACTTAGTGTATTTGATGTTGATTTGCGTATGGTTGTTGATTTTGAGCATTATGATTCAAGGTATTTCATGTGGACTGGTGTTTGGATTGGGTCAGGCATTGCAAGTGGAGTTATGTTGGGTAATGATCCTTTAGGTTGATTTCGTGTGTCTTGATTCTCCTTGTGTGATGGGTTTACAGTGTTGTGCTCGTGGTGATACCTGTTGAGCTTGCAGAACGGTTATCTCGTTTGAGTCATTTTCCATGTTTGAGTACATTTGAGATGTTGCTTATTGGTGCACGGATTGCATGGTTTGTGGCTTTAGGTTGTACTAGTGTAGCATGTTATTAGAGCAACTGTAATTGATGGGATGACATCATTAGACCTGGAATGGGTGCTATCGGATTTGATTACGGTATATTTATAAGGATAATGTCACTGATCAACTTAGAATTTGGCTATGGTTCTTGTCGGACGAGAGTGAGCTCCATGACTTGTTGATCTGATGAGTGTTTATGAGTTTCTGTGTATTTCATTCACCATTGGCAATGTACGGAGGTTTGGAACAAGGTTTTAGTTGATATGAGGTTTGTTACCGGTACGAGATTTGTTTTGGACAACTATTATGGTCTGAAGTTATCGCTGTGAGTATCTGAGTTATGTGATATATCATGTGATTACATCTTGGGTTATGGTTATTGCTTGGTATAGCTTGTTCAGACTTATACAACATGTAGACACAAGATTCGGGTCTTGTAATGAATTTCAGATGTTGGGAATTGGGTTCCAAGGTTTATGGACTAAAGTTGAAAGAAGAATCTTCGGTTATGTTGATTTGATGACTTATATGGAATGGAATGACGTGGGATCACCCCCGGGTATGTGCATGGTATGGTTACATAGTGATTTGATTGCTTTGGAATGACTCTTGGCATGTTCGAGGACGAATATATGTTTAAGTAGGGGAGAATGTATGACCCGACCAGTCATGTTGAGCATTTGCTTTCCATTCAATGGTTCGAAGGCATGAGTAGCTTCGTATGATATATTATGACTTGCGTGTATCGTCGGTTTTGGTTTTCGGGTGATTTTGAATTGATTTGGAAAAATGATTCTCCTTTTAGAAACTTTAAGTTGGAAGAGTTGACCAAGTTTGACTTTCATGTATTTGACCTCGGATCGGAGTTTTGATGGTTCTGTTAGGTCCGGATAGTGATTTTGACTTGGGTGTATGCCGGATTAGCATTTGGATGCTCCTAGAAGATTTCGGCACTATTCGGCGAAAGTTGGGCAATTTAAAGGTTTGGACCAGAGTTCACTTTGATGTTATCGGGTTCGAATTATTGTTCCGGGATTTGGAATAGGTTTGATATGTCATTTGGAACTTGTATGCAAAATATGGATCCATTCCGGATTGGTTAGGCTTGAATCGGACGCTTGGTTCGAAGTTTGAAGTTTATGAACTTAAGTGATTGATTTTGATCGATAATTCATGATTTTGATGTTATTATGTGTGATTTGAGGCTTCGAGTAGGTCCGTAATATGTTTTGGGACTTGTTGGTATGTTCGGACGGGGTCCCGAGGGGCTCGGGTGAGTTTCGGGGTGGTTTCGGACCATTTCTAGGCCCTTTTAGTTGTCGACTTTGGGCCGCATTCGCGAAGAACAAATTTCTGTTTGGGCATTGTGAATCGCGATCGCGTAGAGGAATTTCTACTATCACATGACTGACTTTGGAAGCTTATATCTTGTAATATATAAGAAATTTGGAGATAATCCAAAAATAAAAGTTGTAGCCCTTTGTGTCTAGTTTTCCAAAAATCAAATCGTTTGTCCTTTGGATATTTGTACAAAAATATATGGCCATTATAATAGAGGCTATCTGGAAGAGTTGGGCAAGCTTGTTGGAATTGGTTCATCGCGATCGGGGGGCATGGACACGATCGCGCTGGGTAAAAATTATGCTGGAATGTTTTTTAATCGCAATCGCAAAGAAGGACCGCTGGCAGTGCATTAGAACATCCAATTTTGGGATTTTGAGTTCATTTTCTTCATTTTTTGAGTTCTTGGAGCACAAGTAAGGCGATTTTGGAGGAGATACACACCCAAATCATGAGGGTAAGTAATTTTATCTTCCTTTTGATTATATATTTTGATTTTCCATGGATTATTATGCCTAAATCAAGGATTTGAAGAGAAGAAATTGGGAGTTTTTGACTTGAACTTTAGAGAATGAATTTTTGGGTTTTGAACATGAAATTAAGGTCGGATTTGGATGAAACTTATATGGTTAGATTCGAATGGGTTGTCGAAATTTGTGAGTTTTGTTGGGTTCTAAGATGTGGGCCCAGGTTGACTTTGGGTTTTGATTAAAGATTCAACCTTTATCGCTTGGGTTGGTTTCCTTTGGCACTATTTGATATTTTTGAGTTGCTTCTGGCTTGTTTCGAGCCGTTCGGAGGTTGATACGGGCAGGATGGCATTTCTAGGGTGGTGTTTGGCTTGCTCAGTATTTGTTTTGGCTTGCTTGAGGTAAGTATCTTCTCTAAACTTGGTTAAGACACTAGTTGTCTGAATTATTTGTGATAGCTACGTGCTATGGGTGCGCATATGTCTGGGGTTTGAGCCATGTGCGAGCACCGAGGTATTTATCCATGTTCGGGGTAGAGCTTAGGTTATGATATGCCTAGAATTGACTGTTAAGCTTTAAGATATGATTATGATATGCCTAGAATTGACTGTTAAGCTTAGATAATGATATGCCTAGAATTGACTATTAAGCTTCAAACGAGTTGTGGAACAAAAGTTGGCAAAGGTCATCACAAGTTACATTTACAAATATGCTGAACATTAGGTCAAATGTAGCTGAGCGTTTCTCCCAATGTACTTAGACTTACGGGATGATCCACCTACCAAATTAAATATCTACGAGTCTAGTTTCCAACGGAGTAAACCGTTCATTGATACAACATTGGAGTAGAAAAACATTCACGTTTTTGGAAGACTGCGCAGACTGGTAGGTGACAAGTAGGTGCATCACCTACTTACCACAAGGAGAGGCCTCAATTAAAAGCTGCTAAAGTGACTAGAGAAGGGCAGACCAAGCACATCAGTTTGAACCCCGGCAACTCCTCCCCAAAAACCCACACAAACCCTAGGTGATTTCGGGTGATACAATGTGATTCTAGTGCCGAAAACACTGGACAGATTGCTAGTTTCTCTCTCATTCTTTTAGCTGCATTGGGGGACTGACTTTCGATGAAGAAGTATTAGGTTTAGTAGGTTCTACTCAGTCCAAGGTAAGTATATGCTTCTCCATCCCTTATCTATGCTTCTACGAGTTGTAACTCGATCGTAAAGACTAGACCTAGCGAGTTTCGAAAGAGTAGTATGGTATTTGTTGTTGCGTCACTGTTGGCTGGTTGTGAACTTGTTCTTAAGTTGAATTCATGGCTGGTTTATAGGATAATAGGCTTAATTATGTACTGTCGCTTGTGTTGCTCGATTTAAAAAAAGAGATAAGTCAGAAATGTGTTTTAGTAAACTGAAAAATTAGTTTTGAGTTGCTGAACATATGGGACTGTTATGGGGTCATTTTAAAGTTGTATTGTGGCTGAAAATTAGTAGGGATTATTGAATATTATGCAGTTGATGTTGTTGATAAATTCTGGAAGGAAGAAAGAGTTTAAAACTATAATGGTTTAATCACAAACCGAGCTTGTCGCTCGTTATACTATTGTTTGAATTGTTCTTATGTTGTTGAGGAGTTGAATGGATAGGATTAGTTATTGATATTGATGATGTTGTTGTTTTGTATTCGGAGAAGTGAGGAAATATAGGGGAAGTGCTGCCTAATTCTCTGTAAGAGAGCTAATAGCTTAGAAATGTGTTTTGAGTTCTTCCATAGTATTAACCATAGTTCATACCTTCATGTAGGTTGAAGTACAACGGGCATTGTATATTGAGTCATTATCAACAATGGTATGTCAAGGCTATCTCTTCTTTCCTTTTGTCATGATCCATATGATACAAATGAAACGAGCAAACGCCCAACTTTCACAAATGACTCTATTTTTAGAAGTACTAGGGGTGCCTATATTTTTGATTCCCCATGTGTCCTATTATTATATTGTTCGTTCATGGGTCTCAGAAAATAAGTAAGTTGATAAAATTTATTACATGATATTAACCGAAGGCATATTGATCTTATTACATTCTGAGAGATCTTATTGACTTACTTCATTATGCATTGCATTCATTTATACGTGTACATTGACCTATGAACAGATGGCTTTCTATACGCATATATCATATGTATATGGGGTGTGGGGAAAGGTTTCGGCTTTATATATGCACCACCACCTGATCAGTTGGTATACGTTGATGATTTCGCCAACTAAGGCCGAGATGATATGATGGGATGCCCTCAGAGGATTGATGATGTTATGTACGCATATACCTATGCATGATATGATATTTATACGCATATGCATGATATTATAAATATTTCATGATGCTCTGAGCTATTCAGACTTACAGGTTGAGTTCTTTACTCCAAGTTTCATTCATGTCTTTTATATACTCTGTACTTTATTTGTACTGACGTCCCTTTTGCCTGGGGATGCTCTGTTTTATGCCGCAGGTCCTGATAGACAGGTTGGCAGTCCTCCTAGTAGGCTATCAGCTCAGCGGAAGGTGTTGGTACACTCCACTTGCTTCAGAGTTACCTATTTGGTCAGTATACTTTGGACATGTATTGATTGGTATGGTGGGGCCTTGTCTCGACCTTTGTGATGTTTATATACTCTTACAGGCTTGTAGAAAGATGTCATATATAATAATTATTGTATGGCCTTGTCGTCCTATGTTTTGAGTGTATAAATGATCATTTCGGTCTTATATGCCCGTATGTCACATGTATAAGTTTGTATACCATGTTGGGTCGTCCTATGTTGAGTATTCCCTTATGTTTTATCCTGGTTATCCCATGATGGACTTTCCGGCTCATTTACCCATGATAGTATTATAAGAAAGATATGTTACGTAGGTACTCGATTGAGTAAGGCACTGGGTGCCCGTCGCGGCCCATTGGTTTGGGTCATGACATACCTCTAGTTTACTCTCTCGTTGTTTATCCTATATGCATAAATCTAAGTCCTTTAATGCTTCCTCAATACTGTTCATATTAAGAATGACAACCAAATCTCATCTCATACAATGGAACTTTTATCCATCTATTGTTGATTCACCTTAATGTTGATCTGTAATCTACCATAATACATTGTCACTAGGCTGACGTCTCATTGAGGAACATCTGAAGTTATTTTCTTGATCCACCTAGGGATGATACTATACTTCAATAACCGTATTTCATAGCATCCCACATGATTCATCTTATGCGGGGTATTCTAATCCCGTGCAATTCATGAAATCCCTTCTCATTGAATCATTACTCAATCGAAGGCCTAAACATCATCCTCTTCTCAATCACAATTACACCCTTATTCTACTTCCAGGGTAACATTCCATCATTTCTAAGTGCTCTTAGTCTTAGACTCCTCTGAGTTCATTCAGGCTAGAGAGCCTTCTATAACTTACAGAAACGATGAGCTCTCTTGTTTTGATAGGCTTAATCCTGAGGCCTTACCTATTCTTGTCACCTTCTCACTCGCATTTTCTTATCCTTACTCCTATCTACCTAAAACCTTGTCACTCTACCAAATTTTAGCTTGCGACCTACACATATCTATTTATACTACTCGCAACGTTTCTTTCACTTGATAGCATCATAGATCTCCTTTCGTTCCTTCTCAGTTGTCTTTAAATGTAAGTAATTACTTTTCCTGGTCGTTCTGCCACTTTTTGCATGAATACTTGACTTATCTTAGTGCCCACACATATTGGAATCCCATGCAACCATATGATCTTGAATTTTACTTTTGATTTTTTTTACTTCCCATTCATTAGCCCCGATAGGTGCCACTTTCTTCTGGAGTGCATACAATGTTGTAGTGAGACTATTGTTACAAGACCATTTCATCTCCAAGTTACTATGCTTAGGTTGCAGCCTTCTTCCTTATTTCCTCAGCTAGTCTTCCCAGTAGCACTCTCTTTTATTTTTATAACACTTATACGGAACCTTTAATTACCCCAACTCATATCTGAATATTTCTCAAGGATTACGATGTCATATCTGCGAGACCGAATTCACTATGTTAGAGTTCACTATGTTTAATCTTGCATGATCTGCTGATTTGTCTGTATCCTCTTGTAGCCATAACTAGGATCTTCCTAAATCAACTACTAACTACTCGTTGGTCCATTCTCATATCCATATTCATTTGAACTAGCTCCTTATGTATCAAGTGTTCATTTGCACTTATTTATCAATGACATAAGGTGTTGAATCCTTACTACCTCTCTCCGACATCGTGCTTGCATAATGTTCTAGAGTCGCGACATATCGGTAGGATCTGAATAAATACAACCTCACCCCTTTCGCCTTTTTACCACATTATTTCTTTACCATTCCATAGTGTCACGACCCAAATCGGAGGACTGCGATGGGAACCTGGTGCCTTACTCAACTGAGTACCAACGTAATGTATCTTTCTTATTACACCATCATGAGTAAATGGGCCAGAAGGGCCGTCATGAGATAACCAGAATAAAACATAAGGGAATACTAGACATAGGACGACCCAGCATGATATAAAAACTTATACATGTGACATACGGGCCTATACGACATGATCATTTGTACATTGAAACCATAGGCCGACAAGGCCATACAAGTATTTATATACATGACATCTATCTACAAGCCTCTAAGAGTATATAAATGTCATAAAGTTTGGGACACGGTCCCGCCATACTAATCAATACATATTCGAATCATATTGACTAAATAGGCAACTCCGGAGCAAGTAGAGTGTACCAATACCTTCCGCTGAGCTGATAGACTACTAAGAGGACTGTCAACCTGTCTATCGGGACCTGCGGTCATGAAATGCAGCATCTCCAGGTAAAAGAGACGTCATTACAAATAAAGTACTGAGTATGTAAGGCATAAAAAATCAGTATGTAAATGACATGAATGAAAGATGCAGTAAAGGACTCAACCTTTAAGTCTGAATAGCTCTGCGAACCATAAAACAGTTATAATGTCATGCATATGTGTATAAATGTCATATCATGTATGGGTATATGTGTACATAACATAATCAAGCTTCTAAGTTCATCCCATATACATATAATATAGGCGTATATAATGCCATTTGGTCATGGGTCAATGTACATGTATCAATGAATGTATTGCATAAGAAGTAAGTTGATAAGATCTCTCGGATCATACGATCAATATGCCTTCGGTTAAACTTTATCAACTTACGTATTTTTTTAGACCCATGAACAAACAAAAAAATAATAGAACACTTGGGGAATCAATAACATAGGTATCCCTAGTACCTCTATGAATAGAGTCATTTGTAAAAGTTGCACTTTGCTCGTTTTGTTTGTATCATATGGATCACGCCAAAAGGAAAGAAGGGATAACCTAAACATACCTCATGTCGTCAACACAATCCAACAACGATCTCGTCATAACTAGTACGTCAATCCTATAACAAAGGAATGTATATGTGAACTTAGATGATGCTAGTATATCACTTACATCAAATGATAATTCGGTTCAGAATTGGAATGGACAACATTTCCCTTATTCTTTAACAACAACAACTACAACCTCTTTTAATCCCTTTAAATTCAAATCATCAACACCTAAGAATATACACCAAGACATCCCAATAAATGCTTCTTATATGGTACCTTATACACTTCTTTCTTCCAACTTCAAGAAGCATGTCAATAATAACACAACAACAACCTCAAGAACATGTAGGAGAGATGAAATCTTACCTTAATAAACTAGGACCTACCAATTATGCTTTAAACAGTCATGCCATAAGCAGCTACGACAAGCTAATCTATGAGAGATGGAGGGATAAATTCTCTATTATGATTTTGCTGCCCACGTTTTGCCCCATCAAAAGATAGAAAATTTATGAAAATAAAATCCCAAAGTTGCCTCTCAATCACTCACGTTTTTGTGCTTTTAAGGGTAGGTTGTGATGCTTGTTAATAATATACATGTACTGAAATGAAACTTTAAAGTTTGCTGATACTTAGTGGGTTGTGGGACCCACATAATAATCATTTAATAAGAAAAAGAAGCTTGGCCATGGAGCAACCACCAAGATATACCTATCCATGGAAAATGAGTCATAAGGTGGAGATTTGTGTAGTCCCACGTGGACTCCATAATTATCCCCTATTTTGGACACTTGTCTTCCACTAATCCCTAATTGCATCCTTGCATTTAACTAATTATCCATATAATTAATTTCTAAATCTCATTTCACTTAAATACTAATATACTTCATATACCTTACTATCAAGGCTATGTGGTATAGTACTAGTCCATAAATATGGGGTATTATAGCTTGGACCGTATTTTATTCCAAAATGTCAAACTTTGACCAGCCTCATTTTCCTCAACTCGTTTACCATCTGACCTTCACGACACTTACTTATCACTTGTTTGAAATAGCATAATATTTTTAACCTCCAAAATAATCTTGTACTTGAACTTATGTAACATATCTTATGATAAATCCAACGTACAAAAGTACGGGATGTAACATCGACGTAATATAGTGGGGTGTAACATCGACGTAATACTACAGGGTGTAACACATAGTTACCTGAACCACTCAACCCTTACTTAATACAACATCACACCATTTTCCCCCCTTAAGGGGAGTACTAAGATTTAGTGCTACGACGATCTACATATAGATATTTTACCTCTTCATCTTTGGCATCTTTTCACATCATCAATGACCCTTACTCGTAACCCTTTTGTACAAGGGATAACTGATTTTCTAATGCACAAGGGTGACACCTAGTGTAACTGGCACACTTAGTCCTTAAGCTTAACTCTTCTCACAGAGCGTGCTTTAGGCAAGCGTCTTCGTGAAAGACCTTTAAAGGTTATTCTTTTGTTGTCTATTCTATTATTTCCAGAATGCAATCTCTGATATTGTCATGATGTTGACTATTATCAAATCCAATAGTACAAGGGACAACAAAAGAATAACCTTTAAAGGTCATTCAAGAAGACAATTCCCTAAAGCAAGCACTGTGAGCAGAGTTAAGATTAAAGGATTAAGTCTGCCAGTTACACTAGGTGTCACCCTTGTGCATTAGAAAATCAGTTATCCCTTGTACAAAAGGGTTACGAGTAAGGGTCATTGATGATGTGAAAAGACGCCAAAGAGGAAGAGGTAAAACATCTATATGTAGATCGTCGTAGCACTAAATCTTAGTACTCCCCTAAAGGGGGGAAGATGGTGTGATGTGGTATTAAGTCAGAGTTGAGCGTTCATGTAACTATGGACTGGTAAAGCAAGAATGTGGTAAAAAGGCAAAATGGATGAGGTTGTATTTATTCAGATCCTACCGATATATCGCAATATGTCGCGACTCTGATACCAAGTTTGGCACGATCCAAACCGCAGGCCCGCGACTGGCACCATGTGCCTTACTCAACCAAGTACCAACGTAACATATCTTTATTATCATACCATTATAGGTAAGGGTTTCAGAAGGGATGTCATGAGATAACCAGAGTAAAACATAAGGAAATACTCGACATAGGGCAGCCCAACATGGTATACTAACTTATACATCAGACATACATACCTATAAGACCGAAATGATCATTTGTACACTCAAAACATAGGCCGACAAGGCCATACAATCATCCATATACAAAGACATTTGTCTACAAGCCTCTAAGAATACATAAACATCATAAAGGTGGGGACAGGGCTATGTCATACCAATAAAAACATGTCCAAAGCATACTGACCAAATAGGCAACTCCGGAGCTAGTGGAGTGCACAACTTCCATTGAGCTGAAAGCCTATTAGGAGGATTGTCAACCTCTCTATCAAGACCTGCGGGCACAAAACGCAGCGTCCCCCAGGCAAAAGGGATGTCAGTACAAATAAAGTACCGAGTATGTAAGGCATTAAAATCAGTATGTAAAAGGCATGAACGAAACATGGAGTAAAGGACTCAACCTGTAAGTCTGCATAGCTCTGTGAACCATGAAACAGTTATAATGTCATGCATATGCGTATAAATGTCATATCATGCATAGGGATATGCGTACATAACATCATCACTGAGGGCATCCCATCATATCATCTCGGTATCTGTGGGCCAAATCATCACCGTATACCAGCTGATCAGGTGGGGGTACGTATATAATGTCATCTGGTCATGGGTCAATGTACATGTATAAATGAATGCAATGCATAATAAGTAAGTCAATATGATATCTCGGGATGTCATGAGAACAATATGCCTTCGGTTAATATCATGAAATAAACTTTGTCAACTTACGTATTTTCTCAGACCCATAAACAGACAATATAATAATAGGACACATGGAGAATCAATAACATAGGCACCCCTAGTACTTCTCTGAGTTCTTAATACGTTCCGAGCAATTCTTAAAATAACTCAACTCAATCTACCATAGCATAAGGAGACTCAAAATCAGTGCCGAGTAAAGGCTAAGTCCGCAACTTAAACTAGTAGCTCGTTTATGGAATTTGGGCAGCATCTCCCCTGTAACAAGGGCCTCCTATAATACCATATACCAACAACAACAACCAGAGCAATACAATAAGAACAACATCAACATTAAGGTACAAAATATTTCATTAACAAGTCATCAACATATCACGATGAGCGGCAAGCTTGGATTGAATCCCTTTAGCACCTTTCATCCCCATTATCATTCATTCTTGAACTTAGTAATATATCCAGTATAATAACCAATACCGTTTAAAGGATTTCCAACCTTGTACTCAATATCAACGTTACCCAAACTAGCCTAACACAAGATAATATCACTGTGGACAACTTCCAAGGGCTTTATAGCCATTTCTTTTCTAGTTGCCAATTTTCTCAACAAGATTGACATGTAAATCAACATAATCATACTAATAATATCATATCCAACTTATTTTTCGTAATTTCAAGCCACTTAAAGTTAATAAGAGCAACTTTCAAAATCAATCCATCAAGAACAATAACATCTCAAGCTAATCCAAGTATTATCTTGTAGTTTATCATCATAACAACTTAACCAACATACAAGCAAGATTAAGCACAATTAGTAGGATGTTATACTCACCTTATCCAGTAGAAAAAACTTGAAATTTCAGCCAAACACAGCCCACAATGTTCCTCAATGACAACACAACCTCATAGAGGTGTTGTTCTTTACTAGAACTAACGCTTGATGTTGAAATATGGTGTAATCACTTTGGAATCACTTCAAAACCTTGTGGTATCTGTTTAGGAGGGTTAGGGGGAGTGTAAGAATGAGGTCAAGTCGAAAAATTAGAAATAAAGGTCGATCAAATTGTTTTTAAAGTGAAGTAGGCCGACCACCACCTAAGTGGGTTCCATTGGGAGCCACTTGTGCAGTCTCGCAAAAATGTAAATATCTCTCCACTTCAATGTCATATCGACAAACGGTTTAATACGTTATAAACTATACTTATAGATCTTCAATTTTATATGTGGATAATCCTGTAATTCCAAGTATATTAGGAGAAAACCGCTGCTACATTTGACCTAATGTTCAGCACATTATGAATGTAACTTGTGATGACCTTTGCCGACTTTTACTCCACTACTCACTTGACTTCAAAACATAATACACGACTATCTTATGAATAACATAACACATAACATAGCTTCCTTATCATGTTAAGCATCCTAGTATCACCCCAAAAGTACATGTTATAACATTCCTAACTTGTCGACATTCGACGAAACTTATTTTCTTCAATTTGTTTAGCTTCCAAGCCTTTCAACCCTCTTGGTACTTGTTATCCATGATCTTACAGATTTGTAACCTCCATGGTATCATGATTAACTTACTTTATGTACTTTCAAAGACGATCTCATTTATGAGCTTACATCAATTGACTTAGGACGTACTCTCACGTTCGAAAACATAGGGTGTAACATTACGATATTGAGACTATGACCATGCTGGGTTGGTATCACGTTGAATTGACCGTTCTTACATGTGGATAAGGATCCATACCCCTAGGGTCACCCTCTCATATTTCTCTCTTGATGGTGTATACACGGATTATGAGAAACCGATGGGTTTCTAGTTGATGTGAGCTCTGGGAGAGCTGGTTATGGTTATTTTGATTGGGTTGCACGCTGCAACAGGCCTTATTGGCTTATTGATATTTGGATCAGGTTGCATGCCGCAATAGACTAATACATGGTTACTGCGTTTCATCTTTACTTGCAATATCCTTGACCTTTTACCTGAATTACTTGTATATGTTCCTTGTATGCTGGATTGTTGACTGAGTATGACACTTTAAAACAAAGAATTGTGAGCACCAAGGTGGTTTTACGTTTGATTTTTCTGATTTAATCATATATTTATTCTATACTTGTGGAATTTATAAACTGTACAGGTGATAGCGGGTATCATTTATAGTTCTTTCTTGTATTACCTCGCCAAGGTTAGTTATGATACTTATTGAGTACATGGGATCGGTTGTGTTCATACTACACTTCTGCACCTTACGTGCAGATCTTGGAGTTGTTGTTGATGTGTATGGCGGGAGCTGGCATTGAAGATGTACCCGTGTTCCAGTGATGGCTATCACTTGTCCTTGGTAGCTTTAAATTCGAATTCTGCTCATATACATTCCAAACAGATGTTGTAATTATTTTATTTCAGTTTTTTAAATCTAAGTCTTATTGGTTCATGACTTGTACTACCAGTTCTTGGGTTATTTGTATAAAAGTTCAGTTATTTTATTATTTATTTCTTATTAATCTCATTTGGATTATGTTATTATTAATTGGCTTATCTAACTGGTTGGGTTAGGTGCCATCACTACTAGTTGGATTTTGGGTCATGACAGACACATAGCCAAAACCACAAAGGAAAACAATATCATAAATTAAATTTAAGAACTCGTATCATAATTGTTGTAGAGAGCAACCCGATCCATCATTGTAACGACCGATCGGTCGTTTCGAGCATTTACACTTCGCACATTAGTTTGAGGGAATGAGTAGCTCTATATGATGTATTATGACTTATGCAAATTGTTGGTTTTGCTTTTCAGGTTATGCGGAATCGATTTGGAAGAATGAATTTCATGAATTATGCTTTAAGCTTTAAGATGAAAGAGTTGACCAAGTTTGACTTTTGGTGAATTTGACCCTGGAACGAAGTTTTGATGGTTCCGTTAGAACCGGATGGTGATTTTGGACTCGGGCATATGCCCGGATTTACACTTGAATGTCCCTAGAAGGATTTGGCACTAAATGGCGAAAGTCGGTTCATAAGTTTGACCGAAAGTTGACTTTGTGGATATCGGGTTAATATTGTGGTTCCGAGAATTTGAATAGCTTCGTTATGTCATTTGGGACTTGTGTGCAAAATTTGGGTTCATTACGATTTGATTTGATATTTTTAGGCGCGAGTTTTGGAAGTTCAAAGTTAATTCTAGTTCGACTTGAGGTGCGATTCGTCGTTTCGATATTGTTATGTGTTATTTGAGGCCTCGAGTATGTCCGTGTTATATTATGGAGCTTGTTGGTATATTCGGACAAGGTCCCAAGTTGCCCGGGTGAGTTTCGGACGAGGTTCAGATCATTTTCGTTTCATGTTGCATTGTTGTAGGTATGCTGGTTCTGGTGTTTCCACATCTGCGAAAGAATGGGCGCAGATGCGGACAGTTG
Organism: Nicotiana tomentosiformis; assembly: GCF_000390325.3. Taxonomy (NCBI): domain Eukaryota; kingdom Viridiplantae; phylum Streptophyta; class Magnoliopsida; order Solanales; family Solanaceae; genus Nicotiana; species Nicotiana tomentosiformis. Next base: position 54,173,021 of record NC_090819.1, read on the forward strand.
ATCGTAGAAGCACAAGTAGGCTTGGCTGGGAAATATCGCAGAAGCAGAAATTGGAGCTCATATGCGGCCCCATAGAAGCGAGGGCCTTGGGCGCAGAAGCGGGATGGAGCGCAGAAGCGCGTTTGGCTCCGCACCTGTGGTTGCGCAGGAGCGGATGGAGATCCGTAGGTGGGAGGAGTTGACTGGCTAGTGGAGTCCGAAGAAGCAGAGCTCGTGTCACAGAAGCGACGCCACAGAAGCGGCTCTTGTGTTCGCAGAAGAGGAATGACTGGGCAGAAGCTTTAAATCGAGGGTTTGGTCGTTTTGCTCATATTTTGAGATGTGAGACTCGGATTGAGGCGATTTTGGAGGTAAATTTCATCACAAGGATTAGGGTAAGTGTTCTACACTCAGTTTTGATTATTTTTTGTTATTTTATCTTTATTTTTGGTAATTGGAGTATGAGTTTTAAAGAAACAAATTGGGGGTTTTAGCCTAAAGTTTCATAGAGTGAGTTTTTGAGTTTCGCATGTCGATTCAGAGTCGGATTTGAGTGAAACTAGTATGGTTGGACTCATAATTGAATGGGTTATTAGATTTTGTTAGTTTCATCGGGTTCCGAGGTGCGGGTCTGGGTTGGGCTTTGGGTCGATTTCGTATTTTTGAGTAAGATTCGACCTTTATCATTTGGAATTGTTTTCTTGGGCTTTATTTGATGTATTTGAGTTGCTTTTGGCTAGTTTCGAGACGTTTGGAGGTCAGTATGCATGGGATGGCATTGCGGAGCATCGTTTGGCTTGCTTGGTATTGGATTTGGCTTGTTCGAGGTAAGTAATACTTCTAAACTTGGTGCTCAGGGTATGATATCCCGAATATCGTATTATGTGTTTGTTCTTGAGGTGACGCACATGCTAGGTAACGGGCGTGTGGGCGTGTACCGTGTGAATCGTAATTCTATTATTTATGTGGTACTGTGTAATTACCTGAGCTTATCTGTAACCACGAAATCTCTACGTACTAGAGCTATTGAGTTGTGATCGATGTTAGAAACCATGTCTAGGCTACATGCTTATTATGTTGGGGCCAACTGAGGACATTACTGTTGTTGAGTTATTTGCTTACATTGCAATTTTATACTCAGTTATGTTTATTCATTGCATATCATATCTCAGTCGCTGTTGTTATTTATTGATACATCATATCTTCATTTTGGGCTAGTTTCATGCCATAGTGAGCCCGAGAGACTGGAGAGATTGCTGACTGGGTGAGGCCGAGGGCCTGATTGTGAGGTTATTGATACTATAGCATGTGAGTTGTCCGTGCGGATCTAGATATTGATACTATGGTGCCTGAGTTGACCGTGCAGCACGTGATTTGTCCGTGCGAATCCATATATTGATACTATAGCACGTGAGTTGTCCGTGCAGCACGTGAGTTTTCCATGCGGATTATAGCGCTTGGGCTGAAGGAGCCCCCCGGAGTCTGCACATACCCCCAGTGAGCGTAGGTACCTATTGAGTACAAGTGCGAGTGCTGAGTGATTGGGAGGGCTGAGTGGATTGATACTCTAAGAGTATGCATATGGTTGTTCACTATGTTGTACTGCATTGACATGCACCCTTGACATACAAGCATAGAAATGCATTTTTTCCTCATGTTGTACGGTATCATGTCATTCATGACTTCTAATACACATTGACATGTATGCATAGAGATATACTTTTCCTCATGTCATTTGATAATGAAACATTTACCTGTTGAAATGTTTTGGAAGGAAAATCACGATTTTAAAAACTTACTCATATTTTGGTGTTATCGGTAAAAGATTCGGGTTTTCACTGTTATACTTGAAAAACATATCTATTTTCTGGAATTGTGAATGAGTTGTACATTTTATTTCTGAGTTATTTCTTGTACCGCTCTTGTTATATTGTTATGAGCCGTTGTTGGCTATTGGTATTGAACTTTGACCTGTGTTCCAGCTCGTCACTACTTTCAACCTAAGGTTAGATTTCTTACTTATTGAGTACATGGAGTCGGTTGTACTTATACTATACTTCTGCACCTTGCGTGCAGATATTGGATGTTGATGTTGCCATGATCGATGGGAGGGGGATTTGAAGACGTACCTACGTTCCGATTATAGCTGCTTCTTGTTCATGGTAGCCTTAGATTTATAAAAAAAATATTTATGCACATTTCGAATAGATGATATATTTATTTCATACCACCTTTGTAAATTCTAATCTTAGAAGCTCATGATTTGTACTACCAGTCTTTGGAAATTCTTGTATAAAAGTAGTTTTATTATCCTTTCTTTTCTTAATAAATCTCATCTATATTGGATAGTTGTTAATTGGCTTACCTGACGGGTTAGGTTAGGTGCCATCACGACTAGGTGGGCTATTGCTGCAAGCAATGCGATCCAATGGCCATATTATTTAGGTGATTAACCCAGTCCTATTATTAAAATATTGTGGCGAGCAACCCGATCAAACATGCCAATTCATATGGAAGCACCCAATAAGCAACCAAACTTGGCAAAGTGCATAATATAATATTAAATAGGACGATTAAGCGCATATATATATATATATATATATATATATATATATATATATGCATAATTTTGAAACAATTTATATGTCTAAAATATGGGATAAGAGCATTAGAATGGTGATAAAAAAGAATAAGAAAGTGGGCCAAGCCCACCTTACTCAGGCGTCGTGATAATTGGAGGCTTTATTATAATAGAGTTGAAAAGGGTGAGACCCCCTTTATTTTAATAAGCATACTTTCAAGGGATTTAGAGATAAAGTAAGAAGAAGAAAAAGAATAGTATATTTAGTCCTTGTATTATTATATTATTCCTATTTTTGTCCTCATGATACTGACTAAGTACAAATACATTTGACTTTTGTTATGACCCAAAGTTTCAACCAAAGGGGTCATGAGGACACCTAACTCGAGTTGCTATGAAAGCCAACACTTAGCAGTAGTTAAAGAGATAAAACCAAATATTTAAAAATATAATATCGTAAATAAAGAGGTAAAGCTCCAAAATTACGTAATACATCTGAAACCAACACAATTGACTAAACAATACCCCAAGACTGGTACCACTGACTACACGAGCTTTAAAGAGCACTAAATACAAGGTCTGAAATAAATACAATACTATCTTAAACAAGTGAACTGTAATAGAGATATAAGAAGATGACTTCAAGGCCTGCGAATGGATCGGATATGTTGCACTACCTTTCCCCCAATTGTCCAAGCTAAGCACCTCTCGGAACTCCGTTGGGACCAACCCTTAGTATGCACGACAAGTGTAGAAGTGTAATATGAGTACAACCAACATAATATACTCCGTCGGTATATCGAGCCTAACCTCGACAAGGTAGTGACGAGGCTATGAAAAAATACTTACTTTATAAACCTCTATAGTTAATATATAATAAAAATAGCAAGAGAAATAAATGAGAATAATGTCACGACCCAAACTGATGGGCCGCGATGGGCACCCGATGCCTTACCCAATCGAGTACCAACGTAACGTATTTTTCTTATCAGAATCGAGCTTGCCACTCTAAATGGTTGTTCAAGTAATCGAAGAGCTTATTGTAAATTATATTGTTGTTGTTTGGGCTGTTTGGTGACTTTTAGTAACTTATGAGATGTAGTAAAATCATAGGAGGTGCTGTCCATTTTCTTGCAGAATATTGGTTGTGAAATATGAGAGTTACAAACATATGTTAAGGTAGTTTACTCATTGTAGACGTAAGAAGATCATATTAATCTTGGTTGACCATTGGGGAGAAGATTGCAAGCGAATGTTAAGGCTATCCCTTCTTTCCTATTGGCATGATCCATATGATACAAACGAAACGAGCAAACGTAGAACTTTCACCAATGACTCTATTCTTAGAAGTACTAGGGGAATATTCTTGATTCCCCATGTGTCCTATTATTATATCGTTTATTCATGGGTCTTAGAAAATACGTAAGTTAATAAAGTTTATTTCATGATATTAACCGAAGTCTTATTGATCTTATGACATCCCGGGAGATCTTATTGACTTACTTTTTATGCATTGCATTCATTTATACATGTACATTGTCTCATGACCAGATGGCATTATACATGCATATATTATATGTATATGAGGTGTAGGGAAAGGTTATGGCATTATGCACCACCACCTGATCAGCTGGTATACGTTGATGATTTCACCCATAGAGGCCGAGATGATATAATGGGATGCCCTTAGAGGCTTGATGATGTTATGTACGCATATACCTATGCATGTTATGACATTTATACGCATATGCATGACATTATAAATGTTTCATGATTCACAGAGTTATTCAGACTTGCAAGTTGAGCTCTTTACTCCATGTTTCTTTCATGTCTTTTATATACTGCTTTCATGCCTTACATACTCGGTGCTTTATTTGTTCTAACGTCCCTTTTGCCTGGGGATGCTGCATTTTATGCCCGCAGGTCTCGATAGACAGGTTGATAGTCCTCCTAGTAGGCTATCAGCTCTGCAAAAAGTGTTGGTGTACTCCACTTGATCCGGAGTTGCCTATTTGGTCAGTATGCTTTGGACACGTATTGATTGATATGGCGTGGCCCTGTCCTGGCCTTTATGATATTTATGTACTCTTAGAGGCTTGTAAACATATGTCATATATATGGATGATTGTATGCCCTTGTCGGCCTATATTTTGAGTGCACAAATGATTATTTCAATCCTATAGGCCCGTATGTCACATGTATATCATGTTGGGTCGTCCAATGTCGATTATTCCCTTATGTTTTATTCCGGTTATCTCATGACGTTCTTTCTAGCCTATTTACCCATAACGGTATGATAAAAAATATATATTACGTTGGTACTCAATTGGATAAGGCATCGGGTACCCGTCGCGGCCCATCAGTTTGGGTCGTGACAAATAAATACAAAATAAGTAAAATGTTTAACCAAAAGGAATAACGACCACATTTCTCAAGTAAAACAGCCAAACCTTTCTCAACAATTCAAACCAAAGAGGATAAGACGATATCCGTGAAGTAGTATAGCCAAATCAACAGAGGATAATATTATCTTAAATTAAACACAAGAATTCATATCATAATTGTTGCGGCAAGCAACCCGAGCCAACACAGACTATACAGCGAGCAACTCTGTCACGACCCAAACCGATGGGCCGCGATGGGCACCCGGTACCTTACTCAACCGAGTACCAACATAACGTATCATACTATCATAGATAACTGAACCGGAGAGAGTGTCGTGAGATAAGTAGGATACAACATGAAATACCAACTTATACTTAAGACATATGTGCCTAAAAGGCCAAAATAACCACTCGTACACCGAACATAGGCCGACAACACCATACAATCTTTTACGTACATGACATTTGTCTACAAGCCTCTAAGAATACATAATTGTCATAAAGGTCGGGACAGAGCCCTACCATACCAAACAATACACATCTAAATCATACTGACCAAACAAGCAACTCCGAAGTAAATGGAGTGCACCAACATCTTCCGCTGAGCTGATTGCCTACTTGGAGGACTCTCGACCTGTCTATCGAGACCTACGGGCATGAAACGCAGCATTCCCAGGCAAAAAGGGATGTCAGTACAATAATGTACCGAGTATGTAAGGAATGAAAATCAGTAAATAATAGACATGAGAGAAACATGGAGTAAAAGACTCGACATATACGTCTGCATAGCTCTGTGAATCATTTCATTTTTATAACGTCAAGCATATGCGTATAAATATCATACCATGCATAGGTATATGTGTTCATAACATCATCAAGCCTCTGAGGGCATCCCATCATATCATTTCGGCCACTGTGGGCAAATCATCAACGTATACCAGCTGATCAGGTGGTGGTGCGTATATAACACCGTAATATTTTTTCATATCCCATATACATGTAATATATATATATATATATATATATATATATATATATATATATATATGTGTGTGTGTGTGTGTGTGTGTGTGTGTGTGTGTGTGTGTGTATAACGCCATCTGATCATGGGTCAATGTACATGAATGCAATACATGAGAAGTACGTCAATAAAACTCCTCGGAATGTCATAAGAGTAATATGCTTGTCAGATAAACTTTATCAAATACGTATTTTTCTGAGACCCATGAACAGAAGAAATAATAATAATTCACATGGGGAATCAAGAATATAGAAACCCCTAGTATTTTTATGAATTGAGTCATTTATGAAAGTTGTGCATTTGCTCGTTTCGTTCGTGTCGTATAGATCATGCCAAAAAGAAAGAAGGGATAGCCTTAATATACCTGAGTCCATTCTCTTGAAAATCCCTCTAACACACGTCAATTGCGACAACAGTAACGGCAGATCGAAGTAGGAAAAAATCCGTATGATATACTTGAGAAAGATTGCACTGTACTTCCTTAATATTATAAAATCTCATGTTGCTAAGGTGCTAAGAAATCTCGTTGGAATCTCATTGGATTCACGTTGCTAACGTTGAATTCCTTGAATGAATTGGTTGAAGATGTTATAAAAAATTCCTCACGTTACTGGAGTTGGAGAAGTCTTATAAAACTTTTCAAGGTTATGAGCTTCTCCAGCCGTGACCTTGAGTTTTTGATTCAAAGTTCAAACATCATTTTCTTGATTCATTGAAATGTCTTTTACTAAGTGGGTGTGGGCCCCACATCTTTGATGACTAAGCCCCATATTTTACATAAATAAGCCACCGTAGCATGTGATTAATGAGTCATTATTCAAGACCTCTATGGCTGCCAGCTTTTAGCCTTAGTCTTTATCCAAAAGACTTTAATTAATCAACCACTAGATATTAATTAACTTGTTAATTCTCCCATTATCCAATAATTCGCATAATTAAAGATTATCTCAAATTACTTAAAATACTATCCACTTTTAACATACCTTATACACCTTACTATCATGGTCGTGTGGTACCTTGTATGGCACTAGTCCATAAATACCAGTATTTTAGCTTGGGCCGTATTTTATCCCAACATGTCAAACTTTGATGAAATTCATTTTCTTCAATTCGCTTACCCTCTCACCTTCACGAATTAACTTATCACTTGTTTGAAATAGCGTAATACTTATAATCCTAAAATAAATCTCATTCCCAGACTTACGTCTATTAACTTACGATGAAATTTCGATGTACGAAAATGCGGGACATAACATCTCATTTCCAATCTTATATCAGTTTACTTGTGGCGTACTTCCACGTACAAAAACATGGGGTGTAACATCATTCCCCCCTTTGGAACATTCGTCCTTGAATGTTGACTGATGCACTTATCATTCTCATAACCCACAGCTCTTGCGAATCTTTAGTACTCTCCTTACCATCTAGGTAACTGTTCTGTGAATAATTCCAAAAGCCAGGGCATTCCCTTCTTTAGGCCTCTTTCTCACACCACGGTCTGTGGTCGGAATTCTTCCAATCTCGTAACTCTTGCTACCTTCTGCCATGCAGCCTGTAGGACTTTTTCCTTGCATGTGCTCATATGCGACTCATCCCTTCAGCTTTTAGCCAATCGTTAGGCCTCACTTTGGAACATATACAGAACTTGATAAGATGTCTCTCTGGGCATCTATAGGTGTATTGAAGTTCTTCGGTCGGTACTTTGTCGAACTTACGAATATTGCCATATCTCATTTCGTACTTTGTAACTTCTATCCATCCATTGTTGATTTACCTCAATGTTGATCTACAATCTACCACTGATATCTTGAAACTTTTTACGTAAAACATTGCCACTAGGGCTTACGTTGCATCGAGGAATATTTGAAGTGATTATATGACACGCCCCGAACCTAGGGGCAATACGATACTATATTTTCATAACTGTATTTCATAGCATCCCAAGGTGATTTACCTTACGTGGATATTTTAATTCTGTACAATTCATGAAATCATTACTCAATCAAAGGCCCAAACGTTATCCTTCGTCCATCACCATTACACCCTCATTCTACCACCAGGGCAGCATTCCATCTCTTCTAAATGCTACTAGTCTTAGACTCCTTTGAGTTCATTCAGGCTATACTGAGCTTTCTATAACTTAGAGAACCCATCAGCTCTCTCATTTTCACGGGCTTAATCCCAAGGGCTTATCCACTTTCGTCACCTTCTCACTTGTCTTTTCTTATCCTTACTCCTGTCTTCTAAAAACCTTGTCGCTCTACCACACTTTAGCTTGCGACCTATACATATCTTTTTATACTACTTGCAACCTTCTTTCAATTTGCTTGCACCATAGATTTCCTTGTGTTATTCTGGAACATCAAGCGAGACATCACATTGTCTCTAATTCTTCTTTACTCTCTTAACCAGACCTCTCAGTACCTAGCAACCATGGGCTGGAAGGTATTCCACAGACGACGCGGCTACTATTCCTGGATACTGAATCCCAACGCTTCTAGCCTTCTATCTGAAGTATGGACTATACACAACCTTCTGCATTTGATTATTTCGTACGTTGTTCACCTTTACCTTACTACCTTAAAATCTTGCATCGTACCTTCTATCTCTTTCATGACTCCCTTCCACATAAGTATAATTCACGTCCATAACTCGAAGCTCTATTATAATACTTGTACCTCTGGTGCATACACTATCTGGTGGGAGCTTCGTACTGACTTCGTATGAGGCTGGTACTTTTCCAACTGGCTTTATCATAGGGCCGTTATAGAATATGATTGTTGTACTTTCTCTTTTGTACCTCTGATATTAAGAGTGATCCTACAATGTTCTCAATCACTATTTCTATAATTTTCTGGGTCCAATAATCAGACTCCTGATTTACTTGGTTAATGTAACTCTTTAGTTTCCTCTTCCTTCTGATCAGCCTTTATATAGGCTTAAGCTATCTTCCGATCTGTGGCTCCTGGTATTAGTTATTACTTTAGCCTTTCATGGGCGTTATGGAATATCCATGATACAATATTCTAACAATTCAATCCTTTGTTTATGCCCTGGGCTTAATTCTTTCTTTTAACTTATACCGGAGTCTTCTACGGCTGTATGAATGTCAACATATATGGTGTATGAATATCACTCTGAAGTCTTAAGTGCATAATCCCTTTTGTTCCCTCTGAGCTTCCTTTAAACGTAAGCTATTACTTTTCCTGGTCTTTCTGCCCCTCTGTTGCGTGTATACTTAGCTTATCTTAGTTCCCACGTATGCCGGAATTTTTGTGCAACTCACATGGTCTCGAATATTACTTTTGATTTTTCTTCCCGTTCCTTAGCCATGGTAGGTGCCACTTTCTCATGGAGTGCATACAGTGTTGTAGTGAGACTGTTTTTACATGACTATTTCCTCTTTTGGTTACTGTGCTTAGGTTGAAGCCTTCTTCCTTATTTCCCTGGCTAGTTTTTCGTTGTAGTACTTAGGGAAGACCTTCTGTCTCTTGTGAAGCTGCGAGCTTATTACATCGTATACTTGACGGAATTTTTGATGTTCTTCCTTGCCTATAATTATCCGTAGTTACTTATTTCCATGCCCTTGTGCTTGTAGGGTTTCTCCTGAACTGAAGTTTTGACTGTCTTCCCAGTGAGACTATCTTTTATTTCCATAACATTCATACGGTACCTTTAACTACCCCGACCCGTATCTGAATATTTCTCAAGTATTACAATGTCATATCTGCGAGACTGAATTTCCCCATGTTGGGGTTCACTATGTTTATCTTGCACGATCTGTTGATTTGTCTGTATCCTCTTGCCTAGCCATACTAGGCTCTTCCTGAATCAACTACTAACTACTCATTGGCTCATTCTCATATCAATATTCTGCGTAATCTTTCATGGGTCATTTCCTTTATCTTAACTTACGTCCCGTACTGGCTCCTTATCTATCAATAACATCTCAGGCAGGAACCCTTACCTCCTCTCCTTGACGTCGTGTTTGCATAGTGTTCTGGAATCGTAGCATATCTGTAGGATTTGAATAAGTGCAATCTTATCCCTTTCTCATTCTTATCACATTCTTCCTTTATTAATCCATAGTTACTAGAACCACTTAATTCTGACTTAATACCACATCACTCCATATTCCCCCCTTTAGGGGAGTACTAAGAGTTGGAGCTACGACGACCTACCTATAGATGTTTTACCTCTTCATCTTTGGCATCCTTTCACATCACCGATGACCCTTACTCGCCTTGCGGTAATCCTTCTATACCAAGGATAACAAAATTCCTTACTCGTGATGGTGACACTTAGTGCAACTGACACATACAGTCCCTTAAGCTTAACTTTGCTCACATTTCTTGCTTTAGGTAAGCGTCTTCCTAAATGACCTTTAAAGGGTATTCTTCTGTCGTCCATTCTATTATCGTCGTGACGCAATCTGTAAAATTCTCATGATGCAGACTATTACTCAGTCCCTAGTTCATGTTTCGTTTATCTTATTTATCAGTCCATGCTGATTTTTTTTATTACTCTGGGGTCTAACGTTTCCTTTTGGTAGTCGCATTGGATTCACGAACTTATTTCTCGAAATGAGGATATGACTTTATGGCCTATACTCTTTTGTTGTCTCAAGGCCTATCACCTCTCGTATTTTCCTTCACTTGGGTATAGACTTTGTAATACTGTCATCTTTTTGATCTACCGTTGTCGTCCATGTATCACATCTTACTCATAATGCTTCATTAACTCTCTTCTTATTTCCCGCTAATATTTATGTCTATTACTTTATTCAAAAAACTTCAACAAGACATTCTTTGCTTTTAGCTCCCCTTGCTCCATCCCCCGGCTCTTCGGGTTGCCTAACATTCCCGTTCTACTAGGGACGGGAGCCACACTAATGTAATATTTATCCCTTCAAGGCTTCCAATGCATATCTTTGTAGTACTCATATCTAGCTGTACTATTTTAGAGTGCACCGTCTGGATGTCTCACAAGGAGATCTATTACCACATTTGCAATACCCTTCGGAAATGTCAACTAACACAAACAATCCGTTCACCATTTTGGATTACTCTAACCCCAGTCGGATCCTAATATCCCGTCCTTCTCTTAAACTACACTTGTCAGCCCCCATAGGGCATAACTGAAATGAGTGTGATCAATTGTATATATCTCTGTTACAATTGAAGGTAACTGAGAATGCTTATATTTCTCTGCTTGAATTGTAAATACTATTCACCTTCATTAACTGGGTACCTCATACCCTTTTTCATCTTGCTTCTTTTACTTGCTGAAACTTGTGTCTACCTTCCGATTCTCTTATTCCTTTTTACCGTTAGAGTGGATAGACATTCTTGTCTTAGGGATCCTTATCAAGAAGCTTACACATCTTAGTAAACACATGATCTGTTGAATACCTCATATTTATCCATCATAAGCATGATGCAAAAATTGAGTTCCTCTGACTCAACTCTTCCACAGCTACATCTCTAACCAACCGTCTTTCTGGATGGAGGCATCATCGTATTATCAATAAGATAGAGTTTAGGAAATTGAGTTCTAACAACTGAGCTCTACCACACCATCTAGAGTAAGAAGAAAGAGTGACAGTCCTAAATGCCCTGTAGCCTCCTGCTTATAAGTGTGGTGTACAACACACCTATAAACAAGACTCTACTAGACACGGCTTGTAGACTCCCTAGGACAGAACTGCTCTGATATCACTTTTGTCACGACCCAAACCGATGGGATGCGACGGGCACCGGGTACCTTACTCAATCGAGTACCAATATAACGTATCATAATATCATAAATAACTGAGTCGGAGAGGCTTCCGTGAGATAAGTAGGATACAACATGAAATACCAACTTATACTTAAGACATACGGGCCTATAAGGCCAAAATAACCACTCGTTCACTGAACATAGGCCGACAAGTCCATACAATCCATTACGTACATGAAATTTGTCTACAAGCCTCTAAGAATACATAATTGTCATAAAGGTAGGGACAGAGCCCCGCCATACCAAACAATACACAACTAAATCATAATGACCAAACAAGCAACTCCGAAGCAAATGGAGTGCACCAACATCTTCCGCTGAGCTGATTGCCTACTTGGAGGACTCTCGACCTGTCTATCGAGACCTGCGGGTATGAAACGCAGCGTCCCTAGAAAAAAAGAGACGTCAGTATAAATAATGTACTTAGTATGTAAAGAATGAAAATGAGTAAATAATAGACATGAGAGAAACATGGAGTAAAAGAATCGACATGTACGTCTGCATAGCTTTGTGAATCATTTCATTTTTATAACGTCATTCATATGCGTATAAATGTCATACCATGCATAGGTATACGTGTTCATAACATCATCAAGCCTCTGAGGGCATCCCATCATATCATTTCGGCCACTGTGGGCAAATCATCGACGTATACCACCTGATCAGGTGGTGGTGCGTATATAACGCCGTAACCTTTTTTCATATCCCATATATATATATATATATATATATATATATATATACGCGTATATAATGTTGTCTGGTCATGGGTCAATGTACATGAATGCAATGCATGAGAAGTACGTCAATAAAATTTCTCGGAATGTCATAAGGGATAAACTTTATCAAATACGTATTTTTCTGAGACCCATGAATAGAAGATATAATAATAATTCACATGAGGAATCAAGAATATAGACACCCCTAGTATTTCTATGAATAGAGTCATTTATGGAAGTTATGCATTTGCTCGTTTCGTTCGTGTCGTATAGATCATGCCAAAAAGAAAGAAGGGATACCCTTAACATACCTGAGCCGATTCTGTTGACAATTCCTCTAACACACATCAATTGCGACAACACATAATGGCGGATCGAAGTAGGAAAAAATCCGTATGATATTCTTGAAAAAGATTGCACCGTACTTCCTTAATATTGCAAAATCTCATGTTGCTAAGGTGCTAAGAAATCTCGTTGGGATCTCGTTGGATTCACGTTGCTAATGTTGGATTCCTTGAATGAATTGGTTGAAGATGTTATAAAAATTTCCTCACGTTATTGGAGTTGGAGAAGTCTTATAAATTTTTTCAAGGTTATGAGCTTGTCCAGCCGTGACCTTGAGTTTTTGATTCAAAGTTCAAACATCATTTTCTTGATTCTTTGAAATGTCTTTTACTAAGTGGGTGTGGGCTCCACATCTTTGATGACTAAGCCACATATTTTACATAAATAAGACACCTTAGCATGTGATTAATGAGTCATTATTCAAGACCTCTATGGCTGCCACCTTTTAGCCTTAGTCTTTATCCAAAAGACTTTAATTAATCAACCACTAATTATTAATTAACTTATTAATTTTTCTATTATCCAATAATTTACATAATTAAGAATTATCTCAAATTACTTAAAATACTACTCACTTTTAACATACCTTATACATCTTACTATCATGGTTGTGTGGTACCTTGTATGGCACTAATCCATAAATACTAGTATTTTAGCTTGGGCCGTATTTTATCCCAACATGTCAAACTATGGCGAAATTTATTTTTTTTTATTCGCTTACCCTCTCACCTTCACGAATTAACTTATCACTTATTTGAAATAGCGTAATACTTATAATCCTAAAATAAATCTCATTCCCGAACTTACGTCGATTAACTTATGATGAAACTTCGACGTACGAAAATACGGGACGTAACATCTCATTTCCGATCTTATATCAGTTTACTTGTAGCATACTTCCACGTACGAAAATATGGGGTGTAACAAACTCGATCCAATGGCTATATTTTTAGGAGAGCAACCCGGTTCTATTATATCAATGTTGTAGCGAGCAACTTGATCTAATATACCAATTCATATGGAAGCACCCAATAAGTAACCAAACATAGCAAAGTGCATAATATAATATTAAAGAGGATGATTAAGCATAATTCATTAAGGAAAAAATGAACATAAGTAGGGTGAAATAGGCAAATCAACATTCCCAAGATCCAATCTTACTCATATATTTAAACAAGAGCCCAAAATATGGCCACTAACATGTGAATAATCAAGTAGTCTCACAATATAACATAACATAAGAGAATAATACAAGAAATAAATAAAGGCATGAATAAACCTAATTCTACCCGCATGCTTTAAACCATGACAAATGCATAAGCACTCGTTACCAAGCATATACGCTGCCCCAAACAAATTTATCACATAGAAAGTAAGATAATTTATAACCCAATTCCCTCAAATCAAGGTTAATCGTGATACTTAGCTCTTCCCGGAATAAAATCGACAATCCAATACCGCCTTCCCTTTAGTACAAGCCTCCAAATAACTCGAACCTAGTCAACTAACACTTAAATTAGGAAAAACAAGCTTAATAAAATCTCGTAATACTAAAATGGTTTGATCTTTATCATACTTACAAAGGTCAAGAAAAAGCCAACTCGCTCTCACTTGGTCGAAATCTGAAATCAAGACCAAATCGCCATTACCCATTATTCTTCGAGTCTAAATATGTAATCAGTATCGAGATCCGACGTCAAATTTAGGTCTAAATTTCTAAAGTTAACTTTCTTAAGTTACTACCCAAATTCCAATTTTCTACTCTTTTGAAATCCCAGAGCTAGGGGTAAACATCTATGAAAAATTATAGAAATAAATCAAAACTAAGTTAAAACTACTAACCATAGAGGTTGGGATAAAAAGCTCTTCAAAAATTTCCTTAAACATGAGAAAGGAGATCTTGGACAAATAAAAATTTATGATTGTCTTCCTTCCATTCAGTATATTGTAAGTTCAACTTTTCAAATTGTTGAGTCATAGCTCGCCTCCTTTCACTATAACTACATGTTTGGGACATCTTGACATAAATTAGAAGAAATATGTATCTTTTAAATTTGGCTTTTTCCCTCTAATATTCTCATTTATCTTGCTTTTTTCACTCAAAGCAACTCTTGGTCGTTAATCTTTAGATTTATTAATAAACCTTACTAGTCACAACCTTAGTGATAAGAATGTGGAGTTAGAAAAAGAAAAGTAAAGTGAAGGACCAAACCTAGGAAGAATAGGAATTGGTTAGTAGAAAAAAAAGAGGAAAGAATTTAGGAAACCCAAAACCCACAAGAATAAGGAAATAAGTTACCTTAATCTTCAAGAACTAGGATCCTCTTTTCTTGTTTGCTTTCTTGACTGGAAACCAAAAATACTTGAATTCTAAAAATAATAATAAGCAATAACACTTTTTATAGGATGATTTTCATTTTTTTATTGGTTTTTTTTTCTCAAGAACCTCCCAAGATTATCAAGATTGAAATCTTGATTAGTGTTACACCCCATGTTTTCGTACGTTAAAGTTTCGTCGTAAGTTAATCGACGTAAGTTCGAGAATGAGATTATTTTGGGATTATAAGTATTATGCTATTTCGAACAAGTGATGAGTAAATTTGTGAAGGTGAGAGGGTAAGTAAATCAAAGAAAATGAATTTCGTCGAAGTTTGTCAGGATGGGATAAAATACGGCCCGAGCTAAAATACCCGGTATTTATGGACTAGTGTCATACAAGGTACCACATGACCATGACAGTAAGGTGTACAAAGGGTATTAAAAGTGAGTAGTATTTTAAGTAGTTAGAGATAATTCCTAATTATATGAATAATTGGATAATTATTGATTTTAATGGGAGATTAACAATTAAGTAAGAGGATTAATGGTTAATTATTGGATAAGGATATCCTCCCAAAACGTGGCAGCAGCATAAAAGTCTTTAAGTGACTCTTAGATAACCTTGCTAGGTGTCACTTTGAAAGAAATTCTTGGCTAAGCCATAAAAAGCTCTAAATTCACAAAGTATATAAAAATGGTAACGTTCTTTAGTAAAAAGCCTTAGAAGATTTCTCCAATTCAATAAAGTCACAAATCCATTTCTATGTGTATAGAAAAACGTGAGTGTTTGTACGTTACAAACATTTGTCTCAAACGTAAGTCTTATGCAATACAGAATCTTCAAGCAATTCTTACGAGATTTCAACCAAATTTCTTGCAACCAAACAATTCCAACGCAAATTGTTAGAACCGTAGCAACGTAAAATTTTATGATTCTAAAGGAGTACGGTGTAACCTTTTTCAAAAATATCATACTTATTTTTTCCTACTCCAGGTATGTTAAGGCTATCCCTTATTTCTTTTGGCATGATCCATACGACACAAATGAAACGAGAAAATGCATAATTTTCATACATGACTCTATGCATAGAAATGTTAGAGATGATTATGTTCTTGATTCCCCATGTGTCATATTATTTTATCATCTATTCATGGGTCTCAAAAAAATACGTAAGTTGGTAAAGTTTATTTCATAATATTAATCAGAGGCATAATGGTCTTATGACGTGCTGAGAGATTTTATTAACGTATTTCATATGCATTTCATGCATTTATACATGCACATTGACCCATGACCAGATGGCGTTATATATATATATATATATATATATATATATATATATATATGGGGGATATGGGAAAGGTTATGGCATTATATATATATGGGGGATATGGGAAAGGTTATGGCATTATATACGCACCACTACCTGATCAGCTGGTATACGTTGATGATTTTGCCCACAGTGGTCGAGATGATATGATAGGATGCCCTCAGAGGCCTGATGATGTTATGAAACATGTACCTATGCACGACATGACATTCATACGCATATGCATGACACTATACGTATTTCATGATTTACAGAGTTATCCAGATTTACAGGTTGAGTCATTTACTCTATATTTCTTCCATGTCTGTTATGTACTTATTTATGTGCCTTACATACTCGGTACATTATTTGTACTGACGTCTCTTTTGCCTGGGGATGCTGCATTTCATGCTCGCAGGTTCCGATAGACAAGTCAAGAGTCCTCCAAGTAGGCCATCATATCAGCGAAAGATATTGGTGCCTCCATTTGCTCCGGAGTTGCTTGTTTGGTCAGTATAATTTAGACGTGTATTGTTTGGTATGGCGGGGCCTTACCCCGACCTTTGTGATAAGTATGTACTCTTAGAGGCTTGTAGACAGATGTTATGTATACGAATGCTTGTATGTCCTTGCCGGCCTATGTTTTGAGTTTACAAATGATCATGTTGGCCTTATAGGCCTGTATATCACATATATAAGTTTTTGTATCAGGTTGGGTTCGTCCTATATTGAGTATTCCTCTATGTTTATTCTGGTTAGCCTATGATGGCCCGTTTGGCCCATTTGCCAACGAAAATACAATAAGAAAGATATGTTATGTTGGTACTCAGTTAAGTAAGGTAGTGCTCGTTGCGGCCCATAGGTTTGGGTTGTGACAAAACTGGTATAAGAGCAGTTCTGTCCTAGGGAGTCTACAAGCCGTGTCTAGTAGAGTCTTGTTTATGGGTGTGTCATGCACCACACTTATAAGCAGGAGGCTACAGGGCATTTAGGACTGTCACTCTTTCTTCTTACTCTAGATCGTGTGGTAGAGCCCAGTTGTAATAACTCAATTTTCTAAACTCTATCTTATTCATAATATGACGATGCCTACATCCAGAAAGACGATTGGTAAGGGAAATAGCTGTGGAAGAGTTGAGTCAGAGGAACTCGATTTTTGCATCATGCTTATGATGGATAAAGATGAGGTATTCAGCAGATCATGTGTATACTAAGATGTGTAAGCTTCTTGATAAGGATCCCTAAGGCAAGAACGCTTATCCACTCTTATGGTAAAAAGCAATGAAAGAATCAGAAGGTATAAGTTTCAACAAGTAAAAGAAGCAAGATGAAAAAGGGTACGAGGCGCCCAGTTAATGAAGAATAACAGTATTTACAACTCAGGCAGAGAAATATAAGCCTTTTGAGTTACCTTCAACGGTAACAGAGGTATGTACAATTGGCCACACCGATCTCAGTTATGCCCTATAGGAGCTGATATATATGGTATAAGAGAAGGACGGATATCAGGATACGGCTGGGGCTAGAGTGACCCAAAATGGTGGATGGATTGTTTGCGTTAGTTGACATTTCCGAAGGATAATGCGCTGATAGATCTCCTTGTGAGACACCCAGATGGTACATTCTAAAATAGTACAACTAGATATGAGTATTACAAAGATAGGCACTGGAAGCCTGGAAAGGATAAATATTATCTTAATATGTCTCCCGTCCCTAGTAGGGAAATAATGTTAAGCAACCCGAAGAGCCAGTGGATGATGAAAAGGGGAGCTAAAAGCAAAAGAATATCTTGTCGAAGTTTTCAGAATAAAGTGATAGACAGAAATATTAGCAGGAAATAAGAAGAGAGTGCATTATGAGTAAGATGTGATACATGGATGATAACGGTAAAATGAAAAAAAATGACAGTATTATAGAGTCTATAGTTGAGTGAAGGGAAAGATGAGAAGTGACAGGCCTTGAGACAACAAAAGAGTATAGGCCAGAAAGTCATACCCTAATTTCAAGAAGCAAGTTCGTAAACAAAAGGAAAAGTTAGACCCCCAAAGTAATACAAATCAGTATGGGCTGGTAAACAAGGTAAACTAGATAT
Source organism: Nicotiana tomentosiformis (assembly GCF_000390325.3). NCBI lineage: Eukaryota > Viridiplantae > Streptophyta > Magnoliopsida > Solanales > Solanaceae > Nicotiana > Nicotiana tomentosiformis. Next base: position 54,191,549 of record NC_090819.1, read on the forward strand.
AAATTAGGGATTGAGTGATTTGATAATAGTCGGCATTATGAGAATTTTAGAGATTGCGTTCCGGCAACAATAGAATGGACAACATAAGAAGATTCATGAGAAATTCAGAGAATGGTGATTCAGGAAAATGCTTCCCTAAAGTAAGCAATGAGAATTACTGCAAGGCGAGTAAGGGTCATCGATAATGTGAGAAGACGCCAAAGATAAAGAGGTAAAACATTTATAGGTAGCTCGTCATAGCACTAAATCTTAGTACTTCCCTAAAGGGGGAAATATGTAGTGATGTGGCATTAAGTCAGAGACAAGTGGTTCTAGTAACTATGTAATGATAAAGGAAGAAGCAAAAAAAATGAAGAAGGGATGAGATTGCACTTATTCAAAGCCTACAAATATGCTACGAATCCAGAATATTATGCAAACACGACGTCAAGGAAAGGAAGTAAGGGTCCCTGCCCGGGATGTTTTTGATAAACAGTAAGTTAAGACAAAAGAAATAACCCAAGAAAGATTACGCGAAATATGGATATGAGAATGGACCAACGAGTAGTTAGTAGTGAATTCAGGAAGAGCCTAGTTATGGCTAGACAAGGGGATACAGATAAATCAATAGATCGTGCAAGATAAATATAGTGAACCCAACATGGAGAATTCAGTCTCGCAGATATGACCTCGGAACCCTTGAGAAATATTCAGATAGAAGTTGGGTTAGTTAAAGGTGACGTATAAGTGTTACGGAAATAAAAGAGGATGCCACTGGAAACAGTCAAAATTTAAGTTCAAAAGCAACCCTACAAGCACAAGGGCGTGAAGATTACTAACTACGGATAATTATAGGCAAGAAAGGATTCAAGATCATATGGGTTGTATGGAATTCCAATTTGTGTGGGCACTAAGATAAACCAAGTATTCATGCAAAAAGTGGCAGAAAGACCAGGAAAGGTAATAGCTTACGTTTAAAGAAAGCTGAGAAGGAATGAAAGGACTTATTCGATCAATGATCTAGAGTTGGTTACGTTATGAACGCACTTAAGCATTCGGAGTATTTTCCATGCAGCATATATGTCGACAATCATACAGCCGTAGAAGATTCTGGTTTAAGTTAAATAAAAGAATTAAGCCCAGGTCATAGACAAAGGATTGAGTTATTAAAAGATTGTATAATGGATATTCCATAGCTCCCATGAAAGGCTAAAAGTATAATAACTAACACCATGAGCCACAGATCGAAAGATAGCATAAGCCTACATAAAGGTTGGTCATAGGAAAGAGGAAACTAAAGAATTACATCACCCAAATAAATCAGGAGTTTGATTATTGGACCCAGAAAATTATGGACATCGTGATTAAGAACATTGCAGAATTACTCTTAATATCAGAGGTGCAAGAGAGATAGTACAATAACCATATACTATAGCCCTACGATAAAGCCGGTTAGAAAAGTACCAACCTCATAAGAAGTCAGTATGAATCTCTCACTGGATTATGTATACACCATAGGTGCAAGTATTATAATAAAGCCTCAAGTTATGGATGTGAATTATACCTATGTGGAAGGAAGATCATGAAAGAGATACAAGACGTGATGCAAGATTTTAAGGTAAGTAAGGTAAAAGTGAACAACGTATGTAGGAGGTTGTGAATAGTCCATACTTGGGATAGAAGGCTAAAAGTGCGGGGATTCAGTATCCAAGAATGATAGCGGCGTCGTCAGTGGCATGTCTTCCAGCCTATGATTTCCAGGTATCGAGGAGGCTAATTAAGAGAGTAAAGAAGAGTTAGAGACGATATGTTTCAGAATGACATAAGGAAATTTATGACGCAAGCAAGTTGAAGGAAGGTTGCGAGTAGTATAAATAGATATACGTAGGACGCAAGCTAAAGTATGGTAAAGCAACAAGGTTTTAGAAAGACAGGAATAAGGACAAGAAAGGGCGAATGAGGAGGTGACGAGAAACAGGTAAGTTCTCGGGATTAAGCCCGTGAAAACAAGAGAGCTAATGATCTCTCTAAGTTATAGCAAGTTCAGTATACACTGAATAAACTCAAGGGAGTCTAAGTCTAATAGCATTTGAAAGAGATGGAACGTTGCCTTGATAGTAAAATGAGGGTATAATTATGATGGATAAAGGATGACGTTTAGGCCTTCGAGTGAGTAAAGATTTGAAGAGGATTTCATGGATTGTACGAGATTAAAATACCCACGTAAGTGAACCACATTGGGATGCTGTAAAATATGGTCATTGAAGTACAGTATCACCCCTAAGTGGATCAGGAAAATCACTTCAAATATTTATCGATGCAACGTAAGCCCTAGTGGCAAGGTATGACGTAAGAAGTTTCAAGTTATTAGTGGTATATTGTAAATTAATATTGAGGTGAATTAACATTGGATGGACAAAAGTCACAAAGTATGAGATAAGATTAGGCCACCATTCTTAAGATGAACAATAATGAGGAAGCATTAAATGACTTAGATTTATACATACGGGATAAGCAACAAAAGTAACCTGGAGTTCGGTAGCAGCCCTCAGTAACAATAAATTGAGGTAACGGTTATGGCATAGTATGACCTACCTAGGTGCAGTAAAGTCATACGGATGGATAAACAAAATAAGGTATAGCAATATTCGTGAGTTCAACAAAGTATCGAACGAAGAATTTCAGTATACCCATAAATGCCCAGAGGGACATCTTATCAAGTTCTGTATATGTTTACGAAGTGAAGCCTAGTGATTGGGTAAAAGTTGGAGGAAAAAAAGAATGAAGAGTCACATAGGCGTACTTATAAGAAAAAAGTCGTATAAGCTGCATGACAGAAGGTAGCAAGAGTTACGAGATTGGAAGAATCCTGACCACATGCCGTGGTGTAAGAAAGAGAACTACATGTGGGAATACCCTAGACCTTGGATTTATTCACAGAATAACTGCCTAAGATGGCAAGGAGAGTACTAAAGTATTCACAAGCACTATAGGCTATGATAATGATAAGTACATCAGTCAACATTCGAGGATGAATGTTCCAAAAGGGGGATAATGTTACACCCCATATTTTCGTACGTTAAAGTTTCGTCGTAAGTTAATCGACGTAAGTTCAGGAATGAGATTATTTTGGTATTATAAGAATTATGCTATTTCAAACAAGTGATGAGTAAATTCATGAAGCTGAGAGGGTAAGTAAATCGAAGAAAATGAATTTCGTCGAAGTTTGTCAAGTTGGGATAAAATACGACCCGAGCTAAAATATCCGGTATTTATGGACTAGTGCCATACAAGGTACCACATGATCATGATAGTAAGGTGTATAAAGGGTATTAAAAGTGAGAAGTATTTTAAGTAGTTGGAGATAATTCCTAATTATGTGGATAATTGGATAATTATTGATTTTAATGGGAGATTAACAATTAAGTAAGAGGATTAATGGTTAATTATTGGATAAGGATATCCTCCCAAAACGTGGCAGCAGCATAAGAGTCTTTAAGTGACTCTTAGACTTGCTAGGTGTCACTTTGAAAGAAATTCTTGGCTAAGCCATAAAAAACTCTAAATTCACAAAGTATATGAAAATGGTAACGTTCTTTAGTAAAAAGCCTTAGAAGATTTCTCCAATTCAATAAAGTCACAAATCCAGTTCTATGTGCATTCAAAAACGTGAGTGTTTGTACGTTACAAACATTTGTCTCAAACGTAAGTCTTATGCAAGACAGGATCTTCAAGCAATTCTTACAAGATTTAAACCAAACTTCTTGCAACCAAACAATTCCAATGAGAATTGTTAGAACCGTAACAATGTTAAATTTTTCAGTTCTAAAGGAGTACGGTGCAACCGTTTCCAAGAATATAATACGGATTTTTTCCTACTCCAAGTATATTAAGGCTATCCCTTATTTCTTTTGGCATGATCCATACGACACAAATGAAACGAAAAAATGCACAATTTCCATACATGACTCTATTCATAGAAATATTAGAGATGCTTATGTTCTTGATTCCCCATGTGTCATATTATTTTATCATCTGTTCATGGGTCTCAAAAAAATACGTAAGTTGGTAAAGTTTATTTCATGATATTAATCAGAGGCATAATGGTCTTATGACGTGCTAAGAGATTTTATTAACGTATTTCATATGCATTTCATGCATTTATACATGCACATTGACCCATAACCAGATGGCGTTATATACGCGTATATATATATATGTATATATATCTATATAGGATATGGGAAAGGTTATGGCATTATATACGCATCACCACCTGATCAGCTGGTATACGTTGATGATTTTTTCCACAGTGGCCAAGATGATATGATGGGATATCCTCAGAGGCCTGATGATGTTATGAAACATGTACCTATGCACGATATAACATTCATACGCATATGCATGATACTATAATTATTTCATGATTTACAGGGTTATCCAGATTTACAGGTTGAGTCATTTACTCTATATTTCTTCCATGTTTGTTATGTACTTATTTATGTGCCTTACATACTCGGTACATTATTCGTACTAACGTCCCTTTTGCCTGGGGATGCTGCGTTTCATGCCCGCAGGTTCCGATAGACACGTCGAGAGTCCTCCAAGTAGGCCATCATATCAGCGGAAGATGTTGGTGCGCTCCATTTGCTCCGGAGTTGCTTGTTTGGTCAGTATGATTTAGATGCGTATTATTTGGTATGGCGGGGCCTGCCCTAACCTTTGTGATAAGTATGTACTCTTAGAGGCTTGTAGGCAGATGTCATGTATACGAATGCTTGTATGGCATTGCCGGCTTATGTTTTGAGTTTACAAATGATCATGTTGGCCTTATAGGCCTGTATATCACATGTATAAGTTGTTATATCAGGTTGGGGTCGTCCTATATTGAGTATTCCTCTATGTTTATTCTGGTTAGCCCATGACGGCCCGTTTGGCCCATTTGCCAACAAAAATACAATAAGAAATATATGTTATGTTGGTACTCGGTTAAGTAAGGTACCGGGTGCTCGTTGCGGCCCATAGGTTTGGGTCGTGACAATTAGTCTATGCTCTGATACCACTTGATAACAACACGATATGGGATTCAAGAATTACTAAATAAAAAATAAGAAAATTAAGAAACGTGTGGAAGCTAAATGAAAATAGGGAAACGAAAAAGAAGACGAAAATTAAATATATATTGAATTCAAGAAAGAGTTTCTTGAATTCAAGAAGTATATTCTTGAAGTTGAATCCTAACAACAACAATTAGCTAACGAAAAACTAATCGCCTTTCGTAGAGAATTAAAAACAAGAGATAGATTGTGAAACCTGGCCCTTTAGAATAACAAGAACAACAATAAGCCTAAACTTATCACCTTTCTTGAATACCTAGAAGTGATCTAAGATTTCGAAAAGAGTTTAATCTTTTCACCTTAAGTTGAGTCTTGAAGGTTGAAGAATAAATCCAAGAGTAGCCACACACAAGAGTGCAAGAAAAATCTCACAATTTTTATTGATAATAGTCTGTAATAATCTATGTGCAAAACAAAGAAGACACCCATTTATATAGAGGAGGGGTCACGAAATTCTACCTAAAAACAAGGAAATAAAGTCCTAAACTACTTTGGACAACAAGTCCAACTACCTTAGGAAAAAGAAAAATACTAGAAAATAAAAACCGAGTCATTCTTGGAAAGTAATTCCAATAATCTTAGGAAAAGGAAAACATAACCTTAACTACCTAGGAAAGCAATAAATATAGCCTCAAAATATATGGAAATAAGTTAAAACCAATCTAGGATAGGATCATGAAAGTCTCAAACCAATCTTGGAAATCTTGAAGGAAATTTGCAAGCAACATGGCACCAACTTGTACTCAACATCTAGCACACCTATTGTACCCTTCTTGGACATCAAGTAAGTCCTTTTTATGTTATAAAAATGTGGCTTTATAAGGGACTTCATGGGCTGCAAGTTTGGACACATTTTAGGTGCCAAATTGATCCAAAAGTGGACTAATTAGGACCTTCTTCAAAGAATGTCTCTTGGGATCCAATACTCCTCTTCTTGAACATAAAGTTGGGTCATTAAACAATTATAACAACTAGCCAATTCACATCCTTTATCCTTGATCTCTTCCTCCCAATTAACAACTTTTTTATTTGCACTTGAAGTCTAATGACCTTATTTTGTAACTAATTCCCCAATAGTCACCACGCACGACCGATACACATGGTCCACAACAATAGAATCGCCCACCGGCGTAGATACATGAACAGGTGAAACTAAGAACTCACAGGGCATATTCAAATAACGAGAAAAATATGATGATATAGAAGCATCCCTGTAGCATATTGAGATAATAAATGTGATTACTGCGTCTGAAGCAATGGACCCTGGCCTGGCAGGGAAATCATAGCATCGAGTCTGACCGCCACCTAATCAGCCTCCCCCACTAGGGCGACCTCTGGCTGCCTAAGCCCTACCCCGAACTGGCTGAGCGGGTGGTGAAGTAACTGGTTCGGAAGTCACAGTATGACTTCTCTGCTGAACTAGACCTCCCAAAAGATGGGGACAATACCTCTTCACATGACCAAACTCCCCACACTGAAAGCAACCCCGCTCCGACAATGGTGCAGGTACTGAAGCGGACCCCGAGAACCAGAATAACTACTAGAGGGACCTAGCACAAATTAACCCTGAACTGATGGAGCACTAGATTAACTCTAAGCTGGGAGGGCACTGAGAGACGACTGACCCAGACGGGCACTGTATGAACCATGGCTAGTTGATGCACCACGATGAATCTTATGAGCTATCTGAGCGAGCATATAAGGACGACCCCTGCTGTTGTGGGACTGCCCTCCAGAAGAAATACTGTTGAATACACCCGAACCACGAGGCCTCTTGGCTTTCCTCTCCTCACTCTCCTGACTACGGACCTGCTCTAGCCGTCTAGCAATATCAACCACCTCGTCCATCAATGAACCTCCTAATCCTCTCCCTCTCCGTTGGAACCAACCAGATCGCGTGATGAGCCAACTCTAAAAATCTCATTTCATACTGGGTCGTGGACATACCCTTCTGGCGTAGCTACTCAAACTACCTACGTAACTCCTCCCTACGGGTCTGTGGGACAAACATCTCCAAGAAGAGAACGGAGAACTCGTGCCACGTAAGTGGTGCAGCGCCAACTGGCCTGCTCAACTCATAAACCTACCACCATCTCAAGGGTTCCCCCGACAGCTAAAATGTAGTAAATTAGACTCTACTAGTCTCCAGAATACCCGTTGGGCGAATAATCCGCTAGCACTTGTCCAAGAAGTCCTAAGCATCCTCTGTCTCAGCCCCACTAAAGGATGGAGGCCTGAGCCTCCTAAACCTCTCTAGCCTCTTCTACTCCTCGTCACTCACAGGGGGACTCACCTGGGCCTGAGCAGCGGCAACCGGCTAGACTGGTAGTAACCCCGATGTCTGAAGTCCCTGAACCACCTGCTCAGGAGTACGGGCGACGGGAGTCTGGGCACCTCCCCTGGCCTGAGAAGTGGTTGGTGCAGCCTGAACTGAAACCTCTTGAGAAAGGCTAGTGCATACAGTCAATATCTGGGCCAAAGCCTCTTGAAGGCCTGGAATCATAATGGGCACAGCTAGTGCCTAAGATGGTCCCCCTGGCAAAACCACATCTGGGATCTGCTCTAAAACTGGAGCAACTGGTGGGTCTACAGGTGCTGCTCTAGCTACTATACGAGCTGCACCTTGACCTCTACCACGGCCCCGGCCTCTCGTGGCCCTAGCTGGTGGTACTGGTGGCCTTCCACCCGATCTAGTAGCACGTGTCCTCACCATCTGTGAGAGAATAGAATAGCAAAAGTTTAGTTTCCGAAATCAACAAATTAACACGACAAGAATACAAGAAAGTGAAGTTTTCCTAAGGGTTCGATAGCCTCTCAAAGATAAGTACAGACGTCTTCGTACAAATCTGCAAGTCTCTACTAAACCTGCTCATAACTCGTGAGGCCTACGTAAACTAGGCTCTGATAACAAGTTGTCACAACCCAAACTCAACATGCCGTGATGGCGCCTGTCACAGTACTAGGCAAGACGACAACCACAAATAACCATACATAAATTGAAAACAAGATGAAACAAGTTTAACCATAATAACTCTAATAAATAGTCGATAAGAAATACTGTGATTCCAATACAACATTCCCAAAATTTGGGTGTCACTAAGTACATTAGCATCTAAATGACAGTACAGTCTAACTACTAAAACAACTATCTAGAAATATAGAATAGTGCTAATAAACTGAAGAGAAGGAGAGTTGAGGTCTGTGGATGCCAAAGCAGCTACCTCAAAAGTTTCCAAGCAGATGAAGCTCCAAAGCTAGAAACCCCCGTGTCCAGAAGTACCTGGATCTTCACACGAAGTGCAGAGTGTAGTATGAGTACAACCGACGCAATATACTCAATAAGTAACAGGACTAACCTTGGGCTGAAAGCAATGACGAGCTCAGAAAGGTACAGTCCAAATCCAGATTATAACAGTACATATATGACAGGAAAAATGATAGTAATATCTTAGAGAAACTCATAATCAGTTTGTACACAGTACAAGAATGTAGACATGCTTTCAAGTTAACAGTTTAAGCTCAACACAGATGAAATATGCCAAGTATGACTGATATGAGGAATGCTACATCTCTATATCTACGTGTCAATGTGCATCTCACATGTAATGCATCATAATGATAGCCTCATGTACTCCCAATCTTAGAGTACTCAATCTGATTGTCTTAACTCTCATTTATCACACTCAGTCACTCAGCACTGTATGGTACTTTCGCTCGCTGCTGGTATGTCAGACTCCGGAGGGGCGGATCCTGCCCAAGCGCTAATAAAACCTGCTGCGGCGCGCAGCCCGATCCCATCATGAATTAATAATATATGTTACGGAGTGCATCCCGATCCCATCATGAATTAGTAAAACATGTTACGGTGTGCATCCTGATCCCATCAATATCACTTACAATCAGGCCCTCGGCCTCACTCAGTCATCAATCTCTCCAGTCTCTCGGGCTCACAATACTCATGCCAATCAGCCCAAGCAATGATACATGATGTAACAATAAATGATAACAGAGATTGAGATATGATATGCAAATGATGAATGCGACTGAGTACATCGATGCAATTTAAGCAAATAACTCAACTGCAAAAGAACGACCTTTGTGGGTCCCAACAGTACCAGCATATAGCCTAAACATGATCTCTAACATGAATCACAGCTCAATTTCTCTAACACATGGAGAATACATAAATAATAACAAGATTAGATGACTACACAGTTCCACGGAATCAATCGAGTCACATGTACTATGGTGCACGCCCACACGCTCATCAGCTAGTTTGCGCGTCACCTCAACACCAACTACATAACACGTAAACCGGTGATTCATACCCTCAGAACCAAATTTAGAAGTGTTACTTACCTCAAAACCGCGCAAATCTCTACTCTAACAAGCCCTTGCCTCGCGAATCATCCTCCAAACGACTTGAATCTATCCACAAACAACTTAATACAATCAACACAAGCTATAGGATTCAATTCCATATGATAAAGCTAAGTTCTTTAACAAAAGTCAAAAAGTCAACTCTAAAGTCAACCCCGAGCCCACGTCTTGAAATCCAACAAAATTTACAAAATCTGAACACCCATTCAATAACGAGTCCAACCATACAAAAATTACCCAATTCCGACATCAAATCGTCACTCAAATCCCCAAATCTTACACTCCAATCCCTAGTCTAAAATTCCCCAAATTCCACCTTAGAAACACATAATCTAGGTGGAAAATTCAATGGGTATTCAATATTAATAAATAAAAATGATCAAAAGTGGCTTAGCTCTTGAAATATCATGAAACCCCTCTCAAATATCACATCTAGCCGAGCCTGCAAAGTCCAAAAATGAGAAAATAACTCAAACCCTCAACCTTATGAATCTGTTAGGCATCTTGCACCTGCGGTTCACTTAACCGCTTCTGCGGCTCCGTGGGTGCGGCTAAAACATCGCTTCTGCTGTTTCCATAAAGGCCCCCTGCCTTTGCTTCTACGGACCAGACTCCGCTTCTGCGGAGTAGCACCTGCGACCTGGGCTCTGCTTCTGCGGAAACTCCTACCCCTCGCCACTTTCGCACATGCGCTGCACTTCTCACATCAGCGATCCCGCATATGCAGACAAAATGTAAGGCCCCGTTAACATTTTCTAATGATTTAAGATTTTAAAGTGCCAGCGGTATTTGAGGATAACGTAGAGTATTAAAGGAGACCTATGGGATAGGACCACATCATTTTGAAATGAAAATATGTGTTTAAGGTGTGTTGGAACATACTAAGGAGTTTTGTGAATGGCAAGAATTTTTGTGGAACAAGTTGGATACATTAAGTGGAAAGGATGTCTCAATTTGCTCAACATCCTACTTCAAATGCCTTCTTATACCAAAATATTACGAATTAGGATGTGATCTACCTATCAAATTCAAGCCCTTTGGGTCTAGTTTCCAACGCATCAAACCGTTTGTCATTTAGATATTTCTACATAAAGTTAGGGTCATTTTACTGGACCTATGCCAGATGCGCGACCGCGCATATTAGAGGGTATTCTGCCTCAGGTGCGCGACTAGATGCGTGACCAGGTGCGCGATCGCGCACGTAGGATCCCATTAAATACCCCCAAGACCGGGTAGAGAGAGGGGTTAAGTTATTTATTTGAGATAGGGCTTGCATATCAAGGAAAATCCGTCCAACACTTCCCTCCGATGAACCAAGGTAATGTTTTTGGAGTATTTTGAGTTGATTACTACTCCTAAACAACTATATTAACTAGGATTAATCTTGAAGATCCATAAAATTCCATTCAAATTCCCAAATTGGTCAAGAACCCTACAAGTTGGGATTTTCAAGACTCTCACTACAAGAGGTGGCCAATGGTGCCAATGAAATGAGTTGATGTGAGAAAGATTATGAAATGAGTTTTGATTCAACTGTTCCGAAATTGACTTCGAAAATAGAATTGCCTAAAAGCTTATGAACTCAAGTGATGCCCATATGTGGTTGTTTTAACTAATGCTATGATTTGTAAGTAGTTTCGATGTGTATTGCGTTCTTACATATTCGTGAGTTGAAATTATGTATTGTCCTTTTTTGGGGAAAAGTATTTCAAGAATAAATGATGTGCTACTTGTTTATGATTTTAACTAGTGCTTTGATTGTCAATCATTTTACTCCATTTCTTGGAAAGAAGTCCATTGTGTTTAACGACTTCATTACTAATGAACCTTAAGCTGTGATTTTTGGAATATTTTATTTGTTCATATTTATGATGATGATCCATGAAAGGGAAGAAATTAAGGTGTGGAATATGAAATACGGCCATTGTGCCTATGAATGAAGAATCATATGTATGGCCAAGAGAGCCAATGAAATAATGATGTTGAAAGTTGTTGAAAGTGCCAATGAGGCTATATATGGTATGAAAGTTTATGAGGTAAATGAATTTGTATTGTTGTTTCTTTTGTAAGCAAATCAATAATATTTTTGGGAGTATTTATAGTTACCGAGGAAGGGTAGGTTGAAATAACCTAACCCCGAAACTATATGTGCTGGTGTAGGAGTGGATTATGATTATTCCCCTTATTTGGGATGAGATTGATGTGATAAAATTATTCCCCTTAATTGGGATGAGATGATTGATATAAATGGATGATGTCGATCCACACGGCATTATGGTAAGATGGCCTAGCCGATCGGGTCATGATCGGACACCATGCCGCACACATGGTGGTGATTGTGCTGGAAATTATAATTGAAATTGTGATTGTGGTTGATGTCTCGGATGAGATGGCCTAGCCGATCGGGTCGTGATCGGACTTCGTGCTAAAAGTACGATGGTATTAGTATTGTGAACGTTGGTATTGTGAATGGTGATATTGTGAACAGTGGTATATCGGTGCTAAAGATGTCCCAACCAAAAATAATATTATCTTCGTATTTTGGAAATTAATATGTTTTAATTTGGAAATTGGATATCATTGATTGTTGATTGTTGTTTCCATGGTTTTCCCTTTTATGTTGGCTTTCTATTGTGAAAGAGGACAGTTAGCTTTACATACTAGTACTATTCCATATGTACTAACGTCCTTTTTGCCAGGGGCACTGCATCTTCAATGGATGCAGGTGGTTCATCAACGGGGCAACTTTGGTCCTCGTTAGCAGTCACTCTCTATTCCGCAGGTTTTTGGTAAGCCCTACTCTATTTCGGGCCTGATGTCGTTTGAGTTTTCTATTAAGTTTTGAGGTATAGTTGGGGCCTTGTTGCCGGCATCTCCATTCTTCACTTCTGTTGTACTTAGAGGCTCCGTAGACAGGTTGTGATTGGTATTCAATGTTGGGAATTGAACTAGAAATGTTGGTATTTGGAAAACATATTTTTCATTATATCGATAAACTTGTAATTTTTCGAAAATTATGAATGAAGCTGCTAATGGAAATGAAATGGGAGTTGTTAATGAAATCTTTTCAATGTTTGATTAATGGAGTACATCTCCTATTTATTCATGGATGAGTTTGGGTAAAAGGAAATCTAACAGGCTTGCTCGGCCGGGTTCACTCGGTTGAGCACCGGTCGCACTCCCCAAGTTCAGGGCGTGACAAAATTGGTATCAGAGCCTAAGGTTTTAAAGTGTCCTAGGATGTCTCGGAGATGTGTCTAGTAGAGTCCTTCTTATCGGTGTGTTGTCGACCACATCTATAATGAGGAGGTTACTTGGACATTTAGGAATTTCACACTTCTTTGATACTCCAGATTGTGCGATAGAGCTCAAGATAGGAAGCTTAATTCCTCGTCATGTCTCATTTTCCACATGAGTAACCCACGGGTTCGAGGCAGCAAGGAGGGAATGAAAGAATCAGTTGCTAGGGGAAGTATCCTTATTCCTATTAATGTTACCACGCCACCGGATTATGTGGTGAGAGCACCTAAGATATGAAAGAGGATTATTGGCATCAATAAGCCGGAATGTTTGATGTGAAAGAAGATCCACTCGGGTTTATGTTAGATGATTCTTGAAATATGTTATGGTTATGGAAAGAGGGGGCACAAAAATAACAAATGTCTTTAGGTTGGATACACCCATCCTTGTCTGCCCGATATGCGGGCGGGAACATTTTGCGTCATGTTGTGAGTATGCTCAGAAGAGCGTTAGGGGTGGTAGATTTGGGCAATTCCAAAAGTCCATACAACAAGCTGTTGCAGAGATTGTTAATCCCATCATGGGGTCTTGGAGGAAGGATAGGGGGAATGTTTATAATGTATGCCAAAAGAGTAAAAGTCAGGTAAGTGGGTTGAGTAAGTTTAGTGGACCCCATCCTCATTGTGTGAAGTGTATGAGATGTCATTCGGGGGTATGTCGCTATGGTACTAATGTATGTTTTGGATGTGGAGTAGAGGTGCATCAATTAAGGTACTGCCCTATCAACCTAAAGTCATCAAGTAAGTCACTCCTTAGTATATCATTATGAACAGGCATAATTTTTTCTTGTTGTATATGTACATCCATATTGAAGAGCCTTCATAAACACGGTCTTAACAAGGCGCTGAATCACAAAACACTGCATGTACTTACTTTCTAAACGAGATGCATTATTCATGAAGCCACTCTATCATAAATTCTCTTATTTACAACCTCTTGAGGAATTGAGTTCTATAATGATTTCCTTGGAATGAGTTATAACCCTAGGTTAATACTTCCCACTGCTTCCCTAAATTCTCAACAAGGGACTATACCTGATGAATTTCTTACAGAACCTTTTGATTTAAATGGATAAAATCTTCTCACTTATGCTTACGCATGCACCTTCATAAAGTTTACCTATGTGGTATCAAATCCAATGTATAGCGGCTTAGTGTTGAGATCCTTCTTGAGCCACTCTTTTTCTCTCCGGTGTATGTGGCTCCTATGGTTTGAACAATCACTTCACTTCTTTGTGAATATTATCATGACTCATTTTCATTGTCTAGTAACATGAGAGCATATCTCAGCACCTATCATATGTGTAGCTGTCAATTGAAAGGGGTCACTTGTCTATATAAAGTTTCAGGGAAATTTGAGATTTTCACAAATTCGTCACAGGTAGATGTTTTTGTTTGCCCATCTCTGTATGACTTTCATGTCCACTTAGATCATTCTGCAGTAAGTAGATCACTTTGTTCCTAGTATTGTAGTTGCCCATGAAGTGGCCTTGTATCGCAGCTTGAAAGTTATTATGGCGGAAATGTGTCTAGCTCATAGCAAAGTGTTCATTCTCTCAAACCAATACATGATTTCGTCCTAACATAAAGATGTCATAGCTACATGGTTTCCCTTGTGTGTGGTTGAAAGTTAAGTAGCCTTACCGCGACCTTTCCCTCCCAACCTCAGGTGGATGTTTAAGATTTTAGCACATATCATGAGCATATTGATTTGAAGGAAAAGTTTGTTGTATCTCTAGTCCTCTCATATAGGATCAACTATTGTAAAGGGTTAAGCATTATAATAATCTCACAAGTGTTCAACTTCTTTTTTCATCTTCATGGGCTTGTGGCATATCTATTCCTTACGTTAGTTAATGTTAAGAGCGTAATGCAACTACATGTATTTTGAAACCCATATCACATTCAGGGTGCCAAAATATTCTCATTTCGGGTTAAACTGATTTTTCCTACATTCCAAGAGGAAACTGGTGTCACGTACTTAGCTATTTCTCTTTGAGGCATATTATTGCCGAAAAAGGCACATATGGAATGAAACAATTGTTGTTGTCCTTTTCATGACTCATAGTCTTCCAAGAATAACTGATGCTAATGGCATTATCCTCCCGACCATGCCTCCAGTATGTCTTATGTCTAAAATGACTCATTTCTTTTAAATCTCAGAATCACATGGTCCCTATATTATCAATGCCTACTAGGCAACTCTATGCCTCATTTGTCGAATCAATGATGCCATCACAATGATTAATCATATCAGCACTATTGGCAGTAACCTTCATGTCTCTTAGGATATAACCTCTTGAAATGCTCTACTCAACACATTGATGGATTCTTGAAAAATTGCAGCCCAATCTCGGACCTCGTTGTTCCATTTTATAGTAACCTATGGGGGTTATAGGTTCAAACATGTCAAAGAAGAAGCATCATCCCGTGATCAAATATATTGGATAGGAAGTTTTATGGTAATATTCAAGCTAGCACATCTTAGAGTAATTGTTGGAGGTCGCCAAAGGTTTAGTCTGGGTATTCGGCGTAGGGATTTAGAGTTGAAGAAAGTGGGTGAATTGCTAATATTGGGTGAATTGCTAATAAAGGTAAAGTACGTGTAGTCACATTAGGCCTTATGAAATCTTAAAGGAAATAGGCCAAACTATGAGTATGATGTTTCCCCATCATTGTCCTCCATGTATCCAGTGTTTCATGTGTCTATATTTAAGAAGGTAGTTGGAAATCCTTTGTCTATCGTTCCGGTGGATGCTAGAGAAGGTGAAGTTAATGGATAATCGGCTTACGAGGGGTATCTATTTTTCACCCCTGTTAGATAAGTCCAGAAATTGAGATCTGCCTCCGTCAAATTAAAGGAAGTATTCTCACTTGCATGTATAACCAAATGGTTGTGGTTCAAACCGGTACTTGTTATGTGTTATGATTTAAATATGTGCAACTCATGTCTAGATGTTACACTCCATGTTTTCGTACGTGGAAGTACGCCATAAGTAAATTGATATAAGCTCGAAAATGAAATGTTACATCCCGTATTTTCGTACGTTGAAGTTTCGTCGTAAGTTAATCGACGTAAGTTCGGGAATGAGATTTATTTTGGGATTATAAATATTAAGCTATTTCAAATAAGTGATAAGTTAATTCGTGAAAGTAAGAGGGTAAGCGAATCGAAGAAAATGAATTTCGTTGAAGTTTGTCATTTTGGGATAAAATACAACCCGAGCTAAAATACCCGTTATTTATGGATCAGTACCATATAAGGTACCACATGGCCATGATAGTAAGGTGTATAAAGTGTATTAAAAGTGAGTTGTATTTTAAGTAATTTGAGACAATTCTTAATTATGTGCGTAATTAGTTAATTATTGGTTTAATGGGAGATTAACCATGTAATTAAGGATTTGTTGATAAGTAATAGGTGGGGACTGTCACGCCCAAAAATTGAGGAGCGCGACCGGCGCTCAACCGAGTAAACCCGGTCGAGCAAGCCTGTTAGATTCTTTCTCCCCAATTCACCCATAATCAAGAAAAGACATGATTTCACAAATTATACAGCAAGAAGTACATACATACGATGCTAAATCATTTGATTAGCCATTGCGCCTTTAAGTCTCAAAATACATATTTCTTATAGTTCGAATGGAACAAGTGATCAAATGCAACATAATTGGTTCAACATTCCCAACACTCATATACAACCCACATAGTGTCTACGGAGCCTCTAAAGATACAAAAGAGAGTAAAGATGGTGTCGGCAACAAGGCCCCAGCTATACCTCAAAAGTGACCACAATATAAATAAAGGTACAATACATGACCCCGGAATGAAATGGGGCTCACCTAGTCTGCTGAGAAGATGATGATGTAACACTAACTGCGATCAACACTTTCTGCTATGTAACCACATGCATCTATTTAAATATGCAGCGCCCCGGCAAAAGGGGCGTTAGTACCGTCGAATAGTACTAGTATGTAAAGCTAAAACACCATCTCAATAGAATGGAAAATAATACAAGGGGGAAACAGTCATGAGTTCAATAAAAGCTTTAAAACAATACTAAAACATCAAGTAAGGATCACATAAGTTCTCAAGTTAATTTCCATCTTATTAGGTTGGGTAATCTTTAGTGCCATATGCCACAATCCACAATACCACCGTGTTCTTACACGGAGTCCGATCTCGACCCAATCGGCTAGGTTATCTAATTTGAGACATCACCCATATCCACAATTTCAATTATCATTTCCAGCACAGTTACCACCATGTGTGCGGTATGGCGTCCGATCACGGCCCGATCGGCTAGGCCATCTCACTTGAGACATCAACCATAACTACAATTTCAATTATCTCACATCGTAGTTCTTTCATATTCTTTCGATTCATTGGCACTAGTAATTACGATTACAAAATCATTCTTGGCACTTGGCCGTATTTTATAATTTCAGACCCCTTTTCCACATTCAAATATCATTATCATAATCATTATCAACAAAAATAAGGCTTCCCATTCAAGACAGTAAGTTCACATAACACAACAATTTGGGAATCTTAGGCACATAGAGGATTTTCATAACAATTTCGATCTTGACATGAATTCATAACATTTCTAACACATATTCAACATTTTGAACATAACCTCAAATGGCAAGATGACATGATAAAAACATTTAGAATAAATATTGAACATATATCCTTCGACACAACCACATTAGGAATAGCCAATTCAATAATGATCAAGGTCTTACTTCAATAACATGAACACCGTGGAATTCGATTATAAGAAGAAGGGGGTTTAGCCATACATACCTCAATCCTTTTCTTAATGATACTACAATGATCTACTATACTAAGCAACTTCAATCTACAATGACAACATCCAATGGAACTAATATTAGTAACAAATTCCATAGTTTAGGCCATTTATTCATTTTATCAAACACCTAGTAGGCATGAATCTCTACATCTCTTACCCATAAAATTAGTTCATCCAATTACTACCATTTACCAATAATTTATCCCACCATCATTCTTGAACAATCCATAACTCCAAACATCACATACATGACATCCATCCACCCTCAACTAACAAAATTCCATCAAGTAATCACCTTTAAATCTCTACAATGGTTATGTATTTAAATTGGGAACTTATGGCTTTCAATCACCATACCATAAGTTCCAATACTTAATTCATACTCATATTCTCATAATATATCCATACATGTAAGCCTAAGGGTGTAGGATTACCTTTTGGAAGAAATCTTGCAAAAACCCTCCTTTGAGTTCTTGAAGAAATTTCTTGAAGATCTATGTATTTTATGGAGGATTGAGTTAGTTTTAGGGTGGAATTGATGGAATGAAACACCAAATTAGTAGTGATTACTTACCTTGAAGAGGGGAGAGTTGGAAGTCTTGAGAGAGTGGAGGAAAACCCCAAAATTCGGTCAAGAAAAATGGGGTAAAATGAACCCCGAATGAGTAAATAGCATTTCGGGCGTCACAGGCAGCGTGGGGCACTACCTGTGGCCCAATTTCCAGAACCTCAAAAATCCCAGCGCCAGGGCTAGCGCCCCACGCTACCCTGGGCGCTGGAGATGGGAAATCTTTTCTATTTCGCTCGAAAATGGGCATAACTCTCTCATACGATGTCCGAATTCGACGATTCTTTTTGCTATGGCTCCGTAATTTCAATACGGATCTAATGCTTCAGTCAAAACTGAATTTGGAGCTCGTTTGCTAAATGTGATACCACATATACGCGAAGAAACGACGTCGTTGAAATACTTTTGATGTCAAAATAATGCGGTTTCACCCCATAGGTCTCCTTTGATACTCGAATACGTTATTCCCGAATACCGTTGTTGCACTTTAAAATATTAAATCATTAGGAAATTTTAACGAGGCCTTACATTCTCCCCCGCTTAAGATCATTCGTCATCAAATGAGGGTTAGAATTCGCCATAGGCACCCAATATGACTTAAATCCTCATCCACACTCCAATAGTTCCCAATTTTTACTAACTCCAAAAAAATTTCCAGAGTCTCCCCTGTGACTAAGCCTATCCACCTGTCAGAGAATCTCAGAAACCAATCCTACAACTTATGCATAATTCGATGACGCAATATAACATGAAAACAACACCAGTCGTGGCTTCATAAGCAAAATATATTACCAGAAAAGGAACACTCTTAGCATAAGCTGTACAAATGATATGTAATTCACAGGGAACAATTTAATAGAACGATTACATAGCTATTCAAACAAATAAGGGTACTTCTTCTTGATTTCTTCCTCGCTCTCCAATATGGCTTCTTTAACCTGCTGGTTTCGCCATAACACTTTCACGGAGGCAATTTCTTTATTTCTCAACTTTCGGATTTGCCGATCAATAATAAAAACTGGAATCTCTTCATAAGTCAATTCCTCATTAACCTCAATAGTCTCTACCGGAACAATGAGTGTCGGGTCTCCAACAACTTTCTTTAACATAGACACATGAAATACCGGGTGCACTAACGACATCTCAGGTGGTAGCTCAAGCTTGTACGCCACTTCACCAATCCTTTGAATGATTTTGTACGGTCCGACATACCTCGGACTCAGTTTCCCTTTCTTACCAAATCGCATTACACCTTTCATGGGGGAAACCTTCAAGAATACACAATCATCTTCTTTGAACTCTAAATCCCTACGACGAACATCTGAATAGGACTTCTGACGACTCTAAGCAGTCTTCAACTGCTCCCTAATGATTTTAACTTTTTCCATAGCATAATGCACTAGGTCTGGCCCTATCAACTCTGCTTCCCCAATGGGAGATCTACATCTCCTTCCATATAAAGCCTCGAACGGTGCCATATGAATGCTAGCATGATAAATATTGTTGTAGGCAAATTCTATGAGTGGTAAATGATCATCCCAGCTACCTTTGAAGTCTAGAATGCAAGCACGCAACATATCCTCAAGCGTCTGAATAGTTAGCCCTGCCTACCTGTCAGTCTGCGGGTGATAGGCTGTACTAAGATTCATCGGCGTACCCAAAACTTGCTGAAATTTCTTTCAACAATTAGCAATGAATTGTGCTCCACGATCATAAATGATGGAAACTGGAGTACCATGCAGCCTGACTATTTCTTTGATATATAACTGAGCATATTGTTCCGTTGTATCGGTAAACTTAATCGGCAAGAAGTGTGATGATTTCGTGAGTCGATCCACAATCACCCAAATTGAGTCAAACTTACGAGGAGTACGAGGTAATCCTATCACGAAGTCCATATTAATCATTTCCCACTTCCACATTGGAATTTCTATGTTTTGTGCCAAACCACCGGGCCTTTGGTGTTCGGCCTTCACTTGCTGACAATTTGGACATCTTGCCACGAAGTCCGCTACATTCCTCTTCATATCATTCCACCAGTAGATTTCCTTAAGATCATGATACATTTTCATAGAACCCGGGTGCACGGAATACCTAGAGGTGTGAGCCTCTGTCATGATTCTTTCCCGTAGACCATCTACATTTGGAACACATAGACGCCCTTGGTACATTAGTGTACCGTCACACATTCCAAGAGAAAAGCTATAGTTTTATGTTTTTGAATCCCCTGCTTCAATTGCACCAAAAATGGATCGTTGTATTGCTTCTCTTTGACTTCCACAACAGGCAATGATTCATCCCTATTTTGTACAATTACCCCTCCTTCATTAGAGTCCGCAATATGAACTCCCAAACTAGGCAATCGATGAACTTCCGTGGCCAACGGCCTTTGACATGCCTCCAAGTAAGCCAAACTACCCATAGATTTCTGGCTAATAGTATCCGCCACAACATTGGCTTCCCTGGATAATATAGAATATTGATGTCGTAATCCTTTCGTAACTCAAGCCATCTTCTCTACCTTAGATTCATTTTCTTCTATTTGCAAATATATCGAAGGATCTTTTGGTCCGTGAATATGTCCACCTGGACCCCATACAATTAACGACGCCAAACCTTTAATGTAAAAATCACATCCACAAATCCTAAGTCATGTGTTGGATTGTTTTTCTCTTGATTCTTGAGTTGCCTAGAGGCATAAATGATTATCTTGCCATATTTCATCATTAGTGGAACATCTATATCACATTTCTCTTACATATAACCTCCTAGGAATTGAGTTCTACAAAACTTTCCTTGATACAGTTATAATCTTATTAGTACTTGCAACTTGTTTTTCCAAATTTCTCAACAAAAGACATTACTAGGTCAGTTTTCTTATGGGACCATCTGTTTCAAATGAATAACATCTACTAGCTTGCGCACACACCCTGATAACATCAACCTGCATGGAATTGCCTCAATATGTGAAGTAACATCGTGCTCAGACCTTTCTTAGCCATCCTCTTTCCTCATTATAAGTCTTATGAGATTTTAAGAAACTACTCTACTTCCCTGGTGAACATTCTCACGATTCCTCTTTACTGCTAAACACTTCCCAAAACACATATCAACACCCTTCATATATATTCACTTCAACAAAAGTCATTGGCCCAAACAGGGCCTTTTCTGAAACTTGAGATCCTCCTAAATTCTTCAACGACGACTTCTTGTTTTCCTTATAAGTGTAGGACTTAGTCCACCTGATTCCATCCTCGATGAGTAACTCACCTTATTCCCCATATTGTAGTCACCAATAGTGTTTCCTGGTATTGCAACCTAAGAGCTATCATGTTAAACATGTTTGGTTCGTAATAAGTGTTCATCCTCTCTCAATCTATTTCAAACATTTACCCCTTTTGGTCTAGATAATATGTTGGTACTATATTTTCTTTGTGACTAGAGCATTCATTCCCATCCCATTTTGCCCTTAATTCATAGTTGACAGCCTTATTGTGCCACACACTTGTCTGCCTCCCATGAACTCGTAGTGTCATTGTGCCTGGTTTGTTGAGTTTATCACACCACCACTTCATCACCAGTAGTTTCACTTTCCAGAGTAATATGTAGACATGAACTCCCTCTAAATATTTTAGTTGATATTCGGCGTACTCAAGTCGGCGGCATTACAGTTGATTCTTTATATCTTCTATTAACACTTGTGCTCTAGGCGATTCCACCATTCTAATACGAACTATTTTGCGATAACCATGACCATCTCAATTAATAGATTTTCTTCCAATTCTTCTCGCCTCATTCTTCCTAGTTAGTGAATAGCTATGAGCTCTTCTATACACTACGTGGTCTTTTCCCTTAGTTGGGAATGTATCTTGCTCGCTTCTCGACACTTGTTGGGATATCCATGGGAAAGTGTGTTCATCCATGTATCACTTAACACTTCCTTGCTTGTAAGATTCTTAAAAGACTCTCCATCAAGTCCAGATGCACTCTTGGGTTATTATAACATCACCTTTATCTTTCCCACTCCTTCTGTCTTTCTTAAAGTCTTGGAACTTTAGCTAATTCGCAAATCCGTGATTAACTCATTCTAAGAACTCGCAAGCCTTTCACATTTGATCTGGAGTACTTCCTTGGGTTCCATTGTCCCTGACTCTCTAACAAGTATAAAACACTTTGCAAACCTTACTCTTAGTTTCTAGTATCGTTGACCCTGTCATTCACATTTCCATGTATGGAGAATTTACCTTCCTTAACCTTGCACCTTTTTGGGGTACTAGTGGTCTATCATTAGCATATTCTTTTAGAGAATCACGTTACCCATTATCTCTTTTCTAGACTATAATTGTCTTCAACAAAATATCCAAACATCATAGCTTCATGGACCTACTCTCGTTTTATTGCACTTAAGTAGCCTCACCATGGCCCTTCCCTCCCCACTTGGGGTGAATGTTTCACATTTTGACACAAGTCTTGAATTTAGCAATTTGAGGGACACATGTTTCACATCTCTAGTCCTCTTGTATATGATTGGCTATTAGGGAGATTTAAGTCCCCATGGTATTAACCTCATAAGTTCTCTACTCTTATTCAGCCACATAGGCTTGGGATCTAAATCCCTCGTGTCAATATCCTTTTTGGAGTGTAACACCACTTCGCACATTCCTGGAATTTTTATAACATTCATAGTGCTAGGGTCTTCTTATTGTGGGTTCACTTAACTCTCATTTCATAACTTCTTGTTTCTCGTGAGAGACCTACATATTTATCATTACTCTCCAGGCCATGCCTTTCATATATCACGTGCCTATGTAACAAATTTACATCTTTGAATCATACACATGGCTTCCACACTATCCATATGTACTAGTTAAGCTTAGGTCTCATTTATCAGGTCAATGCCTCTTTGGAGGTGGGTAATCACTTCTAGCACCCTTCATATATAAAGTATGCTCATGGTACTATACACTTGTCTCATATGGTCATACTATTCATTCAACATGATACATGTGCCATCTGTTTAATATTCAGGCCTTTACCCATTCGTCATGTCACATGACAACATTACTTGGAATAAACCAAAAGAACATTTAAACTTACCTTGAACCTCAACGCACGAGTTGGAGGAAGAACAATTTCACAACTAGTTTCATCGCACGATTCAGAATATCAAAGAAGGGAATTATTCCTAAATGCCCATGTAGCATCCTAATTATAGATGTGGTCGACAACACACCGATAATAAGGACTCTACTAGACACGGCTCCGAGACATCCTAGGACACTTTAAAAACTTAGGCTCTGATACCAAGTTTGTCACGCCCCAAAACCAAGGAGCACAACTGGTGCTCAACCGAGTAAACCCGGCCGAGCAAGCCTGTTAGATTCTTTCTCCCCAATTCATCCATAATCAAGAAAAGACATGATTTCATAAATTATACAGTAAGAAGTTCATACATACGATGCTAAATCATTTGATTAGCCATTGCGCCTTTAAGTCTCAAAATACATATTTCTTATAGTTCGAATGGAACAAGTGATCAAACACAACATATTTGGTTCAACATTCCCAACACCTATATACAACCCACATAATGTCTACGGAGCCTCTAAAGATACAAAAGAGAGTAAAGATGGTGTCGGTAACAAGGCCCCGGCTATACCTCAAAAGTGACCATAATATAAACAAAAGGTACAATACATGACCCCGGAATGAAATGAGGCTCACCGACTCTGCTGAGAAGATAATGATGTAACACTAACTGCGATCAACATTGTCTGCTATGTAACCATCTGTATCCATTTAAAGATACAGCGCCCCCGACAAAAGGGGCGTTAGTACCGTCGAATAGTACTAGTATGTAAAGCTAAAACACCATCTCAATAGAATGGACAACAATACAAGGGGGGGACAGTCATGAGTTCAATAAAAGCTTTAAAACAATACTAAAATATTAAGTAAGGATCACATAAGTTCTCAAGTTAATTTCAATCTTATTAAGTTGGGTAATCTTTAGTGCTATATGACATAATCCACAATACCACCGTGTTCTTACACGGAGTCCGATCTCGACCCGATCGGCTAGGTCATCTCATTTGACACATCACCCATATCCACAATTTCAATTATCATTTCCAGCACAGTTACCACCATGTGTGCGGCATGGTGTCCGATCACGGCCCGATCAGCTAGGCCATCTCACTTGAGACATCAACCATAACCACAATTTCAATTATCTCACATCATAGTTCTTTCATATTCTTTCGATTCATCGGCACTAGTAATCACGATTACAAAACCATTCTTGGCACTTGGCCATATTTCATAATTTCATTCCCCTTTTTCACTTCATACCAATAGAAATCTCCCACTAACTCAATTCTGCCAATAAAATCACAACACTAACTAAACTCTCACCCCGGTAGAGTATCAAATCACAAATCGTAACCAAATTACTCAGGAATCACATTAAACCTGCCAATATAAACAACATGAATTCACTTCTAGCCTCGACACTCTCAATAATGAATAGAAACAAACTATAGACACGGGCTACCACTCATAGAGTCTCCCAACAGGGGTAAACACATAAACATAATACTAAGTCATGAACTCACCCATATATGGGACAACAAATAGGGAAACTCGCCCCGATAAGCAGAACTGAATCTAAATACGAATGGTGCCCCTCTGTAATAAATCAAAAGCATACATGTATGACATCATCTAGCACAGCGGCCTCCAGCCTACTATATGAGACACAATCAATGGGATGGGCCTTCCCCTCTTGGGCGCCCTATACTCGCCCGAATACCCCGTTGTGACACATCTGTCCGAAGTCTAGGACAATCTCTCACCCTGTGGCTGGTATCTCCACACTCGAAGCAACCTCTCTACTGATGTGGCTGTGGGAACTGTGCGGTACAGGTACTCTGAGACCCATGAGCACCTGAACACTGTGTGAAGCCTGAAGTGCAAACTGAACTGGGTGACCCACAAAACCTCTACCATGTCGTAACTTGCCTCCAAAATAAGGACCAGCAGATCTCTCCGGTCTACGAGGCCTCCTCACCTTCCTATCCTCTCTCTCCTGATCTCGCATGTACTCTCTCTCTCATGGCCTCGCCTGTCTTCTCTCTCCTGATCCCACATGCCCTCTACTCGGCTAGCGATCCCCACCACCTGCTGAAACGAAACATCTGACTCAAACTCCCGAGCCATGCTGAACCGAATATCATGCCTGAGTCCCTCAATGAATCTACGAGCACGCTCTCTAACTGTGGCGACAAAAGCAGATGCATGCCTGGCCAAATCACTGAATCTCATGGCATACTCTGACACTGACATAGTGCCCTAGCGCAGCTGCTCAAACTCCGCGCGCCATGCATCTCGAAGG
Source organism: Nicotiana tomentosiformis (assembly GCF_000390325.3). Classification (NCBI taxonomy): domain Eukaryota; kingdom Viridiplantae; phylum Streptophyta; class Magnoliopsida; order Solanales; family Solanaceae; genus Nicotiana; species Nicotiana tomentosiformis. The sequence continues at coordinate 54,217,101 of NC_090819.1, forward strand.
AACTGAGATACAAACTCTCTCAGGAACATCTCTGAAAACTGAACCTATGTAAGTGAAGCTAACTCGGCTGGGCTACCCAACTCATATGCCCGCCACCACTGATAAGCCGCTCCCCTAAGCTGGAACGTAGTAAAAGCAACCCTGCTCGTCTCCGCAATACCCATAGTATGGAGAATGCGGTGACACTCCTCCAGAAAACCCTATGCACTTTCTAAAGCTAAACCACTGAATGTAGGTAGGTCATATTTCTTGAACCTTGCAAGTCTAAGCTGCTCTTCCTCAGATGTTGTTGCCCTGACCACGGCCTGAACTGGAACCACAGTCTGTGTCGCTATGACACCTGGAACCTAACCAACATGAACTCGCTGCTCTGGGGTGTGGGCAGCGGGAGTCTGGGTTCCTCCCCTGGTCTGTGAAGTAGCTGGTGCAACCCGAATCAACCCCGCCTGAGCCAATGTACCAAACATACTCAAGAACTGTGCTAAGGTCTCCTAAAGTCCGGAGGTAACAACAGGCGCCTCCGGTAACTGCAGCTCGTGTCCTCACCATCTGTGAGAGAATGGAATGATAAAAGTTCAAACTCCGAGATCAATAAGCTCGCACGATAGGAATGAAAAAAGTGAGATTGTCCTAATAGTTCCGTAGCCTCTCTAAAATAAGTACAGACGTCTCCGTACCGATCCGCAAGACTCTACTAAACTCGCTTATGACTCGTAGCACCTATGAACCTAGAGCTCTGATACCAACTTGTCACGACCCAATTTCCCCTCCGTTTGGGTATCGTGATGGCACCTAGTCTTAGGGACTAGGTAAGCCTAACATTAATTGAAACAACAACATTCTTTTAATAACATCTAATAATTTAAATAGAAATCTCTTACAATTCCCAAAACCGGTAGTACAAGTCATAAGCCCTATAGAGTGTTTGCTAGAAACCCTCTAAATACAACTGTCCAGAAATAGGAATAAACAGTGCAAAATGAAAACTTGAAGGTGACTCCAAAGCCTGCGAATGCAGTAGCAGGTTTACCTTGAGTCTTCACAGCAACAGTCCACACAGCTAGCTAACGAACAAGTACTCGGATCTGCACAAAAATGTGCAGAAGTATAGAATGAGCATACCACAGTGGTGACTAGTAAGTATCAAGACTAACCTCGGTAGAGTAGTGACGAGGAACAGTCAAGACACCCACTGGTCTAATAAACTGAACAGGTATAAGTATATGAACAACAGAAGTTTGATGTCTACATAAAGACTATGCAGTATGGATCACAACACAGTAATGGCAATAAGGAAGGAAACAACAAGTATCAGCGAAATATCATGAAAATGACACAGACAAGGTGAATGTAACACAACCTAAATCCGGAATCACAAATACAGCAAGGACAAGTAATTACTCAGCAACTACAACCGCTTTTACATCAGGTTTTAGTCAACAACTCCACAAGGTACCGAACCTCGGACAAATCACAACTCACGGGTCTCAATACCTGAACCCTAACACTTGGCATCCTGTGCCCTTATAACACCTCATAACCGCACTGACGACTCACGTGCCAATAGAGCCATTCTCACATAGAAGGCAAGTAAACAAGGGTGAGCATCTATGCTCAACAATATCAAGAAAACCTCATATCCGATAAGAGTGCTTAACTACGTGTATACTTGTGCAAGTGTCCAACCATAGTCCATATCAGCAAATAAGCATAAGGAAAAAGAACGGACAACACGTAGAATATTTTCTCACAGCTTTCACAAGATAAAGCTCACACAGGTAAGTATACCACTACACAAATATCAACAACAAGAATGCCCTCATGCCATAAATCATCACAAATCAATCCCTGACACAGCCCACATTATCTCGCCACGTGTGCAGTAGTAAAGTAAGTGCCCGCCTTGTCTCTCCACACGTGCATAACAATGTTCCCACCTTGTCTCGCCACATGCGCAACCCACACACACACACACACACACACACACACACACACACATATATATATATATATATATATACCATCCCTCCTTGTCACGCCGCATTTGCAAATATCAATAGTAACAATAGCACGACAGAAATCTCGTGCATCATAGTAATAACAACCGCACAGCAGAAACCTCGTGCTTTACTACAACAAGTACACAACAACAATGACAATAATACAAAGAGAACAACTCAACAAGGAAAACCACAGTAATAACAAAAAGAAACGATAAAACCAATTCACAAGGAATAACCACAGTAAAGAATGTTAGGCGTAAAGAGAACAACTCAACAAGGAAAAACTAATATGTAGCAACGATCCCACAATATACATTTCAACAATAGGGAATCTAACACGAGTCAAATAATTCCAAATAAAACAAGTCGACTAAGATATATGATATCTAAAACTTCTTTTAAGGTTGAGGAATTTTGAAGGATATTCAACAATTCAATTATGGATAAGCAGCGGAAAGATACTCATAACCTCAATTAAGACTGAATAAATTATAGGATGAGATAATAAAAATTCCAAATAAAAATAAGCAGTTATGAATAGATAGCATGACAATAGAGGAGGTAAATTCTTCAGTTAAGTCAAATAAGAGTCAAATAGGCAATAAGAGTGAATCCTAAAAGCAATTGATTCTAATTAAAGCATGTAGAGGTGAAACTAGTAAATAAGAACTTAATCATATCAAGAACAATTGCATACTCAGTGAATATAAGGACCTAAGAACCCTAAAAGGCCAACTTTCCACAAATAAGTCCGAGCACGCACTCGTCACCTCGCGTACACAGACTACAGTCAACATAGAAGACTCAAATTCTAAGGGAAAACTCCCCCACACAAAGTTAGGCAAGATACTTACCTCGAACCAAGCTCAATCTGTCCGTAAGAATGCCCTTTTTCTCAATTATCCGACTCCGAATGGTCCAAATCTAGCCAAACACAATTGCATATCATGAATACAACCATAATAGACTCATCTAATTAATGAAATCAATATTTAACAAAAATTCCAAAATTCGCCCTAAAAAGTCGACCCGGGCCCACGTCACGGAATCGGGTAAAAATCAAAAAATACGAACACCCATTCACTCACGAGTCCAACCATATAAGAATTACTCAAATCCGACCAAAAATCCCCTTTCAAAACTCGAAATCTTTATTGAAGAACTTTTCCCCCCCATTTTCCCAACTTTTCAACCCAAATCCGAAATTAAATGGAAAAACAACTATAGATTAATGGAATACAACCAAAAATGAGTTAGGAATTATTACCCCAAGGCTTCCTCTAAAAATCCCTCGAAAAATCACCAAATTTTGAGCACTCAAGTCCAAAAACGAAGAATGAAATCAAACCCTCGAATTTCTCTTTTCTGCCCAGGCGTGACCTCACCTGCGACATAATTAGCCGCATCTGCACAACTGCAGGTGCGCATGTACAACTGCGCTTGCGCTCCCTCTCACTTCTGCGCCCCAGAATCTGCTTCTGCGGAGCCGCTGATGCGCGCAAATTCTCCGCACCTGCGGAGACTGCCAAGTCTAGCTCTTCTCGCACCTGCGCCTCCATCGCTGTACCTGCAACCATCGCACCTGCGCCCAAGGTCCGCATGTGCGATTACACCAGAACGCAGACCTCTTCACAACCACGAAAAATCATCTGAAACACACCCGAGGCCCCCAGGACCTCATCTAAACACACAAACAAGTTCCATAATCTAACACGGACTCGCTCGAGGTCTCAAATCACACCAAACAATGTCGAAACTATGAATAACACCATGAATCAAACTTATAAACTTTCAAATCTTCCAACTTCTAAAACCCATGCCGAAACCTATCAAATCAATCCAGAATGGCGTCAAATTTTGCAGGCAAGTCCCAAATAACATAACAGAGCTGTTGCAACTCTCGAAATCGCATTCCTACCCCAATATCAAAAAGTCCACTTCCGGTCCAAATCTCCAAAAATTTGACTTTCACCATTTCAAGCCTAAATCAGCTACAGACCTCAGATTCACAGTCCGGACACGCTCCTAAGTCTAACATCTCCCAACGGAGCTAATGGAATTGATGGAACTCCATTCAGGAGTCGTCTTCATATAGTTCTGACTACGGTAAAAAATCCTAAGACTTAAGCTTCTGTTTTAGGGACTAACTATCCCAAATCACTCCGAATCAAACGGTAACTGAAACCAACCACGAACGCAAGTCAATACACATAATACAAAGCTAATCAGAGCCTTATGCCGCCAGACGAGACTTACATTCTAAAAAAAAGATCGGCTAGGTCGTTATACTGCGTTTCATGCCCGCAGGTCCCGATAGACAGGTCAAAAGTCCTCCAAGTAGGCTATCAGCTCAACAGAAGGTGTTGGTGTGCTTCATTTGCTCCAGAGTTGCTTGTTTGGTCAGTATGATTTAGACATGTATTGTTTGGTATGGCGGGGCTCTGTCCCAACCTTTATGATAATTATGTATTCTTAGAGGCTTGTAGATAGATGTCATGTACGTAAAAGATTGTATGGCCTTGTCAGCCTATGTTCAGTGTACGAGTGGTTATTTTGGTCTTATAGGCCCGTATGTCTTATGTATAAGTTGGTATTACATGTTGTATTCTACTTATCTCACGGCATCCTCTCCGGCTCAGTTATCTATGATAGTATGATACGAAAAGGTACGTTATGTTGGTACTCGGTTGAGTAAGGTACCGGGTGCCCATTGCGGCCCATCGATTTGAGTCGTGACAAAAGTGGTATCAGAGCAGTTCTATCCTAGAGAGTCTACAAGACGTGTCTAGTAGAGTCTTGTTTATGGGTGTGTCGTGCACACACTTATAAGTAGGAGGCTATAGGGCATTTAAGACTGTCACTCATTCTTCTTACTCTAGATCGTGTGGTAGAGCTCAATTGTAAGAACTCAATTTTCTAAACGCTATCTTATTCATAATACGATGATGCCTATATCGAGAAAGACAGTTGGTAAGGTATTGAATGCGGCTATGGAAGAGTTGAGTCAGAGGAACTCAATTTTGCATTATGCTTATGATGAGTAAATGTAAGGTCTCCAGCAGATCATGTGTATACTAAGATGTGTAAGCTTTTTGATAAGGATCCCTAAGGCAAGAATATATATCCACTCTTACGGTAAAAAGGAATAAGAGAATCGGAAGGTAGACACAAGTTTCAGCATGCAAAAGAAGCAAGGTGAAGAAGGGTACGAGGTACCCAGTTAATGAAGGTTAACAGTATTTACAATTAATGCAGAGAAATATAAGCATTCTGAGTTACTTTCAACAGTAATAGAGATATATACAATGGATCACACCCATTCCAGTTATGCCCTATGGGGGCTGACAGGTGTAGTTTAAGAGAAGGACGGGATATCAGGATTCGGCTGGGGTTAGAGTAACCCAAAATGATGGATGGATTATTTGCATTAGTTGGCATTTCCAAATGATATTGCAAATGTGCTGATAGATCTCCTTGTGAGACACCCAGATGTTGTACTCTAAAATAGTATAGCTAGATATGAGTACTACAAAGATAGGCACTGGAATCCTGGAAGGGATAAATATTACCTTAGTGTGGCTCTCGTCTCTAGTGGAGAGATAATGTTAGGCAACCTGAAGAGCCAGTGGATGGAGCAAGGGGAGCTAAAAGTAAAAAAATATCTTGTTCGAGTTTTCAGAATAAAGTGATAGATATAAATATTAGCAGGAAATAAGAAGGGAGTTAATGAAGCATTATGAGTAAGATGTGATACATGGATGACATCGGTAGAAAAAAAAAAGGGAAGAAGACAGTATTACACAGTCTATAGTCAAGTAAAGGAAGAGGCGAGAGGTGACAGGCCTTGAGACAATAAAAGAGTATAGGCCATAAAGTCATATCCTCATTTCGAGAAACAAGTTCGTGACTCCAACGCGACTACTAGAAGGAAAAGTTAAACCCCAGAGTAATCGAAATCACTATGGGCTGGTGAACAAGATAAACTAAACATGAACTAGGGACTGATTAATAGTCGGCATCATGAGAATTTCAGAGATTGCATCCCGGCGATAATAGAATGGATGACAGAAGAATACCCTTTAAAGGTCATTTAGGAAGACACTTCCCTAAAGCAAGCAAGGTGAGCAAAGTTAAGCTTAAGGGACTGTATGTGCCAGTTACACTAAGTGTCACCCTCGCGATTAAGGAATTTCGTTATCCTTGGTACAGAAGGATTACCGTGAGGCGAGTAAGGATCATTGATGATGTGGAAAGACGCCAAAGAGGTAAAACATCTATACGTAGATCATTGTAGCACTAAATCTTAGTACGCTCCTAAAGGGGGGAATATGGAGTGATGTGGCATTAAGTCAGAAATAAATGGTTCTAGTAACTATGGAATAGTAAAGAAGAATGCAAAAAAAAATGAGAAAGGGATGAGATCGCGCTCATTCAAATCCTACAGATATGTTATGATTCCGAAGATTATGCAAGCATGATGTCAAGGAGAGGAAATAAGGGTTCCTACCCGAGAGCCAGTGCGAGACATAAGTTAAGAAAAAGAAAATAACCCAAGAAAGATTACGCTGAATATTTATATGAGAATGGGCCAACGAGTAGTTAGTAGTTGATTCAAGAAGAACCTAGTTATGGCTAAACAAGAGGACATACACAAATCAACAGATTGTGCAAGACGAACATAGTGAACCCCAACATAGGGAATTCAGTCTCGCAAATATGACATCGTGAATCCTTGAGAAATATTCAGATAGGAGTTAGGGTAGTTAAAGGTACCGTATGAGTATTACGGAAATAAAAGAGAATGCCACCGAGAAGACTGTCAAAATATCAAGTTTAGAAGCAACCCTACAAGCACAATGACGTGGAGGTAAGTAACTACGGATAATTATAGGTGAGGAAGGACATCAAAAATTCTATCGGGAATGCGATGTAATAAGCTCGCGGCTTTACAAGAGTCAGAAGGTCCTCCCTAAGTACTACAATGAAGACTAGCTGATGAAATAAGGAAGAAGGCTTCAACCTAAGCATAGTAAGTTGAAGAAGAAATGGTCTTGTAACAACAGTCTCATAACGGCATTGTATGTACTCCATAAGAAAGTGGCCCCTATTGTGGCTATGAACGGGAGGAAGAAAAAAATCAAAAGGTGATATTCAAGATCATATGGGTTGTACGGAATTCCAATATGTGTGGGCACTAAGATAAGCCAAGTATTCATGCAATAAGCGGTAGAACGACCAGGAAAAGTAATTGCTTATGTTTAAAGAAAGCTGAGATGGAATGAAAGGAAGTATTCGATCAATGATCCAGAGTTAGTTACATTATGAAGGCACTTAAAATTTTGGAGTATTATCCATGCAACATATATATGGACATTCATACAGTCGTAGAAGACTCCGGTATAACTTAAAAGAAGGAATTGAGCCCAGGCATAGACAAAGGATTAAATTGTCATAAGATTGTATCATGGATATTCCATAGAGCCCATGAAAGGCTAAAATATTAACTAATACCATGAGCCACAGATCGGAAGATAGCTTAAGCCTACATAAAGGCTGATCAGAAGGAAGAGGAAACTAAGAGTTACATCAACGAAGTAAATCAGGAGTCTGATTATTGGACCCAGAAAATTATAGACATCATGATTGAGAACATTGCAGAATCACTCTTAATATCAGAGGTACAAGAGAGATAGTACAACAACCATTCTCTATAACGGCCCTACGAAAAAGCCAGTTAGAAGAGTACCAGCCTTATAAGAAGTCAGTATAAAGCTTCCACCGGATCGTGTATACACCAGAGTTGTAAGTATTATAATAGAGCTTCAAGTTGTGGATGTGAATTATACCTATGTGGGAGGAAGGTCATAAAGAAGATAGAAGATGTGGTGCGAGATTTTAAGGTAAGTAAGGTAAATGTGAACAACGTATGAGATACTCATATGCAGAAGGTTATGTATAGTCCATACTTCGGATAGAAGGCTAGAAGCGCTGGGATTCAGTATCCAGGAATTATAGCGGCATCGTCAGTAACATATCTTCCAGCCTATGGTTTCTAGGTATCGAGAAGCCTAATTAAGAGAGTAAAGAAGAGTTAGGGACGATGTGATGTCTCGCTTGATATTTCGGGATGACATAAGGATATCTATGATACAAGCAAGTTGAAGGAAGGTTGCGAGTAGTATAAATAGATACGTATAGGTCGCAAGCTAAAGTATAGTAAAGCGACAAGTTTTTATGATAGAAGTATGGATGAGAAAGGGCGAGTGATAAGGTGATGAGAATGGATAAGTCCTCGAGATTAAGCCAATGTAAACAAGAGAGCTAATGGTTTCTCTAAGTTATAGAAAGTTCAGTGTAGCCTGAATGAACTCAAAGGAATCTAAGACTAATAGCATTTAGAAGAGATGGAATGCTTCCTGGTAGTAGAATAAGGGTGTAATTGTGATAGATAAATGATGACGTTTGGGCCTTCGATTGAGTAATGACTTGAAGAGGATTTCATGAATTGTACGGGATTAAAATACCCATGTAAAGTGAATCACGTTGGGATGCTATAAAATACGGTTATCGAAGTACAATATCACCGCTAAATGGATCAGAAAAATCACTTCAAATATTCCTCGATGCAACATAAGCCCTAGTGACAATGTATTACATAAGAGGTTTCAAGTTATCACTAGCAGATTGCAGATCAACATTAAGGTGAATCAACAATGGATGGACAAAAGTCACAAAATATGAGGTGAGATTAGGCCGTCATACTTAAGATGAACAATAATGAGGAAGTATTAAAGGACATAGATTTATACATATAGGATAAAGCAACTAAACGTAACCTGGAGTTTGGTAGCAGACCTTAGTAACGATAAATTGAGATGTAGCAATATTCGTAAGTTCGACAAAGTACCGAGCAAAGAACATCTGTATACCTATAGATGCCCAGAGGGACACCTTGTCAAGCTCTGTATATGTTTACAAAGTGAGGCCTAGAGATTGGCTAAAAAACAACTGGAGGAAAAAGGAGAGAAGAGTCGCATAGGCACACAAACAAGGAAAAAGTCGTACAAGCTGCATAATAGAAGGTAGCAAGAGTTACGAGATTGGAAGAATTCCGACCACAGACCGTGGTGTGAGAAAGAGGCCTAAATGGGGGAATGCCCTGGCCTTTGGAGTTATTCACAGAACAGTTGCCTCGATGGCAATGAGAGTACTAAAGTATTCGAAAGACATAAGTTATGAAAATGATAAGTGCATCAGTCAACATTCGAGGACGAATGTTCCAAAGGGGGAATGATGTTACACCCCATGTTTTCGTACGTGGAAGTATGCCATAAGTAAATTGATATAAGCTCGGTAATGAGATGTTACATCCCACATTTTCGTACGTTGAAGTTTCATCATAAGTTAATCGACGCAAGTTCGGGAATGAGATATATTTTGGGATTATAAGTATTATGCTATTTCAAATAAGTGATAAGTTAATTCGTGAAGGTGAGAGGGTAAGCGAATCGAAAAAAATAAATTTCGTTGAAGTTTGACATTTTAGGATAAAATACGACCCGAGCTAAAATACCCGGTATTTATGGACTAGTATCATATAAGGTACCACATGGCCATGATAGTAAGGTGTATTAAAAGTGAGTAGTATTTTAAGTAATTTGAGATAATTCTTAATTATGTGGGTAATTGATTTATTATTTATTTAATGGGAGATTAACCATGTAATTAAGGATTTGTGGATAATTAATAGGTGGGGACAAAGCCCCCTCCCCCTGTGGCAGCAAGTGGAGAAATAGCTAATGACTCTCGACTTTAGACAATTAAATAAGGACATATGGACAATACTTTCCTTGCAAACACGTAGAAAGGAAGTGTACGTTAGTCATCTTTTTACTTATCTTCAATTGAGATCAAAATTCATTTGGAGAAGGGATAGTGGCGGTGGCAGTATGTAAAGCAAGGAAATATAAGAGTTATTTCCTTTCCTTCCATTCACTTTTTGGAGGATATACTTATAACATATATATCAAGCAACGTTGTTAGCAAGATAAATACATTTGTTGCTTCTTCTCAACAAGATTAGAAATGGCCCTTGAAAAATTTGAGCTACAAAGATAGATATATCTCTTTACACTAAAGCAAAACGTGAAGAAGACTAGTTTTGGTATACAAGATTGAGGAGATCGTTCACATATACAAGTAGGAAGTTGACATTAAAGGTATGTTAAGGCTACCCCTTCTTTCTTTTTGGCATGATCCATACGATACAAACGAAACGAGTAAACGCATAATTTTCATAAATAACTCTATTCAAAGAAGTATTAGGGGTGTCTATGTTATTGATTCCCCATGTGAATTATTATTATATCTTCTGTTCATGGGTCTCAGAAAAATACGTATTTGATAAAGTTTATCCGAAAGGCATATTAATTTTATGATATTCCGAGAAACCTTAGTAACGTATTTCTTATGCATTTCATGCATTTATACATGTACATTGACCCATGACTAGATGACGTTATATACGCGTATATTATATGTATATGGGATATGGGAAAAGGTTATATCGTTATATACGCACCACCACCTGATCAGCTGGTATACGTTGATGATTTACCCACAGTGGCCGAAATGAGATGATGGAATGCCCTCAGAGGCTTGATGATATTATGAATGCATATACCTATGCATGGTATGACATTTATACGCATATGCATGACATTATAAAAATGAAATGATTCACAGAGCTATGCAGACATACATGTCGAGTCTTTTACTCTATGTTTCTCTCATGTCTATTATTTACTGATTTTCATCCCTTACATACTCGGTACATTATTTGTACTAATATTCCTTTTGCCTGGGGACACTGCGTTTCATGCCCGCAGGTCCCGATAGACTGGTCAAGAGTCCTCCAAGCAGGCTATCAGCTCAGCGGAAGGTGTTGGTGCGCTTCATTTACTTCGGAGTTGCTTGTTTGGTCAATAAGATTTAGACGTGTATTGTTTGGTATGGCGGGGCTCTGTCCTGACCTTTATGATAATTATGTATTCTTAGAGGCTTGTAGACAGATGTCATGTACGTAAAAGATTGTATGGCCTTGTCGGTCTATTTTCAGTGTACGAGTGGTTATTTTGGTCTTATAGGCACGTATGTCTTATGTATAAGTTGGTATTACATGTTGTATTCTACTTATCTGACGGCAGCCTCTCCGGCTCAGTTATCTATGATAGTATGATACGAAAAGGTACGTTATGTTGGTACTCGGTTGAGTAAGGTACCGGGTGCCCGTCACGGCCCATCGGTTTGGGTCGTGACACTAGATACCACTTCTGTTAATGTAATGCCCTTAATGTTGAGATTAGTGTTGTCGCTACTAGAAAATGGGTCTATGGCAACAGATGTTTTTGCAACGGTTCAAAAACCGTTACTATAGATTGGTTATTGGAACGGTCTTAACCGTTGCAATATGACATGGGTGATACCAGCACACTTTGGCTATAAAACCGTTGCATTGAGGTAAAAACCATTCCAATAGTGTTTTATTTTTTGCAACATTTGCTTTAACCGTTCCTTTATTGGAACGGATCTTGAAAAAAATTCAATCGGAACGGTTGTTATTTCCATCCTAAAAGCTTGCCCTCTCAATTTTCGTAAACCGGCGCTTTTGAACCCCTATTTTTATATTATTTTTTTAATTAATATTATTTCATAAAAGAAACTATTTATTTGTTCTTCTAAATATGCCCTAACCTCTTTCCGATCCCCTTTGAGCGTACCCAGCCAGAACCTCCATTGTCCTGCCACTATCCGCCATCGACCTCCGTCGCACCTGCCAATATCCCGCCGTCAACCTTCGTCAACACCAGCAGAACCTCAATTTTCTTTTTCCTCCACCTATCAAATTTATCTCCTCCACCAGAAACAGCAACCATTCAATTAATCAAAGCTCCATGGTTTCAAATAGTCCCAAAATTCTAGGGTTTTTTTCTCGATTAAGCTCGACTACAACTTCTTATTCTCACTTAGCCTTAACTGTAGGTTTTCGCTCGACTCTCGCAAAGCTCTTCTTTTATTCCTTTTGTAATTTCTCAATAGTTGAGCCATAACTTGTAAGTTTTCTTAAATGCAACTGATAGCTGGTTTCTCAATAGATGAAAATGCAACTGATAGTTGTGGGATAAATAATTGTAAGTTTTCTTAAACTCTTTTTAATATAAACCGTTGTGATTTTGGATGAAAATTTCAGTTTTAATGTTCCTTTTTACTCCATTCAGTGATTTTTATTTTATTTTTGGGAGTAATTGAGTGATGTAGTGTGATTGAATGGAGATTCAAATCCATATGACACAAGCATGAAAATGTATTTATTCGGACTTAAAAATTACTGGAACTTGGGGTTTTTGGTTTTTATGAATTTTCTTAGTTATCGTTTTCATGTAAAATTCTCGTGTTATGAGGCTTTTTTTGTTGCATATTTGTCTCTATGTCTATGATTTAAGAATAATCTTGTCTTTATAATAGTTTTATGCTTGTGTTTGAAACCAATATAGAATTCGACGAATCTGTTGGAGTATTTTAATCCAACAGATCTTGAGTCTATATTTATTATGCGCCACGCGGAGAAAGAAAATTATTAAACCAGAATTAGTAGAGGGCCAAAATATACCTTATATATTCATTTGTGTATGTTCCTTGGGGCTATCGTAAGATCTAACAGCTATGTTCATGTGCAGAATTTAAACAAGATTCAGAAGGTGAAAAGCCTTGTGCTTGTTATACATGTAAGTTTTTTTTTTTTTTGCATTAGTTGACATTTACATTCAAATTTCTTATGCAATGTTGACATTTTAAGTGATGAGGGTAAGATTAAATTTAACTAATATAGAGAAGAGAACAAATGGATATGAACTTTTATTTCTTTTCAACTAAAGAATCCTATCTGCCATGAAGACAATCAGAGATATAAGAACAACTTCCTTTTCTCTTTTAATTTCCATATGAGACATCTTGGGAATATCCTTTTGGGATGAGACCTTTTGGATCATTATCATTTTTATATGATAAGATTCTATCCCTGTATAATTGTCACGCCCCAAAACCGAGGAGCGCGGCCGGCGCTCAACCGAGTGAACCCGACCGAGCAAGCCTGTTAGATTTCATTCTACCCAAACTCATCCACGAATAGAGATAATACATATTATCATTAATTAGACGAAAATGTGTTCATGTCTACAATACTAATTTATTTCCAATAGTTTCATCATTTTTAAAGTCTCAAATGGACAAATACTACAACCACAACATAACATAGCTTGTCTTTCTCAGCACCAATACACAACCCACACTATGTTTACGGAGCCTGTATAAGTAAAGAAGAGTACAATGATAATGCCGGCAACAAGGCCCCGGCTATACCTCAAACCGAATATACAAAGTACAAAAGATACATGATCCCGGAATGAAGTGGGGCTCACCAAGTCAGCTGGGAAGAAGGTGTACTCCTATCATTGATCAATATCTCCTGCTGTGGAACCACCTGCATCCATTTAAAGATGCAGCGCCCCCGACAAAAGGGACGTTAGTACCGTCGAATAGCACTAGTATGTATAACTAAAAAGTCTCTCAATAGAATGACAAATAATACAAACAAGATTACCATAATATCAATGAAAGCCTTAATTAACATTAAACCTTAATTTAGGATCATGACAGTGTTCAAATTAATTTCCATATCTCACATTGGGAGATTTTTAGTATCGATATACCATTGTCCACAATACCATTATTCACAAAATCAGTACCACCGTACTCTTAGCACGGAGTCCGATAACGACCCGATCGGCTAGGCTATCTCATTAGAGACATCAACCACAATTTCTCTCAATATCAATACGACCGTCTTTAACACGGAGTCGATCACGACCCGATCGGCTAGGCTATCCATTAGGGACATCAACCACAATTACCATTTCGATTACAATTTCCAGCACAATCACCACCATGTGTGCGGCATGATGTCCGATCACGACCCGACCGGCTAGGCTATCTTATTTGAGACATCAACCTTTTTATATCAATCATCACATTTCATATTACTTTCACATCTTTTCATTTCATTGGCACTAATGGCCATAATTATAAGATCATTCTTGGCACGCTGGCCATAATTAATATTTCATGCTCACTTTTTCGATTTCAAATATCATCATCATCATCAACAACAAATACAATTCAAATCAAGGTGTGTAGTACACATGTGAGCAATTTAGAGTCTAAGGCACATAGAGATATTTCACAAAATTTGGCATAACAGCCTTCATTTGAACTTGACTTAAAGCCGAAATATTATTAATGCACAGACCATATTTTAACACATCCTCAACTGGTAACATAACATGAATAAAGCATTTGGAATGCTTGTTGAACATATATCTTTCAACCCAATCTTACTCGGAATAGCCAGTTTCATAATGAATCACTCGGGACTTACATAATTTACATGAATATCGTGGGATTCAATTCTAAGAGAAGAGTTTAGCCAACATACCTCACTTGATCTTCCTTAAACTCTAAAACGTTCCGGAATTCTTAGCAACTTCAATCTATTGTAGAAATATCACAAATTGAATCAAAATTTGGAAGATGATCATGGTTCTAGCTCACTTGAGCATTTTATCAAACATAAGGTGTGCATAAGGTTTCAACGTCCTTTTTTATGAAGGATTCCATCATCCCACAACCCAATCTTTACCATTTTTAGCTCAACAATCTTCCTACATCCTTTGATAACACATGCATGTAAAATAAACAACTCTCATGCCCAAAAATTACCTTGCTAGTTACCCATTTTCAGAAGATTTCGAGATTAGGGTTTAGGGTGTAGAATCTTACCTCTAGGATGAAGACTTAGTGAGCTTCCCTTAATCTTCTAAAACATGAGCAAGAATTGAAGAAAAATTATTGAAGAACACCTTCTCACTCTAGGGCACTCCCTCTCACTCTAAAATATCAGATTATGGCTCAAAAATGGCCCAAAGAGTGTATTTAACGAAATAGGGTCGGGTTTTAAAAACCCAAAAATAGAGCTCCGGAACAGTTCTGCGGTCGCATATGCGACCGCATAATGGATATGCGGACCGTATATCGGTCGCATAATTGCTGATAAAATGATCAAAAAAGTTGTCTGTGTATGCGGTCACTATGCGGTCCGCATAACTGTTATGCGATCGCATAATGCACCGCATAACATTTATGCGGTCGCATAGTCGACCGCATAATTGCTTCCAACTGACCCAATTAACTGTCTCACTCTGCGGCCATTATGCTATCCACAGAGTGATTCTGCGGTCGCATAATGGACCGCAGAAGTGCACTTTTCCGTCAAAAAATTTTCTTTTACTTTCCTATGCATTGTTCAACCCAAAAAGTCCGAGCCGCGGCGAGCTTGCTCGCCGCGAAGAATTTCTACAATCCTCAAACACATAAGCCTAGTCCGGCACCATGAAACATTATTTTCTTTGCAAATTTTACCGGGCTTTACACTTAAGTTCTTCAAAATTTTCCGGGGTGTTACAATAACATATAATCTGTTTAAATATAAATTAAGAAGGATTGAGTTTGGAAAGGAGATTTTGTTTTGTTTCTTCGAGATTTTTGTTTTGTTTTTTCATCAGGTGGATGTTTTGGGTATGGAAACTTAAATTCTCATTTAAATGTTGAACTCAAAACAGCCTTTCTATTCTTTGGTTGGTAAGGAATGGGATGGAAGAGTGAGGGGACATAAGAATGATAATAAACCACATTGTTAAAGTACATTGTCTGATCTTATACACTGTCACTAACCAAAGCTTGTTTGACAGTCAGATATTTGCTTCACCCAACTTGCAATGTTCTTTTGATTACTGAGGAAGAAATAGTATCTTATGGTAATAATAAAGGATGAACCAGTGGAGTTAAACTAACTAAATTCAATGTTTGATGATTGAAATTTTTTAGTATTGATATTAATTTGTCCGACCAGATTTGCTTCCCTCTAGCATTCTGTGGCAACAACTTCTAGGCTGTGTTTATTTATAATTATAAATTTAGCATACATCATTCTTTCACTTGCAAACAGATTGTATCTATGGTTCTATGCAAGGAAGGAGGCATTACAGTTACAATAGCTTATTATAGTAAACATCAATGTGCAAGATTTCTTACTAGCTTATTGTATTGGTTGGAGTAGAAGGCACATCTTTGTCTCTTCTTGAATCTTTGCAACTGTTTGAGAACAAGTTTTCTGGTGAGATTCCTATTGAATTTGAAAGGGAAAATGACTGATCTTTTGCTAGTCTTTTCATTCTTGGAACAAATTATTATAATGAACATCGCCGCACGACTTCAGCGTCTGAACCCAGATTTGCGACTTGATCATGACATGCTAAGGTTCAGTGCACGTTCACCTGTAGAAGCTTCCTCTGCACATCAAGCTGCTATTCAACTAAACAATCGACCATCTGCTGGTAGTAACAATCAAGATCAGTACGTACCAAATGTTATACATCTTCTTCTATTTCTTCTTCTTCTCCTTCCTTGTGTTGTTTCTTCTACTACTACTCTCTTTCTCTCTCTCGCAAAGTCTGAATAGTCTAGTAATTTTTTTTAGCTTTACTTTGCCTATGGCACTTAGTCGCTGCATAATTCTGTGGTTACCTAGCTAGTGTCATTACTATGATGCATATTATTTTATGTTACCTTGCCGGCTCTTTGTTGTTGTATAGTCGCTGTGTAATTCTGTGCTAATTGGTAAAGTTGTTGCATGAGGAAGAAGATATTCTGGGTAAAAAGTCTGATTTTTATTCAATTATTACTATAATGTTAATTGATTTTAGAATATCCAATTTACTATGGTGGAAAGTTCAATTGGGGGAGTGGTGCCAGCAGTGAAGGGGTCAGTGAGGGTAGGGGGTAAAGAGGATGGGGGTGGTAGTGTAAAGGATGAAGATGAAACAGAATGGGAAATGGATAGGGAATTGTTGTGTCCAATTTGTAAGCAGATTATAAAGGATGCATTTTTAACTTCCCCTGGCCATAGTTTTTGCTATATGTGTATAATCACTCACCTTCACAATAAGAGTGATTGTCCCTGTAGTTCTCATTATCTTACCACCAGCCAACTCTACCCTAATTTCCTTCTAGACAAGTAATTAATGAAGCCATGGTTAATCAAGTTCTATTTGATAACTGTAGCTTCTTGCATTTTTTGCTGCACAATTCTGGGCTTTCGGCAAATGTATGTAAACGTTGTTCGTTCTTTCTTGTCTTTTTGTTTTCTCTTTTGTTTTTTCATAACAATGGTGAAAGGCTCAACTTGCGTGTATATTTCATCGGGCACCTGCTGATCTGGAATGTTATTTGTGTTGGTACAACTTACAAACACAGAGAGAAGTCACTGAAAGTTTTTAAGGCAGTACACTTGCCTAGTTTTGCCTTACAAATAGATTTTATGAATTCTATCGAGTAATTCAAATAGAGTTTAAATGAATAACCCACTGAAACTCTATTTTATCCCACTAAATAGAGTTTCAGAGCATTTTAGTCATCATTAACCACTGAAACTCTATTTTATCCCATTTAATATATGTGAAAAAAAAAATTGAGAAGTCTATTTTTTTGTGTTTTCCAGTACCTTCTTGGTCTTTCATTAGCTTATTCTTATACTTTCTCCAAGCATTTTGAATTTTTTATGTTACCTTTTCATGTTCTTTTCCTTTTTCATGGCAATTTGTGCTATGAATATTCTTAGACCGGATTCTCTTGAAAGGTAATGACTTTAATTATCCGGTTATATAGGTGGAGTAGATCAAGAAATGGATGATGAAGGCAGTGAAGAACTAAACCTTGAGATGAATTTTGAATTGCTATAGATGAATGTTCTAGGAATCTTTTGTTATCAGCATTTTTGAAACTCACTCTCTTGAAATGTACTAAACTTATGCACTTGGGGTAGAACATTTGCTTTATGGATATTATTTGCATGATGGATAATTTATATTATTAATAGTTTCATTTTATGATTTATTTAAATTTTAGTGTTATTATAATTTATTATATATATAAATATTTATTTATAACAGGTGCTATATTTTGGTTTTAACTGAACTGATACAATAGCCTACCAGAACCGTTGCAATAGGACACAAATGACGTTTCATTAGACAATGTAAACCATTGCAATAGGTCTTATAAACTGTTCCAAAATGATCTATAAACCGTTCCAATATAAATATAACCGTTACGATAGCTTAAAAAAATCGTTGTTATATCGATACATAACCATAACAATAGCTTACATAAGTGTTGTATTAAATAATATGGTAATGGTTAAGAAATGTGGTATAAATAATATTGTAACGGTTTTAAACCGTTCCAATTGGAAAAAATAATCGTTCCAACAGAGAAAGGGAAAACCATTGCGATAGACGTATCTATAGTCACGGCGATGCAAACCGTTGCAAGAACCTTTCCTATAGACTTATGGGCACGCGGGATGATGGAACAGGCTGTAAACCGTTCCAATATCTCTATGGCAATGGTTTAACAGTCTATGGGAACGGTTTTCCATGCATTACCGTAGACCAATTTTTCAGTAGTGTGTTGATATATACTGTGATGCTTTGTTGAGTTATGGATATGTTATTAAGAGTTGTTTTGGTGATTCTCTAGTAGGTGGATAGGCCCAGTTACAGGGGACACTCTGTCGAAATTTCTGAAAATTTGGGGAGTTAGCCAAATTTTGGAGCTTTTGGTGTGTAGATAAAGATTTAAGTCACATTAGGTGTCTATGGCGGACTCTAACCCTCATTCGAGGACGAATGATCCTAAGCGGGGGGAAAATGTAAGGCCCCGTTAAAATTTCCTAATAATTTAAGATTTTAAAGTGCTTCAGCGGTATTTGAAGATAACATATTCGAGTATTAAAGGAGACCTATGGGATAGGACCACATAATTTTGAAATGAAAATATGTGTTTAAGGTGTGTTGGAACATACTAAGTTTTGTGAATGGTAAGAATTTGTGTGGAACAAGTTGGATACATTAAGTGGAAAGGATGTCTTAATTCGCACAACATCATACTTCAAACGCATGCTGCTACCAAACTATAACGACTTAGGATGTGATCTACCTATCAAATTAAAAATCTTTGAGTCTAGTTTCCAACGTATCAAACCGTTCATCATTTGGATATTTCTACATAAAGTTATGTCTATTTTACGGGACCTATGCCATATGTGCGACTAGATGCACGGCCGCGCATATTAAAGGGTATTCTGCCTCAGGTACGCGATCAGGTGCGTGATCGCCCACGTAGGAGCCCATTAAATACCCCCAAGGCCGGGTAGAGAGAGGGATTAAGTCATTTCTTTGAGCTAGGGCTTGCATATCAAGGGAAATAACACTTCCCTCCCATGAACTAAGGTAATGTTTTTGGAGTATTTTGAGTTGATTACTACTCCTAAATAACTATATTAACTAGGATTAATCTTGAAGATCCATAGAATTCCATTCAAATTCCCAAATTGGTCAAGAACCTTAGAAGTTGGGATTTTCAAGAGTCTCACTATAAGAGGTATGTCTACCATCTCCAACTAATCTATGGTGATTATTTATGTATGAAATATGTGTTATAACTTATGGTATGGTGATTGGAAGCCATAAGTTCCCAATTTAAATACATAACCATTGTAGAGATTTAAAGGTGATTATTTGATGGATTTTGTTGGTTGGGTGTGGATGGATGGTCATGTATGTGATGTTGGAAGTTAAGAATTGTTTAAGAATGATGGTGGGATAAATTATTAGTAAATGGTAGTAGTTGGATGAACTAATTCTATGGTTAAGAGATGTAGAGATTCATGCCTACTAGGTATTTGATAAAGTGCCTAAATGGCCTAAATTATAGAATTTGTTACTACTATTGGTCCCATTGGATGTTGTTATTGTACATTAAAGTTTCTTAGTGTAGTGGATCGTTGTAGTATGATTAAGGAACGAATTTGAGGTATGTTGGCTAAACTACTCTCTTAGAATTGAATTCCATGATGTTCCCGTAAGTTTCAAGTATGGTTGTCTCAAGTTCCTTATTCTATGCTCCGAGATGTTCCCAATAAATTTGATTGTCCCGAATAAGCAAAGTGTCGAGAATGATGTATTCAAAACGTGTTCTGAATGTTTCTATCATATTATGTTATCATTTGGGAATGTGTTCAAGAATGATATGTGTATTAAAATATTATGTCTTTGAGTCATGTTTCAAATGAAGGTTATGATGCCAAATTGTGTTAGAAAATCTCAATATGTATAAGACACTTAATTGCTCATATGTGTACCTAAAGTATTGATTGAAAATGTCTTATTGTTGATAATCTATAAAGATGGTTGGAAGTGAAATAAGTAAATTGGGGATATAAAGTGTGGCCAACATACCAAGAGTGAAATTTATACTTGTGAGCAATGGTGCCAATGAAATGAGATGATGTGAGAAAGATTATGAAATGGGATTTGATTCAATTGTTCCGAAATTGACTTCGAAAATAGAATTGCCTAAAAGCTTATGAATTCAGGTGATGCCCATATGTGGCTGTTTTAACTAATGCTATGCTTTGTAAGTAGTTTCGATGTGTTTTGCGTTCTTACATGTTCGTGAGTTGAAATTGTATATTGCCCTTTTTTGGGGAAAAGTATTTCAAGAATAAATGATGTGTTACTTGTTTATGATTTTAACTTGTGCTTCGATTGTCAATCATTTTACTCCATTTCTTGGAAAGAAGTCCATTGTGTTTAAAGCCTTCATTATTAATGAACCTAAAGTTGTGATTTTCAGAATATTCTATTTGTTGATATTTATGATGATAATCCATGAAAGGGAAGAAATGAAAGTGTGAAATATGAAATACGACCATTGTGCTATGAATGAAGAATCATATGTATGGCCAAGAGAGCCAATGAAATAATGATGTTGAAAGTTGTTAGAAGTGCCAATGAGGCTATATACAGTATGAAAGGTTATGAGGTAAATGCATTTGTATTGTTGTTTCCTTTATAAGCAAATCAATAATATTTTTGGGAGTATCGATAGTCACCAAGGAAGGGTAGGTTGAAATAACCTAACCCCGAAACTACACGTGTCGGTGTAGGAGTGGATTGTGATTATTCCCTTTATTTGGGATGAGATTGATGTGATAAAATTATTCCCCTTAATTGGGATGAGATGATTGATAGAAATGGATGATGTCGATCCACACGGCATTGTGGTGAGATGGCCTAGCCGATCAGGTCGTGATCGGACACCATGTCGTTCACATGGTAGTGATTGTGCTAGAAATTGTAATTGAAATTGTGATTGTGGTTGATGTCTCAGATGAGATGGCCTAGCCGATCGGGTCGTGATCTGACTATGTGATAAAAGTAAGGTAGTATTGTTATTGTGAACGGTGATATTGTGAACAGTGGTATATTGGTGCTAAAGATCTCCCAACCAAAAATAATATTATCTTCGTATTTTGGAAATTAATATGTTTTAACTTGGAAATTGGATATCATTGATTGTTGATTGTTGTTTCCATAGTTTTCCCTTTTATGTTGGCATTCTATTGTGAAAGAGGACAGTTAGCTTTACATACTAGTACTATTCCATATGTACTAACGTCCCTTTTGCCCGGGGCGCTGCATCTTCAATGGATGCAGCTGGTTCACCAGCGGGGCAACTTTGGTCCTCGTTAGCAGTCACTTTCTATTCAACAGACTTTTGGTGAGCCCTACTCTATTCCGCGCCTGATATCGTTTGAGTTGTACATTGTGTTTTGAGGTATAGCCAAGGTCTTGTTGCCGGCACTTCCATTCTTCACTTCTGTTGTACTTAGAGGCTCCGTAGACAGGTTGTAGGTGATATTCGATGTTGGGAATTGAGCAAGAAATGTTGGTATTTGGCAAACATATTTTTCATTATATCTATAAAATTGTAATTTTTCGGAAATTATGAATGAAGCTGCTAATGGAAATGAAATGGGAGTTGTTAATAAAATCTTTTCAATGTTTGATTAATGGAGTACATCTCCTCTTTATTTATGGATGAGTTTGGGTAGAAGGAAATCTAACAGGCTTGCTCGGCCGGGTTCACTCGGTTGAGCGCCGGTCGCGCTCCCCAAGTTAGGGGCATGACACAAAACCTCGCACCTGCGCATCCCCTCAGCCCCAACAAGAATCTGCACCTGCGATACCATCCTCGCTTCTGCGTTCACGCACCTACGACCAAATCCTTCGCAGGTGCGATCGCACCAGACCTGAAGCACTTCAGTAACTCCTCTAAGTCCAATTTCAATCCTTTAAACATCCGAAAACCACCTGAGGCCCGCGGGACCTCAACCAAACATACCAACATGTCCTAAAACATGATACAAACTTAGTCGAAACCTTAAATCACGTCAAACAACATAAAAAAAACACAAATCGCACCCCAATTCAAGCCTAATAAAACTAATGGATTTCCAACATCTACAATCGATGCCGAAACCTATCAAACCAACTCTGATCGACCTCAAATTTTGCACACAAGTCGTAAATGACACAATGGACCTATTCCAAATTTCGGACCAAAATTCGAGCCCGATAATCATAAAGTCAACTCTCCGTCACACTTCTCAACTCTCCAAACTTCAAGTTTTCCAACTTTCGTCAATTCAAGCCAATATCACCTACGGACCTCCAAATCAATATCTGGACACACTCCTAAGTCCAGAATCACCATACGGAGCTATCAGAACCATCAAACTTCATTCCAGAGTCATCTACAAATAAGTCAACATCCGGTCAATACTCCCAACTTAGGCTTCCAACCTTGGGATTAAGTGTCTCAATCCATTCTGAAATATCCCCGGAACCGAACCAACTACCTCGACAAGTCACATATCAAAAAATGATCATAGAATAAGCAATAAATGGGGGAATGAGGCTATAATACTCAAAACAACCGGCCGGGTCGTTACACAGATGAAGCATAATCAGCAACTTGTTCAAAAATACTTAAGAGCCTATCACAAAGGCAAAGTATGAAAGACAACAATTCTGTTGGGGAGGCCCTAGCATGATGGCTCTAACAGAACACAGTCCAAGAGTAAACTGAAGTAGGAGCATGGTCAAAAGTCAATTCATGAAAAGAAGTGGATAACGACTTAAACATGAAGAACTTGGCATGAAATTCTGCAGCAAGCATGTTCAGGAAATAATTCTAAGAAGATATCAGTTTCTTCAAGAAGGTTTCAACACACAAATATAAGCAAGTCATAACTGTGAAAATCATACGGATCCAGATTAAACCAAATTAGCAGGCAAGTACCCAATTCTGAAAAGGTCGAGACTCATTCAAGTCATTGCACATGATAAATACTAAACTACACATATTGGGGCTTGAACAAGTTTGAAACTAGTAAGCAAAGAACTGCATACATCACTTGATCTATGAGATCATAATGAAACATGTAAAAACAATATAATGCTGGAAATTCACAAATAGCAGGAAAAAACTAAATCCATGAAGATTCAACAATGGTGGCACATAGAATTCACATAGACATAATCACATAGGAGGGAAGTAATGTGAATTGTAAAGGTCAAGAACACTAACCAGTTACAAAAACACACGAGTAAAAGAGTGAGAAATTTAGAATCTCAGCAACGATTCAGTAACAACAATTGAGGGAGGACGATGAAACCCCAAGTCTCCAGTGCTTCAAAGTTCACAAGAGTCTCAAGAAGGGCTCTAAGCAGTGCTTGCACCGGAGGAGGTCATCAAATGGTACCACGATGGCCTTGGCTTTCAGCCGGCCAAGAACCCAACAGTTTCAGAGAATATTCGAATATAACAGAGTGAGTGAGTGAGCGATTCTGGTTCATTTTAGGGGAATTGGGGGAGGGGTTTATATAGTGTTCGAATCACCCAAATCAAAAGGAAAACATCGATCAAATTGCAAAAATAAGGAAAGAATCTCATGCAAACCGATTTTGAATCGGATTAAGGCTCAATCAAGCAAACCTTAGTTCAGACGGAGAATCAAAATAGTTGAAGATCTCACTGAATTGAACCTATATGACCTTGTTGTGAATGTATCAAGTCAATAACACGGTGACTATAAAGAATCGGCATCGAACAAACACCCATTAATAGCTTCCACAAATAACTCGGTACCAAACGCCTAGTATTGAGAAGATGGAAAGAATCGTTGTGTGTGTAGAAAAGGAATAGAAATATGGAAGATTTCAATATTATCTCGGATGGAGACTAGGATTTGGTGGGGCGGCTGCTAGGGTTTTACAAAGAAGAGGGGGAAGAGTCGATAGGATTTGAGGGCGGCAGATGGGTAAAAATAGGATTAGGGTTTGGGTGAGGGGATATAATGAAAGTGGGGGCTTCATTGTGGGACGTTGATCATTTGAGATCAACGACCAGGATTAAAGGAAAGCAGAGCGGGTCCCGACCGGGTCGTAAGTAAAGGTGTCGTTTGGCTTGGGTCTAGGAACTAGGCCTGGTGTTTTTAGGCATGTTTGGTCTGAAAATTGGCTTCGTTTTGGGTTGGAATTAAAACAAGTTAAATTTTAAAGAAAATAAATTAATAAAATAGCTAATAAAAATATAAAATGCTGTTTATGCAATTTAATATTTTTGAAATAGTGACTGAAGGTTGTGAAAACATAAAATGCTATTTTGACCTAAATAATGTGCAAATGCAACTATTTGTAGAATATATGCTATTATTGCAAATAATGTGCAAAATGATATAAGAATACAAATATAATTATATAAAATGAAGTAAAATATACTCCATCCGTTTCAATTTATGTGAATCTATTTCCTTTTTTGTCTATGCCAAAAAGAATGACTTCTTTCTTTATTTGGAAATAATTTACCTTTATACAATGATTTATAGCCACACAAAATATATGTGCATTATTTTATACCACAAGTTCAAAAGTCTTCTCTCTTTTCTTAAACTTCGTGCCCAGTCAAATGGGTTCACATAAATTGAAACGGAGGGAGTAATAAAATATTCATGTAGGTATAAATAATTAATTTGGATAATTAATCACCCAAAAATAATTTTGGAGTAATTAATAAATATTTATCAATTAAACCGCCAAAAATCAAATTTAAAAGCTTTAAAAAAGAATAAAATTATTTGTATGAACTCTTGTAATATAAATTTGATAAGAATAAGAAAAGGAAATATTTTGAAAATATATGGACTACTTTATAAAATATGAGGGAAAAAATAAATGTCAACATCATCAATAAACACTATCACAAAATAGGTCAGATAAGGCCTAAACACAATGTTCATAAGATCCATAAAAACCACTAGGCCATTAGTCAACCCGAACGACATCACTAGAAACTTGTAATGGTCATACCTGGTTCAGAACGATGTCTTAGGTATGTCACACTCTCTGACTCTAACCTGATAGTAGCCTGACCTCAAGTCTATCTTCGAGAAACACTTGGCACCCTGAAGTTGGTCGAATAAGTCATCAATTCTGGGAAGGGGATATTTGTTCTTGATCACCTTGTTCAGCTGTCTGTAATCTATGCACATACATAGGGGGCCATCTTTCTGTCACGACCTAAAACCTAACATGTCGTGATGACGCCTATCGATGGTACTAGGCAAGCCGACGTTCCCAAAATACTCTAGTAATTAAATAGAAAAGGTAGTTTAAAACTTTTTCATATCAGAATTGTTTCATAAAAACCAAAGTTGAACTCAATATAGAATCAAAATGCGGAAACTAGCCCCAAACATCGGGGTGTCACTAAGTCATGAGCATCTAGACAACCAAACTAATTCAACCAGCGTCTAAGTATCAATACAAGACAGAAGGAAATATAGAAGGAGAGACAAGGTCATGCAGACGCCGACAGCTACCTCGTAGTCTCCGGTACTCGATCGCGCCCAAACTTAACGACCTCCGTGATCAAACACACCTGGATCTGCACATGAAGTGCAGGGTGTAGCATGAGTACAACCAACTCAGCAAGTAACAGAAATAAATAAGAACTAAGAAGCAGTGACGAGCTATACAGTACAGTTCATTTTCAATAAATCAAGCAAGAATAGACATACTTTCAAATCCGGCAATTTAAGTCAAATCAGTTTTATACAGTTAAAGTGAAGGTAGTCCGGATATAGAAACTTTCAGAAATTTCACAACAATGACAGATAGAAACTAAGTGCATCAATAATTGAAAAGCAAGTACAACCTCTCAGGGGAACAGTCACTCAAACCCTCAACAACTCGGCACTCAACTCTCAGCCCTCAATGCACACGCTCAATAGGTACCTGCGCTCACTGGGGGTATTCAAACTCATGAAGGGCTCATACAGCCCAAGCGCTATAATCTGCACGAACAACTGACCTGCTGTACGAACAACTCACGTGCCATAGTATAAATATCTGGATCTGCACGGACAACTCACGTGCTCTAGTATAAATATAAGGATCCACATGGACGACTCACGTGCTGCACGGACAACTCACGTGCCATAGAACAGTACCTCACAACCAGGCCTTCGGCCTTACTCAGTCATGAACCTCTATAGTCTCATAGCTCTCAATAAAGAAAGGGAAAACAGCCCAAATCAAAGTGTTACAGTATATCATCAGGGAAAAATAACAGAGACTGAGGTAAACATGTACAAGAATCACTATGACTGAATATAACTACCATGAGCAGGAATATATCCTAAAACACAAATAAAGGCTATTAGACTTCACATTCTCCCGGGATGGACCAAGTCTCAATCCCTCACGGCGTACACCCACACGCCCGTCACCTAGCTTGGGTGCCACCTTCAAACAGTCACATTATACCAAACTACGGGTTTCATACCCTCAAGACCAGATTTAAAACTGTTACTTACCTCAACAGCGTAGAACTCCTACTCTGAAATTCCCTTTCCTCTCGAACCGGCCTCCAAATTACCCGAATCTAGCCTCAAGTAATAAAATACGATCAATATGAGCTAATGGAATGAATCCCATAAGGAAAATAACAATTTATAAGCCAAATCCCGAAATTCACTCAAATCCAGGCCCCCGACCCACGTCTCAAAATCTGACAAAAGTCACAAAACCCGAAAGCCTATTCACTCACGAGTCTATCAATCCTAAACTTATCAAAATACGACATCATTTGGTCCCTCAAATCCTCAAATTACTCTCTCTAAAATCCCAAGCCCTAACCCCTTATTTCACTTCAAAAATCCTACTAATTAGGTGGAAAATTAACGGAAAAAACACCATAGCTAAAGATAATAGAGCTCAAGCAACTTACCTCAGTGAATATCCTTGAATCCCCTTCAAAAATCACTCTAAAAGCCCTAAGGTCCGACTTGAAAATGGTGGAAATGAACAAAAATTCGCGAAGTCTTCTATCTATAGGTTCTGCCCAGGTTTTCGCACCTGCAGCTCAAAAAAGCGCACCTGCGGAGCCTCTTTTCCGCACAAATATCTACATCTGCAGAAAATCACTTAAGTGCCCATCTCCGCACCTGCATTCCATATCCGCTTCTGCGACCTCGCAGGTGCGGAAAAGACCTCGCACCTGCGGCCACTGCCAGAGCTCCTCACTTCCGCATCTGCGACTCAGCCTCGCATCTGCGGGCTCGTAGATTTGACCAATCTTACGCACCTGCGGTTCTAGCCTAGGTCCTCTATGTCCGTATCTGCGGCTCACCAAGCGCGCCAGCGACCTTGCACCAGTAGAAGCAGCTTCCGCTGTATTTTTCCAACTTCAAACAATCCGTTAACCACCCGGACTCACCCCGAGCCCCTCGGGACCTCAACTAAACATACCAACAAGTCATATAACAACATACAAACTTAGACAAATCATCAAATCACTCAAAACAACATCAAAACACCAAATTACCCTCGGATTCAAGCCTAAGAACTTCTAATTTTTCAAATTCCGCAAACGACGCCGAAACCTACCAAACCACGTCCGAATGACCTCAAATTTTACACACACGTCAAAAATGACACCCCGAACCTACTACAACTTTCGGAAATCCATTCCGACCCTGATATCAAATTTTCCACTGCCGACCGAAATCGCCAAATTTTCAACTTTTGCCAATTCAAGCCTAATTCCACTACAGACCTCCAAATCACATTCCGGATGCACTCCTAAGTCCAAAATTGCCTAACGGAGCTAACGGAACCATCAAAATTCAAATCCGAGATTGTTTACACATAAGTCAACATCCGGTTGACTTTTCCAATTTAAACTTCTACTTTAGAGACTAAGTGTCTCAATCCACTCCGAAACCACTCCGGACCCGAACCAACTAACCCGGTATACCATAATATAACTGAAAAGCACAAAAATAAGTAGAAGTAGGGAAAACGGGACTATAATTCTCGAAACGACTGGCCGGGTCGTTACATCCTCCCCCTCTTAAACAAACGTTCGTCCTCGAACGGGTCTAGAAACATCCCTGGAGTCTCAAATAGGTATGGATATCTACTCCGCATGTCCCGCTCGGTCTCCTAAGTGGCCTCTTCCACAGGCTGAGCTCTCCACTGCACCTTCACTGAAGCTATGTCCTTTGACCTCATCTTCCGAACTTGCCTATCCAAAATGTCCACCGGCTCCACATCATAAGTCATATCACCCTCCAACTGAACCGTGATGAAGTCTAAAGCATGGGAAAGATGGCCAACGTACTTCCGGAGCATGGAAACATGAAACACTGGATGCACACTCGACAAGCTGGGTGGCAAGGCAAGCTTATAAGCCACCTCCCCTATCCTCTGAAGCACCTCAAAAGGCCTAATGAACTGAGGGCTCAACTTGCCCCTCTTCCCAAACCTCACAACACCCTTCATGGGTGATACCTTCAGCAAAACCTTCTCCCCAACCCTAAACGACACATCACGGACCTTCCTGTCCGTGTAGCTCTTCTGCCTGGACTGCGCCGTGCGAAGCTGCTCCTGAATCAATTTCGCCTTATCTAATGCATCTTGGACCAAGTATGTACCTAAGAGCCTAGCCTCACCCGGCTCAAACCATCCTACCGTAGATCTACACATCCTCCCATATAAAGCCTCGTATGGAGCCATCTGAATACTCGACTGGTAACTGTTGTTATATGCAAACTCTGCGAGCGGCAAGAACTGGTCCCATGAACCCCCAAAGTCAATGACACAAGCACGCAACATGTCCTCCAATATCTGAATAGTGCGCTCGGACTGCCCATCCGTTTGAGGGTGAAAAGTTTTACTCAACTCAACCTGAGTACCCTCTCGCTGCACGGCCCTCCCAAACTGCGATGTAAACTGAGTACCTCTATCTGAAATAATAGAAACTGGAACACCATGCAGGCGAAGAACCTCTCGGATATAAATCTCGGCCAACCGCTCTAAAGTGTAAGTAGTACCAACTGGAATGAAGTGCGCGGACTTGGTCAGCCGATCCACAATCACCCAATTAGCATCGAACTTCCTCGAAGTCCGTGGGAGCCCAACTGTGAAATCCATGGTGATCCGCTCCCACTTCCACTCTGGGATCTCTAACCTCTGAAACAAGCCACCCGATCTCTGATGCTCATAGTTAACTTGCTGACAGTTGAGACACCGAGCCACAAACCCAACTATATCCTTCTTCATTCGCCTCCACCAATAGTGCTGCCTCAAATCCTGGTACCTCTTCGCGGCACCCAGATGGATGGAATACCGCGAGCTGTGGGCCTCCTCAAGAATCAACTCCCTGAGCCCATCTACATTAGGCACACATATCCGGCCATGCATCCTCTACATGCCGTCATCACCAATGGTCACATCCCTAGCATCACCTCACTGAACCCTGTCCTGAAGAACAAGCAGGTGGGGGTCATCATACTGACACTCCCTAATATGGTCATAAAGAGAAGACATGGAGACCACACAAGCCAATACCCGACTCGGCTCCGAAATATCCAATCTGACAAGCTGGCCCGCTAAGGCCTGAACATCCAATGCCAAGGGTCTCTTTGCTGCTGGGAGATATGCTAAACTCCCCAAACTTTCCGCCCGACGACTCAAAGCATCGGCCACCACATTGGCCTTCCCCGGATGGTACAAAATAGTGATATCGTAGTCCTTAAGAAGCTCTAACCATTTCCGCTGATGCAAGTTAAGATCCTTCTGGTTCAACAGATACTGCAAACTCCGGTGATCAGTATAGATCTCATAATGAACCCCATACAAATAATGACGCCAAATCTTCAAGGCATGAACAATGGCTGCTAACTCAAGATCATGGACAAGATAGTTCTTCTCATGGGTCTTCAACTGGCACGAGGCATAGGCAATCACCCTACCCTCCTGCATCAGAACACATCCGATACCTACTCTCGAGGCATCACAATACACGATATAAGAACCGAAAGCTGATGGCAGAACTAACACTAGAGTTATGGTCAAAGCAGTTTTGAGCTTCTGAAAGCTCTCCTCACACTCATCCGACCACTTGAATGGAGCACTCTTTTGGGTCAATTTGGTCAAGGGCGATGTAATAACCCGCCAAACCAAGAAAGCTCCTAATCTCTGTGGCTGAGGACGGTCTAGGCCAACTGTGCACCGCCTCTATCTTCTTCGAATCCACCTGAATACCCTCACTGGACACCACGTGCCCCAAGAATGCTACTGAACCGAGCCAAAACTCATATTTGGAGAACTTTGCATAAATCTTCTCCTCCCTCAATCTCTGCAATACTACCCTCAAATGCTGAGCATGCTCCTCCTAGCTACGAGAGTACACCAGGATGTCATCAATGAATACAATAATGAATGAGTCCAAATAGGGCTAGAATACACTGTTCATCAATGCATGAACACTGCTGGGGCATTGGTCAGCCCAAAAGACATCACCGAGAACTCATAATGGCCGTAACGGGCCCTAAAAGCTGTCTTAAGAATATCTGAATCCCAAATCTTCAGCTGGTGATAACCGGACCTCAAATCAATCTTGGAGAACACCCTCGCTCCCTGAAGCTGCTCAAATAAATCATCAATACGAGGCAAAGGATACTTGTTCTTGACTGTGACCTTGTTCAACTGCCTGTAGTCAATGTATATCCTCATGGAACCATCCTTCTTCTTTACAAATAGAACCGGTGCACCCCAAGGTGACACACTAGGCCGAATAAATCCCTTATCAAGGAGTTCCTGAAGCTATTCCTTTAACTCCCTTAACTCCGCCGGTGCCATACGATACGATGGAATAGAAATGGGCTGAGTGCCCGGCACCAAATCAATACCGAAATCAATATCCCTCTCAGGCGGCATGCCCAGTAGGTCTGCAGGAAACACATCCGGAAAATCTCGTACCACTAGAACAAAATCAATGGAAGGAGTCTCTACACTAACATCCCTCACAAAAGCCAAATAGGATAGACAACCCTTCTCAACCATACGCTAAGCCTTCAAGTATGAAATCACCCTACTAGGTACATAGTCTATAGAACCGATCCACTCAATCCTCGGAAGTCCCGGCATCGCCAACGTTACGATCTTAGCGTGACAATCTAGAACAATATCACAATATCCAATCCATACCCAATATCACATCAACGTCAACCATACTGAGCAGCAAAAGGTCCACTTGGGTCTCCAGCCCCCAGTAGTCACAACACATGACCGATATACACGGTCCACAACAATAGTATCGCCCACAGGAGTAGATACATGAACAGATGAAACTAAATACCCACGGGTCATATACAGAAAATGGGCAAAATATGAGGAAACATATGAATACGTGGAAGCAGGGTCAAATAATACAGAGGCATCTCTGTGACAAACTGAGACAATACCTGTAATTACAGCATCTGAAGCAATAGCATTTGGTCTGGTAGGGAGGGCATAAAAACGGGCATGACCACCCCCTGATCTGCCTCCCCCTCTCGGGCAACCCCTAGCTGACTGGGCTCCACCCCTAGCTGGCTGAGCTCCACCCCTGGCTAGCTGGGCGGGTGGTGGAGGAACTGGTGCTGGTGCCATTGGCCGTGTACTCCGCTGTGGAGTCCCACCCAATAGCCTAGGGCAATCTCTCATAATGTGACCAGAATCTCCGCACTCGAAACAACCCTTCCTCTCACGAAACTGCTGCTCTCGATGCCCAAAAGAACTACCTGGGGTTTTCGTAGCGGACGGGGCATGATGAGAACTCTGCGCTGGTAGTGCACTAAATGATGACTGGCTCTGTTGATGACTGTGAGAACCATGGCTTGATGCTGCACCACGGTGAAATGGCCGAGCTGTCTGAGCCTGTCTGAAATGACGACCTCTACCGTGCTAGAACAGATCCCCAGAAGGAGCTCCGCTGAATCCACCCTGACCATGAGGCCTCTTGGCCTCCCTCTCAATCCTCTCCTAACCGCGAACCATCTGAATCTGCCGAGCAATGTAGACAACCTCATCAAAGGTAGCACCCAACATCCTCTCTCTAGTCATAAGCAACCGTAGCTAAAAAGTGAGACCATCTATAAAACTCATGATCCTTTCCCTGTCTGTGTGAACCAACCAGATAGCATGACGGGCCAACTCTGAGAATCGCATCTCATACTGCATCACAGACATATCACCCTGGCAAAGCTGCTCAAACTGTCTGCGCAGCTCCTCTCTGCGGGACTGAGGCACGGACTTCTCCAAAAAGACCATGGAGAACTGCTGCCAAGTAAGGGGTGCTACGCCAACAAGTCTATGCCTCTCGTAAGTCTCCCACCATCTGAGTGTAGCCCCAGAAAATTGAAAAGTAGTGAATGAGACCCCACAAGTCTCCAGAATACCAGCTGTACGGAGTATCCTCTGACACCTGTCCAAGAAGTCCTAGGCATCCTTTCTCTCTATGCCACTGAAATGTGGAGGGTGGAGTCTCTTAAACCTCTCCAACCTACACTGATCATCATCAGGCATAACAGGAACCACATAATCCTGAGCAGCTGCAACCGGCTGTGCTGGTGGTGCCTCCGGTGTCTGGAGTCCATGAACAACCTGCTCGGGTGTGCGAGCGGTAGGAGTCTGAGTGCCTCCCCCAGCCTGAGAAGTGGATGTGGCCGCCGAGATAGAGACCGCCTGAGAAAGGCCGGTACACGCTGTCAAAATCTGAGCTAGGGCCTCCTGGAGGCCTGGAATCACAATAGGCACAGTTGGTTCCTGAGCTGGTGCATCAACAACTGGAATCTGGTCCTGATCTAGGACAACTGGTGGATCTGCAAGTACTGCCCCAGCTGCTGTGCGGGCTACACCTCTGCCCCTACCGCGACCTCTATCGCTTCCTCGGCCTCTCGCGGTCCTGGCTGGTGGTACTGTTGGTTGTCCATCCTGCCCGGTAGTACGAGTCCTCACCATCTGTGAGAGAATGAAACAATAGATGTTTAGTTACCAGAATCAACAGATTCGCACGACAAGAATTCAAGAATGTGGAATTTTCCTAAAGGTTCTACAACCTCGCGAAGATAAGTACAGACGTCTCCATACCGATCTGCAAGACTCTACTAAACCTACTCATGA
Source organism: Nicotiana tomentosiformis (assembly GCF_000390325.3). Classification (NCBI taxonomy): domain Eukaryota; kingdom Viridiplantae; phylum Streptophyta; class Magnoliopsida; order Solanales; family Solanaceae; genus Nicotiana; species Nicotiana tomentosiformis. Next base: position 54,250,693 of record NC_090819.1, read on the forward strand.
CTCCTGAGGCCTATGTAACCTAGAGCTCTGATACCAACTTGTCACGACCTAAAATCTAACATGTCGTGATGACGCCTATCGATGGTACTAAGCAAGCCGACGTTCCCAAAATACTCTAGTAATTAAATAGAAAAGGTAGTTTAAAACTTTTTCATATCAGAATTGTTTCATAAAAACCAAAGTTGAACTCAATATAGAATCAAAATGCGGAAACTAGCCCCAAACATCGGGTTGTCACTAAGTCATAAGCATCTAGACAACCAAACTAATACAACCAGTTTCTAAGTATCAATACAAGACAGAAAGAAATATAGAAGGAGAGACAAGGTCTTGCAGACGCCGGCATCTACCTCGTAGTCTCCGGTACTCGATCGTGCCCGAACTCAATGACCTCCGTGATCAAACACACCTGGATCTGCACGTGAAGTGCAGGGTGTAGCATGAGTACAACCAACTCAGCAAGTAACAGAAATAAATAAGGAACTGAGAAGCAGTGACGAGCTATACAGTACAGTTCATTTTCAATAATTCCAGCAAGAATAGACATACTTTCAAATCCGGCAATTTAAGTCAAATCAGTTTTATACAGTTAAAGTGTAGGTACTCCGGATATAGAAACATTCAGAAATTTCACAACAATGACAGATAGAAACTAAGTGCATCAACAATTGAAAAGCAAGTACATCCTCTCAGAGCAACAGTCACTCAAACCCTCAACAACTCGGCACTCAACTCTCAGCCCTCAGCCCTCAATATCTGGATCCGCACGGACAGCTCACGTGCTCTAGTATAAATTTAAGGATCCGCACGGATAACTCACGTGCTGCACGGACAACGCACATGCCATAGAACAATACCTCACAACGAGTCCTTCGGCCTTACTCAGTCATGAACCTCTCTAGTCTCATAGCTCTCAATAAAGAAAGGGAAAATAGCCCAAATCAAAGTGTTATAGTATATCATTAGGGAAAAATAACAGAGACTGAGGTAAACATGTATAAGAATCACTATGACTGAATATAACTACCATGAGCAAGAATATAGCCTAAGAATGATCTCTAACATGAAAGGCAGTCAAGTTCTAGTATACAGGAATGCATATAAACACAAATAAATTCTATTAGACTTCACAGTCTCCCGGGACGGACCAAGTCTCAATCCCTCACGGCATACACCCACACGCCCGTCACCTAGCTTGGGTGCCACCTTCAAGCAGTCACATTATACCAAACTCCGGGTTTCATACCCTCAAGACCAGATTTAAAACTGTTACTTACCTCAACAGCGTATAACTCCTACTCCGAAAAGCCCTTTCCTCTCAAACCTGCCTCCAAATGACCTGAATCTAGCCACAAGCAATAAAATACGATCAATATGACCTAAAGGAATGAATCCCACAAGGAAAATACCAATTTATAGGCTAAATCCCAAAATTCACTCAAATTCGGCCCCCCGGCCCACGTCTCGAAATCCGACAAAAGTCACAAAACCCAAAAGCCCATTCACTCACTAGTCTACCCATACTAAACTTATCAAAATACGACATCATTTGGTCCCTCAAATCCTCAAATTACTCTCTCCAAAATCCCAAGCCCTAACCCCTTATTTCACTTCAAAAATCCTACTAATTAGGTGGAAAATTAACGGAAAAAACACCATAGCTAAAGATAATAGAGCTCAAGCAACTTACCTCAGTGAATATCCTTGAATCCCCTTCAAAAATCACTCTAAAAGCTCCAAGGTCCGACTTGAAAATGGTGGAAATGAACAAAAATTCGCGAAGTCTTCTATCTATAGGTTTTGCTCAGGTTTTCGCACCCGCAGCTCAACAAAGCGCATATGCGGAGCCGCTTTTGCACACAAATCTCCGCATATGCAGAAAATCACTTTAGTTCCCATCTCTGCACCTGCGTTCCATATCCGCTTCTGCGATCTCGCAGGTGCGGAAAAGACCTTGCACCTACGGCCACTGCTAGACCTCCTCACTTCCGCATCTGCAACTCAGCCTCGCAGATGCGACCAATCTTACGCACCTGCGGTTCCAACCTAGGTTCTCTATGTCTGCAACTGCGGCTCACCAAGCGCACCAGCGGCCTCACACTTGCGGCTCCCCCTCCGCAGATGCGGAAATACTAGTAGCAAAAGTTTCAGCTGCATTTTTCCAACTTCAAACAATCTGTTAACCACCCGGACTCACCCCAAGCCCCTTGGTACCTCAACCAAACATATCAACAAGTCATATAACAACATACAAACTTAGACAAATCATCAAATCACTCAAAACAATATCAAAACACCAAATTACCCTCAAATTCAAGCCTAAGAACTTCTAACTTTCCAAATTCCGCAAATGACGCCGAAACCTACCAAACCACGTACGAATAACCTCAAATTTTACACACACGTCAAAAATGATACCACGAACCTACTCCAACTTTCAGAAATCCATTCCGACCCCGATATCAAATTTTCCACTGCCGACCGAAATCGCCAAATTTCCAACTTTTGCCAATTCAAGACTAATTCCACTAGAGACCTCCAAATCACATTCCGGACGCACTCCTAAGTCCAAAATTACCTAACTGAGCTAATGGAACTATAACAATTCAAATCCGAGATCATTTACCTATAAGTCAACATCTGGTTGACTTTTCCAACTTAAGATTCTATTTTAGAGACTAAGTGTCTCAATCCACTCCGAAACTACTCCGGATCCGAAAGAACTAACCCGGTATACCATAATATAGCTGAAAAGCACAAAAGGAAGCAAAAATTGGAAAATAGGTCTATAACTCTCGAAACGGCCGGCCGAGTCGTTATACTTTCTTTTTCACAAATAAGATTGTGCTCCCTAAGGAGAAGTGCTGGGTATAATGAAACCCTTATCTTACAGAACATGCAATTTCTCCTTAAGTTCCTTTAATTCTGCTTGTGCCATCCTATATGGAGGAATAGATATTTGTTGCGTACCTGACACTATATCGATGGGAAAGGCAATTTCTCGCTCAGGAGGAAGACCTAGAAGCTCATCTGGAAGGAACTTATTCACTATTGGAACTGATTCAAGAGTCGTCATTCCCTTCTCTATGTCTCGAACATGAACTATATGATATAAGCATCCCTTGGCGATCATCTTCCTTGCCTTAAGGTATAAAGTAAATCTACCTTTTGGCGATGCAGAAACACCTTTCCATTCTATAGCTGACCCTTCTGAAAAATTTAACTATACCGTCTTTGCTCGATAGTCAACATTAGCATAGAAAGAATACAACCAATCCATACCAATTATAACATCAAATTCAACCATTTCTAACTCAATCAAGTTAGTTGTAGTACAACAGTCGCCAATCACAACAGTGCAACCTCTAAAAGCACGCCAAGGTACTACTGAATCACCAACTAGGGTAGCTACCTCAAAAGGTTTAATGCCTTCTAGTTCTATTCCAAACTTAGTAGCAACAAAAGGGAGTAACATATGATGGTGTAGAACCATGATCAATCAACACACACACATTATAAGAATTCACTGATAAAGTACATGTAACCACATCTGTGAAGCCTCCCGATCCTGAAGAGCAACCAGAGTGTAAGTGTGGTTCTGGGGACCACCTGTAGTAGGAGCTTTACCTCGGCCACTACCACGGCCCGCTGGTGTCTGAGGAACTTGCCCTTGCAGGCGTACAGGTGCTGAAGAAGCTGCAATTAATCTCGTTGGCTGAGCTCCACCACTACCATCCCTAGATGGGTAATCTATCATAAAATGCCCTGATTCGCCACAACCATAACATGCATCTACACCCAACTGGCATTGGCCCAAATAGAATCTACCATAATCAGAACACCTAGGGTAAAGTGAACCACCCTAACTAGAAACACCTTGATGTTGGGTTCCTGAAGCCTTTGATGCCTGACTAATTCTAGACTGTGGGGTCGATCAGATCTCGGCCCCTAAAATTGTGAAGGGGTAATAGATGCTAGTTGCCTGACACTCTGCTATCTACTAGCACCAGATGTCTCACTAAACGAACCTGAAAATCTACCTCTCTTGCTTGAGCTTCTATCTCTGTCAGCCCTCTACTTCTATTTCCTTTTCTCAAGTGTTAAAGGCGAATTCCTGAATACGTATGATGTCAACACCCCACTACATAGATACAGTCATACACTCATTTACTAAGTGAGGACCAAGTCCCGCTATATACCTGTGTACCCTGTCCTCCATGTTTGATACAACTGCAGGAACAAACCTCGCAAAAGAATTAAAGTGGAGGTTGTATTTTTCAACATTCATACCCCCTGTCTCAATGTCAGGAACTGATCCAATCATGCTCTACGTGTCTCTATAGGTAAGTAATGGCGGAAGAATGTCTCTAAGAACTCCTGACATGTAGTTGGAGCAACATTTGCTCCCCTAGATATCTCCCAAATAGTATACCAAATCGTTGCTAGATCTTGTAACCTATATGATGCTAATTCAACTGACTCTCTATTTATGGCATGCATAACTCTGAGGGATCTGGCTACTCTTTCTAGAAAATCTTGGGAATCCTCTATTGTACTAGATCTCGTGAAAGCTAGAGGCTCTAATCTAAGAAAATTACGAACCCTAGAACCCGTATCGTCACGCTGAGGACTTGTATACTGTCGTCTGGCCTGAGTAGCTGCAATGCTAGTCAACAATATGACAGCCTCCCTTATGTCATCGTGCCGAGCAGCCGGAGGTGCGGTAGTTGGAGCACCCCTAACCTCTCCCTGAACAGACGTAGTCTGTGAAGCTCCGAAAGGAACCTCATGTCTGGTCTCCTCATGCTTTCTAACTCAGGGGGTACTGTGCTAGTACCCTGGCCAACAACATCTTTGCCTTTCTGGGCAGCTGTGAGTCTCTTTGGCGGCATCACTAGATATAAAATGTTTCGTTAGAAGGCTGAATTCTTATAACATAGCTCTATCGCACGATCTAGAAAAGAAGGAAGGACAACCATCCTATAATACCCCGTATCCTCCTATTCATAAGTATGGCATTGTCACGACCAAAAATCCAACAAGTCGTGATGGCACCTAGCCCAACCCGCTAGGTAAGGCAATTGATAATAAACCAATTCCAATGAAATTTAATGAGACAAATAAATAAAATAAAATATCTGAATCTTATACATTTTCCAAGGACTAGTAGTACTAATTATGAGCTTCTAAGATTTAGAGTTTACAAAGCTAGTGTAAAATAAATACATCATATATCTGAATTATACATAAAATGATTTTTCATAAGTCTAGAGCTACCATGAATAAGAGGCGGCTATTACCGGAATGCATGTACGTCTTCAATGCTAGCTCCCATCATACACAACAACGTCAGTATCCAAGTCTACACGCAAGGTGCAGAAGTATAGTATGAGTGCAACCGACCCCATGTACTCAATAAGTAACAAACATAACCTTAGGTTGAAAGTAGTGACGAGCTGGGACAAGGGTCAGAGTCCAACTCTAATAACCAGCAACAACGCATAACAATATAGTAAAAAATGGTACATGAAGTAACTCAGAGATATAATGCTCGGCTCATTCACAGTTACGGAAAAATAGGCATATTTTTCAAGTATAACAGTAAATCCCAAATCTTTCATCAAAGACAGCAAAAGTATGAGTAAGTTTGAAAACTATAATTTTACCCAAAGCTTTCAACAGGTAAATGTTTCATTTTCAAACGGCATGAGGAAAATACATCTCTATGCCTACATGTCAATATGTATGAGAAGTCATGAATGACGTGATACCGTACAGCATGAGGAAAATGCATCTTTATGCCTGTATGTCAAGTGTGCATGTCGAATGCGATGCAACTCAGTGATAAAATCATATGCATACTCTCAGAGTATTAATTCACTCAGTCCTCCCAGTCACTCAGTCCTCACAGTTACTCAATCCTCCCAATCACTCTACACTCGCACTCAGTAGGTACCTGCGCTCACTGGGGGTGTGTACAGAATTCGGAAGGGATCCTTCAGACCAAGCGCTATAATAAGCCAATCATGGCATAAATCAAAATAACATGCTGCGGCGTGCAACCCGCTCCCATAAATATCATTCGCAAACAGGCTCTTTGCCTCACTCAGTCATCAATCTCTCCAGTTTCTTGGGCTCACAATGTCATGAAAGATCAGCCAAAAAATAATGATGTGATGTATCAATAAATGGTAACAGAGACTGAGATATAATATGTAGATGAATGTGTATGACTGAGAGTGTAATTTCAATAAAAATAGGTAACGCAACAGCAGAAATGACCCCAATGGGTCCCAACAGGATAAGCATATAGCCTAGATATGATTTCTAACATGTATCACAGCTCAATTACTCTAGCACGTAGAGATTTCATGGACACAAATAAGATTAGGTGACTACACAGTACCATAGAAATAACCGAGTCACAATTCACACGGTTCACGCCTAGACGCCCTTCATCTAGCATGTGCGTCACCTCAAAACCAAACACATATAACGTATATTCGGGGTTCATACCCTCAGCACCAAGTTTAGAAGTGTTACTTATTTCGAACAAGCCAAATCTAACACCGAGCAAGCCAAACGATGCTCCAAAATTGCCATCCTGCGCGTACCGACCTTCGAATGGCTCGAAACTAGCCAAAAGCAACTCAAATACTTCAAATAAAGCCTAAGGAAATAATTCTAATTGATAAAGGTCGAATCTTTACTCAAAAGCCCAAAATCAACCGAAAAGTCCAACCGGGGCCCGCACCTTAGAACTCGACGAAACTTAGCAAATCTGACAACTCATTCAATTACGAGTCCAACCATACTAGTTTCACTCAAATCTGACTCCAAATCGATGTTGAAAACTCAAGAATACACTATGAAAGTTTAGACCCCCCCCCCCCCCCCCAAATTTTACTTTTGAATTCATCAACCAATTGCCAAAAACGAAGATAGATTCATGAAATATAATCCAAAATGAGTAGAGAACACTTACCCCAATCCATGTGATGAAAATCACTTCAAAAATCGTCCAAATCGGAGCACCCCAACTCAAAATATGACCAAATGAACAAACCCTTGATTTATATGTTTCTGCCCAGCTGTTTGCCTCGTTTCTCATGCCAAACAATCCCGAAACTAACTTTTGATGACTCCAATGGATTCCTTGTAAAATTCCAGTCAAGTTAGGCTTTTTGAATCACTCCATTTGACCTTATAACGAAGGAGATATGTTGGTTTCAGTATTTGCAAATAGTACAGATTTTTAAATACGAATTCAGTGACAATTTCGTAATTAATCTGAAAAAGCTAGCAACCCAATTCTTAGTAAAATGACCATATATTCCTCATACGATGTCGAAACTTGATGATTCTAGTTGCTATAGTTCCACAATTATGATACGGATCTAATGCTTCAATCAAAACAAAAATTGGAGCTCATTTGCTTAATGTGTTGCCATTTATGCTTGAAGAAACAACGTCGAAACATAAAAAACGAGCGCAACACAACCCAAACCTATCTAAAACTCAACCGAGACCCTCGGGACCCCGTCCGAACATACAAACAAGTCCCATAATATAACATGGACTTACTCGAGGCCTCAAATGACACATAACAATATCAAAACAACGAATCACACCTCAACCCGAACTTAACTGAATTTGGACTTTCAACTTACAAAACTCGCACCGAAACATATCAAATCAACCCGGAATGATCCCAAATTTTGCATACAAGTTCCAAATGACATAACGAACCTATTCCAATTCCCAGGAACACAATTCGAATTTGATATCATCAAAGTCAACTCTCGATCAAACTTATGAACTTTCCAAACCTTCAAATTTTTAACTTTTGCCAATTTGCATCGAAACTTTCTAGAAATATCCAAATGCAAATCTGAGCATACGCTCGAGTCCAAAATCACCATTCGGACGTAATTGAACCATCAAAACTCCAATCCAAGGACAAATACTAAAAAAGTTAAACTTGGTCAACTCTTCTAACTTAAAGCTTCAATCATGAAATTCATTCTTCCAAATCGATTTTGAATAACCTGAAAACTAAAACCGACGATTCACACAAGTAATAATACATCATACGGAGCTACTCATGCCCTCAAACTACCGAGCGAAGTGCAAATGCTCAATACGACCGGTCGGGTCGTTACATCCTCCCCCACTTAAACATACGTTAGTCCTTGAACGTGCCCAGAGTCGTTCCAAAGCCCTCAAACCACCGTGTAACCTTACCATGGATATACCCGAGGGTGATTCCATGTCACTGTATTCCATATAGGCCCGATAACACAACATAGCTGAAGATCATTACTTCAACCTCAGCCTGTAAACCAAAAAATCCAATTTCCAACACCTGGAATTTCCTACAAGACCCAAATATCGCTTCCACACACTGTATGAGTCTGAGCAAGCTGTATCAAGACATAACCGTAACCCAAGATGTAATTCCATGACATACCACACGACTTGCATACTCGTAGCAAAATTTTCAATCACAGTAGCTGCTCAAATCAACGCAATGCTGGTAATAAACCTCATATCAAACAAAACCTCATTTTAAAACCTCCGTACACTGCTGATGATGAAAGAAACATGCAAAAACTCCTAACCACACATCAGATCAACAAGCCATGGAGATCCCTCTCCTTCGACAAGAATTATAGCCAATTTCTAAGCCGATCAGCGACATTGTCCTTTCAAATATACCGCAATCAAATCCGATAGCACCCATTCTAGGTTCGACGACCTCCTCTTATCAAATACAAGCTAATCTACTGACACACCACACCAATACAACATAGACCCACAAACCATGCAATTCGTGCACCAATACACAACAATTCAAATGTACTCAATCAAGAAAATTACTCAAATGAGAGAACCGTCCCACAAGTTCAACAAATACCACCACAACCGCAATGCCATGGGTCCATCAGACATAGTAGAACCATGACACACGAATCAGACACAATGGATAATATCTCAACATAACTCTGTTGCAATGCATGGCCCCGTCCAAACGCTGTCCATATGGAATACCTCAAGCCACCATGCCCAAAATCAACAGCCACGTGCAATATGACCTCAAGTGCCCAAGATGCATGACCAAAACCACGGAGGAACCAATAACACAATACCACAGTCCGGAAAGAACATAACCAAATTTGCAATCAATCATTCAACACCTTAATATCTATCTCGCTCAAATTCCACCATAAGGCCCAAATAGGACCGCACCATGTGTGCCTATAACCAACTGATCCCAACCCTACATAGCATAGAAGGGTAACTCATAGAACATTTAGAACATGAATAAGTTTAACTCTAACTGAATGGCACATCCCTCAACAACAGTAGTACGAAGTCAACCAATCCGACCCGGTATAGAATACACATCCTCATTGGGCCTGCAAATGGACCTCAAATCCACTCTGGTCACCCACAAATAGATACATAACCCTCCAAAAGTCCACAATGACTTAACCATAACACATACTATCACCTGGCTAGCTTTGGCCACATCTTCACATTCCACAACCATGAAACGATGTATTTCTGAGAACTTCTGGTCTCCAAGTCCTTTAAGCAAATGAATCACCATATCCGATCCCAACTCCACCGCCCGAATGTCTAACCCATCTCTCATACACGATTATCCCATGGGGAATACTTACATAATTCTTCTATGCCACATAGCAAAATCTGAATATCAGTAGTCGATCAACCAGGCGAGTACCGCAATACCAATGAAGCATCCGCAAGTCTGAACGCAGTGCACCTTCTAAAATGCGCACCCTTCCCAGGAATTACAAAATAGTTATAGCATTCATCTAAACTTTGGAAACCGTCCATACTGTCTAAATATTTATGATCTTCCCTTCGAAACGGACTTGTGACCTTGCACATGCAAATCTTAATCCCACATAACACGCCACATCTATCATGCCATCATAGGAAAAGTACGAGAATCTCATAATCAACTCTGAGTCGCAAGCAAACTACATTTTCAATTGGCCAGGAACTTTCCATTTGATCTGATCTAGGAGAAAATCACAATACGCAACATGTTCCTCACGCCGGTAGGAAATATACACCTCTAACCATGGTAGAAATCCTCGAGAGCACATTGAAATCCATTTGCACACAATCAAGCCGTCAGAATTGAATCTCTCTAACTCAACCAAGCCACGCGAGTCACCAAACCCAAGAGTACTGCTACAAAACACATGTAGAGACTCACCACATCATGAGAACCAAAAGAATCCAGCATACCATTACCCTATTGATCCAACCTACTACCAGGCTGCCCTATTTCTCCGAGTTCCTTCCGAATTACCCTCAAGTTGACACTCCTCCTCGCCATAATACCATGATCCTTAACCAAGACTCACCCCAAAATATCCTAGAATAAAACCATACCGCCCTAAGGCCCATACGTCATTGTATTCCCTCTTAAACACCACAAAAGTACCACAACCGAGACACCCACTCTGAAGAGACCTTCTGTGAATCTAAAGTCGCTTTCCTTCACCTTCCTGATGTTGAAATGTAGAATCCATAATGATATAGAAATGCCACAAGTCTCGACACCATCCAATGAAAAATCTCAGATCTTAGCCATATACAAATCCGGAAAAATTCACAATTGCTACATTAAAATCTTGAATCCATTAGAACTTTCTCGAGAGTCATCCATTCTGCTCAAATGTCAATTGCACCACCCCAAACGGGCCGAACGACTTGTGCCCCATTAGCACGACAACAACCACAGAAGTAAACCCGCCTTAACGCAACCGAGCAAATTCCTACTCCATGCGCACTACATCCTTCACGAATAACACCTCAATCATTCCATGATTTCCATATACCCATAAAGTGTAACGTAACTCGTATCCGAAAATTCCTTTACTCGAGCCATCCTCGATCTCAATCTCTGCAAGTCATAACCGATTCACAAGTATGCCTCAAACCGAAACTAGTACAATACACAACCACGCAATTAAATCGTTGATAGCAGAATCCCCCACTTGGCTCAAAGCCATAGGACAAAACACTCGATAACTTATAATACCCATGCTCTATTACTTCCATAATCCTGCACCGAAATTCAACTCAATCCCTCATAAGCTCATGTAACGCAAACCCTCTAATACCTCAAATCATCTGCAAACCTCGCATTCATTCTCGTGATGGTCAGGTTAGCTATTACCACCGATCCAAACTCAAATCGCACAAGTATAACCCAGTTGGTAGAAAAGAAAGCCTCCACACAATATCATAAAAATCACACATCCGTAGATTACCTCGTAGGTTATAACCCACCTGCTTAGCCCAAAACTGACATCTCTCTATAACCTTTCACAACCACGACTACTATGCAATCACTTAATCTTCCTGGGTCTGAACTCACCAACAAGGCATGAGAACCTAATTCGTTCCTCCATCAAACAACATGAAAGATCCTCCAATACTCTCATAACTCGAGACTATACGTCATATCAAGGAAGAAATCAAGCACCAAATAGTCCTTTTTACATCTCAAGCAAACTCTTCTCGTCATATTCAATCCATCTAAACACATCCTGTAATCACATTATACTCATCATATAGCCATCTAAACACTCAAAGATCCACAAATTCCACTCATATGGACACTACCATACATATAAGTCCAAAAGCACATACTCACACAGCCGAAATACCTATGCTCAAGCTACAGTCAAAACCCGGCCTCAAGTCCTCCAGACTGGCCCATAATCAACATGCCAAAATCACATCTCGCACCTCATCCATGGAATCACAAGCCGTCAATGCACAGCCGATACCGAGCGCTCACATGCACATTCGAATGCGTGGAAGGAATTCAAAGAGTTATGTTTCAAGCTGAATCAATCCCGCACAATAAGGAAAGAAATATGGAAAATTATCCTAGATGCTCTGTAGCCTCTCGAAGATAGCTATGGACGTCATTATACTGAACACTCTAATAGACACTTGCTCATGACTCATAGAACCTATGAACCTAGAGCTCTGATACCAACTTATCACGACCCAAAATCCAACCTAACCCAACCCGCTAGGTAAGGCAATTGACAATAACCCAATTCTAATGAAATTTAATGATACAAATAAATAAAATAAAATATCTGAATCTTATACATTTCCCAAGGACTAGTAGTACTATTTATGAGCTTCTAAGATTTAGAGTTTACAAAGCTAGTGTAAAATAAATACATCATCTGTTTGAATTATACATAAAAAGATTTTTCATAAGTCTAGAGCTACCATGAACAAGAGGTGGCTATTACCGAAATGCATGTACGTCCTCAATGCTAGCTCCCATCATACACAGCAACGTCAGCATCCAAGTCTGCACGTAAGGTGCAGAAGTGTAGTATGAGTACAACCGACCCCATGTACTCAATAAGTAACAAACCTAAACTTAGGTTGAAAGTAGTGACGAGTTGAGACAAGGGTCAGAGTCCAAATCTAATAACCAGCAACAGTGCATAATAATATAGTAAAAAATGGTACACGAAGTAACTTAGAGATATGATGCTCGGCTCATTCATAGTTACGGAAAAATAGGCATGTTTTTCAAGTATAACAATAAATCCCAAATCTTTCACCGAAAACACCAAAAGTATGAGTAAGTTTTGAAAACTGTAATTTTTTCCAAAGCTTTCAACAGGTAACTGTTTCATTTTCAAATCGCATGAGGAAAATACATCTCTATGCCTACATGTCAATATGTCTGAGAAGTCATGAATGACGTGATACCGTACAGCATGAGGAAAACGTATCTTTATGCCTGTATGTCAAGTGTGCATGTCGAATGCAGTGCAACTCAGTGATAAAACCATATGCATACTCTCAGAGGAAATGCATCTCTATGCCTATATGTCAAGTGTGCATGTCGAATGCGATGCAACTCAGTGATAAAACCATATGCATACTCTCAGAGTATCAATTCACTCAGTCCCCCCAGTCTCTCAGTCCTCACAGCCACTCAGTCACTCAATCCTCCCAATCACTCGGCACTCGCACTTAGTAGGTACTTGCGCTTATTGGGGGTATGTACAGACTCTGGAGGGGCTCCTTCAGCCCAAGCACTATAATAAGCCAATAATGGCATAAATCAAAATAACATGCTGCGGTGTGCAGCTCGCTCCCATAAATATCATTCACAAATAGGCCCTCGGCCTCACTCAGTTAGCAATCTCTCCAGTCTCTCGGGATCACAATGTCATGAAAGATCATCCCAAAAATAATGATGTGATGTATCAATAAATGGTAACAGAGACTGAGATATGATATTTAGATGAATGAGTATGACTGACTATGTAATTTCAATAAAAATAGGTAACTCAATAGCAGAAATGACTCCAGTGGGTCCCAACAGGATAAGCATATAGCCTAGACATGACTTCTAACATGGATCACAGCTCAATTACTCTAGCACGTAAAGATTTCATGGATACAAATAAGACTAGGTGACTACAAAGTACCACAAAAATAACTTAATCACCATTCAGACGGTGCGCGCCCACACACCTGTCACCTAGCATGTTCGTCACCTCAATACCAAACACATATCACGTATATTCGGGGTTCATGCCCTAAGTACCATGTTTAGAAGTGTTACATACCTCGAACAAGCCACATCCAACATCGAGCAAGCCAAACGATGCTCCAAAAATTCCATCCTGCGCTTACTGACCTCCGAATGGACCGAAACAAGCCAAAAGCAACTCAAATACATCAAATAAAGCCTAAGGAAACAATTACAATTGATAAAGGTCGAATCTTTACTTAAAAGCCCAAAATGAACCAAAACGTCCAACCTGGGCCCATGCCTCAGAACTTGACGAAACTTATAAAATCTGATAACTCATTCAATTACGAGTCTAACCATACTAGTTTCACTCAAATCCAACTCCAAATCGATGTTCAAAACTCAAAAATTCACTTTATGAAATTTAGACAACCCCCTCCCCCCCCCCCCACCCCAATTTCACTTATGAAATCATCAACCAATTGCCAAAAACAAAGATAGATGATAGCTCCATAGACAAGGATAAATCTTTCGAAGCACCAAGAAAGCCATTCACAGCATTTCAAGCTAAGGAGAAGCAAGACAAGGTTGTTAGGCTTCAATGGGAGATCAAGAAGGCGCTAGTGGTGGAAGAAGAGCTTAAAACTTATGAAGATGATTTAGCTAAGTGCTACACTCATTTCATGGTCCAAGCCCAAGTCCAAGAGGAGGTCAATTGGGGTCCAAGCACCAGCCAAGGAGGGCCTAAATTAGGTGCCTAAATCAACCCACAAAGGAGCAAACTTGGCGCCCAAGTCAGCGCGGGGGGGGGGGGGGGGAGGGGGAGACATAGGATAAGGAGTCAAAGTTCCTTATTTTGTTTCCTAGTTTTTTGGGACATATTTGATGCTTTCCTAGGTAGTTAAGGTTTTGTTTTTCATTTCCTAAGATTATTGGAATTACTTTCCAATATTGACTTGGTTTTTATTTCCTAGAGTTTTACCTTTTCCTATGGTAGTTGGACTTGTTGTCCAAAGTCGTTTAGGACTTTATTTCCTTGTTTTTTAGGTAGAATTTCGTGACCCCTCTTTATATAAAGGGGTATATTCTTTGCTTTTAGACATAAACTATTATCAATAAAAATTATGAGATTTGTCTTGCACTCTTGTGTGTAGCTACTTTTGGATTTATTCTTCAACCTTCAAGACTCAACTTAAGGTGGTAAGATTAAACTCTTTCAAAATCTTAGATCACTTCTAGGTATTCAAGAAAGGCGATAAGTTTAGGCTTATTGTTGTTCTTGTTATTCTAAAGGGTCAGTTTTCACAGTCGATCACTTGTTTTTAATTATCTATCAAAGGCGATTAGTTCTTCGTTAGCTAATTATTATTGTTATGATTCAACTTCAAGAATAAACTTCTTGAATTCAAGAAACTCTTTCTTGAATTCAATCTATTTTTAATTTCTATCTTCTTTTCGTTTCCCTATTTTCTTTTAGCTTCCGCACGTTTCTTGATTTTCTTATTTTTTCTTTAGTAATTCTTGAATCCCCTATCGTGTTGTTATCAAGTGGTATCAGAGCATAGGCTAATCAAGATTTCAATCTTGGTAATCTTGGGAGGTTCTTGAGCAAAAAAAAACCAAAACAAAAACGAAAATCAGCCCAAAAAGTGTTATTGCTCATTATTATTTTTAGAATTCAAGTATTATTTGATTTCCAAGTCGAGAAAGGAAACAAGATGAGGGGATCCTTGTTCTTGAAGATTAAGGAAACTTATATCCTTATTCTTGTGGGTTTTGGGTTTCCTAAATTCTTTCCTTTTTTTTTCTCCTACTAACCAATTCCTATTCTTCCTAGGTTTGGTCATTCACTTTTCTTTCTTTTTCTAACTCCATATTCTTATCACTAAAGGTTGTGACTAGTAAGGTTTATTAATAAATCTAAAGATTAACAACCAAGAGTTGCATTGAGTGGATAAAGGCAAGAGAGGTGAGAATATCAGAGAGAAAAGCCAAATTGAGAGATAGATATATATTGCTTTGTTCAGGATGTCTTGTACAGTTAGTGATGATGAACGAAGGGTTCTTCAAGAAGAAGAAATCAAAGGAAGGAATTATTTCACCTAGCAAGCTATGCACCAACAATTTGAAAGGTGGAATTGCACATTTGCAATTCCAAGAGATAAGGGACACCATTGCTGAGAAAATATTACAATAGCTGAACTTAGGAGTCGAAATGTCACGACCCAAACCGATGGGCCACGACGGGCACCCGGTACCTTACTCAACCGAGTACCAACGTAACGTATCTTCCGTATCATACTATCATAGGTAAATGAGTCGGAGAGGCTATCGTGAGATAAGTAGAATAAAACTTGTGGAAATACTCAGCATTGAACGACCCAACATGTAATACAAACTTATACATATGACATACGGGCCTATAAGACCAAAATGATCACTCGTACACTGAACATAGGCCGACAAGGCCATACAATCTTTCACGTACATGACATATGTCTACAAGCCTCTAAGAGAAGAAAAAACCATAAAGGTCGGGACAGGGCCCCGCCATACTAATCAATACATGTCCAAATCATACTGACCAAATTACCAATACCGGAGCAAATAGAGCGTACCAACATCTTTCGCTGAGCTGATAGCGTATATGGGGGACTCTCAACCTATCTATCGGGACCTGCGGGCATGAAATGCAGCATCCCCAGGCAAATGGGACATCAGTACAAATAATGTACTGAGTATGTAAGGAATGAAATTCAGTAAATAAAAGACATAGAGAAACATGGAGTAAAAGACTCAACATGTAAGTCTGAATAGCTCTGTGAATCATTTCATATTTATAATGACATGCATATGAGTATAAATGTCATACCATGCATAGGTATATGCGTACATAACATCATCAAGCCTCTGAGGGCATCTCATCATAGCATCTCGGCCACTGTAGGCAAATTATCAACGTATACAAGCTGATCAGGTGTTGGTGCGTATATAATGCCGTAACCTTTTTCCCATATCCCATATACATATAATATACGCGTATATTACGCCATCTGGTCATGGGTCAATGTACATGTATAAATGGATGAAATGCATAAGAAGTAAGTTTATAAGACTTCTCGGTATGTCATAAGATCAATATGCCTTTCAGATAACTTTATCAACTACGTATTTTTCTGAGACCCATGAACAGAAGATATAATAATAAATCACATGGGTAATCAAGAACATAGGCACCCCTAGTACTTCTATGAATAGAGTCATTTATGAAAGATATGCGTTTGCTCGTTTCGTTTGTATCGTATGAATCATGCCAAAAAGAAAGAAGGGATAGCCTTAACATATATGAGCCGATTCTCTTGACAATCCATCTAACACACGTCAATTGCGAAAAAGACACGTAATGGCGGATCGAAGTAGGAAAAAATTTGTATGATGTTCTTGAGAAAGATTATACCGGGCTCTCTTAGAATTGAAAATCCTGTTGCCATTACGTAGTATAACTTCGTAAAAAATTTTGTTGTAGCAAATCACGTTGCTATCATCTAATCTTGTATGAATTTTATGGCTTCATCCGTACTTTATAGTTGTAAGCATCTCTATTTTTGTGATTTAGAGAGGCTTTTTATATTAGTAGGCGTGACCCCCACTTATGTATGACTTAGCCACAAGAATCCTCCAAATGTGCCACCTATATACTTAACCAAAGAGTCACCATGTAGGTCTTGATCCATTTTCCACTTGCTGCCACGTGGGGGTGATGTTTCCCCCCAATATTTATCCACCAATTTTCAATTACATGTTAATCTCCCACTAAAAATCAATAATTAACCAATTATCTACATAATTAAGAATTATCTCAAATTACTTAAAATACTACTCACTTTTAACACACTTTATATACCTTATTATCATGGTCATGTGGTACCTTGTATGGCACTAGTCCATAAATACGGGTTATTATAGCTTGGACCGTATTTTACCTCAAAATGTCAAACTTCGACGAAATTCATTTTCTTCGATTCGCTTACCCTCTCGCCTTCACAAATTTACTTATCACTTGTTTGAAATAGCATAATACTTATAATCTCAAAATAATCTCATTCCCGAGCTTACGTCGATTAACTTACGACGAAACTTTAACGTACGAAAATGCGGGATGTAACATCTCATTTCCAAGCTTTCATCAATTTGCTTATGGCGTACTTTCACGTACGAAAACATGGGGTGTAACATCATTCGCCCCTTTGGAACATTTATCCTCGAATGTTGACTGATGCACTTATCATTATCATAACCTATAGCTCTTGCAAATACGTTAGTACTCTCCTTGCCATCTAGGCAACTGTTCTATGAATAAATCCAAAGGCCAGGACATTCCCCCATTTAAGCCTCTTTCTCTCACCACGACTTGTGGTCGGAATTCTTTCAATCTTGTAACTATTGCTACCTTCCATCATGCAGTCTGTACGACTTTGTCCTTGTATGTGCGCCTATGCGACCTTTCTCTCATTTTTCATCCAGCCTGTAGCTAATCTCTAGGCCTCACTTTGTGAACATATACAGAATTATGACAAGTTGTACCTCTGGGTGACTATGGCTTTACTATATCTATATAGATCATATTATACCATAACTCTTACTTTGATTTACTGTTACTAAGGTCTGCTACCAAACTCCAGGTTACTCTCGTTGCTTATCCTATATGTATAAATCTAAGTCCTTTAATGCTTTCTCATTACTGTTCATCTTAAGAATGATGGCCCAATCTCATCTCATACTTTGTAAATTTTATACATCCATTGTTGATTCAACCCAATGTTGATCTACAATTTACCACTAATCACTTGAAACTTCTTACGTAATACATTACCACTAGGGCTTACGTCTCATCGGGGAATATCTGAAGTGACTTGCCTAATCCACCTAGGGGCGATACTATACTTAAATAACCATATTTCATAGCATCCAAATGTGATTCATCTTATGGGTGGGGGTATTCTAATCTCGTGTCGTCCATGAAATCCTCTTTTATTTTCTTCAAATCATTACTCAATCGAAGGCCCAAACGTCATCCTTTATCTATCACAATTACACCCCGATTCTATTACCAGGGCAACGTTCCATCTCTTCTAAATGCTATTAGTCTTAGACTCCTTTGAGTTCATTCAGGCTATACTGAGCTTTCTATAACTTAGAGAAACCATTCGCTCTCTTGTTTTCATGGGCTTAAACCTGAGGACTTATCCATTCTCGTCACCTTCTCACTCACCCTTTCCTCATCCTTACTCATGTCTTCCTAAAACCTTGTCGCTCTACCACACTTTAGCTTGCGACCTACACATATCCATTTATACTACTCGCAACCTTCCTTCAACTTGCTTGCATCATAGATTTCCTTATGTTATTCTGGAATATCAAGCGAGACATCACATTGTCTCAAACTCTTCTTTACTCCTTTAACTAGACCTCTCGATACCTGGAAACCATAGGCTGGAAGATATACCACTAATGACACCGCTATTATACCTGAATATTGAATCCCAGCGCTCCTAGCCTTCTATCCGAAGTATGGACTATTCACAACCTTCTGCATTTGAGTATCTCATACGTTGTTCACCTTTCCCTTACTCACCTTAAAATCTCGCATCACATCTTCTATCTTTTTCATGACCTCCCTTCCACATAGATATAATTCACATACACAACTTGAAGCTCTATTATAATACTTGCACCTCTGGTGCATACACAATCCAGTGGGAGCTTCATACTGACTTCTTATGAGGCTGGTACTCTTCTATCTGGCTTTCTCATAGAGCCAATATAGAATATGGTTGTTGTACTATCTCTCTTGTACCTCTGATACTAAGAGTGATTCTGTAATGTTTTCAATCACGATTTCTATAATTTTCTGGGTCCAATAATCAGACTCCTGATTTACTTGGTTGGTGTAACTCTTTAGTTTCCTCTTCCCTCTAATCAGCCTTTATGTAAGCTTAAGCTATCTTCCGATCTGTGGCTCATGGTATTAGTTATTACTTTAACCTTTCATGGACGCTATGGAATATCCATGATACAATCTTCTACCAATTCAATCCTTTGTCTATGACCTGGACTCAATTCTTTCTTTTAACTTATACCGGAGTCTTCTACGACAGTATGATTGTCAATATATATGCTGCATGGATAATACTCCAAAATATTAAGTGCGTTCATAACGTAACTAACTCTGGATCATTGCTCGAATAATTCCTTTCGTTCCTTCTCAGCTTTCTTTAAATGTAAGCAATTACTTTTCCTGGCAGTTCTGCCAATTGCTGCATGGATACTTGGCTCATCTTAGTTCCCACACATATTGGAATTCCATATAACCCATATGATCTTGAATATCACCTTTTGATTTTTTTTCTTCCCATTCATTAGCCACGATAGGTGCCACTTTCTTATGGAGTGCATACAATGTTGTTGTGAGACTGCTATTACAAGACCATTTCTTCTTCAAGTTACTATGCTTAGGTTGAAGTCTTCTTCCTTATTTCCTCAGCTAGTCTTTCGTTGTAGTACTTAGGGAAGACCCTGTGACTCTTGTAAAGCTGCGAGCTTATTACATCGTATACCCGATGGAATTTTTTGTCCTTCCTCGCCTATAATTATCCCTAGTTACTTACCTTCACACTCATGTGCTCGTACGGTTGCTTCTAAACTGAAGTTTTGATTGTCTTCCCAGTGGGACTCTCTTTTATTTCTGTAACACTCATACGGTACCTTTAACTACCCCAACTCCTATCTGAATATTTCTCAAGGGTCACGATGTCATATCTGCGAGACTGAATTCCCTATGTTGGGTTTTACTATGTTTATCTTGCACGATCTGTTGATTTTTTTGTATCCTCTTGTCTAGCCATAACTAGGCTCTTCCTGAATCAACTACTAAATACTCTTTGGCCCATTCTCGTATCAATATTCTGCGTAATATTTCTTGGGTTATTTCCTTTGTCTTAACTTACGTCTTGCACTGGCTCTTTATTTATCAATAACATCTCGGGAAGAAACCCTTAATTCCTCTTCTTGACGTCGTATTTGCATAATATTCTGGAATCGTAGCATATTTGTAGGATTTGAATGAGTGCAATCTCATCCCTTTCTCATTTTTATCGCATTCTCCCTTTACCATTCCATAGTTACTAAAACCACTTGATTCTGACTTAATGCCACATCACTCTATATCCCCCCTTTTAGGGGAGTACTAAGATTTAGAGCTATGACGATCTACCTATAGATGTTTTACCTCTTTATCTTTGGCGTCTTTTCACATCATCGATGACCCTTACTTGCCTTGTGGAAATCTTTCTGTACCAAAGATAATAAAATTCCTTACTCATGAGGGTGACACCTAGTATAACTGGCACACATAGTCCCTTAAGCTTAACTTTGCTCATATTGCTTGCTTTAGGGAAGCGTCTTCCTGAATGACCTTTAAAGGTTATTCTTCTGTCGTTCATTCTATTATTGCCGGAACGCAATCTCTGAAATTCTCATGATGCCGACTATTATCAAATCACTCAATCCCTAATTCATGTTTAGTTTATCTTGTTCACTAGCCCATGCTGATTTCTATTATTCTGGGGTCTAACTTTTCCTTCTGGTAATCACGTTAGAGTCATGAACTTATTTCTCGAAATGAGGATATGACTTTATGGCCTATACTCTTTTGTTGTCTCAAGGCCTATCACCTCTCATATTTTCCTTCCCTTGACTATAGATTCTGTAATACTGTCATTTGTTTATCTACCGTTGTTGTCCATGTATCGCATCTTACTCATAATGCTTCATTATCTCTCTTCTTATTTCCCTGCTAATATTTATGTCTATCACTTTATTCTAAAAACTTCAACAAGACATTCATTTGCTTTTAGCTCCCCTTGCTCCATCCACTAGCTCTTCGGGTTGCCTAACATTCTCTCTCTACTAGGGACGGGAGCCACACTAAGATAATATTTATCCCTTCCAGGCTTCCGGTGCCTATCTTTGCATATTTAGCTATACTATTCTAGAGTGCACCATCTGGGTGTCTCACAAGGAGATCTATTAGCACATTTGCAATATTCTTCGGAAATGTCAACTAATGCAAACAATCCATCCACTATTTTGGGTTACTCTAACCCGAGCCAGATCTTGATATCCTGTCTTTCTCTTAAACTATATTTGTTAGTTCCCATAGGGCATAACTGAGATAGGTGTGGCCGATTGTACATACATCTGTTACTGTTGAAGGTAACTCAAAATGCTTATATTTCTCTGCCTGAATTGTGATACTGATAATCTTCATTAACTGGGTACCTCATACCCTTCTTTACCTTGATTCGTTTACTTGTTGAAACTGTATCTATCTTCAGATTCTTTTATTCCTTTTACCATATGGGTGGATAGATATTCATGACTTAGGGCTCCTTATCAAGAAGCTTCCACGTCTTAGTACACACATGATCTGCTGAAGAGCTCACATTTACTCATCATAAGCATGATGCAAAATCGAGTTCCTCTGACTCAACTCTTCCACAGCTATATCTCTTACCAACCGTCTTTCTGGATATAGGTATCGTTGTATTACAAATAAAATAGAGTTTAGGAAATTGAGTTCTTACAACTGAGCTCTACCACACGATCTAGAGTAAGAAAAAAGAGTGACAGTCCTAAATGCCTTGTAGCCTCCTGCTTATAAGTGTGGTGCACAACACACCCATAAACAAGACTCTACTAGACACGGCTTGTAGACTCCCTAGGACAGAACTACTCCGATACCACTTTTGTCACGACCCAAACCGATAGGCCGCGACGGGCACCCGGTACCTTACTCAACCGAGTACCAACGTAACGTATCTTCCGTATCATACTATCATAGGTAAATGAGATGGAGAGGATTTCATGAGATAAATAGAATAAAACATGAGGAAATACTCAACATTGGATGACCCAACATGTAATACAAACTTATACATATGACATACGGGCCTATAACACCAAAATGATCACTCGTACACTGAACATAGGCCGACAAGGCCATACAATCTTTCACGTACATGACATATGTCTACAAGTCTCTAAGAGTAGATAAATACCATAAAGGTCGGGATAGGGCCTCGCCATACTAATCAATACATGTCCAAATCATACTGACCAAATAAGCAACTCCGGAGTAAATGGAGCGCACCAACACCTTCCACTGAGCTGATAGCCTACTTGGAGGACTATCAACCTGTCTATCGGGATCTTCAGGCATGAAACGCAGCGTCCCCAGGCAAATGGTACGTCAGTACAAATAATGTACCGAGTATGTGAGGAATGAAATTCAGTAAATAAAAGACATAGAGAAACATGGAGTAAAAGACTCAAATATTGGTCTGAATAGCTCTGTGAATCATTTCGTATTTATAATGACATGCATATGAGTATAAATGTCATACCATGCATAGGTATATGCGTACATAACATCATCAAGCCTCTGAGGGCATCCCATCATAGCATCTCAGCCACTGTGGGTAAATCATTAACGTATACTAGCTGATCAGGTGGTGGTGCATATATAACGCCGTAACCTTTTTTCCATATCCCATATACATATAATATACGCATATATAACGCCATCTGGTCATTTGTCAATGTACATGTATAAATGAATGAAATGCATAAGAAGTAAGTTTAAAAGACTTCTCGGTATATCATAAGATCAATATGCCTTTCGGATAACTTTATCAAATACGTATTTTTCTGAGACCCATGAACAGAAGATATAATAATAATTCACATGGGGAATCAAGAACATAGGCACCCCTAGTACTTCTATGAATAGTGTCATTTATAAAAGTTGTGCGTTTGCTCGTTTCGTTTGTATTGTATGAATCATGCCAAAAAGAAAGAAGTGATAGCCTTAACATACCTGAGCCGATTCTCTTGACAATCCATCTAATACATGTCAATTGCGAAAAAGACATGTAACGGCGGATCGAAGTAGGAAAAAATCCGTATGATGTTCTTGAGAAAGATTATACCGGGTTCCTTTAGAATTGAAAATCTCGTTGCTATTACGTAGTATAACTTCATATAAAATTTTGTTGTAGCAAATCACGTTGCTATCATCTAATCTTTTATGAATTTTGTGGCTTCATCCGTACTTTGTAGTTGTAAGCATTTCTATTTTTGTGATTTAGAGAGGCTTTTTATATTAGTAGGTATGGGCCCTACTTATGTATGACTTAGCCACAAGAATCCTCCAAATGTGCCACCTATCTACTTAACCAAAGATTCACCATGTAGGTCTTGATCCATTTTCCACTTGCTACCACGTGGGGGTGGTGTTTCCCCCCAATATTTATCCACCAATTTTTAATTACATGTTAATCTCCCAATAAAAATTAATAATTAACCAATTATCCTCATAATTAAGAATTATCTTAAATTACTTAAAATATTACTCACTTTTAACACACTTTATATACCTTACTATTATGGTCATGTGGTACCTTTTATGGCACTAGTCCATAAATACGGGGTATTATAGCTTGGACTGTATTTTACCTCAAAATGTCAAACTTCGACGAAACTCATTTTCTTCGATTCGCTTACCCTCTCACCTTCACGAATTTACTTATCACTTGTTTGAAATAGCATAATACTTTTAATCTCAAAATAATCTCATTCCCAAGCTTACGTCGATTAACTTACGACGAAACTTTAACGTATGAAAATGCGAGATGTAACATCTCATTTCCGATCTTTAATCACTTTACTTATGGACTACTTTGACGTACAAAAATATGGGGTGTAACACGAAATAATGCTCGACCCCAAGCTAGGAGAAATGTACCCCCTGCTCCCATTGTAAATCAAGAAAATCCTATAAATGATTTTAACGATGATATTGATTTTGATAGGGTAGGAAGAGATAGGAGGGGGTAAATAGGAAGACTAGAAGATGATAATATAAGTAGTATAAAGATGAAGATGCCATCTTTCAAGGGAACAAGGGATCCAGACTTGTACCTTGATTGGGAGAGAAAGGTTGAAGCCATCTTTGACTGCCACAACTATTCTGAGGGTAAAAAGGTTAAACTTGGTGCTGTTGAGTTTTCTGACTATGTAGCAGCCTGGTGGAAAAAGCTTTCTAGGGACATATTGTAAGAAGGACAAGCACTCATTGCTACTTGGGATGAGATGAAGAGGGTAATGAGAAAGAGATTTGTGCCATCACACTTTCAAAGAGATCTACAACAACGTCTTCAAACTTTAAAGCAAGGGTCCATGTCTGTGGATGAATACTTTAAGGCTATGGATATGGCAATGATCCAGGCTAACTGTATGGAGGAAGAAGAGGCTACAATGGCTAGGTTTTTGAATGGTTTAAATAAGGAAATAACTGATGTAGTAGAATTACAACAATATGTAACTTTAGATGAGTTAGTTGAATTAGCTGTAAAGGTAGAAAGACCAAAAAAAAAAAAGAAGATAGCAATCTAGCTCATGGAGAAGCCGGCCAACTACCATTCCAAAGAAGCAATGGCCGAAATCTGAGGAGACACCTACTCCTAAATTCTATGAAGACAAGGGCAGGAGCAAATTGGAATCCAATGAGGGGGGTAAGTCTTTTATTCCTAAAACTTCTACTTCTACTTCTTCTATTTAATGTCTCAAGTTCAAAGGAGAGGGCATAAGGCTTATGAATGCCCAAGTAGAAGAAATATTCTAATCAAATAGGATGGGTGATATGAGAGTGAAAAAAGTGAACCAAGTGAAGAACAAGAAGAAAACTTTGTAGAGAGTGAAGAAAGAGAAGAGATGGAGTACACTGATAGTGGGGTGAATTTTATGGTTAGGAGGCTTATGCATATTAATTTGTGCCACCCTAATGAAGAACAAAGGGAAAACATATTCCATACTCGGTGTGGGATTAAAGGCAAAATTTGTTCTATGATAATTGATAATGGGAGTTATGCTAATATTGTGAGTGCATATTTGATGGAAAAGTTAGGGTTGGAATAGACGAAGCACCCTAGACCTTATAGGTTGAAATGGTTCAATGATAGTGGTGAGGTCAAGGTGAATAAGCAATGCACGGTTTCCTTCAAGATTGGAAGGTACGCTGACGAAGTTCTATATGATATAGTACCCATGCAAGCTTGTCATATCTTGTTGGGGCACTCGTCCCAGTATGATAGGAGTGCTTTTCACGATGGGATAAAAAATAGATACTCTCTTGAGCATAATGGCAAGAAGTACATTCTTGCACCTTTAACTCATTCCCAAGTGTATGAAGATCAATAAAAGATGAAGGAATCAACGGGGAAACATGGGGAGGGATCAAAATGAGAGACTGTGAAAGAAAAAGAGGGAAAATATGAAGTAAGGTGTGAGGAGAGAGAGGGAAGCAATGAGAGAAATAAAAAGGTGGGAAAGAGTGAAAAAAAAAAAGCATTCGCGAGAGGAAAGAGGCTAAGACTGAAAAAAAAAGTGAGCCTTGCAAAAGCCAAAGAGTGTTTAATTGCAAAAAAAAGAGGGGCTGCCTATTATCTTGTTCACTTGTAAAGAAGTTCGGCTTACTAATGATTCACTAACATCCTCTTTTCCTAGTATTATTTCTAATCTTTTACAGGATTTTGAAGATGTTTTTTCCTGAGGATCTTCCTAAAGGTTTACCACCTTTAAGAGGAATAGAGCATCAAATTGATTTTGTACCTGGATAAAAAATTCCTAATAGGCCTTCTTATAGGAGAAATCCCGAAGAAACAAAAGAATTGCAAAGACAAGTAGAGGAGCTGCTTAATAATGGATTTGTAAGAGAAAGCATGAGTCCCTGTTCTGTGCCAGTGCTTTTAGTGCCAAAGAAGGATGGCACTTGGAGGATGTGCGTGGACTGCCGCGCCATCAATAAAATAACGGTAAAGTATCGCCATCCTATTCCTCGTTTAGATGACATGCTTGACCAATTGCATGGTTCTCAAATATTCTCTAAAATTGATTTGAAGAGTGGATATCACCAAATTAGAATGAATCCTGGAGATGAAAGGAAAACTGCCTTTATAACTAAATATGGATTGTATGAATGGTTAGTGATGTCGTTTGGGTTAACTAATGCACCTAGTACATTCATGAGGTTAATGAACCATATCTTTAAGGATTTCCATGGAAAATTTGTAGTCGTTTATTTTGATGATATTCTGATCTTTTCTAAATCTTTAGAAGAACATGTTGAACATTTGACACAAGTTTGTAATGTGCTTAGGGAGCAACAATTGTATGCAAATCTATCCAAGTGCACTTTTTGTGTAGATAAGGTAGTTTTCTTGGGTTTTGTTGTGAGTTCTAAAGGTGTTGAGGTAGATGAAGATAAAATCAAAGCGATTAAAGATTGGCCTACACCTAAGAGCATTACTGAAGTTAGAAGTTTTCATGGACTTGCTAGCTTTTGTAGGAGATTTGTTAGAGATTTTAGTTCAATTGCTGCACCTTTAAGTGAAGTCATTAAGAAGGATAAGGTCTTTAATTGGGGAAAAGAACAAGATCATGCATTTAATATTTTGAAGGATAAATTGTGTTCTGCTCCTTTGTTACAATTACCTTATTTTAACAAGTCCTTTGAAATTGAATGTGATGCATCTGGTAGAGGTATTGGGGCTGTTTTAATGCAAGATTCTAAACCAATCACTTATTTTAGTGAGAAGTTGAATGGGGCTGCATTGAAGTATTCTACTTATGATAAAGAATTGTATGCCTTGGTAAGGGATCTTGCTACATGGCAGCATTATTTGTGGCCAAAAGAGTTTGTGATAAAAACTGACTGTGAGTCTTTAAGATACTTGAAAAGCCAAGGTAAATTGAGTAGAAGACTTGCCAAATGGGTTGAATTCATTGAGACATTTCCTTATGTGATTAGCTACAAGCAAGGTAAAGACAATATAGTTGCTGCTGCGCTTTCAAGAAGGTACACTCTTGTTTCTACTCTTACTTCTAAATTGATGGGATTTGATCATATTAAGGATTTATATGTTGATGATTCTGATTTTGATGTAGCATTTTCGGCATGTTTAAATGGGCCTTTTGAGAAGCATAATCTGAAAGATGGGTTTATTTTTAAAGAGAATAAGCTTTGTGTCCCTAATTGTTCTTTGCGGAAAGTTTTTATGAGGGAAGCACATTGTGGGGGGATTATGGGACACTTTGGTGTGCCTAAAACACTTGAAATCCTTGCTGAAAAATTCTTTTGGCCTAATATGAGAAAAAATGTAGAAAGATTTTGTGCTCAATGCCTTGAATGCAAACAAGCTAAATCTAAAGTGTTGCCACATGGTTTATACACGCCATTATCTGTGCCTATATCACCTTGGATTGATATTTCTATGGACTTTGTGTTAGGACTGCCTAGAACAAGGTACGGTAAGGATAACATCTTTGTTGTGGTTGATAGGTTATCAAAAAAGGCTCATTTTATTCCTTGTTTAAAGACTAATGATGCTTCTCATATTGCTGATTTATTTGTTAGAGAAGTTGTTAAATTGCATGGTATACCTCGAACTATTGTTAGTGATAGGGATGCTAGGTTTCTAAGCCACTTTTGGCGTGTGCTTTGGGGAAAATTGGGAACAAAATTGTTTCTTTCTACTTCTTGTCATCCACAAATTGATGGGCAAACCGAGGTAGTAAATAGAACCTTAGGAAATACGTTAAGGGCTGTTCTAAAAGGAAAATTAACTTCTTGGGAGGATCACTTGCCTATGGTAGAATTTGCTTACAATCAAACTATTCATTCATCTACTGGTTATTCTCCTTTTGAAGTTGTTTATGGCTTTAACCCCCTTACACCCCTTGACTTATTGCCTTTGCCTAC
Source organism: Nicotiana tomentosiformis (assembly GCF_000390325.3). Taxonomy (NCBI): domain Eukaryota; kingdom Viridiplantae; phylum Streptophyta; class Magnoliopsida; order Solanales; family Solanaceae; genus Nicotiana; species Nicotiana tomentosiformis. The sequence continues at coordinate 54,279,138 of NC_090819.1, forward strand.
TAATGAGATGGTTAGTCTTGATGGAAAAAAGAAAGTTGATTTGATGAAGACTATTCATGAGCATACGAGACTTGCAAATGAGAGGAGGAATGAGCAAACAACTTTACGAAGAAATAAAGGTCGAAAGCCATTTATCTTTGAGCCTGGTGATTTGGTTTGAGTCCATATGAGGAAAGAGAGATTTCCTTCAAAAAGGAAGACAAAATTGCACCCCGAGAAGATGGGTCATTTAAAGTACTTGAATGGATTGGAGATAATGCTTACAAATTGGACCTTCCTGGTGAGTTTCAAGTAAGTGCTACTTTCAATGTTGCTGACTTATCCTTATTTGATGTAGGTTCAAATTCGAGGACGAATTCTTTTCAAGAGTAGGGGAATGATAGCTCCACAGACAAGGATAAAGCTTTAGAAGCACCAAGAAAGAAATTCACAAGGTCTCAAGCTAAGGAGAAGCAAGACAAGGTTGTTGGGCTTCAATGGGAGATCAAGAAGGCGCTAATGGTGGAAGAAAAGCTTAAGAATTATGGAGAGGATTTAGCTAACTGCTACACTCATTTCATAGTCCAAGCCCAAGTCTAAAAGGAGGTCGATTGGGGTCCAAGCACCAGCCAAGGAGGGCCTAAATTAGGTGCCTAAATCAACCCACAAAGGAGCAAACTTGGCACCCAAGTCAGCGCAAGGGGGGCGGCCAAGACATAGGAGAAGGAGTCAAAGTTCCTTATTTTGTTTCCTAGTGTGTTCGGACATATTTGATACTTTCCTAGGTAGTTAAGGTTTTGTTTTTATTTTTCTAAGATTATTGGAATTATTTTCCAATATTGACTTGGTTTTTATTTCCTAGAGTTTTACCTTTTCCTATGGTAGTTGGACTTGTTGTCTAAAGTAGTTTAGGACTTTATTTCCTTGTTTTTTAGGTAGCATTTTGTGACCCCTCTCTATATAAAGGGTATCTTCTTTGCTTTTAGACTTAGACTATTATCAATAAAAATTGTGAGATTTTTCTTGCACTCTTGTGTGTGGCTACTCTTGGATTTATTCTTCAACCTTTAAGACTCAACTTAAGGTGGTAAGATTAAACTCTTTCGAAATCTTAGATCAATTCTAGGTATTCAAGAAAGGTTATAAGTTTAGGCTTATTGTTGTTCTTGTTATTCTAAAGTGCCGAGTTTCATAATCTATCTCTTGTTTTTAATTCTCTACCGAAGGCGATTAGTTCTTCATTAGCTAATTGTTGTTGTTAGGATTGAACTTCAAGAATAGACTTCTTGAATTCAAGAAACTCTTTCTTTAATTCAATCTATCTTTAATTTCTAGAGAGAGAAAACTGTACATAAAGGAATAAATTTGATCATTAGAAATGTCTTATTACTTTCTTAGAGTTAATTGATGAACTTAGAGAATAAAGAAAAGTAAAAGTTTATATTTTTTATATTTATGATATAATTAATAATATGTGTATTGTGTAATATAATATATATTTCGGTACGGTATCATATTTCGGTATTTCTTTTTAAAATACAAAATACCATACCTAATACCAAGTTTTTTTAAACTTAAACCAAATACCAAACCAAATACCAAAATATCGAATACCAAATACCAAAATTTTCGGTTTCGGTATGGTAATTCAGTATTTACCAAATATGCACGGCCCTACCTAATTATTGCTCCCTCTATTTCATTTTTGGGTTTTGTGACTTGCCGGGAGAAATTTTTTTGGTTTCGAAGTGAAATGGGACACATAGTCCCTAAAATGGAAGTTTAAGTTGTAGGAATCGACCGTAGTTGAATTATTTGAAAATGACTCCAGAATAGAGTTTTGACGGTTCTAATAGCTTCTCAGGGTGATTTTGGTCTTAGGAGCATGTTTGGATGTTGAATTGGAGGTTCGTAGGTCATTTTAGCGTCAATTGGCGAAAGTTGGTAAATGGGATAATTTTTGGGAAGTTTGACCGGGAATGGACTTTTTGATAACGGGGTTGGATTCCAAATCCGGAAGTTGGAGTAGATCCATAATTTCAATTATGACACGTGTTCAAAATTTGAGGTCAATCGCACTTGATTTGATAAGTTTCGGCATCAGATGTAAAAGTTTGAAGTTTTGAAGTTCATTACGCGTGAATCGATGTGCAATTCGTATTTTTAGCATTGTTTGATGAGATCTAAAGGCTCGACTAAGTCTGTATGATGTTTTAGCACTTGTTGGTAAGTTGGATTGAGGTCTCGGGGGCCTCAGGTAGATTCCGGATGGTTAGCGGATCAAATTTGGACATGTGAGAATGGCTGAAAGCACCAGCCCTGGCGTAATCGCACCTACGTAAGATTGAATGCAGGTGCGAGCCCGCAGAAGCGAGAAACTGGGCGCAAATACGGGGCTGCGAGAAGTGGCCAGTGGTCGCAGATACGACGTGAAGGTCCGCTTCTGCGGAAGAGTGATCGCAGAAGAGGACGAGTGCTTGGGAGGCTTGTCCGCAGAAGCGGACGAGTTTGCGCAGATGCGCACCCGCAAAAGTGGATTTAGGACCCCAGAAGTGGAAGTCCCGTAGGTGCAGAAAAGTGACTGCAGGAGCGGGGGAAACCGTAGAAGCAGATAAGTTATCACTTCTGCGATGCCGCAGATGCGGCTAAATTTCCGCAGAAGCGGAAGTGCTAGACAAAACACTTAAATACAAGGGTTCGTGATTTTGCTTCATTTTAAACATTTTGAGCTCAGGTCTTGGCGATTATTGAGAGCATTTTCGAGGAATTTCTTGAGGTAAGTCTCTTGTACTCATCTTTGATCAATAATCTTGGTTCCCCATTGATTCTTCCACCTAGATTGTGTGTGTTTAAGGTGCAATTTGGGAGTTTAAGGCTAGGGATTTGGAGAGTTTAATTTGGGGATTTGAGTGGCGACTTGGTGTCGGATTTTGGTAATTTTGGCATGGGTGAGCTCGATATCGAATGGGTGTTCGTATTTTGTGACTTTTACCCGATTCCGAGACATGGGCCCGGGTCGACGTTTTGGGCCGATTTTTTAATTCTTTGCTAAACTCATAGATTTATGATTTAAACTAGTTTCTTGTAGTTGTATTCATGATATGTAAATGATTTTGGCTAGATTTGGGCCATTCGGAGTCGGAAAATTGAGGGAAAGGCATCCTTATCGATTGATTGAGCGAGATTTGAGGTAAGTGACTTGTCTACCTTGTGTGGGGGAAATCCCCTTAGGATTTGGTACCATTGTAACAATTTGTGGTATGTGTGCGCCGTGTATACGAGGTGACGAGTGTGTACACGGGCTAATTGTGCAAATTTCAATTCTTGCTGAGTATATTTCTTTTAGATTTCTTACTTGAGTTGCCTTAGCATGTGTAGCTATCATGTTTAGCCTAGTATCGCATGTCTACGTGTCTTAACCTTACTTGAAATTCGTGCAACATGCTTAGTTGAATTACCTATTTCCTTGATTATTGAATTCGGTCTTTAACTGTAGGATTCCTTGCCGTAAATTCATGGTTCCATAATTTATGAGTTACATATTTACTTTGGGACTATGAGGCGGTACCTCAGGAGATCCTCCCATATTGCATATTTACTTTGGGACTACGAGGCAGTACCTCGGGAGATCCCCATGTCTTGCATATTTACTTTGGGACTACGAGGTGGTATCTCGGGAGATCTCCCATGTCGTGCATATTTACTTTTGGGACTACGAGGCGGTACCTCGGGAGATCCCCCTGTTGAGCATTTACATTTGGGTTATGAGGCGATACCTCTGGAGCACCCTTGTTGTTTACCTCTATTTACTGTGCTGTTATTTATCTGAAATTTCTCGTTTAAATTATCAGTCATTTCAAAATATTATTATATCTTCTGCCTTGCTTATCTTTTAAACCAGTAGGGCCCTGACCTGACTTCGTCACTACTCTAACGAGGTTAGGCTTGGCACTTACTGAGTACCATTGTGGTGTACTCATACTATAATTCTGCACATCTTTTTGTGCAGATCCAGGTTCTTCCTATCAGGCCAGATACTAGTGAGTTAGACCGTACGTGGAGACTTCAAGGTATATCTGCCAGCATCTGCAGACCTCAGAGTCCCCCTCTAACCTTATTAAGTTGTTTTCCCTTATTCTCTTTAGACTTTGATGTATAAAGACACTTAGTATTTTGTCTTAGAAGCTTGTGACTTATTTCTATCGGGTTTTGGGAGTTGTAATTATTTAAATTGTAGTTTCTATTTATATATCATGTGTTAAGATTTGAGTTCAGTTTATTATCCAGTTATTCCGAAAATTATTAGGCTTACCTAGTCTTATAGACTAGGTGCCATCACGACAACCTTCAGAGGGAAATTTGGGGTCGTGACACTCTAGGAGTGTGGAACTGATCAAGTACTATACGGAACAGGGCTCCGACCATACCCAAACTAGATGATTGTACACATACCAAAAGATAAGCAACTCCAAGAGTAAGCGAATTGACTCCAACAACTAGTGGATGGCCTACCGATGTGGCTCAAGCGTTGATCTATATGTACCTACACGACATGAAACGCAGCGCCCCGAAAGGTACGTGAGTATGATATGTACAAAGCTGTAGGGTGGAAAACATATGTAAAGCATACTAAAGTATGATTGTCAGATAGAGATCTGAATATAAGTTGAAAGCTAAACAAGAGTCTAAACTAGCAACTGATCTGGAGCTGAACCGAAGTTTAAGCTGAAATTGTGCTGAAACTGAACTACTAGCAGAACTGGTACAAGTATGGAGTTATGGGCCATATCCTCCTAATCAGGTAACTGTACATCTGAACCAGCCTCATGTAAACTCATGCAATGCAAATTATAGCTATATATGTGTATATAACATGCATGACTGGTGTTAATATCCCCCCCCCCCAACAGGTAAATATATAATCAATAGTTGTCACGACTCGGAATTCCCACCTGTGGGACTGTGATGGCGCCTAACATTTCACTTGCTAGGCAAGCCAACGTTAGAGGATTCTTTAAATTAATTTTAGTCAATTTCAATAACAGAATCAATTAAACTAAATAGAAGCTAAAACTGAAATGCGGAATAACATAAAGCCCATAATATCTGATACAATTCGGATCCGGAGTCACAACTCACGAGCTTCTAAGATTTCCTACAAACAGAGTCTGAAAGAAATACAACCGTTCTGAATGAAAAGAAATAGTAAAATAGGGGAGATAGAAGGGGACTCCAAGGTCTGCGGACGCCAGCAGATCTACCTTGAGTCTCCAATAAGCAAGCCCAAGCTGCTAAGCCTCACTATCAACTAGGACCGGTACCAAAATCTGCACAAGAAGTGCAGAGTATAGTATGAGTACAACCAACCCCATGTACTCGTAAGTGTCGAGCCTAAACTCGACGAAGTAGTGACGAGGCTATGACAAGACACCCACATAATAAACCTGTACAGATAACAGTATATGTACAAGAAAACAATAATAACAGCCAAACATGTACTATTGGGAGGGGGACATGCTAAAGGGGCACAAGATATAAGAGATACAACGGAAATGATAACCAGACCAGTCAACATGCTTTCAACCAGGGAAAACAACTAAACACAATGAATAAAATTGCACGGCATCACCCTTTGTGCTTTTACTCTCAACCTCACAATGAAACAATAATACTGCACAACATCACCCTTCGTGCTTTTACTCTCAGCTTCACAATATAAATCAATAGATAAGGCACGGCATCACCCTTCGTGCATTAACTCTCATAACATTGCATGGCATCACCCTTCGTACATTAACACTCACAATATTGCACGGCATCACCCTTCGTGCATTAACACTCACAATATGGCACGGCATCACCCTTCGTGCATTAACTCTCATAACATGTCATGACATTACCCTTCGTGCATTAACACTCACAATATGGCACGGCATCACCCTTCGTGCATTAACACTCTCCCTTACCACATAACAATGAACAAGTAATAGCAGGGAGATAGAATCAACAAGAACAAGCCTTACTTCAACAATGGTTCCACAATACCAATCTCAAATTTGGAATCAATACTCAATTATCACAAAATCCTGTAAACACGATAAGAATGATCAATTTAGTAAGTAACTAGTCTAAGCATGTATAACAAGATCAAAGTAAGCAATAAACTACAAGAAACAAGTACCCACCCGCATGCTTTAACCCGACAACAACGCATAAGTACTCGTCACCTTACATATATGTTGTACCCAACATCTAAACATGTATAAAATAGACAACAAGTCATAATCCTTCAAGTCAAGGTTAACCACAACACTTACCTTGCTCCAAAAGTCCACTCAAAGCTCGATCACAACTTTGCCTTTCAAACAAGCCTCCGAACCAATAGAATATAGCAAATTACCAACCAAATGATTCAAATTAAGCCTTAGGAGCTACCCACGATTGCAAAGGATTCAATTTAGGTCATTATTGAAAAAGTCAACAAAAGTCAACTCCCGGGCTCGTCGGTCTAAACCCAAAATTCGGACCAAAACCCGACTACCCATTCACCCCGAGCCCAGTTATGTAATTTGTTTTGGAATCCGACCTCAATTTGAGGTCTATATCCCCATTTTACAAAAATCCCTAATTCTACCCCAAACCCCCAATTTCCACCATGACAATAGAAGATTTTTGGTTGAAATCATAGGAAATGTAGTAAAAGATTGAAAGAAACTAGTTTAGAATCACTTACAAACGATTTGGGGAAGAAAGGTTCTTTGAAAAATCACCTCTAGGATTTCTTGTTTTGAAAATTTGAGAGAATGAACCAAAATCCTGTCTAAGTCCCATTTTGATCAGTTGCAGATATCGCATTTGTGACCTGGGGCTCGGAAATGCAAAGCTCGCAAATACGAACCCCGCAAACGCGAAGAAACAGTCGCAAAAGCGAAGTCTTCCCATCTCTGTTTTCATCGTATTTGCGATGACTTGTTCGCAAATGCGAACTTTGATCTTCCGCATTTGCGACCAAATTAATCGCAAATGCGACCAAGCCTACCCCAACCCCACTTCGCAAATGCGAAGTATTGTTCGCAAATGCGAACTCTGGCCTCCCCGCAATTGCGACCTCTTGATCGCAAATGCGAACTCATGCTGACCTAGTATTCTTCGCAAATGCGAAGAATTTGCTCACAAATGCGAGCCTGTCAGGATTGGGGAATGTTCGCAAATGCAAACACTGATCTCGTAATTGCGAGATCAGACACCAGTTATTTGAAATTACAGAACCAGCTGAGTTTTCTAAGTCCAAACAACTCCATAGCCTATTCGAAACTCACCCGAGCCCTCGGGGCTCTAAACCAAACATGCATACAAGTCTAAAAATATCATACGAACTTGCTCGTGCGATCAAATCGCCAAACTAACACCTAGAACTATGAATCGGACACCAAAATCAAATGAAAATTTCAAGAAACTTTAGAATTGCTATATTAACAACCGGACATCCGAATCACGTCAAACCAACTCCGTTTCACACTAAATTTCATAGACAAGTCATAAATGTAGTATTGGACCTATACCGGGTTTCGGAACAAAAATACGGACCCGATATCAATAAAATCAAACATTGGTCAAACTTTCAAAGTCATTAAGCCTTCAAACTTTCAAATTTCAACAAAGACTGATAACTCGGGCTAGGGACTTCCGAATTCGATTCGGGGCATACACCCAAGTCCCAAATCATGATACGGACCCACCGGGACCGTAAAAACACGAATCCGGGTCAGTTTTCTCAAAACGTTGACCGAAGTCAACTCAAATGGATCTTAAGGCAAAAAATTTCATATTTTTCTCAGCTTTTAACATAAAAGCTTTCAGGAAAAATGTCCGGACTGCGCATGCAAATCGAGGAAGGCTAGAATGAGGTATTTAAGGCTTCATAGCGCAGAATTAAGTTCTAAAACATAAGATGTCCTATTAGGTCATCCCATTTTTACCTCTAAAACAGTCGTTCGTCCTCGAACAGACATAGAAAAGTACCTGGGCTGGTAAAAAGTTGGGGATATCTACTCCGCATGTCCGACTCAGACTCCCCAGTAGCTGCCTCGATGGGCTGACCTCTCCACTGCACTCGGACTGAAGGATAACTCTTCAACCTCAGCTGACGAACCTGCCAGGCTAGAATAGCCACGGGCTCCTCCTCGTAAGTCAAATTCTTGTCCAACTGGACAGAGTTGAAATCTAACACGTGGGATGGATCGCCGTGATACTTCCGAACCCGGTGGCAACGTAAGCCTGTAAGTCACCTCTCCCACTCTCTCAAGAATCTCAAAAGGCCCGATACACCTATGTCTCAACTTGCCCTTCTTTCCGAACCTCATCACACCCTTCATGGGTGATACCCAGAGCAACACTCTCTCTCCGACCATGAATGTAACATCACGAACTCTACGGTCGGCATAACTCTTCTGCCTGGACTGAGCTGTGCAAAGTCAATCCTGGATAATCTTGACCTTATCCAAGGCATCCTGTACTAAATTTGTACCCAACAACCGAGCCTCCCCCGCCTCGAACCATCCAATTGGCGATTGGCACCGCCTACCGTATAATGCCTTATAGGGAACCGAATGCTCGACTGGTAGCTGTTGTTGTAGGCAATTTCTGCAAGTGGCAAGAACTGATCCCAAGAGCCTCCTAAGTCTATAACACAAGCGCGGAGCATATCCTCCAATATCTGATTAGTGCGCTCGGACTGTGTGTCCGTCTGAGGATAAAATGATGTGCTCAACTCAACCCGCGTGCCCAACTCACGCTGTACTGCTCTCCAAAAGTGCGAGGTGAACTGCGTACCTCGATCAGAAATGATAGACACAGGCACACCGTGAAGACTGACGATCTCGCGGATGTAAATCTCTGCCAACCACTCTGAAGAATAGGTAACTGCCACAGGAATGAAGTACGCTGACTTGGTCATCCTATCCACAATGACCCAAACTGCATCGAACTTCCTCTGAGTCCGTGGGAGTCCAACAACAAAATCCATAGTGACACACTCCCATTTCCACTCAGGAATCTCTAACTTCTGAAGCAAACCACCAGGTCTCTGATGCTCATACTTTACCTACTGACAATTTAGACACCGAGCTATATATGCAACTATGTCCTTCTTCATTCTCCTCCACCAATAATGCTGCCACAAGTCCTGATACATCTTGGCGGTGCCCGGATGAACAGAATACCGAGAACTGTGGGCCTCCTCAAGAATCATCTCACGAAGTCCATCCACATTAGGCACACAAACATGACCCTGCATCCTCAAAACTTCATCATCTCCAACAGTAACCTGCTTGGCACCACCATGCCGCACTGTGTCCCTAAGGACAAGCAAATGAGGGTCATCATACTGCCGCTCCCTAATGCGTTCAAACAATGAAGACCGAGCGACTGTACAAGCTAGAACATGACTGGGCTCAGAAACATCCAACCTCACGAACTGATTGGCCAAAGCCTAAACATCTAACGCAAGCGGTATCTCACAGACTAGAATGTACGCAAGGCTACCCATACTCATTGACTTTATACTCAAGACATCGGCCACCACATTGGCCTTCCTAGGATGATACAAGATGGTGATATCATAGTCTTTCAATAGCTCCAACCACCTCCTCTGCCACAAATTGAGCTCCTTCTGTTTGAACAATAACTGCAAGCTCCGATGATCCGTGAATACCTCACACGATATGCCGTAAAGATAGTGCCTCCAAATCTTCAGCGCATGAACAATGGCTGCCAACTCTAAGTCATGGACATGGTAATTCTTCTCATGAACCTTCAACTACCGCAACGCATATGCAATCACCCTGCCATCCTACATCAATACTGCACCGAGCCCAACACGGGATGTATCACAATATACCGTATAAGATCTTAAACCTGTGGTTAACACCAACACTTGCGCCGTAGTCAAAGCAGTCTTGAGCTTCTGAAAACTCGCCTCACACTCGTCTGACCATCTTAACGGGTCACCCTTCTGGGTCAACCTGGTCAACGGGTCTCCTATAGATGAGAACCCCTCCATAAACCGACGGTAATAACCTGCCAATCCCAAGAAACTCCGGATCTCCTTGGCTGAAGTGGGTTTGGGCCAGTTCTGAACTGCCTCAATCTTCTTAGGGTCCACCTGAATGCCCTGTGCTGATACAACGTGCCCCAAGGAAGAGACTGAATCCAACCAAAACTCGCACTTTGAAAACTTAGCGTATAACTGGATGTCTCTTAGAGTCTGAAGTACAATCCGAAGATGCTGCTCGTGCTCCCCTCGACTGCGGGAGTAGATCAAGATATCATCAATAAATACAATCACAAAGGAGTTCAAGTAGGGCTTGAACACTCGATTCATCAAATCCATAAATGTTGCTGGGGCATTTGTCAACCCAAAGGACATCACTAGAAACTCATAATGCTCATACCGAGTCCAAAAAGATGTCTTAGGGATATCGAATGCCCTAATCCTCAACTGATGGTAGCTATACCTCAAATCAATCTTCGAGAATACTTTGGCACCCTGAAGCTGATCAAATAAGTCATCAATCCTCAGCAATGGATACTTGTTCTTGATGGTGACTTTGTTCAACTGCCGATAATCTATGCACGTACTCATCGATCCGTTCTTCTTCTTCACGAACAACACAGTCGCACCCCAGGGCAAGACACTAGGTATAATAAAGCCCTTATCAAGCAAGTTCTGCAACTGCTTCTTTAATTCTTTCAACTTTGGTGGGGCCATACGGTATGGCGAAATAGAAATGGGCTGAGTGCCCAGAACCAAGTCAATACAAAAGTCGATATCCCTGTCAGGTGGCATCCCCGCCAGGTCTATAGGAAACACCTCTGGAAACTCACGGACAACTAGTACTGAATCCATGGAAGGAACCTCCGCGCTAGAATCACGGACATAAGCCAGATAAGCTAGACACCCCTTCTCGACCATACGCTGAGCCTTCATATAAGAGATAAACCTGATGGTAGAATGGTCAGGAGTCCCTCTCCACTCTAATCGAGGCAACTCCGGCAAGGCTAAGGTCACTGTCTTGGTGTGACAATCCAATATAGCATGATAAGTTAACAGCCAATCCATACCCAAGATAACATCAAAATCTACCATATCGAGAAGTAGAAGGTCTACACTAGTCTCAAGACTCTCAATGGTAACCACACACGAACAATAAATGCGATCTACAATAATAGCATCTCTCACAAGTGTGGACACATACACAGGAGCACTCAAAGAATCACGAGGCACAACCAAATATGAAGCAAAATAGGATGACACATAGGAATAAGTAGAACCTAGATCAAATAGGACTGAAGCATCTCTACTACAAACTAAAATAGTACCTGTGATAACAGCGTCAGACGAATCAGCCTCAGGCCTTGCTGGAAAAGCATAGCATTGAGGCTGGGCCCCACCACTCTGAACTACATCTCTAGGACGGTCCCTAACTGGCTGCCCTCCACCTCTAGCGGCCTGACCTCCACCTCTAACGGCCTGACCTCCACCTCTAATGGCCTGACCACCACCTCTGGCTGGCTGACCCCTACCTCTAGCTGCTAAGCGGGCGGTGAAACACCTGGTTCCGGGACCATGGCACGAGAACCCTGATGATGTGAACTGCTCGATACACAAGGGCAAAATCTAGCAATGTGCCTCGGATCACCACAAGTATAACAGGACCTTGGCTGATATGACTGCTGACCCTGAAACTGACCCTGTCGACCTGAGTAACCACCCTGAAAACTCTGGAGAGGAAGTGCACTAATAGGAGCTGGTGGTGCACTGTAGGCTAGCTGGTCAGAATAAGGCATTTGAGGGCCACGTCCACCTGAAGCACCGTGGGATGCCTGGAGTGCTGAATGAAATGGCCTGGGAGGATGGCCTCTACCAAAAGTACCCCTGCCTCCAGAAGAGGCACCGCCAAACCCACCGGAATGATGAGGCCTCTTGTCAAACCCCTGACCTCCCCCCGTATAAGAACCATCTCGACTCGCCTGGCAATATTGGCAGCCGTCTGAAAAGAAATCTCACTCTCGATCTCCTTATCCATCCGCAACTTGATAGGCTGAGCAAGTCCCTCAATAAACCTCCTCACCATCTCTCTCTCGGTAGGAAGCAAAAGAATAGCATGACAGGCCAAATTCATAAAACGGATCTCATACTGAGTAATAGTCATACTGCCCTGCTGGAGATGCTCGAACTACCGATGATACTCCTCTCTCAATGTGACAGGAAGGAACTTCTCAAGAAATATCTAAGAGAACCGGTCCCAAGTAAGAGCAGGCGACCCCGCTGGTCTGGTCAATACAAAATCCTTCCACCACTTCTTGGCGGAACCCGTCATCTGAAACACAGCAAAATCGACCCATTCATCTCAACTATCTCCATGTTCCGCAGAACCTCATGGCAGCGGTCAAGATAATGTTGTGGGTCTTCAGAAGGTGCACCACTGAAGTGAACTGGAAAGAGCTTGGTGAACTTGTCCAATCTCAATAATCCCTCAGAAGACATAGCTGGCCCATCACCGGCCTGTGTCACAACAACTAGCTGGCTAAGCTGCTGGAGTCTGATACTGGGGAGCCATCTGCTCCGTAGTGTGAGTAGCAGAGTTTGTGCTCCTCCTCCAGCCTGAGAGACGGCTGGTGCCGTGGGAAATGTACCAGTCTGGGCCATACTCTCTATAAGGCCCACCAAACGGACCAAAGCGTCCTGAAGCACTAGGGTAGCGATGAACCCCTCCGGAACCTGAGCTGGTCGGACAGGGACAGTCTGGGCTGGAACCTCCTCGTCAAACTCTACCGGAGGTTCCACTGTTGGTGCTGCTGCTCGAGATCTGGGCTGAGCTCTGCCCCCGCCTCGGCCTCTGGCACAACCTCGGCCTCGACCTCTGCCCCTCATAGGAGCTGCTACTGGGGGCTCCGGCTGCTGCTCATCTGAAGATGCAGTATGTGTTCTCGCCATCTGCCAGAGAACAAGAGTAGAAGAGTTCAATTAGCAATGAGAGAACAAAATCGCATGACAAAGAAGAATAGAAGTGAAATTTGTTCCTAAACTTCATATCCTCTAGAAGATAAGTACAGACGTCTCCGTACCGATCCTCCAAACTCTACTAAGCCTGCTCGTGAATTGTGAGACCTAGGCAACCTAGTGCTCTAATACCAACTTGTCACGACCCGGTATTCCTACCTGCGGGACCGTGATGGCGCCTAATATTTCACTTGCTAGGCAAGCCAACGTTAGAGGATTCTTTAAACCAATTTTAGTTAATTTCAATAACAGAATCAATTAAACTAAATAGAAGCTAAAATTAAATGCGGAATAACATAAAGCCCATAATATCTGATACAATTCGGATTTGGAGTCAAAACTCACGAGCTTCTAAGATTTCTTACAAACAGAGTCTGAAAGAAATACAACTATTCTGAATGAAAGAAACAGTAAAATAGGGGAGATAGAAGGGGATTCCAAGGTCTGCGGACGCCAGCAGATCTACCTTGAGTCTCCAATAAGCAAGCCCAAGCTGCTAAGTCTCACGGTCAGCTAGGACCGGTACCAAAATCTACACAAGAACTGCAGAGTGTAGTATAAGTACAACAAACCCCATGTACTCGTAGGTGTCGAGCCTAACCTTGACGAAGTAGTGATGAGGCTATGACAAGATACCCACATAATAAGCCTTTGCAGATAACAATATATGTACAAGAAAATAACAATAACAGCTAAACATGTACTATTAGGAGGGGGACATGCTAAAGGGGCACGAGATATAAGATATACATCGGAAATGATAACCAGACCAGTCAACATGCTTTTAACCAGTGAAAACAACTAAACACAATGAAGAAAATTGCACGGCATCACCCTTCGTGCTTTTACTCTCAACCTCGCAATGAAACAATAATACTGCACAGCATCACCCTTTGTGCTTTTAATCTCAGCCTCAGAATATAAATCAATAGATACGGCACGGCATCACCCTTCATGCATTAACTCTCATAGCATGGCATGGCATCACCCTTCGTGCATTAACACTCACAATATGGCACGGCATCACCCTTCGTGCATTAACACTCACAATATGGAACGGCATCACCCTTCGTGCATTAACTCTCATAACATGGCACGACATCACCCTTCGTGCATTAACACTTACAATATGGCACGCCATCACCCTTGGTGCATTAACACTCTCCCTTACCACATAACAATGAACAAGTAATATGAGGGAGATAGAATCAACAAGAACAAGCCTTACTTCAACAATGGTTCCACAATACCAATCTCAACTTTGGAATCAATACTTAATTATCACAAAATCCCATAAACACGATAAGAATGATCAATTTAGTAAGTAACTAGTCTAAGCATGGATAACAAGATCAAAGTAAGCAATAAATTACAAGGAACAAGTCCCCACCCGCATGCTTTAACCCGACAACATTGCATAAGTACTCGTCACCTCACATATACGTTGTACCCAACATCTAAACATGTAGCAAATAGACAACAAGTCCTAATCCCTCAAGTCAAGGTTAACCATGACACTTACCTCGCTCCAAAAGTCCACTCAAAGCTCGATCACAACTTTGCCTTTCAAACAAACCTCCGAACCAATAGAATCTAGCAAATTACCAACCAAATGATTCAAATTAAGCCTTAGGAACTACCCACGATTGCAAAGGATTCAATTTAGGTCGTTATTGAAAAAGTCAACAAAAGTCAACTCCCCGGCTCGCTCGGTCCAAACCCAAAATTCGGACCAAAACCCAATTACACATTCACCCTTGAGTCCGGTTATGTAATTTGTTTTGGAATCCGACCTCAAATTGAGGTCTAAATCCCCATTTTACAAAATCCTTAATTCTACCCAAAACCCCAAATTTTCACCATGAAAACACAATATTTTTTGTTGAAATCTTAGGAAATGTATTGAAAGATTGAAAGAAACTAGTTTAGAATCACTTACCAATGATTTGGGGAAGAAAGGTTCTTTGAAAAATTGCCTCTAGGGTTTCTTGTTTTGAAAATTTGAGAGAATGAACCAAAATCCCGTCTAAGTCCTATTTTGATCAGTTGCAGATGTCGCATTTGCGACCTAGGGTTCGCAAATGCGAACCCCGCAAATACAAAGAAACAGTCGTAAAAGCGAAGTCCTCCCATCTCTGCTTTCATCGCATTTGCGATGACTTGTTCACAAATGCGAACATTGGCCTCCCCGTAATTGCGACCAAATTGATCGCAAATGCAAACTCATGCTGACCCAGGTAATCTTCGCAAATGCGAGCCTGTCAGGATTGGGGAATGTTCGCAAATGCCAACACTGATCTCGTAATTGCGAGATTAGACACCAGTTAACAAATATTGCAGAACCAGCTGAGTTTTCTAAGTCCAAACCACTTTGTAGCCTATCTGAAACTCACCCGAGCCCTCGGGGCTCCAAACCAAACATACACACAAGTCGTAAAACATCATACGAACTTGCTCGCGCGATCAAATCGCCAAAATAACACCTAGAACTATGAATCAGACACCAAAATCAAATGAAATTTTCAAGAAACTTTAGAATTGCTATATTAACAATCGGACATCCGAATCACGTTAAACCAACTCCGTTTCACACAAAATTTCATAGATAAGTCATAAATGTAGTATTGGACCTATACCGGATTCCGGAACTAAAATACGGACTCGATATCAATAAAGTCAAATATTGGTCAAACTTTCAAAGTCATTAAGCTTTCAAATTTCAACAAAGTCCGATAACTCAGGCTAGGGAATTCCGAATTCGATTCCGGGCATATGCCCAAGTCCCAAATCACGATACGGACCCACCGGGACCGTCAAAACACGAATCTAGGTCAGTTTGCTCTAAACGTTGACCGAAGTCAACTCAAATGGATCTTAAGGACAAAAAATTCATATTTTTTTCAGTTTTTAACATAAAAGCTTTCCGGAAAAATACCCGAACTGTGCATGCAAATCGAAGAAGGCTAAAATAAGGTATTTAAGGCTTCATAGCGCATAAGACGACCTATCGGGTCATCACAATAGTCATGGCTGGTGTTATGGGCTATCTCCCCCAGCATATAATCAATGCAAGTGTGTATGAGGCATAACACATGTGGCAGCATCATATGGACTCAAGAGATCATGAAGGAAACCATAAACGGAATCACAAACGTAATCTGACGCTCGTCATCCATAAGTTGGACGGAGGAGCAACTCCCCATTTTAAGGAAAAAATGAGTATGTACATGAGATACTAAGGCTAATTAACCCACTAGGATCCCTCTAGAATTATTTTAGAACCAATGAACTCAAGATTTGTCCAACTCTTCAAATTTCAAAGAATTTTGGCAGAGTTTCCCCTAAAACTGGATGTTCTCCAAAAAAAATAACAAGAACCACAATGTACACGGGAATGGATACCCGGCCCAGATGCTAACATCAAACTAAAGGAGATCCAATTATCCACAGTAGTGTCAAAAGATCGACAAAACAGAATTATGAATTTAATGTTGGTCATAGTGGCTAACTTGTGACATGAAAGTCTAAATATGATTTAGGAATAATCTAAGTATAAACACATGATAATTAAGATAATGTAATATTAAATGAATATATTAGGATCATATGGGGTTAGGTATACATAAAAACATCGAATGAATGGAACAAACGAAAGTTCGGATGGCATAGGCCAAATGGGCGACTCGCCCTTTTTGTTTTTATTGTGTTTTGAAGTTCCAACCTAAACTAGTTTCTTCCATACTTCACATTTGGAATTGAATACTATAAAAGGATACAATAAACGCTTAAATTTCCCTTGAACAACTCTTAAAGGATCAAGAATAAAGGCTAGAACATAGCTAAATCAAATCATGCAGAAAGCGAAACGAAAACCCTACATACCTCTTGTGTTCTTGCTTCCAAACCTTGTTTCCTTTGATCCACACTCTTCCTTATGCTTATATAGCTAAAATACTGAGGTGAAAAGCTTTCTTAGCCATGAGGCTCTTTCCAAAACTCGAGTTATAAGGAGAAAGGAGGACGGCAAGGTCTTACCTATGTCATAAGGATCGCGTTGATGTGTTCGCTTTTTTTGATTTTGAGTTGCGGATGATGGACTTGCTTCAAAGCCCTAAGGAACTTCTTGGAGAGCTATGGAATCTCTACTTATGCGTGAATTTGCTGGAAAATGAGGAAAAAGAAGACTAAGGGTGTGTTTGGTATGAAGGAAAATATTTTCATGAAAAATGAGTGGTTTTATCGCTTATTTTCCCTTGTTTGGTTGGTGAGTGGAAAACCTTTTTTGGAAAATATTTTTTAGTATTTGGTTAGAGAATAGAAACTATTTTTTTATGTTACTCTCCTCACCCTCTTCCCCCAAGTGCCCATGTTTCTTTGCTCTCCCCCACCCCTCCCCCAATACCCAACTTCTATTTTCTTCAATAATTTAATTATTCTTCTAAATATTCACACAAATCCAAAGGAACTAATGTGTTGCTTTACTTTTTTACGCAAAACAACGTTGAAATTTATGATCCATAACTATAAAGAAAATACTCTTTTTTTGGTTGAAAAAGAAAGTACTCTTTATACAACATGAAAATAAAGTAATCATTTTATTGAAATAAATGAAGATACTTTTTCTAAATCATGAAAAGAAAATACTCATTTTATTGAAATGAAAGAAAATACTTTTTCTACATCATGAAAAGAAAGTACCTTTTTTGTTAAAAAAAAAAAAAATTTCATATCATGAAAAGAAAATACTCTTTATTGAAATGAAAAAACAAATCTATCTATAACATGAAAAGAAAGTACTATTAATAATATTTTTATTTAGGATAGGGGTGGTGGCGAGGCATTGTGGGGGTTGGGGCGAGGGGTGAATTGTCTGAGGGTAGGTGTATCTGAATAGGTGGGGCGTTGGGTGATGTGGCCAATTGGTGGGGAAGCTTGAAAAAGAGTTTTGGAAAATATTTTCCTCCAATTTGAGAAAAATGAGTTCATGAGGAAAATATTTTCCAAAATATTTAAGCCAACCAAACATGGAAAAATTGGAAAACATTTTCTGAAAAATATTTTCTTTCATACCAAAACACCCTAAGTTTTCTATTTATAGTAAGGTTGAAAAGTCGACCACATGTGTGCTTCACCGACTCTTTTTGTGACGCTCGTATCTCTTTATCCGGACGTCGTATAAATGAATGGTCAAGATCGTTGGAAAATACATTGCAAGACCTTAAATTTGGGATATAATATGTCCCCAAATGACCTCATATAACACACGAAATTAATTGCTCAAAAAGCTTCATTACAAGGCAAATCCTTAGTCGGATTTTCTGCAACTTAAATCCGATTTTTTTCAAACTTTATATTCTATATTCAAATATCATATATAGTCATATTATGACTTTAAACTCATTTAAATCATGATTAGCAAACTATTTACTCAATATGCAACATTACAGAAGTACGAGGTATAACATTTGCCTCTACATCTGCGACCTTGCACACATGACACCAAACAATCTGAAATCAATCTGAAACATACCCAATCCCCTTGGGACCTCGTCCAAACATACCAACCAGTCCCAAAACATAATACAGATCTACTCGAGGTCTCAAATCACACAAAATAATATAAAAACTATAAATCGCACCTCAATTCAAGCTTAAAGAGCTAATCAAACTACCAACTTCCAAAACTCATTATGAACCACCTCTAACCAATTCGGAATGACCTCCAATTTTGCATACAATCCCCAAATGACATAACAATCTATTCCAACTCCCGGAACAACCATCTGAACTAGATATCATCAAACTCAACTCCTAGTCAAACATATAAACCTTCCAAACCTTTAACTTTCCAAATTTTGCCAATTAGAGCCAAATCAACCTAGGAATATCAAAATGCAAATTCGGACATACGGCTAAGTTCAAAATTACAATACGAATCTATTAGAACCATCGAAACACCATTACGATGTCGCTTATACAAAATTCAAATCTCGGTCAATTCTTAATACTTAAGCTTCCAACCTTTGAATTAAGTGTTTCAATTCACTCCAAAAACCTTCACGAAACCTAACCAACCATCCCTGTAAATAAAACAACAAAGAAGCATACAGAAAGCATCAAATAGGGTAGCGTGGCTTAAATATACAAAACGAACGGCCTAGTCGTTTCAATAGCCCACTTGTATGACCTCATATCAACATCTTTCTATGACATGGTAAATGCTATGTAATCAATTAATCCTTCCAAGTCCACACTCGTCCACAAGCTGTAAAAATCAATTTTATTCCACCAATGGAAAACTAGAAGACATTTCAACATATCACACCTCAAGACGGTATGCACACTAAGATGATAATCAAGCATTCACAATCCCTTAGTAGCCCCAGATAACCCTTCTTGTCACATTTGAACTCTCAGAATGTGAGAATTCACCACCAATATGAAATACCTCAATAGTCCATAATGACCCAAATAGCGTCAAACTTTTTCGAAATTCATAGCAATCCTAGGACAAAGTCCGCAATGATACGCTCTTGCTTCATAACCACCATCTTCCGAAGTAACCACTCGGTCTCTGATGCTTATTCTCGACCTGCTGACAATCAAACACCATGAGATATGCCCAATAATGTTGCCTTGAATCACAATACCTCTCTATAACACCTGAACAAATAGAATACCAGAACTATGAGCCTTCTCAAGGATCATCTCTCTCGAATCATCAACACTGGGAATGCAATCCAACCCGAAAGTCGCAACCCACCATCCACACTAAGGAATACCTCATTAGCACTACCTCACACATCGCGTGCCTGAGGATGAGCAAATAGAAACCTCATATTGACGATCCTTAAGGCGCTCAAACCAAGATGACCGGGGAACAACACAAGTGAGAACACTACTAAGCTCAGAAATACCCAATCTCGAAAATCTATCAACTAAATCCTGAACATCCGTAGCCTAATACCTCGCCTCCACGGAAATAACGGCCAAACTCCAAATTGTGAACCGGATAATACTTCTCATAGGGTTGTTACTCCCGCAAGCTTAAGAAATCCCTCTACCATTTTGTACCAACATCGCGTCAAGACCAACGCGTGAATCATCACCATACACTATATAGGGCCCTGAACCCGTGGGCAACATCAACACTAGGGTTACAATAGAAAGCAACTCATCTGCAAAGCGAAAATAGTAGTCTAACCTCCCACACAAGGGAAAAATATCTCGCACCATGTCTGCGCCCATCTGATATCGGGTACTCAAAGTCGCATACAAAATGAGTAGGAAAGAACTGAAGATATAGGCTTCAAGCCAAGATAAAGTCGCATGATAAGGAATCAAGAAAGGGGAAGTTTCCTAAACCCCTATAACCTCTCGAAGATAAGTACATGCGTCTCCGCACTAATCCGCAAGACTCTACTAGACATGCTCATGACTTGTGAGACCTATGTGAACCTAGTGCTCTGATAATAACATATCATGATCCAAAATTCCACTGGAGCCATGACGGTGCATAACACCGCTTGCCAGGCAAGACACCAATCAATAAGCAGAAACAAACTTAAATAACAGTATTGAAAAGTCTAATAGCGAAATAAACATAAATAACTGAAGTCAATAGCAACAATACAACTAAAATCATCCTATGATCTGGTGTCATCGAGTACATGAGCTCTATAGAATAAGTAAATACAAGGTCTAAATCAAATAAAATATTGTCTGAAAGACTAAATAGTATTAATATGAAATAAGGAAATGGACTTCAAGGCCTGCGAATGGAACAGCAGTGCAATATCAAGATCTCCAACTAATCCGGATCCGGCTCACGGGCAACTACCATGATCAGCTATACCTGGGTCTACACACGAAGTACAGAGTGTAGTATGAGTACAATCGACCCTATGTACTCAATAAGTATCAAGCCTAAGTTCAGCCTGAAAGTAGTGATGAGCTTGGCAAGGTATAATGCTCACTTTCCATAGCCAACAATAGCAATAACAACACAATAATAATGTATGAAGGAAAAATAGCTCAAATAATAACATGCTCAACTTAACACAACATGATGAGAAATAGACATGCTTTTCAAATATAACAGTCAAGGCATAATCTTCCACATAATTAACTTATACAAGTATTTAACAAGATAAAACTATTATAATAAGCTCTAAATATCAAGTAGATTCATCAAATACTAATCAGCATAAGGGATAATACAGCTATATGCATGCATGTCAGCCATATATGCCATATTAACAAATAATCACAGTTTAAATATCAAGTGTACATAATATCAGCACACCCATAGTGTCTGGCATAAAGTACCCTTTAATCATAATCTAAGCACTCTCACGGTGCCAGGCTCAAAGCCCATGGACGCTCACACATACACACACATATACATACACTCAACACTGTACGGGTGCCTGACACAAGTCCCTCACCAAGACATATATGACCTTGTGCATGCGCCCACGGTTATTACCTGACTCCAAAGGGGTGGGTCCTTGCCCAAGCAGTGATCGGATCTAAGTTAACAATCAATATCACTTAGCCCAACATGGGGCCTGATGCACACGTCACCTCAATATCAATACCAGTCAGCCTAACATGGGGCCTATAACGACCCGGCCGGTCATTTTGAGAGTTAGAGCCCCGATTCCCTATTAACTTCTTTCCCCGTATCTATTTCTGCTATTGTGACTTGCCGGGAGGTTTCATTTTGGTTTTTGGGGAGTGTTTGGGACACTTAGTCTCTAAATGGAGGTTTAAGCCTTAGAATTTGGACCGTAGTTGGAACTGTATGAAGAGACTCCGGAATGGAGTTCCGTCGAGTCCATTAGCTCCGTTGGGTGATTTTGGGTTTAGGAGAGTGTTCGGATTATGTTTTGGAGGTCTGTAGCTCATTTAGGGTTGAAATGGCGAAAGTCGAATTTTTAAAGTTTTGGACCGGTAGTGGAATTTTTGTTATCGGGGTCGGAATCCGATTCCGGAAGTTGGATTAGGTACGTAGTGTTGATTATGACTCGTATACAAAAGTTGGGGTCAATCGAACATGGTTTGATAGGTTTTGGCATTGGTTGTAAAATTTTGAAGTTTCAAGTTCTTTAAGTTTGAATTGGAGGCTGATTCATGATTTTAGCATTGTTTGATGTGATTTGAGGGCTCGATTAAGTTCGTATGGTGTTTTAGGATTGGTTAGTATGTTTGGTTGAGGTCCTGGGGGCCTAGGGTGAGTTTCAGGTGCTTAACGGACTAGTTTTTGGACTTGAAAGATAGCATATTTCTGGTGTTTTTGTTGCAGACAATCCTTCATCGCATTCGCGAGAGAGGTCTCGCGATTGCGTAGAGCATCTGGGAAAGGCAGATGAGTTGTTCTTCACATTTGCAACGTTATTCCCACATTCACGAAGGTATGGAACACTTAGGCTATGTATTCACGATAAGGACCTCGCGTTCGCGTAGAGTCAATGGTCAGATGGGTTCCAGGCATGATAGCCTACGCGTTCGCGATGAGTGTCCCGCGTTCGCGTAGGGTCAGGCTAGTTGAGCTTCGCGTTTGTGACCAGTGCATCGCATTCGCAATGAGTATATTTTTGGTCTGAAGCAGCTTCTGCTTCGCAAACGCGAGGCTTTGACCGCGTTCGCGAAGAAGGGCATACCTGGGCAGAATTTAAAGTTCAAAAACGAGGGTTTTGAGTTCATATCACAAAATTGAATTGTGAGCTCGGTAGAAGAAGAAATTTCGAGAGATTTTCAGAGGAAGTCATTGGGTAATGATTCCTAACTCTTTTATGGTTATATCCCACTAATCTATGCTTGAATTCATCATTTAATTTCGATTTTAGGGTGAAAAATTAGAAAACATTAAGAAACGTTCTTAGGCCGATTTTTGTGGTTTCGATCAAGATTTTGGTATCGGATTTGAGTAATTTTGGTACGAGTGAACTCGTGAGTGAATGGGTGATTGTGTTTTGTGACTTTTACCCGATTCCGAGACGTGGGCCGGGGGAGGCTTTTTGAGCGATTTTTCAATTTCTTGCGTTAGCTTTGATTTAATTAGCTAGATTAGTTTCTTGTAGTTATATTTATGCTATGTAATTGATTTTGGCTAGATTTGGGCCACTCAGAGTCGGATATTCGTGGGAATGGCATTGTGACTGGTTGATTGAGCTTGGTTCGAGGTAAGTGGCTTGTCTAACCTTGTGTGGGGAAACTCCCCTTAGGATTTGGTACTGTTTGATATGTGAGCATCGTGTACGTGAGGTGACGAGTACGTACATGGGCTATTTGTTGTAAAACTCCGTTTTTCCCTAAGTCATAACCCGTTTTCTCCTTGTTTGAACTACACTAGCATATGTAACTATCCTGTTTAGATTAGAAAAGCATGCCTACGTGTCTTAACTGCCTATTTGAACTTTGTGCAGCATGTTTAGTGAAATTTCCTGCCTTCATTGACTTGCACTTAGTCTAATCTGTAGGTTCTCCTGTTGTAACTATTATTCCTATTGGTTGTGCTGCATATTTACTTTTGGACTACAGAACGGTATTCTGGGAGATCCCCCTGTACTGCATATTTACTTTGGGACTACGGAACGTTATTCCGAGAGATCCCCCAGCACTACATATTTACTTTGGGACTACAAAACGGTATTCAGGGAGATCCCCTTGCACATTTACGTTTGGGACTACGGGACGGTATCCCGAGAGATCCCCCTCTTGTTATCACTGTGTTCTGAGCTATTTTCTTTCATTTACTCTATCACTGTTAGATTTCCGTATCTATTATTACTGCTATATTTCATTTTGTCTTATTTCACTATATTTATACCAGTATGACCCTGGCATGATCCCGTCACTACTCGACCGAGGTTAGGCTTGGTACTTACTAGGTACCATTGTGGTGTACTCACGCCCTTTCCTACACATTTGTTTTGTATGCAGATCCAGGTTCATCTTACCAGCCTTATCACTAGTTGTAGTTGTTGCTTATTAGAGACTTCAAGGTACATCTGCCCGTGCCCGCAGATCCTCGGAGTCCCCCTTTATCCCCCTATATTCATTTTTTCCTCTTTATGTAGAAATGATGTATAGAACAGTTAAGACTTCTTAGTAGCTTGTGACTTGCGGGTTTTTGGATTTTGGGAATTGCTTGGTACATTTCAAAGGTGATAATTGTATATGCCAAGTGGAATTCAGTTGCTTATTAGATATTTGTTACTGTTAGTGGTTTATGTTCAAGTTTTATCTCATTTCTGCAAAGTGTTAGGCTTACCAAGTCGTAGAGACTAGGTGTTGTCACGATAACTAACGGATGGGATAAACTGGGTAGTGACAAGTTGGTATCAGAGCTCTAGATTCATAGGAGTAGTGAGTCATATGCCGGTTTATTAGAGTATCGTGGATCGGTACGGAGACGTCTGTACTTATCTTCGAGAGGCCATGGAACTGTTAGGAAAATTTCACTTCTTTTGATTCCTTGTCGTGCGAAATTGTTGACTTCAAAATTCTAAACTTATGTCTTCTATTCTCTCTCAGATGGTGAGAACACATGCTACTGCAGATGACCAAGCACCTGCGCCCCCTGCTAGAGCCGCCAGAGGCTGGGGCCGGGGTAGAGTACGGCCACGCGGTGCAGCCAGAGCACCCGCGCGAGCTGCGACAGAGGAGCCCCCAGTAGTTCCTACTGGAGGACAGGTACTGGAGGGCAGGTACCGGAGGTTCCTATTGCTGCACCAGCCCTCCAGGAGACTCTAGCCGAGTTCATGAGCATGTTCAGCACCATAGCTTAGGCTGGATTGATTCTGTTAGCTCCCGCCACATCTCAGGCCGGGGGAGGGGCACAGACCCCTGCAGCCCATGCTCCTGAGCAGAGGGTCCAAGTTGATCAGGCCCCAGAGTTCATTCCTATGCCGTCGGTAGCTCCGGTTTAGCACGAGACTAGGACAGCCGCTTCTGAGGCAGAGCAGCTCAGACTTGAGAGGTTCAAGAAGTACCACCCACCTACCTTCAGTGGATTGGCTACAAATGATTCTCAAGGTTTTTGGAGGAGTGCCATCGTATTCTCTATACTATGTGCATAGCGGAGATGAGTGGGGTTTCTTTTACCACTTTCTAGCTTAGAGGAGCAGCCTATTAGTGGTGGTGTGCTTATGAGTTGAGTAGTCCGGATGAGGTAGCTTCACTTACATGGACTCAGTTCTCGGACATGTTTTTGAGAGAGTATGTCCCTCAGAGCCTCAAGGGCTCATGGCGCGCGGAGTTTGAGTAGCTGCGCTAGGGTGCTATGACTGTGTCAGAGTATGTAGTCCGCTTCAGTGATTTGGCTCGACATGCACCGGCCTTGGTTGCCACAGTTGGAGAGAGGGTTCGACGATTTATTGAGGGACTCCACCCCAGTATCAGAATTAGTATGGTTAGGGAGTTGGAGATGGATATCCCTTACCAGCAGGTTGTGATTATTGCTAGGAGATTGGAGGGCATGCTTTCCCGAGACCGAGAGGAGAGAGAGGCCAAGAGGTCTCGAGAGACTGGTTCTTATTCTGGAGCTCGACCCCCAGCAGCTCGCCATGGTAGGGGGGTTATGTGTGTTGTCCCGTTCATTCAGCTCTTCCAGCCGCCAGTGGTGTTCCAGCCCCTTCTAGGCCCCAGGAGCCTTATTATGCACCGCCAGTATCTAGTGTGCCTCCTGCTCGGGGTGCTTTTGGCGGCTAGTCTAGCAGACCTGGCCCGAGTCAGTCGCAGTAGCCACACCCTCCGATGGGTTTCTTTAAGTATAGAGACACCCGCCATATGGTGAGGGATTACCCCAGACTTAGGAGGGTTGCACCTCCATATACTTCTCAGTCACCACGTGTTCTACCGGGTCCTCATGCCATGATTCCAGCACCAGCTACCGCCCCACATGCTCAGCCAGCTTGAGGTGGAGGTTGGGGAGGTCGAGGTCGTCCTAGAGAGGGAGGCCAGGCCAGGTATTATGCTCTTCCGGCTTGTACAGAGGCAGTTGCTTCCGACTCTGTCATTACAGGTATTGTTCCAGTCTGTCATAGAGATGCGTCGGTATTATTTGACCCAGGCTCTACGTATTCATATGTGTCCTCTTATTTTGCCCCATATTATGGCGTATCTCGGGATTCTTTGAGTTCCCATGTTTATGTATCTACTCCTTTGGGAGATTCTCTTGTTGTGGATCGGTCGTGTTTGATTACTCTTAGTGGTTTTGAGACCAGAGCCGACTTATTATTGCTCAGCATGGTAGATTTTGATGTTATCTTGGACATGGACTGGTTGTTGCCCCATTATGCTATTCTTTATTATCACGCTAAGACTGTGACGCTGGCTATGCCAGGCTTACCGCGATTAGAGTGGAGAGGTACCTTAGAGTATACTCCCCGCAGAGTTATTTCATTTCTTAAGGCTCAACGAATGGTTAAGAAGGGGTGCGATGCGTATTTAGATTATGTAAGAGATGTCAGTATTGATACCCCTATAGTTGAGTCAGTTCCAGTAGTGAGGGATTTCCCAGATGTATTTCCAGCTGATCTACCGGGCATGCCGCCCGACAGAGATATTGATTTCGACATTGATTTGTTGCCGGGCACTCAGCCCGTCTCTATTCCTCCATACCGTATGGCTCCTCCTGAGTTGAATGAGTTGAATGAGAAGTTGCAGGAGTTTCTTGATAAGGACTTCATTCGGCCTAGTGTGTCACCTTGGGGTGCTCATGTCTTGTTTGTGAAGAAAAGGGATGGTTTTATGCATATGTGTATTGATTATCGCCAGTTGAACAAAGTCACAGTGAAGAAAAGGTATCCTTTGCCTCGTATTGATGACCTATTTGATCAATTACAGGGTGCCAAAGTATTTTCCAAGATTGACTTGCGTTCAAGTTATCATCAGTTGAAGATTCGGGGGCCAGATATCCCGAAGACTGCTTTCAGGACTCGGTATGGCTATTACGAATTCCTTGTGATGTCATTTGGGCTGACCAATGCCACAACAGCCTTTATGCACTTGATGCACAGTGTGTTCCGACCCTATATTGATTCTTTCATCATCGTATTCATTAATGACATTCTAGTGTATTCCTGGACTCGGGAGGATCATGAGCAACACCTGAGGACAGTGCTTCAGACTTTGAAAGAAAAGAAGTTATATGCAAAGTTCTCAAAATATGAGTTTTGGTTAAACTCTGTGGCATTCTTGGGTCATATGGTGTCGAGTGAGGGGATCAAGGTGGATCCGAGGAAGGTGGAAGCAGTGCAAAGTTGGCCCATACCGTCCTCAGCTACAGAGATCCAGAGCTTCCTTGGTTTGGCGGGGTATTACCGTCAGTTTGTTGAGGGATTTTCATCTATTGCAGCGCCTATGACCAGGCTGACCCAGAAGGGTGCTCTGTTCAGGTGGACAGAAGAGTGTGAGGAGAACTTTCAGAAGCTCAAGACAGCTTTGACTACAACCCCAGTATTGGTATTGCCTTCAGTTTCGGGGTCTTATACAGTTTATTGTGATGCATCGCGAGTTGGATTCGGCGCAGTGTTGATGCAGGACCGTAGGATGATTGCTTACGCGTCTAGACAGCTGAAGGTGCATGAAAAGAACTATCATGTCCACGACCTTGAGCTAGTAGCTATTGTTCACGCCTTGAAGATTCGGATGCACTATTTGTTCGGCGTTCCTTGTGAGATCTACATTGATCATCGGAGTTTGCAGCATCTGTTCAAGCAGAAGGATCGTAATTTGCGTTAGAGGAGGTGGTTAGAGCTGCTTAAGGATTATGACATTACCATTTTGTACCATCCCGGGAAGGCCAATGTGGTGGCCGATGCTTTGAGTCGTCGTGCACAAAGTTTGGGGAGTTTAGCATATCTACCAGTAGCAGAGAGGCTGTGGCATTGGATGTTCAGGCCTTAGCCAGCCAGTTTGTAAGATTGGGTATTTCTGAGCCGAGTCGAGTATTGGCTTGTATGGTCTCTCAGTCTTCTCTTTATGATCGTATCAGGGAGCGTCAGTATGATGACCCCCATCTGCTTGTCCTTAAGAACATGGTCCAGCACGGTGATGCTAAAGAGGTCACTATTGGGGAAGATGGTGCATTGAGGATGCAGGGCAGGTTATGTGTGCCCAATGCGGACGGTTTGCGTGAATTGATTCTCTAGGAGGCTCACAGCTCGCGGTACTACATTCATCCGGGTACCACGAAGATGTATCAGGACCTGAGGCAGCATTATTGGTAGAGGAGGATGAAGAATGATATAGTAGAGTATGTGGCTAGATGTCTAAATTGCCAGTAGGTGAAGTATGAGCATCAGCGACCGTGTGGGTTACTTCAGAAGATAGAGATTTCGGAGTGGAAATGGAAGCGGATCACTATGGACTTCGTTGTTGGACTCCCACGGACTCAGCGAAAGTTTGATGCAGTTTTGGTGATTATGGATAGGCTGACCAAGTCAGCTCATTTCATTGCTGTGATGACTACATATTCTTCCGAGAAGCTGGCTCGAATTTACATTCGTGAGATTGTCAGATTTCATGGCGTACCAGTATCTATCATCTCTGACCGGGGCACGCAGTTTACATCGCAGTTCTGGAGAGTCGTACAGCAGGAGTTGGATACTCGGGTGGAGTTGAGCACAACTTTTCACTCTCAGATGGACGGGCAGTCCGAGCGCACTATTCAGATTCTTAAGGATATGCTCCGTGCGTGTGTGATGGAGTTTGGAGGTTCTTGGGATCAGTTCTTGCCACTTGCGGAGTTTGCTTACAACAACAGTTATCAGTCCAGCATTCAGATGGCACAATATGAGGCTCTGTATGGTAGGCGGTGTCGGTCCCCAGTGGGTTGGTTCGAGCCGAGCGAGGCAAGATTATTGGGTACAGACTTGGTTCAGGATGCCTTGGAGAAGGTGAAGGTGATTTAGGACAGACTTCACACAGCCAGTCTAGACAGAAGAGTTATGCGAACCGGAAGGTTCACGATGTTGCATTCATGGTTGGAGAGCGGGTCCTACTTCGGGTTTCGCCTATGAAGGGCGTTATGAGGTTCGAAAAGAGGGGCAAGCTGAGCCCAAGGTTTATTGGCCCCTTTGAGGTGTTAAGACCTATCCTATGTTGAGGAGCCAGTGGCTATTTTGGACAGGCAGGTTTAGAAGCTGAGGTCAAAGAGCATTGCATCAGTAAAGGTTCAGTGGTGGGGTCAGCCAATCGAGGAGGTAACTTGGGAGATCGAGCAGGATATGCGCAGCCGTTATCCTCATCATTTCACCACTTCAGGTATGTCTCTATACGCGTTCGAGGATGAACGATTGTTTTAAGATGGGGAGGATGTAACGACCAAGCCAGTTGTTTTGAGAGTTAGAGCCCCGATCCCCTATAAACGGCTTTCCCCATATTTATTTTTTGCTATTGTGACTTGCCGAGAGGTTTTATTTTGATTTTTGGGGATTGTTTGGGACACTTAGTCCCTAAATGGAGGCTTAAGCCTTAGAATTTGGACCGTAGTCAAAACTTTGTGAAGACGACTCTGGAATGGAGTTTCGTCGATTTCGTTAGCTCTGTTGGGTGATTTTGGGTTTAGAAGAGTGTCCGGATTGTGTTTTGGAGGTATGTAGCTCATTTAGGGTTGAAATGGAGAAAGTCGGATTTTTGAAGTTTTGGACCGGTGTGGAATTTTTGATATCGGGGTCGGAATCCGATTCCGGAAGTTGGAGTAGGTCCGTAGTGTTGATTATGACTTGTGTGCAAAATTTGGGTCAATCGGACGTGGTTTGATAGGTTTCGGCAACGGTTTTAGAATTTTGAAGTTTCAAGTTCTTTAAGTTTGAATTGGAGGGTGATTCGTAATTTTAGCATTGTTTGATGTGATTTGAGGGCTCGACTAAGTTCGTATGGTGTTTTAGGATTGGTTAGTATGTTTGGTTGAGGTCCCGGGGGCCTCGGGTGAGTTTCGGGTGCTTAACCGACTAGTTTTTGGACTTGAAAGATAGCAGATTTCTCGTGTTTTTGTTGCAGACAATCTTTCATCGCGTTCGCGAGAGAGGTCTCGTGATCGTGTAGAGCATCTGGGAAAGGCAGCTGAGTTTTTCTTCGCGTTCGCAAAGGTATGGAACACTTAGGCTACGCGTTCGCGATAAGGAACTCGCGTTCGCGTAGAATCAACGGTCAGATGGGTTCCAGGCATGAAAGCCTACACGCTCGCAATGAGTGTCCCGCATTAGCGTAGGGTCAGGCTAGTTGAGCTTCGCGTTCGCGACCAGTGCATCGGGTTCGCGATGAGTATATTTTTTGTCTGAAGCAGCTTGTACTTTGCGAACGCGAGGCTTTGACCGCGTTCGCGATGAAGGGCATACCTGGGCAGAATTTAAAGTTCAAAAATGAGGGTTTTTGAGTTCATATCACAAATTGAATTGGGAGCTCGGTAGAAGACAAACTTTCGAGAGATTTTTAGAGGAAGTCATTGGGTACTGATTCCTAACTCCTTTATGGTTATATCCCAATAATCTATGCTTGAATTCATCATTTAATTTCGGTTTTGGGGTGGAAAATTGGGAAACTTTGAGAAAGGTTCTTAGGCCAAATTTTGGGGTTTTGATCGAGATTTTGGTATCGGATATGAGTAATTTTGGTACGAGTGAACTCGTGAGTGAATGGGTGATTGTATTTTGTGACTTTTACCCGATTCCGAGACGTGGGCCCGGGGAGGCTTTTTGAGCGATTTTTCAATTTCTTGCGTTAGCTTTGATTTCATTAGCTAGATTAGTTTCTTGTAGTTATATTTATGCTATGTAATTGATTTTGGCTAAATTTGGGCCACTCGGAGCCGGATATTCATGGGAAAGGCATTGTCACGGATTGATTGAGATTGGTTCGAGGTAAGTGTCTTGCCTAACCTTGGGTGGAGGAACTCCCCTTAGGATTTGGTATTGTTTGATATATGAGCGTCGTGTATGTACACGGGCTATTTGTTGTAAAACTCTATTTTTCCCTAAGTCATAACCTGGTTTCTCCTTGTTTGAACTACACTAGCATATGTAACTATCCTGTTTAGATTAGAAAAGCATGCCTACGTGTCTTAACTGCCTATTTGAACTCTGTGCAACATGTTCAGTGAAATTTCCTACCTTCTTTGACTTGCACTTAGTCTATTATGTATGTTCTCCTGTTGTAACTGTTATTCCTGTTGGTTGTGCTGCATATTTACTTTGGGACTACGGAACGGTATTCCGGGAGATCCCCCTGTACTACATATTTACTTTGGGACTACGGAACGTTATTCCGGGAGATCCCCCAGCACTACATATTTACTTTGGGACTACGGAACGGTATTCAGGGAGATCCCCCCTGCACATTTATGTTTGGGACTACGGTACGGTATCCCGAGAGATCCCCCTGCTGTTATCACTATGTTCTGAGCTGTTTTCTTTCATTTACTTTATCACTATTAGATTTCCGTATCTATTATTACTGCTATATTTCATTTTGTCTTATTTCACTATATTTATACCAGTATGACCCTGACCTGATCTCGTCACTACTCGACCGAGGTTAGGCTTAGCACTTACTGGGTACCGTTTTGGTGTACTCACGCCCTTTTCTGCACATATTTTTCGTATGCAGATCCAGGTTCATCTTACCAGCCTTATCACTAGTTGCAGTTGCTGCTGCTTATTGGAGACTTCAAGGTACATCTGCCCGCGCCCGTAGATCCTCGGAGTCCCTCTCTATCCCCCTATGTTCATTTTTTCCTCTTTCTGTAGAAATGATGTATAGAACAGTTAAGACTTCTTAGTAGCTTCTGACTTGCAGATTTTCGGGTTTTGGGAATTGTTCGGTACATTTCAAAGGTGATAATTTTATATGCCGAGTGGCATTCAGTTGCTTATTAGATATTTGTTACTGTTAGTGGTTTATGTTCAAGTTTTATCTCATTTCTGCAAAGTGATTAGCTTACCTAGTCATAGAGACTAGGTGTCGTCACGACAACTCACAGAGGGATAAATTGGGTCGTGACAGGGCCTGGCACACGCGTCACCTTAATATATATATATATATATATATATATATATATATATATATATATATATATATATATATATATATATATATATATATAAAGGCTCTATGGCCCAAGATCAATCATCAATCCGCTCAAGTATCCATATGCCAACTGTAAGGCCCCGTGAAGGTTTTTCAAAAAATCGGGCTTCCGTGATGCCGGGGTAGGCGTAGAGGTTAATAATGGTAGAAAGTTCCGACTTTTTGGATTGAACAATGCGTTGGGGAGTTGAAGGAAAATATTTTACAGAGATGGGCATTTCTGCGGCCCATTATGCGGCTGCGTAATCACTCTACGGGCCGTAGAATGGCCGCAGAGCGAAGCAGCTATTTGGGCCATTTTTTATGTCAATTTCGCGGCCAGTTATGCAACCGCACAACCATTTAGCGGGCCTCACTTTGATCGCATAATCATCTTTGGAATTTTTCGTTGGGAGGTTCTACGGCGCATTATGCGACCGCAGAACAAGTCTGCGGGCCGCATAACGGCCGAAGAGTGAAGCAGGCTAGCCCAGTTCCGGAGGCCATTTTATGCGGCCATTTTGCGGACCATAGAATCATTATGCAGTCGCATATTCGACCGTAGATCCTGTCCCGGGGCTTCATTTTTGGGTTTTTATAACCTGACCCTACTTCGTTAAAACATATGCCATAGTCAAATTTGGGGAAATTTCTGATACTTTTAGAGTGGGAAAGAGTGCTTAGTATGGGGGAGTAACCTTCAACCTATTATCCATAAATTCTTGCTCAATCATTGAAGATTAACAAGGAAAGTCTTCATCCTAAAGGTAAGAGTCTAAGCCCTAGCTCTTAATTTCGAAAGTTTACAAAAAATGGGATAATTAGAAAGCTAATTCTTGGGTGTGGGGGTTGTTATCTTGCATGCATACGTTATCAAAGAATGTGGGAAGGTTGTGAACTAAAAATGGTAGAGAATGGGTTGGGAAATGATGGAATCTTTCGTAAAAGGACCTTAAAAATCTTAATGCATACCTAGCGCTTGATAATATGCTCAAATGAGCTAGAATCATGATCATCTTCCTAATTTTGGTTCAACTTGTTATATTTCTAAAATAGATTGAAGTTTCTAAGAATTCCGGAACGTTTTAAAGTTTAAGGAAGCTCAATTGATGTATTTTTGCTAAACCCCTCTCTTAGAATCGAATCCCACTGTGTTCATGTAAGTTATGTAAGAGCCCAGTTGATCCTTATGAAATCGGTTATCCCGAGTAATCTTGTGTTGAGAGATACATGTTAAATATGTGTTTCAAATGCATTTATTCATGCTATGTTATCTTTTGAGTATATATTCAAAGTGTGGATAAGTGTGTTATAGTTGTTACGATTTCAAGTTATGCTTGAGTGAAGGTTATCATGCCAAATTATGTGAACAAAATCTCTATATGTCTAAGACTCTTAATCGCTCTCATGTGTATCTAAAAGCCTTGAATTGAAGAGTCGTGTCTTCGATAATGGTAATGGTGTGTGAAAATGAAGAGGGGAGCATGAGATATAAAATTCGACCAAGTGCCAAGAACGATATTATAATGGTGGCCATAAGTGTTGATGAATTGAATAGATGTGAAGAAAGTATGGCGGGAGATGATTGATAAAAAAAGGTAATGTCTCGGGTGAGATGGCCTAGCCGATCGGGCCGTGATCGGACGCCATGCCGCACTCATAGTGGTGATTGTGCTAGAAATTGTGATTGTGGTTAATGTCTCAAATGAGGCGGCCTAGCCGATTGGGCCGTGATCGGACTCCGTGTAAAAGTACGGTGGTATTGTTAATAATGGTATACTGGAATTAAAGAGCTCCCTACCTAAAAACATGGAAAGTGACTTGAAAACTTATGTGGTTCTTAACTTGATGTTTTGGTATTGTTTGTGGTTTCTATTTATATCATGATTTTCTTCCATGTATTATTGTTCATTCTATTGAAATGGTGTTTGGTTATACATACTAGTACTATTCGACAGTACTAACGTCCCTTTTGCTAGGGGCGCTGCATCTTTAATAGATGCAGGTGGTTCCACAACAGGTAGCATTGACCAGCGATAGCAGTACACTTTCCTCCTAGCAGACTTGGTGAGCCCCACCTCATTCCGGGGTCTTGTATCCTTTGTACATTTTATTATCATATTTTGTGGTATAGCCGGAACCTTGTTGCCGGCACTATCATTGTACTTATTTGTATCTTTTAGAGGCTTCGTAGACATTGTGTGGGTTGTATGTCGGTGTTGGGGGAAGTCAAACAATTCATGTTTATGTTTGAATGAATCACTTGTTCCACTTTAGCCTATAAAAAGGTGTGTATTTGAGATATTAAAGATGAAGAAACTAATAGAAAGGTTTTGGTATTGTATTCATGATCTCCCTATTGTCTAATTAATGAATATATGTCACCTCTTTTTCCATGAGTAAGTTTGGGGTAGAAAGTATCTAGCAGGCTCCCCGAGTTGAGCGCCGGTCGCGCTCCCCGAGTTTGGGGCGTGACAAACTTGGTATCAGAGCCTAAGGTTTTAAAGTGTCCTAGGATGTCTCGGAGTCGTGTCTAGTAGAGTCCTCCTTATCGGTATATTGTCGACCACATCTATAAGTTGGAGGCTACTTGGACATTTAGGAATAATACCCTTCTTTGATATTCTGGATCGTGCAATGAAACGGATTGTGAAACTGTTCCTCCTCTAACACGTGCATTCCTTTAACTTTCAGTACATGGCACCTAAGAAGAGAGAAAGAACAGGACAAGGATCTAATGCCGCCTAAGGAGTGGCAGTTGACCCTTTATTTGATGATGCAGGTGAATACCCGAGGGGTGGGGATAATCCCCCAACTGCTACACTGCCTGATTCCACTACGCCTGACCAGGCCACACTAGTTCCTGCACCTACTGAGGGTGCGGCAATTCCTCCAACTAATATTCCGGTTCTACCTCTAGCCCCAGCTTCCAGTTCTGGTATTTTCGACGGGGATCTTAGGGCATCTATCCAGATGCTGACACAGATAGTGGCTTCTCAGGCCCGGAGATCAAATGTTGCACCCACTTCTTCTAGCCAACAAGGGGATTCTAGTGGTTCCAAGGTGTACAGGTTTCTTCAGTTGGATCCTCCGATGTTCACATGTGCTAATCCCGAGGACGATCCACAAGACTTCATTGATGAGATGCATAAGACTCTACGGATTATGCGCGCTACTGAGATGGAGGGAGTGGAGTTGGCCACCTACTGCCTGAAAGAAGTGGCCTATTCTTGGTTTGAGCTTTGGGAGGACTCTCGGGAGGAGGGGACTCCTCCAGCGATGTGGAGTGACTTTACTGACGTTTTCATAGACCATTTCTTGCCGGGCGAAACTAGGGCAGCCCGTGCCGCAGAGTTTGAGAACCTTAAGCAAGGAAGTAAGAGTGTGTGGGTGTATCACATGGAGTTCGTGCGTCTGTCTAAATATGCCATTCTCATGTTGCCTACTATGGAGGCTAGAGTGCGCCAGTTTGTGCAGGGCCTTAGCCCTTTGGTTATCAATGAGGTCGCTACAGCTGCCTTGAATTCAGATATGAACTGTGGGAAGATGGTAGCATTTGCTCAAGCTACAGAGAACCGTAAGTTGAAGAACAGAATGGAGCGAGAGGGTACCAGCAGGGCCCGGTCCGCGGGCAACTTTGGGGAGTCATTTGGTGGGGGAAGATTAGCTTTTAGGGGAGGGTCATTAGGGCCATCCCAGTCTTTTGCTCAGTCTTCAACCAGTGCACCATCAGCAGGGCCCAGTCAGTAGTAGGGGAGTCGTTTCAGGCCCAATCAGGGTAGCGTGGGACCTCACCAGCAGGGCCGATCAGGAGGGAGATTCCAGCAGCAGCGGATGCCCCCATGCCCCAGGTGTGGGAAGATGAACTTAGGGATCTGCTACATGGACCTACCTATATGTTACGGGTACGGATTGAGGGGTCATATTCATAGGGAGTGTCATTCATCCAGCCAGAGTACGGGCAGGGGCACATCATAACCATCCAGTTCTGCAGCTGCTACATCTTCAGCACCTCCTCCAGCTCGAGGCACTCCAGCACCCGCAAGGCTTGGTGCATCTAGGGCTGGTGCGTAGAGTTCAAGAGGACCCAACCATTTCTATTCTATGAGTGATCGCCAGAGTGCAGAGGCTTCTCCAGATGTTGTCACAGGTATATTGACTGTCCAATCTCATGATCTATATGCTCTTATTGATCCCGGTTCTACTTTGTCCTATGTTACCCCTTATGTTGTTATAGAATTTAGGATATAACCGGAATAGCTTCCTGAGCTGTTCTTTGTATCTACTCTGGTTGGTGAGTCTATTGTGTCTGCATGGGTTTATAGGGGTTGTGTTGTCATGGTACGTGGTCGGGACACCGTGACCGATCTCATTGAATTGGGTATGGTCGATTTTGATGTAATTATGGGAATGGATTGGCTTTATTCATGCTTTGCCAAGATCAATTGCCGAACTAGAACTGTGAGGTTTGAATTTCCAAATGAGCCAGTTATTGAATGGAAGGGGGATAATGTGATGCCAAAAGGTAGGTTTATTTCTTACCTTAAGGCCACGAAGATGATTAATAAGGGTGTATCTATCATTGGTCCGGGTTACGGACACCGATGCTAAGTCGCCTACACTCGAGTCTGTGCCAGTGGTGAATGAATTTTCAGAGGTCTTTCCTGATGAGCTCCCTGGGATTTCGCCAGACAGGGAGATTGATTTTGGGGTTGATGTGATGCCAGGTATGCAGCCAATATCTATTCCGCCCTACAGGATGGAACCAGCAGAATTGAAGGAGCTAAAGGAACAATTAAAGGATTTGTTAGAGAAAGGTTTCATCCGACCGAGTGTGTCACCATGGGGTGCACCGATTCTCTTTGTGAGGAAGAAAGATGGATCACTGAGGATGTGTATTGACTACCGGTAGCTCAACAAAGTCACAATCAAAAACAAATACCCATTACCAAGAATAGATGATTTGTTTGATCAGTTATAGGGTGCTAGGTACTTCTCCAAAATTGATTTACGGTCCGGGTACCACCAATTGAAGATCAGGGAGCAAGATATTCCGAAAATAGCTTTCAGGACCCGGTATGTGCACTTTGAATTTCTGGTAATGTCTTTTGGGCTAACAAATGCCCCGGTAGCTTTCATGGATCTTATGAATCGAGTTTTCAATACTTTTCTCGATTCCTTTGTGATAGTGTTCGTTGACGATATTCTTGTGTACTCACAAGGTCGATATGACCATGCCGATCATCTCAGGGTAGTTTTGCAGACTCTTCATCAGCACCAATTGTACGCAAAATTTTCAAAATGTGAATTTTGGCTCGAATCTTTCACATTCTTGGGTCATGTTGTCTCCAGAGAAGGAATTAAGGTTGATCCTCAAAAGATTGCAGTGGTGAAGAATTGGCCTAGACCTACAACACCAACCGAGATTCGCAGTTTCTTGGGCTTAGCAGGGTATTACAGGAAGTTTGTGGAGGGGTTCTATGCTCTTGCCTCTCCATTGACTAAATTGACTCAGAAAGCGGTTAAGTTCTAATGGTCCGATACTTGTGAAAGGAGCTTCCAGGAGTTGAAATCAAGATTGACTACGGCGCCGGTGTTGACCCTTCCAGAGAGTGCAGATGGGTTCGTGGTATATTGCGATGCTTCAAGGATCGGGCTTAGGTGTGTATTAATGCAACACGGCAAGGTGATAGCTTATGCTTCTAGGCAACTCAAGAATCGTGAAAAGAACTATCCAACACATGACTTAGAACTTGTGGCGGTGGTTTTTACATTGAAGATTTGGCGTCATTATTTGTATGGGGTTCATGTGGATGTATTCACATACCAGAAGAGCCTTCAATATATTTTCAAACAGAAGGAGCGGAATCTGAGGTAGAGAAGATGGCTTGAGTTACTCAAGGATTACGACATCGATATTCTATATCACCCGGGGAAAGCCAATGTGGTTGCGGATGCTCTTAGCCGAAAATCTATGGGTAGTTTGGCTCACTTGGAGGCATGTCATAGGCTATTGGCCAGGGAGGTTCACCAGTTAGCTAGTTTGGGAGTTTGTCTTGCAGACTCTAGTGAAGGAGGGGTAATTGTGCAAAATAGGGCTGAATCATTGCTTGTTGTGAAAGTCAAAGAGAAGCAATACGACGATCCATTGTTAGTACAATTGAAGGATGGGATTCACAAACATAAAACTATGGCTTTTACTCTTGGCACGGATGATGGTACACTAAGGTACCAAGGACGGCTATGTGTTCCAAATGTAGATGGTCTCCAGGAAAGAATCATGATCGAGGCTTACACTTCCAGGTATTCTGTGCACTCGGGCTCTACAAAGATGTATCATGATCTCAAGGAAGTCTATTGGTGGAATGACATGAAAGAGAATGTGGCAGACTTTGTGGCAAGGTGTCCGAATTGTCAGCAAGTAAAGGCCGAACATCAATGTCCTGGTGGGTTGGCACAGAACATAGAAATTCCAATGTGGAAGTGGGAAATGATTAATATGGAATTTGTGGTAGGATTATCATGCACTCCACGCAAGTTTGACTCAATTTGGGTGATTGTGGGTCGACTCACGAAATCAGCACACTTCTTGCCAGTTAAATCTACCGACACAACGGAACAGTATGCTCAGTTATATATTAAGGAAATAGTCAGGCTGCATGGCACTCCAATTTCTATCATCTTCGATCGAGGAGCTCAGTTCACGAAAAAATTTTGGAAGAAATTTTAGCAAGGTTTGGGTACTCAGGTGAATCTTAGTACAGCCTTCCATCCACAGACCGACGGGCAGGCAGAGCGAACTATTCAGACACTTGAGGATATGTTGTGTGCTTTTGTTCTTGACTTCAAGGGTAGCTGGGATGATCATTTGCCACTCATATAGTTTGCTTATAACAATAACTTTCATGCTAGTATTCAGATGGCACCATTTGAGGCACTATATGGTAGGAAATGTAGATCTCCCATTGGGTGGTTCAAGATTGGGGAAGCTGAGTTAATAGGACCAGGCATCGTGCATCAGGCTATGGAAAATGTTAAAATCATTAAGGAGTAGTGGAAAGTGCTCAGAGTCGTCAAAAATCCTATTCGGATGTTCATCGCAGAGACTTAGAGTTCAAGGAAGATGATTGGGTATTCTTGAAGGTTTCCCCCATGAAGGGTATAATGCAGTTTGGAAGGAAAGGGAAATTGAGTATGAAATATGTCAGGCCGTACAAAATCGTTCAGAGGATTGATCAGGTGGAGTACAAGCTTGAGCTACCACCCGAGATGTCATTAGTGCACCCGGTATTCCATGTGTCTATGTTGAAGAAGGTAGTTGGAGATCCATCAGCTATTGTGCCGGTTGAGACCATTGAGGTTAATGAAGAACTGTCATATGAAGAAATTCTAGTTGTCATTCTTGATAGGCAAGTCCGAAAGTTGAGGAATAAAGAAATTGCCTCCGTGAAGGTGTTATGGCAAAACCAACAGGTTGAAGAGGCTACTTGGGAGGCCGAGGAAGAGATGAAAAAGAAGTATCCTTACTTGTTTATATAAGCTATGTAACCTTTTTATAAAACTGTCGCCTATAAATTTTTTGTATCACTTGTTCAGTTAATGTAAAGGTGCTTCTTTCTAAATATATTGTATGTGAGGCCACGGTTGGTGTTGTTATGAGTTATGTTACATCATTGGTTTATGTATATGTTTTAAGGATGTGTTTTGGGGGCTCTCTGACAGGTGGATAGGCCTAGTTACAGGGGAAACTCTCGCGAAACTTTTTGAAATTTAGGGAGTTAGTCAAATTTGGGGCTGCTAGTGTGTCGTATGAAAACTGAGTTGCATAAAATGCTAATAGTGAACCTTGACCCTCATTCGAGGACGAATGATCTTAAGTGGGGGAGGATGTAAGGCCCCGTGAAATGTTTCCTAAAAATTGGGGTTCTGTGATGCCGGGATAGGCATAGAGGTTAATAATAGTAGAAAGTTCGGACTTTATGGATTGAACAGTGCGCTGGGGAGTTGAAGGAAAATATTTTGCAGAGATGGGCATTTCTGCGGCCTATTATGTGGCCACGTAATCACTCTGCGGGCCGCAGAATGGCCGCAGAGTGAAGCAGCTATTTGGGCCATTTTATTGTCAATTTCGCGGCCAGTTATGCAACCGCACAACCATTTCGTAGGATGCACTTTGATCGCATAATAAGCCGTGAAATTTTGCGGAGGGAGGTTCTGCGGCGCATTATGCGACCGTAGAACAGGTCTGCGGGCCGCATAACGGCCGCAGAGTGAAGCAGGCTAGCCCAGTTCCGGAGGCCATTTTTCGTGGCCATTTCGCAGACCGCAGAATCATTATGCGGTCGCATATACGACCGCAGATCCTATCCCCGGGCTTCATTTTTGGGTTTTTATAACCCGACCCTACTTCATTAAAACATATGCCATAGTCAAATTTGAGCAAATTTCTGGTACTTTTAGATTGAGAAAGAGTGCTTAGTGTGGGGGAGTAACCTTCAACCTATTATCCATCAATTCTTGCTCAATTATTGAAGATTAACAAGGAATGTCTTCATCCTAAAGGTAAGAGTCTATGTCCTAGCTCTTAATTTCGAAATTTTACAAAAACATGGGATAATTAGAAAGACAATTCTTGGGTGTGGGGGTTGTTATCTTGCATGCATGTGTTATCAAAAAATGTGGGAAGGTTGTGAGCTAAAAAATGGTAGAGAATGGGTTGGGGAATGATGGAATCTTTCGTAAAAGGGACTTAAAAACCTTAATGCACACTTAGTGCTTGATAATATGCTCAAATGAGCTAGAATCATGATCATCTTCCTAATTTTGGTTCAACTTGTTATATTTCTAAAATAGATTGAATTTGCTAAGTATTTCGGAATGTTTTAAAGTTTAAGGAAGCTCAATTGGGGTATGTTGGCTAAACCTCTCTCTTAGAATCAAATCCCACGGTGTTCATGTAAGTTATGTAAGACCCTAGTTGATCCTTATGAAATCGGTTATCCCGAGTAATCTTGTGTTGAGAGATACATGTTCAATATGTG
The DNA here is from genome assembly GCF_000390325.3 of Nicotiana tomentosiformis. Taxonomy (NCBI): domain Eukaryota; kingdom Viridiplantae; phylum Streptophyta; class Magnoliopsida; order Solanales; family Solanaceae; genus Nicotiana; species Nicotiana tomentosiformis. The sequence continues at coordinate 54,320,298 of NC_090819.1, forward strand.
TTTCAAATGCATTTATTCATGCTATGTTATCTTTTGAGTATATATTCAAAGTGTGCTTGTGTGTATTGTAGTTGTTACTATTTCAAGTTATGCTTGAGTGAAGGTTATCATGCCAAATTATTTGAACAAAATCTCTATATGTCTAAGACTCTTAATTGCTCTCATGTGTACCTAAAAGCCTTGAATTGAAGAGTCTTGTTGTCGATAATGGTAATAGTGTGTGAAACTGAAGACGGGAGCATGAAATATGAAATTTGGCCAAGTGCCAAGAATGATATTATAATGGTGGCCATAAGTGCCGATGAATTGAATAGATTTGAAGAAAGTATGGCGGGAGATGATTGATAAAAAGGTAATGTCTCGGGTGAGATGGCCTAGCCGATCTGGCCATGATCGAACGCCATGCCACACTAATGGTGGTGATTGTGCTGGAAATTGTGACTGCGGTTAATGTCTCAAATGAGGTGGCCTAGCCGATCGGGCCGTGATCAGACTCCGTGTAAAAGTACGGTGGTATTGTGAATAATGGTATACTGGAATGAAAGAGCTCCCCGCCTAAAAACATGGAAAGTGACTTGAAAACTTATGTGGTTCTTAACTTGATGTTTTGGTATTGTTTGAGGTTTCTATTGATATCATGATTTTCTTCCTTGTATTATTGTTCATTCTATTGAAATGGTGTTTGGTTATACATACTAGTACTATTCGACAGTACTAACGTCCCTTTTTCCGGGAGCGCTGCATCATTAATGGATGCAGGTGGTTCTACAGCAGGTAGCATTGACCAGCGATAGCAGTACACCTTCTTTCTAGCAGACTTGGTGAGCCCCACCTCATTTTGAGGTCATGTATATTTTGTATATTTTGTTATAATGTTTTGAGGTATAGTCGTAGCCTTGTTGCCGGCACTATCATTGTACTCCTTTGTATCTTTTAGAGGCCATGTAGACATTGTGTGGGTTATATGTCGGTGTTGGGAGAAGTCAAACAATTCATGTTTATGTTTGAATGAAACTTGTTCCACTTTAGCCTATAAAAAGGTGTGTATTAGAGATATTAAAGATGAAGAAACTAATAGAAAGGTTTTGGTATTGTATTCATGATCTCCCTATTGTCTAATTAATGAATATATGTCACCTTTTTTCCATGAGTGAGTTTGGGGTGGAAAGTATCTAGCAGGCTTGCTCGGCCGGGTTCATTCGGTTGAGCACCGATCGCGCTCCCCGAGTTTGGGGCGCGACATCAACATATCACATAAACATATATACCATGAGGAATATACCAACGTACTACAATTCAACTCAAACATGTATCTCATACAAGGACACCAACAACATGTGAGATAACATATCAAAAGTGCACAGAGACAGAGATATAATACGCGGATGTAATATCATGACTGAAAAGTATGACTACCACTAGGCATATATCTCAACATAGAAAAAATAGCCCTATCATGTCTCAATAAGTAAGAAAATAGTCAGGACATGATTTCTAACATGAATGATAGCTCAAGTAGTCATATAAATGGACATGATATCAAAGAAGCATGATAGCAAAACAAGGCATATAATAGCCTCAGATCTACCCAAATCATGAATAACTATGGTACATGCATATACGCTCGACACCTCTCATATACGTCACCCCCAACATATAACAAATGTCACAGCTAACGGAAAAATTACCCTCAAACTAATCTTAGGCAAGATACATACCTCATCTTAGGCAAGATACATACCTCGAATTGCGTCAAAACCTCAATCTAGCTCTCCAATCATGAAAATCCAAGCCATACATCATCCATGGAGGTCAACAATACCATAGGAAGAGATCCCAATCCATAAAGCTTCGATCTTTGAAGAAATTTCCAAAAGTCAACAAAAGTCAATCGGGGCCCACGTGCCTGAAATCCGAAACCAATACAAAAATCCGATGATCTGTAACTTGTTGAATCCAAATATATAATTAGTTTCCAAAATTGGGTCCAAATCTGTAACGACCCGAAATTCCCACCGTCGGGACCGTGATGGCACCTAACATTACGCTTGCTAGGCAAGCCGACGTTAGAAAATTATTAAGCCAATCCTTATTCAATTCAGTAAATAATAATAAATAAGCTAAAATGAAATACAGCGAGTGCAGAATAATGTAAAAACTTCATTAATTACTACCACCCGGATCTGGAGTCACAATTCACGAACTTCTAGGATTTACTACAAGTAAAAGTCTAAAAAAAATACAACTGTTTGAACGAAAGAAACAGTAAAAAGAAAAAAAAACTGAAAAGATATACAGGGACTTCAAGGTCTACGAACGCCAATAGATCTACCTTGAGTCTCCGATGAACCAGTCTGAGCTGCTACGCCTCTCGATCAGCTGGGACCAATACCAAAATCTGCACAGGAAGTGCAGAGTGCAGTATCAGTACAACCGACCCCATGTACTAGTAAGTGTCGAGCCTAACCTCGACGAAGTAGTGACAAGGCTATGACAAGACACCTACATAACAAACATGTGCAATTTAACAGTATATGTACAAATAACAGCAAGGAAAAACTTGACAGGTAATATCGGGAGGGGGAACATGCTGAGGGGGAATACGAGACAGAGAACTACAGAAGAATGGTAACTTGAACAGCCAGTATGCTATGAACCAATAAGAACAAGTAAACACAGTAAAGAAAAAATGCACGGCATCACCCTTCGTGTTTTTACTCTCAACCTCATCATAAGATCAATAATAACGGCATGGCATCACCCTTCGTGCATTAACTCTCATAACATGGCATGGCATCACCCTTCATGCATTAACACTCGTAATGTGGCACGGCATCACCCTTCGTGCATTAACTCTCACAATATGGCATGGCATCACCCTTCGTTCATTAACACTCACAATGTGGCACGGCATCACCCTTCGTGCATTAACACTCACAATATGGCACAGCATCACCCTTTGTGCATTAACACTCACAATATGGCACGGCATCACCCTTCGTGCATTAACACTCTTCCTTACCATTATGCAATAAACAAATAATAACAGGGAGATAGAATAACAACTACAAGCCTTACTTCAACATTTGGTTCCACAATATCAACCTCAACTTCGGAATCAATACTCAATTATCACCAGAAGATCTGTAAACATGATAAGAACGATCAAATTAACAATACTAGTCTAAACATGGATAACATGAACAAAGGAAGCTATAATTTCAAGAAACCAAGCCCCGCCCGCATGCTTTAACCCGACTACAATGCATAAGTACTCGTCACCTCACATATACGTTGTTCCCCAATATTTAAACATGTAGCAAATAGACAAACAAGTCCTATTCCCTCAAGTCAAGGTTAACCACGACACTTACCTCGCTCCAAAGGCCACTCAATGCTCAATTACCGCTTTACCTCTAGAATCCACCTCCAAACCACTCGTATCTATTCACAAACGACTCAATAATATCAAATATTGCTAAAGAAATCAATTACATTGCATAAATTTAGATTCCCCAAACTTTCCCCCAAAAAGTCAAAAATCGACCCCGGGCTTGCTTGGTCAAAACCCGAGGTTCAGACCAAAATCCATTTACCCGCTCACCCCCGAGCCCGATTATATAATTAGTTTCGGAATCCAACCCCAAATTGAGGTCTAAATCCCCAATTTGCAAAAAAAAACCCCAATTCTTCCTAAATTCCTAGTTTTCTACCATGAAAGAACAAAGATTAGGGCTAGGAATTTAATGGGTGATGATAGAAATGGAAGAAAATGAGTTAAAGAGTACAAACCTATGAATTGGTGTTGAGTTTTCCCTTCAAAATCGCACCTAGGCCGAGCTCTAATGGAGAGTTTATGAAAAATGGGTAAAATCCCATTTTTGAAATGTCTTAAGGTCTGGGCATCAGGCCTTCTTCGCGTTTGCGATGTGTAGCAGCCCAAATGTCTTTAGCGTTCGCGAGTTCCTCTTCGCGTTAGTGAAGGCTGTTCCCCCCTGGCCTCCGCGTTCGCGAGCCAGTGCTCGCATTCGCGTAGAAGAATGAGTGTCCCCTCCCCGGGTCCCTCAAGCTTCGCGATCGTGAGAAGCTGGTCGCGTTCGCAAAGGGTAAGCCCACACTGCCTCGCGTTCGCGAGCTAGCTACCGCATTCGCGTAGAAGGAAATCATCCTTCCCCATTTTACCTTTCGCGTTCGCGAGAGTACCTCCGCGAACGCGATGAAGGAAACACCAGATAACAGCTGAAGCCAAAAACCAGATTTTTCTAAGTTTCAAAACACCCGTAGCCTATCCGAAACTCACTCGAGCCCTCGGGGCTCCAAACCAAATATGCACACAAGTCCAAAAGTATCATACGAACTCGCTCGTGTGACCAAAATACCAAAATAACGCCTAAAACTACGAATCGGACACCAAATTAAATAAAATTTTCAAGAAGACCTTAAAACTTCTATTTTCACATCGAACATTCGAATCATGTCAAACTAACTCCGTTTCTCACCAAATTTCACAGACAAGTCATAAATATAATAATGGACCTGTAATGGGCTCCGGAACCAAAATAAGGACCCGGTATCGACAAGACTAAACATCAGTCAATTCTAAAAATCATTAAACTTTCAAACTTTTAATTTTTCATCAAAATCCCATATCTCGAGCTAGGGACCTCGGAATTCGATTCCGGGCATACGCCCAGGTCCCAAATTATGATACGGACCTACCGGGAGCGTTAAAACACGGATCCAGGTCCGTTTACTCAAAACGTTGATCGAAGTCAACTCAAATTAATTTTTAAGGCATAAATTCTTATTTTTATCAGTTTTTAACATAAAGGTTTTACGGAAAGACGCCCGGACTGCGCACGCAAATCGAAGAAGGCTAAAACATGATTTTTAAGCCTTCGAATCACAGAATTAGGTTTCAAAACATGAGATGACCTATCGGATCATCACAAAATCGATACTCAAATTCCCAAAATATCTTAAAATGTAGGCAAAACCCCAAATTTACTTTCAAAACTCCAAGTTTTAGGTGTAGAATCCATGGGTAATCAAGATGTAAAGCCAAATCCAAGTGAAAATTGCTTACCTCCAATGTACTAGTGAAATTGTTATTCAAATATCCTCTTCTCGAAGTCTAGAGCTCAAAATATGAAATAATAGGCAAAGTACCGAAATTGATAACTTAAATGCACTGCCCAACAGTACTCATCGCGATCGCGGCACCACAATGACAATCGCGATGCACAAATCCCACATAGCCTCAGAAAATGCTTCACGAACGCGGCATGTAGCACAAGAACACGTAGGACAACTGGCCTCCCAATTGCGCGAACGCGGAAGAGGAGTCGCGAACGTGAACCTCTACTGACCGATGACTCCCAACGCTTCGTGAACGCAAAGCTATATACCTAAATGTGATGAACAAAATCTGTTGTACCCAAAAACACCCTACGCGATCGCGGAGCTCCTGCCGCGATTGCAAAGCTCATCAGGAGAACACCAAAAATTAGCAATGCAATACAACCCCAAGTAGCCTGAAACTACCCCGAAACTCACCTGAGCCCCAGGGGACCCAGTCCAATCATACTAATAGGTTCAAATACATTATCTAAGCTTATCCAAAGGCTTAAAATACATAATTAATATCAAAACCTAGAATCATCGATCAAGATCAATCTCTTAAATTTATAAACTTCCAACTTCAAATCAAGCGTCTGATTCAAGCCTAACTAATTCGGAATGAACTCGAACTTTGCACACAAGTCCCAAATAACGAAATGGACCTATTACTATTCGCGGAATAACAATCCAATCCTAATAGCCCCAAAGCCTCCTGGTCAAACTTGTGGACTCTCCAGTTCTTCAAATTGCCAACTTTCGACAAATAGAGCTAAAACCTTCTAGGAATATCCAAATTCAAATCTGAACTTATGCCCAAGTAAAAAATCATCATATAAACCTATTGAAACTATCAAAATACGAATGCGAGATCATTTATTCAAAAGTCAAATATTGGTCAACTCTTCCAACTTAAAGCTTCCTAATTGAGAATTACTCTACCACATCAACTCCAAACCTCTCGAAAATCAAAACCACCAATACATGTGAGTAATAATGCACCATATAAATCTTCTCAAGGTCTCAGATATTCCAACAAAGTGCTAAAACTACTGGTCAGGTCGTTACAAATTAGCACAATATCATTACCAAATACCATACACCATGGGACTTTATCTCGTATTGCATTGGTTAGCTCATCCATAATTAGGGTAAATAATTAGGACTCAATGAAGATCCCTAGTGTAAATCCACTGCTATGGGAAACTCTGTTGTATCTCCTACTACTATTTTTACACTAGTGACAGCTCTATCATACATGTCCTTTATGATATTTATATATTTAATATAAATTTCTGTCTTCTATATCACCCATCAAAAGACTATCCATGATACTCTATCATATGCGTTCAAAACCCCCAATTTCTCTGTTAGATTCATCACTTAAATGCCAAAATCAAAGATGGAATCATGTAAAATAATCAGATCCAAGTCAAAAATACTTACCCCAATCCAAATCGTGAAAATTTCCTCCAAGATCGCCCAAATCCGAGCTCTATAACTCAAATTGTGATAAAATAACCAAAACTTTCGAAATAGAGTACTTATAACACTGCTCCAAGTAAACACTTCGTGATCGCGCAGACCAGCTTCGTGATCGCGAAGCACAACTTCATTGCCCACATAAATACACTTCGTGTTCGCGGCCCTATAATCGCGAACGCGATTCCCAAAGAGGCACAACCTTCGCGAACGAGGCCTCACCCTCGCAAATGCAAAGGCTACACCACCAGCCCCCAGTTCTGAAACTCGAACACGACCTACTAATGCGATCGCTATGCAATCAACCACTCAAAGCTCCACGAACACGATCGCACTCTCCCTCTCACTATCGCGAAGAAGGCATACAGCACTAATAATCTGAGAAAAACAAGCAATGCAATTATGGAAGAAAATGGTCTGAAACCACCCCAAAACTCATCCGAGCCCTTCGGAAGCCCGTCTGATCTTACAAACAAGTTTCAAAATATAAAACGGACCTACTCGAGACCTCAAATCACACATAATAACATTAAAACATCGAATCGCACTACAATTCAAGTTTAATAAACTTTTTAAAATTTCTAAATTTCAAACTTACACCGAACAAGTCTAAACAACTCTGAATCACCTCAAATTTTGCACATAAGTTCCAAATGACACAACAAACCTATTTCAACTTCCAGAACAATAATCTGAGCCCGATAACATCTAAGTCAACTCCTGGTCAAACTTATGAACTTTCAAAACCTTCAACCAACTTTCACTAATTAGAGCCAAAACCTTCTAAAAATATCTAAATGCAAATTGGGGCATACACCCATGTACAAAATCACCATACGAACCTAACAGAACCATAAAAACTCCGATCCGAAGTCAAATATACAAAAATCAAACTTGGTCAACTCTTCTAACTCAAAGCTTCTAAAATAAGAATTATTCTTCCAAATCAATCTTGAACCACTCAAAAACCAAAACTGACTTCACATGCAAGTCATAATGCACCATATGAAGTTACCCGTGACCTCAAACCACCAAATTAAATGCAAATTCTCAAAACGACCGGTCGGGTCTTTACACTTGACATGGCACAACTTCAACTTTCAGATGATATGCCCTTGATATGAGGGTGTAGAGGTCGAGAATTATGATATAAAGTTAGTACACTACTAGAAAACAGAGCTACGACAACGGTTCTAAGACAGTTGCCATCGATAGTCAAACCGTTGCAACAGACGTATTGCAACGGTTTTTGAGACTTTCCACCAGGTCGCATGCTAATAGAGCTGTTGCAACGGTTTCTAGCAACGGTTGCACAACCGTTCCAATAAGTTTGTTATTGCAACGGTTTTCAATGCGTCGACATAGGACATTCTATTGCAACGGTTATACAGTCAAATAGAACGGTTCAAAATCGTTGCGATATCATTCTATGCAATGATAAGTGAGGCTATTGCAACGGTTAATAAGAGCTATGGTACCATTATTAAGAGCTATTGCAACGGTTACTAGGAGCTTTTGCAACGGTTATTAGGAGCTATTGCAACAGTTATTAGGAGCTATTGCAACCGTATATAATAAAATATAATATCTTAAAACTAATATAAATCACAAAGGAAATACTCACCAACAAAATTGGAATCCAACATATTCAACTATTATTATTATTCATATATAAAAGCAAAATACATAATATTGTTAGACAATTCAAGAGTTAATACATAAGATTGCAAAATAATTTAAAACACAAGATTCTAGAACATCTTAAAGTCTATAAGCAATCAACCAATACTCTTCAGTAAGGTCTTCACCGCATTCATCTACCCTTGTTCATTTGCTTCACCTATAAAACCATCAAAAATCCAATCACTACTAGATTTGGTTACATACAATTAATTAAAAAATAAAAGGCAGAAAATAAACTTAGTTGAATGCTAAAATATAAATAGTGAGGTCCAGGATAAGCATTGCTCTTGTGGAATAGGGTAGAGTTTCAAACTGAACCAAGCAATATTTCTTCTGGGCAATAAAAGAGTTATTTATTGGAAGTATGCTAAAGTCCTTTTCTTCAATTACCTGGAATCCAGAAAAAAAAATTATCACATGGAATGATGGACAGAGGTATAAACCACCAAAGCATAAATAATATACCATAGATGATCTACTGCTTCCCTTTCTGTTGCAAGATGCTGGTGAATTTCTACAAACAACATAGTCCTACAACTTATAGTCTTATACTATGGCCCATCACCCCGTTGACCAATTCATCCCATAAACAATTAAACTACTATATTGAGAAATAGAGATAAGTTGATTGGAACACCTCTCAGGAGGAAGCTTCTTGTTAGTACAGTACTTTTTCACCTGTAACTATTCAAAGTTTTTTTACCTGTAATTATTCAAAGTTTTTTCACCTGAAGAAATTAACAAGAAGCTCTATTTCTCAATATACTTTACTGTTTGATCCGAAACGTCATGGTCTAAATGTTAAACTACCAACAATCAAAAGTGAAACGTTGACAGAGTTGCATACCCAACTAAAAGTGTAAGAACTCCAAACTCATATATGAAAAACAAAACTTACCACAACAACAATTACATTCAAGTTTCAGTAAATTCTTTACGACGTTGTTTTGTTTTCAAGTTATAGTACCAAACTAAAATTATACATCACATATAAAGCTACTAATGAACTGATATATAACTATCCGTTGAAAGAGAAGAAACTGATACTAAAAAGGCAAGTACATATATGTGTTGTGTATCAAATTTCTGCAGATTAGAGAAAATATATTGCCAAACATGTTCAAAAACTTAGTGAACAGTAATAGAGTATAGTTGGCAAGAAAAAAGAGACATAGTATATGAATAACAGTAGTTGACGTTTAATTCGACAAACAGAGCCACCAATATCCTTTTCAAAATAAAAAGACAAACTGATAAAAGAGAATATATATATATATATATATATATATATATATATTATATATATAACGAGAAAAAAATATATTACTATTCAAGCATGTCTCTCTTGAATGATACATGTAAACCAAAAGCCAAGAATAATATATCTACTAAGCCATGAACCAAAAGAAAAAATTTATAAAGCTTGGAAATGCACTGTAAGTAATGGGTATACCTTCAAGAAAGCCATTGTATATCACATAAAATAAGTTGTGATAAAGCCAATTGCTAACAATATTTAATACCCGTATATGTTGCTTGAACCTGTGAATTACAAAAGCAAAACAGAACCACAAGATCCACTAAGAAGACATTTTCACATGACATATAGAAAAGAAGCTGACTAAACCCTTGACACTTTACACGTAAAGTTTAGTAGCTTAAAGTGCTTACAGGTATAAGTTTTAGCTTTCAAAATTTTCAATCAATTCACCAAACTGCTTTTTAGTATAATTATCTAGTCATACAAATAATGATCTGAATATATGCCATATTATCAATAAAGAACATTGACAATGTATTAGCTAATTCTTTTACCTAGATAAGATATATTCACATGCAATATGCAATGTATCTAAATTGTAAACGTTTATCATATTACAATCACATTTGAGAAGAAGAAAAAGAATAATATTAGTATTCCTATGTAGTTCAAGCATCGTTGGCTGCATACCAAACTTAAGTTCAATATTATCTAGGCTTGCAGAATGCAATTCTCTACCGTGGCTTTGTCAGGAGGTATGTAATAAAAAATAAGACTGACTGAAGGCAAAAGGACCTCAGAAGTATGAGCTCAGATCGAATATTGTATTTAGATGGTCTCCAAACTTCAAAGAGGAAGATGACTATAGAAAAACTGCAAATACTTTTCACAGCAAGAGTATCGTTTTTCCATTATCACTAATTTTGTACTATAGGCATGGGTTTCTCTGTTTCTTCTACCAAGAATGTCATTTTATGACTCTAACCAGCAGAAATTAAAATTAACCCCAGAAAACCCGACCAAATAGCAACTTTAGGGTTTAAATACTACCCTTTTCCTTGAAAGAATGAAAAAGAAAAAGAAAAAAATTTACTAATAGATCTGAATGTACAAAACTATACATGCGCAACAACAGTATATTCAATTCGAAACTCTAACTACAAACAAATAAATTCAAAACCCTAGCTACAAAAATATACGCACATAAATTATCACCATTCAAGAAATTCGTGAAATACCAGAAAAATGTTGAAAATTGAGAAATTGAGGTCTAGATCTGGATTTTCTTACCTTTGATCATGCAACTATGAATCAAGTTGAAGAGATCGAGACACCGAGTTCAGAGCTCCTTCAGAGATTCGACACGGTTCTTCAAACCTCTGAAGATCAGATTTCAAAGTTTTGATTCTCGGCTCCTCTAAGAGAGTTTGTTGCTCGCAGAAAGATTTCAGAGCCAATGTGTTCGAGAGAGGTGTTCTTCTTTTGACAAAATAACAAAACAAAAGTAGAATATAAAAAGACTTAAAAAGGACTTGGGAAAATAGAAGAGGGAAAGTGGGGAGGGAACTGAAAACCGTCTCTATAGCTAATATTTTTAATGAACCGTTGTTGTAGAGGAATTACAGGAACAATTAAAGTAACTACATCTATTGCAGCGGTTTTTATAACTAATGCAACGGTTGTTGGGATTTTAAGCTTGCGTAGCTTAAAGAGGGTGAATGAGAAATGGAGGAAAAATGAAATATTTGAGTTTCCCTTGGGAAAGAGACATTGTCCCATATCGGAGGAAGAAAAAGCTTTTGATGGGTATATATATAATTGCTCTTCTTCTAGCTCTTAAAGAGTTAAGAAAAAGGCAAGCCTCGCGCCGTCGTCGTCGCTCGCTCGGCTTCGCCTTCGGCTTCGCCTTCGGTTTCGGATTCGGTCAAAGATCGATTGATTGATTACCTATACACTGGTGAGTTAAATCGTTCTATATATTCCAGTGGGCTCGATTTATTCCTATACTGTTTTCTTATTTTCCAGAATCTATTTCGTTAAACAAGTATTACTAACTTTCTGTTTTATTTTTTCAGAAAGTTTAATTGTTTATTACAGCAATACAGAATATTAACAATCTTAAGGAATTTTTTTTTTTTTATATTCTGTATTTTGTTTATGGAGATTAAAACCTGTGTGATTTTCTACTCCTTCTAAATTTTACTATTCTGATTTGAAGATATAAAAACTTCATCAGAGTATTGAAATTCGTAAGACGATTTGAAGAACATAAAAACTTCATCGTTTTTCTGTAAAATAGTATATAAAAACTTCGGTTTTATTTATTATACATACTGTTTTTTTGTTGTTGTTAATAACAGTATTGTGTACTGTTCTGATTTTGCCATTAATTGAACTCTTCTGTTGTTTACAGTGAGAAATGGCAATTGATAACGGAAATTCTACTGCGACTATTGCGGTAATGACGATAGCCTCGTCAAGCCGGACTGCTGTTCCACCGGCAGAGAAACCGGAAAAATTTTCCGGAGCCAACTTCAAAGGATGGCAGCAAAGGGTGTTCTTCTGGCTTACCACACTTGGTATGCAGAAATTCACTAGCGAAGAACCTCCAGTGCCTGCTGCGGACATGCCGGACAACGAGAAATTTATGATTGTTGAGGTGTGGAAGCAGGCAGATTTTCTTTGCAAAGGCTATATCTTAAGCGCTTTAGAGGATGACTTGTACAATGTGTACAGTGCGATGAATACTTCGAAAGAATTATGGGGCGCACTTGAGAAGAAGTACAAGACTGAAGATGCATGCTTGAAGAAGTTCGTGGTTGCCAAGTTTCTAGGCTATAAAATGATAGACAGTAAAACTGTTGGAATCCAAGTTCAGGAGCTTCAACTTATTTTTCATGACTTATTGCTGAAGGTATGGTCGTGAATGAAGCATTTTCAAGTGGCTGCAATGATTGAAAAATTGCCTCCTTCGTAGAGAGATTTCAAGAACTATCTTAAGCACAAGCGCAAAGAAATGAAGTTGGAAGATCTTGTGATTCGTCTCAAGATTGAGGAAGACAACAAAACAGCCGAGAAGAAGTCTCGTGGAAATTCAACGATCATGGGAGCTAATATCGTTGAGGAGACTGCTCCAAAAAGTAAGAAGAGAAAGAGGTCTTCTGGACAGACTAAGGAGCAGAACAAAAAGAAATTCAAGGGCAGCTGCTACAATTGTGGAAAAACCGGTCACAAAGCCCCTGATTGTCGTCTCCCGAAAAAGTATAAGAAGAAGGGACAGGCCAACATAGTGGAGAAGAATTATGACATTGATGATCTGTGTGCAATGCTTTTGGAATGCAGCCTAGTTGGAAATCCGAAGGGTGGTGGATTGACTCTGGAGCCACTCGACATGTTTGTGTTGTCAAGGAAGCATTTGCGACTTACTCTACTGCTGGTCCCGAAGAAGAGCTTTCCATGGGAAATACTGCAACAGCCAAGATTGAAGGTTATGGGAAGATATTCCTGAAGATGACTTCCGGCAAGGTGTTAACGCTCAACAACGTTCTTCATGTTCCTACTATTAGGAAGAATTTAGTTTCTACTTCTTTGCTTGTTAAGAACAGATTCAAATGTGTATTTGTTTCTGATAAAGTTGTTGTAAGCAAGAATGAAATGTATGTTGGAAAGGGCTACCTCACAGAGGGCCTCTTCAAACTAAATATAATGGTTGTTGACAGTATGAATAAAATTGCATCTTCTTCTTATTTATTGGAGTCAAATGATTTATGGCATATTCGTTTAGGACATGTCAATTACAAAACCTTACGGAAGTTAATTAATTTAGAAGTGTTGCCTAAATTCGAGTGTAATAAATCAAAATGTCAAATATGTGTTGAGTCTAAGTTTGTAAAACATCCTTATAAGTCTATTGAAAGGAATTCAAATCCTTTAGACTTAATTCATACTGTCATTTATGATATGAAGTCGACACCATTTCGAGGTGGGAAAAAGTATTTTATTACTTTTATTGACAACTGCACTCGATATTGTTATGTTTATTTGCTTAATAGTAAGGATGAAGCAATTGAAGTATTTAAGCAATACAAGAATGAAGTGGAGAATCAATTGAATAAAAAGATCAAAATGATTAGAAGTGATAGGGGTGGAGAATATGAATTTCCATTTGCAGAAATATGTTCGGAATATGGAATTATCCATCAAACTACTGCACCTTACACACCTCAATCCAATGAAATTGCGGAAAGGAAAAATCGGACATTAAAGGAAATGATGAATTCTTTATTAATAAGTTACGGATTACCGCAGAGTTTATCGGGCGAAGCTATCCTTACAGCTAACCGAATACTCAACAGAGTACCCCACAGAAAAACGCAATCTATTCCATATGAAAAATGGAAAGGAAGAAAACCCAACTTGAAATATTTCAAAGTGTGGGGGTGTCTAGCAAAGGTACAAGTTCCTTTACCTAAAAGGGTTAAAATCGGACCAAAAATTGTTGATTGCGTTTCCATTGGATATGCTACAAACAGTAAAGCATGTCGGTTTTTGGTTCATAAATCTGATAGTCCCGAAATTCACATTAATACGGTAATGGAATCATATAATACTGAATTCTTTGAAAGCATCTATCTGTATAAAACTGAATGTGAGTCATTAAGTGAAAGACCTAAACGACCTCGGGAAGAACCAAAGGAAAATACTCCAAGTATAGAAGATCCAAGGCGTAGCAAACGTCAAAGAACATCTACTTCTTTTGGACCAGATTTTGTGACATTCTTGCTTGAAAATGAGCCTCAAACTTTTAAAGCAGCTATGTCATCTTCTGATTCAGCGTTTTGGAAAGAGGTAGTCAATAGTGAGATTCAATCAATTTTGGATAACCATACATGGGAATTGGTAGATCTTCCTCCAGGAAATAAGCCTTTAGGTTCGAAATGGATCTTTAAACGGAAAGTGAAAGCTGATGGCACTATTGACAAATATAAGGCAAGACTTGTTGTCAAAGGTTATAGACAAAAGGAAGGCCTAAATTACTTTGACACTTACTCGCCAGTAACGAGGATAACATCTATTAGAGTGTTAGTGGCAATAGCGGCCGTGTATGGTCTTGAAATCCATCAAATGGATGTTAAAACAGCTTTCTTAAATGGAGAATTAGAGGAAGAGATTTACATGGAACAACCTGAGGGTTTTGTGGTAACTGGTAAAGAAAAGAAAGTGTGCAAACTTGTTAAGTCACTTTATGGACTTAAACAAGCACCCAAATAATGGCATGCCAAATTTGACCAAACAATGTTGGCAAGTGGGTTTAAAATCAACGAGTGCGACAAATGTGTTTACATTAAAAACACTCCAGGTCATGAAGTTATTGTTTGTTTATATATTGATGACATGTTGATAATGAGCAAAAAAATGGCAGATATAAATTCTACTAAGCGCATGTTGGCTAGCAAATTCGATATGAAAGACTTAGGAGTTACTGATGTGATCTTAGGAATCAGAATTCACAAGACTCCACAAGGTCTAGCATTATCACAGTCTCACTACAATGAAAAGGTACTTGACAAGTTCAAGTATTTGGATTTCAAAATTGCCAAGACTCCAATTGACGTGAGTTATGCACTTCAAAAGAATGAAGGTGAAAGTGACTCACAATTGGATTATGCAAGAGTATTGGGAAGTTTGATGTATATCATGAATTGTACACGACCAGATATAGCATGTGCTATTAGTAAACTGAGTTGGTTTACAAGTAATCCCAATCACATACATTAGATGGCAATGAAACGAGATTTGGGATATCTCAAACATACCCAAAATTACGCTTTGCATTATAACAAATATCCCTCCGTGATCGAGGGATATAGTGATACAAATTGGATCACTGGATCATCTGAAGTTAAATCCACGAGTGGATATGTTTTCACAATTGGGGGTGGAGCAGTGTCTTGAAAATCATCCAAACAAACGTGCATCGCCCGTTCTACAATGGAATCTGAATTCATAGCTTTAGATAAGGCCGGTGAAGAAGCTGAATGGCTCCGTAATTTCTTGGAAGATATTCCATTTTGGCCCAAACCTTTGGTACCTATTTGTATACATTGTGATAGTCAAGCGGCAATAGGCAGGGCAGGGAGCGTTATGTATAATGGAAAATCTCGTCATATACGACGGAGACACAATACCGTTAGACAACTACTCTCTAGTGGTGTTATCACAATTGACTACATAAAGTCAAGAGATAACGTATCGGATCCACTTACAAAAGGCCTATCTAGAGAGGCAGTTGAAAGATCATCAAAGGGAATGGGGTTAAGGTCTAGGACAAGTCATCATGACAGTAACTCTACCTAGCAGACTGGAGATCCCACGAGCTAGGTTCAAAGAGATCAAACAAAGTTATGAATGACGGTTCAACATTGTCAAATAACTCAACCCATTCTCGTGATGAAGACAATGTTCAGAAATCGAGGTAAAGCATTAAGGCTTTTTGATGAGTCAACAAAGCTTAAAGGTTTTTTAATGATTTGCTAAGTCTGGCAGGATATGACCAGATAGTGTGTCTATAGGATTACACGTTTAGAAATCACCTATGTGAGTGTGAAGTGTAAGCCGCTTCAAGGGAAATGAAAGTAAAGGCCCATTCTCTAAGCACTCATGAAACCAGGCAGTGTTCATGACTGAAACGAACACAACCGTAAGAACCATAGATGGTTAAGGATTGATTGTGTGACTTATGTTGTCTAGGTATACAACAAAGCTCGACGGTTCAAAGATATCAAATTTACCGATTGACCGAGTATATCCGATATAAGTTCACTACGGAAAGTTCAAAGGGAAACCTACTTATCCAGATGCAATTAATTCTTGCATGTAAAACACACACGCGTCCGTGCATTCCTTTATTTTATAGCCATTCCCCATTCATGTGGGGGATTGTTGGGATTTTAAGCTTGTGTAGTTTAAAGAGGGTGAATGAGAAATGGAGGAAAAATGAAATATTTGAGTTTTTCTTGGGAAAGGGACATTGTCCCATATCGGAGGAAGAAAAGGCTTTTGATGGGTATATATATAATTGCTCTTCTTCTAGCTCTTAAAGAGTTAATAAAAAGGCAAGCCTCGCGCCGTTATCGTCGTCGCTCGCTCGGCTCGGCTTTGACTACGGCTACAGCTACGGCTACGGCTACAGCTTCGGCTTCGGCTTCGGACTCGGATTCGGATTTGGATTTGGATTTGAATTTGGTCAAAGATCGATTGATTGATTAATCTTTTTGGACAAAATTCTTTTCAATTATTTAATTAATTAATTAAATAATTAACGA
The DNA here is from genome assembly GCF_000390325.3 of Nicotiana tomentosiformis. Classification (NCBI taxonomy): domain Eukaryota; kingdom Viridiplantae; phylum Streptophyta; class Magnoliopsida; order Solanales; family Solanaceae; genus Nicotiana; species Nicotiana tomentosiformis. The sequence continues at coordinate 54,337,167 of NC_090819.1, forward strand.
ATCCGGAATAACCCATGACCCGCGACCCGGTTCGGTCAGACCCGTTTTCTTTTTCGGATTATTTTAAATATATTTTTTTCGTAATATTTCAAACACCCCTTTTCAACAGCCATGGCTGTTTCTGAAAGGTTACAAACCTTTTCAGAAACATTGCCATCAACTCTATAAATAGAGTTTGAATCCCAGAATCTTTCCTTACAAAATTTTCTGAGCTTCTTCTTCTTCTTCTTCTGTACAATATTTTCCAGTGTGTTTTACGACCATTGAGTGGTTCACAGTTCATCAGAGTTTTGGTACCTATACACTGGTGAGTTAAATCGTTCTATCCTGGGAGGATATATTCCACCACCTCGGGTACTTGAGGGGAATAATTTTCTTAAGGGTACACTGTGTATTCAGTGGGCTCGATTTATTCCTATACTGTTTTCTTGTTTTCCAGAATCTATTTCGTTAAATAAGTATTACTAACTTTCTGTTTTATTTTTTCAGAAAGTTTAATTATTTATTACAGCAATACAGAATATTAACAACGATTTCATTGCGAAAGTGTTCTGATAGGATCAGGATACTTTTGCAACAGTTCAAACCGTTGCAATAGACAATCTATTGCAACGGTTGTACAACTATTGCACAAAAAACTGTTGCCATAGGTCCAATTTCCAATAGTGCTAGGTAGTCAAGTGTGTCTTCTGTATATATCAATAGCATTAGTATTATTCTCTTATTTTCTTATTCACTGATTTACCACTATCTGTTATTCCTCTCGTCTTTGACTATCTTATCATCTTGTTTGTTGTTGTTACTGCTTGTGTTATTGCTTCCTTTTGCATCTTTTCTTGCGTCGAGGTTCAATCGAACATAACCTCTCTACCTTGACAAGTTAGAGGTAAGATCCGCATGCTTATTATCCTGTCCATATCCCACTTATGAAATTTCACTAGATTTGTTGTTGTTGTTATTGTTGTTGTTATTTAATTTGTGCTAAATTGACATATAGACAAACATATCGATGAGTGCCAAGCCAACTAGTTAGTGTTTCATGAAAATAGAAAAGGATAAACCAGTCTGGATAAATTTAGGGAAATTTGCACTTTTTAATTGTTCAAAATTTTTAGGTTTGATCCATATAATATTTTACTAAGCATATTTACTCCTCGATTAATTGAAATGTGCACTTATGATTCATCTGCACTATTGAAATGTGCCCGTGAATCTTTACAATTTTACTGGATATAACCATTGTCCTCTTTAATTATTCATGTGTTACGTTAAGTTTGTACTATAGTATAAAAATCATAGAGCACTATAGACTTTGGCTCAAATTTACTCCCTGTTAGAAGTTGACTATAAATTAAGTACACTCGACTTTGCTTTTTTGTATCATATTTGTCTTCTTTTTCCAGCTCAGCAAATGGAATCTTCGTTAATCATCTCTATTATCAACGTAAATCGACATGTTTAAGGCACAAATATATTAAGAGCGACGTCAATGGGTATGTAAAAAATATATAACATAAAAGAAGAATAAAAGAAAAACACACAATAAAGAGAAAAGTTATAAAGGAAGTAAAAAGAAAATAAAAGAATATTCCATTTCCTCTCTTTAAAAGAAAAGATCGGCAGGTGAACCTATTATCCATCAAGTCCTCGAATCGTACGCTATAAGCCTCCGAGATTTCTAGATTACAAAAAAAAAAATTTAAACGAAATACACACACCACTCTTCATATGTGTTCAAATAATTTTTTATTAAGATTACGGAAGAAAGTATTTAAAAGTCGAAATTAAAAGAAAAAAATATTTGAAAGTTTAAATTTTCGTTATAAAAAGAAGTGATAAAGATTCAAGAGCAAAAAGGTGATTGAATTAGACATACAACCTATCTTTTCATTTTATTGCATAAAAAAGATCTCTTGAAATCATTAAATTTTCTCTATCACTGTCATTACAACTGTAACGACCCGATCAGTTATTTTTTGTTATAGCGCCCCGTTTTCTCTTTTGATGATTCACACATGTGTAATTATGGTTTTATGACTTGCAGGATTGATTGATTTCGTTGCGGAAAAGTTTCGGGTTGATTTAGACCCTTTGGTTCTTGGTTTGGAAGCCTAAGTTAGAAATGTTGAGCAAACTTTGACTTTTTTAAAAACGACCCCGGAACGGTATTTTGATGGCTCTAATAGCTTCGTATCATAATTTTGGACTTGGGCGTATGCCCAAAATCGAATTCAGAAGTCCGTAGGTTGATTTGAGTTATTTTGCCGAAAATTAACAATTTAAGGCTTAGAAGTTTAACTGTAAGTTGACTTTTGGCTATCGGGTTCAAAATTTAGTTTAGGACTTGGAATAGGTCCTTTATGCTATTTAGAACTTGTCTGTAAAATTTGGTATTATTTGGAGTTGATTTGATAGGATTCAGACGCTTAGTTGCAATTCTAGAAGTTCTTGAACCTTACTTTAAAATTCATGCATTTTGGTGTCCGATTTGTAGTTCTATATGTTATTTTTATATTTTACTTGCGTGACCGAGTTCGTATAATATTTTTAAACTTGTGTGGATGTTTGGTTTGGAGCCCTGAGGGCTCAGATGAGTTTCAGACGTGATTCGGAATGTTTTGGAGTGAAAACAGAAAATCTAGTGTGTTGGTGCTCTGATGTCGCAATTGCGAGCACCAGCTTCGTAATTGCGAACATGGCATGGGAGGGTAAGGTATCGCAAATGTGATGCCTAGTTTGCATTCGCGATATATGGGTATGGGTAGGAAACTTTGCATTTGCAATGAAACTGTCGCATTTGCGAAGGGAATATGGTCCGCATTTGCAAACCCACAGTCGCATTTGCGAGGTTCCCCTTGAGTTTGTCAGTGCTGCAATTGCGAGAAATTCTTTGCAATTGCAAGGATTTGCAATTACGAACCCAGTGTCACAATTGTGATATCCGCAACTGACCCAAAAAATAGAAAAGTCGGGATTTAGATCTCATTTCTCATATATTAGAACCCTAGGCTTGGTAGGAGGCGATTTGGAGAGGGATTTTCATCTACAAATATTGGGTAAGTGATTCTAATAAATTTTCAACTATATTTCATGATTATATCTTAGATTTAACATCAAATTTATGTGAATCAAAGTGAAAAATTGAGAAATTTTGTCAAGTTTTTAAAAAAATGAAGAATTGAGTTTTGAGAGTTGATTTGGACTCGGATTTAAAAACAAAATACATATATTGACTCGTGGGGTTAAGGGTAGTCGGAATCTACCCTTGCAAAAAAAGATCTATAGAAGCATAGCATGGGTATACCACAACGGTATCCAGTAAGCTTCAAGCCTAACCTCGGTAGAGTAGTGACGAGGTCAGGTCAAGACCCTACTGGAATAAATAAGAAAACTGAACAGGTATATGACAGTATGATAATGAAAAATAATGGAAATGATACAATGAAGAAATATAACAAGAATAGCTACACTGAACTAAGGCAATTAAGACATCACAGAAGGAAACAAAGAATAAAATTCCAAGGAAACAATGCAACAAAACACAAGTGATGTAATCGAAAGGTATCAACAAGAATCACTATTGAGGTACCGCCTCGTAGTCTCATTTCACAAATCAAATCACAATCATTCCTTATATCACTGCGGGAGCCTTGCATTTAGTTTTAAAAATTATTTTTCCGAAATAGCTACCCACATTTTAGCCCACTTATCACACCGCGTGGCTTCAAGTAGTTCCCTTACTAACAACACGCGTATCAAGCCCACCTTATCTCACCACATGCGTTTCAACCCCAATCCTTATACCATCGCATGCGTATCAATATCACAACATATCACAAATCGCACCTCAAGTGCCCAATATCACAACTTGCCAAAGAAGTCAACAATAATAATGTTTCCGCAATAAATAGCCCATGGCTCAACCACAATATGTACAAGAGTCTCAACAATAGCAACAGAAAGTGAATAGCTCAACAAGAATGGTATTTTAACAAATTTACAACTTTGTCTTAATGTGAATCATGGCCTTTATAACTTCAACACCAAATTCAACACTAAGATATTTCAAGAAATAACAACTTCAAGTAAATGAACTCAACGGTTAAATAATGAATAAGGAATTGAGAAAACAATAACTTTAACTAAAAATGTAAGACAATTAGCAAATAAGAGATAAGACAAGTATTAACGATGTCAAGTAAAGCATGTGAAGATAGACTAATGATGATAAATATAACATGTTATGGCAACTCAATTAAGGTCATGGAAAGAATCTTCATAACTAAAACCGGTACCATATTTAGCCCGTGTACACACTTGTCACCTTGCGTACACGGCTTTCACATATCACAATTAACACAAAACAACACCAATTCTAAGGGGTAATCCCCCACACAAAGTTAGGCAAGACACTTACCTCAAAACATACTAACTCAATCCACTACTAAGCCTTTTCCGTGATTATCCAACTCCAAACGGCTCGAATCTAGCCAAAAAAACTTCATACCATAAATACAAACTATAGAAAGCTATTCCGAACAACAAAGTTACAATCTTTAGAAAGAAACAAAAAGTTAACTCAAAATGTTAATCTCGAGTCCGCGTCTCAGAACCTGACCAAACATACAAAATTCGAATACCCATTCGATAACGAGTCCAGCCATACAAGAATTACTCAAATTCGACTTCAAACCGCCTTTCAACTCCCCAAAATTTGGTCTAAGAAGTTTCACAATTTTCCCCCAAATTTTTCAACTCAAAGCACTAATTAAATGATAAAATTTAATGATGGATTAATGTATAATAGCCAAATCCGAGTTAGAATAACATACCCTGATGATTTTCTTGAAAATCCCTCGAAATATCGCCAAGAACCGAGTGTCACGACCCAAACCGATGGGCCGCGACGGGCACCCGGTACCTTACTCAACAGAGTACCAATGTAATGTATCTTTCGTATCATACTATCATAGATAAATGAGCTGGAGAGGCTATCGTGAGATAAGTAGAATAAACCTGAGAGAATACTTGACATAGAACGACCCAACCTGATATAGAAACTTACATAAGTGACATACAGGCCTATAAGGCCAACATGATCATTTGTAAACTAAAAATATTTGCCGATAAGGCCATACAAGTATCCGTATATATGACATATGTTTACAAGCCTCTAAGAGTACATAAGTATCATAAAGGTCGGGACTGGGCCCCGCAATACCAATCAATACATGTCCTAATTATACTGACCCAATAAGAAACTCCAGAGCAAATGGAGCGCACCAACACCTTCCGCTGAGCTGATAGCCTACTTGGAAGACTCTCAACCTGTCTATCGGGACCTACGGGCATGAAACGCAGTGTCCCCAGGCAAAAAGGATATCAGTACAAATAATGTACCGAGTATGTAAGGAATGAAAATCAGTAAACAATAGACATGAGAGAAACATGGAGTAAAAGACTCAACATGTAAGTCTGAATAACTTTATGAATCATTAATATTTATAATGCCATGCATATGCATATAAATATCATACCGTGTATAGGTATATGCATACATAACATCATCAAGCCTCTGAGGGCATCCCATCATATCATCTCGGCCATTGTGGGCAAAATCATCAACGTATACCAGCTGATCAGGTGGTGGTGCGTATATAACGCCGTAACCCTTTCCCATATCCATATACACATACTATACGCGTATATAATGCCATCTGGTCATGGGTCAATGCACATGTATAAATGCATGAAATGCATAAGAAGTGCGTCAATAAGATTTCTCAAAATGTCATAAGACCATTATGCCTTTGATTAAAATCATGAAATAAACTTTATCAACTTACGTATTTTTTGAGACCCATGAACAGATGATGGAATAATAGGACACATGGAGAATCAATAACATTGGCACTTCTAGTACTTCTATGCATAGAGTCATTTATGAAAGTTGTGCATTTGCTCTTTTCGTTTGTATCATATGGATCATGCCAAAAGGAAAGAAGGGATAGCCTTAACATACCTGAGCCAGTTCTCTGGATAATCCCTCTAACACACGATAATTGCGACAAATCACGTAACGGCGGATCGAAGTAGGGAAAAATCCGTATGATATACTTGAGAAAGATTGCACCGTACTCCCTTAAAATTTACAATTTTCGTTGCACCTTGTAGGAGTTCATAGGAATTCCTTTGAGAATTTCCATCCGTTCTAGCAAGCTTTTCATAAGAATTCCTTTGAGAATTTTCATCCGTTCTAGCAAGCTTGTCATAAGAATTCCTTTGAAAATTTCCATCCGTTCTAGCAAGCTTTTCATAAGAATTTCTGTGAAAATTTCCATCCGTTCTAGCAAGCTTTTCATAAGAATTTCTTTGAAAATTTCCATCTGTTTTAGCAAGCTTTTCATAAGAATTCCTTTGAGAATTTCCATCTGTTCTAGCAAGCTTATGTATGTCCCTCCTAAATTATGTATAATAACCTCTTATATTTGAGGTTTGTAGGCCCCCACTTTTCGGGATGACTTAGCCAAAAATCTTTCTAAATATGCCACATAGTATGCAACTAAAGAGTCACTTTATCTCCCAATTTGACTTGCTGCCATGTTGGGCCCTTTAGGCTTCATCCTCAATTCTGCGGTCCATTATGCGACCGCAGAATCACTCTACGGACCGCATAATGGCCGTAGAGTGAGACAGTTAATTGGGTCAGTTGGAAGCAATTATGCGGTCGACTATGCGGCCGAATAAATGTTATGCGGTGCATTATGCGATCGCATAACAGTTATGCGGACCGCATAGTGATCGCATACACAGATAACTTTTTTGATCATTTTGGACACCAATTATGCGAGTGATATGCGGTCCACATAACTATTATGCGGTCATATATGCGAGAAATTGATATTGAGAGAAATGTCAAGTGATCGGACTCCGTGTTAAAGACGGTGGTATTGATATTGAGAGAAATTGTGGTTGATGTCTCTAATGAGATAGCCTAGCCGAAGAATTTCTACAATCCTCAAACACAAAAGCCTAGTCCGGCACCATGAAACATTATTTTCTTTGCTAATTTTACCGGGCTTTACACTTAAGTTCTTCAAAATTTTCCGGGGTGTTACAAATTCACTGTTAATTTTTGGAAAAACATTTCAGCAAGGTTTGGGTACTCAGGTGAATCTTAGTACAGCCTTTTACTTGTAGACTGACGGACAGGCAGAGCGGACTATTCAGACGCTTGAGGATATGTTGCACGCTTGTGTTCTAGACTTCAAAGGTAGCTGGGATGATCATTTACCACTCATAGAATTTGCATATAACAATAGCTATCATGCTAGAATTCAAATGGCACCGTTCAAGGCTTTATATGGTAGAAGATGTAGATCTCCCATTGGGTGGTTCAAAATTGGGGGAGCAGATTTGATAGGGCTAGACCTTGGGCATCAGGCTATGCAAAAAGTTAAAATTATTAAGGAGCAGTTGAAGACTGCTCAGTGTCGTCAGAAATCCTATTCGGATGTTCGTCGTAGGGATTTGGAGTTCCAAGAAGATGATTGGGTATTCTTGAAAGTTTTCCCCATGAAGGGTGTAATGCGATTTGGTAAGAAAGGAAAATTGAGTCCGAGGTATGTCGGACCGTACAAAATCATTCAAAGGATCGGTGAGGTGGCATACAAACTTGAATTACCACCTGAGATGTCATTAGTACACCCGGTGTTTCATGTGTCTATGTTGAAGAAAGTAGTTGGAGATCCGACACTCATTGTTCTGATTGAGACTATTGAGGTAAATGAGAAATTGACTTATGAAGAAATTCCAGTTGCCATTCTTGATAGGCAAGTCCGAAAATTGAGAAATAAAGAAATTATCTCCGTGAAAGTTCGAGCATTGTTCAACCAAAAAATTTCTTGGTTGAACAATGCATAGGAAAGTAAAAGAAAATTTTTGGCGGAAAAGTGTATTTCTGCGGTCCATTATTCGACCGCAGAATCACTCTGCGGATCGCATATTGGCCACAGAGTGACACAGTTAATTGGGTCAGTTGGAAGCAATTATGCGGTCAACTATGCGACCACATAAATGTTATGCGGTGCATTATGTGATCGCATAACAGTTATGCGGACCGCATACACAGACAACTTTTTTGATCATTTTATCAGCAATTATGCGACCGATATGTGGCCCGCATATCCATTATGCGACCGCAGAACTGTTCCGGAGCTCCATTTTTGGGTTTTTAAAACCCGACCCTATTTCATCAAATACACTCTTTGGGCCATTTTTGAGCCATAATCTGATATTTTAGAGTGAGAGGGAGTGCCCTAGAGTGAGAAGGTGTTCTTCAATAATTTTTCTTCAATTCTTGCTCAAGTTTTGGAAGATTAAGAAGGGGAGCTCACTAGGTCTTCATCCTAGAGGTAAGATTCTACACCCTAAACCCTAATTTCGAAATCTTCTGAAAATGGGTAACTAGCAAGGTAATTTTTGGGCATGAGAGTTGTTTATTTTACATGCATGTGTTATCAAAGGGTGTAGGAAGATTGTTGAGCAAAAAATGGTAAAGATTGGGTTGTGGGATGATGGAATCCTTCATAAAAAGGACATTGAAGCCTTATGCATACCTTGTGTTTGATAAAATGCTCAAGTGAGCTAGAACCATGATCATCTTCCAAATTTTGATTAAATTTGTTATATTTCTATAATAGATTGAAGTTGCTAAGAATTTCGGAATGTTTTAGAGTTTAAGGAAGCTCAAGTGAGGTATGTTGGCTAAACTCTTCTCTTAGAATTGAATCCCACGATATTCATGTAAATTATGTAAGTCCCGAGTGATTTATTATGAAACTGGTTGTTCCGAGTAAGATTGGGTTGAAAGACATATGTTCAACAAGCATCCCAAATGCTTTATTCATGTTATGTTACCAGTTGAGGATGTGTTAAAATATGGTCTGTGCATTAATAATATTTTGACTTTAAGTCAAGTTCAAATGAAGGCTATTATGCCAAATTTTATGAAATATCTCTATGTGCCTTAGACTCTAAATTGCTCACATGTGTACCACACACGTTGATTTGAATTGTATTTGTTGTTGCTGATTATGATGATATTTGAAATCGAAAAGGTGAGCGTGAAATATTAATTATGGCCAGCGTGCCAAGAATGATTTTATAATTATGGCCATTAGTGCCAATGAAATGAAAAGATGTGAAAGTAATATGAAATGGGATGATTGATATAAAAAGGTTAAAGTCTCAAATAAGGCAGCCTAGCCGGTTGGGTCGTGATCCGACACCATGGCGCACACATGGTGGTAATTGTGCTGGAAATTGTAATCGATATGGTAATTGTGGTTGATGTCTCTAATAAGATAGCCTAGCCGATCGGGTCGTGATCGGACTCCGTGCTAAGAGTACGGTGGTACTGGTTTTGTGAATAATGGTATTGTGAATAATAGTATTGTGGACAATGGTATATTGATACTAAAAATCTCCCAATATGAGATATGAAAATTAATTTGAACACCGTCTTAATCCTAAATTGAGGTTTGATGTTAATTAAGGCTTTCATTGATATTATGATAATCTTGTTTGTATTATTTGTCATTCTATTGAGAGACTCTTTAGTTATACATACTAGTGCTATTCGACGGTACTAACGTCCCTTTTGCCGGGGGCGCTGCATCTTTAAATGGATGCAGGTGGTTCCACAGCAGGAGATATTGATCAGTGATAGCAGTACACCTTCTTCCCAGTTGACTTGGTGAGCCTCACTTCATTCCGGGGTCATGTATCTTTTGTACTTTGTGTATTCGGTTTGAGGTATAGCCGGGGACTTGTTGCTGGCATTATCATTGTACTCTTCTTTATCTATAGAGGCTCCGTAGACATAGTGTGGGTTGTGTATTGGTGCTGGGGAAAGACAAGCTATGTTATGTTGTAGTTGTATTACTTGTCCATTTGAGACTTTAAAAATGATGAAACTATTGGAAATGAATTGGTATTGTAGACATGAACACATTTTCGTCTAATTAATGATAATATGTATTATCTCTATTTGTGGATGAGTTTGGGTAGAATGAAATCTAACAGGCTTGCTCGGTCGGATTCATTCGGTTGAGCACCGGTCGCGCTCCTCGGTTTTGGGGCGTGACATCTATGGTTGTATGATTGTCAACATATATGCTACATGGGTAATACTCCGAAATCTTAAGTGTGTTCATAACGTAACTAACTCTGGATCATTGACCGAATAATTTCTTTCGTTCCTTCTCAGCTTTCTTTAAAGTAAGCTATTACTTTTCCTGGTCTTTCTGCCCCGTTGTTGCATGCATACTTAGCTTATCTTAGTTCCCACGCATGCCGGAATATTCGTGCAACTCATGTGATCTCGAATATTACTTTTGATTTTACTTTCCGTTCATTAGCCACGGTAGGTGCCACTTTCTTATGGAGTGCATACATTGTTGTTGTGAGACTGTTGTTACAAGACCATTTACTCTTTAGGTCACTGTGCATAGGTTGAAGCCTTCTTTCTTATTTCCTTAGCTAGTCTTTCATTGTAGTACTTAGGGAGGATCTTCTGACTCTTGTAAAGTTGCGAGCTTAATACATCGTATACTCGACGATATTTTTGATGTCCTTCCTCGCCTATAATTATCCGTAGTTACTTACCTCGACGCCCTTGTGATTGTTGGGTTGCTTCTGAACTGATGTTTTGACTGTCTTCCTAGTGGCACTCTCTTTTATTTTCGTAACCCTCATACGGTACCTTTGACTATCCCAACTCCTATCTGAATATTTCTCAAGTATTACAATGTCGTAACTGCGAGACTGAATTCACTATATTTATCTTGCACGATCTGTTGATTTATCTGTATCCTCTTGTCTAGCCATAAGTAGGCTCTTCCTGAATCAACTGCTAACTATTCGTTAGCCCATTCTCATATCAATATTCCGCGTAAACTTTCTTGGGCTATTTCCTTTGTCTTAACTTACGTCTCGCACTGGCTTCTTATTTATTAATAACATTTCAGGCAGGAACCCTTACATCCCCTCCTTGACGTCGTGTTTGCATAATATTCTGTAATCGTAGCATATTTGTAGGATTTGAATAAGTGCAATCTCATCCCTTTTCTCATTTTTATCGCATTCTCCCTTTACCATTCAATAGTGACTAAAACCACTTAATTCTAACTTGATGCCACATCACTCCATATTCCCTCCTTTAGGGGAGTACTAAGATTTAGTGCTGCGACGATCTACCTATAGATGTTTTAGCTCTTCATCTTTGGCATCTTTTCACATCATCGATAACCCTTACTCGCCTTGCGGTAATCCTTCTGTACCAAGGATAACAAAATTCCTGACTCACGAGGGTGACACTTAGTGTAACTGGCACATACAGTCCCTTAAGCTTAACTTTGCTCACATTGCTTGCTTTAGGAAAGCGTCTTCCTGAATGACCATTCTCTATATTTCTCATGAATCTTCTTCTGTTGTCCATTCTATTATCGCCGGAACGCAAATCTGAAATTCTCATTATGCCGACCATTATCAAACCACTCAGTTCCTAATTCATGTTTAGTTTATCTTGTTCACCAATCCATACTGATTTCTATTACTCTGGGATCTAACTTTTCCTTCTGGTAATCACGTTAGAGTCACGAACTTATTTCTCGAAATGAGGATGTGACTTTCTGACCTATACAATTTTGTTGCCTCAAGGCCTGTCACCTCTCGTCTTTTCCTTCACTTGACTATAGATTCTGTAATACTGTCATTTTTTTCTACCGTTGTCATCCATTTATCACATCTTACTAGTAATGCTTCATTAACTCTCTTCTTATTTCCCTGCTAACATGTCTGTCTATCACTTTATTCTGAAAACTTCAACAAGACATTCTTTTGCTTTTAGCTCCCTTGCTCCATCCACTGGCTCTTCGGGTTGCCCAACATTCTCGCTCTACTAGGGATGGGAGCCACACTAAGGTAATATTTATCCCTTCCAGGATTCCGGTGCCTATCTTTGTAGTACCCATATCTAGATGTACTATTTTAGAGTGCACCATCTGGGTGTCTCACAAGGAGATCTATTAGCATATTTGCAATATCCTTCGGAAATGTCAACTAATGCTAACAATCCATCCACAATTTTGGGTTACTCTAACCCCAGCCGGATCCTAATATCCCGTCTTTCTCTTAAACCATATCTGTTAGCTCCCATAGGGCATAACTTAGATTGTTGTGGCCAATTGTACATACCTCTGTTACTGTTGAAGGTAACTCAAAATACTTATATCTCTCTTCCGGAATGGTAAATACTGATAATCTTCATTAACTGGGCGCCTCGTACCCTTCTCTACCTTGCTTCTTTTACTTGTTGAAACTTACACCTTCTGATTATCTCATTTCTTTTCACCATATAGGTAGATATTCTTACCTTAAGACTCCTTATCAAGAAGCTTACACACATGTTCTACTGAAAACTTCACATTTACTCATCATAAGCATGATGCAAAAATCGAGTTCCTCTGACTTAACTCTTCCACAACTATATCTCTTACCAACCGTCTTTCTGGATGTAGGTATCCTTGTATTACGAATAAGATAGAGTTTAAGAGTTTGAATTCTCATAACTGAGCTCTACCACACGATCTAGAGTAAAAAAAAAAGAGTGACAGTGTTAAATGCCATGCAACCTCCTGCTTATAAGTGTAGTGCACAACACACCCATAAACAAGACTCTACTAGACACGACTTGTAGACTCCCTAGGACAGAACTGCTCTGATACCACTTTTGTCACTACCCAAACCGATGGGCTGCGACGGGCACCCGGTACCTTACTCAACCGAGTACCAACGTGACATATCTTTCGTATCATACTATCATAGGTAAATGAGCGGGAGAGGCTGTCGTGAGATAAGTAGAATAAACATGAGAGAATACTTGACATAGAATGACCCAACCTGATATAGAAGCTTACATACGTGACATACGGGCCTATAAGACCAACATGATCATTTGTAAACTCAAAACATAGGCCGGCAAGGCCATACAAGTATCTGTATACACGACATATGTTTACAAGCCTCTAAGAGTACAAAAGTATCATAAAGGTCGGGAATGTGCCCTGCCATACCAATCAATACATGTCCTAATTATACTGATCCAATAAACAACTCCGGAGCAAATGGAGCGCACCAACACCTTCCGCTGAGCTGATAGCCTACTTGGAGGACTCTCAACCTATCTATCGGGACCTGCGGGCATGAAACGCAGCGTCCCCAGGCAAAAGGGACGTAAGTACAAATAATATACCAAGTATGTAAGGAATAAAAATCAGTAAACAATAGACATGAGAGAAATATGGAGTAAAAGACTCAACATATAAGTCTCAATAACTTTATGAATCATTAATATTTATAATGCCATGCATATGCGTATAAATGTCATATCGTGCATAGGTATATGCGGACATAACATCATCAAGTCACTGAGGGCATCCCATCATATCATCTCGACCACTGTGGGCAAAATCATCAACGTATACCAGTTGATCAGGTGGTGGTGAGTATATAACACCGTAACCCTTTCCCGTATCCCATATACATATAATATACGCGTATAAAATGACATCTGGTCATGGGTCAATGTACATGTATAAATACATGATATGCATAAGAAGTGCGTCAATAAGATTTCTCAGAATGTCATAAGACCATTATGCCTTTGATTAATATCATGAAATAAACTTTATCAACTTACGTATTTTCTTAGACCCATGAACAGATGATGGAATAATAGGACACATGGAGAATCAAGACCATAGACACTTCTAGTACTTCTATGAATAGAGTCATTTATGAAAGTTGTGCATTTGCTCATTTCGTTTGTATCGTATGGATCATGCCAAAAGGAAAGAAGGGATAGCCTTAACATACCTGAACCAGTTCTAACACACGACAATTGCGACAAATCACGTAATGACGGATCAAAGTAGGGAAAAATACGTATGATATTCTTGAGAAAGATTACATCGTACTCCCTTAAAATTTACAATTCACGTTGCACCTTGTAGGAGTTCATAGGAATTCCTTTGAGAATTTTCATCCGTTCTAGCAAGCTTTTCATAAGAATTCCTTTGAAAATTTCCATCCGTTCTAGCAAGCTTTTCATAAGAATTCCTTTGAGAATTTTCATCTGTTCTAGCAAGCTTATGTATTTTCCTCTTAAATTATGTATAATAACCTCTTATCTTTGAGGTTTGTGGGCCCCTACTTTTTGGGATGACTTAGCCAATAATCTTTCTAAATATGCCACATAGTATGCAACTAAAGAGTCACTTTATCTCCCAATTTGACTTGCTGCCATTAGACCCTTTAGGCTTCATCCCCAATTTCTTAATTAATTAACTAATCTCCCATCAAAAATTATTAATTACCCAATTATCCATATAATTTAGAATTATCTCAAATTACTTAAAATACTGCTCACACTTTATACATCTTACTATCATGGTCATGTGGTACCTTGTATGTTACTAGTTCATAGATACCGGGTATTACAGCTCGGACCATATTTTATCCTAAATTGACAAACTTCGACGAAACTTGCTTGTTTGAAATAGCATAATACTTATAACCTCAAAAATAATCTCATTTTCGAGCTTTCACCAATTTACATATGGCGTACTTTCACGTACGAAAATATGGGGTGTAATACCGAGCTCTCTAGGTTAAAAAATAAAAAAAATAAAATAAACCCTCGTCTCTAGCCTTTTCTGCCCAGTGATATCCACTTCTGCGGTCAAACTGTCGCACCTGCGACCCCGCACTTGCGGAAAATTCCATCGCAAGTGATGTGCCTACTAAGGCCAGGCACGTCCTTTTCTGCGAGAATAACGCGCATCTGCTGCTGTGGAAGATTGGCGCACCTGCGGAGGGTCTTCGCTTCTGCGACCCCAGGCCTGGCCAACCCTTACCGCTTATGCGTTGCTACCAGCGAGTCCGCACCTGCGTCCATTCCCACCGCAGGTGCGATGACACCAGAGCAGCAGTCCCTCAGCAACCAAGTCCAAACTTAGTCCGATTTCAATTCGGTTCACACCCGGGGCCCCCTGGACCCCGTCCGAATATACCAATAAGTTCCAAAGCACATAACGGACCTACTCCAGGCCAAAAATCAAATCAAACAACATCGATTCTACGAATTGCAACCAATTCAAACCTATTGAAACTATGAATATCCAACTTCCAAAACTAACGTCGAATCATACCAAAACAACTTCGATTGACCTCAAATTTTGCGCAAAAGTCATAAATGACATGACGGACCTATTCCGTAATCGGAATCCGACCCCGATATCAATAAAGTCAACTTCCGGTCAAACTTCTCAACCTTCCAAATTTTAACTTTCTAACTTTCGCCAATTCAAGCCGAAACGACCTACGGACCTCCAAATCAATATCCAGATACGCTCCTAAGTCAAAATTATCATACGGAGCTATTGGAATCGTCAAAATTCTATTCCGGAGTCGTTTATATAAAAGTCAAACTACGGTCCACTCTTTCAACATAAACTTCCAACTTTGGGACTAAGTGTCCCATTTCACTCCGAAACTCGCCCGAACTAAAACAAAACACCCCCGGCAGGTCACATAATCACAATACGACATAGAGCAGTCTTTAAAGTGAAACAAAAAGTCAACTCAAAAAGTCAACCCCTGGCCCACATCTCGAAACCCGACCATTTACAAAATCTGAATACCCATTCGATAACGAGTCCAACCATATAAGAATTACTCAAATCCGATTTTAAATCGCCTTTCAAATCCCCAAAATTTGGTCTAAGAAGTTTCATAATTGTTCTCAAAAATTTTCAACTCAAAGCACTAATTAAATGACAAAAATAATGATGGATTCATGTATAATAGCCAAATCCAAGTTAGAATCACCTACTCCGATGATTTCCTTGAAAAATCGCCACAAACCGAGCTCTCTAGGTCAAAAGATAAAAAATGAAATAAACCCTCGTCTCTAACCTTTTCTGCCTAGCGATATCTGCTTCTGCGGTCAAACTGTCACACCTGTGGAATTCCATTGCAGGTGTGGTTCCCACTAAGGCCAGGCAAGTCCGCTTCTACAGAGAATAACGCGCACATGCGCATCCGCTCTTGTGGAAATGGGCGCACCTGCGCACTCGCACCTGCGAAGGGTCTTCGCTTCTCCAACCCCAGGCCTGGCCAGCCCTTTCTGCTTCTGCATTGCTTCTCTCGCAACAGCGAGTCTGCACCTGCGGCCATTCCCACCGCATGTGCGATGACACCAGAACATCAGTCCCTCAGCAACCAACTAAGTCTAAACTTAGCCCGATTTCAATTCGATTCACACTCGGGAGCCCTGGGACCCCATCTGAATATACCAACAAGTTTCAAAATACATAACGAACCTAGTCGAGGCCAAAAAACACATCAAACAATGTCGATTCTACGAATCGCAACCCAATTCAAGCCTATTGAAACTATGAACATTCGACTTCCAAAACTAGTGTCGAATCATATCAAAATAACTCTGATTGACCTCAAATTTTGTACGTAAGTCATAAATGACATGATGGACCTATTCCAACTTCCGAAATCGGAATCTGACCCCGATATCAATAAAGTCAACTCCCGGTCAAACTTCTCAACCTTCCAAACCTTCAACTTTCTAACTTTCGCCAATTCGACCCGAAACGACCTAGGGACCTCCAAATCAATATTCGGACACGCTCCTAGGTCCAAAATTATCATACAAAGCTATTGGAGCCGTCAAAACTCTATTTCGGAGTCGTGTACACAAAAGTCAAACTACAGTCAACTCTTTCAACTTAAACTTCTAACTTTGGGACTAAGTGTCCCATTTCACTCCGAAACTCACCCGAACCATAACCAAATACCCCTGGCAAGTCAGATAACTACAATACAACATAAAGGGGGCAATAAATGAGAGAACGGGGCTAAAATACTCTAAACGACCGACCGGGTCGTTACATAGGGAGTTGTTGTCAGTTGTATTGTTGAGTTCTATTATGAGGGATTACATGATTTAAATTTGAGGTTTTATTATTATTATTTCCGCTATTTCTCTCTACATATTAGGATTACCTAGTATTAGAGAGTAGGTGTCATCACGACATCTTAAGGTGGGAATTTGGGGTCGTGACAATAACCGCACCTCCCACTCACACAGACCACGACGCCATACTTTCTCCTCAATTAGAAAACAACATACTCCTTCTTGGTTTCACTCTTCATACATTGACAATTTCATCTATGTGAATACGTATGCAAATTTTTCGTTCAACTTTATGGATTCATTCTAATTTAATTGTACATACGATTAACAATTTACAGTATAAAAACGTTCTAGAACTTTTTGCAACAATATAAATATCAACCATGACCCAAACAACAAAATAGTTGGAATATATCTCTCCCGTGTGCTCATGTTATCACAACTATCTAAGTCTTGTACCTTGTTTGGTCAAGCGATAAAAATCAGTTTATTTTGACAAATATTTTTTTCAAAAGTACTTTTAAAAAAACTACTTTTCGAGAAAAATAGTTTGTGTTTGGCTAATTAATTTTTTTTTCAGGAAAACCTGGAGCCGCTATCCTTCAGGTACGCATTGTATAACCTGCTCACAGTAGCTCGCAAACCACACAGGAGATGTAAACCGCACTAGTCAAGCCCAGTGCGACGAGCTTTGACGAAATTGTTTTTGATGAGGGGAATCGATCTTATGTTTTTCAAGCTTTTCATAAAGTGCTTTAAAGTCAAATTACAAATAAGAATACGAAGGGAGTTACTTAATAATTAATATTGTATAAGTAGATAAATAATCACAAATATTTATTATTAAATACAATAATTAAGTATTTTTATTTTTTTAAGTAAAATATAAAAATAAAATTAAAAAGTACTTTATTCTTTCAAGATGATTTAAAATTTATCAAACAATCAATCAACAAATATGAAAGTTCACCCAAAAAGTCATTATATATTACTTCATAATTTAAATTAAATTTTGGTATATATAATTTTTTGCTAAGCGTATGTTTGGTAAGAAAAAAATTCAAAATTACTTTTACTTCTGGGGAGAAGCTATTTTTTCTGTTTCTCAAAAGCTGATTTTGCTTCCACCCAAAAGCACTTTTTCTCCCCATAAGACTTTGCCAAATACCACAAGTTGAGGGGAAAAAAAAACTTTTTTAGAGAAAAACACTTTTGGCCCCGGAAAAAGCATGGCCAAAAAGACTACTATTTATTTTATGGATACACCAAACATTCGTTATTACTTATTAGTATACACTTATTAGTATACATTTTTCTCGATGTTATGTACTCTTTAGGTTAGTTGAAAGTTTTATCTCATATTATAGGTTTCGGCAAGTAATGTATTACATATTCTCATACATTTTATTGCAACTGCCTGCCATTAGCTAAATATGAAAATTAGTAAATTTACCCGCACTTCGTGCGGTCATAAAAGACTTCATTGATTTTATAAAATAATTTATTTTCTAAATCCTGAATATAAAATAATGGGTGAAAATCATATACATCCCTTAAGTTTATTTTAAAAATCAAACCCATCCTTCAACTATGAACAATTATCATTTTTCTCCTTTAGTCCTACGCAATATCTATTTTACCCTTTTTATTTCTCATATATATAATACCTTTTTATATAAGCTAGATATTTTATTTTTATGTAGGCATTTATTTATATTTAAATAATATTATATCTTATTACATAATTTAATTTAAGTACATTAACATTATAAATAGAATAATCATATGATGATTTTATTATGAAATCTATTGTTATTTTTTATGATCATTATTTTAATATTACATATATTAAATATGCATATAATGCATGTGTGTGTGTATGATTTCAAGTTTTAACTTTTCTTTTATTCTCTACTGCGTATATAGATTTTTAGGATTTGATTTTTATTAATAGAAATCTTTTACAATTATAACATAAAATTTATGTAAAATATAAATAGATGAATTTTAAGAATTTATTAAAAAATATACTTATATTTTTCACCCATTATGTTTATCCTGCATTATATAATTTATAAAATTCTTACTCTCTCTTATTCTCATTTTTATAGATAGATTGGGTTTAACTGCTACTAATAACATTACTAATACGAGAAATTACTTTTTTTTAATCATTTATTTCATTATTGAACATCATTAACTTATATGTTTGATAACTACTTACTTTTTTTTTTCTTTCGAAAATAATATTTATTTATCCATATGTAAGTCCATAATATAGATTAAAATAAATGAAAAAATATTTTATATTAAAGAAAGAAAAAAAGATAAAAAGTTGTAAAGGATAAAATAGGCATTTTTAAAAAGTTAACTTTGATATGAGGAGGAGAATGATAATTGTTCAAAGTTAGAGGATGAGTTTGATTTATAAGATAAACTTGGGAGATGTAAATGATTTTTACCTTAAAATAACCTTAAAAAGTTAATTTTTCCGAAAACTAAATTTGTTTGAGCAATAACCCTTGATCAATTTTATCTGTATACTGACGTATTAGCGGTTCGCCAAACTAAATTTATCGTAGAAATGGTTCCGGGGGTAACTATTGTAAAGATAAGGTTTCCGTGTAGCATTGCATGGTTCTCAATAACTGTTACTTTTATATGTTAAAGATTTCTCTTAGCCTTCAAATTAATCATGTTGTTTGGTGAAAAATACACTATTCCATTGTTGTACTTACCGCAAAAAGGGTTTAATCACTACATGTAACGACCTGACCGATCGTTTTGAACCTTAGCATTCCGTTCGGTGGTTTAAGGTCTTGAGAAGCTTCATATTATATATTACAATTTGCGTGTATGGTCGGTTTAGGTTTTCACGCGTTTCGAGGTTGATATGAAAGAACGATTCTTAATTTAAAAGCTTAAGTGGTAAGAGTTGACCGGAGTTTGACTTTTATGTAGACGACTACAGAATAGTATTTTGATGATTCCAATAGTTTCGTATGGTGATTTTGGACTTAGGCGTATGTCCGGATTTGGATTTGGAGGTCCGTAAGTTGATTTGATGCGTTTTGGCAAAAGTTAAAAGTTTGGAAGGTTGAGGGGTTTGACTTTTTTGATATAGGGTTTGGATTGTGATTCCGGAAATGGTATAGCTCCATTGTGTCATTTGGGACTTGCATGCAAAATTTGAGGTCATTCTGGGTTGATTTGATATGATTCGGTGCGAATTGTAGATGTTGAAAGTTCATTAGTTCGTTTTTGGAATTGAACGGGTGTGTTTCGTCTGGGCGACGGGCCATTTCATCATGTTTTGGAATTGTATGTTTTTCTGATGTCTGCAGTTCATCAGGTTCGCGGAAGAACGCTCGCGATCGCGAAGAGTTATTTGGGAGTTTGATGTTTTGGTCAGCGCGTTCGCGATGTTGTGTTTGCGTTCGCGGAAAATTGAGGGGTGAGTTCATCGCATTCACATCTGTTATCTCGCGTTCGCGTAGGTGTGAGGGCTGGACGGAGGCAGCCAAGTGTTGCCTTCCTCGTTCGCGTGTCTACCCCCGCCCTCGCGAAGGCCAGGGCAGGCATGGGTCACATTCGCATGCTTAATGTCACGTTCACGAAAGAGTAATTTTGGCAGCTTTCATTTTGTTCTTTACGATCGCGAAATATATTCCGCGATCGCAAAGAGGAATACCTAGGCAGATCATATCGTACTTTATTTCAAGAGCTTTTGATATTTTATCACTTTTTGAGTTAGAGAGCTCGGATTCAAGCGATTTTGGAGGGGATTTTCACCATTTGGATAATGGGTAAGTATTCTTGACTCGGATTTGGTTATATTTCATGACTCCATTTTTATTTTTATTATTTAATTAGTGATTTCAATTGGAGAAATTGGGGATTTTTGTAAAATTTCTAAAATGTGAAATGATGATTTGAAGGCCGATTTGATGTCTGAATTGGATAATTTTAGTATGATTGGACTCGTATCGGAATAGGTGTTCGAATTTTGTGAGTTTTGTCGGGTTCCGAGGTGCGAGCCCCGAGTTAATTTTTTGGGTTGACTTTTTGGTTTACATTAAAGATCGAAGCTTTATTATCCGAAATTGTTTCCTATGGCTTTTATTTATGATATTAAGTTATTTTGGGTAGATTCAAGTCGTCCGGAAGTTGTTTCACACGAGAAGGTCATTTTAGAGTATTGATTTAGCTTCTTTGAGGTAGGTATCTTGCCTAACCTTGTATGGGAGAACTACCCCTTAGAATTTGGGTTGATTATATTATTTGGGTTATGTGAAAGACATGTACATGAGGTGACAAGTGTGTACTCGGCTTATATGTGGTAAACTTGACCGGTTTAGACTCTTAGGCTTCTTTGATGTATTTAATTGAAGTTGTTAGTACATGTTATATCTTTTATTTGTCAAGTTTACCCTCACACGCTTTATTTGAAGTTTCTAGCACATGTCATATCTTTTACTTGTCAAGTTTACTCTTATATGCCTTATTTGAATTTGTTACCTCTTTTATTATAAAGTGACATCCTTTATTGTTGAGTTATTCTTAATTGAAATTGTTGTTACCTGATATCCTTTCGTTGTCGGGTTATTCTTATGCATTTAGACGTAGTTGCTATTTCATGACCATCTCTTTCATTGTTATCTTATGTCATTCAATAGGATTTTACGTTTCTCCATTACATGGAAATACCATCATTATTGAGTTAGTTCTTAAACAGTTAATTAAAGTTAATGTAATTGAAAATCATTAACCTATTTTAGTTGAAGATGTTGTTTAATAGTGTATTGTTCATTGTTGAGTTATTTTACCCATTTCATTTTTGTTGCTATTTAGATTTTTGTGCACATCGTGGTTGAGCCGTGGCAATGTGTTGTGGTGATATTGGTATTGTTATTTTGGAAAGGTGGTGGCCGACGGGCACTTGTGGTAAGAGTTGATGTGTCGTATTGTTGTGATATTAGCACATGTGATTTGTTGTGTTGATTGATTGTGGTTATGCGGAGCATAAGGGTGGTATCTCACTATTGTTGATTGTGCGGAGTGATACAGGTGGCTATTGTATTATTGCCTGGGCGGAGCGATACGGGTTGTTATTATACGGAGTGATACGAGTGGCTATTATGATGTTGTCAATATGGAGAGGTGAGGGTGGCTATGTCAGAGATGATATGTGATGGCCTGGCGGCATTATGTTGATGTTATTCATGTGATGGTGTGATTTTCCTTGTGTATGTCATGCACCTTACGTGACTTGTTGTGTTGTTTTCATTGAGCTACTCGATGTCCTTGATATTACTTATTGACTTGGACTGTATTAGTAAACTTGCACAAGCATACACCGTAGCATGCCACCTATACTAGTTCAGAAGTATGAAACTTGACATTCATTGATTATGCCCATGTATTCTTGTATTATCTGCTTCCATTGTGATATTGAGCATGTGACCATGCCAGGCGGATTGTGGAATTGAGCTTGTAACCACACCGGGCGGATTGTGATATTGAACCTGTGACCATGCCGGGTGGATTGAAATATTGGCATGTGAGTTGTCCGTGCGGTGGTGATTGATAATGTGGGCACGAGGTGTCGCGAGCATATGATTTGTGATTTGGGACTCGTGACTTATGATTTAGAGATAAGGTATCTTGGAGTAATGTTGTTGTGAGACTAGTGTTAAAACGGCTTGATTAGTTGGTTGTCATTTGTTTTCCCTTATTTGGTTACACTGGCGCTTTAACGGTGCTTTGATTATGCTACTATTTATGTCACAGGTTTACTCCTTGTTGCCATTTATTGATTCTCGCTTTCGTTATTAGCTTTACACTTATATAGTACACAAGTTATTATGACTAGTAGGTGTCTCGACTTATACCTCGTCACTACTCCACCGAGGTTAGTCTTGATACTTACTTGGGTACCGACTGTGGTGTACTCATACTACATTTCTGTACATTTTTGTGAAGATCCAAGTATTAGAGATATTGGACTCAGGCACAGTTAGTTTCTTGATGGCGAGGATTCAAGGTAGAACTGCTTGGTTGTCGCAGTCCCTTGGAGTCCTTTTCCTTTTGATTGTACTGTTAACTCGTTGTGCGAACAGTATTATATTTTATTTTTTTGAGATATTTCTATGTATTCAACTAGAGTTCGTGACTCTGTATTACCTAGTCTTGGGAGGTTGTTGGTGTTATTGTCGCGTAGGCTGATTTCATCTTTATGTCAGTATTTATATTAAACTCTATTTTAAAATATTATTGTTAAACTCGCTTAATTATTGTAAGTAATCGGCTTACCTAGTCATAGAGACTAGGTGCCATCCGACGCCTAAGGCGAAATTTTGGGTCGTGACAAGTTGGTATCAGAGCTCTAGGTTCATAGGTTCAACAAGTCACACGCAAGTTTAGTAAAGTCTTGTGGATCGCTACAGTGACGTCTGTGCTTATCTTCGAGAGGCTACGAAACTATTAGGAAAATTCCACTTCTTTTATTCCTGTCGTGAGGATTTGTTGATTTCGAAGTTTGAGCCTTTGTATCTCTATTCTCTTATAGATGGTGAGGGCACGCACTATCGTATCAGCCGAGCAGACACCTGTGCCCCCTGCTAGAATTGCGAGAGGCCGGGGTCGAGGCAGAAGCCGATGAGGGGCACGTGCCGCAGCTAGAGCACCTGCCAGTGCAGCAGTTAAGTAGCCACTAGTATCTCCGATTGGGGGGCAGGCATCGGAGGTGCCTTTTGCTACCCCCATACTTAGGAGACTTAGTTGTTGAGCATGTTTGGTACATTGGCTCCAGCGGGATTGATCCCAGTTGCATAACTACTTCGCAGATTAGGGGAGGAGCTCAGACTCCCGGCGCCCGTACTCTAGAGAAGTGAGCTCACATTGGTCAGGTTCTGTGTATTATGCCGGTACAGCCTGTTATTCTTGCTCAGCCTGAGGTTAGGCCAGGGGCATAAGAGAAAGAGCAGCTGAGACTTAAGAGGTTCAAGAAGTATCACCCTCATACTTACAGTGGCGCGGTGACAGAGAATGTGCAGGGTTTTCTAGAGAAGTGTTACAGTATTCTCCGCACAATGGGTATTGTTGAGGTGAGCAGAGTTGCTTTTACTACATTTCAGCTGTCAGGAGCAGGTTATCAGTGGTGGAAGGCTTATGAGGAGGGTAGGCTAGCTGATGCACCACCACTTACTTGGACTCAATTTTTAGAGATGTTTTTTGGGGTGGTTTGTTCCCGAGATCCTTCGGGATGCGTGGCGCACAGAGTTCGAGCAGCTACGTCAGGGCACTATGATGGTGTTAGAGTATGCCATCAGGTTCAATGAGTTATCCCGTCATGCACCTACTTTTGTTCCTACCGTTAGAGAGTGAATTCGTAGATTTATTGAGGGGCTCAGTTATGGTCTTAGATTCAGCATGGCTTGGGAGTTGGAGACTGATACTCCATTTCAGCAGGTTGTGGAGATTGTTAGGAGGTTAGAACATATTCGGAGTGAGGAGAGGGAGGATAAGGAGGCCAATATGTCTTGAGGTTCTGGGATTTAGTGGATCCTACTCTCCAGCTATAACCCATCATGGCGGAGGCTCGGGCAGTCGGACAGTCTAGTCCACACTTCAGGCTACTCGTGGTGCTTCAGCTTGTTAGGGATCTCAGGGTACTCATATGGGGCAGTCGTCTTTTAGTGCACCACCTGCACAGGGTTCCTACAATGGTTACCCCAGTAATCCAGCACAGACTCAGTACCAGTAGTCGTGCCCGCAGATGGGTTGTTATGAGTGTGGCGATACTAGGCACATCATGAGGGATTGTCCTAGACTCGGGAGAGGTGGATTTCATCAGGGCACTCAGGATATGGGCTCCATTCTAGTTGCTACTCCAGCTGCACAACTAGCTATAGGTGGAGGACAGGCGGGTAGAAGGCATCCTAAGGGGGAGGCCCGACCCGTTGATATGCTTTTTATGGTAGGGTTGAGGTCGTTGCACCAGATGAGGCCATTACAAGTATGGTTTCAGTTTGTCATTGAGGAGCATCATTCTTATTTTGATCTGGTCCTATTTTATCGGTATGAGACCTTCTATCTTGCATCATATATGGTTGAGTTTCGTGATTCTTGTACTCTGCTTATGTGTTTACCCATGTAGAGAGATTCTATAGTAGTAGCCCGTGTCTATCATTTCGGTTTGTTCACTACTGAGAGTTATGAGACTAGGATGAACTTTCTGTTACTCACTACGGTAGGTTTTGATGTGATTTTAGATGGTTTTGGTCACGATTTGTGATTTAGGTGCTCTACCGGTATGGAAAATCCGTTATGTGTTGTGATTTTGTTTCACGGAATTGAGTTAGTGGAAGGTTTCAGTTGGTATGATGTGTATTCTACTTGTGATTTAGAGTTGAGGATGGGATACTCGTGTTTCTGTGTGGATTGATATGTTTGCATCGGGCTACGTGCCATGATGGAATTATATTAGGCTGAGATCCTTTTGATTAATTCATATGTTTTGTTTCTCCCTTGTGGAATGGATTCGTAATACGATACCGATTTGGAGTTGTACCTGTTGGACATGTTCGATAGTTCTCTCATGTGTTTCTCTTTCCATATTCAGTCATATTCGAGTTGTGCTTGTGAGTTTAGATTTCTAGGTACGTGCCTAGTTGGCGTTGGGTGTGACTTGTCGATTTGGGTGAGTGGTTATGAGATCCCCCTATTTCTTGCATTATTGTTAGTGTTGTGAAGGTTTGGAACAGGGTTCTAGTCGATAACAGACTATTTATCGGTACCGGGTTTGGTAATGGATAGTTATTGCAGTCAGAGTTATTGCTTTAGGCATACGGATGATGTGTTACGTCATGTGGTTATACCTTGTAGGTGTATGCATGAGCTGTTGCAGCTAGTTGAGGTTGATACAGTGTGGTTATGTGCGAATCGGGTCTTTGGGAAATGATCGAATGTTGAAAATTTGGATCTAAGGCTTATCGGTATGAGTAGAAGGAATAATCTTCAGTTGAGATGGTATGATCGGGCTTATGTGGAATGGGGTTACGTGGGATCACCAACGAGTATATGTATGGTGAGTTCATTCAGTGATTTCATGGCTTCGGAATGGTTCTTGGCACGTTCGAGAACGAACGTTTGTTTAAGAGGGGGAGAATGTAACAACCCGACCGGTCATTTTGAGCCTTAGCATTGAAGTGCGAATTGTTATAGCTCTGTTGTGTCATTTGGGACTTGCATGCAAAATTTGAAGTAATTCCGGGTTGATTTGATATGATTCGGCCCGAGTTGTAGAAGTTAAAAGTTCATTAGTTCATTAGGCTTGAATTGAAGTGCGATTTGTAGTTTTGATGTTGTTTGATGTGATTTGACGCCTCGAGCAGGTCCACCTTATGTTACGGGATTGGTTGGTATGATTGGACAGGGTCCCGGGGGCCTCGGGTGTGTTTCGAATGGGCGACGGTCCATTTTTTCATGTTTTACAATTGCTGTTTTTTCTGATGTATGCAGTTCATCGCGTTCGCAGAAGAACGCTCGCGATCGCGAATAGTTATTTGGGAGTTTGATATTTTGGTCAGCGCGTTCGCGATGTTATGTTCGCATTCGAGGAAAAATTGAGGGGTAAGTTTATCGCATTCGCCTCTGTTATCTCGCGTTCGCGTAGGTGTGGGGGCTGAGCGGGGGCAGCCATGTGTTGCCTTCCATGTTCGCAAAGGCCAGGGCAGGCATGGGTTGCGTTCGCGTGCTTAATGTCGCGTTCGCAAAAAAGTAATTTTGGCAGCTTTTATTTTTGTTCTTCGTGATCGCAAAAAATATTCTGCGATCGCGAAGAGGAATACCTGGGCAGGCGATATAGTACTCTTTTTCGAGGGCTTTTGTTATTTTATCACCTTTAGAGTTAGAGAGTTCGGATTTAAGCGATTTTGGAGGGGATTTTCACCATTTGGATTGGGGTAAGTATTCTTAATTCGGATTTGGTTATATTTCATGACTCCATTTTTATTTTTATCATTTAATTAGCGATTTGAATTAGAGAAATAGGGGATTTTTGTAAAATTTCTAAAATGTGAAATGATGATTTGATGTCTGAATTGGATAGTTTTAGTATGGTTGGACCGTATCAGAATGAGTGTATGGATTTTGTGAGTTTTATTGGGTTCCGAGGTGTGAGCCCGGGGTTGACTTTTTGGTGTTCATAAAAGATCGATGCTTTGTTATCCAAAATTATTTCTCATGACTTTTATTAATGATATTAAGTTATTTTGGCTAGATTTGAGCCGTCCAGATGTTGTTTCACGCGAGAAGGTCATTTTAGAGTATTGATTTAGTTTCTTTGAGGTATGTATCTTGCCTAACCTTATGTGGGGGAACTACCCCTTAGTATTTGAGTTGATTATATTGTTTGAGTTATGTGGAAGATGTGTACATGAGGTGCCGAGTGTGTACTCGGCTTATATGTGGCAAAATTGACCGGTTTAGACTCTTAGGCTTCTTTGATGTATTTATTTGAAGTTGTTAGCACATGTTATATCTTTTATTTCTCAAGTTTACTCTTACATGCTTTATTTGAAGTTAGCACATGTCATATCTTTTACTTGTCAAGTTTACTCTTATATGCCTTATTTGAATTTGTTACCTCTTTTATTGTAATGTGACCTCCTTTATTGTTGAGTTATTCTTAATTAAAATTATTATCACCTGATATCCTTTCGTTGTCGGGTTATTCTTATGCATTTAGACATAGTTGTTATTTCATGACAATCTCTTTCATTGTTAGCTCATGTCATTCAATAGGATTTGAAGTTGTCATTTCATGAAAATACCATCATTATTTAGTTTGTTCTTAAACAATTAATTGAAGTTATTGAAAGTCATTAACCTGTTTTAGTTGAAGTTATTGTTTAATGGTCTATTGTTCATTGTTGAGTTATTTTACCCATTTTATTTTTGTTGCTATTGAGATTTTTATACACATCGTGGTTGATCCGTGGGCTATGTGTTGTGGTGATATTGGTATTTTTATTTTGGAAAGGTGGTGGCCTACGGGCACTTGTGTTACTAGTTGACGTGTCGTGTTGTTGTGATGTTAGCACATGTGATTTGTTGTGTGGATTGATTGTGGTTATGCGGAGCATAATGGTGGCATCTCACTATTGTTGATTGTGCGGAGTGATACAGATGGCTATTGTATTATTGTCTGGGCAAAGCGATACAGGTGGTATTGTATTATTGTCTGGGCAGAGCGATACATGTGGCTATTATGCAGACTGATACGGGTGGCTATTGTTTTAAATGTCGGGGTGGAGAGATATGAGTGGCTATTATGATGTTGTCAATACGGAGAGATGAGGGTGGCTATGCCAGGGATGATATGTGATGGCCTGGCGGCATTAAACTCCTCTCAACATGTAGGGTTCAATATGCTCAACACAAGGCAAGTTCAATTTCTCAACCATATAAGTGCTAATTAAGTTATAGCCAAACTCTTTGTCAATTCTAAGGGCACAAATTGCAGACATCACTTTAGCTCTTGTTTGAAAAATAATTTTATGATTGTCTTCCTTCCATTCGGTATGCTGTAAGTTCGACTTTTCAAGTTGTTGAGTCATAGCTCGCCTCCTTTCACTATAACTACATGTTTAAGACATCTTGACATAAATTAGAAGAAATATGTATCTTTTAAATTTGGCTTTTTCCCTCTAATGTTCTCACCTATCTTGCCTTTTTCCACTCAAAGCAACTCTTGGTCGTTAATCTTTAGATTTATTAATAAACCTTACTAGTCATAACCTTAGTGATAAGAATGTGGAGTTAGAAAAAGAAAAGCAAAGTGAAGGACCAAACCTAGGAAGAATAGGAATTGGTTAGTAGGAAAAATAAAGGAAAGAATTTAGGAAACCCAAAATCCACAAGAATAAGAAAATAAGTTACGTTAATCTTCAAGAACTAGGATCCCCTCTTCTTGTTTGCTTTTTTGACTTGGAAACCAAAAATACTTGAATTCTAAAAAATAATAATGAGCAATAATACTTTTTTGGGCTGATTTTTATTTTTTTTATTGGTTTTTTTTTTGCTCAAGAAAATCCCAAGAATATCAAAATTGAAATCTTGATTAGCCCTATACTCTGATAACACTTGATAACAACACGATAGAGGATTCAAGAATTACTAAAGAAAAAAATAAGTAAATCAAGAAACGCACGGAAGCTAAAAGAAAAAAGGGAAACAAAAAAGAAGATAGAAATTAAAGATAGATTGAATTCAAGAAAGAGATTCTTGAATTCAAGAAGTCTATTCTTGAAGTTGAATCCTAACAACAACAATTAGTTAACGAAGAACTAATCGCCTTTGATAGAGAATTAAAAATAAGAGATAGATTGTGAAACCCGACCCTTTAGAATAACAAGAACTACAATAAGCCTAAACTTATCACATTTCTTGAATATCTAGAAGTGATCTAAGATTTCGAAAGAGTTTAATCTTACCACCTTAAGTTGAGTCTTGAAGGTTGAAGAATAAATCCAAGAGTAGCCACATACAAGAGTGCAAGAAAAATCTCACAATTTTTATTGATAATGTCAAGAATTACTAAAGAAAAAATAAGAGAGTCAAGAAACGTGTGAAAGCTAAAAGAAGATAGAAATTAAAGATTGATTGAATTCAAGAAAGAGTTTCTTGAATTCAAAAAGTCTATTCTTGAAGTTGAATCCTAACAACAACAATTAGCTAACGAAGAAATAATCGCCTTTGATAGAGAATTATAAACAAGAGATAGATTGAGAAATCCAAGCCTTTAGAATAACAAGAACAACAATAAACCTAAACTTATCACCTTTCTTGAATACCTAGAAGTGATCTAAGATTTCGAAAGAGTTTAATCTTACCACCTTAAGTTGAGTCTTGAAGGTTGAAGAATAAATCCAAGAGTAGCCACACATAAGAGTGCATGAAAAATCTCTCAATTTTTATTTATAATGTCTATAATAATCTATGTCTAAAACAACGAAGACACCCCTTATATAGGTAGGAGGGGTCAGGAAATTAAGGCTAAAGTAACAAGGAAATAAAATCCTAAACTACTTTGGACAACAAGTCCAACTACCTTAGGAAAAGGAAAATACTAGGAAGCAAAACCCAAGTCATTCTTGGAAAGTAATTCCAACAATCTTTGGAGAAGGAAAATATAACCTTAACTAACAAGAAAACCAATAAATATAGTCCCAAAATTTATGGAAATAAGTTCCAAACCAATCTTGAATAGAATCTTGGAAATCTTGAAGGAAATTTGCAAGCAACTTGGCACCAACTTGTACTCAACATCTAGCACGCCTACGTGTACCCTTTTTGGACATCAAGTAAGTCCTTTTTATGTTATAAAAGCGTGGATTTATGTAGGACTTCATGGGTTGCAAGTTTGGACACATTTTAGGTGCCAAATTAGTCCAAAAGTGTACTGACTTGGACTTTCTTCAAAGGATGTCTCTTGCGATCCAATCCTCCTCTCCTTGGACATAAATTTGAGCCATAAAATAATTGTAATACCTAGCCAATTCATATCCTTTATCCTTGAGATCTTCCTCCCAATTAACAATTTCTTTATTTGCACTTGAAGTCTAATGACATTGTTTTGAAACTCTTTAGCTTGATATCTTGTTAAAGGCCCTCTTTGAGATTCCAAAGCTTCATTCTTGTCGTTAAATAGATTTGAGTTTCCTAGGATGCTATCAGGGTCCGTAGTCATACATACATATGGGCATACATCCTACTTAGGGATCATCTGTCACTACCCAAAACCTAACCCGTCGTGACGACGCCTATCGTGATACTAGGCAAGCCGACATTTCCAAAACACTATCAAAATTTAACAGAAATGAATTAAGACATTTAAAATAACCGGAGTTTTTCATAAAAATAGGGGTAAAACCCAAATAAAACATAAGTGCGGAAAAATAGCCTAACATCGGGGTGTCACTAAGTCATGAGCATCTAATAACCAATCTAGAAACAAAGTCTACTACAGTCTGTGCCAAATGCCAATACAAGAGAGAAAAGATAATAAGAAAGGAGAAACAAGGACTGCGGACGCCGTCAGCTACCTCGTAAGTCTCCGATAATCAGCCCGCGCATGAACTCAACGACCGCCAGAACCGTACACACCTGGATCTGCACATGAAGTGCAGGGTATAGCATGAGTACAACCAACTCAGCATGTAACAGAATTAAATAAGGAACTGAGAAGTAGTAACGAACTATAATAATACAGATCATTTCAAAAGTTTTCAGTAAAGAGTGAACATGCTTTCAAATCCGGTGGTATAAGTCAAATCAATTTGAGCCCAAGTAAAACAGACATGAATCCCAGAAATTTCACAACAACATCAGATAGCAACTAAGTGCAACAATAAATAAAAGCAAGTATAGCCTCTCAAGGAAGAAGTCACTCAACTCATCTCATCAGCTCGTACTCTCGGCTCTCATCCCTCAATACATACTCTCAATAGGTACCTGCGCTCACTGGGGGTGTACAGACTCCGGAGGGGCTCCTTCCAGCCCAAGCGCTATATCGCTGCGGCGTGTAGCCCAAACCAATCATATAAGTAGCCTTAAGGCTCGTTGCGGCATGTATAAGACAACAATTAGAAGTCAATTCCACAAGTATACGACCGCTGCGGGTCCCAACAGTGATATCATAAGGCCTAAGCATGGTTTCTAACATGAAAGGCAGTCAATTGCTCAAAGTCAAGGAAAAATAAGTGATAACAATGGCTATTCGACTTTACAGTCTCACGGGATGGACCAAGTCACAATCCCTCACGGTGCACTCTCACATGCCCGTCACCTAGCATGTGTGTCACCTCCAAACACTCACATCATACCAATCCTCGGGGTTTCATACCCTCAAAACCAGATTAAAACTGTTACTTACCTCAAACGCAAAGAAATCCTACTCCGCAATGCCCTTGCCCCTCGAATCAATCTCCAAACGCTCTGAATCTAGCCATAAGTAGTACGAGATAAACAATATTGGTTGAAAGGATCAATTCCACAAGAAAACTACTAAAATATAGCCCAAACTCTGAAATCGGCTCAACCCGCCCCCCCGGGCCCACGTCTCGAAACCCAACGAAAGTAACAAAACTCGAAATTCCATTCACTCACGAGTCTAACCATACCAAATTTATAAAAATCCGACCTCAATTGCCCCTTCAAAACCCGAAAGTTCACTCTCAAATTCCCAAGCCCTAAACCCCCAAATTTCCAACTCAAATCCCTAATTAGGTGATGAAGGAAGCCATATATTCACGAAATTTTGACCAATCCGGGTTAGAATTACTTACCGCAATGTTTTCCTTGAAAATCCTTGAAAATCGCCTCTCTCCCGAGCTTCCCAAGTCCAAAATCGAAAATGAAATTCCAACACTCGAGCTGGTGTTTTTCTACCCAGAAATACCGCACATGCGGTCCTCTTGTCGCTTCTGCGACGCGGCACCTACGGAAATTCCATAGTAGGTGCGGATTTCACTTAAAATCCTGACCTCGCTCCTACGGCACCAAGACCGCATCTGCACCTATCGCAGGTGCGGGAATCCATCGCACCTGTGGCCATCCTTCGCACCTACGCCCAACTGCCCGAATCTGCGAACCTCACAGGTGCGGGAAAATCTTCGCACCTGCGTCTCCTGCCCAGCTCCTTCTTGCCGCATCTGTGGCTCCTTTTTCACTTTTGCGGACACGCAATTGCGGTTCTCACTCTGCAGGTGCGGTTACACCAGTAGCAGCAGCTTCAACTGCATTTCCTTAACTCCCACCAAGCCGTTAACAACCCGAAATCACCCCGAGGCCTCCGGGACCTCAATCGATCATACCAACAAGTCATATAACCCCATGCGAACTTAGTCGAACCTTCGAATCACTCAAGACAACATCAAAACACCAATTACACCCGGATTCAAGCCTAAAGAACTTCTAAGCTTCCAAATTCTAGAAATGACGCCGAAACCTACAAAACTACGTCCGATTGACCTCAAATTTTACACATAAGTCAAAAATAACACCACGAACCTATTCCAACCTCCACAAATCCAATCCGACCCTGATAACAAAATTTCCACTGCCGGCCAAAATCGTCAAAATTCTAACTTTCGCCAATTCAAGCCTAATTCTACTACGGACCTCCAAATCATATTCCGGATGCGCTCCTAAGTCCAAAATCACCTAATGGAGCTAACAAAACCATAAAAATTCAAATCCATGGTCTTTTCCCACAAGTCGACATTCGGTCGACTTTTCCAACTTAAGCTTCCAATTAAGAGACTAAGTGTCTCAATTCCCTCCAAAACCACTCCGAACCCAAACCAACCAATCCGGTAAGGCATAATACAACTGCAAAGCACAAAAGAAGCAGAATTGGGGGAAATGGGGATATAACTCTCGAAATGACCGGCCGAGTTGTTACATCCTCCCCCTCTTAAACAAACGTTCGTCCTCAAATGAGTCTAGAAACATACCCAGAGTCTCAAATAGGTGTGGATATCTGCTCCGCATCTCCCGCTCGATCTCCCAAGTGGCCTCCTCCACAGGTTGACCTTTCCACTGCACCTTTACTGAAGCTATATCCTTTGACCTCAACTTCCGATCCTGCTGCTCCAAAATGGCCACTGGTTCCACATCATAAGTCATATCACCATCCAACTGAACCGTGCTGAAATCCAAAACATGGGACGGATCACCGATATACTTCCGGAGCATATAAACATGAAGTACTGGATGCACACTCGACAAGCTAGGTGACAAGGGAAGCTTGTAAGCCACCTCCCCGATCCTCTGAAGTACCTCAAAAGGCCCAATGAACCGAGGGCTCAACTTGCCCCTCTTCCCAAACCTCATAACACACTTCATAGTGATACCTTCAGCAGAACTTTCTCCCCAACCATGAAAGACACGTCACAGACCTTCCTGTCAGCATAACTCTTCTGCCTAGACTGCGCCGTGTGAAGCCGCTCCTGAATCAATTTTACCTTGTGTAATGCATCCTGGACCAAATCTGTTCCCAAGAGCCTAGCCTCAACCGGCTCAAACCATCCCAACGGAGATCTACACCGCCTCCCATATAAAGCCTTATACGGAGCCATCTGAATGCTCGACTGATAACTGTTATTATATGAAAACTCCAAGCGCGTAACATGTCCTCCAATATCTTGATAGTGCGCTCGGACTGTTCGTCCGTCTGAGGGTGAAAGGCTGTACTCAACTCAACCTGAGTATCTAACTCTCGCTGCACGGCCCTCCAAAACTGCGATGTAAACTGTGTGCTTCTATCCAAAATGATAGAAACTGGGACACCATGAAGGCGAACAATCTCTCGGGTGTAAATCTCAACCAACCACTGTGAAGTGTAAGTAGTACCAACTGGAATGAAGTGCGCGGACTTGGTCAGCCGATCCACAATCACCTAAATAGCATCAAACTTCCTCAAAATCCGTGGGAGCCCAACTACGAAATCCATGGTGATCCGCTCTCACTTCCACTCTGGGATCTCTAACCTCTGAAGCAAGCCATCCGGTCTCTTATGCTCATACTTAACCTGCTGACAGTTGAGACACCGAGCCACAAACCCAACTATATCCTTCTTCATCCTCCTCCACCAATAGTGCTGTCTCAAATCCTGGAACATCTTCGCGTACCCGGATGAATGGAATACTACGAGCTGTGGGCCTCCTCAAGAATCAACTCTCGAAGCCCATCCACATTGGGCACACATATCCGGCCTTGCATCCTCAACACGCCATCATCACCAATAGTCATATCTCTAGCATCACCTCGTCGAACCCTGTCCTGGAGGACGAGCAGATGGGGGTCATCATACTAACGCTCCCTGATACGATCATAAAGAGAAGACCTAGAGACCACACAAGACAATACCCGACTCGGCTCTGAAATATCCAATCTGACAAACTGGCTAGCTAAGGCCTGAACATCCAATGCGAAGGGTTTCTCTACTACTGGAAGATACGCTAAACTCCCCAAACTCTCCGCCCGGCGACTCAAGGCATCGGCCACTACATTTGCCTTCCCGGGATGGTACAGAATGATGATATCATAGTCCTTGAAAAGCTCCAACCACCTCTGCTGACGCAAGTTAAGATCCTTCTGCTTGAACAGATGCTATAAAGTCTGGTAATAAGTGTAGATCTCACAATGGAACCCGTACAAGTAGTGCCGGAAAATCTTCAAGGCGTGAACAATAGCGGCTAGATCAAGATCATTGACAGGATAGTTCTTCTCATGGGTCTTCAACTGGCGCAAAGCATAAGCAATCACTCTACCCCCTGCATCAGAACACATCCAATACCTATCTGCGAGGCATCATAATACACTGTGTAAGAACCAGAAGTTGATGGTAGAACTAGAACTGGAGCCGTGGTCAAAACAGTCTTGACCTTCTGAAAGCTCTCCTCGCACTCATCCGACCACCTGAATGGAGCACCCTTTTGGGTCAATTTGGTCAAGGGTGATGCAATAGATGAAAAACCCTCCACAAAATGACGGTAATAGCCCGCCAAACCAAGAAATCTCCTAATCTCCATGGCTGAGGACAGTCTGGGCCAACTCTGCACCACCTCTATCTTCTTCGGATCCACCTGAATACCCTCGCTGGACACCACGTGCCCCAAGAACGCCATTGAACCGAACCAAAACTCACACTTGGAGAACTTTGCATAAAGCTTCTCCTCCCTCAATCTCTATAACACAATACTCAGATGCTGGGCATGCTCCTCCTGGCTACGAGAGTACACCAGGATATCATCAATGAATACAATAATGAACGAGTCCAAATAAGGCTGAAACACACTGTTCATCAAATGCATGAATGTTGTCGGGGCGTTAGTCAGCCCAAAAGACATCACGAGAAACTCACAACGGCCATATCGGGTCCTGAAAGTTGTCTTAAGAATATCCGAATCCTGAATCTTCAGCTGGTGATACCCTGACCTCAAATCAATCTTGGAGAACACCCTCGCCCCTTGAAGCTGGTCAAATAGATCATCAATATGTGGCAAAGGATACTTGTTCTTGACAGTGACCTTGTTCAACTGCCTGTAGTCAATGCACATCCTCATAGAACCATCTTTGTTCTTTACAAATAGAACCGGTGCACCCCAAGGTGACATGCTAGGCCAAATAAACCCCTTATCAAGGAGTTCCTGAAGCTTCCCCTTCAACTCTGTCGGTGCCATACGATACGGTGGAATAGAAATGGGTTGAGTGCCCGGCACTAAATCAATACTGAAGTCAATATCCCTGTCAGGCGGCATGCCCGGCAGGTCTGCAGGAAACACATCGGGAAAATCACGCACCACCAAAACAGAATCAATGGCAGGAGTTTCTACACTAACATCCCTCATAAAAGCCAAATAGGATAGACGACCCTTCTCAACTATCCGCTGAGCCTTCAAGTATGAAATCACTCTATTGGGAACATAGTCTATAGAACCGCTCCACTCAACCCTCGGCAACCACGGCATCGCCAACGTCATAGTCTTATCGTGACAATCTAGAATAGCATGACATGGAGACAACCAATCCATATCCAATATCACATCAAAATTGACCATATTGAGCAGCAAAAGATCCACTTTGGTCTCCAGAACCCCAATAGTCACCACACATGACCGATATACGCGGTTAACAATAATAGTATCGCCCACAGGAGTAGATACATGAACAGATAAAACTAAAGACTCATAAGGCATATCTAGAAAATTAGTGAAATACGAGGAAACATATGAATAAGTGGACCCAGGGTCAAATAATATAGAGGCATATCTGTGGAAAACTGAGACAATACCTGTAATCACAGCATCTGAAACAATGACATCTGGTCTGGCAGGGAGGGCATAGAAACGGGCCTGGCCACCCCTTGATCTGCCTCCCCCTCTCGGGCGACCCCTAACTGACTGGGCTCCACCCCGAGCTAGCTGAGCGGGTGGTAAAGAGACTGGTGCTGATGTCGTAGACTGGCTCCTCTGCTGAGCCGAACCTCCCGTAAGGTGGGGACAATGTATCCTGATGTGGCCAAACTCTCCACACTCATAGCAACTCCCCGGTGCAGGTGCTGGGGACTGAAGGGATCCTCGAGCACCGGGATGACTGGTAGAAGGACCTGGCATAGACGAGCCCTGACCCGATGGAGCACGGGACGAACTCTGAGCTGGGAGGGAACTGAGATATGAATGGCCCTGCTGATAACTGTGTGAACCATGGCCAGATGATGCACCACGGTGGACTGGGCGAGCCGTCTAAGCATGTCTGAAAGGAAGACCCCTACCGTTGTGGAACTGCCCCCAGAAGGAACACCACTAAATCCACCCTGTCCACGAGGCCTCTTGGCCTCCCTCTCAACCCTCTCCTGACTGAGAACCATCTCAATCTGACGCGCAATGTCAACAACCTCATCAAAAGTAGCACCAGACACTCTCTCTCTGGTCATAAGCAATTGCAGCTGAAAAGTGAGGCCATCTATAAACCTCATGATCCTCTCCCTGTCTGTGGGAACCAGACAGATAGCATGACGGGCCAACTCCGAGAATCGCATCTCATACTGCATCACAGACATATCACCCTGGCGAAGCTGCTCGAACTGCCTGTGCAGCTCCTCTCTGCGGGACTGTGGTACGAACTTCTTCAAGAATAGACCGGAGAACTACTGCCAGGTAAGGGGTACTGCGCCGACCGGCCTACGCCTCTCGTAAGCCTCCCACCAATTGAAGGTAGCCCCAGAGAACTAAAATGTAGTGAACGAGACCCCACTGGCCTCTAGAATACCTGATGTACAGAGTATCCTCTGACATCTATCCAAGAAACCCTGTGCATCCTCTCCCTCGGTACCACTGAAATATGGAGGCTGGAGTCTCCCAAACCTCTCCAATCTACGCTGCTCATCCTCAGGCGTAGCAGGAACCATATAGTCCTGAGTAGCTATAACCGGCTGGGCTAGTGGTGCCCCCGGTGTCTGGAATCCCTATACCACCTGCTCTGGCATGCGGGCAGCGGGAGTCCGAGCACCTTCCTCGGCCTGAGAAGTGGCTGCTCCGACCGGAACAGAGACCGCCTGAGCAAGACTGGTACACGCGGTCAGAATCTAAGATAAGGCCTCCTAAAGGTCTGGAATCACAATAGGCACAGGTGGTGCCTAAGCTGGTGCATCAACAACTGAAATCTGGTCTTGATCTGGGGCAACTGGGGGATCTGCAGGTACTGCCCTAGCTGCTGTGCGGGCTGCACCTCTGCCCCTACCGTGGCCTCTACTGTGACCTCGGCCTCTCGGGCCCTGGCTGGTGGTACTGGTAGCTATCCATCCTGCCTAGTAGTACGAGTCCTCACCATCTGTGAGAGAATGAAACAACAGATGTTTAGTTACTAGAATCAACAGATTTGCACGACAAGAATTCAAGAATGTGGAGTTTCCTAAGGGTTCTGCAGCCTCTCAAAGATAAGTACAGATGTCTCTATACCGATCCGCAAGACTCTACTAAACCTGCTCATGACTCACGAGACCTATGTAACCTAGGCTCTGATACCAACTTGTCACGACCCAAAACATATCCCGTCGTGATGGCGCCTATCGTGATACTAGGCAAGCCGATCTTTCCAAAACACTTTCAAAATTTAACAAAAATGAATTAAGACATTTAAAATAACTGGAGTTTTTCATAAAAACGGGGGTAAAACAAAAATAACACATAAGAGCGGAAAAATAGCCCGACATCGGGGTGTCACTAAGTCATGAGCATCTAATAAACAATCTAGAAACAGAGTCTACTACAGTCTTTGACAAATGCCAATACAAGAGAGAAAAGATAATAAGAAAGGAGAAACAAGGACTGCGGACGCCGGCAGCTACATCGTAAGTCTCCGCTAATCAGCCCGCGCACGAACTCAGCGACCGCCAGAACCGTACACACCTGAATCTGCACATGAAGTGCAGGGTGTAGCATAAGTACAACCAACTCAGCAAGTAACAGAATTAAATAAGGAACTGAGAAGTTGTAACGAACTATAATAATACAGATCATTTCAAAAGTTTTCAGTAAAGAGTGAACATGCTTTCAAATCCGGTGGTATAAGTCAAATCAGTTTGAGCCCAAGTAAAACAGACATGAATCTCCCAGAAATTTCACAACAACATCAGATAGTAACTAAGTGAAACAATAAATAAAAGCAAGTACATCATCTCAAGGCAGCAATCACTCAACTCATCTCATCAGCTCATACTCTAGGCTCTTAGCCCTCAATACACACTCTCAATAAGTACCTGCGCTCACTAGGGGTATACAGACTCTGGAGGGGATCCTTCCAGCCCAAGCGCTATATCGCAGCGGCGTGCAGCCCGACCCAATCATATAAGTAGCCATAAGGCTCGTTGCGGCGTGCAACCCGATCCACAGTCCATAAAAAGCCATAAGGCTCATTGCGGCATGCAACCCGATCCATATACCCTTACATAGTTCACAGCTCGGCACTCAAGCCCTATCTCAGTCACTAACCTCTCCAGCCCCTCGGGCTCACAAAATATCATAATAATTGGCCCAAACAGAGAATACAACAAGTATCAACAAGAAATGAGAGGGAACAGAGATATAACACACACGTAAGACTGTGACTGAGTAAAAGACAACAATTAGCAGTCAATTCCATAGGTATACGACCGCTACGGTTCCCAACAGTGATATCATAAGCCCTAAGCATGGTTTCTAACATGAAAAGCAGTCAATTGCTCAAAGGCAAGGAAAAATAAGTGATAACAATGGTTATTGGACTTTACAATCTCACGGGACGGACCAAGTCACAATCCCTCATATTGCACGCTCACACGGCCGTCACCTAGCATGTGCGTCACCTCCAAACACTCACATCATACCAATCCTCGGGGTTTCACACCTTTAAAACCAGATTTAAAACTGTTACTTACCTCAAACGCGCAAAAATCCTACTCCGCAATGCCCTTGCCCCTCGAATCAATCTCCAAATGCTCCGAATCTAGCCATAAGCAGTATGAGAAAATCAATATTGGTTAAAAGGATCAATTCCACAAGAAAACTACTAAATATAGCCCAAAATCTGAAATCAGCTCAACTTGCCCCCCCGGGCCCACGTATCGAAACCCGACAAAAGTTCAAAACCCGAAAGCCCATTCACTCATGAGTCTAACCATACCAAATTTATAAAAATCCGACCTCAATTGCCCCTCCAAACCCCAAAGTTCGCACTCCAATTCCCAAGCCCTAAGCCCCCAAATTTCCAACTCAAATCCCTAATTAGGTGATGAAGGAAGCCATAGATTCACGAAATTTAGACAAATCCGGGTTAAATTACTTACCCCAATGTTTTCCTTGAAAATCCTTGAAAAATCGCCTCTCTCCCGAGCTTCCCAAGTCCAAAATCGAAAATGAAAGTCCAACCCTCGAGCTGGTGTTATTTTGCCCAAAATACCGCACATGCAGTCCTATTGTCGCTTCTGCCACGCCGCACCTGCAGAAATTCCATCGCAGGTGCAGATTTAACTTAAAATCCTAACCTTGCTCCTGCGGCCCCAAGACCGCATCTGCGCCAATTGCAGGTGCGGGAATCCATCGCACCTACGCCCAGCTGCCCGCATCTGCTACCCTCGCAGGTGCGGGAAAATCTTCGCACCTGTGGCTCCTGCCCAGCTCTTTCTTGGCCGCATCTACGACTCCTTCTTTGCTTCTGCGGACTCGCACCTGCGGTTCCCACTCCGCAGGTGCGGTTACACCAGTAGCAGCAGCTTTAACTGCATTTCCTTAACTCTCATCAAGCCATTAACAACCTGAAATCACCCCGAGGCCTCCGGGACCTCAATAGATCATACCAACAAGTCATATAACCCCATGAGAACTTAGTCGAACTTTCGAATCACTCAAGATAACATCAAAACACCAATTACACCCGGATTCAAGCCTAAAGAACTTCTAAACTTCCAAATTCCACAAACGACACCGAAACCTACCAAACCATGTGCGATTGAACTAAAATTTTACACAAAAGTCAAAAATGACACCACGAACCTATTCCAACTTCCAGAATTCCAATCGACCTCGATATCAAAATTTCCACTGCCGGTCAAAATCGCCAAAATTCCAACTTTTGCCAATTCAAGCCTAATTCTACTACGGACCTCCAAATCACATTTCGTATGCGCTCCTAAGTCTAAAATCACCTAACGGAGCTAACAGAACCATAAAAATTCAAATCCGAGATCATTTTCCCAAAAGACGATATCTGGTCGACCTTTCCAACTTAAGTTTCCAATTAAGAGACTAAGTATCTCAATTCACTCCAAAACCACTCCGGACCCAAACCAACCAACTCGGTAAGACATAATACAGCTGTAAAGCACAAAAGAAGTAGAATTGGGGAAAACAGGGCTATAACTCTCGAAACGACCGGCCGAGTCGTTACATCATCCCCTATATACAGGTATACACCCATGCATGGTTATTTCTCAGTCCTTGTGCATCATATATGCTTATCTCTTATTCATACGCATATATTACTACATATGGTTCTTGGATATGGACTGAGGTTATGGCACGAGGTCTTTGACGTGTGATGATTGTGATATTGTTGTTGATTTGGCATAGGGTATTTGGCGTGCGGTGTTATGATTATGTCACGTGAGTTGTCTATGTTGTTTTATGATTATGGCATGTGAGCTTTCCATGCAACACGTGAGTTATTTGTGCGGTTGATATTATTGGCACGTGAGTTGTCCGTGCAGCAAGTGAGTTATCTATGCAACGTGTGGATAAGGATCCATCTCTATAAGGTTGCCCTCTCATGTTTCTCTCTTGATGGCATACACACAGGTTGTGAGAAACCGATGGTTTTCTAGTTGATTGTGATGTGGGATCCTATGTGATGAGTTATTGAGCATAAAGGTGAAAGCTTGGTCAATCAAGTGATCTTCTATGCATGTCCATGCATTTTTACATGTTTTATTCACACATATCATCTACAAATGCTAGTTGATGCATTTTATATATGTGTGAGACTTGTTAGTCAGTTGCTGGGCACTTGGAGAGTGTCGGATTGATGAAAGAGAGTTATCACCATACATCGAAATGTTCGACTCATAAACATGGTATTCAGAAATTGATACGGAATTGGATCATTGTTAAGTACACACACTCTACATTTATGTATGAGTATTTGAGCACACACTACTTGGTGCATGCCTCTTTGTGTGCTGAGTTGGTGCAAGTTGTATTTGCTTGATCTGATTAATTGGCGAAGCTTGTTTATTACCATTACCCCATTTGTGCACCTTTATTATTGATATCCGTTATTTTGTGACTGTCTCTATGGATACTTCTCTGTATTATACATGTTATTGAGCTGCAAAATTTATACAAAGTGAATATTTTTTTTTACTTAAAAGATTTATCAATGCTTCACCGAGGATAGTCAATATACTAACTAAGTACATAAGGTCTGTTATACTCATACTATACTTCTGCACATTATGTGCAAATGCTGGAGCTGAGTAGCAGTGGAAGACGAAGCCTAGCATTGAAGATGTATTAACATTCCAGCTTCAAGCTACCTCTTGTTCATGGTAGTTTAGGACTTATATTTCTGTTTATGTAAATTTCAATAGATGATGTATCTTTCTTCAAATCAGAGTTGTATTTTTAATCTTAGTCACTCATGACTTGTACTACTAGTTAGAGGTGGGCATCGGCCGGTTCGGTTCGGTTGTGAATATTATCGATTTTGCATATCGGTTATCGATTTATAAATATGCTAAACCTATAACCAAATCGATAAGATATTGGTTTTCAATTATCGGTTAATCGGTTATCGATCATTATCGATTCGGTTATCGGTTTACCCAATAAGATAACTCAATCTCGATTCTATTAGAAGAATTAATTAAAGATAATGTGTACTGTATAAAAAATATGATAAACTTTCTCGATTGTTGTAATCCTCTTAAAGAATATAGTAAACCTTACAACATTGTTTCCCTGTGTGTTGAATTACAAATTTGGAAGGGTTAGAACAGTAGATAGAGAATTGGGAGAATTAGAAAATTTATATATCTAAGGGTAAAATTATATTTTTATAAAGTATATTGGATTATCGGTTAAACCGTTAAAAAATTGGGCAAATCGAGACCCGAACCGATAATCCAATAGTAAAATAACACTAAACTGTTATTGAACTGCTAACCCAATAACCCGATACCTATAACCCAATAAGCTTTTTTTAGTTCGGGCTATCGATTTTACCCGATATATGCCCAGCTCAACTACCAGTCTTTAGGATAGTTGTATTGATTTTCGTAGTCCTATTTACTATTTATTGATTGATTTCTCCTTATTTTTGTATTACATGTTGGTTAGCTTACTATCACGATCCAAAATCCCAACCTGTCCTGATGGCGCGTAACACATCTACTAGGCCGACGATCATATAACGGCTAAGCATTTGGAATTAAAACATGATTCAATTAGATTAACAATGGAAAAACCTCATAGATAATTCATAAAACATTTGTAACTCAACTACAATCATCCCAAAATCCTGGTGCCACCATGTACATGAGCTACTAAGTGTCAACATAGTCTGAAACTCTAGTACAACTGTCTGAGAAAGTAGAGAAGTACTGAATAAAAATGAAAGGAAGGAGACTCAAGGTATGCGGGCGTCATAGTAGCTACCTCAAAGTCTCCGAACACGTACTAGCACCACTCTAGCAATCACCACGTCCTGATGTACCTGGATCTGCACACGAAGTGTAGAGTGTAGTATGAGTACAACTGAACCAATGTACTCAATAGGTAACATGACTAACCTTGGGCTGAAAGCAGTGACACGCTCAGAAGGATACAGTCAGAACCAAAATAATGGCAACACAGTATAACAAAGAGAATGACAATAATAACTCAGGGAAACTTCCATATTCATCTCGTTCATAGAAAAGAAATTTAGGCATGCTTTCAAGTTCAACAATTTAAGCCCAACACTGATAAAGATATGCCAAGTACAACTAGCATGTGGAATGCTACATCTCTATGCCTACATGTCAAATATGCATGTCAAATGTAATGTATCACAATGGTAATCCCAGGTTCTCACACTCTTAGAGTACTCAATCTGTCTATCTCCACTTCCCACTCATCAACACACAATCACTCATTATTGTACGGGTGCCTGGCATCAATGCCCCTCACCAAAGCACATGTATATAAATCATTGTGCCTGTGCTCGATACTGGTATGTCAGACTCCGGAAGTGCAGATCCTGCCCAAGCGCTAATATAAAGCCTATAAGGTCTTCTGTGGCGTGTAGCCTGATCCACAATAATAAATAAGCCAACAAGGACTACTACTACTACTACTACTGCTACTACTGCTGCTGCTGCTGCTGCTAATAATAATAATAATAATAGTAATAATAATAATAATAATAGTAATAATAATACTAATAATAATAATAATAATGATAATAATAATGAAAATAATAATGATAATAATAATAATAATGATAATAATAATGATAATAATAATAATAATAATAATAAAAATAGTAATGATAATAATAACGATAATAATAATAATAATAATAATAATAATAGTAGTAGTAGTAGTAGTAGTAGTAGTAGTAGTAGTAGTAGTAATAGTAGTAATAATAATATTAGTAGTAATAATAAT
Organism: Nicotiana tomentosiformis; assembly: GCF_000390325.3. Classification (NCBI taxonomy): domain Eukaryota; kingdom Viridiplantae; phylum Streptophyta; class Magnoliopsida; order Solanales; family Solanaceae; genus Nicotiana; species Nicotiana tomentosiformis. The sequence continues at coordinate 54,381,969 of NC_090819.1, forward strand.
AATAATAGTAGTAGTAGTAGTAATAATAATAATAATAATAGTAGTAATAATCTTGCTCAGGTGGTTTCGGCTCCGACCGCACCAGCCACTTCTCACGCCGGGGGAGGTACTCATACCCCCGTTGCCCGTACTCCGGAGCAGGCGATGCAGGGACTTCAGACACCGGAGGTACTACCCATCCATCCGATTGCAGCTGCTCAGGCCCCGATGGTCCCAGTTATGGCTGATGATGAGCAGAGGAGACTTGAGAGATTTGGGAGGCTTCCGCCTCCAGCATTTAGCGGTGCTGAGTTGGAGGATGCCCGGGGCTTCTTGGACAAGTGCCAGTGGATGCTTCTTACAAGTGCCAGCGGATACCCAGAGCTTCTTGGACAAGTGCTAGGGGTCTCGTTCAATACTTTTCAGTTTTCTAGGGCTGCCTTCATATGGTGGGAGGCTTATGAGAGGCGCAGGCCGGTCGGTGCAGCACCACTTACGTGGCAGGAGTTCTCCGTTCTCTTCTTGGATAAGTTCGTTCCGCAGTCTCGCAGGGAGTAGCTGCGCAGACAGTTTGAACAGTTTCGGCAGGATGGCATGTCTGTGACCCAGTACGAGATGAGGTTTCTAAGTTAGCTCACCACGCAGTTTGATTGGTTCCCACTGATAGGGATAGGATCATGAGGTTCATTGATGGCCTCACGTATCAGCTGTGGTTGCTTATGACTAGGGAGAGGGTATCTGGTGCTACTTTTGACGAGGTGGTTGACATTGCTCGGCAGATAGAGATGGTCTGTAGCCAGTAGCGTGGTGAGAGGGAGGCCAAGAGACCTCGAGGTTCGGGCGGTTTTGGTGGTGTGCCTTCCGGGGGCAGTCCTACCACAACAGGGGTCGTCCCTATAGGCTAGCTCAAACGACTCGTCCATCTCATTGTGGCGCATCAGCTAGCCACGGTTCTTTAATTGCTCACTCAGGCCAGTCTTCATTCAGTGCTCTACCAGCGCAGAGTTCTCGCCATGCCTCGTCCGCTTAGGTTTCTACAGGTGGTTCCTCGGGTTATCAGGAGCAGCAGTTCCGTCAGAGGAGGGGTTGTTTCGAGTGCGGAGACTTTGGTCATATCAAGAGAGATTGCCCTAGGTTGTTGAGTGGGGCTCCACAACAGAGTTCTCAGCCGATGGCACCAGCACCAGCAGTTACACCACCCACTCAGCCAGCTCGGGGTGGGGCTCAGTCTACTAGGGGTCACCCTAGGGGGGAGGCCGATCAGGTGGCAGTCAAGCCCGATTCTATGCTATCCCTGCCAGACCAGATGTTGTTGCTTCCGATGCAGTGATCACAAGTATTGTCTCAGTATACCATAGGGATGCCTCTGCATTATTTGATCCTGGTTCTACTTATTCGTATGTATTCTCGTATTTTGCTCATTATCTGGATATGCCCTGTGAGTCCTTAGTTTCATTTGTTCTTGTATCTACGCCAGTGGGCGATACTATTGTTGTGGACCGTGTATATCGGTGGTGTGCAGTGACTATTGGGGGATTGGAGACTAGTGTTGATCTCTTATTGCTTAGTATGGTGGACTTCGATGTGATCTTGGGTATGGATTGGATGTCTCCATGTCATGTTGTTCTAGATTGTCACGCTAAGACCGTAATGTTGGATATGCCGAGTTTGCTAAGGATCGAGTGAAGAGGTTCTCTAGACTATGTTCCCAGCAGAGTAATTTCATTTTTGAAGGCCCAACGGATGGTTGGGAAGGGTTGTTTATCTTATTTGGCCTTTGTGAGGGATGTTGGAGCTGATACTCCTGTTATTGATTCTGTTCCGGTGGTGCGAGATTTTCCGGATGTGTTTCCTGCAGACCTGCCGGGCAAGCCGCCCGACAGGGATAGTGACTTCTGTAGCCTATTTCTATTCCACCGTATCGTATGGCACCAACTGAGTTGAAGGAATTGAAGGAGCAGCTTCAGGAACTCCTTGATAAGGGGTTTATTAGGCCTAGTGTTTCGCCTTGGGGTGCACCAGACCTGTTTGTGAAGAAAAAGGATGGTACCATGCGGATGTGCATTGATTATTGGCAGTTGAACAAAGTTACAATCAAGAACAAGTATCATTTGCTGCGCATTGATGATCTATTCAACCAGCTTCAGGGAGAGAGGGTGTTCTATAAGATTGACTTGAGGTCTGGGTATCACTAGCTAAATATTCGGGACTCGTATATTCGAAAGACAGCATTCAGGACCCGTTATGGTCATTATGAGTTCCTTGTGATGTCTTTTGGGCTGACCAACGCCCCAGGAATATTCATGCACCTGATGAATAGTGTATTTCAGCCTCATCTTGACTCGTTTGTCATAGTGTTCATTGATGATATCCTGGTGTACTCTCGTAGCCAGGAGGAGCATGCCCAGCATTTGAGTATTGTGTTGCAGTGGTTGAGGGAGGAGAAGCTTTATGCTAAGTTCTCCAAATGTGAGAGGTTTGGCTTAGTTCAGAGGCATTCTTGGGGAATGTGGTGTCCAGTGAGGGGATTCAGGTGGATCCGAGGAAGATTGAGGTGGTTCAGAGTTGGTCCAGGCCGTCCTCAGCTACGGAGATTCAGAGCTTTCTCAGCTTGGCAGGTTATTATCGTCGCTTCGTGGAGGGTTTCTCGTCTATTGCATCGCCATTGACGAAATTGGCCCATAAGGGTGCTATTTTCAGATGGTCGGATGAGCATGAGGAGAGCTTTCAGAAGCTCAAGACTGCCTTGACCACAGATACAGTTCTAGTTCTACCTTCAACTTCTGGTTCTTATACAGTATATTGTGATGCTTCTCTGATCGGTATTGGGTGTGTCTTGATGCAAGGAGGTAGGGTGATTACTTATGCTTCGTGTCAGTTGAAGCCTCATGAGAAGAATTACCCAGTCCATGATTTGGAGTTAGCTGTCATCGTTAACGCATTGAAGATTTGGCGGCATTATCTCTATGGTGTGTCTTGTGAGGTGTTTAAAGATCATTGGAGTCTCCAACATTTGTTTAAACAGAAGGATCTGAATTTGAGGCAGCGGAGATGGTTGGAGCTGCTAAAGGACTATGATATCACTATTCTGTATCATCACGAGAAGGCCAATGTGGTGGCCGGTACCTTGAGTAGAAAGACAGTGAGTATGGGTAGCCTTCATTCATTCTTGTCGGTGAGAGACCGCTTGTAGTTGATGTTCAGGCCTTGGCCAACCAGTTCGTGAGATTAGATGTCTCGGAACCTAGTTGTCACGCCCCAAAACCGAGAAGCGCGACCGGCGCTCAACCGAGTGAACCCGAACGAGCAAGCCTGTTAGATTTCATTCTACCCAAACTCATCCACGAATAGAGATAATACATATTTTAATTATTAGACGAAAATGTGTTCATGTCTACAATACCAATTCATTTCCAATAGTTTCATCATTTTTAAAGTCTCAGATAGATAAGTAATACAACCACAACATAACATAGTTTGTCTTTCCCCAGTACTAATACACAACCCACACTATGTCTACGGAGCCTCTATAGATAAAGAAGAGTACAATGATAATGCCGGCAACAAGGCCCCGGCTATACCTCAAACCGAATACATAAAGTACAAAAGATACATGACATCGAAATGAAGTGGGGCTCACCAAGTTAGCTGGGAAGAAGGTGTACTGCTATCACCGATCAATATCTCCTGCTGTGGAACCACTTGTATCCATTTAAAGATGTAGCGCCCCCGGCAAAAGGGACGTTAGTACCGTCAAATAGCACTAGTATGTATAACTAAACACCATCTCAATAGAATGGCAAATAATACAAACAAGATTATCATAATATAAATGAAAGCCTTAATCAACATCAAACCTCAATTGAGGATCAAGACAGTGTTCAAATTAATTTCGATATCTCACATTGGGAGATTTTTAGTAACGATATACCATTGTCCACAATACCATTATTCACAATACCATTATTCATAAAACCAGTACCACCGTACTCTTAGCACGGAGTCTGATCACGACCCCGATTGACTAGGCCATCTCATTAGAGACATCAACCACAATTTCTCTCAATATCAATACCACCGTCTTTAACACGGAGTCCGATCACGACCCGATCGGCTAGGCTATCCATTAGGGACATCGACCACAATCACAATTTCAATTACAATTTTCCAGCACAATCACCACCATGTGTGCGGCATGGTGTCCGATCACGACCCGATCAGATAGGCTGTCTTATTTGAGACATCAACCTTTTTATATCAATCATCGCATTTCATATTACTTTCACATCTTTTCATTTCATTGGCACTAGTGGCCATAATTATAAGATCATTCTTGGCACGTTGTCCATATTCAGTATTTCATTCTCACCTTATAAATTTCAAATATCATCCTCATCAATAACAACAAATACAATTCAAATCAAGGTGTGTAGTACACATGTGAGCAATTTAGAGTCTAATGCACATAGAGCTATTTCACAAAATTTGGCATAATAGCCTTCATTTGAACTTGACTTAAAGTCAAAACATTATTAATGCACAGCCCATATTTTAACACATTCTCAATTGATAACATAACATGAATAGAGCATTTGGGATGCTTGTTGTACATATATCTTTCAACCCAATCTTACTCGGAATAACCAATTTCATAATGAATCACTCGGGACTTACATAATTTACATGAATATCATGGGATTCAATTCTAAGAGAAGCGTTTAGCCAACATACCTCAACTGAGCTTCATTAAACTCTAAAATATTCCGGAATTTCTTATCAACTTCAATCTATTGTAGAAATATAACAAACTGAATCAAAATTAGGAAGATGATCATGGTTCTAGCTCACTTGAGCATTTTATCAAACACTAGGTCTGCATAAGGTTTCAATGTCCTTTTTATGAAGGATTCCATCATCCCACAACCCAATATTTACCATTTTTAGCTCAACAATCTTTCTACGCCCTTTGATAACACATGCATGTAAAATAAACAACTCTCATGCCCAAAATTATCTTGCTAGTTACCCATTTTCAGAAACTTTGGAAATTAGGGTTTAGGGTGTAGAATCTTACCTCTAGGATGAAGACCTAATGAGTTTCCCTTCTCAATCTTCCAAAACTTGGGCAAGAATTGAAGAACAATTATTGGAGAACACCTTCTCACTCTAGGGCACCCTCTCTCACTTTAAAATTTCAGATAATAGCTCAAAAATGACCCAAAGAGTGTATTTAACGAAATAGGGTCGGGTTTAAAAAATCCAAAAATGGATCTCCGGAACAGGTTCTACGGTCGCATATGCGATCGCATAATAGACGTGCGGACCGCATAATGGTCGCATACTTGCTGACAAACCTGATCAAAAACCTGCCCGTGTATGCGGTCCGCATAACTGTTATGCGGTCGCATAATGCACCGCATAACAGTTATGCAGTCGCATAGTCGACCGCATAGCTGCTGCCAGATTTGGCCCTCTACTGCTCACTTCTGCGGCCATTATGCGGCCCGCAGAGTGATTTTGCGGTCACATAATGGACCGCAAAATTACATTTTTCTGCCAAAATTTTTCCTTTTCATTCCAGTGCATTCCCGTTCATTCCCGTACCTTTTCCCTGCCCAAAAATTAGGCGCCACGAAACATCATTTTCTTTTCAAATTTTACCGGGCTTTAAAATTAAGTTCTTCAAAATTTTTCGGGGTGTTACATTCTCCCCCGCTTAGGCTCATTCATCCTCGAATGAGGGTCAAAACCCGTTATTAACATCTTATGCAACTCAGTTTGTTTCATACGACATTCGAGCAGCCCCAAATTTGACTAACTCCCAAAATTTCCAAAAATTTCGCCAGAGTTTCCCTTGTAACTAGGCTTATCCACCTGTTTGAGAGCCCCAGAAACACATCCTAACAACATATACGTAAGCCAACGACATAACATAATACAAAACAACACCAACTGTGGCCTCACAAATAATTATATTACCAGAACGGAACACCCTTAATGCCAATTGTTCACATGATACAAAATTCATAAAAAGTAAGTCTTATAATTTTCTTAGATCACAACTTTAAATACATGGTCATTAAAACAAATAAGGATACTTTTTCTTCATTTCTCTCTCGGCCTCCCAAGTAGCCTCTTCAACCTGTTGGTTTCGCCACAACACTTTCACGGAGGCAATTTCTTTATTTCTCAATTTTCAGACTTGCCGATCAATAATAGAAACCGGAATCTCTTCGTAAGTCAATTTCTCATTTACCTCAATAGTCTCAACTGGAACAATAAGTGTTGGATCTCCAACTATTTTCTTCAACATAGACACATGAAACATCGGGTGTACTAATGATATCTCAGGTGGTAGCTCAAGCTTGTACGCCACCTCATCGATCCTCTGAATGATTTTGTACGGTCCGACATCCCTCTGACCCAATTTCCCTTTCTTACCAAATCGCATTACACCCTTCATAGGGGAAACTTTCAAGAATACCCAATCATCATCTTTGAACTCCAAATCCCTACGACGAACATCTGAATAGGATTTCTGACGACTCTGAGCAGTCTTCAACCGTCCTTAATGATTTTAACTTTTTCCATAGCTTGATGCACAAGGTCTGGCCCTATCAAATCTGCTTCCCCAATTTCGAACCACCCAATGGGAGATCTACATCTCCTACCATACAAAGCCTCGAATGGTGCCATCTGAATGCTAGCATGATAGCTATTGTTGTACGCAAATTCTATAAGTGATAAATAATCATCCCAGCTACATTTGAAGTCTAGAACACAAGCGCGCAACATATCCTCAAGCGTCTGAATAGTCCTCTCTGCCTGCCCGTCAGTTTGCGGGTGAAAGGCTATACTAAGATTCACCAGAGTACCCAAACCTTGCTGAAATTTCTTCCAAAAATTAGCAGTGAATTGTGCTCCCCGATCAGAAATGATGGAAACTAGGGTACCATGCAACCTGACTATTTCTTTGATATACAACTGAGCATACTGCTTCGCTGTGTTGGTAGACTTAACCGGCAAAAAGTGTGCTGACTTCGTGAGTCGATCCACAATCACCCAAATTGAGTCAAACTTGCGCGGAGTGCGCGGTAATCCTACCACAAAGTCCATATTAATCATTTCCCATTTCCACATTGGAATTTCTATGTTCTTTGCCAACCCACCAGGCCTTTGATGTTCAGCCTTCACTTGCTGACAATTCAGACATCTTGCCACAAAGTCCGCCACATTCCTCTTTATATAATTCCACCAATAGACTTCCTTAAGATCATGAATGGCCATGATGTGGCATCCTAATTATAGATGTGGTCGACAACACACTGATAATAAGGACTCTACAAAAAATGGCTCTAAGACATCCTAGGATACTTTAAAACCTTAGGCTCAGATACCAAGTTTGTCACGCCCCAAAACCGAGGAGCGCGACCGGCGCTCAACCGAGTGAACCCGACCGAGCAAGCCTGTTAGATTTTATTCTACCCAAACTCATCCACAAATAGAGATAATACATATTTCATTTATTAGACGAAAATATGTTTATGTCTACAATACCAATTCATTTTCAATAGTTTCATCATTTTTAAAGTCTCAGATGGGCAAGTAATACAACCACAACATAACATAGTTTGTCTTACCCCAGTACCAATACACAACCTACACTATGTCTACGGAACCTCTATAGATAAAGAAGAGTACAATGATAATGCCGGAAACAAGGCCCCGACTATACCTCAAACTGAATACACAAAGTACAAAAGATACATGACCCCGGAATGAAGTGGGGCTCACCAAGTCAATTGGGAAGAAAGTGTACTGCTATCACTGATCAATATCTCCTGCTGTGGAACCACCTGCATCCATTTAAAGATGCAGCGCCCTCGGCAAAAGGGATGTTAGTACCGTCGAATAGCACTAGTATGTATAACTAAACACCCTCTCAATAGAATGACAAATAATACAAACAAGATTATCATAATATCAATGAAATCCTTAATCAACATCAAACCTCAATTTAGGATCAAGACAGTGTTCAAATTAATTTTCATATCTCACATTGGGAGATTTTTAGTATCGATATACCATTGTCCACAATACCATTATTCACAATACCATTATTCACAAGACCAGTACCACCGTACTCTTAGCACGGAGTCCGATCACGACCTGATCGGCTAGGCCATCTCATTAGAGACATCAACCTTAATTTCTCTCAATATCAATACTACCGTCTTTAACACAGAGTCCGATCACGACCCGATCGACTAGGCTATCCATTAGGGACATCGACCACAATCACAATTTCAATTACAATTTTCCAGCACAATCACCACCATGTGTGCGGCATGGTGTTCGATCACAACCCGACCGGCTAGGCGGTCTTATTTGAGACATCAACCTTTTTATATCAATCATCGCATTTCGTATTACTATCACATCTTTTCATTTCATTCGCATTAGTGGCCATAATTATAAGATCATTCTTGGCAAGTTGGCCATATTCAGTATTTCATGCTCACCTTATCAATTTCAAATATAATCCTCATCATCAACAACAAATACAATTCAAATCAAGGTGTGTAGTACACATGTGAGCAATTTAGAGTCTAATGCACATAGAGATATTTCACAAAATTTGGCATAATAGCCTTCATTTGAACTTGACTTAAAGTCGAAACATTATTAATGCACAGCCCATATTTTAACACATTCTCAATTGATAACATAATATGAATAGAGCATTTGGGATGCTTGTTGAACATATATCTTTCAACCCAATCTTACTCGGAATAGCCAATTTCATAATGAATCACTCGGGACTTACATAATTTACATGAATATCGTGAGATTCAATTCTAAGAGAAGAGTTTAGCCAACATACCTCAATTGAGCTTCCTTAAATTCTAAAATGTTCCGGAATTTCTTAGCAAGTTCAATCTATTTTAGAAATATAAAAAATTTAATCAAAATTAGGAAGATGATCATGGTTCTAGCTCACTTGAACATTTTATCAAACATTAGATGTGCATAAGGTTTCAATGTCCTTTTTATGAAGGATTCCATCATCCCACAACCCAATCTTTACCATTTTTAGCTCAACAATCTTCCTACATCTATTGATAACACATGCATGTAAAATAAACAACTCTCATACCAAAATTTATCTTGCTAGTTACCCATTTTCAGAAAATTTCGAAATTAGGGTTTAGGGTGTAGAATCTTACCTCTAAGATGAAGACCTAGTGAGTTTCCCTTCTCAATCTTCCATACTTGGGCAATAATTGAAGAACAATTATTGGAGAACACCTTCTCACTCTAGGGCACTCTCTCTCACTCTAAAATATTAGATAATAGCTCAAAAATGACCCAAATAGTATATTTAACGAAATACGGTCGGGTTTTAAAAACCCAAAAATGGAGCTCCGGAATAGGTTCTGCGGTCGCATATGCGACCGCATACTGGACATGCAGACTGCATAATGGTCGCATACTTGCTGACAAAACTGATCAAAAATCTACCCGTGTATGCGGTCACTATGCGGTCTGCATAACTGTTATGCGGTCGCATAATGCACCGCATAACAGTTATGCGGTCGCATAGTCGACCGCATAGCTGCTGCCAGATTTGGCCCTCTCCTGCTCACTTCTGCGGCCCACAGAGTGATTCTGCAGTCGCATAATGGACCACAAAATTACATATTTCTGCCAAATATTTTCCTTTTCATTCTCGTGCATTCCCGTACATTTTCCTTGCCAAAAATTTGGTGCCACAAAACATCATTTTCTTTTCAAATTTTACCATGCTTTACACTTAAGTTCTTCAAAATTTTTCGGGGTGTTACACCAGTCGGGTTCTAGCTTGTGTGATTTCTCGATCTTCTTTATATGATCGCATCAGAGAGCGCCAGTATGATGACCCTCATTTGCTTGTCCTTAAGGACACAGTTCAACACGGTGATGCCGGAGATATTACTATTGGGGATGATAGGGTATTGAGGAAGCAGGGTCGGATTTGTGTGCCGAATATAGATGGGCTACGTTAGTTGATACTTGAGGAGGCCCACAGCTCGCGGTATTCCATTCATCCGGGTGCCGCGAAGATGTATCAGGACTTGAGGCAACATTATTGGTGGAGAAAGATGAAGAATGATATAGTGGGGTTTGTAGCTTGGTGCCTCAACTGTTAGCAGGTAAAGTATGAGCATCAGAGACCGGGCGGATTGCTTCAAAGACTAGAGATTCCGGAGTTGAAATGGGAGCGGATCACCATAGATTTTGTAGTTGGGCTCCCATGGACTTCGAGGAAGTTCGATGCTAATTGGGTGAATGCGGATCGGCTGACCAAGTCTGTGCACTTCATTCCATTTGGGACTACTTATTCTTCAGAGCGTTTGGCCTCATTTACATCCGAGAGATTGTGCGCCTCCACGGCGTTCCAGTGTCCATCATTTCGGATTGGGGCACGTAGTTCACATCATAGTTTTGGAGAGCCGTGCAGTGAGAGTTGGGTACCCAGGTTGAGTTGAGAACAGCGTTTCACCCTCAGATGGATGGACAGCCCGAGCGCACTATTCAGATATTGGAAGATATGCTACGCGCTTGTGTCATTGATTTTGGGGGTTCATGGGATCAGTTTTTGCCACTCGCGGAGTTTGCCTACAATAACAGCTACCAGTCAAGCATTCAGATGGCTCCGTATGAGGCTTTGTATGGGAGATGGTGTAGATCTCCGGTGGGTTGGTTTGAGCCTGTGAGGCTAGGCTTTTGGGTACTGACTTGGTCCAGGAAGCTTTGGACAAGGTTAAGATGATTCAGGAGCAGCTTCGCATGACACAGTCTAGCCAGAAGAGTTATGCCGACAGGATGGTTAGGGAGAAGGTACTGCTCAAGGTTTCACCCATGAAGGGTGTTATGAGGTTCGGGAAGAAAGGCAAGTTGAGCCCTCGGTATATTGGGCCATTTGAGGTACTTCTGAGGATTGGGGAGGTGGCTTACAATCTTGCCTTACCACCTAGTTTGTCGAGTGTGCATCCAGTTTTTCATGTTTCTATGCTATGGAAGTATGTCGGTGATCAGTCTCATGTTTTGGATTTCAACACACTTCAGCTGGATGGTGATCTGACTTATGATATGGAGCCGGTCGCTATTTTGGATCGGCAGGTTCAGAAGTTGAGGTCTAAGGACATAGCTTCAGTGAAGATGTCAGCCAGTTGAGGAGGCTACTTGGGAGAGCGAGCGGGAGATGAGGAGCAGATATCCACATCTATTTGAGACTCCATGTATTCTAGACCCGTTCGAGGATGAACGTTTGTTTAAGAGGTGGAGGATATAACGACCCGGATGGTCATTTTGAGATTTGTAGCCCCGTTCCCCTATTTATTGATCATTTTGTACTTTATAGTTGTTGTGTGACTTGTCGGGGTAGTCGGTTCGGGTCCGGAGAGATTTCAGAATGAAATGGGACACTTAGTCTCGAGGTTGAAAGGTTAAGTTGAAATGATTGACCGGATATTGATCTTTGAGTGACCGACTCCGGAACGGAGTTTTGATGGTCCTGATAGCTCCATTAGGTGATTTTGGACTTAGGAGCGTGTCCGAATTATGATTTGGAGGTCCGTAGTAGAATTAGGCTTGAAATGGCGGAAGTTGGAATTTTTGAAAAGTTTGACCAGGAGTGGACTTTTTTATATCAGGGCCAAATTCTGATTCCGGAAGTTGGAGTAGGTCCGTGGTGTCATTTGTGACTTGTGTGCAATTTTTGGGGTCAATCGGATGTGATTTGATAGGTTTCGGCATCGTTTGTAGAAATTGGAAGTTCAAAGTTCATTAGGCTTGAATCTATGTGCGATTCGTGTTTTTGATGTTGTTCGAGCTAATTTGAAGGCTCGACTAAGTTCGTATTGTGTTTTGGGACTTGATGGTATGTTTGGTTGAGGTCCCGGGGGCCTCGGGTTGATTTCGGATGGTAATCGGATTGATTTGAAGTTTGAGGTAATGCTAAAGCTCACCAGCTTCTCGTGTAATTGCACCTGTGGAGTGGGGATCGCAGGCACGTTCTCGCAGAAGCGAGAAGGGAGCCACAGAAGCGTCCAGAGAGGAAGTGAACAAAGGTCACAGGTGCAAGGTTATTTCCACACCTGCGTGGTCGCAGATGCGGCGTTAAGGGCGGAAAAGCAGAGGGCTCGCAGGTGCGACGGGTAATTCCGCATATGCAGTTGCGCAGATGCGAGGCGAGGACCGCAGAAGTGAAAGCCCAGCTCCAGTGGTTCACTGCAGATGCAGAATTTTGGTCTCTTCTATGACACCGCAGATGCGGTTATGTGTCCGCAGAAGTGGAAAGGCTGGACAGAAAGTTAAATACAAGGGTTCGTGATTTTGGCTTCATTTCAAATATTTCAAGCACGGTTTAGGCAATTTTTGAGAAGGTTTTCGAGAGGATTATTGAGATAAGTCCCTTGTGCTTATTTTTTATCAATAATATTGCTTCCGCATTGATTTTCTCACCTAGTTGTTGTGTATTTAAGGTGTAGATTGGGAGTTTGAGGCTAGGGATTTGGAGAGTTTGATTTTGGGGTTTGGGTGACGATTTGGTGTCAGATTTTGATAAATTTGATATGGTTAGACTCGTGGTTGAGTGGGCTTTCGGTTTTTGAGAATTTTTTGGAATTTCAAGATGTGGGCCCGGTGGCCGGCTTTTGAGCCGATTTTTGATTTTGATTAATAGCTTAGCATTTTCTTATGGAGTTGGTTCCTTTAGCCCGTATTGATTATATCGCATTGTTTATGGCTAGATTCGAGGCATTCGGAGGCCGTTTTGCGAGGCAAGGGCGTGTTGGAGTAGAGATTTGCTCGGATTGAGGTAAGTAACAGTTCTAAATTTTGTTCTGAGGGTACAAAACCCCGTATTACATGTCATGTATTTGATTTGAGGTGACGCACATGCTAGGTGACGGGCGTGTGGGCATGCACCGTAGGAATTGTGACTTAGTCGAATTTCGTGGAACCGTGTAGTTGAATAAGCTGTTGTTATCTGTACATTCTCCATGTAGTAGAGAAATTGAACCACAAATCATGTTTAGACTGTGTGTTGGCACTATAGGGACCCACAAGGTCGTGTACATGTTGAATTATCTGCTAAATTGTTGTTTTGTACTCAGTCACAGTTTTACTTGTTTATTATATCTCAGTCTCTATTGTTCTTTGCTGATACATCGCAACATTTCTATTTGGGCTGATTTTCATGATTACTAAGAGCCCGAGAGACTAGATAGATTGATGACCGAGTGAGGCCGAGGGCCTGATTGAGAGATATTAATACTATAGAACGTGAGTTGTCTGTGCGGATCCAGTTATTATACTATAGCACACGAGCTGTCCGTGCAGCATGTGAGTTGTCCGTGCGGATCCCGATATTATACTATAGCACGTGATTAGTCTGTGCAGCATGTGAGTTGTCCGTGCGGGTTATAGCGCTTGGGATGAAAGAGCCCCTCCAATGTCTGCACACATACCCAGTGAGCGCAGGTACCTACTGAGTGCGAGTGTCGAGTGCTAAGTAAATGGGAGGGTTGTGTGATTGTGGTCCTGAGAGGATGCCTTTGATTTCATTATTGTTGCACTTAACTGCCATAAATCACTTTCTTGAAATTTCTGAAAGATATTACACTCTGTTTCACTTAAACTTGTCATGGAATAACTGTTTGACCTAGTTTATCGAACTTGAGAGCATGCCTACTTTCCTATGTTTAAATTACTGTAATTGAACTATAACTATGAAACTCGTCACTACTTTTAGTTCTTTATATACTCTTGTTACTTACTGAGTTGGTTGTACTCACGCTACACCCTGCACCTTGTGTGCAGACCCAGGTGCATCTGGTCACGGCGGTTGCTGAGTTGTAGGGTTCGAATTCTCGGAGACTATCGAGGTAGCTGCTTGGCGTTTCGCAGACCTTATTTCTCCTTCCTTATCTTTGCACTTATTGTATTTAATTCATATTATCATAGACAGTATTTTTCGGACTTGTGATGTATAGATGCTCATGTACTCAGTGACACCCCGATATTGGGAATTTCCGCGTTGTATTTTGGGTTCCTATCCCGTTTATGAAATCTTTTATTCTTTAAACTGCTTAAATTCATTTTCTGTTAAAAGTGTTGGAAATATTTTTAAATGTCGGCTTGACTAGTACCATGATAGGTGCCATCATGACAGGTTATGATTTTGGGTCGTGATAGATTTGGTACAGGATGCCTTGGATAAGGTCAAGATTATTCAGGATCGACTTCGCACAGCTCAGTCTAGGCAGAAGAGGTATGCCAACCGTCGAGTTCGTGATGTTGCATTCATGGTCGGAGATAGGGTATTGCTTTGGGTTTCACCCATGAAGGGTGTGATGAGGTTTGGGAAGAAGGGTAAGTTGAGCCCTAGGTATATCGGACCCTTTAAGATTCTGGAGAGAGTAGGTGAGGTGGCTTACAGGCTCGCATTGCCACCTAGTTTATCAGCAGTCCATCCGGTGTTCCATGTGTCTATGCTTCGGAAGTATGACGGTGATCCGTCCCATGTGTTAGATTTTAACTCAGTCCAGTTGGACAAGGATTTGACTTACGAGGAGGAGCCGGTGGCTATTCCAGCCTGGCAGGTTCGACAAATGAGGTCAAAGAGTTATCCTTCAGTTTGAGTGCAGTGGAGAGCTCAGCCGGTCGAGGAAGCTACTTGGGAGTCCAAGTCAGATATGTGGAGTAGATATCCACACCTTTTCACCAGTCCAGGTACTTTTCTATGTTCGTTCGAGGATGAACGGTTGTTTTAGAGGTGGAGAATGTGCTGACCTGATAGGTCATCTAGACTTTTACACCTTAATTCTGTATTTTGAAACCTCAAATATCTCATTTTAGCCTTTCTCGATTTGCATGCGCAGTCCGTGTCTTGTTCCGGGAGTCTTTTATGTTAAAACAAATTGAAAAAATGTGAAATTTTGCCTTAAAGATCCATTTGAGTTGACTTCGGTTAACGTTTGGAGCAAACGGACCCGGATC
The DNA here is from genome assembly GCF_000390325.3 of Nicotiana tomentosiformis. NCBI lineage: Eukaryota > Viridiplantae > Streptophyta > Magnoliopsida > Solanales > Solanaceae > Nicotiana > Nicotiana tomentosiformis. The sequence continues at coordinate 54,396,993 of NC_090819.1, forward strand.
CGCATTTTGACGATCTCGGTGGGTCCGTATCGTGATGTGGGACCTGGGCATATGCCCAGAATCAAATTCGGAGGTCCCTAGCTCGAGTTATCGCATTTTGTCGAAAATTTGAAGTTTAAAGGTTTAATGAATTTAAAGATTTGACCAAGGTTTGAGTTTATTTCTACAAGGCCCAAATTTTGGTTTCGGAGCTTGGTATATGTTCATTACTATATTTATGACTCATCTGCAAAATTTGGTGAAAAACGGAGTTGGTTTGACCTGATTCAGTCGTATGGTTGTTAAAATAGAAATTCTAAAGTTTCATTGAAAATTTCATTTGATTTGGTGTCCGGTTCATAGTTCTAGGTGTTATTTTGGCAATTTGATCATGCGAGCGAGTTCGTATGAGATTTTTGGACTTGTGTGCATTTTTGGTTTGGAGACCCGAGGGCTCGGGTGAGTTTCGGATAGGCTACGGTGTGAAATTGAACTTAGAAAATAGTTGGTGCTCTACTGTTTCTAGTGCAGGCCTCCGACCTCGCAATTGCGAGGTCTGGCTTCGCATTTGCGATAAGGCAGTCAACCTGTCAGGTTCGGAATTGCGAGCTACTCCCTCGCAATTGCGATGAGTAGATGGGTACCATGGGTTCGCATTTGCGAAAAAGAACAGGGGAGGGAATGGTTCGCAATTGTGATCAAGGGGTCGCAATTACGGAAGTCCCAAGTTCGCAATTGCATACAAAACCACCACATTTGCGATGGTAGCAGAGATGGGGGACCTTCGTAATTGTGAAGGATTTCTTGCATTTGCGGGGTTTGCAATTGCGACATCTGCGCCTAGACTTAAGCTAAGTTAGACGGAATTTTTCTCATTCTTTCAAATTTTCAAACCTAGAAACCTTAGAGGCGATTTTTCCAAGAGCTCTTCTTCCCCAATTCATTGGTAAGTGATTCTAACCTGCTTTGTTTTAATTACCCATTACATTTTATAAGATTTCAACCTAAAATCTAGGATATTCATGGTAGAAATTGGAGATTTGGGTAGAATTAGGGATGTTTGTAAAATTGGAATTTAGACCTCCAATTGAGGTCGAATTTTGAAACAAATTTCATAACCGGGCTCGGCGGTGAATGGGTAATCGGGTTTTGGTCCGAATTTCGGGTTTGGACCAAGCGGGCCTGGGAGTTGACTTTTATTGACTTTTTCAATAATGACCTAAATTGAACCTTTCTCATTCGTGGGTAGTTCTTAAGGCTTATTTTGAATCGTTGGCTGATAAGTTTCTAGATTTGGTTGGCTGAGAGGCTTGTTCGAAAGGCAAAGCTGTGGTTGAGCTTTGAGTTGATTTTTGGAGCGAGGTAAGTGTCGTGGATAACCTTGACTTGAGGGATTAGGACTTGTTTGCCTATTTTCTACATGTTTAAATATTGGATACAATGTATATGTGAGGTGACGAGTACTTATGCGTTATTCTTGGGTTAAAGCATGCGGTTGAAACTTGTTTCTCGTGATTTATTTTCTTCTTTGATTATGATATTCATGTCTAGACTAGTTTATTACTTAATTGATCATTCTTTCTGCATTTATGAATTAATTGTGATTATTGAATATTATTGGAAGTTGAGGCTTGGTATTGTGGAAACGTTGTTGATGTAAGGTCTATTCTTGATTATTCTTTCTCCCAAATGTCATATATTCATTGCTTCATGGTAAGGGAGAGAGTGTTAATGCACGAAGGGTGATGTTATGCCGATTATTGTTCCGTTTGTTGATTTATACATAGTGAGGATGAGAGTTAAAGCACGAAGGGTGATGTCGTGTCGTATTTATCATTTCATGATGAAATTGAGAGTAAAAGCACGAATGGTGATGCCGTGCCATATTTATCATTTTATGGAGAGATTTAGAGTAAAAACACGAAGTACATTGGGTCTATACATGTTTAATTACGTGGGTGTCCTGTCATAGCCTCGTCACTACCTCATCGAGGTTAGGTTCGATACTTACGGAGTACATTGGGTCGGTTGTACTCATACTATACTTTGCACTTCTTGTACAGATTTTGGTACTGGTCTCCGCTGTACGTGAGGTGCATCAGCTCGGATTAGCATTTGGAGACTCGAGGTAGATCTGCTGGCGTCTGCAGACCTTGAAGTCCCCTTCCTCTTTCCTCACTTACTGTTCATCTTGTTCAAGACAGTTGTATTTATTTCAGACTCTGTATGTAGAACCTCTAGAAGCTCGTGTACTTGTGACTCCAGATCCGGGTTGTACTAGATTGTCATGACCCAAAATCCTAACCTGTCGTGATGGCGCCTATCTCAATACTAGGCAAGCCGACAACCTCAATAAACTGCAATTTCCATTAAGTTTGAAAACATAATATTGAATTTCATAGAAAATCTCACAATTTCTGACATAAAAATACATTCCCAAAACCTGGTGTCATTGAATACATGAGCATCTAATATGAATACAAAGTCTGACTGATAAAACACTGTCTGAAAATATAGAACAGTACAATAACGGAAGGAAAAACAGAGACAAGGTCAACGGACACCGAGCAGCTACATTGATAGTCTCCAACAAATAAATCCTCAAATCTGGAAACTGCTGTATCCGAAAGTACTTGGATCTGCACACGAGGTGCAGAGTGTAGTATGAGTACAACCAACTCAATAAGTAACAAAACTAACCTCTGGGCTTAAAGTAGTGACGAGCTCCGCAGGTACAGTCCAGTATAAATAATAACAATATATAAATGTAGGCATGCTTTCAAGTTCAACAGTTGCTTTCAGTAAAAATAAAACAGATTAACTCTGAACAATACGAGGAATATGACATCTCTGTATCTATATGCCAGTGTACATACTGTATGTGATGCGCCTTAATGAAAACTCTGTGTACTCACAATCTAAAATACTCACTCACCAAGTACTGTATATGGCCAATCCAGCCCAGGGAAGATCCATCCCAAAATATATATATGTATATCCATCAACTGACAGTCAGTCACTCAGTACTGTATAAGGCCAATCCAGCCCAAGGGAAGATCCATTCCCAAATATCAATGATTCGGACAAGATCCATGTCCAGGGAAAATTCATCCCTCAATATAAATGCTTCGGGCAAGATCCATGCCCAGGAAAGATCCATCCCTCAATATGTATGTATATATATATATATATATATATATATACATATATATCAACTATGCTCACTGTGGGGGTGCAGACTTCGGAGGGGCTCCTTCAGCCCAAGCACTATAATAAGCCAAATCCAAGCATAAGTAAATAAAACATGCTGCGACGTGCAGCCCGATCCCATAATAATAACCTCACAATCAGGCCCTCGGCCTCTGTCACGACCCAAAATCCGTTAAAGGTCATGATGGTGCCGGACACCATTCTCAGGCAAGCCAACACTAAATAGTTAATTAAATTCTCATTTTAATATTTTTGACATCGTAAATTTACTTCAATTTAACTAGTAAAAGATGAATTTACAGAGTAGATAACAATGTTTTCCAATTTCAATATTGAATATCCCATAATCATCCCAGAACCCAGCGTCACAAGTGCATGAACATCAACTAGGAAGATAAAATAAAATACAACACATGTCCTGAATACAAATTAGACAGGAAAATACATAACTCTGAAGGGGACTCTGCTGGCTGCGAATCGTAGATGGAAATGCAGCTCACCTAAGTCTCCGCATTGACCACACCTCTGCGCCCGCAAGGCTGCCAGACATATATGCACTTGCACAAAAATGTGCAGCAAGTGTAGTATGAGTACGTAAATCAATGTGTACCCAGTAAGTATCCAGTCTAACCTCGAAGAAGTAGTGACGAGAGGTCGACTCCGACACTTACTAGTGGTCCAATAATAATATACCGATAATATAATAAATTATGGATTTTATGAGGTAACGGTAAACTCAATAACATGAAGCAGGTAAATGATTCTCTTGTTAATAGGGGATTTCCAAATTTATTTTCATCTTTTAACAATTTATATCTCCGGTCAATGAGGCCATATCAATTATCGATAATTCCAAAACAATCAATTAAGTCATGCGCAAATCATGCCGAGGTCGTACGGCCCGATCCAACATAATATTAAACTGTGCACTGCCGGAGGGCCGAACGACACGAACCATAGATGCATCTATTTAATTTTCCCAGGCGTTCGGCCCGTTCCTCAAAAGATAAACACATTTAGACAACCAAATCAAGGATTTATTTAGTTTTGATGTTTAAAGAAATATCAATTCTCATTAATGGTCAAGTGACCCGTCCAAAACCCAAGTAGGTGAAGTCTAACCCTTTTGAAATTCCTTTATCAAGTTCCAATCTGTTTTAAACGAAGCATCACAAGTATAATGTGATTTGGGTCCTAGACTACCCGGACATAAGCATAATAGTAGCTACGCACGGACTCTCGTCACCTCATACATACGTAGCCCCCACAAATAGAAGCACATATTGAATTATTTCACCTATGGGGTAAATTCCCTCTTACAAGGTTAGAAAATAGACTTACCTCGCTCTGCAGCTCCTTAATCGGTTCCCAAGCCCTTCCGACGACTCAAACCGATGCCCAACGCTCCAAAACTAGCCAATAAATATACAAACCGATAAAGATATACTCTAATACTCATTATAATCAAATTTATAATAATTTCTAACCCCGATCGAAAAGTCGATAAAAATCACCATCGGGCCTACGTGCCCGGATTCCGAAATTTTGAAGATAAACTTTACCCCATAGCACCACGAACTCAAATATGTAATTTATTCCAAATTCCATGCCCAAAAGCGTGGTCAAAACCCAAAAATACCAAATTCTAGGTTTTCTACCAAAACCCCACAATTTCCACTAATTTCCATGTTCAAATCCATATATGATCATGTATTTAGTTTATAAGAAGTGGAAATCACTTACCTTGACATTGATGACGAAAAATGAGCTCCAAACTCGCTCACAGACCGGCTCACATGGAGGTAATGAGGTGAAAATGAGCCAAGCCCTCGTTTTAAAGAACACACTGCCCAGCCCCGTCCTTCGCACCTGCGGTCAAGTAGCCGCACCTGCGGCTTCGCAGGTGCGAGAAACCTTCCGCTTTTGCGAATGCTTCCGCTTCTGCGAGGTACTATCCGCTTCTGTGCTTGCGCAGATGCGACCAAAAGCTCCGCACCTGTGGTCCTTCACCTGGCCAGTCTGCCCCACTTCTGCGACTCTAATGTCGCTTCTGCGCCCTCCGCACCTGCCTGCGGTCAAAACCTCGCAGGTGCTGGTACACCAGATATCAGCTGCCTCAACTCTTCTTCAACTTCCATATTCGATCCGTCAACCACCCGAAATCCACTCGGGGCCCTCGGGACCTTAACCAATTATACCAACACGTCCCAAAACACATTACGAACTTAGTCGAGCCTTCAAATCACATCAAACAACGTCGAATTCATGAATCGCACCCCATTCCAAGCTTAATGAACTTTAGAATTTGAAACTTCTACATTCAATGCCGAAACCTATCAAATCACGTCCGATTGACCTCAAATTTTGCATACAAGTCACATTTGACATTACGGACCTATTCCAACCTCTGGAAGTCGGAATCCGACCCCGATATCAAAAGTCCACTTCCGATCAAACTTCTCAAAAACCTTCAAATTTCTAATTTTCGCCGAATGACTCCAGAATGACCTACGGACCTCCAATTCCACTTCCGGACGTGCTCCCAATACCAGAATCACCATACGGCGCTATTTTAGGACTCAGATTCCCAAACGGACCTCGATAACATTAAAATGCACTTCAACCCAAATTTATGAAATCCTTCTAAAAATTTTATTTTCCACAGTAGGCGTCGAAACGCTCCCGGGTCACCCAAAACCCGTTCCGGACATACGCCCATGTCCTAAATCATCATACGAACCTGTTGGAACCTTCCAGTCAATTCTTCTAACTTAATGCTTCCGAAATGAGAGTTTTCTTTCCAAATCAATTTCGAACTTCCCAAAATTCAATTCCGACCATGCGCATAAGTCATAATACCTGAAGTGAAACTACTCAAGGCCTCAAACCGCCGAACGACGCGCTAAAGCTCAAAATGACCGGTCGGGTCGTTACATTCTCTCCCACTTAAACATACGTTTGTCCTCGAACGTTCTAAGAACTGCTCTGGAGTTGTCCGAAATCACTGGTCAACACCTCGTGCACCTACCCATGCTACTACAATCTAGTCGAGCACATTAGCTCGAGCAATCTGAAGATGCTTTTATTTAGTCAAGTTAGCTTTAGAGCCAAATTCCAACATCTGAAATTCTTTACTAGGCCTGTTTCCAGCATACGAACACCATATCAATCATTACAAACTGTACCAAACATGATTGTATACCCTTACTGAATTCACACCATGCACCGCATAATTCACATGACCATAATAACGTCATTTGATAATAATAGACGAAATCCCATGAATCTGATGCCCACAACGCACCTCATAACATATATAAGGCTTGTTCCAACTCTTGCGATGTCGCCACGATGGAAGAGATGTTTAGAAATTCATAACCAACTGCCAAGTCAACAAATCATCGAGTCTCTCCTCTTGACAAGAACCATCACCTCATTATGAACCAAATAACGATATTTCCTCTTTAATTTGCCTCATATAAATCTGATCGCACTGATCCCACGTCCAATGATCTCGTCTCACCAGTATAAGTTGTTCAGGAAATAAGCCATCTCAGACACTGCCAAAGGTCTCATATGATGCCACAAGGTGCCAATAAGCTACAAACTCGAACGTGATACCTAAGGAAAATGAACTCTAGAAAGGATTACTCAACCCGCATAACTAATTTAGACAACCGAAAAGTTGACATGAACCTTCCTCAGAAAATGGAAAACAAAACACACAAAAATAGCTATAGGGGACTGTACTCAACATCACACTGTTGCGGAGTGCAACCCGATCCAACAATATACCAGTATATTGGCAACAAGCATGCCAAGTGCATAATACCATCCCTGGGGAGACAGATAGCGCCATGCGCTACAAAATGCAAGCACAACTAAGGTGCGATATATGATCTGCATCTCGAGAGCCATCCTGCTCACACAAGACCATCGCTGCGCAGAACCTCAACACATATGAAATTAACAAGCCGTTTCACAACTCACACAGCACAATATAGTATTACATGAAGTAGCCGGCGACGAATTAACATCCAACGTCCGAATACTTCTCCACAAGGAGCGCTATGCTGAAATGAACACCTCCGGCCCAACATAGAGCCCACATTCATATCTAGATCCACCCACGGACCTCAAGCCGATTCGGATCACACCGTACTAGTCTAATAACATTTCAAGGGTTCATAATAACCCTTTTCCCCATAACACACAAGAACAACCATCATATCCGGAACAAACCTCCACAGTCCACAACCAAATGAACCGAGCGCCCTCGAGGCATAAATTCTCACATGAACAATAGTACCGCAATCTCCATACGTGGTTCCAATCTTCGATCACAAATGCCGTAAAGCAAATCAAAAATCCGAAATCACTACTCAAAGCCTCTTACACAGGACATTGATCTCAGGTGACGCTAAAGACAATACAAGCTTACTCTAACCATCTGAATCCTTTCTCTCTCATCCGAGCTCTTGACATTCTTGTCGACACCAAACTGCAACCTTGATCCTCAACTTCCGAATCCCATGCCGATCACTGCACTTAATCATGCCAATGCACAAGAGTACAAGAATTTTATCTTAACTTCTGAACTACTAATAGGGTTAACACTTCATCACATAGAAACCTTTTACTTAACTCATTCCAAGAGAACCATCGCAACACGCGACTGAATCCTCATATCAGCAGAAAATACCAACCTCAAGTAGTGGTCTAAACTACCATCACCCTTCCGAGATCCATCTGCACATAACAGGCCATAATACTCGAAAGCCTTCAAATAAGATCAGTTACGGTGATCGTCAAACCTCGCACGTACCGTCACAAATCACATGAATAACCCAACACACTGAAGGAGCTGATCATTGCCATCATTATGCCGATTCAACCATTGCTAACCGACCCGACTCTTTCTGATTTACCCTAGACTTGCCTTAGGAATAATAATAGCTCCATTCAAAACATGGAGAACTCAATCTGCACTCGTCCTGAGTGATCCTATTTCACAAAACCACATTGTCTCAAAACCCACAAACCATTTCATACCCTCCTTGTGCCCATAATCGCGTCTTCAACTGATACACCCATTCTGATGATTCTTCTATAAATCCAAAGTTACATGTTCCCCTTCCTCATGATATCCAGTAGACCAAAGATAACATGGAACACTCCAAGCTCCTTTATCATAATCCGCTACAAAATCTCGATATTCAACCATACTATGGACTCGAAATCCTTAGGCACCACACCTTAACTTTTGAATCCACTAGGACAGTTATTGAGATTCACCCACTCTGACTTGGTCCCGAATATAATCAACTCCAAGGCTCTGCTAGCACATGAGCACTCTCTCAAAGAAGCACATGACCGAATCATCTTCCTTGTAACTGGCCTCTACACGAAGCATAAATCCTGAGTCTTCCCAAAGCCTGAGCATGAATCGATAAGGCCAACTATAACACACCTTCCTCAAATCGCTTGCTCAAATTACCACTGATGTTCTCTTTCCTTAGTCGTAATAACCCATCAATATGCCGATAACCAGAAATCTTACAAATAGACGACCATGCAATCCAACTGTAGGCAGTGGGACTCTCCTACTTAGCTTGAAGCTACTATTGCATAAACCTGGAACCCACCAAGTTTCTTCCTTCATTGACATGATCTAGCACAATCAACCTGCCAAATTCCTCGAAATCCTTCCATTAACCTTTAATGAACACTCCGAACCACTAGCCATATTTACATATTCAATCTCTTACTGGGTAGCCAGTAGAATTCTTTACAGAAGCTTCGTCAACACCACGCGACCGCTAACCTTCTCACAGGAGATAACCCACTTGTGGAAATTACATGCCGACATATTCCACTGTCGCTGCACTGGGTATAATTACTACGAAATCAGTGGATCATCCTGAGTCTGAGCTCATTCACCAGCTGCACCAGTCCGTTCACTCCTCATGGACGTCAACTAAAGGTGCGATAATACATTCCAATCCAAAGTCATGTTGTATCCTTCTTCATATCAAGCAACTCTTTTTTGTTGTATCCAATCTCCCGCCGTATAATAGCCAATATTTCAAATTAAGTCCATAAACCCAATCACCGTCCACCATAATTCCCAAATCACTCTAAATTTTCCTCAAGTCATGTAGCTATCCTATCACAGAACCCACATGCTACTCTGCCACTCTCCCACTTTGGTCAAACTCACTCCTTTAAGTAACTACCTGACACTTGTTTCTCACACTTGGCCTTCTATAAGTTTATCCACCGCAAGGCACCTCCCACATGTCCTTCCTCATCCTTCGCTGCCCAGTTATTGCCTTAAATCAAAATCTACCTCTGTAGCACTTGAACCGATAGATCGCTACCAACTTTAAACCATTTTGGAAATCATCTTTCTCGAGCCATCAATAACAGGAATGCCGATTCGATCTCGAACCACTACACACTGCGACCTCTGACAGCCGCTTTCCCGGCATCATTTATAATACTCTGCCCCAAGGCGAATTGAAGGAAACCATAACACCGGCGAACTTAACACATTATAACCAATCAAGGACGATGAGGCCACATCACAGGCGAAGATTCCACCACGCTCGAAAATATCGAGTCCCGCTACTCCATAATCCCAAATCTGAACATTCTTAGTTCGATTGCCTTTCCTCCGTCGGAAGTAAAATACCGAATCCCTGAATCATGCACTAAGTAAACCTCCTTTTTAAGTCATTTACTGCCCCGATACATAGGCAAGCATCCTACCATCACATAAATACTGTGCGATAACAACTCTTGAGCATTATAGCAACTTGTGCATAGCCTCAAAGCTCTCAGAAGTACAACTACTGAGCTGAAATGATAGAATATCCTTCCATAAAGCGACGACAATAGCCCAATCAACTATGCAGGGAGAAACATCCCGCACCACATCTGTAGTACCATTACAATTCCTCAATTCCCGATTTATAACTAGCGCTTCACGACGCATAAGATTGAATGGGAAAGAAATGAAGGCATAAGCCTCAAAGGAATCAAATCGCACGATGAGGAATCAAGAAGGAAAGTGCACCTAACAGCACTGTAGCCTCTCGAAGATAAGTACAGACATCTTCGTACCGATCCGCAAGACTCTACTAGACTCGCTCATGACTCGTGAGACCTAAGTGAACCTAGTGCTCTGATACCATGTTATCAAGAACCAAAATCCATTAAAGGTTGTGATGGCACCGGACACCATTGTCAGGCAAGCCAAAACTAAATAGTTAATTAAATTCTGATTTTAATATTTTTGAAATCGTAAATTTACTTCAATTTAACTAGTAAAAGATGAATTTACAGAGTAGATAACAATGTTTTCCAATTTCAATATTGAACATCCCATAATAATCCCAGAACCCAGCATCAGAAATGCATGAGCATCATATAGGAAGATAAAATAAAATACAACACCTGTCCAGCATACAAATTAGACAGGAAAATACATAAGTAACTCTGAAGGGGACTCTGTTGGCTGCAGATCGTAGATGGAAATGCAGCTCACCTAAATCTCTGTATTGACTACACCTCTGCGCCCGCAAGGCTGCTAGACATATATGCACCTGCACAAAAATGTACAGCAAGTGTAGTATGAGTACGTAAATCAACGTGTACCCAGTAAGTATCCAGTCTAACCTCGAAGAAGTAGGAACGAGAGGTCGACTCCGACACTTACTAGTGGTCCAATAATAATATACCGATAATATAATAAATTATGGATTTTATGAGGCAACAGTAAACTCAATAACATGAAGCATGCAAATAATTCTCTTGTTAATAAGGGATTTTCAAATTTATTTTCATCTTTTAAAAATTTATATCTCCGGCCAATGAGGCCATATAAATTATCAATAATTCCAAAACAATCAATTAAGTCATGCGCAAATCATGCCGAGGTCGTACGGCCCGATCCAACCTATATTAAATTGTGCACTGTCAGAGGGTCAAACGAGGCGAACCATAGATGCATCTATTTAATCTGTCGAGGCGTTCGGCTCGTTCCTCAAAAGATAAACACATTCAGACAACCAAATCAAGGATTTATTTAGGTTTGATGTTTAAAGAAATATCAATTCTCATTAACGGTCAAGTGACCCGTCCAAAACCCAAGTAGGTAAAGTCTAACCCTTTTGAAATTCTTTTATCAAGTTCCAATCTATTTTAAACGGTTAAATTAGCAAGTAGGATGCAAGTATCGCAAGTATAACGTGATTTGGGTCCTAGACTACCCGGACATAAACATAATAGTCGCTACGCACGGACTCTCATCACCTCGTACGTACGTAGCCCCCAAAAATAGAAGCATATATTGAATTATTTCACCTATGTGGTAAATTCCCTCTTACAAGGTTAGAAAAGAGACTTACCTCGCTCCGCAGCTCCTTAACCGATTCCCAAGCCCTTCCGACGACTCAAACCGATGCCCAACGCTCCAAAACTAGCTAATAAATATACAAACCCATAAAGATATACTCTAATACTCATTATAATCCAATTTATAATAATTTCTAACCCCGATCAAAAAGTCGCTAAAAATCACCCTCGGGCCCACTTGCCCGGATTCCGAAATTTTGAAGATAAACTTTACCCCATGGCACCACGAACTCAAATATGTAATTTATTCCAAATTCCATGCCCAAAATCGTGGTCAAAATCCAAAAATACCAAATTCTAGGTTTTCTACCAAAACCCCATAATTTCCACTAATTTCCATGTTCAAATCCATATATGATCATGTATTTAGTTTATAAGAAGTGGAAATCACTTACCTTGACATTGATGATGAAGAATGAGCTCCAAACTCGCTCCAAGACCAGCTCTCATGGAGGAAATGAGTTGAAAATGAGCCAAGCCCTCATTTTAAAGAAAACACTGCCCAGCCCCGTCCTTCGCACCTGCGGTCAAGTAGCCGCACCTGTCGCTTCGCAGGTGCGAGAAACCTTCCGCTTCTGCAAGGTACTATCTGCTTCTGCGCTTGCACAGATGCTGCCAAAAGCTCCGCACCTGCGGTCCTTCACCTGACCAGCATGCCCCGCTTCTGTGACTCTAATGTCGCTTCTGCACCCTCCGCACCTGCGATCAAAACCTTGTAGGTGCGGGTACAAGAGATATCAGCTGCCTCAACTCTTCTTCAACTTCCAAATTCAATGCGTTAACCACTCGGAATCCACCCGGGGCCCCTCGGGGCTTTAACCAATTATACAAACATGTCCCAAAATACATTACGAACTTAGTCGAGCTTTCAAATCACATCAAACAATGTCGAATTTATGAATCGCACCCCATTCCAAGCTTAATGAACTTTAGAATTTCAAAATTCTACATTCGATGCCGAAACCTATCAAATCACGTCCGATTGACCTCAAATTTTGCACACATCTTAACCGAGATTTACGAATTGATCCTAATATGCTAACATTCGGTTGTCGTTCACTCGGAGAAGCTTCCTATGTACAACAAGCTACAATTCAACTAATCAATCGGCCATCTACTGGCAGTAATAATCAAGGTGTGTACTTAATTATTGCAAAATGTTGCATCTCTTCTTCTTCTTCTTCTTCTTCTTCTTCTTCTTCTTCTTCTTCTTTCATGGTTGACAAATTGTTGATGTCGTTTTCTTTCTTTTTCTTCTTCTTCTTCTTCTTCTTCTTCTTCTTCTTCTTCTTCTTCTTCTTCTTTTTCTTCTTCTTCTTTCACAGTTGACACATTGTTCTTGTCGTTCTCTTTTTATTTTTGGAATTAAATATTAATAATAATTGTGACAATTTCAATAGTCGGAATCCTAAATTTGCATATTAAGACTTAGAATAAACTTATTTCCATTTGTTACCTATCCTGTAAGTGCTAAGGATAGTTAATGTGTTGTGTGAATAGAAAAAAAGATGAGATATTGTAACGACCCGACCGGTCGTTTTGAGCATTTACGCTCCTTTCAACTATTTGAAGTCTTGAATAACTTACTACCAGGTATTATGACTTGTGTGAATTGTCGGTTTTGGTTTTAAGGTATTACGGAGTTAGCTTGAAAGAATAAATTTCATGTTGGAAGCTTAAGTTGAAATAGTTGACCGGATGGTGACTTATGTGTAAACGACCCCTGAATAGAGCTTTGATGATTCCAATAGCTCCGTATGGTGATTTTAAACTTAGGAGCATGTCTGGAAAATTATTTAGAGGCCCGTAGAGAAATTAGGCTTGAAATGCCGAAAGTTGAATTTTTTTGAAGTTTGACCGGGGAGTTGACTTTTTGATATCGGGGCTGGAATCCGATTCTGGAAATTGGAATAGCTTCGTTATGTCAATTATGACTTGTGTGTAAAATTTAAAGTTATTCCAGATTGATTTGATGTGTTTCGGCACAAGATATAGAATTTGAAATTTCAAAATTCATTAGGCTTGAATTGGGGTATGATTCATGGCTTTGATGTTGTTTTATGTGATTTGAGGCCTCGAGCAGGTTCGTGTTATGTATTGGGACTGGTTGGTACGATTGGACGGGGTCCCGGGGGCTTCGGGTTTGATTTGGGATTGTTCCGGACCAAGCTTGGGAGTTTTGATGCCGCTGGTTGCTTGTCCTAGTGTTGTTCTTCGCATTCGCGAGGAGCCTCTCGCGTTCGCAAAGAAGGATTTTGCCATTGGGACTTTGTTCTTCGCCCTTCGCGAAGAGGTTCTCGCGTTCGCGAAGAAGGAAATTTTGCTGTTCGTCGTCTGATGTTAGAGGCTTATATCTCGCAATCTATAAGGAATTTGGAGATGATCCAAAAATAAAAGTTGTAGCCCTGTATGTCTAGTCTTCAGAAAGGTAAATCATTTATCATTTGGATTTGTGTACAAAAGGTTATGGTAGATATACTATATGCTGTCCGGGAAGAGTTTGGAAATCTCTGTTGCATAGGGTAGAATTTCGAAGCTTATAGCTCGTAATCTATAAGGAATTGGAAAATGAGCAACAAATGAAAGTTATAGCCCTTGGGGTTTAGTTTTCAGAAAGTCAGACAATTTATCATTTGAAGTTTTGTACAAAATGTTATGAGCATTATACTAGAGGTTGTCCGTGAAGAGTTTGAAAATGACTTTTGAAGTCGCGAACGCGAGGGGGTTGTCGCGAACGCGATGAACAAACCCCTGGGCAGCAGAATAAAGTCCAAATTCGTGTCATTCTTCCATTTTTGGACCAAGAAAGCTCGGGTGAGGCGATTGTTCGAGAGTTTTTCAAGGAAAACATTGGGGTAAGAATTCCTAACTTGATTTTGGTTAAATTACATGAATCTATAGTTGTTTTTATCATTTAATTGGTGAATTAAGTTGGAAATGCTTGAAAACCCTCTTAGTTTAAATTGAAGATTTGAGGGTTGAGTTGGGTTCGTATTTTGATAAGATTGGTATGGTTAGACACGTCGTTGAATGGGCTTCCGGATTTTGTTACTTTTGTCGAGTTCCAAGACGTGGGCCCCACAAGCGATGTGCTAAAATTCGGATTTTTATGGAAAATTAGCATTTTCTTATGGAATTAATTCCATTAAGTTTTATTGACTGAAATGAATTATTTGTGGCTAGATTCGAGGCGTTTGGAGGCCAATTCACGAGGAAAAGGCATACCGGAGTAAAGAATTACACGGTTTGAGGTAAGTAACACTTCTAAACTTGGTTTTGAGGGTATAAATCCCCGAATTTGGTATTGATATGAATTATTTGGAGGTGACACACACGATAGGTGACGAACATGTAGACGTACAGCACAAAAAGTGTGTCTTGAATAAATCCTGTGAAGTAGTAAAATTAAAGAATCATGTGATTATTTGAATATATGGCACGTGTTAGAGGAATTAAGCTGAGGCTAGTAATAAAGATCATGTTTAGGCTATGTGTCGATATTTTAGGACCCATGGGGTCGTGATGCTGTTTAATTAATTATTCAAAAATATACATTTCACACTCAATAATAATTGTCCATTGTAAGGATATTTATGGGATTGAGCTGCGCAACGCAGTAGGCCATTTGGCTTTATATATGTTATTATTAAATGGATCAGGGTTGCCCGCCTGCAGCAGACCAGAATGGCTTTATACATTATTATTGTTCTGGATCGGGGCTGCCCGCCTGCAGAGGCCTTATTGGCTTTACTATTTTATGGATCGGGGTTGCCCGCCTGCAGCAGGCTTTATTGGCTTTGTATTATTCTTGGGCTGAAGGAGCCCCCCGGAGTCTGTACACACCCCTAGTGAGCGTAGATGATCATCGATATTCGGGATGGACTTCCCAAGGCATGGACTTGCCTTACTTACTGCTTCTATATATATTTGGGATGGATTTTCCCAGGGCATGGACTTGCCTTACTTACTGCTTATATTTATATTTAGGGATAAATTATCCTAGGGCTGGATTGGCCTTATACGGTACTAGGTGACTGACTGTCAGTCGATGTGCATATATATACGGGTTGGAACACCCCTAGGCTGGATTGGCCATAAACAGTATCAAGTGACGGAATAATTTGTGACCAGTATTTACATTAGGTCTTTCTACTGAGATGTCATATGCCTCATATCATGTAGTATTGATCTATTTCACTTGTATTGAGTTTAACTGTTGAACGTGAAAGCATGCCTACATTTATGTACCATTATTTTTACTGGACTGTACCTGCGGAGCTCATCATTTCTTTCGGCCCAGAGGTTAGTCTTGTTACTTATTGAGTTAGTTGTACTCATACTACACTCTGCACCTCGTGTGCAGATCCAGGTGCTCCCGGATACGACGACTGCTAGAAATCAGAGTTATTTCTATTGGAGAGTATCAAGGTAGCTGCTTGACGACCGCAGACTTGATTCCTTCCTATTTAGTTATTGTACTGTTCTATATTTCAGACAGTGATATTTATCAGTCAGACTTTGTATTCATTTAGATACTCATGTACTCAGTGACACCGGGTTTTGGGAGTGTTAGATTTTAAATTGTGAGATTTTCTTTCGATGAATTTAATCACTTTGTGTTTAAACATAAAAGATATGGTGGTTTATTGAGATATTCAGCTTGCCTAGTATTGAGATAGGCGCCATCACGACAGGTGAGATTTTGGGTCGTGACAAGTTGGTATCAGAGCAGGTAACATAGGTCTCACGAGTCATGAGCATGTTTAGTAGAGTCTTGCGGATTGGTACGGAGACGTCTGTACTTATCTTTGAGAGGCTGCCAAAACCTTAGGAAAATATCACTTTCTTGTATTCTATCGTGCAGAATTGATTGAGCTTGAAACATAACTCTTTGAATTCCTTCCACGAATTCGTGTGCGCATGTGAGCGCTCGGTATGTGCATCGCCGGCTTATGATTCTATGAACGAGGTTCAAAATATGTATTCTGTGTTTTGGTGAGGGCCAGTCTGGAGGACTTGAGGCTAGGTTAGACAACAGCTTAGGCTCGGTAGCTTCAGTTATAATCTGTACATTTGGGCTCATATGACCGGTAATGTCCTTACGAGTGGAATTTGTGGCTCGATGAGCAGTGGAATGGCTTTATGATGAGTATGATGTGACTGCGTGATGTGTTAAGACGATTTGAATGTGACGATAAGTGTTTCCTTGAAATGTAAAGGAAGGCCATTAGGTGCTGTATTTTCGTTTGATGTGACGTACGATCTCGAGTGTGAATGTTTTGAAAGATTCTTCACACGTTGTTAAATTTTTTGGGGGGAAAATTAAATTCTCGTGTCTGGTTAATGAGTTTGGACTCAGAAAGATTAAGTGATTTCATAGTAGTTGTGGCTGCAAAAAGGTATAACAAGATGCCAATTTAAGACTAAGCAGGTGAGTTATATCCTGAGGAGTAATATATATAGGTGTGTTCCTTCTGATATGAATAGAGAGTTTCTTTTCTGCCAGCGGGGCATATGTGTTGAGACTTGAATTTGAATCTGGTTGAAAAAGTTGACTTGAGTGTTAAGAGAATGAATGCGAAATTAGCGGATGATTGAGGTATTTTATGGTTGGTGTGTCTTGAGCTTGAGAAGAATTTTAGTTGAACTGACTGCGGTATTAAGGAAGTAATAAAGTATGGGTATTGTGAGTTATCAAGTATTTTAATCAATGGCTTTGAGCCAAGTAGGGGAGCCTGCTATTGACAATTCAATTCATGGTTATGTGTCAAAATTTTTGTTTTGGTCTGAAGTATACTTGGGAATCAGTGATGACTTGCCTGCAGAGTTCGAGAATGACTCGAGTAAGGAAATTTCTGGATACGGGTTATATTGCGCTTTATGAGTATATGAAAATCGTGGGATGAGTGAGTTGTTATTTGTGAATGATGTAGTGCGCTCGGAGTATGAATTTGATAGGTGGTATTAAAATAGAGTTACTTCTTTGAGTGTTGTTATGCTAATGGGGCATGTGTCTTTTGGCCTATTTGTGCGGTGTAATGTGGATTTGAACAAAAGGGGGTGACTCTCGAGAAAGTTCTAATGGATTCGAGATTAATATGTAACAATTGAGAATTTTTGGCAGATTTATTTATGGCTAAAATATGAGATTTAAGTTGGATGGTGTCGATACTTGTGGCATTTTTATATATCATTATGGATTTTATATTTCGGTATCAGGAAGGTGAATGAACGGCCTTAGACTCAATTAAGGTATTTTCAAAGTGGTGTTTCGGTTATGGTATTTTAGGGGTAATTATGATGTGGTGAGACTCTATAGATGTTTTGGTGGTAATATTCTTGGGTTTTGGTGACCTACGTGGTTTGGTCGAGTTAGAGAAAAATCAGTTCTGATAGTTTAGTTATGTGAAAATGGATTTCAAAGTGTTCTTGATGGTTTCTACCATGGTTTAAGTCGGATATTTTCTACCGGTGTAGGGAACGTGTTGTGTATTGTGGATTCCTCTTGGAAAGAAGAAAGAGAAAGGTTTCTAACTAATAGGGTATGTAAATTGTTGGTGACTCAAAGATGATAATGAGATTCCTGTGTTTGTCACATGATGGCATGATAGATGTGGTGTGTTGTGAGGGATTTAGATTTATATGTATGAGGTGGCAGTTCATTCTTAAAAGGAAGATCACGAATTCTGGACGGAATAGTCTGTGTTATATATTTAGATGAATGTTATAGTGCTCGGTAATCCCTAATAAGGGTGTGCGGTTGAAAGGGGCATTGTGTTTTGATTTACGGAGGTGCATTGGTATTACGGTACTCTCCTAGTTAATAGAGTACTGATATATGAGTTATTGATATGTGGCACGGAAGAATTATGAAAATACTCCTAGTGGGATAAACGTGCATGAAGGATGTGATAGCCATGCGAGTGCTGGAGTTGTGATCAGTTACGATGGTTCATATGTACTTATTGATTACTCCTGTATGATATGCTTGGATTAGAGGCCTGTGACCATGCCAGGCGAATTATATTTTTGGCACGTGAGTTGTCCGTGCGAGTCAAGATATTTATATTATTGGCACGTGAGTTGTCCGTGTGGTCCATATATTTATATTATTAGCACGTGAATTGTCAGTGCGGGTCCAGGTATTGATACTATAGCACGTGAGTTGTTCGTACGAGTGATGTTAATGTGAGCTCTAGAAGAGCTGGTTACTGTTATTAAATTTGTGTGTCTTGGTTCTACTATATATAATGAGCTTATAGCATTACAGTTGTAGTGGTGCTTGCTGAACTTGCAATATGGTTCTCTTCCTTGAGACATCTCCCATATTTGGGTACACGGATTGCGCAGTGGTGGCTGGAGTTATATTGATGTGGCGTGTCTGTGAGATAATTGTGTTTAATAAAAATAAGGTCATTGGACCTAGAACAGATACTATCATGTTTAATTTCGGTATATTAGGAGGATAATATTGAAAGTCGGCTTAGAAAGTGATGAAGGTTCTGGTTGGGGCGAGAGAGCTCCATGACTTGTTTCTCTGATACGGGGTCATGATATTTTTGCACGTTTCTTTTATTATCAGCATTGTACGAAGGTTTTGGAACAAGGTTTGGCTTAATATGAGGTTTAATACTTGTATTTGGTTGGTTTGAGTAGTTACTGTGATCGGGAATGGTGCTGTGAGCATGTGAGTTGCGTAGTATGCTACGTGATTATATCTAGGGTTATGGTTATGGCTTGATACAGCTTGTTCAGACTAATACTGTGTGTGAGATTTAGATCTTGGAAAGAATTCTGGGTGTTGGAAATTAGGCTCTAAATTTTGGGCTAAGATTAAATTAATGATTTTTAGTTGTGTTATGTTGTCAGGCCTATATAGAATAAGGTGACGTGAGATCATCCCCGTGTATGTGCGTGGTAAGGTGGAATAGAGATTTGAAGGTTAAGAACAACTCTTGGAACGTTCGAGGACGAACATGTATTTAAGTGGGGGAGATTGTAACGGCCCGACCGGTCGTTCTAAGCATTTACGCTCGTTTCAACTAGTTGAAGTCTTGAATAACTTACTATGAGGTATTATGACTTGTGTGAATTGTCGGTTTTGGATTTAAGGTATTTCGGAGTTAGCTTGGAAGAATAAATTTCATGTTGGAAGCTTAAGTTGAAATAGTTGACCGGATGGTGACTTATGTGTAAACGACCCCGGAATAGAGTTTTGATGATTTCAATAGCTCCGTATGGTGATTTTGGACTTAGGAGCGTGTCCGAAAAATTATTTGGAGGTCCGTAGTGGAATTAGATTTGAAATGCCGAAAGTTAAATTTTTTTTAAGTTTGACCGGGGAGTTGACTTTTTGATATCAGGGCCGGAATCCGATTCTAGAAATTGGAATAGCTTCGTTATGTCAATTATGACTTGTGTGCAAAATTTAAAGTTATTCCAGATTAATTTGATGTGTTTCGGCACAAGATATAGAATTTGAAATTTCAAAGTTTATTAGGCTTGAATTGGGGTATGATTCGTGGCTTTGATGTTGTTTGATGTGATTTGAGGCCTCGAGAAGGTTCATGTTATGTATTGGGACTGGTTGGTACGATTGCATGGGGTCCCGGGAGCTTCGGGTTTGATTTGGGGTGGTTCCGGACCAAGTTTGGGTGTTTTGATGTTGCTGGTTGCTGGTCCTAGTGTTGTTCTTCGCGTTCGCGAGGAGCCTCTCGCATTCGCGAAGAAGGACTTTGCCGTTGGGACTTTGTTCTTCGCGTTCGCGAAGAGGTTCTCGCGTTCGCGAAGAAGCAAAATTTTATTGTTCGTCGTCTGATTTTAGAGGCTCATATCTCGCAATCTATAAGGAATTTAGAGATGATCCAAAAATGAAAGTTGTAGCCCTTTATGTCTAGTTTTCAGAAAGATAAATAATTTGTCATTTGAAGTTGTGTATGAAATGTTATGGTGTATACACTATAGGCTATCCGGAAAGAGTTTGGAAAGCTCTGTTGCATAGGGATGATTTGTGAAGCTTATAGCTCGTAATCTATAAGGAATTGGTAGATGAGCAACAAATGAAAGTTATAGCCCTTGGAGTCTAGTTTTCCAAAAGTCAAACCACTCATCATTTAGAGTTTTGTACAAAACGTTATGACCATTATACTAGAGGCTATCTGAGTAGAGTTTGAGAATGACTTTTGAAGAATTTGTTCATCGCGAACACGAGGGGGTTGTCGCGAACGCGAAGAACAAACCCCTGAGCAGCAGAATAAGAAAGCTCGGGTGAGGCGATTGTTCGGGAGTTTTTCAAGGAAAACATTGGGGTAAGAATTCCTAACTTGATTTTGGTTAAATTACATGAATCTATGGTTGTTTTTATCATTTAATTGGTGAATTAGGTTGGAAAAGTTTGAAAATCCTCTTAGTTTAAATTGAAGATTTGAGGGTCGAGTTGGGGTCGTATTTTGATAAGATTGGTATGGTTAGACTCGTGATTGAATAAACTTCCGGATTTTGTAACTTTTGTCGAGTTCCGAGACATGAGCCCCACAGGCGATTTTTGAGCTAAAATTTGTGTATTTATGGAAAATTAGCATTTTCTTATGGAATTAATTCCAATAAGTATTATTGACTGAAATAAATTATTTGTGGCTAGATTCGAGGCGTTTGGAGGCCAATTCACGAGGAAAAGGCATACCGGAGTAAAGAATTATGCGTTTTGAGGTAAGTAACACTTCTAAACTTGGTTCTGAGGGTATGAATCCCTGAATTTGGTATGATATGAATTGTTTGGAGGTGACACACACGATAGGTGACGAACATGAAGACGTGCACCACAGAAAGTGTGTCTTGAATAAATCCTATGAAGTAGTAAAATTAAAGAATCATGTGATTATTTGAACATATGGCACGTGTTAGAGGAATTAAGCTGAGGCTAGTAATAAAGATCATGTTTAGGTTATCCGCCGATATTTTAAGACCCATGGGGTCGTGTTGCTATTGAATTAATTGTTCAAAAATATACATTTCACACTCAGTAATAATTATCCATTGTAAGGATTTTTATGGGATTGAGATGCGCAATGCAACAGGCCATTTGGCTTAATATATGTTATTAATAAATGGATCGGGGCTGCCCGCCTGCAGCAGTCCAGAATAGCTTTATACATTATTATTGTTCTGGATCGGGGTTGTCCGCCTGCAGCAGGCCTTATTGGCTTTACTATTTTATGGATCGGGTCTGCCCTCTTACAGCAGGCCTTATTGGCTTTACTATTTTATGGATCGGGGCTGCCCGCCTACAGCAGGCCTTATTGGCTTTACTATTTTATAGATCGGGGCTGCCCGCCTGCAACAGGCCTTATTGGCTTTGTATTACGCTTGGGCTGAAGGAGCCCCCCCCCGGAGTCTGTACACACCCCAGTGAGCGTAGATGATCATCGATATTCGGGATGGACTTCCCAGGGCATGGACTTGCCTTACTTACTGCTTATATATCTATTTGGGATGGATTTTCCCAGGGCATGGACTTGCCTTACTTACTGCTTATATTTATATTTAGGGATAAATTATCCTAAGGCTGGATTGGCCTTATACGGTACTAGGTGACTGACTGTCAGTCGATGTGCATATATATACGGGTTGGAACACCCCTAGGCTGGATTGGCCATAAACAGTACCAAGTGACCGAATAATTTGTGACCAGTATTTACATGAGGTCTTTCTACTGACATGTCATATTCCTCATATCATGTAGTATTGATCTATTTCACTTGTATTGAGTTTAACTGTTGAACTTGAAAGCATGCCTACATTTCTGTACCATTACTTTTACTGGACTGTACCTGCGGAGCTCATCATTTCTTTCAGCCCAGAGGTTAGTCTTTTTACTTATTGAGTTATTTGTACTCATACTACACTCTGCACCTCGTGTGCAGATCCAGGTGCTCCCGGATACGACAACTGCTAGAAATCGAAGTTATTTCTGTTGGAGAGTATCAAGGTAGCTGCTTGACGACCGCAGACTTGATTCCCTTCCTGTTTAGTTATTGTACTGTTCTATACTTCAGACAGTGATGTTTATTAGTCAGACTTTGTATTCATTTAGATGCTCATGTACTTAGTGACACCGGGTTTTGGGAGTGTTAGATTTTAAATTGTGAGATTTTCTTCTGCTGAATTTAATCACTTTGTTTTTAAACATAAA
Organism: Nicotiana tomentosiformis; assembly: GCF_000390325.3. Classification (NCBI taxonomy): domain Eukaryota; kingdom Viridiplantae; phylum Streptophyta; class Magnoliopsida; order Solanales; family Solanaceae; genus Nicotiana; species Nicotiana tomentosiformis. Next base: position 54,419,791 of record NC_090819.1, read on the forward strand.
AGATATGGTGGTTTATTGAGATATTCAGCTTGCCTAGTATTGAGATAGGCGACATCACGACAGGTGAGATTTTGGGTCGTGACAAGTTGGTATCAGAGCTCTATGTAACATAGGTCTCGCGAGTCTTGAGCAAGTTTAGTAGAGTCTTGTGAATTGGTACAGAGACATCTATACTTATCTTCGAGAGGCTACCGAAACCTTTGGAAAATTTCACTTTCTTGTATTCTATCGTGCGGAATTGATTTAGCTTGAAACATAACTCTTTGAATTCCTTCCACGCATTCGTGTGCGCATATGAGGGCTCGGTATCAGCTGTGAATCGCCGACTTGTGATTCTATAAACGAGGTTCAAAATGTGTATTCTGTGTTTTGGTGATGGGCCAATCTGGAGGACTTGAGGCCAGGTTAGACAGCAGCTTAGGCTCGGTAGCTTCAGTTATAATCTGTACATTTGGGCTCATATGACCGGTTATGTCCTTACGAGTAGAATTTGTGGCTCGATGAGCAGTGGAATGGCTTTGTGATGAGTATGATGTGACTGCGGGATGTGTTAAAACGATTTGAATGTGACAAGAAGTGTTCCTTGAAATGTAAAGGAAGGCCATTAGGTGTTTTATTTTCGTTTGATATGACGTACGATCTCGAGTGTGAATGTTTTGAAAGATTCATCACACGTTGTTAAATATTTTTTGGGGAAAATTAAATTCTCGTGTCTGTTTAATGAGTTTGGACTCAGAAAGATTAAGTGATTTCATAGTGGTTGTGGCTGCGAAAAGGTATAACAAGATGCCAATTTGAGACTAAGCAGGAGGGTTATCTCCTGAGGAGTAATATATATAGGTGTGTTCCTTATGATATGAATAGAGTGTTTCTTTTCTGCCAGTGGGGCATATGTATTGAGACTTGAATTTGAATCTGGTTGAGAAAGTTGACTTGAGTGTTAAGAGAATGAATGCGAGATTAGTGGATGATTGAGGTATTTTATGGTTGGTGTGTCTTGAGCTTGAGAAGAATTTTTGTTGAACTGACTGCGGTATTAAGGCAGTAATAAAGTATGGGTATTGTGAGTTATCAAGTATTTTAATCTATGGCTTTAAGCCAAGTGGGGGAGCCTGCTATTGACAATTCAATTCATGGTTATGTGTCAAATATTTTGTTTTGGTCTAAAGTATACTTGGGAATCAGTGATGACTTGCAGAGGCGGAGTTCGAGAATGACTCGAGTAAGGAACTTTCTGGATACGGGTTATATTGCGCTTTATGAGTATATGAAAATCATGGGATGAGTGAGATGTTATTTGTGAATGATGTAGTGCGCACGGAGTATGAATTTGATAGGTGGTATTAAAGTAGAGTTACTTCTTTGAGTGTTGTTATGCTAATGGGGCACGTGTCTTTTGGCCTATTTGGGCGGTGTAATGTGGATTTGAACAAAAGGGGGTGACTCTCAAGAAAGTTCTAATGGATTCGAGATTAATATGTAAAAATTAAGAATTTTTGGCGGATTTATTTATGGCTAAAATATGAGATTTAAGTTGGATGGTGTCGAGACTTGTGGCATTTTTGTATATCATTATGGATTTTATATTTCGGTATCAGGAAGGTGAATGAAATGGCCTTAGACTCAAATAAGGTATTTTCAGAGTGATGTTTCGGTTGTGGTATTTTTAGGGGTAATTATGATGTGGTGAGACTCTACAGATGTTTTGGTGGCAATATTCTTGGGTTTTGGTGACCTACGTGGTTTGGTCGAGTTAGAGGAAAATTAGTTCTGATAGTTTAGTTATGTGAAAATGGATTTCAAAGTATTCTTGATGGTTTCTACCATGGTTTGAGCCGGATATTTTCTACCGGTGTGGGATGTTGTGTATTGTGGATTCCTCTTGGAAAGTAGCAAGAGAAAGGTTTCTAACTAATAGGGTATGTAAATTGTTGGTGACTCAAAGATGATAATGAGATTCCTGTGTTTGACACATGATTGCATGATAGATGTGGTATGTTGTGCGAGATTTAGATTTATATGTACGAGGTGGCAGTTCATTCTTGAAAGGAAGATCACGAATTCTGAACGGAATGGTCAGTGTTATATATTTAGATGAATGTTATAGTGCTCGGCAATCCCTTATAAGGGTGTGCAGTTGAAAGGGGCATTTTGTTTTGATTTACGGAGGTGCATTGGTATTACGGTACTCTCCTAGTTAATAGAGTATTGATATACGAGTTATTGATATGTGGCACGGAAGAATTATGAAAATATTCCTAGTGGGATAAACGTGCATGAAGGATGTGATAGCCATGCGAGTGCTGGAGTTGTGATCAGTTATGATGGTTCATGTTTACTTATTGATTGCTCCTGTATGATATGCTTGGATTAGAGGCCTGTGACCATGCCAGGAGGATTATATTTTTGGCACGTGAGTTGTCCGTGCGGGTCCAGATATTTATATTATTGGCACGTGAGTTGTCCGTGCGGTCCATATATTTATATTATTGGCACGTGAATTATCAGTGCGGGTCCATGTATTGATACTATAGCACGTGAGTTGTCCGTGCGAGTGATGTTAATGTGAGCTCTAGAAGAGCTGGTTACTATTATTAAATTTGTGTGACTTGGTTCTACTATATATAATGAGCTTACAGCATTACAGTTGTAGTGGTGCTTGCTGAACTTGCAATATGGTTTTCTTCCTTGAGACATCTCCCATATTTGGGTACACGGATTGCGCAGTGGTGGCTTGAGTTATATTGATGTGGCGTGTCTGTGAGATAATTGTGTTTAATAAAAATAAGGTCATTGGACCTAGAACAGATACTATTATGTTTAATTCCGGTATATTGGGAGGATAATATTGAAAGTCGGCTTAGAAAGTGATGAAGGTTCTGGTTGGGGCGAGAGAGCTCCATGACTTGTTGCTCTGATAAGGGGTCATGAAATTTTTGCACGTTTCTTTTATTATCAGTAGTGTACGAAGGTTTTGGAATAAGGTTTGGCTTGATATGAGGTTTAATACTTGTACTTGGTTGGTTTGAATAGTTACTGTGATCGGGAATGGTGCTGTGAGCATGTGAGTTACGTAGTATGTTACATGATTATATCTGGGGTTATGGTTATGGCTTGATACAGCTTTTTCAGACTTATACGGTGTGTGAGATTTAGATCTTGGAAAGAATTCTGGGTGTTGGAAATTGGGCTCCAAGTTTTGGGCTAAGGTTAAATTAATGATTTTTAGTTGTGTTATGTTGTCAGGCCTATATAAAATAGGGTGACGTGAGATCACCCCCGTGTATGTGCGTAGTAAGGTGGAATAGAGATTTGAAGGTTAAGAACAACTCTTGGAACGTTCGAGTACGAATATGTGTTTAAGTGGGGGAGATTGTAACGACCCGACCGGTCGTTTTGAGCATTTACGCTCCTTTTAACTATTTGAAGTCTTGAATAACTTACTACGAGGTATTATGACTTATGTGAATTGTCGGTTTTGGTTTAAAAGTATTTTGGAGTTAGCTTGGAAGAATAAATTTCATGTTGGAAGCTTAAGTTGAAATAGTTGACTGGATGGTGACTTATGTGTTAATGACCCCGGAATAGAGTTTTGATGATTCCAATAGCTCCGTATGGTAATTTTGGACTTAGGAGCCTGTCTGAAAAATTATTTGGAGGTCCGTAGTGGAATTAGGCTTGAAATGTCGAAAGTTGAATTTTTTTGAAGTTTGACCGGGGAGTTGACTTTTTGTTATCGAGGCCGGAATCCGATTCTGGAAATTGGAATAGCTTCGTTATGTCAATTATGACTTGTGTGCAAAATTTAAAGTTATTCTAGATTGATTTGATGTGTTTTGGCACAAGATATAGAATTTGAAATTTCAAAGTTTATTAGGCTTGAATTGGGGTATAATTCGTGTCTTTGATGTTGTTTGATGTGATTTGAGGCCTTGAGAAGGTTCGTGTTATGTATTGGGACTGGTTGGTACGATTGGACGGGGTCTCGGGGGCTTCGGGTTTGATTTGGGGTGGTTTCAGACCAAGTTTGGGTGTTTTGATGCTGCTGGTTGCTAGTCCAGGTGTTGTTCTTCACATTCGCGAGGAGCCTCTCGCGTTCGCGAAGAAGGATTTTGCCGTTGGGATTTTGTTCTTCGCGTTCACGAAGAGGTTCTCGCGTTCGCGAAGAAGGAAATTTTGTTGTTCGTCGTCTGACTTTAGAGACTCATATCTCGCAATCTATAAAGAATTTGGTAATGATCTAAAAATGAAAGTTGTAGCCATTTATGTCTAGTTTTCAGAAAGGTAAATCATTTGTCATTTGAAGTTGTGTATGAAACGTTATGGTGGATACACTATAGGCTGTCCGGGAAGAGTTTGGAAATCTCTGTTGCATAGGGCTGATTTTCGAAGCATATATCTTGTAATCTATAAGGAATTGGAAGATGAGCAACAACTGAAAGTTATAGCCCTTGGAGTCTAGTTTTTCGAAAGTCAAACCATTCATCATTTGGAGTTTTGTACAAAACGTTATGACCATTATACTAGAGGCTGTCTGAGAAGAGTTTGAAAATGACTTTTGAAAAATTTGTTCATCGCGAACACGAGGGGGTTGTCGCGAACGCAGAGAACAAACCCCTGGGCAGCAGAATAAAGTCCAAATTCGTATCGTGCTTCCATTTTTGGACCAAGGAAGCTCGGGTGAGGCGATTGTTCGAAAGTTTTTTAATGAAAATATTTGGGTAAGAATTCCTAACTTGATTTTGGTTAAATTACATGAATATATGGTTGTTTTTATCAATTAATTGGTGAATTGAGTTGGAAAAGTTTGAAAATCCTCTTAGTTTAAATTGAAGATTTGAAGGTCGAGTTGGGGTCGGATTTTGATAAGATTGGTATAGTTAGACTCGTGGTTGAATGGGCTTCCGAATTTTGTAACTTTTGTCGAGTTTCGAGACGTGGGCCCCACAAGCAATTTTTGAGCTAAAATTCGGGTTTTTATGAAAAATTTAGCATTTTATTATGGAATTAATTCCAATAAGTTTTATTGACTAAAATGAATTATTTGTGGCTAGATTCGAGACATTTGGAGGCCAATTCACGAGGAAAAGGCATACCGGAGTAAAGAATTACATGGTTTGAAGTAAGTAACACTTCTAAACTTGGTTCTGAGGGTATGAATCCCCGAATTTGGTATGATATGAATTGTTTGGAGGTGACACACACGATAGGTGACGAACATGTAGATGTGCACCACAGAAAGTGTCTTGAATAAATCCTGTGAAGTAGTAAAATTAAAGAATCATGTGATTATTTGAACATGTGGCACGTATTAGAGGAATTAAGCTAGGGCTAGTAATAAAGATCATGTTTAGGCTATGTGCCGATATTTTAGGACCCATGGGGTCGTGATGCTGTTGAATTAATTATTCAAAAATATACATTTCACACTCAGTAATAATTGTCCATTGTAAGGATATTTACGGGATTGAGCTGCGCAACGCAGTAGGCCATTTGGCTTTATATTTGTTATTGTTAAATGGATCGAGGCTGCCCGCCTGCAGAAAGCTAGAATGGCTTTATACATTATTATTGTTCTGGATCGGGGCTGCCCGCCTGCAGCAGGCCTTATTGGCTTTACTATTTTATGGATCGGGGTTGCCCGCCTGCAGCAGGCCTTATTGGCTTTACTATTTTATGGATCGGGGTTACCCGCCTGCAGCAGGCTTTATTGGCTTTGTATTACGCTTGGGCTGAAGGAGCCCCTCCGGAGTCTGTACACACCCCTAGTGAGCGTAGATGATTATCGATATTCGGGATGGACTTCCCAGGGCATGGACTTGCCTTACTTACTGCTTATATATCTATTTGGGATGGATTTTCCCAGGGCATAGACTTGCCTTACTTACTGCTTATATTTATATTTAGGGATAAATTATCCCAGGGCTGGATTGGCCTTATACGGTACTGGGTGACTGACTGTCAGTCGATGTGCATATATATACGGGTTGGAACACCCCTAGGCTGGATTGGCCATAAACAGTACCAAGTGACCGAATAATTTGTGACCAGTATTTACATGAGGTCTTTCTACTGAGATGTCATATGCCTCATATCATGCAGTATTGATCTATTTTACTTGCATTGAGTTTAACTGTTGATCTTGAAAGCATGCCTACATTTCTGTACCATTACTTTTACTGGACTGTACCTGCAGAGCTCATCATTTCTTTCAGCCCAGAGGTTAGTCTTGTTACTTATTGAGTTATTTGTACTCATACTATACTCTGCACCTCGTGTGCAGATCCAGGTGCTCCAGGATATGACGACTGCTAGAAATCGAAGTTATTTCTGTTGGAGAGTATCAAGGTAGCTGCTTGACAACCGCAGACTTGATTCCCTTCCTGTTTAGTTATTGTACTGTCTATACTTCAGACAGTGATGTTTATCAGTCAGACTTTGTATTCATTTAGATGCTCATGTATTCAGTGACACCGGATTTTGGGAGTGTTAGATTTTAAATTGTGATGTTTTCTTCTGCTGAATTTAATCACTTTGTTTTTAAACATAAAAGATATGGTAGTTTATTGAGATATTCGACTTGCCTAGTATTGAGATAGGAGCCGTCACGACAGGTGAGATTTTGGGTCGTGACAGATACTTATGATACCCGATAGGTCTTTAATTCAGAATCATATACTGGGAATAGGAATACCTTTTTTAAGAGAGCTAAAGAATCTTTAAAATAAATAGCAAAAAGTAACTAACCACCTAGAACCACCTTATGATATTTGGAGCTTAGGTTCACTTAAGTACCTTAACCTCTCATATAAATTTGTAACGACCTTTCAAGTAAAATAGGTAATTTTTGAGCTTGAAATCTTGGACCTTTGATAACAATTTGTTTGGAAAAAGGAATTTAGATAAGTGACTTTACTATGAGATGATAAAAATGTATCTCTTTTAATCTTAATTGTTGGTATCTTTCTTTTTATTTCGTTTCTGAAATTTATAGTGTGTTCATGTTTCAGTATCTATTTGGCAATGAGATCTTAATTTTCTAATATTTGATTAGTTATCTGGGGTGCTTCTTGTTGATTTCTGACATTGTTCTGTTTCAAGTTATCATTTTATGCACTTTAGCTTTATTGGAAATCATGCAATATGTTCTTTTCTTTATTCATTTGAGTGCTGAAATGATATCTTAAGAAATTTCTTTTCTGGCCATGTACTACTTGAAACATGAAGGATGTCAATGTGCTTATGTGAACTATTCAGTTGTTGACAAATTCAAGTAGTAGAAACGATATCCAGTACTTGATTTTCTCTCTAAAAAATTATGATAGTTTATATCGAGATGTTGTGTTCTATTTTGGCTTGCTTCATGTCAAACGGTTAAGACAAGTTTAGATATCATGAAACATAGGGATTTGACATGTTGTCTGTTATTTGTGTTGGTATCGTCATCTTGATTAGAAATCATTGAGTTAGGATTTAATATTTGTATGCAAAATCAGGAACTAGCGGCTGTTAACATATTAGAAATTTGTTCTAGGACTTCACTGCCTATTTGTTCTTTGAAATAGGATCTAATTTAGCTATATCTTGTAATTCATTGTGGAGAAAGTATTACAGAGATGGAACTAATGAAGCATAATCTATAGCATAATCTTCGAAATAGGATCTAGTTCTCTTTTTGGTTTATGTTATGTGTCTGGTATTCTTAAATCCTGCAGAAGACTTGACCTTTCATGTGTACTTGAATTGTTAACTAGCATTTAAAGAGATAATGATTTTATTTATCCTCTTTTGTAGGTGGAGAAAATGAAGAAAGGGAAGATGAAAGGAATGAAGATCCTGCTTAAGAAGATTTTTGGGATTAATGCTGAAACTCTAAATGTTCTAGGAATCTTTTGTTATCAAACATTTTGAAACTTCTTTAACTTTTGGATTGTAAAACTTATGTACTTGGTTCTTAACTTTTGGATACTAAAACTTATGTACATGGGTTCTAATAGTTTGCTTTAACGGATATTACAACTCGGATTATAAATGTTTATGATTAGTTTTATTTTGTGATTTATATAAATTATTGTGTATTATAATGCAATATTTATTTACAATCAGGGAGTATATTGTTGTTTCAATTAAACCGTTACAATAGCTTACTTGAGTCGTTGCTATAGGTAACAAAAAACTATCTCAATTAACCATGTAAATCGTTGCAATATGACAGGTAACTGTTGCAGTAGGTAATATGAACCATTGCAATAGATAATGCACAACGTTGCATTAGAGATAATTAAATTGTTGTTACTGTAAACAACCCGTAGCAATAGTAATTAAACCGTTGTAAAAGCGGCCAAAAATCGTCGTAATATCCTAACTTAACCGTTGCAATAGATTAAATAACCGTTACACAAACATATATTGCAACGCCTTTGAACCGTTTGAGTTGACAGAAAATACTCATCGCAGTAGAATGATAAGTAACCGTTGCGATAGTTTGATATATGTGTCACGACCCGGAATTCCCACTTTCAAGACCGTGATGGCGCCTAACATTTCACTTGCTAGGCAAGCCAACGTTAGAGTAATTCTTGTACCAATTTTAAATACTTCGAACAATTTAACTAATCAGACAGAAATGAAGCTAAAATGAAGTACGAAATAGCATAACAATCCAATATCTAGTACAACCCGGATCTAGAGTCACAAGTACACGAGTTTTTAGAGGTTCTACATACAGAGTCTGAAATAAATATTACTGTCTTGAACGAGATGAACAATAAGTAAGGAAAGAGGAAGGGGACTTAAAGGTCTGCGAACGCCAGCAGATCTACCTCGAGTCCCCAAATGCTAGTCCGAGCTGATGCACCTCACGTACAGTTGGGACCAGTACCAAAATCTGCACAAGAAGTGCAGAGTGTAGTATAACTACAACCGATCCAATGTACTCCATAAGTGTCGAGCCTAACCTCAACGAGGTAGTAACAAGGTTATGACAGGATACCCACATAATTAAACCTGTACAGACAAAAATATACGCACAATATAACAACAAATAAGGATTTAACATGTACAATTAGGAGGGGACATGCAAAAACGGGTACAATATACGATAACTACAGCATGGAATGACAACATGAAACAGTCAATAAACCTTCAGCCAATGAAACGAATTCTAAGTCAGAAATCCTTCTGTAGCCTATCTGAAACCCACCCGAGCTCTTGGGGCTCCAAACCAAACATGCACACAAGTCCAAAAGCCTCACACAAATTCGCTCGCGCGATCAAATCGCCAAAATAACACATAAAACTATGAATCAGACACCAAATTAAATAAAAATTTTAATTAAACTTTAGAAATTTCTATTTTAACAACCGGACGTCCGAATCACGTCAAACCAACTCTGTTTTTTACCAAATTTTGCAGACGAGTCATAAATATAGTAATGAACATATACCAAGCTCCGAAATAAAAAATTGGGCCCGGTAGCAATAAAGTCAAACTTTGGTCAAATCTTTAAATTCATTAAACCTTTAAACTTCAAATTTTAGACAAAATGCGATAACTCGAGCTAGGGACCTCCGAATTCGATTCCGGGCATACGCCCAGGTCCCAAATCACGATACAGATCCACCGAGATTGTTAAAACACAGACCCGGGTCCGTTTGTTCAAAACATTAACTGAAATCAACTCAAATAGATCTTTAAGGCTCAATTTCATATTTTATCAATTTTTAACATAAAAGCCTCCCGGAAAAAGATACGGACTAAGCACGCAAACCGAGAAAAGGCTAAAATGAGATATTTGAGGTTTCAAAACATATAATTAAGGTTTAAAACTTTAGATAACCTATCGAATTATCACACTATGGCAATGATTTTCTGAACCATTGCAGTAGAGCTACTGCCACGCGACCTAGTTAGACAGATGCAAAAACGTTGCAATACCTCTATGGCAACGGTTTTCTTATGTACCACAACAAATTTTTCTGCGTTGCCATAGGTTTATTTTCCAATAGTGGTTGTAGTTATTATTTTTTTATTTAAATGTTGTATGAAAGTTGAAAAATAGTTGTATAATGTATGAATCGTTGTAAGAGATTTGTATTTAAGTTATAAATACTATCTTTTTACATAAAGTTGTTGATATGTATCAAGATTGTATTAAGAGAGGGAGTTTTAATTGGAATTTTAGAGATGAAGAAGAACACACCACATATAAAATATATACAAATCAGATACAAAATACATACAAAAGACATATTGTATAAAATTTATATAAAAATTATATTTAAGTTGTATGATATTGTAGATATATTTAATTGGGTAAAAATAATGTATGAAAGTTATAGATAAGTTGTAATTATGTTATATAATATATAATTAGTTGTGTAAACTTTATTTTTTAGTTTATATATTATTGTAGATGTATCAAATTTGTAAGAAATTTTATTTTTAATTTGTATGTTGTTGTACCATACAAATTTATCATTGTCGAATTTCGATTGATGTTGTTGCTGGTGCTACATCGACGGAGGTGGAGGCATTGAACATTTTACTTAATTTTGACTCATGTGTTCAGTCACAAAAATCAACCACTTAAACCACTTTTAAACCCAGCAAAACGGTCGACAAACCGTACACTTTTACACCTAAAACTAAGCCCAAAACCACACATCAGAAATATTAATTGTACCAATAAATTTTGACTAGAAGAGTAATATAACGAATATCAGAAAACGTTTTGTGTTGTGGATGACACTATGGATCAGTCCAAACTATTGATTAGATAAAAGATAAATGCATTTGGTCTCACTTGGAGTCTGTATATGCGTAAATATTGACCAACCTTGCATTTGGTCAATATTTTTTTCCACTTTAATAAAAAAAAAAAATAGTGTAACTAAATCCCCTAATTTAAGGCATTAGTAATGGATTATATATTTTATATATATATATATATATATATATATATATATATATATATATATATATATATATATATAAAAGAGAGAGAGAGATAGAGAGAGAGAGAAAGAGAGAGAGTAGGGAAAGAGGAGAGGAGAGAAAAAAGGAAAAGAGTGTAACTAAATCCCCTAATTTAAGGCACTAATAATAGAATGTATATAATTTGTAAGTAATCCTTGTTTTCATTTATGTCCGTTTACACGATCCTCTAACATTATTAAATGGTCATGAATAGACAATACTCAATAATAATAATAATAATAATAATAATAATAATAATAATAATAATAATAATAATAATAATAATGGAGATTTTTACATGGTAAATCAAGTTTCAAAACCTTTTTATATAAATAACACGACTCTTGGTTTATTTCAAAAATAGCAGATTTATTTACTTTTATACCATATTTAAAATTTAAATATGATTTTTCAAAATAAATACTAAAGCACAAATTAAGGATCAGTTACCTAAATTACCAAAAAGCTAGTACCAAAAAATAAGAGTTAGAAACCCTTTCTCTTTCAATGCTCTCTTTCTTTTTCCCAAACCCCTCCCCCATCCGTCCGGTTTCATCCCCATTTATCATTCCTTTTCCAAACAGAGACTCAATACACATATGTATTAAGACTTATTGTTTAAATATTTTTTTCCGTTTTCCAAATTATGCACTCATTTTAAAGGGATGCTTGACATTTTTCGTCTGATAAGTTTCTCGAAGTTGTAAATAAAATACCTGATATTTTATGATTATACAATTTTTATTAATTATACATGATTTATATTGTATAGTTATCATATGTATGTATCCGTAAATTAATATACCACATGTATAAATAGTGTATAATTATAATATATCACTATTATACGTAAATTATACCATGTTTAATGCCTAACGTAGAAAATACCATGTATAATAGCTACAAATGATTTACAAAAAAATGTATAAAATATGAATACCATTATTATATCAGTATTAAGAAATATATAAATATATAAGACCTATAAATAACTGAAACAAAATACATGAAATATCAAAATACCACTATTAAACAAGTTTCAAACAAAGTTACTTATCATACAAAATATAAGATATACTTGTCAAATGTAGTATAACGAATAGAGATATGTGTTTAACAAATGGAGCTACATTTATGAGCGAAAAAATCGGAAGGCAATATTCACATCTGGGCCAACTGGATCTCTATCACCAATTGGTATTTAATAGGGTATGTAAATATTTAGTTGCTGCCAAATGTTAAATGATATGTACCGCTATGATTTTGTCATATTTGTTTAAGTATTGCATAATTATGTTTTTTCCTCCAAATAATAAGTGGTTAATTTTAAGAATGAGAATATTATTGAAAAGTTCTCAAATGACATGACACGCCCTATATATTATCACCTTATCCTTTATGTTATTAAAAAATATTGTTGACAACAACGTTGTTAGTAATTCTTTCAAACTGTCATACAATCTAGTATGTGACATCAATATATGGTATACTTTCTGCTCATATATAAACTAGACAAAGTGTCACGACCCAAAATCTAATTAGTTGTGATGGCACCTAACTCAACCCGCTACGTAAGCCAGTTATCAACTATCCAATTCCAATGAAATTTAACAAGACAATTAAGTAAAAGAAAATATCTAAATCTTATACATTCCCCAAGGACTGGTAGTACAAATCATGAGCTTTTAAGATTAGAATATACAAAGCTGGTATGAAATAAATACAACATCTGTTCGAAATGTACATAAACAGATCTTTATAAATCTAAGGCTACCATGAACAAGAGGCAGCTACAACCAGAATGCGGGTACATCTTCAAATCCAGCTCTCGTCGGTCTCCGCAACATCAGCATCCAACATCTCCACGCAAGGTACAAAAGTATAGTATGAGTACAACCGACCCCATGTACTCAATAAGTAATAAACCTAATCTTAGGTTCAAAGTAGTGACGAGCTAGAGCAAAGGTCGGGTCCAACACCAATAGCCAACAACAGCCCATAATAACGTAAAGCAAGTAATAAAAGAAGTAACTCATAGATAAAATGCTCAACTTAATCATGATTTTAGAAAATAGTTCTACCTTTCAAGTATATCAGTAAAAACCCAAATCGTTTCCCGAAGTTGCCAAAAATATGAGTAAGTTTGAAAACAGTAATTTTCCCAAAAATCCTTTCAACAATAAATAAGATGTTTCATTTTCTTTCCAGATAGCCAGTATAAAATGCATCACTATGCCCATATGCCTATAAGTGTGAGAAGTCATGAATGATATAATACCGTACAACATGAGGAAGATCCATCTCTATGCTTGTATGCCATGTGTGCATGTCAATGCAATGTATCTCAGAGATGAACTCATGTACTCACACTCTCAGAGTACTCAATCTCACTGTCTCACACTTTCAACTCATCATGCTCAATCACTCAGTACTGTATATGGCCAATCCGGCCCAGGGAAGATCCATCCCGGAATATATACATCAACTGACCATCAGTCACTCAGTACTAAGTAGGGCCAATCCATCCCGTGGGAAAGATCCATCCCCAGGTATAAATGCTTCGGACAAGATCCATATCCAGGAAAGATTCATCCCTTAATATAAATCAACCGCGCTCATTGGGTGTGTGTGTAGACTCCGGAGGGGCTCCTTCAGCCCAAAGGCTAAAATTTGCACGGACAACTCCCGTGCTATAGTATCAATATCTCAAAATCAGGCCCTTGGCCTCACTCAGTCATCAACCTCTCCAGTCTTTCTCGGACCCACAATGACCTGAACTAGCCCAACATGATGATATGATGTATCAATAAATAATAGAGACTGAGATATGATATGCAATGAATGAATATGATTGAGTATGACATTGCAATGCAAGCAAATAACTCAACAACAGTAATGACCTCAGTGGGTCCCAACAGAATATGCATGTAGCCTCGACATGGTTTCTAACATGAATCACAGCTTGATAACTCTAGTACGTAGAGATTTCAAGATCACAGATAAGTTTAGGTAACTACACAGTACCACAGAAATAACGGAGTCACGGTTCATACGGTGCACGCCCACACGCCTGTCACCTAGCATGTGCGTCACCTCAAGACCAAACACATAACACGTATAGTCAGGGTTCATACCCTCAGCTCCAATATTAGAAGAGTTACATACCTCGAACAAGACGAATCCAATACCGGACAAGCTAAACAATACTCTGAAAATTCTATTCCTCACGTATCAACCTCCGAACGCCTTCATATCTCCTAAATTCCCCGCCAAATGATACGAAACTAGTCAAACAAGGTGCAAATTAATCAAAATATACTCCAATCCTTGCAATTTAACAATTTATGAAAATTCCTAACTCTGCTCAAAAAATCGACAATGGGGTCCACGTCACGGAATCCGACGAAACTTATAAAATCCGACAACCCATCCAATTACGAGTTCACCCATACTAATTTCACTCAAATTCAACTCTGAATCGGTATTCAAAACTCTAAAATTCGTTTTATGAAATTATAGAAATTTCCTTTGATTTCTCTTGAAGATTCGATAATCATACACCAAAATAGAAGATTAATTCATGAAATATAATTACAAGGGAGTCAAGAAAACTTACCCCAAGTTGTGTGAAAAAATTCCTCTCCAAAGCTGCCCAAACCGAGCTCCAAAATCCGAAAATGGATAAAAATGTTGAACCCTCAAATATAAGGCATTATGTCCAACATTTCCGCATTTGCGGACACTAAGTCGCATCTGCGACCATCGCTTCTGCGCAACAAGCTCGCATCTGCGAGACAGCCTTGGACGGCAGTGATCGCTTCTGCGATGTCTAGGACCGCATCTGCGGTCGCGCTTCTGCGCAGGTTCCTTCGCATATGTGGTTCTTTCCGCTTCTGCGATCAGTGTCACCGCTTCTGCAGTCGCGCTTCTGCTCGCAAAATGCTACATCTGCGGGTCCTGCCCAGCAGTGCCCAGTCTGCTTCTGCAAAGGGCTGCTCGTTTCTGCGGGCCGCACCTGCAGTTCCTCATGCGCAAGTGCGAAGACACTAGCAACAGAAAAATTCCAGCATTTCCTTAAGCCCGAATTTGATCCGTTAACCATCCGAAACTAACCCGAGGCCCCCGGGACCTCAACTAAATATACCATCAAGTCCTAAAATATAATACGAACTTAGTTGAGGCCTCAAATCACATCAAACAATGCTAAACCCACGAATCATATCCCAATTCAAGCTTAATAAAACTAAGAATTTTTAACTTCTACATTCGATGTCGAAACCTATCAATTCAAGTCCGATTGACCTCAAATTTTGCACAAAAGTCATAAACGACATAACAGACTTATTCAAATTTACAGAATCGGATTCCGACCTCGATATCAAAAAGTCAACTCCCCGGTCAAACTTCCAAACTTAAATTTCTATTTTAATCATTTCAAGCTTAATTTAACTACGGACTTCCAAATAATTTTTCGGACACGCTCCTAAGTCCAAAATCACCATACGGAGCTATTGGAATCATCAAAACTATATTCCAGGGTTGTTTACATATAAGTTAATATCCGGTCAATCTTTTCAACTTAAGTTTTTCATCTTGGGGACTAAGTGTCTCAATTCATTTCAAAACCTCACCGGACCCGAACCCATTACCCCGGCAAGTCATACAATAACTGTAAAGTATAAATTAAGCAGTGAATGGGGGAACAAGATTGTAATACTCAAAACGTCTGGTCGGGTCGTTACATTCTCCCCCACTTAAACATACGTTCGTCCTCGAACGTGCATTGAATTTTTTTCAAGCCATCAAATCACTATTCCATCTTACCACACATGTACCTGGAGCTGATCCCAAGTTACCCTATTCTACGTAAATTGTATAGGCCTGACTACACAACATAATTGAAAGTCATTAATTTAACCTTAGCCCATAAACCTTGGAATTCAATTTCCAACATCCAGAATTTCTTTTCAAGAAACGAATGTTACATCTACACACTGTATGAATCTGAACAAGCTGTATCAAGCCATAATCATAACCCCAGATATAATCACATAACATACTACACAACTCGCATGCTTGTAGCACCATTCCCGATCACAGTAACAACTCCAAACTAGCCCGGTACTAGTATTAAACCCCATATCAAACCAACCCTCATTCCAAAACCTTCGTACACTGTTGATAATAAAAGAAACACACGAAATCTCATACCCCTTATTAGATCAACAAGTTATAGAGCTCTCTCACCCCAACCAGAACCATAATAACTTTCTTAGTCGTCTTTCAATGTCATCCTCCCAAATGTACCGTAATCAAACCTGATAGTACACATTCTAGGTCCAATGACCATGTATTATTAAACAAAACTATCCCACAGACATGCCACACCAATATAACTCAAGCCACAACTACGCAATCCGTGTACCTAAAAATGAAAATGTCTCAAAAAAGAGAACCATATTGCATGTTCAACAAGCACCACAACAACTGCAATGCTATAAACTCCTCATATATAGTAGAACTGTTATGCCCCGCAGTATTACGTCGATGTTACGCTCCCGCGGTATTATATTACGATGATGATATACCTTGTAGTATTGTACGTTGAATTTGTCGTAAGATAATTGACATCAGTTCAAGGACAAGATTATTTGGAGATTATAAGTATTATGCTATTTCAAACAAGTGACGAGTAAATTCGTGAAGGTGAGAGGGTAAGCAAATCGAAAAAAATAAATTTCGTCGAAGTTTGACATTTTGAGATAAAATACGGTCCAAGCTACAATCCCCCGTATTTATGGATTAGTGCCATACAAGGTACTACATGACCATGATAGTATGATGTATAAGGTGTATTAAAAATGATTAGTATTTTAAGTAGTTTGAGATAATTCTTAATTACGTGGGTAATTAGTTAATTATTAATTTAATGGGAGATTAATCATGTAATTAAGGATTAGTGGATAATTGTTGAGTGGGAGATTTCCTCCAACTTGGCAGCCATGTAAGAGCCATTAGGTGACTCTTAAATAAATTTGCAAGATGGCAACCTTTAAAGAGATAAGCACTTTTATCTCATTTGGTTAAAACAATGTTATCAAGAAAGCCAAAAAATGTTACGACATAATCATTTCCTTGCTTGTTGTAAGTAAACATTCCATTCCTACTTAATAATATTTTTCATAAGCTTTAAAGAGGAATGCTTATATTTGCTAAGTTATGGATGAAGCTACAACAAATTCATACGAGATTTCATAAGGTAATAGCAACGGAATTTTGCGATTCTAAGGGAGTACGGTGCAATATTTCTCAAGAGTATCGGCTCAGGTATGTTAAGGATATCCCTTCTTTCCTTTTGGCATGGTCCAAATGATATAAATTAAACGAGCAAAATACGCAACTTTCATAAATGACTCTATTCATAGAAATACTAGGGGTGTCTATATTCTTGATTCTCTATGTGTCTTATTATTCTATCATCTGTTCATGGGTCTTAAAAAATACATAAGTTGATAAGTTTATTTTATGACATTAATCAAAGGCATAATGGTCATATGACGTTGTGAGAGATTTTATTGACGTATTTTATATGCACTTCATTCATTTATACATGTATAATGACCCATGACCAGATGGCATTATATACGCGTATATTATATGTATATGGGATATGGGAAAAGGTTACGGCGTTATATACGCACCACAACCTGATCAGCTGGTATATGTTGATGATTTGCCCACAGTGACCGAGATGATATGATGGGATGCCCCAGAGGCTTGATGATGTTATGAACGCATATACCTATGCATGGTATGACATTTATACGCATATATATGACATTATAATATTAATGATTCACATAATTGTTCAGACTTACATGTTGAGTCTTTTACTCCATGTTTCTCTCATGTCTATTATTTACTGATTTTCATTCCTTACATACTCGGTACATTATTTGTACTGACATCCCTTTTGCCCGGGGACGTTACGTTTCATGCCCGCAGGTCCCGATAGATAGGTCGAGAGTCCTCCAAGTAGGCTATCAGCTCAGCGGAAAGTGTTGGTGTGCTCCATTTACTCCGAAGTTGCTATTTGGTCAGTATGATTAAGATATGTATTGATTGGTATGGCGGGGCTCTGTCCCGACCTTTATGACAATTATGTATTCTTAGAGGCTTGTAGACAGATGTCATGTATATGAAAGATTGTATGGCCTTGTCGGCCTATGTTAAGTGTACGAGTGCTCATTGTAGCCTTATAGGCCCGTATGTCAAATGTATAAGTTTCTATATCAGATTGGGTCATCTTATATCGAGTATTCCCTTATGTTTATTCTGGTTGCCCATGATAGCCCGTTTGGCCCATTTACCAATGACAGTACGATAAGAAGGATATGTAACGTTGGTACTCGGTTGAGTAAGGCACCAGGTGCCCGTCGCGGCCCATCGTTTTGGGTCGTGACAAAAGTGGTATCAGAGTAGTTCTATCCTAGAGAGTCTACAAGTCGTGTCTAGTAGAGTCTTGTTTATGGGTGTGTTGTGCACCACACTTATAAGCAGGAGGCTACAGGATATTTAGGACTATCACTCTTTCATCTTACTCTACATCGTATGGTAGATCTCAGTTGTAAGAACTCAACTTCCTAAACTCTATCTTATTCATGATACGACGATGCCTACATATAGAAAGACGGTTGGTAAGGGATTGAATACGGATGTGGAAGAGTTGAGTCAGAGGAACTCGATTTTGCATCATGCTTATGATGAGTAAATGTAAGGTCTTCAGCAGATCATGTGTGTACTAAGACGTGGAAGCTTCTTGTTAAGGAGCCCTAAGGCATGAATATCTATCCACTCACATGGTGAAAAGAGATGAGAGAATCAGAAGGTATAAGTTTCAATAAGTAAAAGAAGCAAGATGAAAAAGGGTACGAGCTACCCAGTTAATGAAGATTATTGCAGAGGAATAAAAGCCTTTTGAATTACCTTCAACAATAACAGAGGTATGTACAATTGGCCACACCCATCTCATTTATGCCCTATGGGGGCTAACAGAAGTAATATAAGCGAAGGCAGGATATCAGGATCTAGCTGGGGTTAAGGTAACACAAAAGGGTAGATGGATTGTTAGCGTTAGCTGACATTTTCGAAGAATATTGCAAATGTGCTAATAGATCTCCTTGTGAGACACCCAGATGGTACACTCTAAAATAGTAAAACTAGATATTAGTACTACAAAGATAGGCACTGCAAGCCTGGATGGGATAAATATTATCTTAGTGTGACTCCCGTCCCCAGTAGAGAAAGAATATTAGGCAACCCGAAGAGCTAGTAGATAGAGCAAGGGGAGCTAAAAGCAAAAGAATGTCTTGTTTGAGTTTTCAGAATAAAGTGATAGACATAAATATTAGCGGGAAATAAGAAGAGAATTAATGAAGCATTATGAGTAAGATTTGATACATGGATGACAACGGTAGATCAAAAAGATGACAGTATTACATAGTCTATAGTCGAAGGAAGGAAAAGATGAGAGGTACCAGGCCTGGAGACAACAAAAGATTGTAGGCCATAAAGTTGTATCCTCATTTTGAGAAATAAGTTCGTGACTCCAACGCGAAGGAAAAGTTAGACCCTAAAGTAATAGAAATCAGTATGGGCTGGTGAACAAGGTAAGCTAAACATGAATTAGGGACTGATTAATCTGATTATGGTCGGCATCATGAGAATTTCAGAGATTGTGTTCTGACGATAATAGAATGAAAAACAGAAGAATAACCCTTAAAGGTCATTCAGCATGACACTTCCCTAAAGAAAGCAATGGGAGAAAAGTTAAGCTTAAAGGACTATATGTGCCAGTTACACTAGGTATCACCCTCGTAAGTAAGGAATTTCGTTATCCTTGGTGAAGAAGGATTACCGCAAGGCGAGTAAGGGTCATCGATGATATGAAAAGATGTCAAAGCTGAAGAGGTAAAACATCTATAGGTGGATCGTCGTAGCTCTAAATCTTAGTACTTCCCCCGAAGGGGGGAATATAGAGTGATGTAGCATCAAGTTAGAAT
Organism: Nicotiana tomentosiformis; assembly: GCF_000390325.3. NCBI lineage: Eukaryota > Viridiplantae > Streptophyta > Magnoliopsida > Solanales > Solanaceae > Nicotiana > Nicotiana tomentosiformis. The sequence goes on from NC_090819.1 coordinate 54,439,831, forward strand.
TAAGTGGTTCTAGTAATTATGGAATGGTAAAGGAAGAATGCGACAAAAAATGAGAAAGGGATGAGATTGCACTTATTAAAAGCCTACAGATAGGCTACGATTCCAGAACATTATGCAAACACGACATCAAGGAGAGGAAGTGAGGGTTCCTACCCGAAATGTTATTGATAGATAAGGAGCAAGTGTGAGGCGTAAGTGAAGACAAAGGAAATAACCCAAGAAAAATTACGCGGAATATCTATATGAGAAGGGGCCAACAAAAAATTATTAGTTGATTCAGGAAGAGCCTATTTATGGCTAGATAAGAGGTTACATACAAATCAACAAATCGTGCAAGTTAAACATAGTAAAACCCAATATAGTGAATTTAGCCTCGCAGTTATGACATTATAATACTTGATATATATATTCAGATAAGAGTTGGGGTAGTTAAAGTTACCGTATGAGTATTACAAAAATAAAAGAAAGTGCCACTGGGAGGACAGTCAAAAATATTAGTTAAGAAGCAACCCTACAAGTACAAGGGCGTGGAAGTAAGTAACTAAGGATAATTATAGATGAGTACAAACATCAAAAATTTTGTCAGGTAAATGATATAACCAGCTTGTAACTTTACAAGAGCTAGAAGGTATCCCTAAGTACTACAACAAAAAACTAGCTGAGGAAACAAGGAAGAAGGCTTCAACCTAAGCACAGTGACCTAAAGAGGAAATGGTTTTGTAACAACAGTCTCACAACAACATTGTATGCACTCCATAAGAAAGTGGCACCTATCATGGCTAATGAGCGGGAAATGAAACCAAAAGTAATATTCGAGAACATATGAATTGCACAAAATTCTGACTTGCATGGGAACTAAGATAAGCTAAGTATGCACGCAACAAATGAGTAGAAAGACTGGGAAAAGTAATAGCTTACGTTTAAAGAAAGCTGAGAAGGAATGAAAAGAATTATTCGATTAATGATCCAGAGTTAGTTACGTTATGAACGCACTTACGAGTTCGGAGTATTATCAATGCAGCATATATATTGACAATTATACAGCCATAGAAGATTCCGGTATAAGTTAAAAGAAAGAATTTAGCCCAGGACATAGACAAAAGATAGAATTGTTAAAGGATTGTATCATGGATATTTCATAGCGCCAATGAAAGGTTAAAAGTAATAACTAATACCAGGAGCCACAGATCGGAAGATAGATTAAGCCTACATAAAGGCTGATCAGAAGGAAGAGGAAACTAAAGAGTTACATCAACAAAGTAAATCAGGAGTCTGATTATTGGACCCAAAAAATTATAAAAATCGTGATTGAGGACATTGGAGAATCACTCTTAATAGCAGAGGTACAAGAGAGATAGTATAGTAGCCATGTTCTATAATGGCCCTACGTTAGAGCCAGTTAGTAAAGTACCAGCCTCATAAGAAGTCAGTATGAAGCTCCCACCGGATTATGTATGCACCAGAGGTGCAAGTATTATAATAGAACTTCAAGTTGTGGATGTGATTATACCTGTGTTAAAGTGAGGTCATGAAAGAGATAGAAGATGTGATGCGAGATTTTAAGGTAAGTAAGGTAAACGTGAACAACATACGAGATACTCAAATGCATAAGGTTACGAATAATCCATACTGCAGATAGAAGGTTAGAAGCGGTGGGATTCAGTATCCAAGAATAGTAGCAGTGGCGTCAGTAGCATATCTTCTAGCCTATGGTTTCTAGGTATCGAGAGGCCTAGTTAAGAGAGTAAAGAAGAGTTAGAGATGATGTGATGTCTCGCTTTATATTCCAGAATAACATAAGAAAATCTATGGTGCAAGCAAGTTGAAGGAAGTTTGCAAGTAGTATGAATAGATATGTGCAGGTCACAAGCTAAAGTATGATAGGGCGACAAAGTTTTAGGAAGATAGGAGTAAGGTAAGAAAAGGTGAGTGAGAAGGTGACGAGAACGGACTCAAATGAGTCTAATACTAGTAGCATTTAGAAGAGATGGAATGCTGTCCTGGTAGTAGAATGAAGGTGTAATTGTGTTAGAAAAAGGATGGCCTTTGGACCTGCGATTGAGTAATGATTTCATGAATTGTACATGATTAAAATACCCATGTAAGTTAAATCACATTAGGATGCTATGAAATACGATTATGGAAGTATAGTATCGTATCGCCCCCAGGTGGGTCAGGAAAATCACTTCAAATATTCCCCGATGAGACGTAAGCCCTAGTGATTACGTAAGAGGTTTCAAGTTATCAGTGGTAGATTGTAGATCAATATTGAGGTGAATCAATAATGGATGGACAAAAGTCACAAAGTATGAGATGAGATTAGGCCGTCATTCTTAAGATGAATAGTAATGAAGAAGCATTAAAGGACATAGATTTATACTTATGGGATAAGCAACGAAAGTAACCTGGAGTTTGGTAGCAGACCTCAGTAACGATAAATCAAAGTAAGAGTTATGGTATAGTATGACCTACCTAGATGCAGTAAGTCATACAGATGGATAAACGGATCTATGAAATAAGATATAACAATATTCGTAAGTTCGACAAAGTACCGAGCGAAGAACTTCAGTAAACCCATAGATGCCCAGAGGGACATCTTGTCAAGCTCTGTATATGTTTACAAAGTGAGGCCTAGAGATTGGCTGAAAACTGGAGGAAAAAAGAAAGATGAGTCGCATAGGTGCATTTACAAAGTTAGAGTCGTACAGGCTACATGATAAAAGGTAGCAACAGTTACAAAATTGGAAGGATTCCGACCACGAATCGTGGTGTGAGAAATAGGCCTAAAGGGGGGAATGCCCTGGCCTTTGGATTTATTCACAGAACAGTTGCCTAAATGGCAAGGACAGTATTAAAACCATTCGTAAGAGCCATCCGATTATGAGACTGATAAATGCATTAGTCAACATTCGAGGACGAATATTCCAAAGAAGGGAATGATGTTACGCCCCACAGTATTACGTCGATGTTACGCTCCGCAGTATTATATTATGACGATGTTATACCATGTAGTATTGTATGTTGAATTTGTCGTAAGATAATTGATATCAGTTCAAGGACAAGATTATTTAGAGATTATAAGTATTATGCTATTTCAAATAAGTGACGAGTAAATTCATGAAGATGAAAGGGTAAGCAAATCAAAGAAAATGAATTTCGTCGAAGTTTGATATTTTGAGATAAAATACGGTCCAAGCTACAATACCTCGTATTTATGGATTAGTGTCATACAAGGTACTACATGACCATGATAGTATGATGTATAAGATGTATTAAAAATGAGTAGTATTTTATGTAGTTTGATATAATTCTTAATTATGTGGGTAATTGGTTAATTATTGATTTAATAGGAGATTAACCATGTAATTAAGGATTAGTGGATAATTGTTGAGTGGGAAATTTCCTCCAACGTGGCAGCCATGTAAGAGCCATTAGGTGACTCTTAAATAAATTTGCAAGATGGCAACCTTTAAAGAGATTAGCACTTTATCTCATTTGGTTAAAAAAGTGTTATTAAGAAAGCCAAAAATGTTATGACCATAATCATTTCGTTGCTTGTTGTAAGCAAACATTCTATTCCTACTTAATAATATTATTCATAAGCTTTAAAGAGGAATGCTTATATTTTCTAAGTTATGGATGAATCTACAAAAAATTCATACGAGATTTCATAAGGTAATAGCAACGGGATTTTGCGATTCTAAGGGAGTACGATGCAATCTTTCTCAAGAGAATCGGTTCAGGTATGTTAAGGTTATCCCTTCTTTCCTTTTGGCATGGTCCAAATGATACAAATTAAACGAGCAAAATACGCAACTTTCATAAATGACTCTATTCATAGAAATACTAGGGGTGTCTATATTCTTAATTATGTGTCTTATTATTCTATCATTTGTTCATGGGTCTCACAAAATACATAAGTTGATAAGTTTATTTTATGACATTAATCAAAGGCATAATGGTCATATGACGTTGCGAGAGATTTTATTAACGTATTGCATATGCACTTCATTCATTTATACATGTACAATGACCCATGACCAGATGGCATGATATACGCATATATTATATGTATATGGCATATGAAAAAAGGTTACGACGTTATATACGCACCACCACCTGATTAGCTGGTATACATTGATGATTTGCCCACAGTGGCCGAGATGATATGATGGGATGCCCCAGAGGTTTGATGATGTTATGAACACATATACCTATGCATGGTATGACATTTATACGCATATGCATGACATTATAATATTAATGATTCACAGAATTATTCAGACTTACATGTTGAGTCTTTTACTCCATGTTTCTCTCATGTTTATTATTTACTGATTTTCATTCCTTACATACTCGGTACATTATTTGTACTGACGTCCCTTTTGCCTGGGGACATTGCGTTTCATGCCCGCAAGTCTTGATAGACAGGTCAAAAGTTCTCCAAGTAGGCTATCAGCTCAGCGGAAGGTGTTGGTGCGCTCCATTTGCTCCGGAGTTGCTATTTGGTCAGTATGATTAAGATATGTATTGATTGGTATGGCGGGGCTCTGTCCCGACCTTTATGACAATTATGTATTCTTAGAGGCTTATAGACAGATGTCATGTATATGAAAGGTTGTATGGACTTGTCGGCCTATGTTCAGTGTACGAGTGCTTATTATGGCCTTATAGGCCCGTATGTCAAATGTATAAGTTTTTATATCAGATTGGGTCGTCTTATATTGAGTATTCCCTTATGTTTATTCTGGTTACCCCATGACGGCCCGTTATTGCCCATTTGCCAATGACAGTATGATAAGAAGGATATGTAATGTTGGTACTCGGTTGAGTAAGGCACCGGATGCCCGTCTGTCACGACCCAAAATTTCCCACCGACGGGACCGTGATGGCGCCTAACATTTCACTTACTAGGCAAGCCAACATTAGAAAATCGTTAAATCAATTTCTTATTTCCATTCAGTAAATAACAATAATTAACTAAGATGAAATATAATAAGTACGGAATATTATAAAATTGTATTAATTATTACCACCCAGATTTGGAGTCATAATTCACGAGCATCCTAGAATTTACTACAAGTAATAGTCTGAAAGAAATACAACTGTCTGAATGAAAGAAAACAGTAGGACATAAAAGATAGATGGGGACTTCAAGGTCTGTGAACGCTGACAGATCTACCTTGAGTCTCCGGACAGCGGACCAGTAGCCAATCTCGATCAAACTGAGCCGGTATCAAAATTTGCACAGAAAGTGCAGAGTGCATCATCAGTACAACCGACCCCATGTACTGGTAAGTGTCGAGCCTAACCTCGATGAAGTAGTGACGAGGCTAAGGCAAGGCACCTACAATTTAACCTGTACAATTTAACAGTGTATATGCAAATAACAGAAATGAAGAACTAAACAGGAAATGTCGGGAGGGGGACATACTAAGGGAAATACAAGATAAAGAACTACAACAGAATGATCACCGGAGCAGTCAATAAACCATGAATCAACAGGAATAGTGAATATAGTAAGGAAATATGCACGGCATCACCCTTCGTGCTTTTACTCTCAATCTCACCATATAATCAATAGAAACGGCACGGCATCACCCTTCGTGCATTAACTCTCATATCATGGCACAACATCACCCTTCGTGCATTAACACTCACAATATGGCACGGCATCACCCTTCGTACATTAACACTCACAATATGGTACGGCATAACCCTTCGTGCATTAACACTCTCCCTTACCATAATGCAATGCATAAATAACAACAGGGAGATAGAATAACAAGTACAAACCTTACTTCAACATTTGGTTCCATAATATCAATCTCAACTTTGAAATAAAAACTCAATTATCACCAGAAAAATCCGTAAACATGATAAGAACGATAAATTGAACAACACTAGTATAACACGTAGAATTTGGCATAGGAATGAGACAATATAAGAAAAACAGAGAAACATGGAAAACAGGTAAATTGGCGGCGCATAGCTACTCGTCACCTCACATATACGCCGCTCCCATGAATTTCACTTAGCAAATAATCTAAGATTCCTAATTCCCTCAAGTCAGGGTTAGACACAACACTTACCTCGCTCCGAAGGCCACTTAATTCTCAATCACAGCTTTTCTTTTGGAATTCACCTCCAAACCACTCGTATCTATTCAAAAATGACTCGATAATATCAAATATTGCTAAAGGAATCAATTATATTACATAAATTAAATTTACCTCCAAAAAGTCGAAAACTCAACCCCGGGCCCGCTTGGTCAAAACCCGAGGTTCGGACCAAAATCCTTTTACCCATTCACCTCCGAGCCCGAATATATAATTAGTTTTGGAATTCGACCTCAAATTGATCCCCAAATTCCCGAAATCCCTAGTTTCTACCCTAATCCCTAATTCTACCATGAAAACTCTAGATTTTAGGTTGAAAATTAAAGAAATGTAATGGGTAATTGAAATAAAATGATTTAGAATCACTTACCAACAATTTGGGGAAGAAATAACTCTTGAAAAATCGCCTCTCACCGTTTGGTTTTTGAGAAAAATGAGTTTTTGGCTAAAATCCCGTTTTAGGGATCTGTTAAGTGATGGGCGACAGTGTTCATCACGTTTGCGAGAGCATTGTCGCGTTCGCGAAGTGTATGGGCTGCCAAGCCTTCGTGTTCGCGACCAAGCCTTCGCGTTCGCGAAGAAGAAATCCTCAGCTGCCCAGTTTACTCTTCGCGTTCGCGAGAGTACCTTCGCGAACGCAAAGAAGAACATGCCAGAACACAGACTCTACAGAAAAAGCAGATTTCCAAAGTCCAAAACATCCCAAGGCTTATCTAAAACTAACCCGAGCCCTCGGGGCTCCAAACCAAACATACACACAAGTCTAAAAATATCATACAAACTTGCTCGCAAGATCAAATCGCCAAAATAACACCTAGAACTCCAAATTTACCACCAAATCGAATGAAATTCTCAAGAACACTTTAAAATTTCTATTTTCTCAACTGGACGTCTGAATCACATCAAACCAACTCCGTTTCTCACCAAATTTCACAGACAAGTCTTAAATATCATAATGAACCTATACCGGGCTCCGGAACCAGAATACGGACCCGGCACTAACAATGCCAAACATCAATCAATTCTTAAAAATAATTAATTTTCAGATTTTTAATTTTTATCAAAAATTCATAACTCAAGCTAGGGACCTCCGAATTCGATTCCGGGCATACGCCCAGGTCCCATAATTCGATACGGACCCACCGGGACCGTCAAAACATGGATCCGAGCCCGTTTACCAAAAATGTTGACCGAAGTCAACTAAAATTAACTTTTAAGGCAAAAATTCTTATTTTCATTAGTTTTTAACATAAGAGCTTTCCGAAAACCTGCCCGGACTGCCCACGCAAATCGAGGAGGGTAAAAATGAGATTTTTAAGGCTTAAGAGCGCAGATTTGAGTTCTAAATCATAAGATGTGCCCGTTGCCCGAGGGCAAAATCTAGCAATGTGCCTCGGATCACCACAAGTATAACATAACCTCGGCTGCTGTGACTGCTGATACTGAAATTGACCCTGTCGACCTGAATAACCACCTTGATAACTCTGGAGCGGAGGCGTACTAATAGGAGTTGGTGGTGCACTGTAGACTAGCTGGTCGGAATAATGCATCTGAGGGCCATGACCACCTGAGGCACCGTGGGATGCCTGGAGCACTGAATGAAACGGCCTGGGAGGATGGCCTCTACCAAAAGTACTCTTGCCTCTAGATGAGGCACCGTTGAACTCAGCGGAATGACGAGGCCTCTTGTCAGACCCCTGACCTCCCTGAGTAAGAACCATCTCGACTCGTCTGGCGACATTAGCAGCGGCCTGAAAAGAAATCTCACTCCCAGTCTCCTTAGCCATCTGCAATCTGATAGGCTGAGCAAGTCCATCAATAAACCTCCTAACCCTCTCTCTCTCGGTGGGAAGCAGAAGAATGGCATGACGGGCCAAATCCACAAAACGAGTCTCATACTGAGTAATAGTCATACTGCCCTGCTGGAGACTCTCAAACTGACGGCGACACTCTTCTCTCAATGTGATAGGCCAAAACTTCTCTATGAAGAGCTGAGAGAACTGGCCCCAAGTAAGAGCAGGCGACCCAGCTGGTCTTGTCAACAAGTAATCTCTCCACCATTTCTTGGCGGACCCAGTCATCTGAAATGCAGCAAAATCGACCCCATTGGTCTCCACTATACACATGTTCCATAAAACCTCATGATAGCTGCTAAGATACTCCTGGGGGTCCTCTGAAGGAGCACCACTGAAGTGAACAGGAAAGAGCTTAGTAAACCTGTCCAATCTCCATAAAGCCTCAAAAGATAGAGCTGGCATTAATCAAAGGCATAATGGTCATATGAAGTTGCGAGAGATTTTATTGACGTATTTTATATACACTTCATTCATTTATACATGTATAATGACCCACGACCAGATGGCATTATATACGCGTATATTATATGTATATGGGATATGGGAAAAGGTTACGGCGTTATATACGCACCACAACCTGATCAGCTGGTATATGTTGATGATTTGCCCACAGTGACCGAGATGATATGATGGGATGCCCCAGAGACTTGATGATGTTATGAACGCATATACCTATGCATGGTATGACATTTATACGCATATGCATGACATTATAATATTAATGATTCACATAATTGTTCAGACTTACATGTTGAGTCTTTTACTCCATGTTTCTCTCATGTCTATTATTTACTGATTTTCATTCCTTACATACTCGGTACATTATTTGTACTGAGTTGCTATTTGGTCCGGAGTTGCTATTTGGTCAGTATGATTAGGATATGTATTGATTGGTATGGCGGGGCTCTGTCCCGACCTTTATGACAATTATGTATTCTTAGAGGCTTGTAGACAGATGTCATGTATATGAAAGGTTATATGGACTTGTCGGCCTATGTTCAGTGTACGAATGCTCATTGTGGCCTTATAGGCCCGTATGTCAAATGTATAAGTTTTTATATCATATTGGGTCGTCTTATATTGAGTATTCCCTTATGTTTATTCTGGTTAGCCCATGATGACCCATTTTGCCCATTTGCCAATGACAGTACGATAAAAAGGATATGTAACGTTGGTACTCAGTTGAGTAAGGCACCGGGTGCCCGTCTGTCACGACCCGAAATTTTTCACCGACGGGACCGTGATAGCGCCTAACATTTCACTTGCTAGGCAAGCCAACGTTAGAAAATCGTTAAACCAATTCCTTATTTCCATTCAATAAATAACAATAATAAACTAAGATGAAATATAATAAGTACGGAATATTATAAAATTGTATTAATTACTACCACCCGGATCTGGAGTCACAATTTACGAGCATTCTAGAACTTACTACAAGTAATAGTCTGAAAGAAATACAACTGTCTGAATGAAAGAAAACAGTAGGACATAAAAGATAGACAGGGACTTCAAGGTCTGTGAACGCCGACAGATCTACTTTGAGTCTCCGGACAGGGACCAGTAGCCAATCTTGATCTTCCTGAGCTGGTATCAAAATCTGCACAGAAAGTACAGAGTGCAGCATCAGTACAACCGACCCCATGTACTGGTAAGTGTCGCGCCTAACCTCGACAAAGTAGTGGCGAGGCTAAGGCAAGGCACCTACAATTTAACCTGTACAATTTAATAGTGTATATGCAAATAACATAAATGAAGAACTTAACAGAAAATGTCGGGAAGGGGACATACTGAGGGAAATACAAGATAAAGAACTACAATAGAATGATCACCGAATCAGTCAATATACCATGAATCAACAGGAATAGTAAATACAGTAAGGAAATATGCACGGCATCACCCTTCGTGCTTTTACTCTCAATCTCACCATAAAATCAATAGAAACGGCACGGCATCACCCTTCGTGCATTAACTCTCATATCATGGCACGGCATCACCCTTCGTGCATTAATACTCACAATATGCCACGGCATCACCCTTCGTGCATTAACACTTACAATATGGCACGGCATCACCCTTCGTACATTAACACTCTCCTTACCATAATGCAATGCATAAATAACAACAGGGAGATAGAATAACAAGTACAAACCTTACTTCAACATTTGGTTCCATAATATCAATCTCAACTCTGAAATAAAAACTCAATTATCACCAGAAAAATCCGTAAACATGATAGAAACTTGGAAAACAAGTAAATTGGCGGCGCATAGGTACTCGTCATCTCACATATACGCCGCTCCCATGAATTTCCCTTAGCAAATAATCTAAGGTTCCTAATTCCCTCAAGTCAGGGTTAGACACAACACTTACCTCGCTCCGAAGGCTACTTAATTCTCAATCACAGCTTTTCCTTTGGAATTCACCTCCAAACCACTCGTATCTATTCAAAAATGACTCAATAATATCAAATATTACTAAAGGAATCAATTATATTATATAAATTAAATTTCCCAAATTTCCCTCCAATGAGTCGAAAACTCGACCCCGGGCCCGCTTGGTCAAAACTCGAGGTTCGGACCAAAATCCTTTTACCCATTCACCTCCGAGCCCGAATATGTAATTAGTTTTGGAATTCGACCTCAAATTGATCCCCAAATTCCCGAAATCCCTAGTTTCTACCCTAATCCCTAATTCTACCATGAAAACTCTAGATTTTAGGTTGAAAATTAAAGAAATGTAATGGGTAATTGAAATAAAATGGTTTAGAATCACTTACCAACAATTTGGGGAAGAAATAACTCTTGAAAAATCGCCTCTCACCGTTTGGTTTTTGAGAAAAATGAGTTTTTGGCTAAAATCCCGTTTTAGGGATCTGTTAAGTGATGGGCGACAGTGTTCATCACGTTTGCGAGAGCATTGTCGCGTTCGCGAAGTGTATGGGCTGCCAAGCCTTCGTGTTCGCGACCAAGCCTTCGCGTTCGCGAAGAAGAAATCCTCAGCTGCCCAGTTTACTCTTCGCGTTCGCGAGAGTACCTTCGCGAACGCAAAGAAGAACATGCCAGAACACAGACTCTACAGAAAAAGCAGATTTCCAAAGTCCAAAACATCCCAAGGCTTATCTAAAACTAACTCGAGCCCTCGGGGCTCCAAACCAAACATACACACAAGTCTAAAAATATCATACAAACTTGCTCGCAAGATCAAATCGCCAAAATAACACCTAGAACTCCAAATTTACAACCAAATCGAATGAAATTCTCAAGAACACTTTAAAATTTCTATTTTCTCAACTGGACGTCTGAATCACGTCAAACCAACTCCGTTTCTCACCAAATTTCACAGACAAGTCTTAAATATCATAATGAACCTGTACCGGGCTCCGGAACTAGAATACGGACCCGGCACTAACAATGCCAAACATCAATCAATTCTTAAAAATAATTAATTTTCAGATTTTTAATTTTCATCAAAAATTCATAACTCAAGCTAGGGACCTCCGAATTCGATTCCGGGCATACGCCCAGGTCCCATAATTCGATACGGACCCACCGGGACCGTCAAAACATGGATCCGAGCCCGTTTACCAAAAGTGTTGACCGAAGTCAACTAAAATTAACTTTTAAGGCAAAAATTCTTATTTTCATTAGTTTTTAACATAAGAGCTTTCCGAAAACCTGCCCGGACTGCCCACGCAAATCGAGGAGGGTAAAAATGAGATTTTTAAGGCTTAAGAGCGCAGATTTGAGTTCTAAATCATAAGATGTGCCCGTTGCCCGAGGGCAAAATCTAGCAATGTGCCTCGGATCACCACAAGTATAACATAACCTCGGCTGCTGTGACTGCTGATACTGAAATTGACCCTGTCGACCTGAATAACCACCTTGATAACTCTGGAGCGGAGGCGTACTAATAGGAGTTGGTGGTGCACTGTAGACTAGCTGGTCGGAATAATGCATCTGAGGGCCATGACCACCTGAGGCACCGTGGGATGCCTGGAGCACTGAATGAAACGGCCTGGGAGGATGGCCTCTACCAAAAGTACTCTTGCCTCTAGATGAGGCACCGTTGAACTCAGCGGAATGACGAGGCCTCTTGTCAGACCCCTGACCTCCCTGAGTAAGAACCATCTCGACTCGTCTGGCGACATTAGCAGCGGCCTGAAAAGAAATCTCACTCCCAGTCTCCTTAGCCATCTGCAATCTGATAGGCTGAGCAAGTCCATCAATAAACCTCCTAACCCTCTCTCTCTCGGTGGGAAGCAGAAGAATGGCATGACGGGCCAAATCCACAAAACGAGTCTCATACTGAGTAATAGTCATACTGCCCTGCTGGAGACTCTCAAACTGACGGCGACACTCTTCTCTCAATGTGATAGGCCAAAACTTCTCTATGAAGAGCTGAGAGAACTGGCCCCAAGTAAGAGCAGGCGACCCAGCTGGTCTTGTCAACAAGTAATCTCTCCACCATTTCTTGGCGGAACCAGTCATCTGAAATGCAGCAAAATCGACCCCATTGGTCTCCACTATACCCATGTTCCATAAAACCTCATGATAGCTGCTAAGATACTCCTGGGGGTCCTCTGAAGGAGCACCACTGAAGTGAACAGGAAAGAGCTTAGTAAACCTGTCCAATCTCCATAAAGCCTCAAAAGATAGAGCTGGCATTAATCAAAGGCATAATGGTCATATGACGTTGCGAGAGATTTTATTGACGTATTTTATATGCACTTCATTCATTTATACATGTATAATGACCCACGACCAGATGGCATTATATACGCGTATATTATATGTATATGGGATATGGGAAAAGGTTACGGCGTTATATACGCATCACAACCTGATCAGCTGGTATATGTTGATGATTTGCCCACAGTGACCGAGATGATATGATGGGATGCCCCAGAGGCTTGATGATGTTATGAACGCATATACCTATGCATGGTATGACATTTATACGCATATGCATGACATTATAATATTAATGATTCACATAATTGTTCAGACTTACATGTTGAGTCTTTTACTCCATGTTTCTCTCATGTCTATTATTTACTGATTTTCATTCCTTACATACTCGGTACATTATTTGTACTGAGTTGCTATTTGGTTCGGAGTTGCTATTTGGTCAGTATGATTAGGATATGTATTGATTGGTATGGCGGGGCTCTGTCCCGACCTTTATGACAATTATGTATTCTTAGAGGCTTGTAGATAGATGTCATATATATGAAAGGTTATATGGACTTGTCGGCCTATGTTCAGTGTACGAATGCTCATTGTGGCCTTATAGGCCCGTATGTCAAATGTATAAGTTTTTATATCATATTGGGTCGTATTATATTGAGTATTCCCTTATGTTTATTCTGGTTAGCCCATGATGACCCATTTTGCCCATTTGCCAATGACAGTACGATAAAAAGGATATGTAACGTTGGTACTCAGTTGAGTAAGGCACCGGGTGCCCGTCTGTCACGACCCGAAATTTTTCACCGACGGGACCGTGATAGCGCCTAACATTTCACTTGCTAGGCAAGCCAACGTTAGAAAATCGTTAAACCAATTCCTTATTTCCATTCAATAAATAACAATAATAAACTAAGATGAAATATAATAAGTACGGAATATTATAAAATTGTATTAATTACTACCACCCGGATCTGGAGTCACAATTTACGAGCATTCTAGAACTTACTACAAGTAATAGTCTGAAAGAAATACAACTGTCTGAATGAAAGAAAACAGTAGGACATAAAAGATAGACAGGGACTTCAAGGTCTGTGAACGCCGACAGATCTACTTTGAGTCTCCGGACAGGGACCAGTAGCCAATCTTGATCTTCCTGAGCTGGTATCAAAATCTGCACAGAAAGTACAGAGTGCAGCATCAGTACAACCGACCCCATGTACTGGTAAGTGTCGCGCCTAACCTCGACAAAGTAGTGGCGAGGCTAAGGCAAGGCACCTACAATTTAACCTGTACAATTTAATAGTGTATATGCAAATAACATAAATGAAGAACTTAACAGAAAATGTCGGGAAGGGGACATACTGAGGGAAATACAAGATAAAGAACTACAATAGAATGATCACCGAATCAGTCAATATACCATGAATCAACAGGAATAGTAAATACAGTAAGGAAATATGCACGGCATCACCCTTCGTGCTTTTACTCTCAATCTCACCATAAAATCAATAGAAACGGCACGGCATCACCCTTCGTGCATTAACTCTCATATCATGGCACGGCATCACCCTTCGTGCATTAATACTCACAATATGCCACGGCATCACCCTTCGTGCATTAACACTTACAATATGGCACGGCATCACCCTTCGTGCATTAACACTCTCCTTACCATAATGCAATGCATAAATAACAACAGGGAGATAGAATAACAAGTACAAACCTTACTTCAACATTTGGTTCCATAATATCAATCTCAACTCTGAAATAAAAACTCAATTATCACCAGAAAAATCCGTAAACATGATAGAAACTTGGAAAACAAGTAAATTGGCGGCGCATAGGTACTCGTCATCTCACATATACGCCGCTCCCATGAATTTCCCTTAGCAAATAATCTAAGGTTCCTAATTCCCTCAAGTCAGGGTTAGACACAACACTTACCTCGCTCCGAAGGCTACTTAATTCTCAATCACAGCTTTTCCTTTGGAATTCACCTCCAAACCACTCGTATCTATTCAAAAATGACTCAATAATATCAAATATTACTAAAGGAATCAATTATATTATATAAATTAAATTTCCCAAATTTCCCTCCAATGAGTCGAAAACTCGACCCCGGGCCCGCTTGGTCAAAACTCGAGGTTCGGACCAAAATCCTTTTACCCATTCACCTCCGAGCCCGAATATGTAATTAGTTTTGGAATTCGACCTCAAATTGATCCCCAAATTCCCGAAATCCCTAGTTTCTACCCTAATCCCTAATTCTACCATGAAAACTCTAGATTTTAGGTTGAAAATTAAAGAAATGTAATGGGTAATTGAAATAAAATGGTTTAGAATCACTTACCAACAATTTGGGGAAGAAATAACTCTTGAAAAATCGCCTCTCACCGTTTGGTTTTTGAGAAAAATGAGTTTTTGGCTAAAATCCCGTTTTAGGGATCTGTTAAGTGCTGGGCGACAGTGTTCATCACGTTCGCGAGAGCATTGTCGCGTTCGCGAAGTGTATGGGCTACCAAGCCTTCGCGTTCGTGAGACAGTGATCGAGTTCGCGTAGGCTACCCTTCCCTAGTCTTCGCGTTTGTGAGTCATTGTTCGCGTTCGCGATGAAGAAAAAGTTGTCTGCCCCTCCCCAGTGCATAACGCTACGTGTTCGCGATGGGCTTGTCGCGTTCGCAAAGGGTAACGCCCCAATTGCTTCGCGTTCGCGACCAAGCCTTTATGTTCGCGAAGAAGAAATCCCCAGCTGCCCAGTTTACTTCGCGTTCGTGAGAGTACCTTCGCGAACGCGAAGAAGTACATGCCAGAACACAGACTCTGCAGAAAAACTAGATTTCCAAAGTCCAAAACATCCCGTGGCATATCCAAAACTAATCCGAGCCTTCGGGGCTCCAAAAAAAATATGCACACAAGTCTAAAAACATCATACGAACTTGCTCGCGTGATCAAATCACCAAAATAACACCTAGAACTCCGAATTTAGCACCAAATCGAATGAAATTCTCAAGAAGACTTTAAAATTTCTATTTTCTCAACTGGACGTCCGAATCACGTCAAACCAACTCCATTTCCCACCAAATTTCATAGACAAGTCTTAAATATAATAATGAACCTGTACCGGGCTCTGGAAACAGAATACGGACCCGGCACTAACAATGCCAAATATCAATCAATTCTTAAAAATAATTAATTTTTAGACTTTTAATTTTCATCAAAAATTCATAACTCACGCTAGGGACCTCCGAATTTGATTTTGGGCATACGCCCAGGTCCCATAATTCGATACGGACCCACCGGGACCGTCAAAACACGGATCTGGGCACGTTTACCAAAAATGTTGACCGAAGTCAACTAAAATTAACTTTTAAGGCAAAAATTCTTATTTCCATTAGTTTTCAGCATAAGAGCTTTTCGAAAATCTACTCGGACTGCGCACGCAAATCGAGGAGGATAAAGATGAGATTTTTAAGGCTTAAGAGCGCAGATTCGAGTTCTAAATCATAAGATGACCCTTTTGGGTCATCACACCGTCGCGGCCCATCGGTTTGGATCGTGACAAGAACCAAGATACACGAATCTAACAACGGTAACCAGCTCTTCTAGAGCTCACATTAACATCAACCGCACGGCATGGTCACCGGCCTTCAGTCCCAACATATCATATAGGAGCAATTAAACAAATACACATGTATATTATAATAAAATAAGATTTTCATGCTCCTGGACTAGTATAAATAACACGCCATAGTGTAGGCATGTGCAAAGTCTGCTATCACAACTCAAATCGACAAGTTAACGCAGAAATAGTAACTACCAAGTTTTCTCAGGGAATTAGCCTCTTTATAACCTCAAGTATAGCCCAGATAGTTCTCCACAAAGGTACGAATACGAGAAACGTTATAAATTTATGCTTAACAGTCAACTCTAGGCATATCATAGCCTAAGCATTCTTCCGAGTATAGATACTTACCCTGATGCCCGCACATGGGCTCAAACCTCACCTATATGCACATTCATAGCGCGTAGCTATCACAAATAATTAACGCAACTAGTGCCTCCACTGAGTTTAAATAAAATACTCACCTCAAACAGGTCGCAACCCTGAGGCAATATGCTTCTGAGAACTCCCAGTTTCCAAATTCATAGGACACATGAATCATCATAACCGATCCAAATTCTAGTATTCGAATGACTAACACATCTTTCATGTACGATCATCCATAATTCTTCCATGCCACATAGCAATAATTTGAATATCAACAGTCTATCAACCATGTGAGTACTGCAATACCGATGAACATCCGTAAGTCAAAACACAATGCCCCTTCTGAAATGTGCACCCTTCTCCGGAATTACCGAGCAATTATAACATTCGTCTAAATAACTGAAACTAACCATTCTGCCCAAACCTCGTGACCTTCCCTTCAAGACTGAACTGCCATCTTGTACATGTAAATCTCAATCTCACTCCACGCGCCGCCTCTATTAAGCCATTATATGAAAACACAAGAACCTTATTAACACTCTGAGTCACCAGCAAATTACATACTCGGTCAGTTAGAATCCTTCCTTTTGCTTCCTTCCGGGAGGAAATCACAATACATAACACGTTCCCTACACCGGTAGAACATATCCGGTTCAAACCGTGGTAGAAACCATCAAGAACACTTTGAAACCCATTTGCACATAACCAAGCTATCAGAACTGAATCTCCCTATCTCTACCAAGCCACGCAGGTCACCAAAACATCTGTAGAGCCTCACAACATCATAATTACCCAGAAGAACCGAGTATACCATTACCATATTGGTCCAGCCTACTACCCGATTGCCCTATTTTCTCCGAGTTTCTTCTAAATTACCCCCAAGTTGACACTTCTCCTTGTCAGAACACCACGATCCTTACCCAAAGCTCACTACAAGACATACTAACATAAAAATCGCATCGCCCTAAGGCCCATAAGTTACTGTATTCTTCTTAAGCATCCCCATAAGTACCACAACCGAGACATCTACTCTGAAAGATCTTATGTGAAATTTAAAAGTGTTCCTCTTCCCTTTCCTATACTGAAATGTATAATCCATAGTTATACAGAATTACTGCAAGTCCCGACACCATCCAATGTAAATAACTGATTCTAGCGATATACGAATATGAAAAATTTTCAATTGCCACTTATACATTTTTGAATCCATTAACACCTTCTCGAGAGTACCCACTTTGCTCAAATCTAAATTGCACCGTCCAAACGGGCTGAAAGACACGTGCTCCATTAGCACAATAACACTCAAAGAGGTAACCCTACCTTAACACCACTGATCAAATTCATACTCCGTGCACACTACATTATTCACAAATAACAATTCACTCGTCCCATGATTTTCATATACTCAAAAAGCGCAATATAACCCGTATTTTATAATTTCAGTACTCGAGTCATCCCGGATCTCAACCTCTATAAGTCATAACTAATCCACAAGTAAGCCTCATACCAAAACTAAAATTTAACATATAACCATGAATTGAATTGTCAATAGCAGGCTCCTCCACTTGGCTCAAAGCCATAGATTAAAACACTCAATAACTCACAATACTCATACTCTATTACTGCCATAATACCGCAGTCAGTTCAACAAAAATTCTTCTCAAGCTCATACAACGCCAACCATAAAAATACCTCAATCATCCGCTAAGTTCGCATTCATTATCTTGACACTCAAGTCAACTTTCTTAACCAGATTCAAATTCAAATCTCAACACATACGCCCCGCTGGCAGAAAATAAACTCTCCACTCTCATTATAAGGAACATACCTATGTAGATTACTCCGCAAGGGATAACCCACTTGCTTAGCCTCAAATTTGTATCTCGTTATACCCTTTCGCAGTCACAATTACTATGCATTCACTTAATCTTTCTAAGTCCAAACTCATTATTAAGACATGATAATTTAACTTGTCCCAAAATTTAACAACGTGAAAGATCCTTCAAAACATTCATACTCGAGACTGTATGTCACATCAAAACAAAAATCAAGAACCCAATGGCCCCTTCTTTACATTTCAAGAAAACACTTCTCATCACATTCAAATCGTCTTAACACATCCCGCAGTCACATCATACTCATCACAAAGCCATTTCACCGCTCATCCAGCCACAAATTCCATTCCTAGGGACACTATTGGACTTATAAGTCCAAAAGCACATGCTCACACAATCGAAATCCCGTGCTCGAGCCACAGTTATAACCGGCCTCAAGTCCTCCAAACTGGCCCATCATCAGCACATAGAAATCACATCTCGCACTTCATCCCTGGAATCACAAGCCATCGATGCACAGTTGATAACGAGCGCTCATGTGCGCATACGAAGGCGTGGAAGGAATTTCAAAGAGTTACGCTTCAAGTTGAATCAATACCGCACGATAAGGAAAGAAAATAGGAAGTTTATCCTAAATGCCCTGTAGCCTCTCGAAGATAAGTATGGACTTTATCATACCGATCCGCAAGACTCTACTAGACACTTTCTCATGACTTGTAGAACCTATGAACCTAGAGCTCTGATACCAACTTGTCACGACCCAAAATCCAACCAGTCGTGATGGCATCTAACCCAACCCGCTAGGTAAGCCAATTATCAACTATCAAATTCCAATAAAATTTAACAAGACAATTAAGTAAAAAAAATATCTAAATCTTATACATTCCCCAAGGATTGGTAGTACAAATCATGAGCTTCTAAGATTAGAATATACAAAGCTGGTATGAAATAAATACATCTGTTCGAAATGTACATAAACAGATCTTTATAAATCTAAGGCTACCATGAACAAGAGATAGCTACAACCAGAATGCGGGTATATCTTCAAATCCATCTCCCGTCGGTCTCTGCAACATCAGCATCCAACATCTGCACGCAAGGTGCAGAAGTGTAGTATTACTCAATAAGTAACAAACCTAACCTTAGGTACAAAGTAGTGACGAGTTGGAGCAAAGGTCGGGTCCAACACCAATAGCCAACAACAACCCATAATAATGTAAAGCAAGTAATAAAAGAAGTAACTCCGAGATAAAATGCTCAGCTTAATCATGATTTCTGAAAATAGTTCTGCCTTTCAAGTATATCAGTGAAAATCCAAATTGTTTACCGAAGTTGCCAAAAATATGAGTAAGTTTAAAAACAGTAATTTTCCCAAAAATCCTTTCAACAATTAATAAGATGTTTCATTTTCTTTCCAGATAGCTAGTGTAAAATGCATCACTATGCCCATATGCCAATAAGTGTGAGAAGTCATGAATGATGTAATACCGTACAGCATGAGGAAGATACATCTCTATGCATATATATCATGTGTGCATATCAATGCAATGTATCTGAGAGATGAACTCATGTACTCACACTCTCTGAATACTCAATCTCACTGTCTCACACTTTCAACTCATCATGCTTAATCAATCAGTACTGTATATGGCCAATCCGGCCCAGGGAAGATCCATCTCGGAATATATACATCAACTGACCATCAGTCACTCAGTACTGAGTAGGGCCAATCCAGCTCATGGGGAAGATCCATCCCCGGGTATAAATGCTTCAGACAAGATCCATGTCCAGGAAAGATCCATCCCTCAATATAAATCAATCGCGCTCACTGGGGGTGTGTGCAGACTCCGGAGGGGCTCCTTCAGCCCAAGCGCTAAAATCTGCACGGACAACTCACGTGCTATAGTATCAATATCTCAAAATCAGGCCCTCGGACTCACTCAGTCATCAACCTCTCCAGTCTCTCTCAGACCCACAATGACATGAACTAGCCCAACATAATGAATAGATGTATCAATAAATAATAGAGACTGAGATATGATATGCAATGAATGAATATGACTGAGTATGACATTGCAATGTAAGAAAATAACTCAACAGCAGTAATGACCTCAGTGGGTCCCAACAGAATAAGCATGTTGCCTAGACATGGTTTCTAACATGAATCACAGCTCGATAACTCTAGTACGTAGAGATTTCAAGATCACAGATAAGTTTAGGTAACTACATAGTAATACAGAAATAACGGAGTCACAGTTCACACAGTGCATGCCCACACGCCCGTCACCTAGCATGTGCGTCACCTCAACACCAAACACATAACACGTATAGTCAGGGTTCATACCCTCAGCTCCAAGATTAGAAGAGTTACTTACCTCGAACAAGACGAATCCAATGCCGGGCAAGCTAAACAATACTCCAAAAATTCCATTCCGCGCGTATCAACCTCTGAAGGCCTTCATATATGCTAAGTTCCACGCCAAATGATACGAAACTAGTCAAACAACGTACAAATTATTCAAAATATACTCCAATGCTTGCAATTTAACAATTTATGAAAATTCCTAACTCCGCTCAAAAAATCGACAGTGGGGCCCATGTCTCGGAATCCGGTGAAACTTACAAAATCCGAAAACTCATCCAATTACAAGTTCACCCATACTAATTTCACTCAAATCCCACTCTGAATCTGTATTCAAAACTTGAAAATTCGTTTTATGAAATTATAAAAATTTCCTTCGATTTCTCTTGAAGATTCGATAATCATACACCAAAAATGAGGATTAATTCATGAAATATAATCACAAGGGAGTCAAGAACACTTAACCCAAGTTGTGTGGAAAACTTCCTCTCCAAAGCCTCCCAAATCGAGCTACGAAATCCGAAAATGGATAAAAATGTTGAACCCTCGAATATAAGGCATTCTGCCCAGCGTTTTCGCATTTGCGGACACTAAGTCGCATCTATGACCATCACTTATGCGCAAAAAGCTCACATCTACGAGACAACCTTGGCTAGCAGCGATAGATTCTATGATGTACAGGACCGCATCTGCGGTCACACTTCTGCGCAGGTTCTTTCGCATCTGCGATTCTTTCCACTTCTGCGATCAGTGTCACCGCTTATGCGGTCGCGTACTGCGCGCAAAATGTTGCATCTACGGCTCCTGCCTAGCAGTGCCCAATCCCCTTCTGCGAAGGGCTGCTCGCTTTTGTGGGCCGCAACTGCGGTTCCTCATGCGCAGGTGCGAAGACACCAGCAACAGAAAAAATCCAGCATTTCCTTAAGCCCGAATTTGATCCGTTAACCATCCGAAACTCACCCGAGGCCCCCGGGACCTCAACCAAATATACCAACAAGTCCTAAAACATAATACGAACTTAGTCGAGGCCTCAAATCACATCAAACAATGCTAAAACCACAAATCATACCCCAATTCAAGATTAATGAAACTAAGAATTTTCAACTTCTACATTTGATGCCGAAACCTATCAATTTAAGTCCGATTGACCTCAAATTTTGCACACAAGTCATAAACAACATAACGGACCTATTCAAATTTCCAGAATCGGATTCCAACTCCGATATCAAAAAGTCAACTCCCCGGTCAAACTTCCAAACTTAAATTTCTATTTTAGCCATTTCAAACCTAATTTAACTACGGACTTCCAAATAATTTTTCGGACACGCCCCTAAGTCCAAAATTACCATACGGAGCTATTGGAATCATCAAAACTCTATTACAGGGTCGTTTACACATAAGTCAACATCCGATCAATCTTTTCAACTTAAGTTTTTCATCTTGGGGACTAAGTGTCTCAATTTATTTCAATACCTCACCGGACCCGAATCCATTACCCTAGTAAGTCATACAACAACTGTAAAGCATAAATTGAGCAGTGAACGGGGAACCAGGGCTGTAATACTCAAAACGACCGGTCGGATCATTACACAAAGGATAATCATTTTCATATTAGTAGCAATATACTACAATGTTGACTGTCGATGCGTTTCACCATATATATTAGAGGATTAAAGGCCAATGTTCTCTTCTTTTTTTCCAATTTAAACTTAATGTCTTTTCAACAAGTTTCTGTCCTAATAACAAATTTATAAAGAAAAATACTAGAGATCGTATTGATCACGCCCAACTATAATCCAGTTTACAAATCCAGAGTCGAATTCCACAGGGAATTTAACCTACGAATCACAACCACTAATTTTGCAAGAATTCAAGTAATCAACCTTCAAAAATATTAAATAATGATTTGAGTGTTTATTAACTAAGGGAAAGGTAACTAAAATGCCGTAATTTATAACTAACAACGCAAATATTGTAGACAAGATTGAAAAAGTCTAGGGTTTGATTTTCCCCTATTGTCGGAATCTCTCCCGCTACGTTTCCTATAAATTCGCCTAAGTATTCTCTACCAATCGTGAGTACTTTGCGTGCCATAGCTCTCTCTCGAGCAACTACCACAATTTGCTAGACGTATTTTCTCGAACTACGCTAGCTGGTACTAATTCACCGCTCACTACGATCGCACTAAGGTTTCGTTATCTCTGATCCCTCCTTTAAACCCTCTGTATTGATCTCTCAAATACGTTAAGAGTGGTGTTATTCAACAACTACCTAAATGAATACTCTCTCTCGAGCAGTACACACTAAATAGGCGTAGTTAATTGAGAACTCTTCAATCAACAATAATAATAATATAGTTGAACAAGTAGAGAAAAGCAAATAGCAAATTTATATTAAACGCGTGGAAAAATCATCATTCAATGGGTTCCATCAAACCCTAGATGAGAATTTAGCTACACATAATTATTTTCACAAATACAAGACTAGAATTCATAGCAATGGAGAATAGGAAGAAAGAGAAAAAATGTGAAGTTGAATCCTTCTCCTTGCTCCAAGCGTGTTCTTGCCTCTCCGAAGTCTTCTCCTTTCAAAAAGTGGCTAACTCTCATATTTATATGATTTAGGGTTGAGTTGGGGAGAATTTGGCTTCTCCTAATTCGGATTGGAAAGGCTGGTTTTTTTCTACTCCGGTCCCGGTCTAGCGAAGCGAATCTCCCTTCGCTGTCCAAGATTTTTCTCTTCAACATTTCTTTTACCAATTTTTCTTCTATTTGATCCTTTTCCACGCAAGTACGTTCATACACATAAGAAATGCGTAATGAGCCTATTTTCACTTCAAAAGTTGTGTGAACTCCCGTAACTCATACAAGAAATAAAACACAAACACACTTAAAACATGCCCTTTTAATCCTTTATCACCACTCTACACTTAAACTCTTGCTCGTCCTCGTGCAGCTTAAAATTAAGCACATAGGCAAGAAACACCTTTAAAAAAATACTCAAGCATCATACCAATGACAATGGTTTATATCAATGCTTAGAACCCAGCATATGCACTCTTCATACATTTCCTCAAGTTTTAAACTCATGACAAGATTATTTAAAATATTCATGTGGCTCTTTCTAACATCCCCGCCCCAAAACTTGACTCTAATGCATTGCACACTATGACTCGCTCCTTGTGCCAACTCAAAAATCAAGGTCTCTACCAATCCTTTGCAAATCATGTGTCCTTACCAACAAACCACAGAGAAAGCAGTCCACACACTCAATATAAGTTCAAGTATATTTTAAGGACTCTCAAATCGAAAAACTTTGCTCACTCTTACAAAGAAACTCTCATGCCACCCAAAGCTCGTGTCATAGGCTTGCCCGTAGTGTAAGTCTCTACTAATTTAAGCTCGCAAAGTCTATGATCAAATAGGACTTTATAGGTTGTAATGTAGGCTGAAGGATGGGTAGGATATATTTGAGAAAATAGTGACTAACCCTCCTAAGCACTTTAATACACTATACTTCACTTCCAACCACCTTCTTGTCATGACAAATCCAATGCCTTGCCATGAAACCATACACATTTAGGCCCTTCTTCATTAAGTACATCAACATATAGATACTTACTAGCCCAGACAACGATACGGGAGGTGTTATTCCTTTTTATTCATTTGTTCTTCTTTTTCACTCTCCTTAATAAGGTATTTTCGGCTAGTTCCTTTTTTTGTTTGTACACAAGTGCACCACCTTTTTGGCCTTTCTATGGTTCCACTCAAAAGCTACCCAATCTTTTTTTTTACTCTTCTAGCGACTTAAGTGCTTTCGGAGGTAAAGGTTCAACAAGATTTGATTAAGAACAAAGGGGATTTGACTTATAATGTGGTTGCCAAAGAAAAGTTCTACAGGCTCAAAAGGGTCGACTACGGATAATATCAACACTGATAGGCAAATAGGCTAAATGGTCAATAAAAGAAAGCCTATATCACTTCCCAAACTTCCAAGACTTAATCATTTCGTTTTGACTCACACATAGGGTAAGTTCTAGACTAGCAAGGATGCACAGAGTAAACTAAAGTATCACCTCACACAATGCATATGACTCACTTAGGACTGCCCAGACCTGACTCTCGAGTTAAAGCAACTAGCACAATCATCATAAAATTTTAGCACACGGGAATTAGTCACAAGAGTCAAAACAATGAGCCTCGGTGTCAAAAAAAGCCACATATTTTAAAGGCAAGTAATTATAGAGATCATGAAGAAAGTACTTAGTTCAAATGCTCCAGACCTAAGCCTCGATATAAAACATGTCAAACGCACAAATTACTCAAGCTTCTTTCAATTCCATTATCAGTTCCACCAGAAAACAAATTAAAAGAGAAACAAAAAAAATCTTTTTGTATTTTTTATTAGACTTTAGTCCCTCAAGAAAACTGTCTAAGTAATTCATCATTGGGAAAAGTCAACAATTCTTTACAAAGTTTGAAAAAAATCTACTTAAAAAATACCCGGTTCAAGAAACTGGCATCCTCGGGAAAGAACCGTGGTTTAAATAAAACACGGGATTAAGCCACTACAAAAAACTACTAAAATTATACAATTACAATGGCCATAAGTGTGATCATGCAATTCAAGAAACTAGCATCCTCGGGAAAGAACCGTAGTTTAAAGAAAACTCGGGATTAAGCCACTACAAAAAACTACTACAATTGTACAATTACAATGGCAATAAGTGTGATCATGCAATTTAAAATATATCACTAGCAATTAAGCACATGCCATAAAAATTAAAGTCTGACACCCCACCCCACCCCACACTGAAGAATGTGCATTGTCCTCAGTTGCACAATATCACAATAATACAAATAAGCAAGATCAAAAGTAGAGTGGGTGTTATAAACTCCCTCAAAATCACTCGGGTCATGGTGAGGACCGGTAGTGAACCTCGGTCACAACGGCTAGTCCTGGCTCCTCTGCAATAGTGCTATCAGTAACACTCAAATCAACTGTCTGGAGCCCATCTGCATCAGTCTGTAGCTTTATCGTAATTCCATGTTAATTAGCACAATTCAACAACAAGTGGGCAAGGCAACACCTAAGTTATGCCTAAGTCGTCCGCAGATGACACTTATCTTAGAAAGAACACACTTGAAGTTCATAAGACACCCAGCGGCCACCTCTGTAATGACCCGACCGGTTATTTTTGAGAATTAAAGTCTTGTTCGGTGACATAAGGTCCCGAGCAGCTTCATATTATGTGTTATGACCTACGTGCATGGTCGAGTTTAGTTTTCAGATGATTCGGGGTCAACTTGGAAGAAGGATTCTTGTTTTAGAAGCTTAAGGTGTAAGAGTTTACCGAAATTTGACTTTAATGTAAACGACTCCGGAATGGGGTTTTGACAGTTCCAATAGCTTTGTATGGTTATTTTGGACTTAGGCGTGCGTCCAGATTTGGATTTGGAGGTCTGTAGGGTAATTTGAAGTATTTCGGCAAAAATTGAAAAGTTGAAGTTTTAGAAGGTTAAGAGGTTTGACTGAGAGTTGACTTTGGTGCTATCGGGGTTGGAATGTGATTCCGAGAGTTGAATTAGATCTGTTAGGTCATTTGGAACTTGTATGCAAAATTTGACCTCATTTGGAACTTGTATGCAAAATTTGTTATGTTTCGGCACGAGTTTTAGAAGTTGGAATGTTCAAAATTTCATAAGTTCGATTCATGGTACGATTCGTAGTTCCAACGTTGTTTGATGTGATGTGAGACCTCGAGTGGGTTCGTATTAGGTTATGGAACTTGTTGGTATGCTTGGAAGGGGTCTCGGGGGGGCCGGGTGTGTTTTAGAAGATTTTAATGCTTGTGATCAGGTCTGGTTCTGGTGCTTCGCACTTGCGGTATCTTGGAGCGCATGTGCGTCTCCACTTCTGCGAATACCTGGCTGCTTCTGTGATCATTGTTTCCTGGGGGGAGCTCGCTTCTGTGGAGTTTGGGCACGCAGGTACGATGGGCGCTTTTGCGGCCCAGCGATCGCAAATGCGAAGATGTCCGCTGCTGCGGCTGCTTTGTGCGTTTCTGCGGAGTCGCAGGTGCGGCAACTGGGCTAGCCAGTTGAGTTCGCAGATGTGAACGTTTTATCACAAATGCGAGAGTGCAGATGCACTTCCTTGTCCGCAAATGCGGAAGTTCTGGGCAGAATCATATAAGTCGAGGGTTTGGCCATTTTCACCATATTTTGAGTTCTAGACCTCGGTTTTGAGAGATTTTTCGTGGGTTTTTCAAGTCAATCATTGGGGTAAGTGTTCTTCACCCAGAATTTATTATATTCCATGATCCCATCTTCAGTTTTATCTTATAATTAGTATTTTGAGTTGAGGAAAATGGAAAGTTTTGAATAAATCTTTCAAAATGTAAAATGATGATTTGAAGGACGAATTGATGTCGGAAATTTATAATTTTGGTATGGTTGAACTCGTATCGGAATGGGTGTTCGGGTTTTATAAATTTTATCGGGTTCCGAGGTGCGAGTCCTGGGGTTCTACTTTTGGGTTGACGTTTTTAGTTTTTGTTAAAGTTTGAGGCTTTATTATCCGGAATTATTTCTTATGAGTTTTATTTATGATTGGAAGGTATTTTGGCTAGAGTTGAGCCGTCTGGAGGTTGTTTCACTAAAGAAGTTCATTTTAGAGTAACGGTCTAGCTTCGTCGAGGTAAGTATCTTGCCTAACTTTGTGTGGGGGAACTACCCCTTAGGATTTGAGTCTTTGGTGCTAATTGAGTCATGTGAAGCCCGTGTACGCGAGGTGACGAGTATGTGCTCGGGCTTAGTTTTGGAAATTTGACCGTTTAGGGCTCTTAGATTCTTTTGTCCATTAGATATGAAGTTGCTTTGTTGTGTTAACCCTACCTCCCCCCCCCCCCCCCAATTTGCTAGTTTCACCTATATGTATCTTAATTAGAATTAATTGCTTCATGTTCCACTCTTATTGCCTATTTGACTCTTATGTGCCTTAACTGAAGTTGTTGCCTCTTTTATTGCCATGCTATCCTTCCCTAATTGCTTATCCTTAATTGAATATGTTGTATCTCTTTCGTAATTTCTCAACCCTAAATGAAGTTTAGTTATCCATTATCATAGTTGACTCATCCTTAATTGGAATTATTGACTCAGCTTACCTCCCTTGTTGTCAAATTTTACTTTTGTGGAATCATTGTTAGATATTATTTCTTCCTTGTTGAGCTATTCTTGATGAGACTAGTATTCTCTATTTTGTCTTTCTTTGTGAGCTCGTTTTGCCGTTTCTTTGTGTTCCAAAGTTCTTGAGTTGATTTACTTACCGTATTCTCGTGTCATTGTTGTTGTTGTTGTTGTTGTTGTACTCAGTGTTGTGAGCCAAGGGATATGTGCGGTTGTGGTATTGAAATTGTTTTGAGGAAATGTTGTGGAATATGTGCACGTGTTGTGAAGGTCATTTTATGGTGTTGTCATGTTTTTGGCACGTGATATTGTTGGGAGGATTTGTTCGGGTGTTTGCACGAGGTTTCTGTCATGCTATGGTTACTATTGATATTTGCACATGCGGCGTGACAAGGAGGGCTATATATGTGGGTTTGCGCATGTGGCGAGACAAGGTGGAATATTATTATGTGCGTGCGGCGAGACAAGGCGGGAATTTATTTTATTATTGTGCACGTGGCGGGATAAGGTGGGCTATGTCGAAAAATGATTTGTGATGGCCTGGGGCATTGTTATTGTTGTTATTTGAGTAGTGGTGTACCTACCCTGTGTGAGTTATACCGTGTACATTTTGTGGTGACAGTTTCTTATGTGTCATTCATTGTCTCTACTCTTAATTGTTGACTTGAATTGTGGTAGAACACTTTCACAAGCATACACGTAAATAAATCACCCATATCGGTTAAGAAGATAAATCCTGATGTCAAGATACATTTACATGTACTCTCGTGTACTTGCCTTCTGGGTGAGAGCTATCATGTTGGCACGTGAGTTGTCCGTGCAGTCATGAGTCATGGTTAATGTTGGCACACGAGTGCTCCGTGCGGATATTAGATATTGTCACTCTCTTGGCACGTGAGTCGTCCGTGCAATTATGAATTTGTAATGTGGGCACAAGAGGCCAAGTGATTAGGGTTCAAGAATTGGGACTCGTGAATTGTGATTACGAGGTTTGGTACCTCGTAGAAATTCATGAATAGATCTAGTGTAAAAGCGGTTGTTCTTGTTGAGTTGTTACTTCTTTTCCTTTATTTGGTTTCATCGGACTTAGACTATGTCCAGCTTACTCTACAACATTACTATTTGTTTGCTTCATGTTGCTAATTGTTGTTTCTTGTGTTTCATTGCGAGTATTGTTTTGTCTTCCTTACCATGCTTAGCTTTATATTAACATTGTTTCCCCGTTAGTTCACTGTTGTACTTGTTCAGGTTGTTTAGTCCAGTAGGTATCTTGACTGTCCCTCGTCACTACTCCATCGAGGTTAGTCTTGATACTTACTGGGTACCGCTGTGGTGTACACATACTATACTTCTGCACATTTTATGCAGATCCAGGTATTTCGGAGTTGGTCGATCACTAGCTAGCTGTAGAGATCATGCTATGGAGACTCAAGATAAACCTGTGGCCGCGTTCGCAGGCCTTGGAGCCACCTTCTGATATTGTACTTGCACTATTTTATCTCTATTTCGAAACGGTTGTATTTATAGGTTTTCTAGCAAACTCAGTAGAGCTTATGACTTGTACTACCGGTTTTGGGATTGTAAGTTTTGTATAGAGGTTTCTATTTTATACTTGTCAGTTGCTGGTTAAATATTGTTATTAATTCAGTAAATATTAGGCTTACCTATTCCCTAAGACTAGGTGCCATCACGACATCCTAGAGAGGAAAATTTGGGTCGTGACAACCCCACACTTAAAATATGTTTTCATTGCCAATAGAGGTAGGTTAGCTACTCAGACTTAACTAAACCTCACCAAAACTTTCATTCAGGCATTTCATCGAACATCTTATGTGCACAAATTTTTCTTAGAGTCCTAATTTGCCTATGTTATACCCTCTCTATTTGAGTGAGGTGGTGGGAATTGTAATTTCCCTCCTCACTATGTTCATAAACAACCCAACAAAATAGGCCCTCAGTGCCCAAACAAAATTAACTCAAACCTAAAAAGGGGAAAATAATAATAAAACTAAAACCAACCCTGAGAGCGAGAGAGAAGGAGGACTGACATTGGGGTAGAGGGAAGGGAGGACGACACAGAAGAGAGCTTACCTGATGGGCGCGTCGGGGTGGACAGTGTTGGCGTGATGGAGGGGTCTGTGTGTGTTTGTATTTGAGTGAGAAAGAGAAAGAGAAAGGGTTTAAGAGAGATGATGTGCCTATGTTTATAGTTGTGTCCAGTCCCGGCCTCGCAAAATCATGGGCACTTTGCTGCCCACTCAATTTGTTTCTCTCTTTTGGTCTCGGTCTCGCGAAGCCATGGGCACTTCGCTGCCCATTCTATTTTCTTTCTCTCTTTCAGTCCTGGTCTCGCGAAGTGAGACACACTTCGCTGCTCCCACAATTTTGCTCCTCAACATTCTTGGTCTCGGTCTCGCGAAGAGAGCTTGGCTTTGCTGCTACCTCCACACGTTTCTTTTTTTGTTTATGACTAACTAACAACTAGAAGAAAATAAGAAAATCAGGTTGTTTACCAATAAGCGCTTGATTTAATGCTGCAGCATGACGAATTACATCAAAACTATGGGTTGCCTCCCAGGAAGCGCCTTATTTAACGTCGCGGCACGACACAAATGTTCTTTATTATACTTCTCACATATTGGGGTTCATTCAAGTGTATCACATCTTTCTCTCCTTTTTATTCACTCATTCCAAGGTTGTGTTTTAGCCTTTGCCCATTCACTCTAAACATGCCCATCCTCAGACTCAATTTATACAGCTCCATTTGAGAGCAACTGCACTACTCTGAATGGTCCCGACCATCTAGATTTCAGCTTACCTTGAAATAATTTCAATCTTGAGTTATATAGCAATAGCACGTCTCCAGGTTTAAAATTTCGCTCAAGAATATTTTTGTCATGCATCATCTTCATTCTCTCCTTATATAGCCTTGTGCTCTCAAAAGCATGGTAACGAAACTCATCAAGCTCGTGCAACTTTGTGACTCTACTTGTAGCCGTAATTTCCATATCGAGATTCAGTTGCCTCAATGCCCACAAAGCTCTCTATGCTCCAACTCCACGGGTAAGTGACATGCTTTCCCAAATACTAGTTTATATGGAGACATGCCAATTAGAGTTTTAAAAGTAGTCCGATAGGCCCAGAGTGCATCATCTAACTTTCTCGCCCAATCCGTTCTCGTAGCATTCACGGTCTTTGTCAACACACTCTTTATTTCTCTAATCAACACCTCTACTTGACCACTTGTTTGTGGATGATATGGGGTGGCAACCTTGTGGCAAATACCATATTTTTCTAACAACTTTGCGAAGGATCGGTTGCAGAAGTGAGTGCCTCCATCACTGATTATTGCCCTTGGAGTGCCAAATCGGGTGAATATATTCTTTCTCAAAAATCCAATGACTCCCTTTGCATCATTTGAAGGGAGTGCCACAGCTTCCACCCATTTTGACACATAGTCCACAGCTACAAGTATGTACTTGTTGCCATATGAGCTGACAAAAGGCTCCATGAATTTGATTCCCATAGATCAAACACTTCCACCTCCTGAATTGGGTTCATGGTCATCTCATGCCGACGAGATATATTTTTGGTCTGTTGGCATTCATCACAACCCTTCACTTGGAAGTGTGCATCTTTGAACAATGTCGGCCAGTAGAAGCCCGAATCCAAAACTTTCGATGTTGTTCTTACTCCCCGAAATGGCCACCATATGGGGACGCGTGACACGCCTGCAAAATAGAAGATTGGTCTGCCTCGGGTATACATCTCCGGATCATGTTATCAACACAAATCTTGAACAAATAAGGCTCATCCCAAAAACCTGTAACAGTCACGGAAGAACTTTTTCTTTTGAATAGAGGAAAGGTCATAGGGGACAATACTACTCGCAAGGTAGTTTGCAATGTCTGCATACCATGGCACTACCTCAAGGCTCGTGGCCAACAGTTGTTCATCCGGGAAAGTCTCCACAATCTCTTCTACCTCAACCTTCTTCTTTGCTCCTTCCACCCTAGACAAGTGATCGGCCACTTGGTTCTCCGTTCCCTTTTGATCACGGATTTTTAAGTCAAACTCATGCAGTAGTAGCACCCATCAAATCAGGCGTGGCTTTGACTCCTTCTCAATTAGGTACCTGAGAGCAGTATGGTCAGTATAAACAATTACCTTCGAGCCTATCAGGTATGACCTGAATTTGTCAAATGCGAACACCACTGCTAGCATCTCCTTCTCAGTCACTGTGTAATTTATTTAGGCACCACTCAAGGTTCTACTTGCATAGTAGATTGGATCCATGACTTTATCTTTTCACTTCCCAAGAACTGATCCCACAGCATAATCGCTTGCATCACACATCAGCTCAAAAGGTTGCTCCCAGTCAGGTGCCACTATGATTGGTGCAGTCACCAGCCTCTTTTTCAATTCCTTAAAAGCTACCATGTATTCATCAGAAAACACAAAGGGGTGATCTTTTTCAAGCAATTTACACAAAGGGTTAGCAATTTTAGAAAAATCGTTTATAAACCGCTTGTAGAAGCCAGCGTGATTAAGGAAACTTCTTATGGCCTTGACGGAAGTTGGTGGAGGCAACTTCTCAATTACATCAACCTTAGCACGGTCCACCTCAATGCTCTTACTTGACACTAGGTGTGCCAAGAATATACTTTCTTGTACCATGAAATGGCACTTTTCCCAGTTCAATACTAAATTAGTCTCCATACACCTCTTCAATACTCTTTTCAAATTCATAAGGCAGTCATCGAATGAGTTCCCCACCACTGAGAAGTCATCCATGAAAACCTCTATTATGTCCTCTACCATATCTGTGAAGATGGCCATCATGCATCTTTGGAATATGGCGGGTGCATTGCATAGGCCAAACGGCATTCTCCGAAAGGCATAGATTCCATACGGACAGATGAAAAACATTTTCTCTCTATCCTTCGGGGCAATAGAGATATGGTTATACCCCGAGTATCCATCCAGGAAGCAAAAGTGGGACCTCCCTACCAATCTATCTAACATCTGATCAATGAATGGCAGTGAGAAATGGTCTTTTCGTATGTCCTTGTTCAACCTTCTGTAATCCATACAGATTTGTCATCCCATGACTTTTCTTCTTGAGATCAACTCGCTATTCTCGTTTTGCACTACAGTCATTCCACCCTTCTTTGGCACACACTGAATTGGGCTGACCAGTTGCTGTCAGAGATGGGGAAGATTATTCCCGCATCTAACCACTTGATCACTTCTTTCTTCACCACTTCTTTCATATTGGGGTTCAGCCTTCTTTGAGGTTCTCTAGAAGGTTTGTTCCCATCTTCCAGTAGAATCTTATGCATGCAAAAAGTTGGGCTGATACCCTTTATGTCCGTAATGGTCCAACCAATTGCAGTTTTGCACTCCTTCAGAACCTGCAAAAGCTATTCTACCTGCACATCTAACAAACCAGATGAGATAATAACGGGTAAAGTTGAGTTCGGTCCTAAGAAAGCATACCTAAGGTGAGATGGTAATGGTTTCAGCTCCAACTATGGTTGCTCTTCAATCGATGGCTTAGCTGGAGGGGTATTTCTTTCTTCTAAGTGTAAAGGCTCGAATTTCAGCTCTCTTTTCCAGTATCCTTGGCCTTCAAAAGCCAAGACCCACTCCACCAAGTCCTCACCGTCTATCTCTTCTAAGTTCATGAGGCAAGCTGCAAGAGGGTCTTTTGCATGAAGTGCCTCATCATCTTCCTCCATGATCACGTCCATTACTTCAATTAGAGAGCAATTGGAAAACTCACTGGGTCGCCGTATAGACTTTTGCACATTAAATATTATTTCTTTATTATTCAGTCTCATCTTTAGCTCCTCAGTTTCACAATCAATCAGAGCTCTCCCTTTGGCAAAGAATGGCCTTCCCAAAATTATGGGAATCTCTTCATCCACCTAGCAGTCCAGAATCACAAAATCTGCAGGGAACACAAATTTCCCAACCTGCACCAGTACATCATCAAGTATACCTGATGGCCTCTTCACCGTTTGGTCAGCTAACTGTAGCAACATAGATGTGGGCCTTGCTCTTCCAATGCCTAACATTTTATAAATAGACAAGGGCATCAAATTTATTCTTGCCCCAAGATCACACAGTGCTTTTGCGAATACATAGCTACCTATGGTGCATGGAATTGTGAAACTTCTAGGGTCAGATAACTTTTCAGCTACTGGTCTTGCACCACAACACTACAAGTCTGGTCAATGTCACAGTGGACAGGTCTTGAAAATAAAACTTGCGAGACATCAAGTCCTTCATCATTTTTACATAACCTGACATCTCTCGCAAGGCATGTATCAGAGGAATATTTACCTGAATTTGCTTCAACATCACCATGAATTATTTGTACTACTCATCCTTCTGATATTTAGCCAACCACTGCGGGAAGGGTGCTGGAGGTCGCTTCCTTCATGTGACTTGAGTTTAATCCTGCTCAGGTACTTTTTTTGATACCTTCTATTGTACTTGCTCAATCTCCTTTTCCACCTCGTTTTCTTTGCTTGTTTCCTCTTGGGCATGTTGCATTGTTACCTCTGTTAAATTAATTGACTCATTTATCTCAAGTGGTACTGGCACAAGTGTTTCAGTTGGTCGGGTTTCTCGAGCAATTTCTTGCTCTAGATCAAAATCTCTACCATTTCTCAAACTCACAGCCATCAACTACTTCGGGCCTTGCTCCTTCAGATTGATATGTGTGTCTGCAAGTAATGTCCCTAGAGGACGATTATTAAGAGCCATGGATATCTGCCCTAATTGAACCTCAATGCCCTTGATAGCTGAGTCATGTGATACTACATTTTCTTGCAGCTGGTGGACCCTTTCTTCCATCTTCCCGCTGGACCCAATGAGTTGTTGCAACATTCCTTTAATTTTGAACAACCCGTCATCTTGTCTCTCTATCTGTTGATGTTGAGGTTGTTGATAAGTTAGCTGCTAATTCTGCTGATTGTACCCATGTTGCCTTTGATAAGGCACAGCTTGACCATGTGGTCATACAGCTCCAGGATTATTATTATTATTATTATTGTATTGTTGTTGTGCTGGCCTATATTGTTGATTATGTTGTCCCCAATTCTGACCACCTTGTCTCTGGCCTCCATAGTTTCCCACATAGTTCATATTCTCTTGATAGTTCTAATTGTCACTCTCACCACTCCACGAGCACACATATGGCTGATTAATGCATGGTGTGCATAATCCTCCATTTGTCGTGTCAACTATGTGCACCTGCTTTTGGCCCGACTCATCAATCTTTTTGGTGAGAATACTCAATTGAGTCATCAGAGTGGCCATATTCTCGGCTATGGAGTTGTTCGGGTCCAGTGCTATTGAGTAAACTACAGGGGTGATTGTAGCATCTCTTGTCATCCATCCTGAGTTTTGAGCTATTTTATCTAGCAGAACCTTACACTCTCTGAATGATTTGCTAAAAAATGCTCCACCTGCTGAAGCATCAACGTTGGCTTTCAAGCTGTCTGCCAATACCATGTAAAACCTCCGTCCCAACATCTGATCCAGAATGCCAAGGTGTGGACACTTAACCAGCATCCCTTTGAATCTCTCCCACGTCTCTTACAATGTTTCAGCAGGTTTCTGCCTGAAGCTCAATATCTCATCAACTTGCTAGGCAGTCTTATTGGGTGGGTAGAATTTATTCAAGAATTGCTTGACTAATTCCTCCAAAGTAATGATGGAGTTTATGGGGAGCGAGTTGAGCCAAGTCTGAGCCTCTCCCGTCACTGAGAATGGAAACAACAACAGCCTTATTGCTTTCGGTGCCACATTTGGTTGCCTTTGCGTGACACAAATCGACAGGAAATTTTTCAGATGTTATTATGGATCTTCAATGTAAGACCCCGAGAAAAGTCCCTTGTTCAGCAACAAATGTAGCATGTTGTTAGTGTTTTGAAATGATTTCGCTTGTATCTGAGAGACTACTATTGCGGTTGCCAGATTTTCAGCGGTGGGTTGTGACTAATCATATAAGGCTGCTTCTGGCACAAAAGGTGCCACACCCTGATTGTTCAGGTCATCCCCATTATTTCGGTTATTTTAATTGTCCAAAACATCACCGATGTCTAGTTCAATTTGTTCTCTTGGGTGTTGTTGTCGTGTTTCTTTCCTGTTTGCACGATTTAATGCCTTGAAAGCTTTCTCAAGGTCCGGTAATGTTTCAAACAATTCACCAGTTCTCGAGTAGTTTCTAGGCATGCATCTGTAATGCACAAGACAACAAATATTAGAGGTTCAATGTAATGAAACTAAAGTCAAGAAAGTTGACTAAACTAAGAATCCTAGAAATTCTTGTTGCTGTAATTAATAACATCATTAATTCCCCAGCAACGGCGCCAAAATTTGATCATGCCCAACTATGCCTCCTAAGAGGTCTAGCGGTCGTTGCAAATACAATCTGGTTTATAAGTCCATAGTTGAACCCCATAGGGAATTAACCTACTAATCACAACCACTAGTTTCGCAAGTATTCAAGTTATCAACTTTCAAAAATATTAAATAATGGTTTGAGTGTTTAGTAACTAAGGGCAAGGTAATAAAAATGCAGTAATTTATAACCAACAGCGCAAATTGTAGACAAGGTTGGAAAAGTCTAGGATTTTGATTTCCCCTATTGTCGGAATCTCTCCCGCTATGTTTTCTATAAATTTTCCCAAGTATTCTCTACTGATCGTGAGTACTTTGAGTGTCGTAGCTCTCTCTCGAGCAACTACCATAATTTACTAGATATATTCTCTCAAACTACACTAGCTGGCACTAATTCACCGCTCACTACGATTGCACCAAGGTTTCGTTATCTCTAATCTTACCTTTAAACCCTCCGTATTGATCTCTCAAATACGTTAGAAGTGGTGTTATTCAACAACTACCTAAATACATACTCTCTCTCAAGCATTACACACTAAATAGGCACAGTTAATTGAGAGCTCTTCAATCAACAACAATAATAATATAATTGAAAAAGTAGAGAAAAGCAAATGGAAAATTTATATTAAACACTGTGAAAAAATCATCCTTCAATAGGTTCCATCAAATCCTAGATGAGAATTTAGCTACTCATAATTGTTTGCACAAATACAAGACTAGAATTCATAGCAATGGAAAATAGAAAGAAAGAGGAAAAAAACGTGAAGTAGAATCTTTCTCCTTGCTCCAAGCGTGTTCTTGCCTCTCCTAAGTCTTCTCCCTTCAAAAAGTGGCTAACTCTCATATTTATATGGTTTAGGGTTGAGTTCGGACGAATTTGGCTTCTCTTAATTCGGATTAAAAAAGATATTTTTTTCTGCTCCAATCCCGGTCTGGCGAAGCAAATCTCGCTTCGCTGTCCAAGATTTTTCTCTTCAGCTTTTCTTTTGCCAATTTTTCTCTAATTTGATCCTTTTCCACGCAAGTTCATTCCTACACATAAGAAACACATAATGAGCATATTTTTACTTTAAAAGTGGTGTGAACTCCCGCAACTCACACAAGAAATAATACACAACCACAGTCAAAACATGCACTTTTCATCCTTTATCAAATATATAGTTATAAAAATAAATAAAAAATTATAATGACCACACCGGTCATTTTGAGCGGTTGCATTCAGTTCGGTGGTTTGAGGTCGAGTAGCTTCATATGGTGTATTATGACTTGCGTGTATCATCAATTTTGGTTTTCGAGTGGTTTGTGATTGGTTTGGAAGAATGATTCTCATTTTAGAAGCTTTAAGTTGGAAGAGTTGATCAAGTTTGACTTTTGTGTATTTGACCTCGGATCGGGGTTTTGATGGTTACGTTAGGTCCGGATGGTGATTTTCGACCTGGGTGTACGCCCGAATTTGTATTTGGATGTTTCTAGAAGGTTTTGGTTTTATTTGGCGAAAGTTGGCAATTTGAAGGTTTGCAAAGTTCATAGGTTTGACCGGGATTGTACTTTGATATTATCAGGTTCGGATTGTGGTTTCGGGAGTTTTAATAGGTTCATTATGTCATTTGAAACTTGTGTGCAAAATTTGAGGTCATTCTGAGTTAATTTGATATGGTTCGGCACGAGTTTTGAAAGTTCATTAAGTTTGATTTGAGGTGCGATTCATGATTTTTGTGTTGTTTTATGGGATTTGAGGCCTCGAGCGTATTATATTTAGGACTTGTTGGTATGTTTGGACGGGGTACCGAGGGGCCCGGGTGTATTTCAGATTGATTTCGGACCATTTCGGATCATGTTGACATTGTTGAGATTTTTAAGTCCCGGTGTGATCGCACCTGCGGAGCTATAGGCGCAGGTGCCGAGCCGCAGATGTGGTAGAGGAGGCGCAGAAGCGCATTGTGGGCGAGGGCGGGTCCTTCCACAGGTGCGGAATTTCTAGCGCAAGTGCAAGGGCGCTGACGCGCATGAGGAACGCACATGCGGTACCGCAGATGCGCATTTATGGCGCGCAGAAGCGAGGGGGCTGGAGTTAGTGTTCTTCGCATCTGCGATGGCTAAACTGCAGATGTAGTGTCACAGAAGTAACCGTTGGTCCGCAGAAGCGGGAATCACTGGGCAGAAGCTTTATATTTTAAGGATTGAATTATTTCATCATATTTTGAGATCTAGAGCTCGGATTTGGGCTATATTTGAGGCATTTTTCACAATTTGGATTAGGATAAGTATTTTCTACTCGGATTTGATTATATTACATCATTCCATCTTCGATTTTGGCATTTGATTAATGAATTTAAAATAAAAATTGAGATTTTTTGTCTAAACTTTCCTAAAGTGAATATTTTAGATTTGAACATCGATTCGGAGTCGGATTTGAGTGAAATTAGTATGGTTGGACTCGTATTCGAATGGGCTGTCAGAATTTATGAGTTTTATCGGGTTCCAGAGTACGGGCCTAGGTTGACTTTTTAGTTGACTTTGAGTATTTGATTAAAGATTCGACCCTTGTTGCTTGGGTTTGTTTCCTATGGCATTATTTGATATTTTTGAGTTGCTTTTGGCTAGTTTCGAGCCGTTCGGAGGTTGATTCATGTGGTTGGCATTTTTAGAGTGTTGTTTGGCTTGCTTGGTATTTGATTTGGCTTGTTCGAGGTAAGTATCATATCCAAACTTGGATTTGAGGGTAATTATCCCTCTGAACTATGTTATATGAGAAGTGTTGGGGTGACGCACATGTTAG
This sequence comes from Nicotiana tomentosiformis, assembly GCF_000390325.3. Taxonomy (NCBI): domain Eukaryota; kingdom Viridiplantae; phylum Streptophyta; class Magnoliopsida; order Solanales; family Solanaceae; genus Nicotiana; species Nicotiana tomentosiformis. Next base: position 54,479,060 of record NC_090819.1, read on the forward strand.
GTGACGGGCGTGCGTGCGTGCGTGCACTGGAGTATTCATGATCCGAGCGGAATTTAGATTATTATCAGACTTATTTTACTATCATGCTTTATTATATTCGTGTTTTCTTTACTCGCTTGATTATTTAAGCTATGATTTATGTTAGAAATCATGTTTAGGCTGCGTGCTTATTTGGTTGAGACATAATGGAGCTATTCTTGTTGTTTTGAGTTGTATGTTGTAACTGCAGCTATTTACTCAGTCACGATTCCTCATTTGCATGATATAACTCAATCTTTGTACATTAATCATTTGTTACATCACGCGTTATTGTTGTATTCAATATGTGATACTGTTTGGGCTGAGTTCTATGAGATTGTGAGCCCTTCAGACTTGAGAGGTTGTTGACTGATGTGTGCCGTAGAGCCGGGTTGTAAGTAATATTTGGATCGGGTTGCACGCCGCAACAGGCCATATTGGCTATTGATTGATATTTGGATCGGGTTGCACACCGCAACAGGCCATATTGGCTATTGATTAGCGCTTGGGCTAGCATCTGCCCCTCCGGAGTCTGATACATTCAATAAGCGCAGGCACAGTGATATATACACGTGCAGGTGAGGGGCATTGATGCTAGGCACCCGTATAGTGCCAAGTGATTGTGTGTGATGGTGAGAGTCTTTGGCCCTGGCACCCGTACAATGCTGAGTGATTGTGTGTGTGTGATGAAGTGGGGCAATTGAGTGAGGCACCTTAAGAGTGCTGAGAGTGAGTGTACTTGATGATATCACTATGAAATAATTTACTTGACATGTATATTTGACATGTAGGCATAGAAATGTATTTTCCTCGTGTTAAAATTGTAATATAACATTTGATGACTTGATATGTATATTGACATGTAGGCATAAAGATGTATTTTCTTCATGCTAGACGGTAATATGACATTTGATGACTTGACATGTTTATTGACATGTAGGTATAGAGATGTATTTTTCTCATGCTAACTGGTAAACAAGAAGTCTTATCCGATGTTGTGAATTGGAAAAACACAGTTCTTTTGATAAACTCGTGTTTAATTGATCTCAGTAGTAAGATTTGGACTTTGACTGTTATTTCTTGAAAATCATGTCTACTTTTCCGTAACTGTGAACGAGCTGAGCATAATATCTTTTAAGTTAGAATACTTTTATGTCTTCATTATATTATTACGTGTTGTTATTGGGTATGGGTGTTGGACACTGACCATCTTCTGCGCTCGTCGCTGCTTTCAACCTGAGGTTAGATTTGTTACATATAAAGTACATGGGGTTAGTTGTACTCATACTACACTTCTACACCTTGCGTGCAGATCTTGGAGTTGATGCTGCTGTGTATGGCGGGAGTTGGCATTGAAGATATTGCCTTCCGGATATAGCTAATACTTGTCCTTTGTAGTTTTAGATTTAAATTATGTTTATGTACCTACCATGCAGATATTGTATTTATTTTCAAATCAATTTTATAAATCTAAGTCTTAGTGGCTCATGACTTGTACTATCAATCCTTGGGATACTGTATGGGAATTCAATTACTTTCACTTATTGGTTTCATACTAATTTCAGTAGAATTGTGTTGAATGTTATTGGGCTTACATAGCGAGTTGAATTAGATGTCATTGGTCATCTGACAAAAAACTAATAATGACGGTAGATTGATTGTGGCTAAATTACAAGATCGAGAATTAGATAGACTTATAGGGATACCCCAGTTAAACACATTATTCCCCCAATCCCAAAGAAAAATTAAAAAGAAAGCTGAAACAAAGCATGTGCAGTCACTATTAATCATTTAAGCAAACCTTAAAGGGCCAAATATGGCACTATTTTCGAAAATGGTCTAAGAATACCTCCCGTTATATTATTGGGTTATTTATATCCCTACAGTCATACTTTGGGTTTAAATATGCCCCTCATTTAAACGGAGGGACACGTATTATCATCCCGTTGGTCAATTCTAAATATCTCCTAATTAATTAAAAAGACTCATTACCCATACCCAAAATTATTATTTTTTTTGTAAAAACTTAAAAAAACTAAAAAACATTTTTTACTAAAAACGGAAAAAAAACAAAAATATTTTTTTTTCCAGTTTATACAAAAAAAATTGCTTTTAAAAAAATAGAAATCTATTTTCTAAAACAATATTTTTATAAAAACTGAAAAAAGAAAAAGGCTAAAAAGAAAAAGGCTAAAAACTGGAAAAAAAATTGTCCTTTTTTTTTTTACTAAAAACTGAAAAAAACAAAATTTTTTTTTTTCAGTTTTTACAAGAAAACTGCTTTAAAAAAGCTAAAAAATATTTTCTAAAACAATATTTTTGTAAAAACTGAAAAAACAGATATTTTCTTTTTTTTCAGTTTTTAGTTAAAATATTTCAGTTTTTTTCAGTTTTTAATTGCTTTAAAAAATTATTTTTCAGTTTTTACAAAAATATTATTTTAGAAAATATTTTTCAGTTTTTTTAAAGCAGTTTTTTTTGTAAAAACTGGGGAAAAAAAATATTTTCGTTTTTTTTAGTTTTTAGTAAAAAATTGTTTTTTTAGTTTTTTTTAAGTTTTTACAACAAAAAAAAATCGGGTATGGGTAATGGGTCTTTTTAATTAATTAGGAGATATTTAAAATTAACCAACTGGACGATGACACCTGTCCATCCGTATAAATGAGGAGTATATTTGATCCCAAAGTATGACTGTAGGGGTATTGATAACCCAATAGTATAACGAGGGGTATTCTTAGACCATTTTCGAAAGATATATATGGCACTTTGCCGTTAAGCAAATGGCAGTACAAATACTTTAATCATAACCTGCTTAAATCGTTTTCATTAGATTATCGTTTTGGATATATTTCATAAAAGGGAAAAGATTTTGGTCCTTCTTCAGAACCGTCCTTGAATAATTAGATATGGCTAGAGACAGGTTCTGTTCAATCACCAAACCAAGCTTCTTTACAAAATAACGCAATTTCTTTTTTAACGCTAAAGTAAAACAATCACACGACTAATAATTTTCTTTCCTCAGACATCACTACCAGAAAATCACTATTTTTCGACTGAAAATTCCGACTACAAAATAGCCGTCGAAATTCTCACTGTATAGTTCTGACGGTAGTGGTCGGAAGACGATAAAATAATTTATCTTTTTTCCCTACTATCCGATTACATCTCCGACCACAATAGTCGGCAACTTTCGCGTAAAATTTGCGTTTTAAAATTTCAGACGACTGTAGTCAGTGAAATCATATGAAAAAAAGTCAAAACAACTTTTGATCAAATTTCCCGACATTTGTAGTCAGAAATTTTAAAAAATTAACTAAAAAATATATAAATCATCTTCAAGTTTTAGAGTTCAATCATGTAAAAGGTTGGATGAACAGGTAAAAGGAAATGAAAGTGAGATCAACCTAGCTTGCTTTGCTGTAACATTCTTTTCTTTCTTTTTTGAGAGGAAAATATTATTTTCTCTTGAAAGTATCTATTTAGTAAAGATTGAAATTTACAGCATCAAATAGTATATATTACAGTAGTCATGGAAATTAGAAACTAGTTAGGCCAGACGCATCTTTTTCTTTTTTAGCCCTTTTTGGCGGAAAGAATGCTAAAACAAGCTGGATTCATATTAGAGCACTTTACGTAATATTCACTGAAACTGTAAATTATTTTTCGTATAATTAGTGCAATTTAAGATTTAGTTGAAGGTTACTTGTCTCATTTTGTAAGTTACTAATTCCATATTTTCATTGTTTATATGGATACTTGGATAGTTAACGTTCGATAATTTTAAGATAATTTCATAGTGCAAAATATTTTACTGTACTCTTTAATGTTATATAACTTCAATCCATAGACCTAATACCGGATTCATTGAACGAGTAAGTGTAAGGAGGAAACGAAGAGAGTCCATAGACGTCTCTTTAGGTGAGACGAATTTGTTTTGACTTTGGTATCCACCAAAAACTAAAAAGAAAGACCTTTCTATTTAACATTTTTATCTTTGGAATTTTAACTCCATGACTATGGAGTGACATTAACCATATATTAGTAATGAAACAAAATGCAAACAAAATCATTTTAGTTACTAACAAAGTTACAGTTTTGGACATACATAAGACACTCATATCTTGAACTGTGTGAAAAACAAAGACTGGCTTTGTTTCTATACGGAAAGGAAAAACACTTTTTTTTCTGAAATGCTAAGAGTTTCAAAGATGAGCATGCACTTGCATGTGTAGCCACATGTTTTAGCCCCAACATCATCCATTCTCAACTGATAAAACTTTTGTACATCTCAGAATCTGATTGCTTTCATTGATATTTGGGATTTAGATGATTACTATGTTCTTGAATTGTGTACATTATATTAAAAAAATGTACGTTTATAAATGAGTGTATTATTGTGTTTTTGATTAGAGTCCTCCTTCTTCTTCTTCTTTAAAAGTCTCCATCAAACGGTAGCACTAGAAGACATGAGTTTTAATGAGAGTTGCAGAGTGATCCCCACACAAAAGAGAAACAAATCTGAAGGCTAGGAATGAATATATATGGTAATTTGAATGCATCGAACCCACAAAAGCTAATATATATACATACATCTATTATCTTAAAATGTTCATTTTTTCTACATATGTCGATAATTTCAGCAACCCATATGTGAATACTGGTTATTCTCGACCTTCATCTTCTCCAACCTACTTTACAGAGGTGAACAGGAAAAGCATCCAGAATGTTTAAATGAATCTTGTCCTGCTTAATTGTAAAGATGGACCACATATCCTTCTTTAGAATGAGTACCTTGAATTTGTATGTGCGGTATTACGTTGCAGGGCGGCTCAATAAATATGGAGGCCTAAAGCAAAAAATTTCAATAAGGGGCCTTTTTTTATATAAAAGAAAAAATTCATATATAATTTTATTTATATTCTGTATTTCTAGTTTTTCATATGTAAAGTTATTAATAATTTTATCTAATCCATTTAATTTCTCTTGAGATATACACAGTGTAGGACTGTATTAAAGTTTTAACCTTTATTGAGTTATGAATTAATAATCGAATCATTTTCCAATTTATGATCTAGAGAGTGATTCTCAAAAAGAAATTTTTTCTCAACTTATGATCAACAATTTAATCCTACTTTTTTACTATGAAAATTTATATTTTTTTATTTAGAACACTAAATATTATTCTAAAAATAAATTAATATATAACTTGTTATTAAAATTTGGGGCCCCAAAAATTATGAGACCCAAAGCAGGTGCTTTAGCAGCCTTACCCTTGGGCCGGCACTGTTACCTTGTCATTGTCCTTTAACAAGTTTAACTTTTATACGGTTTATTATGTGATACTAGAATTTTTATATTATCATATTACTTGAAAGATAACTACATATATAATGTCTATTAAAGTTGAAAATGGTAATATGATAATAAACTAAGCAAGATACCTACACTAACACGTTAAAATATGCCACTAGAGTAAAAAACTCTTTATATTGTTGGTGTTTTTTTTTCTTTTTAAGTTACAGATCCATTTTGCCGATTTTTCTTGCCTATATTGTTCCATCGACCAGAGGCTGTTTACCTTGGAAACCTGATGCGGTTATGACTACGACCGGGGGTGGACGGCACTCGATCCTCCGGATTTTCAAGGCCCGTCGGGGGTACACCGGACACCATGCGACGTGCGGTGCTCTTCCAGCCGCTGGACCCTACCTCCAACTGAGTCGATTCCAGGGTGGACAAATTATTAAACAGAAAAGATAACTCTTCCCGAGGCCCCCGCCGACGTCTCTGGACTTCCTAACGTTGTCGTCAACCGCCACGTCCCGGTTCAGAAATTTTAACCCGATTCCCTTTCGGAGTACGCGCGAAACGCGCTATCTGTCGGGGTTCGCCCCACCCTTAGGATCGACTAACCCATGTGCAAGTGCCGTTCACATGGAACCTTTCCCCTCTTCGGCCTTTAAAGTTCTCGTTTGAATATTTGCTACTGCCATATTGTCGGTGTTTATAAGTTAAATTCTAAAAGATTGTCTTTTTCATAAGTCAATCGCAAATCATAATGGAAAAAGGAAAGTACTTAAGAATTTTTTTTGTAATTAGGTAGTGCTTCAACTTTGTTTGCTTATTATTAGCTCCCTCCATATATGTTAATTATCAAAATGTCAACCTAACTAAGAGTTAAGGAAAAAAAAAAGGTACACGGATATTAAAGGGCTAAATGGCTAATAAAGCAAACACTAGTTAATATTGAATATCGTTGTGGTAGCCATGTAACTTCACTCTTCGTAAGGTGATCGAATATTCATACTGTCACGATCCGGAATTCCCACTTTCGGGACTGTGATGGCGCCTAACATTTCACTTGCTAGGCAAACCAATGTTAGAGGATTCTTTAAACCAATTTTATTTTTTATTTTTTTGTCAATTTCAATAGCAGAATCAATTAAGCTAAATAGATGCTAAAACTGAAAAGCGGAATAATATAAAACCCATCATATTTGATACAATACGGATCTGGAGTCACAACTCACGAACTTCTAAAATTTACTACAAACAGAATCTGAAAGAAAATACAACTGTTCTGAATAAAAAGAAATAGTAAAATAAGGAAACTAGGAAGGGACTCCAAGGTCTGCGGACGCGAGCAGATCTACCTTGAGTCTCCGATAAGCAAGTCCGGACTGCCAGGTGAGAAACGGAGTTGGTTTGATGTGATTCGGAGCTAAACATGTACTATTGGGAGGGGGACATGCTAAAGGGGCACAAGATATAAGAGATACAAATCAACATGCTTTTAACCAGTGAAAACAACTAAACAGAATGAAGAAAGCTGCACGTCATCATCCTTCGTGCTTTTACTCTCAACCTCACAATGAAACAATGATACTGCACGGCGTCACCCTTCGTGCTTTTACTCTCACTCTCAATATAAATTAATAGAAATGGCACAGCATCACCCTTCGTGCATTAACTCTCATAATATGGCACGGTATCACCCTTCGTGCATTAACACTCACAATATGGCACGACATCACCCTTCGTGCATTAACACTCAAATTATGACACGGCATCACCCTTCGTACATCAACACTTACAATATGGCACGGCATCACCCTTCGTGCATTAACACTCTCCCTTACCACATAACAATGAATAAGTAATAGCAGGGACATAGAATCAACAAGAACAAGACTTACTTCAATAATGGTTCCACGATACCAATCTCAACTTTGGAATCAATACTTAATTATCACAAAAACCCGCAAATACGATAAGAACGATCAATTTAGTATGTAACTAGTCTAAGCATGGATAACAAGATTAAAGTAAGCAATAAACTACAAAGAACAAGTCCCACCCGCATGCTTTAGTCCGACGACAATGCATAAGTACTCGTCACCTCACATATACGTTGTACCCAAAATTTAAACATATAGCAAATAGATAAACAAGTCCTAATCCCTCAAGTCAAGGTTAACCACGACACTTACCTCGCTCCAAAGGTCCACTCAAAGCTCAATGACAGCTTTGCCTTTCAAACAAGCCTCCGAACCAATAGAATCTAGCAAATTACCAACCAAACGATTCAAATTAAGTCTTAGGAACTGTCCACAATTGCAAAGGATTCAATTTAGGTCATTATTAAAAAGTCAGCAAAAGTCAACTCTTAGGCCCGCTTGGTCCAAACCCGAAATTCGGACCAAAATCCGATTACCCATTCACCCCGAGCCCGGTTATGTAATTTGTTTTGGAATCCCACCTCAATTTGAGGTTTAATTCCCAATTTTACAAAAATCTCTAATTCTACCCCAAACCCCCAATTTCCATCATGAAAACACTAGATTTTTTGGTTGAAATCTTAGGAAATGTAATGAAAGATTGAAAGAAACTAGTTTAGAATCACTTGCCAATAATTTGAGGAAGAAAGGTTCTTTGAAAACTCGCCTCTAGGGTTTCTTGTTTGAAAATTTGAGAGAATAAACCAAAAATCCCGTCTAAGTCCCATTTTGATCAGCTGCAGATGTCGCATTTGCGACCTGGGGTTCGCAATTGCGAATCCCGCAAATGCGAGAATTGCTTCGCAAACGTAAAGACTCCCTCATCTCTGCAAACATCGCATTTCAGACGGTTTGTTCGCAAATGCGAACTTCGACCTTCCGAAATTGCGACCGTTTGATCGCAATTGCGATCACCGTACCCTCTTGACCCACTTCGCAAATGCGAACTTGAGGTGCCCCAGCTACTCTTCGCAAACGCGATGAGTTGCTCGCAAATGCAAACCCATCAGCGGTCGCAAATGCGAAGCCTGACCTCGCAATTGCGAGGTTTGAGGCCTGCACCAAAAACTGAAGCACACCAGCAATATTCTTAGTCAAATTCCACTCTGTTGCCTATCCGAAACTCACCAGATTCCTCGGAGCTCTAAACTAAATATGCACACAAGTCTAAAAATATCATACGAACTTGCTCGCACGATCAAATCGGCAAAATAACATCTAGAACTATGAATCTGACACCAAAATCAAATAAAATTTTCAAGAAACTTTAGAATTGCTATATTAACAGCCGGACGTCCGAATCACGTCAAACCAACTTCGCTTCTCACCAAATTTGACAGACAAGTCATAAATATAGTATTGGACCTATACCAGGTTCCGAAACTAAAATACGGATCCGATATCCAAAAAGTAAAACATTGGTGAAACATTTCAAAGTCATTAAGCTTTTAATTTTCAAATTCCAACAAAGTGTGATAACTCGGGTTAGGGACTTCCGAATTCGTTTCTGGGCACACGCCCAAGTCCCAAATCACGATACGGACCCACTGGGACCGTTAAAATACGAATTCGGGTCCGTTTGCTCAAAACGTTGACCGAAGTCAACTCAAATGGATTTTAAAGCAAAAATTTCATATTTTCTCAGTTTTTAACATAAAAGCTTTCCGAAAAAAATACCCGGACTGCGCATGCAAATCGAGAAAGGCTAAAATGAGGTATTTAAGACTTCAAAGCAGAATTAGGCTCTAAAACATAAGATGACCTATCGGGTCATTACATATACTTTTGACTTCCATTTTATACACTGGTTAATCCGTAAAACATCTTCGAATTACAAAATTACGAGAGAGAGAGATTATTATAGATCTTTTTGTGTACAAATATTTTGCATGTGGAGTAACGTACTCTATCAAGCTTTGGTTAAGATTCAGTGGTGTAAATTCAGAGAGGTTCGGAACAAAAGAATAAAAAAGTACGTCATTATATGACAAACTTAGACTTGCCCTAAATTGAAGGGAATCCATTATATGCATGAGAAAGTTGGACATGTCTTAATCATGAATGACAAGAGTGATGTGATAAAAGGATCTTCTCTGGTTTAGCAATTGGTTCCCTGTATCCCAACTATTAAGTAACCATTATTTAGGACTAATTTAATTTTAAGATCTTCTATTAAGCTTTTCTTTTTCTTGATTCCTTTGGAACTAAAGGAGACCCTAGAATTTATGCGTTGAGTTAGACAATTATGGTTATATATACAGTACTAACAGGGTAAGAAATGTTCGCTTGAAATTTCCCTAGCAGTTTTTGATCTGCTTAGAGGTTAGATATTCGAGCGCCAATGTCAAGATCGGCTTGGATATGATTGAGTATTTCCTCTCTTAACATTAGTAAAAGCATACCAGATATGATTGAGCAGAACAATATTTTACCATTTTAATTGATTCTGTAATGATATTGTTGAATATTTGATTTTGTCTTCTCACCAAGGTCTAGTAGCATTCGTTAAGACAATATGGCGTAGCTAAAATACAACTTGCAAGTTGCAACGGAGATGCAGATTACCTTTCAATTTAAGAAATAATCGTTTTTTTTTTGTTTTTTTGTGTCTGTGACCATTTCATTATTCTTGTGGTAAATAGTGTAAGTTATATTTTTGAATTTCAAAAATTCGTAGCTAAAAGTTTCCACAACCAAAAAGTGGCCGTACTTTTTCAATTTTCACGGTGGAATGAAAATAAATATTATTTTACTACCATTCTATATCTTTCATGAAAAACATAGGCGCTTTCAGCAACATTCTCTACTTCTAGCAAATACTTCCATTTGTAGCTATGGAATTCTTGAATACGCAGCTAAATATAAATACTATTGCCATGAGTTGAAATTTGGTTATTATGGTTAAGGTTAATTCTCACATCATGAGTTAGTTTTTGGAGTAGAGTTAGGCTCAATATTTATTTTTTATCATAATATCAAAGCCAAACTCATTCCAATTCTTAGTTCACCCAATATTAAATCCGTATATTAGGTTGTCCACACTCCAATTGGCAGGTTCGCGCGTACGGGGATATATGCTAATAAGTGTCCCACATTATATTGGTGGAGGGACAGATTGTTTGTTTCTTTATATTGTTTTGGGTAATCCACACCTTATAACCTAGCTTTTGGGATTTAAATAGACCCAAAGTCAATTTCTTATCGGTTGAAACATAAAAGTTCATAGCAATAAGTATTGATTCTTACCCACGAAACATGCAAAGTTTGTAGCTTATAACTTTTAGCTATGCCAATTGCTGCTACAACATTGTATACGGTCGAAATCGGGCTCGACTATTGCATGACAGATCGGGCTCGAAATGCGAGGGGTTGAAAATCGACCCCGAGTCTCATCGAACCAGAACACGAGTTCAGAATGTCCGTCCTCGAGAACATTGAGTCCATGATCCCGGAATCGACCCTGACCCCGAATAAGCTCGAGGAAACATTGCCGGTATAACCAATAGAAGACCGAAATAACGAAAGGCCGAAATATCCATAATCGGTCGGATATCACAGCGGGAATCTCGGCACGTATCAATAAGGAACCGGCAAATCAGCAAACCAGGAGATATTTACCTTTTATAGAATTGTACCTAAAGTAGGACTCCCCTACTATATAAAGGGGGTCTGATTACTTGTAAAATACATTGTAACACGCATCCCAAAGCAATATATTATTGTTCTCCTTAAGTTCTTATCATTCTCTTGTTGTTCTGTTCTGATACCAATCAAAGCATTTTTGGCTCGAGGGTGGCTAATCTTCCAAGGCTAAGACTGTTCAACTTGTGTGGTCTGTATTTACTTTCCCATTGCTTATTTCAATTATAATCTGATTTATTATTTTGTGTCAAGTTAAATTACGTATCCTTAAAACCACGTACAAATTTAATTATTATTTGATTTTGAGGGTAAACAGTTTGGCGCCCACTGTGGGGCCAAGGATAATAGTGGTTATTTGATACAAATCTCCATAACACACACTACTTTACACTTGTTCTTTGAAGTGTCTTTAATTTCATGCTAAAATACAAAAAGTCAAACTCTCAATCAGTAGCACCCCTACATGTGGACAACGAGTCCGGCCACCAAGGTGAAAATAACAACATAGCTCCCGGTGACGAGGACCCGCCCATTGATTCCATCAGAATTCCGGCCGTGGGCCCGATTGATGCTAATTCACATGTGGCTATCGACGTAAATTTGCCTACCGACCCCGAGAATAGTGCCCGCGGTGGAGCCCGATCGGCAACTCGAAACACACAAAATATTGGAGGAGGCGGGATCAGTTTACGGGTGATCTTCGACATGTTACAGGCTCAACAGGCAGCAATAGCCTAGTTACAAAACCAAAGCCATGCACCGAGTAGAGTTGAGCCTGATCCGCTCCGGGAAGTTACCCGCACGGACGAACCGGTCGCAGAGAGATCGAATGAGAACGAATCGGGGACTAACCCCGAGATCATAAAATGCTCGAGTAGAAACCTACAAAACGAGTAGAATCAGGAGAGAAGAGAAATCGAAGCTAATGACAAAAAAAGTAGAAACCTACAATTCCAGGGTAGACCAGATCCCAGAAGCACCGCTGATATTGAAAGGCCTGGATTTCAAGACGTTCATGCAAAACCTTTTTCTCCGAGCGCGGCTCCGAAGCCGATCCCTAAGAAATTTCGTATGCCCGAGATACCTAAGTATAACGGAACGACCGACCCAAATGAGCATGTAAACTCTTATACATGTGCCATCAAAGGGAACGACTTGGAGAACGATGAGATCGAGTCTGTTCTGCTGAAAATATTTGGAGAAACCCTGTCAAAGGGAGCTATAATATGGTATCACAACTTACCTCCTAATTCTATTGACTCATTTACTATGCTTGCAATTCTTTCGTGAAAGCGCACGCTGGTGTCATCAAGGTCGAGACCAGGAAGTCAGACCTTTTCAAAGTAAAATAAAAAGATAACGAGATGCTCAAGGAGTTCGTGTCCCAGTTTTAGATGGAATGGATGGACCTACTGCCGGTTGCTGATGATTGAGCCGTTCAAGCTTTCACTCAGGGACTCAATATTCGAAGCTCGGTGGCTTCACATTAGTTGAAACAAAACCTGGTAGAATATCCGGCCGTTACTTGGGCCGACATGCATAACCGATATCAATCGAAGATCAGAGCGGAAGATGATCAACTCAGGGCCCCTTCGGGGTCTGTTTATCCCATCAAAAACATCGACAAAGTCAAGAGAGACATCGATCGTGAACCGAGACCAAACAGGGAGACCAGCCATATAATGGAGACTGATGTCGCCCAAACTCACACCACTAATTTAGGTTGCGAGGCGGTCGATGCAATAATAAAAATCCAACGCGAGTCGGGGTCGATTCCACAGGGAGCTTTATGTGAGATTAGGTATATACCTAGTGTGAATGTATGGCGTGCCTAAGATTACACTTCCACATTTTCAATTGTTGTTTCTACTTCTACTTTTACGCTAAGGCTTGTAATTGTAAAGCTAAGAGACAATGTTTTTGGTTTTGGTTGTTTTTCAAGTTATAAAAGATCTAGGGTTGCGACTTCTGCCTAGTTGGTTACCTAACGGATTTATAGCTTTAGGGCACATTTGGTTGATCGTGATACAATATAGTAATCACACGTAATTACTCACTCTATACCTCTCGGTAGATTGAGTGATTTTGCCCAATTCGGCTTTCTCAAGTCCAAATGGGCATCTCTAGAAACAAGTGATAAATGCTCAAGTCTGATCTTACTATCTCTAGATTCGACCCTTTAATTGAGGCTATCAATTTATTGAGTTCACCCAATTTCTTGTTAGCCAAGTTTTTCTAGACTTAGTCTCACTTTCTCAAGTATAGACTAAGTCAATTAGGTATGAATCAATGTTTGCAACCATCAATTCTCAAATTCAAGTAAGAACTAGGCTAAAATTCATATACCCAATCACAAATAAGCCCTAAATCAATCACCCATTAGGTACCCATACTAGGGTTGGGTCACAACCCTAGCTAAGGGTTTAGCTACTCATGGAAAATGAAGAAATTAAAGAAGACACTAAGATAAAATGCATAATAATTGATTAAGGAAAGAAAATCTAATGTTTAAATGCTAAACTAGTACAAAGTTGCCCAATACAGTAAATAAAAACGACTCTAAATGTCCAGGTACACAAAACTTAACCTAAAAATGATAAAAAGATCTATTTATACCCAACTTAAAATATCTGACAAAATTGCCCCTGCGAAGGATGTGCGGCCGCATAATTCTGTGTGCGGTCCGCACTTTGAGACTAACTGCTGGGTATGGCTTTCTACGGTCGCACAAAAGTGAGATGCGGCCGCACTTCCGCTAATTGTGCGGACCGCACAATTCTGAGTGCGGCCGCACCCTTGCGCTTGGACTGGATCAGGGCTTCACTCTGCGGACCGCACATTTGTGAGTGCAGCCGTAATTTTGCATCCTGCGGCCATACAATAATGATGCGGTCCGCACATCTTCAAGCTCCCAAAGCTAAAGGTCTCTGAATCTAGTCTTCTGCGGCCACACAATAATTATGCGGTCCGCACACTGTGAAGAGAATTAATCAGTACATCTTCAGAGTTTGCGGCCGCACACAGTATGTGCTGTCCGCACTGTAGCCCTTTTTGCCTTGTTTTAGTTCATGTCCAATTTTACTCCGTTTTGAGTTGATTTTCACTTCTTTGGCTAGTTTCCCAATATTCCTGCAAGAAAGAATATTTCATTAGTTCTCGGGAATACCTTTAAGCATTTTTGAACTAAAATGTAAGTAAAAGAGAGCAAATAAGTGGTCAAAATCCCTACATATCAGAGACCGAAGAAGCAACGAGTCCGGGCGGATGTCTATGAGAAACGAAAGGAGAAGCGACAGAGGTCATAGCAACCGGGGAATCATGAGCAAAAAGAGCTTTGATAGGCCTATCAGGCCTAAAGAAGCACCAAGGTTATCGGAATACAACTTTAATATCGATGTTGCCGCCATTGTATCAGTTATCGGACGCATCAAAGATACCAAATGGCCTCGACCTCTACAATCTGATCCAACCCAAAGGGATCCTAACCAGATATGTAAATATCACGGCACTCACGGCCACAGAACGTAGGATTCCCGACAGTTGAGAGAGGAAGTAGCTCGACTATTCAACAGCGGGCATCTTCGAGAATTCCAAAGTGACCGAGCCAAGAATCATTTCAGGAATAGTGATTCTAACAAAAAGACTGAACAAGAAGAACCTCAACATGTCATTAGCATGATCACTGGTGGGTTCGATATCCCTCAGGGGCCGATGTTGAAACGCACCAAATTTTCCATCACAAGGGAGAAACGGACTCGGGATTACATACCGGAATGAACCTTGTCTTTCAATGACGAGGACGCGGAAGGAATCGTGTAGCCCCACAATGATGCAATGGTAATATCTGTACTCATAAATAAATCCCGAGTTAAACGTGTATTAACTGACCCAGGTAGCTCCGCCAATATCATCCGATCGAGGGTCGTGGAGCAACTCAGTCTACAAGACCAAATCGTGTATGCAGTCCGAGTTCTAAACGGGTTCAACATGGCGTGTGAAACCACAAAGGGCAAGATAACGTTACCAATAAACACCACCGGGACCATCCAGGAAACTAAATTTTATGTGATCGAAGGAGACATGAGGTACAACACTTTATTCGGAAGTCCATGGATCCATAATATGAGGGCAGTGCCCTCGACACTACACCTGGAACTGAAATTCCCAACACCTAGCGGAGTCAAAACAGTCTATGGTGAACAATCGGAGGCCAAGGAAATGTTCGCAGTCGAGGAGGTGATACCGGCACCTACAATCTCAACATCGAAGGATCCGAACCATATGGTCAAAAACAAGGCCAAATAGCAATCACTGATACTAGCCTCAGCAGATTCGGACAAACGAGGGGAAGGCGAAGATGATGATTACGGTGTTCCCAGATCTTTTATGGCCCCCGATGACTCCGACGCCACTAAATCGACGGTTGAGGAGCTGGAACAAGTCATATTGAGAGAACACTTGCCCGATCGAAAGGTATACATGGGCACGGGGTTAAGCTCCGAGCTCAGGAAAAAACCTCATTCAATTTCATATAACTAATGAAGATTGTTTCGCTTGGTCCCATCTTGATATAACAAGGATCCCACCGGAGATAATCACTCACAGGCTAAGCCTGGACCCAAAATTCCATCCGATCAAACAGAAGAGGAGGCTTCAGTCCAAGGTCAAACATGTTTTCATCAAGGACGAGGTATTTAAACTCCTTAAAATAGGGTATATTCGGGAAGTTAAATACCCGGATTGGTTGGCAAACTGAGTGGTAGTCCCTAAAAAGAGAACAAATTAAGAATGTGTGTAGACTATAAGGATTTGAACAAGGCGTATCCCAAGGACTCTTTTTCTCTGCCCAACATCGATCGCATGATCAATGCCACGACCGGCCAAGAGATCCTCAGTTTTCTCGATGCCTATTCCGGGTACAACCAAATACGGATGGACCCGGATGATCAGGAAAAAACCTCCTTCATCACAAAGGATGGCACGTACTACTATAATGTGATACCATTCGGATTAAAAAATGCTGGTGCCACTTATCGGACGTATAGCCGCCCTGGGGCGATTCATTCGAGGTCGTCCGATAAGAGCCACCGATTCTTCGCACTATTGAAGAAGAAGAATAACTTATCATAGACCCCGGAATGTCAACGAGCTTTGGAGGAACTCAAATGGTACTTATCGAGCCCACTGTTTCTTCACACACTGAAGACAGACGAATAACTATACTTGTACTTGGCAGTTTCGGAGATAGCGGTAAGTGGAGTCCTGGTCCGGGAAGAGCAAGGTATGCAATTTCCAATTTACTATATTAGCAGGACCCTAGGTGAGGCCGAAACTAGGTACCCTCACCTAGAAAAACTGGCGCTCGCTTTGCTAAGCGCCTCTAAGAAGCTAAAACCATACTTCCAGTGTCACCCCATATGTGTCGTAACTACTTACCCGTTGAGAAACGTTATGCATAAGCCTGAGCTCTCGGGCCGGTTGGCCAAATGGGCCGTGGAAATAAGTTGGTACAATATTGAATACCGACCCCGGACCGCCATTAAGTCTCAAATCTTGGCAGACTTTGTGGCCTACTTTATGTTGGCCCTAATACCCGAGGTCGAAAGAGAGTTATTAATTAACTCAGGGACCTCCTCGGGAATCTAGACCCTCTTTACGGACGGCGCCTCAAACGCAAAAGGGTCCGGACTTGGCATCGTATTGAAGCCACCAACAGGCAATGTAGTTAGACAATATATTAAGACTGTGAAATTGACTAACAACGAGGTCGAATATGAGGCCATGATTTCAGGCCTTGAACTAGCTAAAAGCTTGGGTGTAGAAGTGATTGAAGCCAAGTGCAACTCCCTCCTTGTGGTAAACCAAGTTAATGGAACATTCGAGGTCAGAGAGGAACGAATGCAAAGATTCTTGGACAAGTTGCAGGTAACATTACATCGGTTCAAATTATGGACTTTGCAACATGTACCTCGGGATCAAAACAGTAAGGCTGATGCCCTCGCCAACTTAGGGTCATCGATCGAAGACGACAAGTTCAATTCGGGGGCAGTCGTACAACTTATGAGATCGGTGGTGGAAGAAGGCCATGCCAAGATCAACTCGACAAGCCTAACTTGGGACTGGAGAAATAAATATATATAATATCTTAGGACCGGGAAACTGCCCTCGGATCCAAAAGAATCGAGGGCCATGTGTACAAAGGCAGCCGGGTTTAGCCTGTCCGAAAAGAGAACCCTGTTCAGAAGAGCATTCGATGGCCCACTCGCAATATGTCTAGGGCCAGGAGATACTGAGTCATTTTGAGGGAAATCCACGAAGGTACCTGTGGAAATCATTCGGGCGCCAAATCGTTGGTTTGAAAATAATTAGAGCCGGTTATTACTGGATCGATTTGGAAAAAGACGCGAAGGAGTTCATACAAAAATGTGATGAATGTCAAAGACACACTCCGATGATTCATCAGCCCGGGGAGCTGCTGCATTCGGTTTTGTCACCATGGTCGTTCATGAAGTGGGGGAATGGATATTGTTGGGCCCCTTCCATGGGCTCCAGGTAAGGCTCAATTTATATTATATATGACTGACTATCTTTTTAAGTGGGTGAAAGCCCAGGCATACGAAAAGGTCAGGGAGAAAGAGGTCATCGACTTCATTTGGGATCATATCATATGCCGATTCGGAATGCCTGCCGAGATCGTATGCGACAATGGGAAACAGTTCATCGGCAGCAAAGTAAGCAAATTTCTCGAGGATCATAAGATCAAAAGTATCATATCAATACCCTACCACCCTAGTGGGAACGGGAAAGCAGAATCGACCAACAAAACCATACTCCAGAACCTCAGGTAGAGGTTAACTGACGCCAAAGGAAGATGGAAGGAAATCCTGCCTGTAGTCTTATGGGCATACCGAAAGACCTCGAAGTCCAGTACCGGGGCCACCCCGTTCTCACTGATCTATGTCGTCGAAGCTCTGATACCGGTCAAAGTCAGAGCACCAAGTCTCAGGTTCCGATATGCAACCAAGGAATCAAACGACGAGGCTATGAACGCGAGCCTAAGTCTACTGGATGAAAGGCGCGAAGCAGCCCTTGTCCGGTTGGCCGCCCAAAAGCAGCGGATCGAAAGGTATTACAATCGACGGACCAACCTTCGAAACTTCAATATCGGGGACTTGGAACTAAGAAAGGTTACACTAAACACCCAAAAACCGAACAAAGGAAAGTTGGGTCCGAACTAGGAAGGCCCTTATCAGATTATTGAGATCACCGGTAAAGGATCATACAAACTCGGAATGATGGACGGTGAGCAACTACCGAACAATTGGAACATAGCTCACTTGAAGAGATACTATTGCTAAGGTACGACCCCATTCATTTCCTTTTATTTATTTATATTCTGAACTAACACTTGCAGGGAATCATCAAAGAACGATATAACCTTTAGGCCTGAAAGCACTCGTTGCACTCTTTTCCCTTGAACCGGTTTTGTCCCAAATGGATTTTTTCGGCAAGATTTTTAATGAGGCAACAAGTAAATCGTGCTAACTTAGAATTGAAGGCCGGTTATGAACCGGTATAGAAGAACACAGTAATATTCGAGGCCTTTCTTCGATAGGCCCCGAACACTGGGGGGATCACCCTCAGTTAACGACTTTAGCAAGGAAGGAAACTTTATGATTGAACGATCACGGGTCGATCTATAGGATTTTCTGTAAGGGCCAAACGGTCACATGAACCGTGCCCACATAGACTACTCGATCCCTGGCACAAAACTTGTATACATGTGTAACTATAACGCACACGAATAAAAGTTTCTACCTTACGGATAAATATCTTATCCGTTAAGAATTTCTCTTTTTCTTTTAAGGAATTTCTTACATTCGATCCCCTAAAGGTATCGAGCCCAAGGGCTGCCTTTATCCGGGTTCAAACGATCACTCCCAATTTGGAGGCTGCCGTCCAAAAACAAACTTGGACGGTTTGGACTATCGGAGCCCGAGGGCACAAAGCCTATTTGGCGTTGCCCAAATTAAAAGGCTACGGCCATTCCGGGATATCGAAACCCGAGGGCACGAAGCTTATTTGGCATTGCTCGAACTCCAAAAAGCTACGGCTAACCCCGTTCGGGGATCGTTATCTAAGGAAAGTCCGGATAACTCGAGGTGACAAACCCATTGGGCAACACCCGAACTAAAAAAGCTACGACCATACTAAAACGGCTCGGAGACGTCCGAGACCCGTAACAAAAAACAAGGCCTTCAAAATTTCATAACCGGTCTAAAGGCTACCCTTGACAAACTATAATCTAAACTACTTTGGCAAAAAGTTTCTAGTAATACCGAACCCACACGATGCCTTAAAACGAAATAATGTTAAAGGCAAGGTTTGTTCGAACCTCCGAACGTAACCTAACTATTTCATGCTAAGGCATTTCGATCTTTGCAAATATAAGTAGTAAAGCAAAGGGAAAATTCAAAAGCTGTTGAAGCAAAACAGCCTTATATACATATCAAAAATTCTTTTTACAAGGGCCAAACAGCCCCGGTGCAAATTTTTACTAAGGCCAAACGGCCTCAATAAAAAGTTAATACAAAAAGCAAAAAACAAAAACATCTAAAAAGGGCCTAAGTGGCCTTATCTTCATCGGGGGCCGCATCATCATCTTCGAGGTCTCCGCCACCCTCGAACTCGCCCAAATCTTCAGACTCCTCGGAATCTTCCTCCTCGGGATAGGACAGCTTCCTGGCCTTGGCTTCGAGCACCTTGGAATTCCCGATCTCAGCCGATAAATCAAAACCCCGAGCGTGAACTTCCTCGAGGGCCTCCCTTTGGGATTGCCACTTTATATGCTCAACCACTACAAAAAAAAACTAGAATTAGCTACGAACGTCGTCGCTAATCTGTCGCTAAAACGCTCGTAGCTAGAAGAATTTATTGATAATCCGTTGCTAATCTGTCGCTAAATGAGATTAGCGACGGATTTTTCTGTTTAGCTACAGAATTTATCCGTCGCTAAAACCTGATTTTTTAGTAGTGAACTATATTTTTTACAAGGTCCTGAGCCGCCTCAGCATCGGCCTTGTACTCGGCCACCATTTCATCAGCTTCGGCTTTGACCACAACGACCTCTGACTTAGTCGTTTTAAGCTCTTTGGCCAGACTTTCTCGATCTGAGGCAGCCGAATCTAACCGGGATTGGAGCTCCTCAATATGTTTGGTCTGAACCTCGGCCCTCTCCTTTGATGCTCTAAGATGAATGTCAGCCGAAGTTAGTTGTGATCGAGCAACCTCTTTTTCCGAGGCCAGGCGATCCATTCAGCCTCTCCATTCATCGATCTCAGCTTTGACTATATACATTTCAGCTCGGAGCTGGTCAATCCGATTGAGTTTTTGCTGGACCTGCAGATTTTGACCATCAGTCACCGAATCAAATTCATCCTCACTAACCTCAAAAACTTTTGCCTGCTCGACCAAATCAGCATGTTGCTTCCGAGCAACTTCCAGCTCGGCACGGAGGTTCTTAACCTCTCCCTCAAACTGCTCGCTAAGATGTTTAAAGGCGTCTCTCTTCTCAGTGAGCTCTCGAACTTCAGCTTTGAGTTGTTTCAGCTCATCCTGGTACCTTAAAAAGGTTTCATGATGAAGCACCGAGGCCTACGAGAATGAAGAGAAAGACTAAGTTATCTACGAAATAATCTAAGTGTAAATCGAAAAATCACGTAGGAAAGCATGAAGTTACCCGGTTCAGTGCCTGTTGTGCTTCGTTGAAAAGTCAGGGTATATCCACCTCGTTCATCTTGGCTTGATCATCCTCGATCACCAGACACCGAAGATAACTGGCCACCCCTACGGGGGCGGAGAGGACTCGGGCATCCTCCGAAAGGGAGATAACAATGGATCACTTTCGATCAGGATTAGCACTTGGGGAAGGGAATCGATCGACCAATTTCGGGCTCGAGGAAGGCCCGCTTGCTTTAGAGGGTGAGCCCTTCCTCAGTATCTCAAAATCACAAAATCCGGTGACGTCCTATGTGGCCGCCAAATCCACATCGTCAAAAAAACCGCGGAAGGGGTCGTTCGCTCTATGGTCCCCCACGATGGGGCGTTCTTTTGCGCCTTGGTCCTCGTTGAACATCGACTCTGTTAATGAGGGCAACTCGGCAATCTCTATCGGGTCAAGTGCTTCCTGCGGGGCTTTGCCCGCATCCCGGGAAGCTTCAATTCCTGCCTCTTCCTCGGCCTCCCGACTCGATGGAGATCGGCCTCGCCTCTCTCTAGCTTGGAGGCCCCTTGCCCTTCGAACTGTGGCGGTACGCTGGCCACCAGATCGAAGGCTTCACCTTCCCCCTTGGACTCATCCCTAAATCGATAGAGTGAGTCCGGAGACAGTGCTCGAGCACTGGTGCTTCCCTTTGGCTTACGCGCCAATCTTTTACTTGGTTTCTTCTTCTCAGAGCTCGGAGAACTCGGAGCCCTTTTTCTTTTCTTCTCTTTATCCTGCCGCGGAGCAGATGGTTCGGTAAAGATATCGTCATCACCGGATGGAGGCCTCATTGCAACATCTTTTGGTAAACCTGCCAAAAGAAATAATAAGAGTAAGAACTCAATAGCGCAGAAGGGAAATCAATTGCCACTTAAGAAAAATCTCACCATGGGAACGGGCCTCCCATCGGCCCTTCGAAAGCTCGCACCACGAACACTCAGAATAGGCCCTTTATGTTGCAATGCCCTTGACCCATTCCTTAAGTCGAGGAACTACATCCGGCATCCGAGCAACAGCTACACCACTACAAAACATCGATAAGAAGGGAGGAAAAGGAAGAACGATGAACAAAATCTTGAAGGCAAGATTATACTTACGTGTCATGTTCCACTTCTCAGGAAATGGCATATGCTTGGCTGGGATCAAATTCGAGGTCTTCACTCGAACAAAGCGGCCCAACTAGCCTCGATCCCGATCTTCGTTGATGTTTGAGAACGGGGCCTTACTGGTCCGACGAGCAAGCTTGATTAGTCCCTCTCGATAAAGTCGGGGACTATATAAGTGCATGAGATGGTCGAGGGTGAAGGGATACCCCTCGATCTTGCTTACGAAAAAACGGAGGAGAATTACTATCCTCCAAAAAGAAGGGTAAATTTGACCAAGGGTCACTTCGTACCTCTTACAGAAGGCAATAATGACCGGGTCTAAGGGACCCAACGTGAAGGGATAAGTGTAAACAGTTAAAAGTCCCTCCACGTGGGTAGTGATGGCTTCCTCAGGCTTGGGGACCACTACGTGCTTATTAGCCCACCTTGCAATCTTTCTTGACCTCGAAGAGGGCGTCCTCGGTGATCGAGCAAATATATCTTGAGACCGGCTCACACCGACCCGGTACCGAGGAGGGATTCTCGATCTTGAAATCAGCACCGGTCGGGCCCCCCCGGGGATGAACATTTTCAGAGGAGGTTCCGGTGCCGGTTCCTCGGTAGCAGCAGACGAAACATTTTCCTCAACAGCCGGTCGCGAGGCAGAGGGAGTTTCTTTTTGGGGAACAGATTTTGAAGTTTTCGCCATTTCTTTGATAAATAAAGAAAAGAGAGGGAGTTAAAAGATTAAGCTTAATGGTTTGGGATAAAAATAGAGCTGAAGTTCTTATAAAAAGATTTCAGAATAGCAAGAAATTTAATGCTTGGAAGCGTTGAAATTTCTAAAGGTACGAGGTCAGAGGGTTTGAAAGTAAAGTTTGAATGAACTAATGAGGGGATATTTATAATTTTCAAATGACGGTTCAAAGCCAGGAGTGGCCGACCAGCAACTGATGAGCATTTAATGTCATTAAGACGTGATTGACGAGACATTTCGTTCATTTTGTCGTTTCTGACACGGAGTATCGAGGTGAGAATCGGAAGCTCATATCATTTCTCATCGTTTACTCTCTGAAAAATGAGGGAACTATCTATATACGGTCGAAATCAGGCTCGACTATTGCATGACAGATCGGGCTCCGAACGTAAGGGATTGAAGATCAACCCCGAGTCTCATCAAACCAGAATACGAGTTCATAATGTCCGTCCTCGAGAACATTGAGTCCATGATCCCGGAATCACCCCTGATCCCGAATAAGCTCGAGGAAACATTGTCGGTATAACCAACAGAAGACCGAAATAACGGAAGGTCAAAATATCCGTAACCGGTCGGATATCACGGCGGGAATCTCGGCACGTATCAATAAGGAACCGGCAAATCAACAAACCAGGAGATTCTTATCTTCTATAGAATTGTACCTAAAGTATGACTCCCCTACTATATAAAAGGGGTCTGATTACTTGTAAAACACATTGTAACACGCATCCCAAAGCAATATATTATTATTCTCCTTAAGTTCTTATTATTCTCTTGTTGTTCTGTTCTGATACCAATCAAAGCACTTTTGGCTCGAGGGTGACTAACCTTCCAAGGCTAAGATTATTCAACTTATGTGGTTTGCATTTACTTTCTCATTGCTTATTTCAATTATAATCTGATTTATCGTTTTGTGTCAAGTTAAATCATGTATCCTTAAAACCACATACAAATTTAATTGTTATCCGATTTTTAGGGTAAACAAACATACTACAGAAAAAGTATATATTTTAGTCACAAAAATTTCATATTTAGCTAAAATATACTTCAAGCTATATATTGTTGTATTCGTATAATTTAATATGTTGTAATAATAAGTTACCTGTTTGATTTTTTAGATTACTAACTCTATTTATCGTGAGCAATTTGACGAACAGGTGATAAAGCCCTAATAATTGTACTCGCATTAGCCACATTATAAACAAAATCACAGCTCATTTTGTACGTACAAGGACAAAAAGAGAACTACTAGTACTCCATATGTAACATTGATCAACGAGCTCTTTTTTCCCTTTTTTTTTCTTTGTCCAGTGGATTCAAACTAGAAAAAACATCATAAAGATACAAGGGGTCTGTCCCCTAGGCTTGGCAAGAAAGGGTAGCTGCTTCCTCCTCAATTATTCTTAGCATGTGGTGGACTGCACCTGCTATGTCATCTGCTGAGTTTAGTTGGCAACCTTCTTCCACCTGCCATTTTTTTTAAAACAATAATAATACGAGGGTTCCTTTCAATTTCATAGAAAATATTCAGTTTTTGAAAAATTTCCTAATCACAAGTACTAAAAGACAACTATGACTTTACTAAGAAACGCCATACAAGAATTGCAAAGAAACACCCTTTCTGACCCATCATTACCTTCTGAAATTAGTAAAAAGTAGTATACCTTTTTAAATTCCCAAAATACCCTAGAAAAAATAAGTTGATATGCAGGCTATTGCGACAATCTATGGCTCATATTTTCATGCCTAAAGTACCTGTGCTATTGTGTAAAGTAGATTCTTGCAAGCTGTGGTCATTTTCTTTCAGAAATTTTCATGTAAAAGAAAAGAGAAAAAGAAATGTTTAATGAACAGAGGAAATGACTGTTTTTAAATTTTAACGTACCTTAGCACTGATAGAATATAGAACCAATGGATCTAAGGTGGTGACATTGAGGTGTAGTACGCTAAGGTACAATGACGGAAAGGCAGCTACCAATTTGGAGAGCTGTCGAAATCTTCTTCTTGAGAGGATTCTAACGTTTGCATGAGCTTCAATGAGAGTCACTTCTATGTCTGCAATTGCTGCCTTGCTCTTTGATGTGTATTTGCTTGGTAACTGAGAACATGTGTACTGTGGATATGAGAAAAATTGAGCAAATGGTGTCGGAAAATACTTGCCGGTGGCAGCCACGGCATCACCGGCAATGGTGGTTTCGCTTGGTCCCTCACCATCTCCACCACCTTGTTGTAATAGTAGAAATTTTTGAGCTTCTAGAGATTGTAGAATGTGTTCCAATTCTTTTACAAATTCAATTGCACCACCAACTATTGAGGCCTGGTCACCCTGAATCACATAATATTTGTTAAAGTCTCAATTCTAAAAAAATTAAAGTCAAATATATAAGATAACAATGCACATACAATTGTATCGTTTTCAAAACTAATACCTATAAGATATATATTCTTATAATGAGGATATATGTTAATCAAAGGTGATGTGTATGTTACTACATTAATAAATTCACAAAGATGATTGGATTTCAAGTTGTTAAAATGACTAATGTAGGGACTTTAGAAAATTGAATGCAAAGCGTTATATTCCGTTATCCAATTTTTTTCAACCTCTTTTTCGTCGAATCCTCGACATAACTTTTTCCTGTTTGTACCTAAAAGGAAAAAAGAAAAAAACAATGAAAGAAAAACATAAACCCCACACCAACCCACAAAAACAACAGAAAAAAGGAAAAAAGCCTTTGATGTGCTGATTTTTTGTAATAGAGGGACCAAGGCTAACAGTTTCATTTGCATAGGGCTCATAATTCGAGGAGGAATGAAGAGAATAGGGCTATGTTAGTGCAGTCATTTCAAACGAAGCAAAAACTTTATACTGCTAATTTGCAGAATAAAAAACAGTGTACATACAGATTCAAAAAGCTTTTACCATCATGCAAAATAAAGTAGTAAAAATGTTGTCAAAACTCATACTAGTAATTCTTACGTAAATTAAAATTTAAAAATTCTCTTCCATACCAAGATTATTAGTATGATATTGAGAAACAGTGAATAAGAAAGAAAGAGTAATACTACATACCCTTTGAACATAGGATTCAGGCATGAGTGAACGTAAAACAGCAAGATGTTCATTCATCTGTTTCCTCCGATTTCTCTCAACAGCAATGTGAGTCATTCTCTGATTCTCAGCTTCCTCTTTATTCTTACAAACTTTAGGTCTCCTCCTCCTCTTTTTCCGGCCGCCGCCTTGCGCCACCGCCAAATTCTTCTCCCTACGTGTGGTAGTAGTAGTAGTAGTTTCCGGCACGGAGGCAGTGGAATACTGTTGCTCATGACCATAAAAATCTTGAGGTAATGTTAATAAGCCATTTTCATGGTCCAAAAGTAAGGTACCAGAAGCAGCATTTTCAGAACTAGAGGGGTCAAGATTGTTGCTGGTAAAAGGGGTGGCAGAGATTGTATCGTAGATGATGAAGTTAAGAAGTTCATTGGAAGAAAGTGCTTCTAAAGCCATTCTTCTTTTCTATTTTGTTGTGATTTTATCTTTTGTGTTTGCTTTGTAAAAGGGTTTTGTATGTCTTTTTGAGTACCCCGATGAACCCCTTGACTTGTTTCTTGTAATCTATTTGTATGGAGTAAAATACTTCAATTATTTTATAGTGATACCCCCGTGTTCTTGAACTAGCATGTGTAAGAGAGAGACAGATTTTAGCTGATTCTTTTTAAAAAAAAAATTATTTTTCCATTCACTTAGCTTTTTCAGGCAGAAAAGCTCATTTTGGTATGCCCTCACATGCATTATATCCTTCATTTTTTTTTAATGCTTCTTTAAGTACTCTTAAAATTAAGGGAACTATCTTTGGTAATGTAATTGGAGAAATTAGACACATTCAAGATACAGGCCGCATACATGATTAAACGAAACACAAATTAAAGCAAACATGCATCTTTGGATTAAAATTACAGAAGTTTTATATTGTTTCCTTGTTAAAGATGTGAAGATTCGCTTTCCCCCTGAATCTTAGCAATATTCATATATATTATGACAAGCGCTTTCCAAAATTATTATCTCACTTAAATTCTTCTCAAACAAAAATTTCCAATATGTCAAACGCTAAAAATTTCATGCAAAATTCAAGTTCATGCAGAATTTCAACTTCTTAATATTCTTTTTTGGCTTCAATTTCAAATCCTAATAATAAAAATAATAAATCTTACCAACTCCCATTTACTAACAGAATCTTGTTTATAATTAGAATTTTAACCCAAGTAGACCAGATCTTTTCTTGTTAATTATTGCCTTCCACACACACGCTCAAACACACATACACACACAGAATACATACATAGAGACACATAACTTTAAGTCATATAATGGTGTGATGTTTTGGTTCCTAACTTTTCATAGAAGATGTCAAAACATAGTGCCAGAGTGTCTGCAAAGGAAGGGGGTCCAAGGTTGAGGGGACCCAGGATCTAGATTGAGATCGATATGCATAAAAACAACACCACAAGCTGTGCAAAAGCTACCCTTTCACGTTCTTACTTTATTTTTTAGCTTTTCTTTTTTCCCTTCGAGAATTGGAATGACTGGCTCCCTTTCACCGCTATCTCTAGCTCTCTCCTCTGCTTTCTACCCACTAATCCAATTTTCCCCAGATGATACACGTATATATCCCTCTCCGAGCTTTGCTTTTTTCTTGTGCACGTCTTTAATTAATTTAAAAATATTTATTCCTGCCTACCTCGATACAAGAAGAGCAACTGCATATAATATTAAAAGGTGGGTAAAAAAAACTGATTCCCACTTAATTAAACATCTCCTCTCATGCTTTCAATGGGAAATGTCATTCACATTTTTCCATTTAACCTATACGTGAAATGCTCAGAGTTTTATCCTTTTGTTGTTTATAATGGTTTCCCCTATGGCATTAAGGTTAGGGTTAGTCTGAAACTGGAGGGTTTTTTTTTTTTTGGGGGGGGGTGTTGGTGTTTGGGGGGGGGGGGTGGGTAGGCGCAAAAGGAGTCTGTAGTGTTAGTTTTAGGGTCTGAAACGAACTTCATAGAAATAGTAGGGTTAAGCTTAAAAGTTAGCATAAATTACAATTAGTGTTCTTAGGGTACTTTGGCAAGATGAATAAGCAAAAATAATCCTGGGATAAAAATTTAGTACCGCCTTATCCTTGTTTGATTAGTAATTCTGGGATGTTATTCCAAAATTAAAAATAGTACTGAGATAACTTATACATGTCAGATGGTGGAATAATAATCTCAAAATAAGTTATCCCAATATAAAGCAATAAAATTGAAAATCTCAAAATTAATACAACATATCAAATAATAATTAAAATAATATTAGTATAACTAATCTTAGTATAACTAATCCTAATATAACTATTTTCAGCTTGTCTTCAAACCAAACGATCCCTCAAAGTTCACAGCAACAACTTGTAGAAATTGATGTATGGCTTTTCACTATCTAAAGGCAGCTACAACAGTGCTACAAAAAGAAAAATCAGTTTATAACTATATATTCACTAGTAAATCTATCCGTGCGAAGAGAATAAAAATATAGGTAAATATTAATTGTTAGAATTATTATATGAAATCAGGTACATAGTAATTTAAAGTCATCCTTAACACTGACCATTAAATATAATTCTTATTCTAGTATTTTATCTCTAGGAGTAATATTAAAGTTTATGTAATAGCAAAAGTGAGTTTCAACAAAATTTATTGTCAAGAGCATACAATGAATGAGAGTGGAAGTAGTACTCTTTGATCAGTTTCATCTTTTGTATATTCTCCATCGTAATACAATTAATTATTCCTTCTTTGTTTTTTGGTTTTATCATCATTAATCCCTATCAACAACCAAGAAGTTTTCAGCAACCAAGAAGTTCTCCATTGCATACAAAAATCCAATAAAACTTTTAATTTTCTCTCTCTTTATATATATATATATATATATATATATATATATATATATTAGTTCCAACTTTAAATTACTATCATTATTTCCATGATGGTAACGTTCCATCTATTCCAACTCTTGCATTCCTTTTTTCTTAATTTATGATTTATGATTGTACAGTTACGTCTTCTGTCATAACCCTCCATAAAGAGGTGTAAGTTATGGGGTATGAATTTTTTAAAAATAAGATTAAAAGAAAAAAGTGAAATAAAAAGTCAAAAAAAGGAGAATAAAGATAAATAGAATCCTTACACAATGAAAGATGCCATTTCTTTTATATATATATATATATATATATATATATATATATATATATATATATATATATATATATATATATATATATATATATATAGATTAGCCCTTGTTTTCTCTTTTTTTTTTTTAAAAATTTAAGCACTGAAAATTCTTCAAACACACTGTCATGGACGGCTTTCCAGCCATGCCCCATGACCCCTTGGACGCGCCCCGTGACGTCCTAGCAAGCCTCCCAACGCCTAATGCCACGGTCGGCCCCGTGGTCTCGGCAGCTCCAAGTGACAAGCGCGCATATGCCGTTATCGCCCCACCGATAGCCATCACCAGTGCCCAGCCACAGGCAGATACCAACAGCGCCGCACGCACAGACAATGCCGCGTGCGCCGACCCTGATGCTAAAGACAAAGTTGCTGCCAACGGACTTGTTTCTATTTTGTAGAAGACTAAGTCCTTTTTATTGTAAATATATAATAGTTTTACTGCATTTTCTTTTAGTGTGCTTCTAAAGCTTATTTAGGTCAAGTCATGTAACTTTGGTTTATTTCTTTTAAGCATTATTAAGGGGGACCAAGCAATCAAACTTTCTAGCAAGCAAACAATTCTCTGTACTGGTGTCTCTTCCCCCCGACACCGTGTTATTTTTTTGTAATAGCTTTCATTCAATACAATCAAGCTTTCTTTCATTCTCAATTCTCTTTTCTGCTCTCTCTCAATTGCTCATGACATTGGTTTTCCCGTACGGCATTGATAATCTAGTCTAGCGTACGGAGAGGACCTCAGTTGGCGGACAGCAACCGCATTGACATCGGTTGTTTAGCCTTACGTCGCTCTTCCAAGGTACTTCAGGAAGGCGCCGCGTAACAGTTGGTATCAGAGCCTAGGCTCGACATCGGACGAGGGATTACATTACAATTACCACCATTTCTGACCATGGTGAATTATGAGGATCGCATCGCGACCCTTGAGGGGACAGTTGAAGCATTTCGGCCCATCGTGGAGATAATGCCTGACATAAAGACCAGCCTAGTGCAAAGGTTGGACGACTTGGACCGCAGACTGGTCCAGGCCGAAGTTGACATAGAAAACATCAGTCGCGACTCTGAAGGAGACCGGCAAACGGCAACCACAGAGGCAACCGAAATATTTGGTAAATTTGAGGCCCTCCAGCAGGAGCGTGCCGAGGATTTAGCCAACAGGGAACAAGAGGCAGACATGGTGACTGCCATGCAACAAACTATAAACAACTTGACAGGCCAGCTCAACATTGTCAATACTGCTTTACAAGGCTTACTTCGAGGAGGCGGAAACCAATTTGGGGGTGGTGTGAACCTCGCACCTATGGCACAAAAATTGAACATTCCTGAACCAAAGCTATACAGTGGAGCTCGGAATGCCAAAGAAGTGGAAAACTTCATTTTCGACATCGAACAATACTTCGATGCCGGGGGAGGCCTAGAAGAAGCTAAGAAGGTAGCAACTACTGCCATGTATCTTCAGAGTGATGCCAAACTCTGGTGGCGGGTGAAATACGAAGCCATAAAGGCTGGTGAAGATGCCCTCGAGACATGGGCAGAACTGAAGGCAGCCATACGCCTACAGTTCATCCCCGAAAATGTTGAGTACAATGCTAGGAGAAAGCTACGGGAGCTCCGCCAGACCAAATCAGTGCGAGATTACGTGCGGGAATTCTCTGCGCTCATGCTGAACATCCGTGACATGGGGGACAAAGACAAACTCTTCACCTTCCTGGAAGGGTTGAAGCCTTATGCCCGCATGGAGTTGCATAGACAAAGGGTAGACACGTTACCTAAGGCGATCCAAGCAGCAGAGTGCCTTGGGGATTATCAAGTCGAAGCTCGGAAGGATAGGCCTCAACAGCCTGTCCGAGGAGGATACAAAGGGGGCCAGCCAAACACTGGTGGCCCTAGCAGAAGTGGAGGAGACCAGAGTGCACCCAAATATAAGGCTCCCTCTTCAGGCAGTACTAGTGCTGCATCTAATAACAATGATCGGGGGAGGAAGCCCCCCTCAGGATGCCGTCATTGCGGCGGACCACATTGGAATAATGAATGCCCACATGCACAGATGAATGCCTATCAAGCTTTTGAGGATGGGACGGACGACGACGCCAATGATGCGGACCAGACCGAACCAGTAGGTGCATTCAATGCAATTGTTGGCTCTATTTCTGAGCCCTTAGTGGGAACCAGTGCTGGTATCCGCAAGAAGAAGTCCCCTGTCCAATCGCCAAGAAAGGAAAAAAGAAGGCGAATGAGAGGACTCCTCCTCATCAAGAGAGGACCTTAATGTTCGTCGACATGAAGGTAAATGGCAAGCCCATTCGGGCAATGATAGACACAGGTGGTAACCACAAGTACTTAGCCTCGACTCAGGTGGAGCGCCTTGGACTAGTTGTAGGAAAAGGCAAAGGTCGTGTGAAGGCTATCAACTCACCACCTCAGCTAGTGTGTGGAATAGCCAAAGAAGTACCAGTGAAGCTTGGCCCTTATGAAGGAAAGTTCAACCTGCGCGTAGCGATCATAGATGACTTCGAGTTAATAGTGGGGTTGGAATTCCTGAGACAGACCAACACCATGCCCGTACTGTATGCAGACATGCTACTGATGATGGGAGCAAATGGGTCCAAGCCCTGCATCATTCCGTGCATGTCAAAGAAGATGGCCGCCGAGAACATCTCGGCCTTGCAGTTGAAGAAGGGGGTCAAAAGACATGAACCCACGTTCCTGGCTACCCTTTGCATGGAAGATATAGAATTCTCCTCGGGTCCCATTCCTGCACCCTTGAAGGAGCTGCTACTGGAATTTGAAGACATAATGCCACAAAACATGCCAAAGCGACTCCCCCCTAGGCGCACTGTGGACCATGAGATTGAGTTGGTGCCGGGTGCGAAGCCACCTACCCGGGCGCCATATAGAATGTCACAACCCGAACTCACCGAGCTTCGAAGACAATTGACGAAAATGTTAGACACAGGGATCATCGTGCCCTCCAAGTCCCCATATAGGTCCCCTGTGCTATTCCAAAAGAAACATGATGGTAGTTTACGACTCTGTGTGGATTATCGGGCTCTAAACAAAACCATCGTGAAGAATAAGTACCCTATTCCGCTAATGGCGGATTTGTTCGACAAAACTGGGTGGTGCGACGGTATTCACCAAAATAGACCTGAGGACGGGTTATTGGCAAGTTCGGATTGCAGAGGATGATGAACACAAGACGACCTGCGTGACGAGATATGGGTCGTTCGACTTCCTGGTTATGCCATTCGGCTTGACTAATGCGCCAGCCACATTTTGCACCCTAATGAACCAAGTCTTCCGAGAATACATTGACGAATTCGTCATGGTCTATTTGGATGACATTGTGGTATATAGCCAAACACTGGAAGAACACCTGGAGCATTTGCGGAAGGTCCTAGTCCGATTGCGGGAGCACGAACTATATGCGAAGCTATCCAAGTGCTCATTTGCTCAGAAACAAATTGACTTCCTCGGACATGTCATCGAGGAAGTGCGGATCAAGATGGACCAACAGAAGATTCAGGCCATCACAGAATGGCCGCCGCCTAAGGATATCCACGCCTTGAGGTCGTTCCTTGGCCTATGCAACTTCTATCGACGTTTTGTGAAAAGTTACTCCCTCATTGCAGTGCCGCTGACATAACTTCTCAAAAAGGTCACACCTTGGGATTGGGGTCCCAAGCGAGCAGAGGCCTTCAACGCATTAAAAATGGCCATGTCCAGTAGCCCCGTTTTGGCCCTCCCTGACTTGGCCAAGCCATTTGAGGTACAAACAGATGCCTCTGACTATGCACTTGGTGGAGTCTTACTACAAGAAGGGCATCCCGTAGCATACGAGAGCCGGAAACTGAAAGATGCAGAGCAGCGCTATGCCGCCACGAAAAAGAATTATTGGCTGTCGTTCATTGCTTACGCCTTTGGAGGCATTATCTACTGGGAACCCCGTTCGTGGTCAAGACAGACAACACAGTTGTTAGCCATTTCATGACCCAGCCAAAGTTGAATAGTCGACAGGCTAGGTGGCAGGAACTCCTAGCGGAATTTCACTTCAACCTGGAGTACTGAAATGGGAAGACTAATCATGTTGCTGATGCACTCAGTCGGACAAGCGCTCATATGCCGTTGTCGCCCCACCGATAACCATCACCAGTGCCCAGCCACAGGCAGATACCAACAGCGCCGCACGCGTAGACAATACCGCGTGCGCCGACCCTGATGCTAAAGACAAAGTTGCTGCCAACGGACTTGTTTCTATTTTGTAGAAGACTAAGTCCTTTTCATTGTAAATATAAAATAGTTTTACTACATTTTCTTTTAGTGTGCTTCTACAACTTATTTAAGTCAAGTCATGTAACTTTGGTTTATTTTTTTTTAAGCATTATTAAGGGGGACCAAGCAATCAAACTTTCTAGCAAGCAAACAATTCTCTGTACTGGTGTCTCTCCCCCCCGACACCGTGTTATTTTTCTGTAATAGCTTTCATTCAATGCAATCAAGCTTTCTTTCATTCTCAATTCTCTTTTCTACTCTCTCTCAATTGCTCATGACATTGGTTTTTCCGTACGGCACTGACAATCTAGTCTAGCATACGGAGGGGACCTCAGTTGGCGGACAGCAACCGTACTGACATCGATTGCTTAGCCTTACGTCGCTCATCCAAGGAACTTCAGGAAGGCGCCGCGTAACAACATACATGCATAAGTGTATTTTCTTTGATAATGACATTTTCAAATGATCTCTGCAAAAGAGACCAAATATA
The DNA here is from genome assembly GCF_000390325.3 of Nicotiana tomentosiformis. Taxonomy (NCBI): domain Eukaryota; kingdom Viridiplantae; phylum Streptophyta; class Magnoliopsida; order Solanales; family Solanaceae; genus Nicotiana; species Nicotiana tomentosiformis. Next base: position 54,512,628 of record NC_090819.1, read on the forward strand.
TATTCAGCAACTAGAAATTTAGGTGTGCGGAATGATTTTACTAAATTAGGATGTATAATTCATTTTCATAAACTATAAGGGAGTAGCATGAATTCCAGCAAACTACGAAACAATATAATATTGCATGTCCCAGATTAACCCATGAATTTCTGATTGATAGGAAATAGTCAACAGGATAGAGATTGCATGAATCAGCTCTCCGGGAACCATAATATATAGCAGTATATTTTTTAAATATAACGGCCGATATTATCTGAAGAAGATAACAAGAGTTTCTGTCTCAGGCACAGAGATGAATCTCTTTTAAATAGTATCTCTCGATTTAAATAATTGAAAATCCCCTTAATTTTTTCTGGTGAGAAACAATCGCCCTAATCTCCACAAAAAGGCAAAAATCATCTATTATGTACTCCCTCCGTTTCAATTTGGATGACAATTTTTCTTATTAGTCTGTTTAAAAAAAAATGACACATTTCTATATTTGAAAACAATATAACTTTAAACTTTTTATTTTACCCACTTTATCTTTAATAAAAAACTTTTATAGCCACACAAATGGCATGACCTCATAAAGCTTTTGCCCTTAAGCTTTTAGAACCATATATTTCAAAAAAATTTCTTTTTTTTTTAAACTTTGTGTCAAATCAAACTAGATCATTTAAATTGAAACGAAAGGAATAATTATTATCAACTTTTTAATGACATTGAAAGATCAATATGAAATTAAAAATTTATGACACAACTCTTGGATTGATAATTGAATGACAAGAGGTGCAATAAGCACGGCTTTTTGTACCAAGGCCTATAGTTTGGTGGTATCAGAATAATAGGCTGTGTGGCTAAGCTTCTTTTTGGACAAAAGAGTTTTTTTCTCGGTCAAAAGTGCTTTTTATCTAAAGTTAAGGTATTTGGTCAAACTTTTAGAAGGAAAAAAAAAGTATTTGTGAGTAGAAGCAGAAGCATTTTTTGAGAACCAAAAAAAAATAACTTCTCTCCAAAAGCATTTTTTAGTACTTTTGAGAAAAATACACTTAGAAACACTATTTAAAAGTTTGACAAAATACAAATTGCCGTTCAAAAGTGATTTTTAAATAAATTAGACAAATACAAACTGTTTATCATGAAAAGTATTTTTTTTTAAAAATAATTTTCAAAATATACAGATTTTAGAAGCTTGGCGTCTCCCCACAGATGCAGATTCGATTGGCACCACCCCTTTTTCCTTTCCGTTCCTCAATACCTCCTTTGGAATGGAAATTTTTTATTCCTGATTCATTTTTTTGACTTATCTTTCACCTTTGCATCTCTATTTTCTTGTAGACCAAATACACTAACAAGTCTTCTTGTACAACTAATTGAGCATATTTTCCCTATGGATGGAGGAGAACCCATGAACACCACTGGGAAAAACGAACGATTATTCGTCTTTGATAAGAATTAAGGTCCAACACCCAATAAATGTAGAACGGAGTTACGTAATTTGACTGCAATTCTAACGCCAAAACTAATTAAGAATGCTAACATGCAACCTCCAGCATTGTACCACATTATGTGTGAGCACAACGATGCGTATAAGTTTAATACACGCTCTTGTTCCATTACTATTCAAATGTGTCATGCCATTTTACAATAGTTTTTATGAGCGTGTATCTGATAGTATGTAGATATACAGGGAAAAAGATGAAATTTTGCCAATTTAGGTACAATGGAGAGGAAAAGCTGCCATACGAAAAGCCTAACTTACGTAAATAGAATGCATGATGCATGCATATTTGTTGTTCAATGCTTCTATCATTGACTCAATTCTATCTACCACACTGTTAGTTAATCAACTCATTAATTAGGAGCTCATTTTCGGACAATAGATTTTGAAATGATATCATCAAAATATTTGGAACTTTGCGTAAAAGGTAAATGCTCACTTGGGTCCTCCATGATAGTTGAATCATACTTTGACATAAACGTTGTCATTTCCCCTTGTCCTACTCTACTTCTCACTGCCCGTTGGATATCAACGTGTTTCCACTTCTTTTGTGTTGCAAAATATTCTAACTTCTAATAATATTAAGGTGTGACATTTTAGCTGCTAAACTATCCCTTTGAGAAATGCTACCTATTAGCGGCTTCCTCACAACTTTCAATTACTAGCAAACCTCCCTCACCCCCCCCCCCCACCCCCGGGCCCCTCCCTCTCTCCCTCCTAAAAGTAAGCACTTTTTATTAGAGAGCCTACAGAGTCACTCCACCCACATTATCAAACAAGAAATTTAGCACTGGATTGACAAGTCTGATGAAAGAAAGTTACTGTCAACTACCTCTAGCAAATGTTTGATAACCTAAGGAACTAGGAGTTGTGCGAGATAGAAAATAACTAATTAATTCAACTGAAATCTTGTTTTAATGTACTCCTATGTGAAAAGATAAATAGTCTTCAACCCAAAACAGGAAATAGCTCCACTTCTTTATCAAGCACCTTGAGTTAATCCCAGCTATAACATTCAGTATGAGTCTATTAGATTTACCTACACCTGCCGCGCTTGTGGACTATAGCAGACTACTTAGTATATTAAAACACAAGTTGATCAGAACACCATCATTATTAAAAGAATAGAAAGATGTTTTATAACGTAAAAGCATGTCATCCATCAACGTTGGTGTACCTTGTTCTTGACGATCCCAGATAAAAACCTTATATAATAAATACAGAGTTCACCAAAGGCCCAAAGCAATAAAAGGCAAGGGCAAAATAATAACTCTGAAAGAAAAGAAGAAGAAAAAGATAGAAAGAGCGAGAGATGAAGAAGAATAGGAAGGTAAACTGCAGATAAGGACCATGTGAAAGACAAAGAAAGTAGAAACACAGGAAATGTCACCTTATCTGGAGAAGAGGACGGGTGAGTGGACCTTGGACCATGGTCCAACCTGTCAGGCCCTCTGTATAGGGTATCCAAAATCCATGTGACCAACCAAAGCTTGCTCTTCTAAAGTACATTTCAGCAATCATCTGCATTCAAATCCAATAACCCGTTTGGACATAAGAAAATTTTCATTTTTTTCTAAAATTTTTCATTTTTTTCCGAAATCAGTGTTGGCCATAAATTTTTAAATTTTCACTTAGAAGATGAATTTTGGGATTTTTCAAAAATTTGAAAAACTCTAAAAAACTGTTTTTCAAAATTCACTCAGATCACTCACAAAATTTCAAAAACAACCCAAAATTATATTCATGTCCAAACACAACTCTAGTTTTCAAATACCATTTTCACTTGAAATTTTTTTCACTTTTTTCCGGAATTTTATAATTCTTATGTCCAAACGCCCACTAAAACTCTGTATATCGCTCTCTCCGTTCCAATTTATGTGACACTTTGTGCTTTTCGAAAGTCAATTTTTGACTAATTTTCGAAGCTAAATTAAATTTAAAATTTAAATTTAAATATTCAAAAATTATATAAAAAATACTATAAGTTGCAATACTTTTCATGTCAATATGATGAAAATTTACAATTTAAAATGTTGTTCAAAGTTCACATAGCCTGAATCTCGAGCAGCAAAAAGTATCATAAACTGGGACGGAAGGAGTATTATTAACACTAGTATTCCCCCTTCCTTTTTTCTGGGACCCGTATGGGGACCCGTTAATACCATTTCTCAAATGGGGCTTGAGCTTGGCTTCCTTTTCTTGCCCAAGAATTTGATATTTATGTACGGCCATGGACAATCCATCCCATGCATGCACAAAGAATGCAAAAAAGGGATTTAGGCCTCTCTCTCTCTGCTGCTTCCTGTCACACATGCTCCTTTTGGCTGTTGCAGCACAGCAAGAGCATATGATTTAGGCCGCGATAACATGCTCATGTGAGTATGTTTCGCCCATTTCTCTCATACCCTTCTCAATGAGCATTTTCTAATGAGCAGAAATAGTGTTCTGTATCGCAGTTAAATCAACAGGTACTTTTTTTTTTCCTCCTACGGAGGGAATGAGAGAGGGAGTGAGGGAAAAATATAAGATTGTTCAGCCACAGCGAATAGAAGTGAATCCAATGCCTCGATTTCAGAATCTAATGTAGACACACATGATCTATTACAAGAATAACAATTAAGAACAGTCGTGTAATGGAGGATGGGTTAAAGAATGAATGAAATTAGAGTACACTAGACTAAGCTCCCCTACCAAAACTTCAATCGAATACCACAAACATGTGCAACTGCTGCAGCAATAGATAAAATGTATGCATATCCAACCAAGATAGCAAGTGCAGTGAATGGTGAGACAAAGAGGGTATCAATGGACAGGTTAACCAATCCAGTTAGCACGTTAGCCTGCATGATCGAATGATGATTTTGTGACTGATCATCCAGAGATCAAAGGATGGACAGAAAGCATTATAGAACGATGATGTCAGCAATAAATTTTTCTCACCAGAAGAAAAGAGCCCAGTAAGTTTCGGTCAAAAACTTCTATCAACGCAGAAACTTTATATCCAGGTACATAATCAGCTAGAGTTAAAACTGCAAAAACCTGAAAAAGAGAAACGATGAGCCATGCCTAAATCAAAAAAGAAATGAAACATTATCCGGAATCATGCCAGCAGATGGCGTTATGAAATTATGCATCATTGCAGAGAAATTTGCTCAAGTAATCCAGAAGTTCTTCCCAAGAAAGCATGAAAATTAATTAAAGTCTTCCCCCTATCCAGAAGTCCGATGCTGTTCCCTTACCGAAAGTGAAGTGAATCTACTTTTGACCAAACTTTTTGGAAATGCATTCGCAACATTTCGAAAAATTAAGCAACACTTAGTTTGTATAAGTGTATATTAAGTTCAATCTTAGAAGAAAAGTTATAAGCGTCCTACTTCACTCAAGAATGTTGTCAATCTACCACAAAAAGTGAAATAGAATTAGCATTTCCGAACAGACAAGACGTAACCATCTATCCTCCGGTCCTGAGCTCAGACGTCCATTTTGTCGTATTACTCAAAAGATGTCCTTTCACTAAACTGCACAAATGACCCCAAACTAATTAACTTGTTGGAGAAATTTAGAGTTTAGTCTTCCTTACAAGTCACATTTGGTCCATGAAACTCTTTGTGCTTCATAGTTATTATTTTTACAGAGCTCAAAGCTACTTTTGTTTCTCTATCTCTTATTATCTCTTGGATTTCCACTTTCAATTAACTTATCAAGTTCTGAAATAAGTGATGAGTGATCAATTAATCAATAATCCTTCAATTCCATACTCTTTGGGGGTCAAACATATGATCTATATCCATTTTGATCAGCTAAATGAATCCTTTAAATCCACTCCTCTATTTGTATCCATTTCATTCCGATACTGGTACATACAACAACAACAAACCCAGTGAATCCCGCAGGGTAAAGTGTACGCAGACCTTACCCCTACCTTATGACGGTAGAGAGGTTATTTCCGAAAGACCCCCGGCTCTACTGGTACATAGTTGTCTTTAAAGCAATTAAGAATTCTCTAAAACAAGAGGCTCTCTAAATCCTACACTTATTTCGACACTGACATACAAGTTTCTAACCAAAATATAAATATTCCTGACAAGCAACAGATGTAATGTAATTGTAAAAACAACAATTAGACCAAATTCCAATCAGGTGGTACAGTCTATATGGATCCTTTACTTCCATTATCTTCTGTCTTTACCTAAATATGCACTGATTTCGACACATCCTGTGTTTTTTTAGGACAACTTCCTTTCATGTGATTCTATGTCTAGGTTATACTCTTTTAGCACCTTCAATCAGTCCACACCTACAAACCAACTTATTTGAGGTACATAGAACATGATCAAACCATCTATAAACGACATTCTTTCAATTTTCCTTTATGTGCTACTTGCACCCTCTATCGGATATAATCGTTTTGAATTCAACGACGTATCCATATTAACTTGTGCATTTCTAGGACATTCATCTTGTGGACATATTGTATCCCTGAGACACTACACCTACTCGTGTATAACGTTGGTCCCACAACCAATGTGTAGAATTTGCTATCACTTTGTTAGGTATCGGGTTCAAGGAAGATCTTTTGTGTAAACCAGGGTTAACGGAAATCTCTTTGCATCTCTTCCCACTGTTCTCATACTTGTAACTGCTCTTTCGTACATATCTCTAATACCACTTATATTTGATATGGATCCTTTGCAAAGGACTTTCATCGCACTCTGTCATATGATTTCCGTAGTTCACTGCATCTCATGTAGATATCTTTCTTCCTCTAAAACTTTCTATCAATCTTCGCTGTTATCAAACTACCAAGAATTAACTCACTCAGTCACGCTTAATGTCCCTAAATCCATGCTCCATCACTCTTTTCGCAAAGTTCTACTGTATAAATCGTATCTTTATCTCCTTTGTTCTCATATATTGGAACCAATCTACTCTTTCTCCACTCATTTTGCATCTTTCTTTTCTTAATATATAGCATTGAATTGCTTGGTTAGCCATCACTTTAACTTCACCAAGGCACTTCAAAACCTCTATAAGTATACCAATTGGATCACAAACTTTTCTACCCTTAAATACTCCATGATATACTTTACTTCAACATAAGTTATCTATGAATTTAGCTAAGCTTTCTATCTGTCACACGTGCATGAAGATCAATTAAGTCATCCGTACAATTTGTATTGAGCATTTGATCGAGATAACCTCTCCATCTAGTCTCACTATCTCCGATCAAAACTTGTTGGAAATCATTCTTAATACACTTGGTCCAAGTTTTTCCCCACTTTGTACTTTATCGTGGCATAAATGATGAGAGAAGGCATCAGAAAACCTATGAATTCTAAGAGACAAAACTCCATCATCCAATAAGAGTCACATGTATGTGTGCAAGCACAAACTCCATTCACATGTCTACAACTGGAAACAACTCCTTACTACACCTTGGAACATAAAACATTGCGTAGATGAATGAGTAGCTACAACAATTAAGCAAACAAAATCTGCATACACAACTTTGAACCGTAGTGGTCAGCAGGCTGGATCGTGCTTTGGAAACACATCTGGCAGGTGAAAATACCATACAAAGTTGAATGTTTTGTTTGGCTGGTTGTGAAGAATACTCGTCTAACACAAGAGAATTTGAAGAGAAGGGGAATGCGGCTTTGCTCTAGATGCTACTTATGTGGAAGGGAAGCTGAGAGCAATAGCCATCTTTTTTTGCATTGTCGGATCACAGATCAACTATGGCAAATCTTTTTGAATATAAAAGGGTTGAAATGGATCATGCCTAAATCAACTGGAAAGCTCCTGGCTTGCTGGAATGATTGTGAAGTAGTGGTCAGACAAAAGAAATGGTGGAGTGCTGTTCCGGCTTGTGTTTGGTGGACCATCTGGAAAGGAAAGAAACTCAAGATTTTTTGAAGATATAGGCAACAATATCTAGAAGATTAAGCTGAATTGTTTGTTTTTATTTCACTTTTGGTGTAAAGAGGAATTGGTCGAACTAGTAGAACCACTGTTAAACATCTTAGAGTTCTTGGAAGATGAACTAGGGAACTTTCTGTGCTCATTTTGCGAAATTGTAAATAAGGCTCTTAGTACTGCCTTTGTGCAAATGGAGTAAAATTTGTTACCTTTCTCAAAACAAAACAAAAAATGAAGCAAACAAAAGGAGCCACAGGGAAGAGAGCGTTCCACATTCTAACTATGAAAAAGAAACTTCAATAGCATCTAAGTAGATACAATAAAGAATTAAGTGATATTTATTGGTGTCAAAGAAACAGACTTGAAGGATGAGAGCAACAAATGGCCAAGAACATTCTTGAAACACACTGCAGAAGGAAAGTCCAGAGACATTTAGTAACAGAGTCAATTTATATGAATCTTACCTGAAGGTTCATAGCCAATACTACAGTAACATATGCCAGGTTGCACTGTTAAAAGAGTATTAGTCATCTTGCCATAAAATTACACTGAAAACTAAGACATTTTTTACTGAAAACAAAAAGAGGAAAACTCCCAGAGCAATACAACACTACCATTCTGCGAGAAACCCTCTCAACGTGCATGTCTAGAAAAACTGTCAACAACCTGCAACATGAAGAGGAAGCAACAAGCTTAGAAATAGCAGCAATTATATATCAAGGCAGCAAACATTCAGAGAAGCAGACAAAAAAATACTCCATAGAGGAAGCTCAAACCAGAGTAGAAGACAAAGAATCCAGACTCTAATCCTTGCCCAGTCGTTTGTTCTCAACACAGCATCTCCAGGTTTTCCAAAGAAAAGATAGCTGCCTAGTTGGACGCAAACAAGGTATAACCCCCAATAACCTGATATCAAAAGAAATAATCTTCTAAACCAGAATTTCCAATCATAACGTAAAAAAGCAAGGAAATTAAGACAGGAAATGCTGAAAATATTATGGTAACCAGCTTCAACCCAGCTAAAGTCGATACTCATATAATGGATTAAACATCACATTTGGTTGAAGACGACTCATTTCAAACCTGCTTTGAAATGCTTTTCTTGAGCCGAGAATCGATCGAAAATAACCTCTCTACCTCCACAAGGTACGAGTAAGGTCAACATACATACTACCCTCTCCAGACCCCACTTGTAGGAATACTGGAAATACACTGGGTATATTGTTGTTATTTGATTAAAGAACTCGCGAAGATGTGTAACGAAATAGAAATAGCTAATGTAATGCTTCGTTAACCATGTTTTCTGCCTTGAAAAGAAAAGTCATGGTCAGAGTTTTGACATCCTCTAGGAAAGGGTTCCCAAATAAACAGTTCTTACCTTCTGATGGACATTTGGGAAAGAAATTCAACGCACGGCACAGGAATAAAAATTTAACCAAAAAAGAATCAGAAAAGAAATATTTTTCTTCGGAGTGGCAAGTGTGTGTGTGTGTGTGTGTTGATCTGGATGTTCATTTGTCTCAAAATCTACAAACTTACCTGACACCTTTGTATTCGACCATAGGAAACAGTTAACATGTGTGCTAGATTCAACAAAGGAAGAACCATAAAAGAAAATGAATCCTCAGTTCTTACAACAATAAAGTTACATTACATGGACCAACTTGCAAGATGTGAATATGTGATTACTGCAATATTTACAGTAATATCCAGAACGTACTGAATTTACCTCTAGCTTAACTTTTTTTATTCTTTTGATTTATAAGCATTTGGAAACAAAATGTTCATAATTTTTTCTACATTTAGGTATCTTTTCTTCAGTTCTCTCGGCCCACATCTCAAAATTCACCTAAATAAGTCCACACATTATTCACATAATAATTCCGCTCAAATAAATTAGCATTAGGAAGCAGTTTTACACGTGTATGCTTACACTGACCAAAGAAAAACCCAAAAACTAAATAAAATCCCCAGTTCTTGCCAGAATAAAGTTACAATTTGTGAATCGCCTTAGTCGGAATAGTACCATGTTAGGAACTTATCATGGTTAATTATATTGTGAAGTTTAGTTTGTTTTACAAGCATTGCGACCTAGATCTTTAAAAAAAAAGAGACATATTGGTACCGTTTCTTAACGCCACCTATGTGAGCTAGTCTCAAGTCTAGATAAAGGTGGAAATTGGAATTTGTGATTCCAAGTTAAAACTTAAAGGGGCAACCAGCCAGTCTTCTCCAAAGCATTTCCAGATAGACACAAAGAGACCATAAAACTCAACAAGAGAGTAAGCAAACGCATGGCGGGCGAGAGAGGGAGGGAGGGAGGGAGAGAGAGAGAGAGAGATTTATTTTATGTTTTTATGAAGATTTTACTTCACAATAATACTTACCAAAAATGCTAAAAATTCCTTCTTTGTTTTGGCTGATGATGTCAGGTCCTCTTTCGCTTGAAAGAAGATATTCATTTAGCCCAAGCAACAAGAAGACCTCATATCCTAAAACGACAAAGAACGTTATAGGCTTACAAAGCATAGGTACCCAAAATTTTCAGATGGGCCGAGATTGAAACAATACCTAATAGAATAAACCAGCCCAGAATTCCACAATTACTTGGCGAAAGATTAACCATCGATGTCAAAATTGCCACGGCAGCAAGAGTGAAAAAGAAATTCCAGTGCACACCATATTCACCAACGTGAACCTATGATGAGGAAGGGAGTGACTTCTAACAGCTATAATACATAGAAAGTGATATAGACTGAAGAAATGCCTACCAAATGCAGATGAAGAAAGGAACATAGTAACTTTGCAGGTAAATTTCATGAGAAGCATCTGTAACCATTAGTACAGACATATGATGCATTTAATTCAACATACAAACAGAATCATACATAGGTAAGTAGTACGTCAGAGAGAAAGTTCAAAACTACAAGACTAGAAGCTTATGGACCCTTCTAAAATTACCATTTTGACAGAACAATATGATGAGAAAAGTTTATGATGATCGTTGTAGCCAAATACAGGAAAATAAGAATATCTTGTGAAATAGAACTGTAAAGCATTAAACCAAAGGTCTCGTTTCTATGAGATGATAGTGGATTTTAATTTTGACATGACTATTGTTCTGGCTTCCCTATTCGATGGAAGGGACTACACCATGCAAGTAAAACATTGGGCAATCCTGTCGCCAATTTGGCAGTACACTAATTAATAAAGTGACATGTCATTTTGAGAACATAATGTGCAAAAACAAAAGAATAAAAAAAATAAAAAATAAAAACTAGGATTATTACTAGTCATTTAGCATGCTATTCACATTGCAAAGGATGACGACAACCAAAGGAAGGGGACCACTAGTAAACAACATAAGTTCAAAGTTGAGATATATTTGACCATAATCAGAAATACAGACAACAGATCAGTAAACCAAAAGTTCATGATTGAGACGAACTATCATGAAACATTCTCGAAAGCTTCTTTGTAATTTCGTGCATGTATCATATAGGGTGGGGTTGGATACACTTTACATTCAAGTTATTAACTCACCATTACCACAGGCTGAAATGGACCAACAAAAAGGAATTAGGATTCCGTTTACCTGATAATCCACAGTTGATGTGAAAAAGATTCGAGCAAAGCCCAGAACTATAAGTGGACAAGTTGAAGAAATTGCATTTCTCAAATTCCTGGAAAATATAAGAGATTATTAAGAAACTGCCAGATTTCTTTATTAAAGGAGAAAAAGAAGAGAATCAAATAGATACTACAGACCAGAAATTAAATAACAGTTCTAAACTTCTGAATGAAACAACATGATCTGATTGTACTTCCATTACTTATATCAGAGGAATAAAAGTAATGGAACAGAAATTCTCACATTCATAATGAAGAAACATGATCTGAATGCATGTTTCAATATGAACGCACAGGTACAGGGGAATCAGTTATGTACTGTAACATGGTTTCCCGGAAAAATATTATTTCTTGATGAATCAAGAGAACATATAAAGCATCAAAGGTGACTAGTTGAAAGATATGTTAAGCACCCCAAAGAATCAAATGAATCAAATAGGATAATCAATTGGAATTTCATGGAACAAAAAGATCTAAGAAAAAACACGACAGCAGTGTACCTAATACAGGGGAATCTGTAGCATACTGTTTCCAGAGCTCGATAAAAAGAAATTAATATTTTTGAATATTTTGTAGGGCAAAAACATGTGCCATTTTTGTCGGCGCTGCTAAGTGAAACCTACTGAAGAACTCCAATACATGATTTCAAACCCCGTAGGCCTCACTCAAACTTATTAGACTCAAACAGAAGATGCAACAAATTAAAGGGAAATGCGTAGTAGTGAAGAATTAAATGCTGTTGAACAGTATACTTTCAACATCCTTTAGAAATAAAACCCCTTGATAGAAGCTTGGACATAGCAGACAATTAGCAAACTTAGATACATATATGTCACTGTGCAATTCTAAACATATAACGCAGCACTAATCTGAAATTATTACAAGAATGAGCCTTCATGTCGTGCTATAATTCCATATATTTTGACGTTATTTACCCTACTTGCTTATTGTTTGGATGCTAATTTGTGCGACAATTGCGCTTAATAGAGCTTATTTCACGTGTAGGAATGCTTGGACATGAATTGGAGAAAAGTTGCACGGAATGGTACCTCAGAGCTAAAAAATGGAGCAATAAAAGAAGAAGTGCAAGGCAACGAAACAACAGTGCCATAGACAGTGCAAGGCATTGTCCAGGGCACTGTCATTGGCACCCCAGACAGTGCCTTGAGCCGAAACAATGGCGCCATAGACAATGCCTCGCGCCGACAATGCCATCCGAGCAAATTTTAATTCCTCATTAGTTTTGGACATGTAGAATTCGGCTCCTACCCAATAAATACCCCTTAAAGTTAGTTTTTTGAGGGAGAAACATCATTAGAGAGGGAATTGACCTAAGGAGGCAAGAACACACAAGGAGCAAGGCGAAAAATTCTTCTACGAGTTTTTCACTTTCTTCTTCCTATTTTCATTATTGGTTATGAATTCTAGTATTGTAGTTTTGCATACTATTTTGAATAGCTAATTTGTTATCTAGGGTTTTGATGAAACCTTTGGTAGGATGAATTCTTGATACGTTTTGATATAATTGAGCCTTTGAATTTTTCTATTTGTTCAACTATGTACTTATTTTAGTTAATTGAAGAGCTATCAATTAACGGTGCCTATTTATTATGTATTGCTTGAAAAAGAGTACATAGGTAGGTGGTTGTTGAACAACGTCATTCCTAACGTATATGAGAGATCAATACGGCGGGTTTAAAAGTAGGATTAGAGGTAACGAAGTTTTGACGTGATCATAGTGAGCGGTGAAAAAGTGCGAGCTAGCGTAATTCGAGAGAATATGACTAGTGTCTAGTACATTGTTGTAGTTGCTCGAGAGAGAATTACGATAAGTCGAGTGCTCATGATCAGTAGAGAATACTTAGGCGAAATTATAGAAGGCATAGAGGGAAGGATTTCGACAATTGGGGAAATCATTACTCTAGACCTCCTTAATCTTTTCTCCAACCCGTAGTATCTTTAGTTGTTAATCTACTACTTTAATTTGTTAGTTAATTAGATATAAGAATCTTAATATTTATAATTTAGGAATTGTTCGAGCTTGTCTTCTTAGTGATAGTCAACAGTTGTAGCTAAACCTTAGTTCTCTGTGGGATTCGACTCCGAACTTTTAGACCGGATTATATTTGCTGCGACCGCTTATCCTTTTTAGGACTAGAGTTGGACGTGATCAAATTTTGGCGCCGTTGCCGGGGAACTAACGGTGTAGTTGTAGCTGTATATATTGCTAGGTTTCAAGTTTGAACTTTCATTTTGTTTTGTTTTGTTTTATTTTTTTTTTTTTTATTTTATTCTAACTATTGATTTGAGAAATATGACATCTTGGAATTATGGGAATTTAGGTGTAGAAAATTCTACTATTGATCCTCATACATATTGTGAAGGAAACCACCCGTGTCAAAATTATTAAAATATTTCCGAGAGCGAGTTATGTGCACCAACTCAATCTTATTTGTGGAATGTGTGTGATGGTAAAAATGGTCACTTTCATGGTTGTGCTTATATTTCTTATCCTCCCCCAACCCCTTACTATGATGGTTCTACTTTTTCTTGTAAAGTTAATAGGAACAAAGAACCTGGGGATGCGGACCTGAAAGAGATCAAGGATATGTTAAAGTGCCTTCTGGAATAAAATAATGAGAAACAACTGCAGATAGAAAGGCAAGAGGCAACTATTTGCAACTTGGAGGCTCAGGTGAGTCAACTGGTTGAAGCTTTTAATGCTCAGCAAGCCAATTTTGGGGATAACAGCCAAGAAAAGCGTGAATTTGAGGTGCTAATTGAGGAGGTCAGAGTAGAACATCAATAACCTAGCCAACTACAATTTGAGGATGTCAATGTTGAAGAAGTGAGACTAGAGTCAGCCAAGGACATTGAGGATTTAAATTTTGTTGACTCTAGTATCATTGATGTTGAGATGGTGAAAGTCCTGAAGTTCATGTGTTTGAGCACATTGGTCCTCACTCCAAACATTTTTCCACATTTTGCTTGGATGATGATATGGAAATAGAGTCATCCGAGCCGATTGAGGAGTCAAGGAATGAGGAACAAGGTGCCTACATTCTGGAATTTTTCTTGTCAGAAAGACAGGACTACATACCTCATCTAAAAGCCAAGAAGTGTAGAATAGTACAATGGTTGCTTGGGCCAATTAGATTTGTTCCACTACCCCTGGAGCATAACCGAAAACTTGAAGCCAAATTGGGGGTTCAATTCATAAGCTCGAGGTGGAGGCAGAAAGTGGTTCATGTCGTGCCGCGACGTTAAATCAGGCGCTTGTTGGGAGGTAACCCAACTTTACTGCTTTCTTTTATTTTTAGTTTTTTTTAATTATTTTCTTATTGTATTATTTTTATAGTGTCGTTTTTGATTTTTTAGAAGCATGGGAAGCATAGCTATTGGAAGGATGCAACATCAAGCCATATGGTTAGAACTAAGTGTGGGGTGCCCGCACAAAAGAAAATATCCGGGAGAAGTCTGAGTACCCCATGAGCTGCTAATGCTTCGGCCTTTGGCCTACCAGGAAGTTTCTTTTACCCTCTTATTATTTATGTTGTACATTGGGGACAATATATAATTTTAAGTGTGAGGTGAAGAGATTGTCTGGGTGACTTTCTGTGCTATTTTAGTTGTGTTAGTTTAATAGATAATTTTTTTTTTGGAAAACAAAATTGAATTTTTTCTAACGATGGATTTCCTAAACAATTTTCTTGAGGGATTTAAGTCTAAACAAAATATACAAAAGAAATTAGAAAATAGGAAAATACAAAAACATGTCTTTTTTTTATTTTCCTTAGATAGTAATAATCCTCCGTGGTTTTTCTTCGTGCCTCGGTTCTTTTCCATGAGATGTAACTTGAACTGGGTAGTAGATTTAGTTTTTTTTAGTTTTTACTTTTAGAGTAGTATGTAGGAAATAAAGGAGAAGAACTGATGTGATTTGTACCTTTTGACTTGTTTGATGGGTTGCATACTTAGGTTTTGGCATGTGTTTCACCTTCCTTTAGTTTTAAATATATGATGATGCCTTGGTAAAAATGAATAACATGTGGTATAACTCCTATGTCTCGGTTGCTTGACTTGTGTTCACTTTGTGCTTTATGCTTAAAATACCTCTTGGCTTTGTGAATACTTGTTTGATTAAGAGTCCGAATGAAACCGTCCTTAGTGAGTCATGTGCCATGTGTGAAGTGAGTTCTTTGTATAGTCCATGTTATTGCTGTTAGTTTACAGCATGTATATAGTATAGTATTGTCCCACATTGGTAGAAGAATAGTATGTCCTTGTATAGTATAGCTATAAATAAGGACCTCTTGTATTGTATTGTTCATCTAATATCAATAACATATTTTCTCCCGTGCCTTCTCACATGGTATCAGAGCAATTGTGAGAGACTTATCGCTGTGCATAAATTCCAGCGATTCCGGGAAAGAGAAATCGGTACTTTTTTAAGGCTGTTTTCTATCTGCTTCATTTCTGTCAGTATTGTGCAAAATCCAACACTACCACAAGAGTCGTAACTGTCCGGCGACCAAACCCCAGTGAAAAACTCCGGCAGCAGCCTCCTCACGCGCCACCAAAAGCTCACGCGCGTGAGCTCACGCGCCGGCGCGTACGACCACTTCCGGCCATTTTTTGAAAATCTTCCTTCAGAACAGTTGAGTCGCCTAGTAATTCCGATCCTACCCCTACTATTTTCATTTCATTCCGACAACTTTGAGTTTTTTCCGACAGCTACAACACTATTCTGACAGCTACAGTAGATTCCGGCAGCTACAGTATTTCAGTATTCTGTTTTTGTGTTTCCGTACACTATTTCAGTGGATTACAGTTGATTCTTTCTCCTATTTGGTAATAATTTGCAACAATGTCTTTGGGATTTGATGCTTTTGGGTCTAGAAACATGAGTTCTGGAAGCTCTAGTGCTATTATTACCTCGGAACCTTTAATGGGAGGTTCAAACTACTTAGCTTGGGCTTCATCTGTCGAGTTATGGTGTAGAGGTCAAGGTGTTCAAGATCATCTAATCAAACAGTCTAGCGATGGAGATGAAAAGGCAATAGCACTTTGGGCAAAAATCGATGCTCAGTTATGTAGCATCTTGTGGCGATCTATTGATTCCAAGTTGATGCCCTTGTTTCGTCCATTCCAGACATGTTATTTGGTTTGGGCAAAGGCACGCACCTTATACACTAATGACATATCTCGCTTCTATGATGTGATATCACGGATGACAAACTTAAAGAAGCAGGAATTGGATATGTCTACTTACTTGGGTCAAGTACAGGCAGTTATGGAGGAATTTGAGAAGTTGATGCCAGTTTCTGCTAGTGTAGAAAAACAACAAGAGCAACGACAGAAGATGTTTCTCGTTCTTACTCTCGCTGGACTTCCTAATGATCTTGATTCAGTACGCGACCAGATTTTGGCTAGTCCGTCTGTCCCGACAGTTGATGAATTATTCTCTCGATTACTCCGCCTTGCTGCAGCACCAAGTCCACCAGTGATCTCATCACAGATACTTGATTCCTCTGTTCTTGCATCCCAGACAATGGATGCTTGGGCATCTCAAACTATAGAGCATAGACGAGGAGGAGGTCGTTTTGGAAGATCTAGACCTAAGTGTTCTTATTGTCATAAACTTGGACACACTCGTGAAATGTGCTATTCCTTACATGGTCGTCCACCCAAAAATGCTTACATTGCTTAGACCGAGACTCCAGGTAACCAAGGATTTTCTTTATCTAAAGAAGAATATAATGAGCTCCTTCAGTATCGAGCAAGTAAGCAGACATCTCCACAAGTAGCCTCAGTTGCTCAGACTGATACTTCTGTTACTGGTAATTCTTTTGCTTGTGTTTCCCAGTCTAGCACTCTTGGCCCATTGGTCATGGACTCAGGCGCTTCTGATCACATCTCTGGTAATATATCACTTTTGTCAAATATTGTATATTCACAGTCTCTTCCCACTGTTACTTTAGCCAATGGATGTCAAACTAAGGCAAAAGGAGTTGGACAAGCTAATCCCTTGTCTTCTATCACCCTAGATTCCGTTCTTTATGTCCCTGGCTGTCCTTTTAGTCTTGCATCTGTTAGTCGTTTGACTCGTGCCCTCCATTGTGGTATATATTTTATTGACGATTCTTTTATTATGCAGGACCGCAGTACGGGACAGACAATTGGTACAGGACGTGAATCAGAAGGCCTTTACTACCTTAACTCACTCAGTCCTTCCACAACATGTCTAGTTACAGATCCTCCAGATCTAATCCACAGACGTTTAGGACATCCGAGTTTATCCAAACTTCAGAAGATGGTGCCTAGTTTATCTAGTTTGTCTACATTAGATTGTGAGTCGTGTCAACTTGGGAAACATACCCGAGCCTCCTTTTCGCGTAGTGTTGAGAGTCATGCAGAGTCTGTCTTCTCCTTAGTTCATTCTGATATATGGGGTCCTAGTAGAGTCAGTTCATCCTTGGGATTTTGTTATTTTGTCAGTTTCATTGATGATTATTCAAGATGTACTTGGCTTTTCTTAATGAAAGATCGTTCTGAGTTATTTTCTATATTCCAGAGTTTCTGTGCTGAAATCAAAAACCAATTTGGTGTTTCTATTCGCATTTTTCGCAGTGATAATGCCTTAGAATATTTATCTTCTCAATTTCAGCAGTTTATGACTTCTCAAGGAATTATTCATCAGACATCTTGTCCTTATACCCCTCAGCAAAATGGGGTTGCTGAGAGAAAGAATAGGCACCTTATTGAGACTGCTCGCACACTTCTAATTGAATCTCGTGTTCCGTTGCGTTTTTGGGGCGATGCAGTTCTCACAACTTGTTATTTGATTAATCGGATGCCTTCATCTCCCATCAAGAATCAGATTCCGCATTCAATATTGTTTCCCCAGTCACCCTTATACTCTCTTCCACCTCGTATTTTTGGGAGCACGTGTTTTGTTCATAGCTTAGCCCCTGGGAAAGATAAGTTAGCTCCTCGTGCTCTCAAGTGTGTTTTCCTTGGTTATTCTCGTGCTCAGAAGGGATATCGTTGTTATTCTCCAGATTTTCGTAGGTACCTTATGTCAGCTGACGTCACATTTTTTGAGTCTAAACCTTTCTTTACCTCTGCTGACCACCATGATATATCTGAGGTCTTACCTATACCGACCTTTGAGAAGTTTACTATAGCTCCTCCTCCACCTTCGACCACAGAGGTTTCATCCGTACCAACCGTTGAGGAGTCTAGTGTTATTCCCCCTAGTTCCCTAGCCACAGGAACACCACTCTTGACTTATCATCGTCGTTTGCGTCTTCCATCAGGCCCAACTGGTTCTCGTCCTGCACCTGACCCTGCTCCTGCTGCGGACCCTACTCCTAGTACACCGATTGCACTTCGGAAAGGTATACGGACCACACTTAACCCTAATCCTCATTATGTCGGTTTGAGCTATCATCGTCTGTCATCTCCCCATTATGCTTTTATATCTTCTTTGTCCTCGGTTTCCATCCCTAAGTCTACAGGTGAAGCGTTGTCTCATCCAGGATGGCGAACAGGCTATGAGTGACGAGATGTCTGCTTTACATACAAGTGGTACTTGGGAGCTTGTTCCTCTTCCCTTAGGTAAATCTACTATTGGTTGTCGTTGGGTTTATGCAGTCAAAGTTGGTCCCGATGGACAGATTGATCGACTTAAGGCCCGTCTTGTTGCCAAAGGATATACTCAGATATTTGGGCTCGATTACAGTGATACCTTCTCTCCCGTGGCTAAAGTGGCTTCAGTCCGCCTTTTTCTATCCATGGCTGCGGTTCGTCATTGGCCCCTCTATCAGCTGCACATTAAAAATGCCTTTCTTTACGGTGATCTTGAGGATGAGGTTTACATGGAGCAACCACCTGGTTTTGTTGCTCAAGGGGAGTCTCGAGGCCTTGTATGTCGCTTGCGTCGGTCACTTTATGGTCTAAACCAGTCTCCTTGAGCCTGGTTTGGTAAGTTCAGCACGGTTATCCGGGAGTTTGGCATGATTCGTAGTGAAGCTGATCACTCTGTGTTTTATCGACACTCTGCTTCAAGTCTCTGTATTTATCTGGTAGTCTATGTTGATGATATTGTTATTACTGGCAATGATCAGGATGGTATTACCAATCTGAAGCAGCATCTCTTCTAGCACTTCCAAACTAAGGATCTAGGCAGATTGAAGTACTTTCTAGGTATTGAGGTTGCCCAGTCTAGCTCAGGTATTGTTATTTCTCAAAGAAAATATGCTTTAGACATTCTTGAGGAGACGGGGATGATAGGTTGCAGACCTGTTGACACTCCGATGGATCCAAATTCTAAACTTATGCCAGGATAGGGGGAGCCGCTTAGCGATCCTGCAAGCTATAGACGGCTGGTTGGAAAATTAAATTATCTCACAGTGACTAGACCCGACATTTCTTATCCTGTGAGTGTTGTAAGTCAGTTTATGAATTCTCCCTGTGATAGTCATTGGGATGCAGTTGTCCGCACTATTCGATATATAAAATCGGCTCCAGGCAAAGGGTTACTCTTTGAGGATCGAGGTCATGAGCAGATCATTGGATACTCAGATGCTGATTGGGCAGGATCACCTTCTGATAGACGTTCTACGTCTGGATATTGTGTTTTAGTAGGAGGAAATTTGGTGTCCTGGAAGAGCAAGAAACAGAATGTAGTTGCTCGGTCTAGTGCAGAAGCAGAATATCGAGCAATGGCTATGGCAACATGTGAGCTAGTCTGGACCAAACAATTGCTCAAGGAGTTGAAATTTGGTGAAATCAGTCGGATGGAACTTGTGTGCGATAATCAAGCTGCCCTTCATATTGCATCAAATCCGGTGTTCCATGAGAGAACTAAACACATTGAGATTGATTGTCACTTCGTCAGAGAAAAGATACTTTCAGGAGAGATTGCTACAAAGTTTGTGAGGTCGAATGATCAACTTGCAGATATTTTCACCAAGTCTCTCACTGGTCCTCGTATTGGTTATATATGTAACAAGCTCGGTACATATGATTTGTATGCACCTGCTTGAGGGGGAGTGTTAGTTTACAGCATGTATATAGTGTAGTATTGTCCCACATTGGTAGAAGAATAGTATGTCCTTGTATAGTATAGCTATAAATAAGGACCTCTTGTATTGTATCGTTCATCTAATATCAATAACATATTTTCTCCCGTGCCTTCTCACAATTGCATGTGGGTCTAGAACTTGCCCGGAATGTGAATTGAAGCGAAATCCTAGATGTTGCTCAGTTTGAAAAGTGATGTTAGGCTTTCTTTGATCTTTTTGAGTTTTGTTGCTTATCACAAATAAAATCATCCTTAGTTACCCTTTTGAGCCTATAAGCCTTTCTTTTGGCACCCGCATTACAAGCCTATCTCCTTTTGTTCTTAATTGAATTATTTTGATCGTTATACCTCTTAAAGCACATGAATTGTAAAGAGAACGCTAGAAAGAAGTAATGAAGAAACTTGGGGTAGCTTTTGAGTGGAACCAATAAAAGAAAGAAATGTGCAGTTGTGTTTTAAATAAAAATCCATTAGCGGCAAGGTAAAAAAAGAAAAGAAGGAACGAAGAAATAAATAAATAAAGGTTTCTTATTTTTGCTAGTGGATGTGATCTGAAGCAATGCGTAAAGAAAAAGGAAAAGTATTCCGGGGTGAGCTATCTTGTGATGATTGAAGTGGATTGAAGGAATTTTGCGCTTAAAGTTGAATACGTGATGTGTTAAAGTGCTTAGGAGGTTAGCCACTATATCCTAAATATATCCTACCCGTCCCTTAGCACACATTACAACCATAATAAAGTCTTAGTTGATTTCGGACCGAGCTGGCCTACATTAGTAGAGGTTTACATAATGGGCAAGCCTATGGTACCTTTTGCGTGCATGTGACTTCTTTGAGAGAGTGAGTGATTTGTCTTCATATGTGTGAGTCCTTAAAATATATTTGATCATGTGATTTGGATGTGTGGACTGCTTACTCTTTGTTTTATTGTGAGGGCACATGGTTTCACAAAGGATAAGTAACAATATTAGACATCTCTGTTAGATTAAGTATTCAAGCCTCGGGTGCATTGTAACATTGAGTTAGTTTTCGAGGCTAGGATTGCTATAATCATGTTGCTCCTGGGTTGGATGTTTTGAAATTGGGCATGAGTATGGGAAGTGTTGACAGCATATGCTAGAGCTTAATTATTACTATCAACCATGGTCATAGGTGTAGTGTGCTGTGAATGTGTGGCTTGTTGGGTCCTTGAAGAGGAAGTGTTTGGTTGGTTGACTCGAGGGCGAGTAACATTTAAGTATGGGGTGTTGATTTCGTGCTATAATTCCATATATTTTGACGTTATTTACCCTACTTGCTTGTTGTTTGGATGCTAATTTGTGCGACAATTGCTTAATAGAGCTTATTTCACGTGTAGTAATGCTTGGACATGAATTGGAGAAACGTTGCACGGAATGGTACCTCAGAGCTAAAAAATGGAGCAATAAAAGAAGAAGTGCAAAGCAACAAAACAACAGTGCCATAAACAGTGCAAGGCATTGTCCAGGGCACTGTCATTGGAGCCCCAGACAGAGCCTTGCACAAAAGCAACAGTGCCATAGATAGTGCAAGGCATTGTCCAGGGCACTGTCATTGGCGCCCCAGACAGTGCCTTGCGTCGAAACAATGGCGCCATAGACAGTGCCTCACGCCGACGATGCCATCCGAGCAAATTTTAATTCCTCATTAGTTTTGGACATGTAGAATTCGGCCCCTACCCTATAAATACCCCTTAAAGTTAGTTTTTTTAGGGAAAGACATCATTAGAGAGGGAATCGACCTAAGGAGGCAAGAACACACAAGGAGCAAGGCGAAAAATTCTTCTACGAGTTTTTCACTTTCTTCTTCCTATTTTCATTATTGTTTATGAATTCTAGTATTGTAGTTTTGCATACTATTATGAATAGCTAATTTGTTATCTAGGATTTCGATGAAACCTTTTGTAAGATGAATTCTTGATACGTTTTGATATAATTGAGTCTTTGAATTTTTCTATTTGTTCAACTATGTGCTTATTTTAGTTAATTGAAGAGCTCTCAATTAACGGTGCCTATTTATTATGTATTGCTTGAAAAAGAGTACATAGTTAGGTGGTTGTGAACGTCACTCCTAACATATATGAGAGATCAATACGGCGGGTTTAAAAGCAGGACTAGAGGTAACGAAGCTTTGACGTGATCATAGTGAGCGGTGAAAAAGTACGAGCTAGCGTAATTCGAGAGAATATGACTAGTGTCTAGTACATTGTTGTAGTTGCTCGAGAGAGAATTACGATAAGTCGAGTGCTCATGATCAGTAGAGAATACTTAGGCGAAATTAGAGAAGACGTAGCGGGAAGGATTTCGACAATTGGGAAAATCATAACTCTAAACCTCCTTAATCTTTTCTCCAACCCGTAGTATCTTTAGTTGTTAATCTACTATAATTTGTTAGTTAATTAGATATAAGAATCTTAATATTTATAGTTTAGAAATTGTTCGAGCTTGTCTTCTTAGTGATAGTCAACAGTTGTAGCTAAACTTTAGTTCTCTGTGGGATTCGACTCCGGATTTTTAGACCGGATTATATTTGCAGCGACCGCTTATCCTTTTTAGGACTAGAGTTGGGTGTGATCAAGCCTAGACCTACTTTTTAGCAATGTACAAAGACCACATATAGATAGCAGATTTGTAGGATTTTTCTTTTGATTCTTTCCTTATTGAAATTCAACGTTCATGTATTTATATCTTGTACTTCTTGCAATGATATAGAAGAGAAATTCCTCCATTACCTTGTTACATTACATTGTATCAGAGCCAAGCCCATCCCTGTTACTATGTGTCCCAATGTTAGGCCCGCATATTATGTTGTCCAGCTCCAGTTGGCAGGTTTGGGCGTGCAGGGGTGTTAAGTGCCCCACAGTGATGGAGGAATGGGTTGTTTGTCTCCTTACATGGTCTTGGGAAATCCTCATGAGCTATCTTTTGAGGTTGAGTTAGGCTCAATGTCCATTTCTTCCCAATAATGAAACTGAAAAGCATTCCACTGGCAACACCATTCTTTAAATGCCTTCTATTTTAATGCCTTCTAATCAATTAAAAATAAAAGAATTATGTGCATCTTATTTTTTCCATTCAAGCACCTTATGAATCTGATGAAATGCCAAAAGGTCAGTGAGTTTTGGACATCAAACATCACATCCAGACCAAAAAAGTTTTTTTTTCTTTTTTGTATGGGATATTAGTGAGGATGAACATGACGAGGTTTTATTGCATTACTTAATTAAAAGAAAAAAAATTCTTTAGCCATCCACATTCTTTATTTAGGGCATCATTATTGAGTTATCATTGAAGCTTTCTAGGTGCAAACTTAACTAGAGAAATTCGGCCTACTTGCGTGATTGAGTGGTACTATTTTCAACTCTTATCGGTTAGCCATAAACTAAGCGTGCAACAAATAAACTAGGGGAAAATATCAAAGCAGGCAAGGAAAAGTCAGTTCAAATAACAATTCACTCTGGCGCTGTATTTATTTTTCTTTTGCTTTCCACCAGCTATTTTGACATGGTTCATTTACAGGCACAATTAACTAGTTTGGTTGCCACAGAGAGAATATAGGAGTAATAGCCTGAATACTCTTAAGAGAATTAGGCCAAACTATATAGCACCATCTGCAAGAGGTAACATCTCATCAAAGCTCATGATAAAAATTCAAATCGAGAATCATCACTTACATTTTTGCAATTCCACGTGCCTGCCGTGAAACCAATGCATTTGCCACAATAAACGAACCTACTCCAATGTCCATCTGACATAAGAAGGTAAACATAAGGTGCCTAATTTCAGCTCCATTTTACATTACGTAAAAGTTTCATGAGAAAGTATTAAGTTGACAACCAGTATGAAGAACTTAAACAGAAACAATGAATCAATGATGTTGAGCTCAATACTGTGAGACTGAAAAATGAATGAAGAATTGAGAAAAGAAAACATTATGACAACTTGCAAATAAGCCATTTTTGTGAAAAGCTACCCCGGATTCGTTTAACATGTCAATGCCTAAAATGAGACAGAAGAATCAACTTTCAGAACCATATG
This sequence comes from Nicotiana tomentosiformis, assembly GCF_000390325.3. Classification (NCBI taxonomy): domain Eukaryota; kingdom Viridiplantae; phylum Streptophyta; class Magnoliopsida; order Solanales; family Solanaceae; genus Nicotiana; species Nicotiana tomentosiformis. The sequence goes on from NC_090819.1 coordinate 54,536,800, forward strand.
AGGTAACTTGCTATATTTGGAACAACATGAGTGTATATACAGTAACACTAGCAATGACATAAAACACTCCTTGTTTATTCTAGAAACAATAGCACCAAACCATCCATTCTGTTCCTTCCAGAAATAACCCTTAATCTTACAACGGTTTAACTGTCAAACACAGATTTGCTAAGGATAGCTCAATCCTACTTTTGTAGATTCTTAAAGAAACTTGATGCAAAGAAAATAATAAACTGATGAAATCTAAAACCTAGCTCCAGTTTAGTTAAAAGATCGCTAGAACTGCGTTTAAGCCTTATAACAAAGCAAACTGCAGGTTGGGGTTGCTCCGCATCATTCAGGCGGCACTTCAGTGCATGCACCAAGGTTTTAGCAAAGTATGGCAAAAGAATCCAGATAGTAGTTTACCAAGCCAGTACCATAGGTCTCTGTTTTAGCATATCTTCTAGGAAATATCTTGAAGTCAACAGCCAGAATACATACGCATGTCAGAAGATTCTGCAGCAATCATCCCTAAAGACATAAATAGTAACTCCAGAAATGAAAGGTGAATAAAGTAGATGAAAGCATTATGTAAATAATGATTATTCTGCATACCATAGAAACCCTATATGCAGATATATTTGTCCTGAGAGATCGGACCCCCTCTTCCTGAGAAACAGAAAATCCAGATCTGCATTGAACATGAAGTACCTTTACATACAAGAAGCCACATGAAATACATGTAAACAGGTTAATGGAATGGCGATAGAATTCTGGATATCAGATATGAATTATGTGATTGATCACCTTCTAGCTACAACGAAGAAAGCCACCAACAAGGTCATCACAACTGCATTAATATATGTCCAATCTGCCAGAATCTGAGATCGAATGTTGTTTTATCTATTATGAACATCAGGTATTAAATGAAGTTGTCAAAACTTAAGATCATCTAGCACGCAGGAAACAACTACTATATCAACAAATGACTAGAAATAATAACAAGTCAACAACTTAATATTTTTTCATATTCATTCAGATGTCAAAACAAATAAAGAACTTATTGCTTCACTCATTTGACTTGATAAAATGAAACATAACCACTGTTAGTATTATAGCACAGACGGAGAACACTTACAGTTAAACATAAAATGGCTGGAAAAACAATCCAGAGGACATCAAGAGTCACCCCAGCAAGATATGATCCCATGTTCTTATTACAAACAACCACATTAATGTTATCATCTTTCTTTTTTGATGATGTAATGTTATCATCTTTCTTCAACAAGGCCTCTGCAGAATTAGGACCTGAATTGAGAAATAGAGACAATAACACTATGTTAGCTTCATATAACTAAAACTGCATGATCAATGCAAACTCCCTATGGAGGATCAGATGCCTAACAAGGGGGTATAGTGATAAAGTAATGGACCTAGAAACAAATGAAAAAGAAAAGGAAATGGAAATAAATAGCAACTAGAGTCACAAACTCAGTGTTAGGATTTCTTAAGTGAAACAGTATAACAAATCAAGCACTTATCAGTTTCAGCAACAATGATCACCCTAAAGGGTACAGGTCTTCAAGAAATTCATAAACCACTACAAGATCAACACATTAGTAAAAGATTTTAGTTGGTTGTAAAATTGATAAAGACTTAATGTATTTGGTGTTTTCTCCAAGAAGACATTTTTCTTTTCACTTAACAGCGTTACGAGATTGCACCCAAGAGTGTGCTCTAGAGGTCAATGAAGTAAGAGGAGAATCATGAGGTCTCGGGTTCAAATCCCAATGGAGACAAAAATACTAGGTGATTTCTTTCCATCTGCCTAAGCCTCGGTGGTCAGAGTTACCGCAACCTGTGCAAGTGGGAGGTGACAGGTACCCGGTGGAATAGCCAAGGTGCACGCAAGCTGGCCCAAACTTCACCATCATTAAAAAAAAAAGCATTACGAGATTCACTCACAACTTCTTAACTCAGAGCTTGTTTTGGCCAAGTGAAACGGGTAAGCAATTACTCATCTGTTCTAGTTTTTGGAATTCTTGCGTTAGGATTTTCTCGTTTCATCCTCTTATTTCAACTATGTTGCTCGGATCCTTAGTACACTACTTTTGGAGGATCCGACACGCATTTTTGAAGAGTCCGAGCAACATACGCTTCAATGGCTTTTTTGGTCTAGAAAGCTTCGACATCCTGTTTCTCCACAATGAAAGAGAAGTACATATCCTCAGAACTTGTCTTAATACGTCCATCTCAAATATGTTCATCTCCTTTCTGTAATTCCTTTTCACATTTGTAATATCTATTAGGCAACTCAACATTTTTCTTTTTGGGGGTTGAAAGAAATTGAGATAACACTACGTTACCAATGTTAGGTACAACGAGTAATCAAATTTCCACTGCAAGTACAATATCACAACTAGAATGGTCTTTTTTTTTAAAATAACGGTAGTGTCCTGGCCTGCTTGAGTGCACCTCAACTTCCACCAGGTGATTGTTCTTAGTTTCTAATGACCGCTTGAGAAAGGCCACACTGACGGTATCTCCTCAATAAAGTATGTGACAATGCACGGGAGAAAAATCTTATTAATTAATTAAAGTATGGTACAATGCCTATTTATATACAGTGATTACATAATAATAGGTATCTACTTCCCGATGTGGGACACTATACATGACTAACTACTTAACACTCCCCCTCAAGCCGGTGCATATAAATCATATGTACCGAGCTTGTTACAGATATAATTAATACGAGAACCATAAAGAGACTTGGTGAAAATATCTGCTAGCTGATCATTCGATTTTACAAATTTTGTAACAATATCTCCTGAGAGTATCTTTTCTCTGACAAAGTGACAGTCGATCTCAATGTGTTTAGTCCTCTCATGGAATACCGGATTTGACGCAATATGAATAGCAGCTTGATTATCACACACCAGTTTCATGACTTTCATCTTGTTGATTTCTCCGAACTTCAACTCCTTGAGCAACTGCTTGACCCAAACTAGCTCACACGTTGCCATAGCCATGGCCCGATATTCGGCTTTGGCGCTAGATCGAGCAACTACATTCTGTTTCTTGCTCTTCCAAGAGACCAAATTACCCCCTACTAGAACACAATATCCAGACGTAGAACATCTATCAGAAGGTAATCCTGCCCAATCAGTATCTGTGTACCCAACAATCTGCTCGTGGCCTCGATCCTTGAATAGTAACCCTTTGCCTGGAGCTGACTTTATATACCGAAGAATGCGAACAACTACATCCAAGTGACTATCACAGGAAGAATCCATAAACTGAATTACAATACTCACCGGAAAAGAAATGTCAGGTCTAGTCACTGTGAGGTAATTCAATTTGCCAACCAATCTCCTATATCTCGTAGGATCACTAAAAGGCTCACCTTGTCAGGCAGAAGCTTAGCATTCGGATCATAGGAGTGTCAACATGTCTGCAGCCTATCATTCCAGTCTACTCAAGAATGTCTAAGGCATACTTTCACTGTGAAATAACAATACCTGAGCTAGACTGAGCGACGTCAATACCTAGAAAATACTTCAATCTGCCCAGATCCTTAGTCTAAGTGCCGAAAGAGATGCTGCTTCAGATTAGTAATACCATCCTGATCATTGCTAGTAATAACAATATCATCAACATAAACCACCAGATAAATACACAGATTAGGAGCAGAATGTCGATAAAACACAAAGTGATCAGCTTCACTACGAGTCATGCCGAACTCCTGAATAACTGTGCTGAACTTACCAAACCAAGCTCGAGGAGACTGTTTCGAACCATATAGTGACCTGCGCAATCGGCATACAAGACCACTAGACTCCCCCTGAGCAACAAAACCAGGTGCTCCATATAAACTTCTTCCTCAAGATCACCGTGGAGAAAAGTATTCTTAATGACTAACTGATAAAGAGGCCAATGACGTACAACAGCCATGGACAAAAAGAGACGAACAGATGCTACTTTAGCCACATGAGAGAAAGTGTCACTATAATCAAGCCTAAAAATCTGAGTGTATCCTTTTGCAACAAGACGAGCCTTAAGCCGATCAACCTGGCCATCCGGGCCGACTTTGACTGCATAAACCCAACGACAACCAATAGTAGACTTACCTGAAGGAAGAGGAACAAGCTTCCAAGTGCCACTCGCATCTAAAGCAGACATCTCGTCAATCATAGCATGTCGCCATCCTGGATGAGATAGTGCCTCACCTGTAGACTTAGGGATAGAAACAGTGGACAAAGATGATATAAAAGCATAATGAGGTGATGACAGACGATGATAACTTAAACCGATATAATGGGGATTAGGATTAACTGTGGATCGTACACCTTTGCGGAGTGCAATTGGTTGACTAAGAGGATACAAGTCTGCAATAGGTGCAGAATCTGATGCAGGACGTGAAGCACCTAGGCCTGATGCTGGACGTGGACGACGATGATAAGTCAAGAGTGGTGGAGCTGCAGAAGGTTCAACTGGACTAGGTGGTGGAACTGGAGCTATAGGTGGTGGAGCTGCAACTGGAGTTGTAGGTGGTGGAGCTGCAACTGGAGCTGTAGGTGGTGGAGCTGGAGTTGTAGAGGAAGATGAATGGGAGATGGTGACTGAATCTCCAAAAGATGAAACTGGTAGCACCTCAGAAATATCTAAGTGATTACCTGGACCTGTGAAGTATGATTGGGTTTCAAAGAAGGTAACATTAGCGGACATAAGGTATCGCTGGAGGTCAGGAGAATAGCATTGATACCCCTTTTGCGTTCTCGAGTATCCCAGAAATACGCACTTAAGAGCACGAGGAGCTAACTTATCTTTTCCTGGAGTAAGGTTATGAACAAAATACGTGCTTCCAAAGACACGGGGTGGAAGAGAGAACAAAGGTAAGTGGGGAAACAGGACAGAGAATGGAACTTGATTCTGGATAGCTGAAGATGGCATACGATTGTATGAGTAGGTACGAGCAGTTTCAATAAGATATCTATTTTTCAGCTACCCCGTTTTGTTGAGATGTGTACGGACAAGATGTATGATGAATAATCTCGTGAGAGTTCATAAACTACTGAAATGGGGAAGACAAATACTCTAGGGCATTATCACTACGAAATGTGCGGATAGAAACCCCAAATTGATTTTGAATTTCTACGTAGAAGGTCTGAAAAATAGAAAACAACTCAGATCGATTTTTCATCAAAAATATCCAAGTGCACCTGGAATAATCATAAATGAAACTGACAATGTAGCGGAATCCCAAGGTAGAACTGACCCGACTAGGACACCAAACATCTGAATGGACTAAAGTAAAAGGTGACTTTGCTCGATTATCAAGAAGCCGAGGGAAATGGGAGCGGGTATGCTTACCGAGCTGACATGACTCACACTCTAGAGTGGACAAGTGAGATAAACCAGGTACCATTTTCTGAAGTTTTGACAAACTGGGATGTCCCAACCGTTTATGAAATAAATCTAGTGAATCGGTAACAGAACAAGTTGTTGAAGGAAGACAAGATGTGAGTCCATGTGATTTTGCAAGGATAAGGTAATAAAGTTCATTTGATTCACGCTCAGTACCAATGATCCGCCCTGTATTGCGTTCCTGTATAAAAATAAGGTCATCAAGAAATAAAACAGAGCATTTAAGTGATTTGGCTAAGCGACTAACGGCTATGAGATTAAAAGGACTACCGGGAACATAAAGAACTGAATCTAAAGGTAAGGAAGGAAGTGGACTTGCTTGACCTATTCCAGTTGCCATGGTTTGAGACCCGTTGGCCATTGTGACTGTTGGGAGAGATTGATAACATGAAATAGTAGTGAAAAGAGATTTGTTACCAGAAATATGATCAGATGCACCTGAATCAATGACCAAGACTCAGAGGTTGAAGATTGAGAGACACAAGTCACGCTACTATGTGTTTGAACAACGAAAGTTATCTCTGAAGATGTCTGTTTACATGCTTTGTACTGAAGGAACTCCATATAATCCGGTAAAGAAACCATCTGGATTGGATTCAATGCATTGGATCCAACGAATTGTGAGTTAAAGGCTTCTGATACGAATGCTATTATAATATTGCGCCGGAAAACGCAGAATTTTTCTGGGAATTACTGTTCTCGACGGAAAACTCATTGTTCACGCCGGAAAAATATAAAAGTGGTCGGAATTTGATTTTAGTTGGGTGGGTAAGCTCGGATTTGCGAGGAGAAGAGACTGTTCTGAAGAAATTTTCCCAAAATCTGGCCGGAAACAGTCTCACACGCCGGCGCGTGGACGTCGTAGCTTCGCCGGAAAACTTCTTCCGGTGGCGCGTGAGGGCGTGTGGGTGCTTTTCTGCCATAGATTTTTTTAAGGGTTGGTCGCCGAGCTCTGATCTACTTCCTGGTGGTGTTGGTTTTTGCACAACACTGACGGATAGTATGGTTCTTGCGGACAGACCTATTTTTGCCGGAAAAAGGCTCCCGGTTGACTGTTTTCTCTTCCCGGAGTCGCTGGAATTTATGCACAGCGATAAATTTCTCACGGTTGCTCTGATACCATGTGAGAATGCACGGGAGAAAAATCTTATTAATTAATTAAAGTATGGTACAACGCCTATTTATATAAAGTGATTACATAATAATAGGTATCTACTTCACGATGTGGGACACTATACATGACTAACTACTTAATAAAGTACATTCGTTGCTGCTTGGTTTCATTCAGAACCTTTACATGAGAAAAAGACCTAAGGTTATACGAAAACTATAATTTCCCGGTTTTATTCCTTCAAATTTATTCCAAGTCCCGTTCAGTTACTCCGAACATGTACTCAATAATATTTAGCCTACTTTATTTTAAGTATTCATACTCTTCCCAAACCAATCATTAGTCCAAGAGAGTGTCCGCAGCTTCTACCAACTGAACGACCCAGAGCCCTCAAAAAGCCTTTTCACAGACCTCAGTACAATAATGGCTTATAACATACTGATAACTTGTTAACATGTAGGAGCCACACTAATGCACCATTCATTGCATCTTGTCTAGGAGGTTCAGTTAATTCAGATCCTCTCCGGCTTCAAAATTTGCTCTTTCAATACTAATCTGTCTTGAAGTATTTTGCATGACAGCAAAGAGATAATATCAAAAACTGCATTGACTTAATTATTTCTTGTTAGTGGGTCTAGTTGAGCTTTTTTCGCCCAAAAACTAAGAACCAATAGGATGTCTTTTTGGAGGATAATAAAAATGACTCTTTAAAATTCTAGGAGTTTATTACTTGATTCCAAAGCAACCCTATCACTATGAAAGACAGAAAATAACACAATGGGTGATTGAATTTGGAATAATGTCCAGTCCTTTCTTTACTTTCTATCAGTCAAAATATAACAAAATAATAACCTTCTCTTTCTTTACTTTCTATCAGTCAAAATATAACAAAATAATAACCTTCTCTGTTTCTTTTGTTCAAAAATGACTGCAAATATTCAGATTCCAATAAAAAATTAATCCACCAAAACAAAAACAAAAGCTAGGTGATTTTCTCCCATCAGTCTAAGCCTTGATGGACAACTTTACGGGTTACCTATGCTGGCGGAAGACAACAAGTACCTAATAAATTAGTCAAAGTGCATGCAAGCTAGCCCGAACACTATCATTATAAAACTAAATAAGAAAATAGAAACTACTAATGTATTCAAACGAAAACCATTTCCTTATGAACATTTTTGGTTTGCACATTTAGTAAATGATAAGAAAATAATACTACTTAATATTACAGGAGAAGAACACGGGACACTACTTATCACTAATTAGGATACATTTTCTTCTATATGGTTCCAATTTTATTGGATACCGTGACGGCTCATTGTTTAGGCCTCAAATGTAAGCTATATAGCATCTAAAGTAGGAAAGCCGAAAAAACATAAACATAAAAATAATTAACCAAAACTTAATACTGAGAAGCTAAGATAATCCGTTGTTTACCCGAAAAATCGGATAATGTTAAATTTATATATGGTTTTAAGGATACGTAATACCTTTTGATATAAAGATAACGACACGAGTATTTTGATTATGAGAATGACAATGATGAACAGAAACAATGAATAAGATCCAGTAAAACGAGCACAAGAAGATATCTTTGTATAGGAGAAAAGATCTTTTTGTTCCAATCTATTCCGTGTGTTTTCTTTTTTTTTTCTCTGTGCATAGCTTACAAGGATTTTCCCTTTTATAGTAGAGGGTCATTACAAAAAATAATAAAATAAAGCATATAGTGGAAGACCCATGATGATTTGTCTCTTCCTCGATTCCCGACAAGATTCTCTCTCTTGGTGCGGCTGCAACGGCTCTTGTCTGTGAGCTCGTTACTGGGTCGGGCCCTTCGGTCTTGGCTCGAGTTCGACCTTCGGGATGGGCGTCGCGCATTTCCGACCTCAAAGCAATGCCTTGCAGATCGATTCGGTCACGGGCTCGATAAGGTTATCGAGCCGACTCCTCGAGCGACCTTCGGACTCGAGGCTCATTAGTACTGACTTCGGAGCTCACTCCCAAAATCTCACTCCGACATTTTAACACTTGAACTCGATCGAACGTAGGAAGGCCGAAATCTATTTCGACCGTATACAGATAGTCTCTTCGTTTCTCACGAAGGATGCGGTGAGAATCGATGTGATTTTTGGTGGTTCGATCGGGTCATAAGCCGACGTTTTCACAGAGATCGATTATGACGTATGTGATAGTTGTCCCATCGATTTAGCCTTTCAAGGTATTTAATGCTTGTCAGATGGCGGTCGGCCACCTTTGATATTGAACCGTCATGATGCGAGCCTATAAATAACTCTTCCATCTATCATTTACCACTTTTACGCATTCACTCCCCCAAATTTTCTCATCTTTTCTTCCTATCTTGTCGCTACCAGAGTTTTGGTGTCGTCAATTTTTCACTTTCCATTGTCTTTCTTCTTCTCATATCAATGGCCAAGACTTCGAAAACTGTACCTCAGAAGGAGAAAGCTTCTTCTTCACGGCCGTCCGGCGACAAGGCGCCGGTGGAGCCGTCCACCTATGACTACGTTCCCGGCCCGTGTACTCTGAAGATCGATTTTAAGGTTGAGAATCCTTCATCCGTCCTGGGTCGATGCGAGCACGTGTCGATGTATATGTGCTCTATAACGGAGGGCCATCTCGAGGCCGTTAGAAAAGACTGCAACTGCGGTGCCGAGGTTGTGTTGCAAATTCCATCCCCCGAAGAGAGCGTCATCACCCATGTGGAGGGGTTTTTAAGTGTTTACACTTATCCCTTCACATTGGGTCCGGTCGACCCGGTGATCATTGATTTTTGCAAGAGATATCAGGTTACCCTCGGTCAAATTCATCCCTCCCTATGGCGTATAGTAATCCTACTTCTCTTCTTCTCCATCAAAGCCGGGGGGCTGGATTTTTCCCTGAATCACCTCATACGGTTGTATCGGCCTCAAATCTTTCGAGGATTAATCAGACTTCATCGTCGGGCATCGAAGGTTTTGATGTCGAGCATCGACGAAGACAAGGATCGGGGTTGGATGGGGCGTTATATTCGGGTGAGGACCCGTGACCTTATTCCAGAAGAGAAGATGTCGTTCCCCGAGGAATGAAATTTCGACCGTAAGTGGTTCTCATAAGACGTTGCTTTTTGTACCCTTTCCCGATTTTTTCTGATGTCTGTTCCCGATATACAACTGCCCCTTGGATGCCACAAGCGGTGCCCGACCTCGAGGATTGGGTTCGGAAGTTAGCCTTGACTTCCTCTTATGCCGAACGCGCTTGGCGTGATTTGGCAAAAGGCAGATGGGAAGCCAAGAACCATGGTAAGGTTTTACTTCTCGTTTCCTTCGAAGTGTTCTTTGTGCTCCATTCGTTACCGATTTCCTTTCACGCAGGTGTAACCAAGGACGCCGCTTTGAGGCCTTCGAGCGGTGAAGAAGGAACCAAGTCCCCGGTCCCGAAACCGGGGAAAGACAAGAAGCGAAAAGCTGCCTCTCGGTCAGAGGGCCCCAAGCCCAAAACTCGAAGGGTGAGGAGGAAGGCAATTGCCCTTTCGATTGACTCGGTCCAACGACTGAGAGAAGAAGAAGAAGACGAAGAAGAAGAGGAAGAAGGAGGTGCCTCGGCTTTGGTGACCTGATCTGCGAGAGCTATCGAGGTCACCGAAGCTCCTGAGCCGATGGCGGCTGTACCAGTCGGGGTTGACCCCGGGATCCCGAGTCTTAATCGGAACGTCCCGAGTGATTCGCTTGGGACCATGACAGTGGGTTATTCGCCTTCTCTTCCTACCTTTTCTGAGGAGGCATTAAAAAAAGCTCGAGAATTGAAGATCCCCGATATGGGCGGAGGCTCTAGTGTAGGGGATCCTTTTCGGGATTGCTTTACTGGAGTCAATGATGCTTCCGATATTGGGGACGCTTCTCTTCTACTAGAAGAGGCCCAACGTTTCATTACTCGGGTAATGATTTTACTATACTTGGTTTCTTTGTTCTTTTCCGAATTTGACTCGTGTTCTTTCCCTACTGTGCAGGCCATTAGTAGGTTTCGAGTCGACCTTAGCCAGTGTGAGGTCGAGCTTCAGAAGGTCTCGGGGGAGAGAGATGCCCTGCGGCTTCTTTGCAGCCAAAAGGACGAGGCTATAAAGGACCTCCAAGCGGATTTGGCTAAGGCTCGTGAAGAAGAGGCCGAACTTGATAAGCAGGTGAGCCTCGTTCTGTTAAAGTATGGGTTTGACTCGACTGTGGAAGTTAACCCTTCGTTGTCTCAGCTGCAGCAAAAGGTTGAAAAGATCGGGTCACTTCGGGAAGAAGTCGATCAAATCAAAGCTGAATGTAATCGGTGGAATGAGACTATCGATCGCCTGGCTGCGGAAAAAAAGACCATTTTGACCAACTTATTATCGGCCGATGTTCAGCTTCGAAACGTTAAGCAAAAGGGTTCGGTTCAAGCTAAGAGGATCAGGGAGCTTGAAGCCCAACTTGCTGAAGCCAAGGCGGAGGTTGAGTCATCGAAAATCTTGGCGGATAAGTCCATCGCCGCGTATCGGGCTGATGCCGAGGCTGCTCAGATGGAGGCACGAGAGGCGGCGGACACTGCCGACACTCGAGCACATTGGATTGCCGAACTTGCTAAATGTAGGTCTCGGAGGGAGACCCTCGAGGAGATACATGCTCGAGGTTTCGACCTTACTGAAGAAATAAAAAAGGCTAAAGAGCTCGAAGCTGAAGCTGAAGCCTTGGCTTCTGATGGCGATGATGATGATGATGACGGTAGCAAGAGCGGATCCGAGGATGGGGGAGAGCCTGACAGAGAAGCAAACGCCCCTGAGGATGATCAGGAAGCTTAGTTCATAATTTTTTTTATGTTTGTAATCAGTCATGTAGAAATGTTTTCACAAGGATCTTAACAATTCAATCGAATTTGGACTTCGTAGTCTCTATGATTGATTGTTCGAAGTGACATAGCCCTTGGGCTTACTAGTTGAGTTAATGATTCGAACTTGAAGAAATATAATCCGTAGGCGTAATAGTCGAGTGAGTGCTTTGCTTGAACTCGAAATGAAAATAGCCCGCAGGCATTAATCGTCGAGTGAATGATTCGAACTCGAAGTAATGTAGCCCGTAGGCGTAATGGTCGAAGTAGCCCGTAGGCTTAGCAGTCGATTGAATGATTCGAACTCGATGCAATGTAGTCCGTAGGCGTAATGGTCGAAGTAGCCCGTAGGCTTAGTGGTCAAGTAAGTGCTTGCTCGAACTCAAAATAAAAAGTAGCCCGTAGGCCTATCAGTCGAGTGAATGATTCGAACTCGATGCAATGTAGCCCGTAGGCGTAATGGTCGAAGTAGCCCGTAGGCTTAGTGGTCGAGTGAGTGCTTGCTCGAACTCGAAATAAAAAGTAGCCCGTAGGCCTATCAGTCGAGTGAATGATTCGAACTCGATGCAATGTAGCCCGTAGGCATAACGGTCGAGGTAACCCGTAGGCTTAGCAGTCGAGTGAATGATTCGAACTCGATGCAATGTAGCCCGTAGGCATAACGGTCGAAGTAGCCCGTAGGCTTAGCAGTCGAGTGAATGATTCGAACTCGATGCAATGTAGCCCGTAGGCGTAATGGTCGAAGTAGCCCATAGGCTTAGTGGTCAAGTGAGTGCTTGCTCGAACTCGAAATAAAAAGTAGCCCGTAGGCTTATCAGTCGAGTGAATGATTCGAACTCGATGCAATGTAGCCCATAGGCATAACGGTCGAAGTAGCCCGTAGGCTTAGTAGTCGAGTGAATGATTCGAACTCGATGCAATGTAGCCCGTAGGCTTAATTGGTCGAATTTAACTTGACTCTGTTTGCATAATAAATCTCCAAATAGAGGAATTTTCCTTGGATATAAGATGTCGATAAAGAAGAGAACTTTCTTCGCACGTCATTACACATATGTTCATGTTTCGCGCCTGGGTTCGGGCCAATCTACATGAGCATGTTTCGTTTCGACCATTTGGCTCTTACAATTTTTCCTATTGGAACCCTGTTGTTGTGAAATAACTCTCTTGCATCTGAACTCGATGTATTTGAGGGCCTAATGCCCCCTCAGTATTAGAGGTCGATTGTAAAGAGGCCTCGGATATTGTTGTAAGTGCAGCACGACCAATGGTTGCCTCATTAAAAACCTTGCCGAAAAACCCATTTGGGATAAAACCGGTCTAAGGAAAAAAGAGTGTAACGCGTGCTTTCAAGCGAAAGATCCATCTTAGCCCTTGTTCGGACTTCTAGAGGGGTCAGTTTTGAAATGTAAATGAATATGGAAAGGTCGTACCTTAGCAGTAGTACCGTTTCAGATGTGATGCATTCCAGCTGCTTGATAGCTGTTTGCCGTTTATAATGCCGAGCCTGTACGATCCCTTTCCGATGTTCTCGAGCACCTGATATGGTCCTTCCCAATTCGGTCCTAGTTTTCCTTCGTTCGGATTTCGGGTATTGATGGTGACTTTTCTTAACACTAAGTCCCCGGGCTTGAAATGGCGGAGCTTGGTTCTTCGATTATAATATCTTTCGATTTGCTGCTTTTGGACGACCAATTGGATGAGAGCAGCTTCTCGTCTTTCGTCCGATAATTCGAGGCTGGTATTCATAGCCTCGTTATTTGATTCTTCCATCGCGAATCGAAATCTGGTACTGGGTTCACCAACTTCGACTGGTATCAATGCTTCGGACCCATATACTAAGGAGAATGGGGTCGCCCCCGTACTGGATTTTGACGTCGTCCGATATGCCCAAAGGACTTCGGGCAGGATTTCTCTCCATTTTCCTTTAGCGTCATTCAACCTCTTCTTTAGGTTTTGAATGACAGTTTTGTTCGTTGATTCGGCCTGTCCATTCCCACTGGGATGGTATGGCGTCGATAGTATCTTTCTTATTTTGTGATCTTCGAGGAATCTTGTTACTTTGCTGCCAACGAATTGTTTTCCATTGTCACATACTATTTCGGCAGGTATCCCGAATCGGCATATGATATGATCCCAAATAAAGTCTATAACTTCTTTCTCTCTTATTTTCTTGAACGCCTGCGCTTCAACCCATTTAGAAAAATAATCAGTCATAAATAAAATGAATTTGGCTTTACCTGGGATCGATGGCAGAGGGCCGACGATATCCATTCCCTATTTCATGAACGGCCATGGGGATAGGACTGAGTGAAGTTGCTCTCCAGGTTGATGGATCATTGGCGCAAACCTTTGACATTTGTCACATTTACGAACAAATTCCTTCGCATCTTTGCCCATATCGATCCAATAATACCCTGCTCTGATTATTTTTCGAACTAATGTATCGGCACCGGAGTGATTCCCGCAAGTGCCCTCGTGCACTTTACGTAGGATGTAATCGGTATCTCCCGGACCCAAGCATACTGCCAACGGTCCATCGAATGTCTTTCGGTACAGCGTTCCGTCAGAAGCCAACGTGAATCGAGCAGCTTTAGTCCGTAGGGTCCTAGAATCTTTAGGGTCCGATGGGAGCTTTCCGCTCTTTAAGTATTCAATATACTTTTTTCTCCAATCCCAGGTTAAGCTTGTAGAATTTATCTCGGTGTGACCTTTTTCGATTACTGATCTCGAAAGTTGAACAACGTTCCCCGAGCCCAAGTTATCTACCTCGACCGACGATCCCAAATTCGCAAGCGCATCGGCCTCATTATTCTGTTCTCGTGGAACATGCCGTAAAGTCCATTGTTTGAAATGGTACAAAGTGACAAGCAGTTTGTCTAAATACTTTTGCATTCTACCTTCTCGAACTTCGAAGGTTTTGTTTACTTGACTCACCACCAGCAAAGAGTCACAATTGGCTTCAATGACTTCTGCTCCCAAGTTTCTAGCTAGCTCGAGACCTGCAATCATGGCTTCATACTCGGCCTCATTGTTAGTCAACCTGATAGTTTTAATAGATTGCCTAATAGTGTTACCCGTGGGTGGTTTCAAAACTATGCCTAGCCCGGACCTTTCACGTTCGAAGTCCCGTCCGTAAAAAGGATCCATACCCCTGATGATGTACCTAATTTCAACAAAAGTTCTTTTTCGACTTCGGGTACGAGGGTTGGCGTGAAATCGGCCACGAAGTCTGCTAAAATTTGAGACTTGATGGCCGTATGGGGTTGATATTCGATATCGTACCCACTGAGTTCGACGGCCCATTTGGCCAGTCCTGATAGCTCGGGTTTGCGCAAAATATTACGAAGCGGGGTTAATACGCATATGGGATGACATTGAAAGTACGGCCTTAACTTTCTAGAGGCGCTTACCAGTGCAAGTACCAATTTTTCTAGGAGCGGAAATCTAGTTTCCGCTTCTCCTAAGGTTCGACTCATATAATAAACGGGGAATTGCGTACCTTGCTCTTCTCGAACTAGGACACCGCTTACGGCGATTTCCGATACTACCAAGTACAAGCAAAGTTTTTCGTCTGTTTTGGGAGTGTGAAGTAGTGGTGGGCTTGATAGATATCGTTTTAGTTCCTCTAATGCTTGTTGGCACTCCGGGGTCCAAGAAAAATTGTTCTTTTTGAGTAGAGAGAAAAATTTGTGACTTCGATCAGATGATCTCGAAATGAACCGGCCTAAGGCTGCAATCCGACCCGTTAGCCTTTGTACGGCTTTCACGCTGTCTACAACGACGATGTCTTCGATGGCCTTGATTTTATCGGGGTTAATCTCGATTCCCCGATTTGACACCATGAAGCCGAGGAACTTGCCCGAACCGACCCCGAAAGCACATTTTTCGGGGTTGAGCTTCATGTTGTATTTTCTCAAAATATCGAACGTTTCCTGCAAATGGGTCAAATGGTCCACTGCGCGCAGGGATTTAACTAGCATGTCATAAATATAAACTTCCATTGATTTTCCTATTTGTTCTTCGAACATTTTATTTACTAGGCGTTGGTAAGTAACCCCTGCATTTTTTAGCCCGAAGGGCATCACATTATAACAATACGTTCCATATTTGGTGACAAATGAAGACTTTTCCTGGTCCTCCGGGTTCATCTGGATTTGATTATACCCGGAATAGGCATAGAGAAAAGTGAGGATCTCGTGGCCGGCCATGGCATCGATCATGCGATCGATGTTGGGCAGCGGAAAGGAATCTTTGGGGCATGCTTTGTTCAAATCCTTATAGTCCACACACATTCTAAGTTTGTTCCCTTTTTAGGCACTACAACTACGTTGGCTAACCATTCGGGATATTTCACCTCCTGAATGGACCCTATCTTGATAAGCTTGGTTACCTCGTCCTTTATGAATGCGTGCTTTCCCTCGGACTGGGGTCTTCTCCTTTTGCTTCACAGGTCTGAACCTAGGGTCCAAGCTTAGCCGATGCGTCGTTATGTTCGGTGGGATCCCTGTTATGTCTAAATGGGACCGGGCAAAACAATCGATGTTATCGATAAGAAATTGAACAAGTTTCTTCATGAGTTCGGGGCTCAACCCCGTTCCCAAGTATACCTTTCGCTCGAGCCATGCTCGATTAGTGTGACTTGCTCTAGTTCTTCGATTGTTGATTTGGTGGCGTCAGAGTCATCGGGAATCATGAAAGATCGAGGGACCCTTTGATCATCATCTTCTTCGATCTTCTGGTTATCTGGCTGGGTCGAAGCCGATGTCTGTGATTGCTATTTGGTGTCCCGTTCTCCGTCTGAGCCCGATACCTTTATCGGCGAAGGCGAGGACATTGGTTTTGCTTCCTCGACGGCGAACATTTCCTTTGCGGCTGGTTGTTCTCCGTACACCGTTTTGACACCTCTCGATGTCGGGAATTTGAGGGCCTGGTGTAGGGTCGAAGGTACAGCTCTCATGTTGTGGATCCATGGCCTTCCGAAAAGGGCGTTGTATCTCATATCGCCTTCGATCACGTGAAACTTTGTTTCCTGGATGGTTCCGGCCACATTTATTGGTAGGATTATCTCGCCTTTGGTGGTTTCACATGCCATATTGAACCCGTTTAGAACCAGAGTTGCGGGTACGATCTGGTCCTGCAGGCCGAGCTGTTCTACGACCTTCAATCTAATGATGTTGGCCGAGCTACATGGATCAATTAACACACGCTTAATTTTAGTTTTATTCATGAGTACGGATATTACCAGTGCATCGTTATGAGGTTGGATGACCCCGTATGCATCTTCATCATCGAAGGACAAAGTTCCCATGGGTGCGTAATCTTGAGTCTGAGATCGCTTTTCCTTCACAATCGATGTTTTAGTGCGTTTAAGCACTGGTCCCTGAGGGTTATCGATGCCGCCGATGATCATGTGAATGACGTGCTGTGGTTCTTCTTGCTCGTTTTGCTTGCCGAAATCCCTGTTTTTAAAATGGTTCTTCGCCCATTCAGTCAGAAATTCCCAAAGGTGCCCTTTGTTAAATAAGCGGGCTATTTCCTCTCTTAGTTGCCTGCAGTCTTCCCTTCTGTGGCCGTGGGTGCCATGATATTCGCACATTTGATTGGGATTCCTTTGGGCAGGATCGGTCTGCATGGGTCGAGGCCATTTAGTGTCTTTGATGCGTCCGATAGCCGACACGATAGCGGATGCGCCAATGCTGAAGTTATATTCTGATAATCGAGGTGCTTCTATAGGATCGGCATATTTATCAAAGCCGCTCTTGCTCATAAGTCCCCGAGAATTTTGCCCTCGATCAATCCTTCGATTGTTCCGAACTGTATTGCGTGCTGAACCGTTGTTCACCGATCTGCGACGTACGGTTGATATCGGTCTCTGTTCGACCTTTGTTCTCTGTCGATCTCCTTTTGGTTTTTAGTAGCTGTCCTGTTCTGATGCACGGGTCCATACGGAGCTCCCAACTGATCATCCTCGACCCTAATTTTCGATTGGTATCGGTTGTGTACATCTGCCCAAGTTATTGCTGGATACTCGATCAAATTTTGTTTCAGCCGATGTGATGCTGTCGAACTTAGCTCGTTCAACCCTTGGGTGAAAGCTTGTACGGTCCAATCGTCTGTGACCGGTGGCAATTCCATGCGTTCCATTTGAAATCGGGATACGAATTCCCTCAACATTTCATTACCCCGTTGCTTTACTTTGAAGAGGTTTGATTTCCTTGTTGCAACCTTTATGGCACCAGCATGTGCCTTTACGAACGAATCTGCCAACATGGCAAAAGAATCGATGGAATTTGGTGGTAAATTGTGATACCAGATCATCGCTCCCTTCGAGAGGGTCTCCCAGAACTTTTTCAACAACACGGATTCGATCTCATTGTCCTCCAAATCGTTACCTTTGATGGCACATGTGTAAGAGGTGACATGTTCGTTAGGATCGGTCGTACCGTTATATTTGGGAATTTCGGGCATACGGAATTTTTTGGGGATTGGTTTTGGTGCCGCACTCGAGGGAAAAGGCTTTTGTATGAATTTTTTCGAATCAAGCCCTTTTATCATTGGTGGAGCCCCCGGGATTTGGTCGACCCTGGCATTGTATGTTTCCACTCTCTTGTCGTTGGCTTCGACTCGTTTTGTGAGTTCCTCGAGCAATTTAGTAATTCCGGGAGTGGTCCCCGATTCTTGCTCGTTTGATTTCACTATGGCGGGCTCCGTTCTGGGGTGATTTCTCGAAGTGGATTGGAATCCGGCCTGCTTTGTACGCGAGTTTGGCTCTGTAACTGAGCTATCGCTACTTGTTGGGCTTGTAGCATCTCGAAGATCATACGTAAGCTGGCCCCGATTTTCCCCGCATTATGGGTGTCTCGGGCTACGGATCGAGTACCGCCCTGAATGCTTCTTTCCGATTCAGAACGCTGATTCGCCTCCAAAGCTATTTGTGAATTGACATCCAATGGTACTTCGGCTCAAATTTCGGGTACTTCGATTCGAACCTCGGTGCCATTGTTAAGTGGCCTTCCGGCCCCGAGTGCCAAGTTGTTGGTTTCATCTTGAAGGCTGGCTTCGTGGTCTATAGGTAAAGCCACTGCTGATTTGAAGTTGTAAGCTGGCGTGTATTGTAGATTTATATCAAACGATCACTGTTATCCTTATCCCCACGGTGGGCGCCAAACTGCTTACCCGAAAAATCGGATAATGTTAAATTTATATATGGTTGTAAGGATACGTAATACCTTTTGATATAAAGATAACGACATGAGTATTGTGATTATGAGAATGACAATGATGAACAGAAAGAATGAATAAGATCCAGTAAAACGAGCACAAGAAGATATCTTTGTATAGGAGAAAAGATCTTTTTGTTCCAATCTATTCCGTGTGTTTTCTTTTTTTTTTTCTCTGTGCATAGCTTACAAGGATTTCCCATTTTATAGTAGAGGGTCATTACAAAAAATAATAAAATAAAGCATATAGTGAAAGACCCATGATGATTTGTCTCTTCTTCGATTCCCGCCAAGATTCTCTCTCTTGGTGCGGCTGCAACGGCTCTTGTCTGTGAACTCGATACTGGCTCGAACTCGTTACTGGGTCGGGCCCTTCGGTCTTGGCTCGAGTTCGACCTTCGGGATGGGCGTCGCGCATTTCCGACCTCGAAGCAATGCCTTGCGGATCGGTTCGGTCACGGGCTCGATAAGGTTATCGAGCCGACTCCCCGAGCGACCTTTGGACTCGAGGCTCGTTAGTACTGACTTCGGAACTCACTCCCAAAATCTCACTCCGACTTTTTAACACTTGAACTCGATCGAACGTAGGAAGGCCGAAATCTATTTCGACCGTATACATCCGTATATTCGTAAAATAGAAATGAATTAAATGTTATGACAAGACAAAAATGATACAATGTTGTGCTATTTCTCACCTTTTTTGGTGCTGGAATATACTGAACGTAGAAATAGAATCATCTGAATCACAAAACAAGAAACAAAATTAAAATATAAACAAACAATAAAGAATAAAAATTAATCAAACATTATAGGAACGGCTTCATACAGAGAGAGTAGTGATGAGAAGAAATAGTTCCAGCATTGAAGTTCCTGATAAATTGCTTACAAACCTGAAAACGAAAATTCAAATCCATATAACGTGGAAAATTTGCAAGTTGTTGTTCGAAATAAGTAAAAAAAGAAATCCGTACTCTTCCTTGAGATGCTTGTTGGGATTAAAGGACTTCACCGGAGGATCCATTGCCGTGCAGTATCGGAGGTTTTGAGTCGGAATAAGGTGAAATTCTCACAGGAAGCAGTTCTAGAATGAAGCAATCCTAAAATAAAAGTCACTGATTTTTTTCCCAATGAAACTAAAGTAAATATAAGGAGCATCTCTTATCAGATTATTTATCTTTCTTTTTTTTTTTCTTTTTTTTTTTGCAGTTTTCTTCTATTTTCTTATTAAAATTTACCCAACAGAAAACCATTCACGAAGAGTCGCAATTAGTAAGAATAAGTCATGCAACCGTTCCCAAAAACATCTGTAACAACTAACAACCTCTTAGAGTTTGCAACCAACTCCAAATCTGAAACCAAACCTCTACAGGAATGCAATATTCAACCTACACATGCTGCGGGGCAGATATCTTCTCCGACAGAAATCATAAAGCTCACTTTTCTCAAAGTTACATCGAAAAATACTGGCAGCAATATTTCACAAAGTTACTCGGATGTCCATGGAAAAGGGATGTCTCATCTGGCTTTATCAAATGTATTTTTTGGGCCCCAAATTTTTCTATTAGGTTATATATTAACTTATTTTGACAAATTTACATCATATATCAGTCGGCCAATTCTTGCAACCAAAATGAGACCATATTTTTAAGTCTTACCAGCCATGGCCCATTTTGTATATATTATGTTAAAAGGATTTCATCCTTTAACCTAGCATAAAGAAGAGAGCTGGACAGCCTCCTTCACCCATTTCCTTCTCTTTCTTCAATTTTTAGAATAAAGAGGTCAACGGCAACGTCGATCAAGAGGCCGACGGCGAGTTCAACAACATCACCAGATAATAAATCTCCAAGTAGACAACCTCCTTTAATCATATTCTTCTCTTTCTTCGATTTTCAGAGTAAAGAGGTCGACAACAAAGTCAGCGACGCCATGGAGGATTGAATCTCCGGTGGTGGACATCCGTTTTTACCCATTTTATGTTGTTTTTGTTCCGCCAAAAAAGAATCCATTTAAAATTGAATTATTTTTGTGTTTGAGCAAAGGATTTGCTCCGATGTTGTATACAGACGATTTCGAAGTGATTTATCTTACTTCCTTTAAAAAGAAAACTTCAATATCCATCTTCTCTCCTCTTTAATTTTCAGATCTAACTTTCCCTAATAAACTTTCTTTATTTTGGTGATTTTGGTATTGAAATGGAGTTGTAGCAGTGAATAAGAGTTATTTTCTAGTGTAAATGTTATATAACTGGTGTTTACACAAGTTTATATAATATTATATAATTATATATAAATATGTATAAGTGTGTATATTTGGTATTCAATTACAGTTGCAACTCCTAATAATGAGGAGACATCCAAGGCAATAGTTGCTTATAATCTTGTTTAAGAACCGTTTCAAGCCAAAGCGCACGTCTTCAGTTGCCGTTTCTATCAAACGGATAATTTTTCAATTCCAAACGCCTCAGGTTTCAAATACAGTGCCACCCAAGGCAGAGAAAAAATCAACAAAGAAGAAGAAAGTTACCAGTGAAAATAATCTGAAAGTACATAGTTGGATATTGTTGATTTGTGCCAGTAAGAATCTTCACCTATTCACTAAATTTCTTATGGTTTTCATTTCTCTAATCCCTTCTTTTTTCCTTACTTATCTTCTGCTTTTTGTTTGGTCATGGTTATTATAAGAAGGAGACTGAGTATCCAAATATAGAATTGTAAATAATGTTTGACCGTTGAAGTCTTCATCTTTTGATCTCTCATTTTTTTGGGGGGATAAATTGTTCCTTCTCTTTTCACGTCTTCTTTGTGCTTTCCACTATTTTTCATCTTTGTTTCTTTTTGTATAGTAACATTACTGGAGAAAACTATTCCAATTTTATACTCATGAGACATTTTAAAAGGTAAATTAGATTTTATAGTATTTATAATTATATCTATAAAAGATAAAGTTTTCACTTAACAATATGCAGATGATCATTGAGCAGTTACAATAGATGTTTCATTTTTTTCATATTTAAGTTTTCTAAGGATTCTGTTATATATGCATTTAAAGATTATTTCTAAAATTTCTATGGAATGATGGCGTTTGTTTTCCATGGGAGGGAAGGAAGCTGATGGAAAACTTGAAAGCTATCTCATTTAAGCATGATATTTTACTCTCTATTTACGGGTTCTAAATATTGGTTTCTGCAACAATAAATATTTTATGTACATTCATCTTTCTTTTGATATTTTCAATTTCGCCGCTTCAACAATTCAAGGATAAAGTATGTTTCTCCAAATGATATCTTATGGGTATTTTTCAATTTTGTGTGCCGAGTTTTCTGATACACATGAAGGACTTTTGCAAAGTGGCTGTTATATTAGTTGTAACAAATTATATTGGTGAATTAAAAAATTAGAGTAACATAATGACTACAAAACGATAGAATGAAATGTTTTATGTATTAGTTTTTTGGTTTGTCTTTCTCCAATTAATTCGACGCATATGTAGAATTTAAGTTATATATCTTTCGTGGATAGAGTGGTTATACAAAATTACTTCGCGAAGAATCAAGAGAGAAGCTTGATCTTCATTTCTAGTCTTTTTATTGTTTGAGTTGATACCAAATTATTTTGGTCCTTTTATGCGTACTATCTACAATAGAAAATGTGTCTATACGAAGGAATTACTTTATTATTGCCGTTTCCTTTTTGTTTGAAGTTAGAATATGAATAATTATCTAACTTCATTATTTTTTTCTCTATGCTATTCCGCTATACAATGTGAAAGACTAGAGTATAAAGTATCTCAATGGATGTGGTTCTACTATAATATCTAATGCAGTAGAAGACTTATCCATAAATGGGGGTCATGTTAAGGGTATGAAACAAAGCTGGTTGGAGAGTGTGTTTAGTTGCAGAAGAAGCCCGCAATATATAGCGACAGGCCGAGATCAATAGACTATAATGAAGCATACATCCAAAAATTGAGGTTGGGACTAATAATTCTTTTATTTTAGTTTGCTTACCATACATCTAAAATTTCTTAATTTGACTCATCATTCTCTATTTTTTGTACCCTGTAGCCTGGTATCCATCTAGACTAGAAAGAAAAGTATATCTCATAACACTAAATTTGTTAACAAAGAGCTTATTCTGTTTTCAATAGCCGACCTTCAAAAATCTATTCCATCAATGCATGATGGTTTGAAACCGGGTCAAAGGAAGATTATGTTTTGTGCCTTCTAAGAGGAACTTTGTTAACATGTACCAACATATTGTGTATTACTAACCTTTCTCAAACTGTGCTAATACATCTATCTTGAAAATCAGAATATGGTCAATCATCTAAGGTTGCATTTTCTTACCGATGCTTTTCTCACTAGTTGTTTTTTAATGGATACATGTGTTTTCTTATGACTTGAATATATGAATATTGTGAATACTTAATTTTTGCACTATTTAAACACCTCCTAAAGTCATTAGTGTTTTGTTATTTTAATTGTTTTTCTCAATTTTTGTGTCTTTAATAGTATATTTCCTATCATAAAAATACCAACAAAAAAATAGTTCTTTCTTCATTTGTGCATTTTATGAATTAACTAACTGTTCAGTTGGTGAATTTGATATGTATGCCTGCTTCAATAAATAATAACAATGATAGTTTTTGGCATTGTGTTACTCATCTTGATTATTTTTGGTTTATTTCCATTCTGTTTAAGCTTGTCTAAAAGTCTGGTTGTATGTGTTAACATTTAAATATTAGTGTAGTTGTAAACTTTTATTTCTTGTTAAAGCTTGAATTCCAAGGAACTGTATGTTTATAATTTCATTTCATTATCATATGAGTCGATGGCCTTTTCAAATTGCTATTTTTATGAGCTTAGTCGAAATGAAGTTTGGTGTTATCTGCTATTCTGTTCTCAAATAAAGTCTAATGGGTTGGATATTAGTTCATAATTTCCTCGAGCTAGAATTAATTATTTAAATGTGCTTATTTCAGATTCACGTGTGTAGTTTAGATGATGGGTTTGAGATTAATTGGGAAAAAAAAGTAAGTGGGCAAATGAATAAAACAAAAACAAAGATCTTAGTAATTTGGGCAATTCTGCTAAGCCCATTTTATTGTAAACCAAACAAAACAGCCCATAAGTCAATAAAGTGGCCCATTGCCATGAAAAGCCAATAAGCAAGAGATGACCCAAGTCTTTAAATATTATTCTCTCAAACCAACTCCTATAAAATCAGTTTCTTCTAAAAAAATAATAATAGTTCAATAACTTAATCGCTTAATTAATTTTAGCGCTAAGCAATCATTAGGCGAGTTATGGTAATTTTTATTCCGATCACGGACTCACTTGTGTAGCGTGATTTCTTGGCTTTCAATAAATTAATTCAACAGTCTCATACCATACTCATTAGTGTTAGTTAATTTTTAATTTAATTAATCCTTTGCTAAACTCGCGGATTCGCTTGCGTAGCGCGATAGTTAACTTTTAATAATTTTTAAAATTAATTTTCTCAAATGTATTAAATACTCAAGAGTACTACAAATAATTAATTATCATAATTTCGGATTCGCTTGCGAGACACAATTATGATAAGTTAATTAATTTTATTTTCGATCACGCATTCGCTTGCGTAGCGTGTTATGACAACTTAATATTATCCAAATCATTTTTTTTGTAATTCTAATAATCAAGCAATAAAAGCGGACATAAAAAAAATGTGAAAACCATATAAAACACTATTTGTCCAAAATTAATTCAAGCCAAGTATAAGTCAATAAAAGCGACCTTGCTAGAACTACGGGACTCGGGAAATACCTTACACCTTCTCCCCGGTCAACAGAATTCCTTATCTGGACTTTATTTTCGCATACCAATAATAATAGAGTCAAACCTTCCTTTGACTAGGGATTCAAATAAAAGGTGACTTGGAACACCGAAAAATCAATTCCAAGTGGCGACTCTGTAAATAAAATAATCCTTACTCAAGTTTGTCACTTTAATTAGAAAAACTCTTTAACCCACATAATCCATAACATAATATTCTTTTTTGGGGGTAAAAAAGGGTGTGACAGCTCTGGCGACTCTGTTGGGGACAACCAGAATTCGAGCTTGTATATGTTGACTTTCATTTGGATTTATTAATTTTTGTATATACTGGAATTTACTTGGGCCTAATGTGCTACTTGTCCGCTTTTTACCGCTTTGATATTGTGGAATTGTATATATAAACTGTCTTCTCACGCACCCCATCTGAGTCTTCTGATAATTAATAGTGTTGTGTGTGCTGACCAGCTCCACAAAAATTTTCTTCTAAGATAAAGCCAATGTGCAGATCTGCTCCTGGTGAAGGATTTAACCATACATGTTTAGGCGGGGAGAACTACCGGTAAAACCGGAACCGTTCTACGGCCGGCACGATGACACTCCTCGGCTTGGGTTGTCCGCCCGAGTAAGTGAGGTCAAGATACCTTCTCCTATAAGATTTAAAAACCTAGAAGAATAAGCCGCATGTTTGGTTATCCCTAGTAGGATCATTTTGTTGCATCATTCGACTTAGTGAATCTCGACACAGGGGTCGGGCTCGTATAGGACAAGTATCCTTCTTAAGACCATCATGTTCACTTATGTGCTACTTGCTACTTGTAACGACCCGATCGGTCGTTTTGAGCTCTAGCGCGTCGTTTGGCGGTTTGAGGCCTTGAGTAGCTGCACTTCATATTTTATGACTTGTAGCGTGGTCGGAATTGAATTTCGGGAAGTTCGGAGTTGATTCGAAAAGAAAATTCTAATTTCGGAAGCTTTAAGTTGGAAGAGTTGACCAATGTTTGACTTTTGAGTAAACGACCTCGGAAACGGGATTTAAAGGTTCCAATAGGTTCTATGATTTTGGACTTGGGCGTGTGTTCGGGTTGAGTATCGGGTGGTCCGGGAGCATTTCGGCACCTATTATGGGAAGTTGGCATTTTGGAAGTTCTATGTTACATCTCGCTTTTCGTACGATTAAAGTTTCGTCTTCAGTTAATTGACGTAGACTCGGGGATGAGATTTTCTTGAGATTATAAGCATTTATGCTATTTATAACAAGCAATAAGTACGTGCCGTGAAAGATAAAGGGTAAACGAATCAAAGAAAATGAGTTTCATTGAAGGTTGTTGATTTGACATACAATATGGTCTGAGCGATAATACCCGGTATTTATGGACTGCCATACAAAGTACTACATGACCATGATAGTAAGGTGTACAAGGTATGTTAAAAGTGAGTAGTATTTTAAGTAAGTTGAGATAATTCTTAATTATATGGGTAATTGATTAATTATTGGGTAATGAGATATTACCTAATTAATTAGGGATATATTGGATAAGGATTAAATGGCATGACGTGGCAGCCCCACATTCAAATTAAGTGACTCACAATCTTGATTGAAAGGTGTCCATCTAAAGTAATATACATATGACACTTACGTGTAAGACATTTAGTAAGTTTGGCTTCATTTGGACTTAAAATAATCAAGTAAGAAATCATATAACCTTCTTCCTAATTCAAACATTTCAAAACAGATGCTAAACTCAATCCAACAAGTTTTCAACAAAATTTCTAGCAACAAAACAATTCCAACGAGAATTATTAGCACCTTAGCAACGAAAGATTTTGCGGTTCTAAAGGAGTACGGTGCAACTTTTTCCAAGAATATCATATGGAGTTTTTCCTACTCCAGGTATGTTAAGGCTAAGCCCTTCCTTCATTTTGGCATGATCTCGTAATTACATGTGTTTGATAACGAGGCATAAAGAGAAGTTCATACTCCCGAATTTATGTATATTTTCCTAATCTCGTAAGTTACAATATTCTCCTTATCGGAACTTTATATTTAATTGAGTATTGTCTTGTTCTAGTCAAGAGAGCAGAGAGCATATATATGCAGTATTATAGTATTTTCATTACCATCGAGCTATAATCGATGAGCGGGCTCCTATTGGGCAACCTCTGATAAGATGGTAAGTTATATACCGAGCCTGCTGTGGCCAATCGCCTATGAGCGAGCCCAGTTGGCCGAGATACAGAGCCTAGTATGGCCGAGCGCCTATGAGCTAGCCTACTACGGCAGAGCGCATATATATATATATATCGAGCCTTATAAGGCCGGACAACTATTCTACTTACTATATTGAGAGAGTTAAGTCAGTATCAGCATGTGAGCATATCTTCAGATTATCTTTGACTCCCAATTACTTTCAGCTATTATTATTATCAGTTTAGTTTCAGCTTTCAGTTATATTATTGCCTTGCATACTCGGTACATTATTTCGTACTGACGTCCCTTTTTCTAGGGATGCTGTATTTCATGCGTGCAGGTTCAGATAGACAGACGGGTAGACCTCCTCAGTAGGTGTTGCCCAGGTTCAGCTTTATCGGTAAGCTCCACGTTCTTCGGAGTTGCCGGGTCTAGAGTTTTGTGTACATTTTGTATACATATATATATATATATAGGTTATGGGCAGGTCGGGACCCTATTCCGATCTTAGTACATCCATCAGTAGAGGCTTGTAGACGTTTTCTATCAGTTAGTGCAGTATGTTGGGCTTGTAGGCCTTGTATGTATAATATATTGGTTTGTCAGTTGTAGTAGCTATGACGGCCTAGTCGGCCCCGCCTTATATTGATGTTTAGCCAGTAGTAATTTTTTTTTAGTTTTATATTTTGCTTCGCAAATCGTCTTGCAATATGTGGCCTCATGGCCAAAGGATGGCATTATATGTTCAGAGTCCCTTAGTCGCAAGTTGATACGCAAGTATAGATGGGGCATCGGGTGCGGTCTCGCCCCCCGGGTTCGAGGCGTGACAAAAGTGGTATCAGAGCAGTTCTATCCTAGGAAGTCTACAAGCCGTGTCTAGTGGGGTCTTGTTTATAGATGTGTTGTGCACCATATTATATAAGCAGGGGATTACAGGGCATTTAGGAGTTGGTTGCCCTTCTTTTAAATCTAAATCGTGCTATAGAACTGAGTTATGGGAAATTTGAGTTAAACTTACGCGTTGGTCTTTGCATGCACAGATGACGATGACTAAGAAGACTACAACTATCTAGAGATGAGATACAACAGTAGGTAAGGGGACTAGCAGGGTACCCCCAGTAGATAGGGCCCAATCGGAGGCCCAGGGAGAGACCCCTACTCAGCCATTATCGGCTCCTCCACTACCTGAGGAGATTCCTAGGGAGACCGCACATCCGTTCCCCCTCCGCTTCCATCCGATCAGAACTTGAGGAGTGCGGTGCATTTGTTGACACAGTTGGTAGCTACCCAGTAACAGGCTCGGGCATCTGCTAGTGCAGGATCTTCTGAGGGCTCTGGGAGTTCAAGGGTCTGAGAGTTTATTGCTTTGAGTCCCACAGAGTTAACGGGGATAGATTAGAGCGAGGACCCACAGGATTTCATAGATCAGCTTCACGGGATCTTTCGGGTTATGCATGCCACGGAGAAAGAGGCAGTTGAGCTAGCAGCTTTTCGACTACGAGATATAGCCATCCTTTAGTACAAGCGATGGGCAAGGTCCAGGGGACGTGATGCACCTCCAGCTATTTGGGAGAATTTTTCGGATGCCTTCCTTGACCAGTACTTACCGCGGGAGATCCGATAGGCTCGAGTCGATCAGTTTCTAGCCCTCAAGCAGGGCAATATGAGTGTTCAAGAGTATAGTCTCTGTTTTGACTCATTGGCCAGATATACACCATCTATAGTTGCTATTATGCGAGACAGGATTCACATGTTTATAGCAGGGTTGGCCCCAGAGTTGACCGAGGCATGTGCCACCGCTGCATTGTAGGATAGTATGGATATCTCCCGGATTCAGGCATTCGCCCAGAATATAGAAAGGGGTAGGCATCGACAATAGGGTACATAGAGGACTGAGTCAGGACAGTGTAAGGGGATGGGGTTTGCCAGGTCTCAGGAGCAGTCTCAGGGCAGTTATAGGCCCCAATACTTCAAACGGCCACCTAGGCCACTGCCACCTCAGCTACAGGGTTACAGGTATGGCCGCTATACTCAGTTAGGACTAGGTGAAAGCTCCCGGGCATCGGGTTTGCTGCGACAGTGAGGTTCAGGGAAGACATGGCCATTTCTACCGTGGTGTGACATCTGTGGTAGAGGATACTTGGGCCAATGCTGAGCCATTTCTGATGCTTGTTATACATGTGGACGTCCGGGGCATATGATGCGAGATTGCCCAAATAGAGATTCTGGGGGTATAACATAACCAGCGAATTCAACAATAAGATCATCTATGTCTATGCATCCTTTAGGGCGTGAGTCTCAGTCTTTGGTAGGTAGAGGTCGAGGTCAAGGTAGAGGTTCCAGTTCAGGTAGTAACCAGAATCGTAGCTATGCTATAGCGGGTCGACAGGACCGGAAGTCCTCACCAGATGTTGTGACAAGTATGTTAACCATTTGCTCTCACGATGCTTATGCCTTGATAGATCCAGGATCTACTTTATCGTGTATTACCCCATTTGTTGCGGGGAAGTTTGGTATTGTGCCTAAAATACTAAGTGATCCTTTTGTGGTATCTACACTGGTCGGAGAATCGATTATTGCTAGACGGTTTTACCGAGGTTGTACGGTGTCAGTTTGTGGTCGTCAGACCTCAGCCAACCTAGTTGAGCTAGAGATGTTGGATTTTGATGCTATCATGGGCATGGACGAGTTGGCAGCTTGCTATGCCACAGTTGATTGTCGAGCAAAGATAGCTAGATTTCATTTTCCGGGTGAGCCAGTCCTGAATGGGTAGGTAATACAATGACACCCAGAGGTAGGTTTATTTCTTATCTGAAGGCGAGAAAGATGATCGCCAAAGGCTACATTTATCATATTGCGAGAGTTAGAGATGCAGATGCTGAGATACATACACTTCAGTCTATTCCAGTAGTCAAAGTGTACGCAGATGTATTCCCCGATGAACTTCCAGGTATTCCTCCAGAGCAAGAGATTGATTTTGGCATCGATTTGCTTCCGGGAACTCAACCAATATCCATCCCTTCGTATAGAATGGAACCTGCCGAATTGAATGAGTTGAAGGAGCAGTTAAAAGATTTGCTTGAGAAAGGTTTCATCAGGCCCAGTACTTCACCTTGGGGTGCACCGGTACTATTTGTATGGAAGAAAGACGACTTGCTGAGGATATGTATCGATTATAGGCAGTTGCACAAGGTAACTATTAAGAATAAGTATCCACTTCCAAGGATAGATGACTTGTTTGATCATTTACAGGGAGCTAGATGCTTTTCAAAGATAGATTTGAGGTTGGGGTACCACCAGGTCAGAGTTCGGGAGAAAGATAATTCCAAGACAGCCTTCAGGACCCGATATGGCCACTTCGAGTTCCTTGTCATGTCCTTCGGGTTGACGAACGCACCTGCCGTATTTATGGACTTGATGAATAGCCTATTCTGGCCATTTTTAGATCTGTTCTTGATAGTATTTATTGATGATATTTTTGTTTATTCACGTTCAGAGGATGAGCATGCGGACCACCTACGAGCGGTACTCCAAACCCTCTGCGATAGTAAATTATATGCTAAGTTTTCTAAATGTGAGTTCTGGTTGAAGTCTGTAGCATTCTTGGGGCATATTATTCGTGGTACTCCATTCAGCCTGGGTCGACGAAGATGTACCATGACATTAAGGATGTGTACTGGTGGAACAATATGAAGAAAAACATTGCTGAGTTTATCGCTCAGTGTCCTAGTTGCCAGCAGGTGAAGGTAGATCACCAAAAGCCCGGAGGGCTAATGCAGACTATAGAGATCCCGGCGTGGAAATGGGAGGCGATAAACATGGACTTTATCATGGGTTTACCTCGTTCTCATCGTAAATTTGATTCTATATGGGTGATAGTCGATAGGCTCACGAAATCAGCTCATTTTCTACCAGTCAGATCTACATATACGACAGAAGACTATGCAAGGTTATATATTAAGGAGATAGTGCGGCTACACGGAGTACCGGTATCTATTATATCTGACCGTGGGGCCCAGTTTACAGCACATTTTTGGAGGTCATTTCAGAGAGGTCTAGGGACTCAGGTGAATCTCAGCACAAATTTTCATCCACAAACTGATGGACAAGTCGAGCGCACAATTCAGACGCTCGAAGATATGTTATGAGCATGTGTGTTGGATTTTAAAAGAAGTTGGGATGAACATTTACCTCTTATCGAGTTTGCATATAATAACAGCTACCACTCCAGTATCCAGATGGCTCCGTACGAGGCTTTGTATGGGCGTAAGTGCAGATCTCCTATAGGGTGGTTTGATGTTGGAGAATCTGGGTTACATGGGCCAGACCTGGTTCAGCAGGCCATAGAGAAAGTAAAGCTTATCCGAGAGTGACTATTGATAGCCCAGAGTCGTCAGAAGTCATATTCTGACATGCGGCGATGAGACTTAGAGTTCGGGGTTAATGACTGGGTATTCTTAAAGGTGTTGCCTATGAAGGGCGTGATGAGATTTGGCAAGAAAGGCAAGA
Organism: Nicotiana tomentosiformis; assembly: GCF_000390325.3. Taxonomy (NCBI): domain Eukaryota; kingdom Viridiplantae; phylum Streptophyta; class Magnoliopsida; order Solanales; family Solanaceae; genus Nicotiana; species Nicotiana tomentosiformis. Next base: position 54,567,906 of record NC_090819.1, read on the forward strand.
TTAGCCCACGGTATATTGGGCCTTATAGGATCATTCAGAGAGTGGGCCAAGTAGCTTATGAGTTGGAATTGCCGTCAGAATTAGAGTCTGTCCATCCGGTTTTTCACGTATCTATGTTACGGAAGTGCATTGGCGATCCTACCGGGGTGGTGCCCACGGATGATGTACATATTACGGAGGACTTGTCATATGAGGAAATTTCGGTTGCCATCCTAGACAGACAAATCCGCAAGCTACGGAATAAGGAGGTAGCCTCCGTGAAGGTTTTATGGAGAAGCAAGAATGTGGAAGAGATGACGTGGGAAGCGGAGGAAGAAATGAAGTCTAAATACCCCCACCTATTTCAAACTGAAGATATGGCTTGAGGTGGGATACCTCAGCACAACTATATTCAGGCCAGTAGGTCATCAGGTAAGCTCTCATTTTTGACTCTCAGAATTTATAATGGACAGTTGTGTGAAGCCAAGTGTTGCTATTTATAGACAGTGGCGATGTGTGGCATGTATAGTATGTTTTCCGGCTGTGTACAGGTTAGTTTTAGTCTAGTGTATGGAGGAGACTCAAAAAAAAAATCCCAAAGTATCTAAGAGTAAACATTTGAGGACGAATGTTTCTAGGGGGGGAAGGATGTTCCATTTCGCTTTTCGTATGATTAAAGTTTCGTCTTCAGTTAATTGACGTAGACTCGGGGATGAGATTTTCTTAAGATTATAAGCATTTATGCTATTTATAACAAGCAATAAGTACATGCCGTGAAAGATAAAGGGTAAACGAATCAAAGAAAATGAGTTTCATTGAAGGTTGTTGATTTGAGATACAATACGGTCCGAGCGATAATACCCAGTATTTATGAACTAGTGCCATACAAGGTACTACATGACCATGATAGTAAGGTGTACAAGGAAAGTTAAAAGTGAATAGTATTTTAAGTAAGTTGAGATAATTCGTAATTATGTGGGTAATTGGTTAATTATTGGGTAATGGGATATTACCTAATTAATTAGGGATATATTGGATAAGGATTAAATGGCATGACGTGGAAGCCCCCCATTCAAATTAAGTGACTCACAATCTTGATTGAAAGGTGGCCATCTAAAGTAATATAGATATGACACTTACGTGTAAGACATTTAGTAAGTTTGGCTTCATTTGGACTTAAAATAATCAAGTAAGAAATCATATAACCTTCTTCCTAATTCAAACATTTCAAAACAGACGCTAAACTCAATCCAACAAGTTTTCAACAAAATTTCTTGCAACAATACAATTCGAACGAGAATTATTAGCACCTTAGCAACGAAAGATTTTGCGGTTCTAAAGGAGTACGGTGCAACTTTTTCCAAGAATATCATATGGAGTTTTCCCTACTCCAGGTATGTTAAGGCTAAGCCCTTCCTTCATTTTGGCATGATCTCGTAATTACATGTGTTTGATAACGAGGCATAAAGAGAAGTTCATACTCCCGAATTTATGTTATTTTCCTAATCTCGTAAGTTACAATATTCTCCTTATCGGAACTTTATATTTAATTGAGTATTGTCTTGTTCTAGTCAAGAGAGCAGAGAGCATATATATGCAGTATTATAGTATTTTCATTACCATCGAGCTATAATCGATGAGCGGGCTCCTATTGGGCAACCTCTGATAAGATGGTAAGTTATATACCGAGCCTGCTGTGGCCGATCGCCTATGAGCGAGCCCAGTTGGCCGAGATACAGAGCCTAGTATGGCCGAGCGCCTATGAGCTAGCCTACTACGGCAGAGCAGATATATATATACCGAGCCTTATAAGGCCGGACAACTATTCTACTTACTATATTGAGAGAGTTGAGTCAGTATCAGCAGGTGAGCATATCTTCAGATTATCTTTGACTCCTAGTTACTTTCAGCTATTATTATTATCAGTTTAGTTTCAGCTTTCAGTTGTATTATTGCCTTACATACTCGGTACATTATTTCGTACTGACGTCCCTTTTTCTGGGGACGCTGCATTTCATGCACGCAGGTTCAGATAGACAGACGGGTAGACCTCCTCAGTAGGTGTTGCCCGGGTTCAGCTTTATCGGTAAGCTCCACGTCCTTTGGAGTTGCCGGGTCTAGAGTTTTGTGTACATTCTGCATACATATGTATATAGGTTATGGGTAGGTCGGGGCCCTGTTCCGATCTCAGTACATCCATCAGTAGAGGCTTGCAGATGTTTTCTGTCAGTTAGTGCAGTATGTTGGGCTTGTAGGCCTTGTATGTATAATATGTTAGTTTGTCAGCTATAGTAGCTATGATGGCCTTGTTGGCAAGGAAAATGTACGGGAATGCACAGGAATGAAAAGGAAAATTTTTGGCAGAAAAATATAATTCTGTGGTCCATTATGCAACCGTAGAATCACTCTGCGGGCCGCATAATGGCCGCAGAAGTGAGCAGGAGAGGGCCAAATCTAGCAGCAGCCATGCGGTCGACTATGCGACCGCATAATTGTTATGCGGTGCATTATGCGACCGCATAATTGTTATGCGGTGCATTATGCGACCGCATAATAGTTATGCAGACCGCATAGTGACCGCATACACGGGCAGATTTTTGATCAGTTTTGTCAGTAAGTATGCGACCATTATACGGTCCGCATGTCCAATATGCGATCGCATATGCGACCGCAGAACCTGTTCTGGAGCTCTATTTTTGGATTTTTAAAACCCGACCCTATTTCCTTAAATACACTCTTTGGGTCATTTTTGAGCTATTATCTGACATTTTAGAGTGAGAGAGGGTGCCCTAGAGTGAGAAGGTGTTCTCCAATAATTGTTCATCAATTCTTGCCCAAGTTTTGGAAGATTGAGAAGGGAAACTCACTAGGTCTTCATCCCAGAGGTAAGATTCTACACCCTAACCCTCAATTTCGAATTTTGTGTAGAAATGGATAATAAGCAAGATAGTTTCTAGGCAAGAGGGTTGGTTATTTTACATGCATGTGTTATCAAAGGGTGTAGAAAGATTGTTGAGCTAAAAATGATAAAGGTTGGGTTGTGGGATGATGGAATCCTCCATAAACGGACCTTGAAACCTTAATGCACATGTAGTGTTTGATAAAATGCTCAAATGAGCTAGAACCATGATCATCTTCCTAATTTTGGTTCAATTTATTATATTTCTAAAATAGATTGAAGTTGCTAAGAATTTCGGAACATTTAGAGTGTAAGGAAGCTCAAGTGAGGTATGTTGGCTAAACTCTTCTTTGAGAATTAGAATTCCTATTATACTTGTAAGTTCCGAGATGGTGATTATAAATCGAGTATTCCGATAAGTTCTATGATAAAGATATATGTTCAATCCGTGTTTCAAATGCTCTTATCATATTGCATTATAATTTGAGGATGTGTCCCAAACTATGGGTTATGTATCCAGATGTTATAATTTCTAGTCGTAATTTATGTGAAAGTTATTATGCCAAGTTGTGTAGATTAGGGTGAGGCGGCATGACCGCTTTGTGCGGGGATTATTGTATAGAGATTGTGATTGTGATACACCTCCACCCGCATATATATTGGGGTGAGGCGGCATGACCGCTTTGTTTAGTAATTATGGTATTGTGGGACTGCACCTCCACCCGCTTACATTGGGGTGAGGCGGTACGAGCGCTTTGTGTATAGTTTTGGTATTGTTGTGGCACCACCACCCGCATACATTGGGGTGAGGCGGCACAGCCGCTTTGTGTAGGTTCTTGGTACTGTGGTTATACATCCACCCGCATACATTGGGGTGAGGCGGCAGGGCCGCTTGATTAGATTTGTGGCATTGTACGTACACCTCTTCCTGCATACATCGGGTGAGGCGGCGGGGCCGCTTTGTGTGAAGATGGTTACAGAGGATCTCATCTTCAATCCTATTAATGTTATTGATAGCTTTTAATAAGCTTGCTATGGTTTAAACGGTTATCTATATTATTCTATTGCCGCACTAGTTCATCATATTCATCTTGTATTTCTGAATTCTTAAATTGGTGTTTAGTTTTCATACTAGTACTATTCGACGGTACTAACGTCCCCTTTGCCTGGGGCGCTGCATCTTTAAATGGATGCAGGTGGTTCCACAACAGGAGATATTGATCAGTGATAGCAGTACACCTTCTTTCCAGCTGATTTGGTGAGCCCCACTTTATCCCGGGGTCATGTATCTTTTGTTCTTTGTGTATTCTGTTTGAGGTATAGACGGGGCCTTGTTGCCGGCATTATCATTGTACTCATTTTTATCTATAGAGGCTCCGTAGACATAGTGTGGGTTGTGTATTGGTGCTGGGAAAGACAAACTATGCTATGTTGTGGTTGTATTATTTGTCCATTTGAGACTTTAAAAATGGTGAAACTTATGGTAAGAAATTGGTAATTGCATACATGACCACTTTATTGTTTAATTAAGGAAAACATATATTCTTTTTATTCATGAATGAGTTTGGGTAGAAGGAATCTAACAGGCTTGCTCGGTCGAGTTCACTCAGTTGAGCGCCGGTCGCGCTCCTCGATTTTGGGGCATGACAAACTTGGTATCAGAGCCTAAGGTTTTAAAGTGTCTTAGGATGTCTCAGAGCCTGTCTAGTAGAGTCCTTATTATCGGTGTGTTGTCGACCATATCTATAATTAGGATGCTACATGGGCATTTAGGAATAATACCCTTCTTTCATGTTCTTGATCGTGCGATAAAGCTGGTTTTAAGATTATTCCTCCTTTAACTCCTGCGTTGCTCTAATTTTCAGTACATGGCACCTAAGAAGAAGGCAAGAACTGGCCAAAGAGCCAATGTCACCCCAGGAGTGACAGTTGACCCTATAATTGATGATGCGGGTGAGCACCCGAGGAGTGAGAATATTCCTCCAGTTACTACACCGCCTAACTCTATTACAACTGATCAGACCGCACCTGTCCCTATACCTACAGAAGGTGCAACGGTTCCTCCAACTGTTATTCCAGTTCCACCTCTAGCTCCAGCTTCCGATTCTGGTGTGTCTGATGTTGATATTAGGGGAGCCATATAAATGTTGACACAGATAGTGGCTTCTCAGGCCCAGAGATCGAGTGTTGGGCCTAGTTCTTCCAGCTAGCCAGGGGAATCTTCTAGTTCCAGGGTGAACAAGTTTCTTCAGTTAGATCCTCTAGTGTTTACGGGTACTGATCCCAAGGAGGACCCCCAGGACTTCATTGATGAGATGCACAAAACTCTCCGGGTTATGCATGCTACAGAGATGGAGGGAGTAGAGTTGGCCTCCTACCGCCTGAAAGGGGTGGCCTATTCTTGGTTTGAGTTGTGGGAGGAATCCCATGAGGAGGGAAACTCTCCGGCAAGGTGGGGGTGAGTTCACAGATGCCTTTATGGATCATTTCTTGCCTGCCGAAACTAAGGCAGCTCGTGCCGCTGAGTTTGAAAGCCTGAAGCAGGGTAGTATAAATGTGTGGGAGTACCATATGGAGTTTGCGCGCCTGTCCAAGTATGCTATTCACATGTTGCCCACTATGGAGGCTAGAGTGCGCCGGTTCGTACAGGGCCTTAGCCCCTTGGTTATAAATGAGGCCTCTACAGCTGCCTTAAATTCCAATATGAACTATGGTAAGATGGTGGCATTTGCTCAAGCCACAGAGACCTGCAAATTAAAGAATAGAATGGAGCGTTAGAGTAACAGCAAGGCCCGGTCCGCGGGCAAATTTGGTGGTTCTTCCGGTGGTGGTGGTGGTAGGTCGGCATTCAGGGGAGCGTCATCAGGACCATCCCAATCATTCGCCCAGTCTTCGATGGGTGCACAGTCATCTGGACCTAGTCAGGGCAACAGGGGACCCCACTAGCAGGGTCGGCCCGACATAAGGTTTTAGCAGCGGAGGCTTCCATGACCTAAGTGTGGGAGGATGCACTTTGGGTCCTGCTTCATGACCTACCAGTATGCTATATGTGTGGTGTGAAGGGTCACATTCAGAGAGATTGCCGCTCGTCCCGCCGAAACATGGGCAGAGGTGCGGCACAACCAGCTAATTCTGCAGCTACTACATCTATAACACCTCCAGCTCGAGGCACTCCAGCACCTGCAGGGCATGGTGTAGCTAGGGGTGGTGCACAGAATTTGGGAGGACCCAGCAGATTTTATGTTATGCGGAGGCGTCGAGAATCAGAGGCTTCTCCAGATGTTGTCACAGGTATATTGACTATCCAATCTCATGATGTGTATGCTCTTATTGATCCAGGTTCCACTTTGTCATATGTTACTCCTTATGTTGCTATGGAATTTGGGATAGAACCAGAACAACTTCATGAGTCGTTCTCTGTATCTACTCCGGTTGGTGAATCTATTTTGGCCGTGCGGGTTTATAGGGATTGTGTTGTCATGTTGCGTGGTCGGGACACCATGGCCGATCTTATTGAATTGAGAATGGTCGAGTTTGATGTGATAATGGGGATAGACTGGCTTTATTCATGTTTTGCCAAGCTCGATTGCCAAACCAGAACTGTTAGGTTCGAATTTCCAAATGAGCCGGTTATTGAGTGGAAGGGTGATGATGTGGTTCCAAAGGGTAGGTTTATTTCCTACCTTAAGGCCACAAAGATGATCAACAAGGGGTGTATTTACCATTTGGTCCGAGTTACGGACACCGATGCTGAGGCACCTACACTTGAGTCCGTGCCTGTTGTTAATGAATTTTCGGGAGTCTTTCCGGATGAACTCCCTGGGATCCCATCGGACAGGGAGATTGATTTTGGGATTGATGTGATGCCAGATACACATCCTATATGTATTCCACCCTACAGAATGGCACCGGCAGAATTGAAGGAGCTAAAGGAACAATTGAGAGATTTGTTAGAAAAAGGTTTTATCCGGCCAAGTGTGTCGCCTTGAGGCGTACCGGTCCTTTTTGTAAGGAAGAAAGATGGGTCATTGAGAATGTGTATTGACTATCGGCAGCTCAATAAGGTCACAGTCAAAAATAAATACCCACTACCAAGGATATATGACTTGTTTGATCAATTGCAAGGTGCCAGGTACTTCTCCAAAATTGATTTAAGATCTGGGTATCATCAATTGAAGGTCCGAAAACAACTTTTAGAACCTGAGATGGGCATTTTGAATTTCTGGTGATGTCTTTTGGGCTAACCAATGCCCCAGCAGCTTTCATGGATCTAATGAATCGAGTTTTCAAGCTTTTTCTCGACTCCTTTGTGATAGTATTCATTGACGACATCCTTGTATATTCACGAAGTCGAGAGGATCACGCCGACCACCTCAGGGCAGTTCTACAGACGCTTCATCAACACTAATTGTATGCAAAATTCTCGAAATGTGAATTTTGGCTTGAATCTGTTACATTCCTGGGTCATATCGTCTCCAGAGAAGGAATTAAGGTTGATCCTCAAAAGATTGCAGCGGTGAAGGATTGGCCTAGACCTACTACTCCAACAGAGATTCGCAGTTTCTTGGGTTTGGCTGGGTATTATAGGAGGTTCGTGGATGGGTTCTCCACTCTTGCCTCTCCATTGACCAAATTAACGCAGAAGGCGGTTAAGTTCCAATGGTCCGATGATTGTGAAAGGAGCTTCCAAGAATTGAAATCAAGATTGACTTCGGCGCCGGTATTGACTCTACCATAGGGTATAGATGGATTTGTAGTATATTGTGATGCTTCAAGAATCGGTCTTGGGTGTGTATTAATGCAACATGGGAAGGTGATAGATTATGCTTCTAGGTAACTAAAGAATCATGAAAAGAACTATCCAACACATGATTCAGAACTTGCGGCAGTGGTATTTGCATTGTAAATTTGGTGTCATTATTTATATGGGGTCCATGTTGATATATTCACGGACCATAAGAGCCTTCAATATATTTTCAAGCAGAAGGAATTGAATCTGAGGCAGAGAAGATGGCTTGAGTTACTCAAGGACTACGACATTGATATTCTATATCATCCGGGAAAGGCCAATGTTGTGGCAGATGCTCTTAGCCGAAAATCTATGGGTATTTTGGCTCACTTGGAGGCATATCAAAGGCCATTAGCCAAGGAAGTTCACCAATTGGCTAGTTTGGGAGTTCGTCTTGCGGACTCTAGTGGAGGAGGGGTAATTGTGCAAAATAGGGCTGAATCATCGCTTGTTGTGGAAGTCAAAGAGAGGCAATACAACGATCCATTGTTGGTGTAACTGAAAGAGGGGATTCATAAACATAAGACCATGACCTTTTCTCTTGGCATGAATGATGGTACACTAAGGTACCAAGGGCGACTATGTGTTCCAAATGTAGATTATCTCCGGGAAAGAATTATGACTGAAGCTCACACATCTAGGTATTCCGTGCTCCCAGGTTCTACAAAAATGTATCATGATCTTAAGGAAGTCTATTGGTGGAATGATATGAAGAGGAATGTGGCGGACTTTATGGCACGATGTCCGAATTGTCAGCAAGTGAAGGACGAATACCAAAGGCCCGGTGGGTTGGCACAGAACATAGAAATTCTAATGTGGAAGTGGAAAATGATTAATATGGACTTTGTGGTAGGATTGCCTCGTACCCCTCATAAGTTTGACTCGATTTGGGTGATTGTGGATAGACTCACGAAGTCAGCACACTTTTTGCCGGTTAAGTCTACCGACACAGCGGAGCAGTATGCTCAGTTATATATCAAAGAAATAGTCAGATTGCATGGCACCCAGTTTCCATCATTTCGGATCGGGGGGCACAATTCACTGCTAATTTTTCGAAGAAATTTCAGCAAGGTTTGGGTACTCAGGTGAATCTTAGTACAGCCTTTCATGCGCAGACTGACGGGCAGGCAGAGCGGACTATTCAGACACTTGAGGATATGTTGCACACTTGTGTTCTGGACTTCAAAGGTAGTTGGGATGATTATTTACCACTCATAGAATTTGCATACAACAATAGCTATCATGCTAGCATTCAAATGGCACCATTCGAGGATTTATATGGTAGGAGATGTAGATCTCCCATTGGGTGGTTCAAAATTGGGGAAGCAGAGTTGATAGGGCCAGACCTCATACATCAGGCTATAGCAAATGTTAAAATCATTAAGGAGCGGTTGAAGACTGCTCAGAGTCATTAGAAATCCTATTCGGATGTTCGTCGTAGGGATTTGGAGTTCAAAGAAGATGATTGGGTATTCTTGAAAGTTTCGCCCATGAAAGGCGTAATGCGATTTGGCAAGAAAGGGAAATTGAGTCCGAGGTATGTTGGACCGTACAAAATCATTCAGAGGATCGGTGAGGTGGCGTACAAGCTGGAGCTACCACCTGAGATGTCATTAGTACACCCGATGTTTCATGTGTCTATGTTAAACAAAGTAGTTGGAGACCCGACAGTCATTGTTCCAGTTGAGACTATTGAGGTTAATGAAGAATTGACTTATGAAGAGATTCCAGTTTCTATTATTGATCGGCAAGTCCGAAAATTGAGAAACAAAGAAACTGCATCTGTGAAAGTGCTATGGCGAAACCAACAGGTTGAAGAGGCTACTTGGGGGGCCGAGAAAGAAATGAAGAAAAAGTATCCTTATTTGTTTGAATAGCCATGTAATTATAAGTTCCTAAGAGTTGCTTGCTATGAACTATGTATAATTTGTACATTTGATGTTAAGGATGTTCCGTTCTGGTAATATTATTGCTTGTGAGGCCACAGTTGGTGTTGTTTTCGTATTATGTTATGTCGTTGGATTATGTATATGATGTTAGGATGTGTTTCTGGGGCTCTTTGACAGATGGATAGGCCTAGTTACAAAGGAAACGCTGGCAAAATTTTTGGAAATTTAGGAAGTAAATCAAATTTGGGACTGCTGGTGTGTGGTATGAAAACTGAGTTGCATGAGATATTAATAACGGATTTTACCCTCATTCGAGGACGAATGATCCTAAGTAGGGGAGAATATAAAACCCCATAAAATTTTTGCAAAAGAAAATGACGTTTCGTGGTGTCGAATTTTTGGCAAGGAAAATGTACGGGAATGAACAGGAATAAAAAGGAAAATTTTTGGCAGAAAAATGTAATTCTGCGGTCCATTGTGCGACCGTAGAATCACTCTGCGGGCTGCATAATGGCCGCAGAATTGAGCAGGAGAGGGCCAAATCTGGCAGCAGCTATGCGGTCGACTATGCGACCGCATAACTGTTATGCGGTGCATTATGCGACCGCATAATAGTTATGCAGGCCGCATAGTGACCGCATACACGGGCAGATTTTTGATCAAATTTTGCAGCAAGTATGCGACCATTATGCGGTCGTATATGCGACCGAAGAACCTGTTCCGGAGCTCCATTTTTGGATATTTAAAACCCGACCCTATTTCGTTAAATATACTCTTTGGGTCATTTTTGAGCTATTATCTGACATTTTAGAGTGACAAGGTGTTCTCCAATAATTGTTCTTCAATTCTTGCCCAAGTTTTGGAAGATTGAGAAGGGAAACTCACCAGGTCTTCATCCTAGAGGTAAGATTCTGCACCCTAACCTTCAATTTCGAATTTTGTGTAGAAATGGATAATAAGCAAGATAATTTCTAGGCAAGAGGGTTGGTTATTTTACATGCATTTGTTATCAAAGGGTGTAGAAAGATTGTTGAGCTAAAAATGGTAAAGGTTAGGTTGTGGGATGATGGAATCTCCATAAAAGGACCTTGAAACCTTAATGCATATCTAGTGTTTGATAAAATGCTCAAATGAGCTAGAACCATGACCATCTTCCTAATTTTGGTTCAATTTGTTATATTTCTAAAATAGATTGAAGTTGCTAAAAATTTCGGAACATTTAGAGTGTAAGGAAGCTCAAGTGAGGTATGTTGGCTAAACTCTTCTTTGAGAATTGGAATTCCCATTATCCTTGTAAGTTCCGAGATGTTGATTATAAATCGAGTATTCCGATAAGTTCTGTGATGAAGATATATGTTCAATCCGTGTTTCAAATGCTCTTATCATATTGCATTATAAATTGAGCATGTGTCCCAAACTATGGATTATGTATCCACATGTTATAATTTCTAGTCGTAATTTATGTGAAAGTTATTATGCCAAGTTGTGTAGAGATTGTGATTGTGATACACCTCCACCCGCATACATTGGGGTGAGGCGGCATGACCGCTTTGTGTGGGGATTATAGATTAGAAATTGTGATTGTGATACACCTCCACCCACATATATATTGGGGTGAGGTGGCATGACCGCTTTGTGTAAGAATTATGGTATTGTGGGACTGCACCTCTACCCACTTACATTGGGGTGAGGCGGTACGACCGCTTTGTGTATAGTTTTGGTATTGTTGTGGCACCACCACCCGCATACATTAGGGTGAGGCGGCATAGCCGCTTTGTGTAGGTTCTTGGTACTGTGGTTATATATCCACCCACATATATTAGGGTGAGGCGGCAGGGCCGCTTGATTAGAGTTGTGGCATTGTACGTACACCTCTACCTACATACATCGGGTGAGGCGGCGGGGCCTCTTTGTGTGAAGATTGTTACAGAGGATCTCATATTCAATCCTATAAATGTTATTGATAGCTTTTAATAAGCTTGCTATGGTTTAAATGGTTATCTATATTATTCTATTGCCGCACTAGTTCATCATATTCATCTTGTATTTCTGAATTCTTAAATTGGTGTTTAGTTTTCATACTAGTACTATTCGACGGTACTAACGTCCCCTTTGCCCAGGGCGCTGTATCTTTAAATGGATGCAGGTGGTTCCACAGCAGGAGATATTGATCAGTGATAGCAGTACACCTTCTTTCCAGCTGACTTGGTGAGCCCCACTTCATCCTGGGGTCATGTATCTTTTGTTCTTTATGTATTCTGTTTGAGGTATAGCCGGGGCCTTGTTGCCGGCATTATCATTGTACTCATCTTTATCTATAGAGGCTCTGTAGACATAGTGTGGGTTGTGTATTGGTGCTGGGAAAGACAAACTATGCTATGTTATGGTTGTATTACTTGTCCATTTGAGACTTTAAAAATAGTGAAACTTATGGTAAGAAATTGGTAGTTGCAGACATGACCACTTTATTATTTAATTAAGGAAAACATATATTCTTTTTATTCATGAATGAGTTTGGGTAGAAGGAATCTAACAGGCTTGCTCGGTCGGGTTCACTCGGTTGAGTGCCGGTAGCGCTCCTCGATTTTGGGGCGTGACAATAATTGCCTTGCATACTCGGTACATTATTTTGTACTGACGTATTGCCTTGCATACTCGGTACATTATTTTGTACTGACGTCCATTTTTTGGGGACGTTGCATTTCATGCGTGCAGGTTCAGATAGACAGACGGGTAGACCTCCTCAGTAGATGTTGCCCGAGTTCAGCTTTATCGGTAAGCTCCATGTCTTTCTGAGTTGTCGGGTCTAGTGTTTTGTATACATTCTGTATACATATGTATATAGGTTATGGGCAGGTCGGGGCCCTGTTCCGATCTCAGTACATCCATCAGTAGAGGCTTGTAGACATTTCCTGTCAGTTTGTGCAGTATGTTGGGCTTGTAGGCCTTGTATGTATAATATGTTGGTTTGTCACCTGTAGTAGCTATAACGGCCTTGTCGGCCCCGCCTTATATTGATGTTTAGCCAGTAGTAGTTTTCGTTCAATTTTATATTTTGCTTTGCAAATCGTCTTGCAATATGTGGCCCCATGGCCAAAGGATGACATTATATGTTCAGAGTCCCTTAGTCGCAAGTTGATACGCAATGTTAGATGAAGCATCGGGTGCCGGTCTCGCCCCCCGGGTTTGGGGCGTGACATTCTAGAATTTCATAAGTTTGGTTTGAAGTGAATTTTGATGTTATCGATGTTTGTTTGGAGTTTTGAGCCTTGGTATAGGTTCGTTTCATGATTTGTGACTTGCACGTAAAGTTTGGCGCCATTTCGGGATATTTAAGTATAATTCGGACACGTTCGACGAAGTCTGAAAGTTGAAAGAAAAGTTTTGGTCGTCGATCTATAGTTTTGATGTTGTTTGGCATGGTTTGAGGCTTCGACTAGGTCCGTGTCATATTTTGGGATGCATTGGTATGTTTGGATGGGGTCCCCGGGGGCCTCGGGTTTGATTCAGATTGAAATCGGAGTGAGAATTTTGCCTTATGCAATTTCTGGTGGCAGCACATCAGGTGTAACCGCACCTGCGAGGTTTTAGCCGTAGGTGCGGAGCTGCAGAAGCGGCCAAGAGGGTCGCATAAGAAATTCTGGGCGAGCTGGGCAGTGGCCGCAAGTGCAAGATTATTTCAGCATCTGCGATAGCGCAGATGCGGCTTCCTGGATTGCAGAAGCGGAGTGGAGCGCAGAAGCGGGGGAGATTGTCGCACCTGCGATGTTGCAGGAGTGGGACCTTGTCCGCAGGTGCGAAGGGGTGACCTCTAGTGTTTTCCGCAGAAGTGGATTTGTTACCGCAGAAGCGGCCATTGGCTTCGCAGATGCAAAGATCACCTGTGCAGAATGTATATGTTAGCCAAATCGGGTTTTGGCTCATTTCACCTCTTTTCTCTCATTGGAGCCGGCCTTGGGGCGATTTTGGAGTGCCATTTTTGTCATCCTTCATGAGGTAAGTGATTCCTACCGTTGTAAGCTAAATGCATAATTTACATGTGGATTTAAATATGAAAAATTGAAGTAATTGTGGGATTTTTTTAAGAAACCTAGAAATTGGTAATTTTGAATTTTGACCACGATTTTGGAAACAGAATTAGGAATAAATTATATATTTGAGTTCGTGGTGTTATGGGTAATGATTATCTTTGAAATATTTTGGAATTCAGGCACGTGGGCCCGAGGGTTGGCTTTATTGACTTTTCGAGCGGAGTTGGGATTTGTTATAAATTGATTAATTGTGGGTAACAAAGTATATATTTATGGATTTGCACATTGTTTGACTAGTTTTGGAGAGACGGACATCAGTTTGAGGTGTTTGAGTGGCGTTGGAGCCGGTTATGGAACTTCGGAGCGAGGTAAGTCTCATGTCTAACTCTGTGAGGAGGAAACTACCCCTAGGTGATGTATTTGATATGTGCTGGTTGTTGCAGGGGCTACGTACACACAAAGTGACGGGAGTTCGTACGTAGCTAGACTCATGTTATGTCCGAGTAGACTTAGGTTCCTGCCATGCTATAGCTATACTATTTGAGTTGTCCCTTACCTATTAAATTCCTTTATTTTACATCACGACTTGAGACTAGACTTGCGTAGAGTGATAGACTTGCTATGGTAGAGATTTGACGGGCTTCATGATTAGCCACGGAATAATTGTACTCCTCTTACGAATTTCCCCCACGCTATGCGTTTTCATCGAAAGGTTTTCCTTAAAATTTATAGGTCACACGTCTATTCGTGAGTGGGGTCAATGAACCGTTAAAGCTTCTTATTCTAATGGGATCGGGTCGTTTGCCTCAGCAGGATTCTGTACCACACTCTCATGGGAACGAGCCGTTTGCCTCGGCAGTATAATTGATGCATCTATGATTTGTGCCGTTCGACCCTCGGCAGTGCATACAGTATGATGGCATCGGGCCGTACACCTCGGCAATTCTATAAAATACTCTTATGGAATCGTGTGTAATATTTGACAAGAAGCCAGTGTATCTGTGAGTTTTTTCTAATTTGAATTATTACGACCTATTGTCACGACCCGAAATTCCTACCTTTGGGACCGTGATGACGCCTAACATTTTACTTGCTAGGCAAGCTAATGTTAGAGTAATTCTTGTACCAATTTTAAACACTTTGAACAATTTAACCAATCAGACAGAAATGAAGCTAAAATGAAGTACGACATAGCGTAATAATTCAATATCTAGTACAACCCGGATTTGGAGTCACAAGTACACGAGCTTCTAGAGGTTCTACATACAGAGTCTGAAATAAATCCAATTGTCTTGAACGAGATGAACAGTAAGTAAGGAAAGATGAAGGGGACTTCAAGGTCTGTGGACGCCAGCAGATCTATCTCGAGTCTCCAAATGCTAATCCGAGCTGATGCAACTCACGTACAGCTGGGACCAGTACCAAAATTTGCACAAGAAGTGTAGAGTGTAGTATGAGTACAACTGATCTAATGTACTCTGTAAGTGTCAAGTCTAACCTCGACGAGGTAGTGACGAGGCTATGACAGGACACCTACGTAATTAAACTTGTACCGACAAAAATATACGCACAACATAACAACAAATAAGGATTTAACATGTACTATTGGGAGGGGACATGCAAAAAGGGGTACAATATACGGTAACTACAATAGGGAATGACAACATGAAATAGTCAACAAACCTTTAGCCAATGAACCGGTTAAACATAATGAATATAAACTACATGGCATCACCCTTCATGCTTTTACCCTAAACCTTACCATGAAACAGTAAAAATGGCACGGCATCACCCTTCGTGCTTTTACTCTCAATCTCTCCATAAAATGATAAATACGGTACAACATCACTCTTCGTGCTTTTACTCTCAATTTCATCATAAAATGATAAATACGGCACGACATCACACTTCGTGCTTTAACTCTCTTCCTCACTATGTATAAATCAACAAATGGAACAATAATCGGCACGGCATCACCCTTCGTGCATTAACACTCTATCCCTTACCATGAAGCAATGAATATATGACATTTGGGAGAAAGAATAATCAAGAATAGACCTTACATCAACAACGTTTCCACAATACCGAGCCTCAACTTCCAATAATATTCAATTATCACAATTAATTCATAAATGCGGAAAAAATGATCAATTAAGTAATAAACTAGTCTAGACATGGATATCATAATCAAAGAAGGAAATAAATCACGAGAAAAAAGTTTCAACCACATGCTTTAACCCAAGAACAACGCATAAGTACTCGTCACCTCACATATACGTTGTACCCACCATTTAAACATGTAGCAGATAGGCAAACAAGTCCTAATCCCTCAAGTCAAGGTTAACCACGACACTAACCTCGCTCCAAAAATCAACTCAAAGATCAACCACGGCTTTGCCTTCCGAACAAGCCTCCGAGCCAACCAAATTTAGCAAATTATCAACCAACGATTCAAAATAAGCCTTAAGAACTATCCACGAATGAGAAAAGGTTCAATTTAGGTCATTATTGAAAAAGTCAACAAAAGTCAACTCCCGGGCCCGCTTGGTCCAAACCCGAAATTTTGACCAAAACCCGATTACCCATTCACCCCGAGCCCAGTTATGCAATTTGTTTTGAAATTCGACCTCAATTTGAGGTCTAAATTCCAATTTTACAAATTTCCCTAATTCTTCCCAAATCTTCAATTTCTACCATGAAAATCCTAGATTTTAGGTTGAAATCTTATAAAATGTAATGGGTAATTGAAAGAAAGTAGGTTGGAATCACTTACCAATGAATTGGTGAAGAAGAGCTCTTGGAAAAATCGCCTCTAAGGTTTCCAGGTTTGAAAATTTGAAGGAATGAACAAAATCTCGTCTAACTCAACTTTTGACCAGGCGCAGATGTCGCAATTGCGACCTGGGGTTCGCAATTGCGAACCCCGCATGTCATGACCCAATTTCTCCTATAGACCGTGATGGCGCCCAACGTCGCTGCTAGGCAAGCCAACGGTGAACTAACTACGTAATTACTCCTTTTAATAGTTTTCCAAGTAATTAAATTCCTTTTATTAAGAGATTTAAGAAGTAGAAAGTTTAATAAATAAAACGGAAGCAACTGAGTGCAATCATAGATATAAAAATACTCAAAAATCATAAAGTCTACTAGAGTGTGTGCCAAGACCTGGTGTCATAAGTATATGAGCACTAGCAGAATATACAAAGTTCTAACTACTGTCTGAAATAACATAGACAGAAAATAAGTACAAAAGAAAGGCTGTAGGTGCTGTAGAACGGCTCAGGAAGAAGCACACTACTAGGCCTCAGGGTATTGGGGATGCGCGCCGGTGTGACCGCGAGATGCACCTGTATCAGATCCTGCACGGTTAGTGCAGAAGTGTAGCGTGAGAACATAAACAACATGTACCCAGTAAGTATCAATTCTAACCTCGAAGAAGTAGTGACGAGGGGTCGACATCGACACTTACTATGGGCTAACAGTAATGAAATACAGAATTCTAAATAAGCATGGGTTATGTAAATAATAATGATAACTCAATAACAAGTAGAAAGTAAATAATTCTTTCACGGATGGAAAGTCCCAAATAAATTTCTCTCTTACATAATCTTAGCCTCTCAAGCAAGGAAAAGATATCAAATATATAATTACACTTCGAGGCTTATCACGCACAATTATGCCGAGGTCATACGACCCGATTCAGAATAATGTGTACACTGCCGAGGATCGAGCAGCACGAACCATAGATGCATCTATCTATTGTCGAGGCGTTCGGCCCGCTCCACAAGAAGAGAGGATACTTTATAAAGAACCAGTTTAAGAGCTAATACAAGGCTAATGTACAACGAAACACAATTCTTATTAATGGTCAATTAACCCGCCAAAACTCAATATGTGAAATTCAGTCTTTTACTATTCCTCTAACAAGTTCCGATATAATTTAGGCACTTTAATTAACAAGTAGGGTGCAAATATTACAAGTATTTCATGATTCGGGTCCTAAACTACTCAGACATAAGCATGGTTAGTAGCTACGCACGGACTCTCGTCACCTCGCGTGTATGTAGCCCCCCAGAATTAAAAGCAAATAACAATTTAAATCACCGATGGGGTAAATTCCCTCTTATAAGGTTAGGCAAGAGACTTACTTTGTCTCAAAGCTCGCTTTCCGGCCTCAAATTCACCCTAAAGCCTCAACTCGGTGCCGAACAATCCGAAACTAGTCAAATGTTGTATAAATTAATCAATATACGCTCAAAAGTTAATGATTTAGCTATTAGAGTAATTACCCAACCCAAATTGGAAGATTCTTAAAATTCACCCCGGGCCCACGTGCCCGGATTCCGGAAATATTTGAAGAAAGTTGTTACCCATAACCTTACGAACTCAAATATATAATTTTCACTCAATCCCATAACCATTTTCGTGGGTAAATCCCATTTTTATCAAAACCTAGGGTTATTCCTCTAAACCCATAATTTTTACAAATTTACATGTTAAAATCTACCCATAATCTATGTATTTAACTTAAATTGGATAGAAATTACTTACCTCCAATAGCTAGGTGGAAATCTCTCTCTAGGAAGCTCCAAAATCGCCCCAAGAAGTGAAATAAATGAACCAAAAATGACCTAAGTCCGAAATAAATGGACCTCACTGCCTCCAGGACTTTCGCATCTATAGTCCATGGGCCGCATCTGCAGAAGGTTCATCGCAGATGTGGTCCTCTCTTGGCTGGCCAAAATTCGCATCTGCGGAAGAACGGCTCGCTTCTGCGAGCCTGCTCCTGCGGCGCTCGAGCCGCACCTACGACCTTTCTCACTTTTGCGGTCCCTTGACCACTTCTGTGGTCGCGCATCTGCGCCCACCTCGTCCGCATCTGCGATTTTTGGGCTGCCTATGCTGGGCCGCTTCTGCGGCTGCTCGCTCGCTTCTACGAGCTCGCACCTGCGGTTGGCCCTCTGCAGGTGCGATTACACCAGAAGATGGATGGTTCAGTTGATTACCCAAGGCAAAACGACTTCCGCGCATCATCCGAATGGCATCTGGGGCCCCCGAGACCCCGTCCAAACATACCAACAAGTTTGTAAATATAAAACAGACTCGCTCGCACCTTCGGAATGTGGAAAACAACACTAAAACTAAGAATGGCAACCCAAAACCAATAGGATCAACTTATGAACTTCAAATTCTTCCAACTTACTTCGAACGCGCCGATTCATACTTAAACTACTCGGAATGGCACCAAATTTTGCGTGCAAGTCTTAAATCACCATACAGAACTATTTCCAGGCTCGGAATCACAAACGGACCTCGATAACACCAAAACCTACTCCAAACCAATTTAAAGAACTTCAAACCTTCAATAAGTGAACTTTCAACATTAAGCGCCAAAATGTTCCCAGGTCATCCAAAACCCGATCCGAACATACGCCCAAGTCCAAAATCGCTGTACAAACCTATTGGAACCGTCAAATTCCGGTTCTGAGGTTGTTTACTCAAAATGTTGACCAAAGTCAAACTCAGCCCTTTAAAGCCAAACTAAGGAACCAAGTGTTCGGATTTCAACCCGAACCCTTCCAAATCCCGAACTAACCATCCCCGCAAGTCATAAAACAGTAAAAGCACATACGGGGAGTCTTATTTAAGGGAATGGGGATATAGAAAGCAAAATGACCGGTCTGGTCATTACATTCTCCACTCTTAAACAAACGTTCATCCTTGAACGGGTCTAAAATCATACTTGGAGTGCTTAATAGGTATGGATATCTGCTCTGCATGTCCTCCTCGACCTCCCAAGTTGCCTCCTCAACTGGTTGGCCCCTCCACTAAACTTTTACCATAGAAATCTTCTTGAACCTCAACTGGCAAACCTGTCAGTCAACAATGGCAACTGGCTCCTCCTCATAACCTAGGCTCTCATCTAGCTGAACTGTGCTGAAGTCTAACACATGCGACCTGTCAGCATGATACCTCCGGAGCATAGACACATGGAAAATCGGATGAGTTCCTGATAGATTGGGAGGCAAAGCAAGCTCATAAGCAACCTCCCCAACTCGTCTCAACACCTCAAATGGGCCTATAAACCTTGGGCTCAACTTGCCCTTCTTCCCGAACCTCATGATTCCCTTCATCAGCGAGACCTTAAAGAGAACATTCTTGCCCACCATAAATGACAAATCACGCGCCTTCTGATCCGCATAACTCTTCTGTCTGGATTGTGCTATGCATAGTCGCTCCTGAATCAACTTTACCTTTTCCAAGGCATCCCTTACCAAATCAGTACCATATAACTTAGCCTCGCCGGGCTCAAACTATTCAATGGGCGAACGACATCGCCGATCATATAAAGCCTCAAATTGAGTCATCTCGATGCTAGACTGATAACTGTTGTTGTAAGCAAACTTGGCCAAAGGCAAGAATCGATCCCACTGCCCCCCCGAAGTCAATCACACACGCTCTGAGCATATCCTCCAAAATATGAACTATCTGCTCCGACTGTCTGTCGGTCTGCAGATGAAAGGCTGTGTTGAGCTCCACCCGGGTCCCCAACTCTGTCACGCCCTGAAATCGGGGAGCGTGACCGGCGCTCAACCGAGGGGAACCCGACCGAGCAACCCGAGCATGAATGGAGATAATACATATTTTCATTAATTAGACAAAAAAGTGTTCATGTCTACAATACCAATTCATTACCAATAGTTTCATCATTTTTAAAGTCTCAAATGAAAAAAGTAATACAACCACAACATAACATTGTTTGACTTTCCCGGCACCACTATGTCTACGGAGCCTCTAATAGATACAAAAGAGTACTATGATAATGCCGGCAACAAGGCCCCGGCTATACCTCAAACACAATATATGAGGAACAAAAGATACATGACCCCAAAATAAAGTGGGGCTCACCAAGTCAGCTGGGAAGAGGATGTACCGCTATCACTGATCATCTCCTGCTGTAGAACCACCTGTATCCATTGAAGATGCAGCGCCCTCAGCAAAAGGGACGTTAGCACATATGAATGACAAAACACCCTCTCAATAGAATAATAAATAATACAAACTAGAATATAATAATATCAATGGAAGCCTTAAACAACATCAAACCTCAATTTAGGATCAAGACAATGTTCAAATAAATTTCAATATGTTTAAGTTGGGAGGTCTTTAGTACCAATATGACAACATTCCCGACTCTAGTATTCACAATACCAATACCACCATTCTTTTAGCATAGACTCCGATCATGACCCAATCAGCTAGGCTATCTCATTAGAGACATCAACCACAATCACTCTCAATACCAATACCACTGTACCTTTAGCACGGAGTCCGATCATGACCCGATCGGCTAGGCCATCTCATTAGAGACATGAACCAAAACCACCATTTCAATTACTATTTATAGCACAATCACCACCATGTGTGCGACATGGTGTCCGATCACGTCCCGATCGGCTAGGCTGTCTTATTCGAGACATCAACTTTTTTTATATCAATCATAGCATTTCATACTTCTTTCACATATTTTTATTTCATTGGCACTAGTGGCCACAATTATAAAATCATTCTTGGCACGTTGGCCGCATTTAGTATTTCATGCTCACCTTTTCAATTTCAAACATCATCATCATCATCAACAATAATTACAATTCAATTCAAGGTTTGTAGTACACATGTGAGCAATTTAAAGTCTTAGGCACATAGAGATATTTCACAAAATTTGGCATAATAGCCTTCGTTTGAATTTGACTTGAAGTCGAAATATTATTAATGCACAACCCATATTTTGAACACATCCTTAATGGATAACATAATATAAATAAAATATTTGGGATACTTATTGACATATATCTTTCAACACAACCTTACTCAGAATAGCCACTTTCATAATGAATAATTCGGGACTTACATAGATTACATGGATACCATGGGATATAATTCTAGGAGAAAGGTTTAGCCAACATACCTCAATTGAGCTTCCTTACACTCTAAAATGTTCCGGAATTCTTAGCAACTTTAATCTATTTTTGAAATATAACAAATTGAACCAATATTAGGAGGATGATCATAGTTCTACCTCATTTAGCATTTTATCAAACACTAGGTATGCATTAAGGTTTCAAGGTCCTTTTATGGAGGATTCCATTATCCCACAACTCATTCTTTGCCATTTTTAGCTCAACAATCTTCCTACACCCTTTGACAACATATGCATGTAAAATAAACAACTCTCATGCCCAAAATTATCTAACTAATTACCCATTTCTAGATAAAATTCGAGATTGAGGGTTAGGGTGTAGAATCTTGCCTCTACGATGAAGACTTAGTGAGTTTTCTTTATTAATCTTTCAAGATTCGAGCAAGAATTGAAGAACAAATTGTTGAAGAACACTTTCTCACTCTAGGACACTCTCTCAGTCTTAAAATATCAATTTTGTTTTGGTAAAAACTAGTACAAATCGTCTATTTAACGAAGTAGGTTTGAGTTATAAAAACCCAAAAATGTTAACCCGGAACAGGATCTGCGGTCGCATATGCGACCGTAGAATGGATATGTAGTTCGCAGAACAAGCCGCATAATTGGCCTTCGGAACTGGGAAAATCTGACTCGATTTGCGGTCATTATGCGGCCCGCAGACCTGTTATGCGCTCGCATAATTCACTGCAAAACTGGTCTGTGGTCGCATAATGCGTCGCAGAACCTCCCTCCGAAAATCACAAAACTGGATATGCGATTAGAGTGTGGCCCGCAAAATCGATTTGCGGTCGTATAATGGACCGCGAAATGACATCAAAAACTCCTCAGTTGCCTGCCTCACTCTGCGACCATTATGCGATCCGCAGTGTGATTCTGCGGCCGCATAGTGGGCCGCAGAAGTGCCTTTCTTTTGCCCAAATCTTTCCTTTACTTTCCAGTCATCAAACATGTAAGCCCAATTCTGCACCACGAAATATTATTTTTCCTTTGTGAAATTTTACGGGACCTTACATTCTCCCCCACTTAGGATTATTCGTCCTCAAATGAGGGTCAAAATTTGCTATTAGCATCAAATGTGGCCTAACTGTTAATTCTCACTCACCAGTAGTTTCAAACTTTGGCTAACTCCCTAAATTTCCAAAAATTTCGCCAGAGTCTCCCCTGTAACTGGGCCTATCCACCTGCCAGCGAATCCCAGAAATCAATCCTAACAACATATACATAATCCGATGATGCAATATAACATAAGAACAACACCAACCATGGCCTCATAAGCAATGTATTGCCAGAAAGGAACACCCTTAATGTCAATTTGTACAAATGATACATAATTCATAGAAGGTAACCCTTAGAATTTTCATAGAACACAACTTTATAAATACATGGTTATTCAAACAAATAAGGATACTTTTTCTTCATTTCTTCCTCGGCCTCCCAAGTAGCCTCTTCAACCTGTTGGTTTTGCCTAGCACTTTCACGGATGCAATTTCTTTATTTCTCAACTTTCGGACTTGCCGATCAATAATAGAAACTGGAATCTCTTCATAAGTCAATTCCACCTTAACCTCAATAGTCTCAATCAGAATAATGAGTGTCGGGTCTCCAACTACTTTTTTCAACATAGACACATGAAACAGTGAGTGCACTAATGACATCTCAGGTGGTAGCTCAAGCTTGTACACTACCTCACCGATCCTCTGAATGATTCTGTACGGTCCGACATACCTCGGACTCAATTTCCCTTTCTTACCAAATCGCATTACTCCTTTCATGGGGGGAACTTTCAAGAATACCCAATCATCTTCTTTGAACTCTAAATCCCTATGACGAACATCCGAATAGGACTTCTGACGACTCTGAGCAGTCTTCAACCACTCCTTAATGATTTTAACTTTTTCCATAGCCTGATGTACGAGGTCTGGCCCTATTAACTCTGCTTTCCCAATTTTGAACCACCCAATGGGAGATCTACATCTCCTTCCATATAAAGCCTCGAACGGTGCCATCTGAATGCTAGCATGATAACTATTGTTGTAGGAAAATTCTATGAGTGGCAAGTGATCATCCTAGCTACCTTGGAAGTCTAGAACACAAGCGCGCAACATATCCTCAAGCGTCTGAATCGTTTGCTCTGCCTGCCCGTCAGTCTGAGGGTGAAAGTCTGTACTAAGATTCACCTGAGTACCTAGACCTTGCTGAAGTTTCTTCCAAAAATTAGTAGTAAATTGTGCTCCCCGATCAGATATGATATAAACTGGAGTGCCATGCAACCTAACTATTTCTTTGATATACAACTGAGCATATTGTTCCGCTATGTCGGTAACCTTAACCGGCAAAAAGTGTGCTGATTTCGTGAGTCGATCCACAATCACCCAAATTGAGTCAAACTTGCGCGGAGTGTGAGGTAGTCCTACCACAAAGTCCATATTAATCATTTCCCACTTTCACATTGGAATTTCTATGTTCTGTGCCAACCCACCGGGCCTTTGGTGTTCGGCCTTCACTTGTTGACAATTTGGACATCTCGCCACAAAGTCCGCTACATTTCTCTTCATATCATTCCACAAATAGACTTCCTTAAGATCATGATACATTTTTGTAGAACCCGGGTGCACGGAATACCTAGAAGTGTGAGCTTCAATCATAATTCTTTCCCGGAGACCATCCACGTTTGGAACACATTGTCGTCCTTGGTACCTTAGTGTACCATCATCCATTCCAAGAGAAAAGGCCATGGTCTTATATTTATGAATCCATCTTTCAATTGTACCAACAATGGATCGTTGTATTGTTTCTCTTTGACTTCCACAACAAGTGACGATTCAGCCCTATTTTGCATAATCACCCCTCCTTCACTAGAGTCCGCAAGACGAACTCCCAAACTAGCCAATCGGTGAACTTCCTTGGCCAATGGACTTTGATATGCCTCTAAGTGTGCTAAACTGCCCATAGATTTCAGCTAAGAGCATCTGCCACAACATTAGCCTTCCCCGGATGATATAAAATATCAATGTCGTAGTCCTTGAGTAACTCAATCTATCTTTTTTGCCTCAGATTCAATTCCTTCTGCTTGAAAATATATTGAAGTCTCTTATGGTATGTGAATATATCCACATAGGCCCCATATAAATAATGACGCCAAAGTTTCAATGCAGATATCACCGCCGCAAGTTCTAAGTCATGTGTTGGATAGTTCTTTTCATGATTCTTGAGTTGCCTAGAAGCATAAGCTATCACCTTGACATGTTGCATTAATACACACCCAAGTTCGATTCTTGAAGCATCACAATATACTACAAACCCATCTGTACCGTCTGGTTGAGTCAACACTGGTGCCGTAGTCAATCTCAATTTCAACTCCTGGAAACTCCTTTCACATGCATCTAACCATTGGAACTTAATTTCCTTCCACGTCAATTTAGTCAACGGAGAGGCAAGTGTTGAGAACACTTCCACAAACTTTCTATAATACCCCACTAAGCCTAAGAAACTGCGGATCTCTGTTGGGGTTGTAGGCCTCTGCCAATTCTTCACAGCTGCAATTTTCTGAGGATT
Organism: Nicotiana tomentosiformis; assembly: GCF_000390325.3. NCBI lineage: Eukaryota > Viridiplantae > Streptophyta > Magnoliopsida > Solanales > Solanaceae > Nicotiana > Nicotiana tomentosiformis. The sequence continues at coordinate 54,593,029 of NC_090819.1, forward strand.
AACCGTAATTCCTTCACTAGAGACGACATGACCTAAGAATGTGACAGATTCAAGCCAAAATTTACACTTTGAAAACTTTGCATATAACTTCTCCTGATATAGGGTTTGCAGAACTACCCTGAGATGATCAACATGGTCCTCTCGATTGCATGAATATACAAGCATATCGTCAATAAACACTATCACAAAGGAGTCAAGAAAAAGCTTGAAGACTCGATTCATAAGATCCATGAAAGCTGCTGGGGCATTTGTTAGCCCAAAAGACATTACCAAAAATTCAAAATGCCCATATCGGGTTCTAAAAGCTATTTTCGGAACATCTTGCTCCCTGATCTTCAATTGATGATATCCGGATCTTAAATTGATCTTGGAGAAGTACCTAGCACCCTGCAATTGGTCAAACAAGTCATCTATCCTTGGCAGTGGGTACTTATTCTTGATTGTGACCTTGTTAAGCTGCTGATAGTCAATACACATTCTCAGTGACCCATATTTCTTTCTTACAAAAAGGACCAGTGCACCCCAAGGTGACACACTTGGCCGGATGAAACCCTTTTCTAATAAATCTCTCAATTGTTCCTTTAGCTCCTTTAATTCTGCCGGTGCCATTCTGTAGGGTGGAATAGATATAGGATGCGTGTCTGGCATCACATCAATCCCAAAATCAATCTCCCTGTCTGGTGGGATCCCTGGGAGTTCATCGGAAAGACTCCCGAAAATTCATTCACAACAAGCACAGACTCAAGTGTAGGTGCCTCAGCATCGGTGTCCGTAACCCGGACCAAATGGTAAATACACCCCTTGTTGATCATTTTCGTGGCCTTATAATAAGAAATAAACCTACCCTTCGGAACTACATCATCACCCTTCCACTCAATAACTGGCTCATTTCGAAATTCGAACCTAACAGTTCTAGTTCGGCAATCAAGCTTGGCAAAACATGAATAAAGCCAACCTATCCCATTATCACATCAAAATCGACCATTCTCAATTCAGTAAGATCGGCCACGGTGTCCCGACCACACAACGTGACAACACAATCCCTATAAAACCGCGAGGCCAAAATAGATTCACCAACCGGAGTAGATATAGAGAACGACTTATGAAGCTGTTCCGGTTCTATCCCAAATTCCATAGCAACATAAGGAGTGACATATGACAAAGAGGAACCTGGATCAATAAGAGTATACACATTATGAGATTGGACAGTCAATATACATGTGACAACATCTGGAGAAGCCTCTGAATTCTGGTGACCCCTCATAGCATAGAAACAACCAGATCCTCTCGAACTCTATGCTCCACCCCTAGCTACACCACGCACTGCAGGTGTTGGAGTGCCTCGAGCTGGAGGAGGTGTTGCGGATGTAGTAGCTGCAGAATTGGCTGGTTGTGCCATTCCCCTGCCCGCACCCTGGTAGGACGAACGACAATCCCTCTGAATGTGACCCCTTAATCTGCATCCGTAGCATATGGGTAGGTCTATGTAGCATATTCCTAGGTGCATCTTTCCACATCTAGGGAATGGGGGCTTCCTCTGCAGCTGGAATCTGCCACCATGACGACCCTGCTGATTGGATCCCCTGTTGCCCTGACTGGGCCTGAAACGGCTCCATTGTTGCTGCTAACTGGGCCCTGATGGCAGTGCACTAGCCGAAGACTGAGCAAAGGACTGTGATGGCCCTGAGGACCCTCCTCTGAAGGCTGATCTACCGCCACCAGAAGAACCACCTAAGTTACCCGCAGACCGGGCCTTATTGCTACCCTCTTGCTCCATTTTGATCCTTAATTTATGAATCTCTGTGGCTTGAGCGAATGCCACCATCTTACCATAGTTCATATCAGAATTCAAGGCAGCTGTAGCGGCCTCATTAATTACCAAGGGACTAAGTGTCACTGCATAAAGCGGCGCACTCTAGCCTCCATAGTGGGAAACATGTAAATAGCATACTTAGACAGGTACGCGAATCTCATATGGTAATCCCACACACTCAGTCTACCTTGTCTCAGGTTCTCAAACTCAGCAGTACGGGCTGCCTTAGTCTCGGCAGGCAAGAAATGATCAATAAAGGCATCGACAAACTCACCCCACCTCACCGGAGGGCTCCCTTCTTCACAGGACTTCTCCCATAGTTCAAACCAAGAATATGCCACCTCTTTCAGGCGGTAGGAAGCCAATTCCACTACCTTTGTCTCAATAGCATGCATAACTCGGAGAGTCTTGTGCATCTCATCAATGAAGTCTTGGGGATCCTCCTCTGGGTTAGTACCCGTGAACATTGGAGGATCCAACTGGAGAAACCTGTTCACCCTGGAATTAGTAGAATCCCCTGGCTGACTGGAAGAAATGGGTGCAACATTTGATCTCTGGGCCTGGGAAGCCACTATCTGAGCCAACATCTTTATGGCTCCCCTAAGATCAACATCAGAAACACCAGAATCGGAAGCTGGAACTGGAGGTGGAACTGGAATATCAGTTGGAGGGACTGTTGCACCATCAGTAAGTGTAGAGACATGTGTGGTCTGATCAGTTGTAGTGGAATCAGGCAGTGTAGTAACTGGATGAATATTCTCACTCCTTGGGTTTTCACCCGCATCATCAAATATAGGATCAACTGCCACTCCTGGGGTGACATTGGCTCTTTGGCCAGTTCTTGCCTTCTTCTTAGGCACCATATGCTAAAAATTAGAGCAACGCACGAGTTAAAGGAGGAATAATCTTACTAGACAAATTTTGTCACGCCCCGAAATCGGGGAGCGCGACCGGCGCTCAACCGAGTGAACCCGACCGAGCAAGCCTGTTAGATTTCCTTCAACCCAAACTCATCCATAAATGGAGATAATACACATTTTCATTAATTAGACAAAAAGGTGTTCATATCTACAATAGCAATTCATTACCAATAGTTTCATCATTTTTAAAGTCTCAAATGGAACAAGTAATACAACCACAATATAACATAGTTTGACTTTCCTAGCACCAATACACAACCCACACTATGTCTACGGAGCCTCTAATAGATACAAAAGAGTACTATGATAATGCTGGCAACAAGGCCCCAGCTATACCTCAAGCACAATACACGAGGAACAAAAGATACATGACCCCAAAATAAAGTGGGGCTCACCAAATCAGCTGGGGAGAGGATGTACCGCTATCACTAATCAATGTCTCCTGCTGTGGAACCACCTGCATCCATTTAAGATGCAGCGCCCTTGGCAAAAGGGACGTTAGCACATATGGAATAGTACTAGTATGAATGACAAAACACCCTCTCAATAGAATAATAAATAATACAAACAAGAATATCATAATATCAATGGAAGCCTTATACAACATCAAACCTCAATTTAGGATCAAGACAGTGTTCAAATAAATTTCAATATGTTTAAGTTGGGAGGTCTTTAGTACTAATATGACACCATTCCCGACTCTAGTATTCACAATACCAATACCACCGTTCTTTTAGCACTGAGTCCGATCATGACCCAATCAGCTAGGCTATCTCATTATAGACATCAACCACAATCACTCTCAATACCAATACCACCGTACCTTTAGCACGGAGTCCAATCATGACCCGATCGGCTAGGACATCTCATTAGAGATATCAACCACAACCACCATTTCATTTACAATTTACAGCACAATCACCACCATGTGTGCGGCATGGTGTCCGATCATGACCCGATCGGCTAGGATGTCTTATTCGAGACATCAAACTTTTTATGTCAATCATCGTATTTCATACTTTCACATATTTTTATTTCATTGGCACTAGTGGCCACAATTATAAAATCATTCTTGGCATGTTGGCCGTATTTAGTACTTCATGCTCACCTTTTCAATTTCAAACATCATCATGATCATCAACAATAATTACAATTCAATTCAAGGTTTGTAGTACACATGTGAGCAATTTAGAGTCTTACGCACATAGAGATATTTCACAAAATTTGGCATAATAGCCTTCGTTTGAGCTTGACTTGAAGTCGAAATATTATTAATGCACAACCCATGTTTTGAACACATCCTCAATGGATAACATAATATAAATCAAATATTTGGGATACTTATTGACATATATCTTTCAACACAACCTTACTCATAATAGCCACTTTCATAATGAATAATTCGGGACTTACATAGATTACATGGATACCATGGGATATAATTCTAGGAGAAAGGTCTAGCCAACATACTTCAATTGAGCTTCCTTTCACTCTAAAATATTCCGGAATTCTTAGCAACTTCAATCTATTTTAGAAATATAACAAATTGAACCAAAATTAGGAGGATGATCATAGTTCTAGCTCATTTGAGCATTTTATCAAACACTAGGTATGCATTAAGGTTTCAAGGTCCTTTTATGGAGGATTCCATTATCTCACAACTCATTCTTTGCCATTTTTAGCTCAACAATCTTCCTACATCCTTTGATAACATATGAATGTAAAATAAACAACTCTCATGCCCAAAATTATCTTACTAATTACCCATTTCTAGATAAAATTCGAGATTGAGTGTTAAGGTGTAGAATCTTACCTCTAGGTTGAAGACCTAGTGAGTTTTCCTTGTTAATCTTCCAAGATTCAAGCAAGAATTGAAGAACAAATTGTTGAAGAACACTTTCTCACTCTAGGGCACTATCTCACTCTAAAAATATCAGATATTTTGGTCAAAAATAGTACAAATCATCTATTTAATGAAGTAGGGTTGGGTTATAAAAACCCAAAAATGTTGCCCCGGAACAGGATTTGCGATCGCATATGCGACCGCAGAATGGATATGCGATTTGCAGAACAGGCCGCATAATTGGCCTTCAGAACTGGGAAAATCTAACTCTATCTGTGGTCATTATGCGGCCCGCAGACCTATTCTGCGGTTGCATAATGCACCGCAGAACTAGTCTGCGGTCGCACAATGTGCCGCAGAACCTCCCTCCAAAAATCACAAAGCTGGATATGCGATTAGAGTGCGGCTCACGAATTCGATTTGCGGTCGCATAATGGACTGCAAAATGACATCAAAAACTCCCCTGTTGCCTGCCTCACTCTGCGGCCATTATGCGGTCCGCAGAGTGATTCTGCGGCCGCATAGTGGGCCGCAGAAGTGCCTTTCTTCTGCCCAAAGTTTTCCTTTACTTTCCAGTCCTCAAACACGTAAGCCAAATTCGGCACCACGAAATATTATTTTTCCTCTGCGAAATTTTACGGGGCCTTACAAACTCACTATGTACTGCCTTCCAGAAATGTGAAGTAAACTGAGGGCCTCTATCTGATATGATAGAAACAGGCACACCATGCAACCGAACATTCTCCGGAATGTAATTTGGCCAACCTCTCTGAAGAATACGTGGTCACCACCGGAATGAAGTGTACTGACTTGGTCAACCTGTCGACAATGACCCAAATTGCATCAAACTTCCGCAAGGTCCGCGACAACCCAGCTACGAAGTCCATAGTAATGCACTCCCATTTCCACTCAGGTATAGTCATCTGCTGAAGTAGGCCACATGGCCTCTGATGCTCATACTTAACCTACTATCAATTTAGGCACCTCGCTACATACTCAACTATGTCCTTCTTTATCCGTTGCCACCAATAATGCTTTCTCAGGTCGCGATACATCTTTGTAGCACCTGGGTGAATAGAATACCGAGAACTGTGTGCCTCTTCTACGATCTTCTCCCTCAAGCCATCAACAATAGGAACACATAGGCAACCCTGGAGTCGCAGAACACCATCTTCAACGATAGTAACCTCCTTGGCACCACCCTGCAGTACCGTCTCTCTGGGAACCAACAAGTGTGGATCATCAAATTGACGAGCCTTGATCTGCTCGAATAGTGAAGACTGGGAGACAACGCATGCAAGAACTCGACTGGGCTCTGAAATATCCAACCTCACAAGTCTGTTAGCCAAGGACTGAATGTCCAAAGTTAGTGGCCTCTCCTCTGCTGAAATAAATGCCAAACTGTCCATACTCTCCGCCTTTATGCTCAAGGCATCCACAACTACATTAGCCTTGCCCGGATGATAAAGGATTGTAATATCATAATCTTTTAGTAACTCAAGCGAACTATGCTACCTCAAATAGAGATCCCTCTGCTTGAACAAGTGCTGCAAGCTGCGATGATCGGTGTAAACCTCACAGGACACCCCATAAAGATAATGCCTCCAGATCTTGAGAGCATGAACAATCGCAGCCAACTCCAAATCGTGCACGAGGTAATTCTTCTCGTGGGGCTTCAGCTGACGTGAAGCGTATGCAATAACTCGCCCCTCCTGCAACAATACGCAACCCAAACTAGCACGTGAAGCATCATAATACACTGTATACATCCCTGAACCGGAAGGCAACACCAAAACTAGTGCTGAAGTCAATGCGGTCTTGAGCTTCTGAAAGCTCGCCTCACAATCATCGGACCATCGGAACGGGGCACCCTTCTCGGTCAATCTAGTCAAAGGTGCTGCAATAGATGAGAAGCCCTCCATAAACCGACGATAATAACCTGCTAACCCAGGAAGCTCCTGATCTTAGTCGTTGTGGTAGGACGAGGCCAACCGTGAACTGCCTCGATCTTCTTGGGATCTACCTTAATACCCTCGCCTAATACTACATGTCCCAAGAATGCCACAGAATCTAACCAGAACTCACACTTGGAGAACTTAGCATATAGCTTCTGTTCCCGCAAGGTCTGAAGCACCACTCTCAAATGCTGCTCGTTCTCCTCCATGCTACGTGAGTAGATCAAAATGTCATCAATGAAGACAATGACAAACGAATCAATATATGGCCTGAACACCCGGTTCATCAAATCCATAAACGCCACCGGGGCGTTAGTCAAACCGAAGAACATCACTAGAAACTCATAATGGCCATATCTAGTCCGGAAAGCAGTCTTCGGAACATCCGAATCCCGAATCTTCAACTGATGGTACCCCGATCTCAAGTCGATCTTAAAGAATACCCTAGCACCCTGCAACTGGTCAAACAAATCATCAATACACGACAACGGGTGCTTGTTCTTAATGGTAACTTTGTTCAACTGGCGGTAATCAATGCACATCTGCATAGTCCCATCTTTCTTCTTCACAAATAACACCGGTGCACCCCAAGGCGATACACTTGGTCTGATGAACCCCTTTGCTAGCAACTTTTCAAGCTGTTCCTTCAACTCTTTCGGAGCCATGCAGTACGGTGGAATAGATATAGGCTGAGTACCTGGAGCCAAATCAATACATAAATCGATATCACGATCGGGTGGCATGCCTGGAAGATTAGAAGGAATCACATCAGAGAACTCCCGGACTACGAGCACTGAATCAATCGCCGGAGTCTTTGTAGTAGTATCCCGAACATAAGCTAGATAAGCCAAACAACCCTTCTCAACCATGTGTCGCGCCTTCAGAAAAGCGATAACCTGACTAAATAAACTGACAGACAAACCCTTCCACTCCAATCTAGGCAACTCTGGCATTGCCAAGGTAACAGTCTTGGCATGGCAATCAAGGATGGCGTGATATGGAGACAACTAATCCATGCCTAGTATGACCTCAAAGTCGGTCATATCGACCAACAAAAGATCCGCTTGGGTCTCACAACCACTGAAAGTAACAATGCAGGACCGATAGATCCGATCCACGACTACAGAATCACCCACTGGTTTGGACACATAAACAGGAGTACCCAAGGACTCACAAGGAACTCCCAGGAAATAAGAAAACAGAGATGAAACATATGAATATGTAGACCCTAGATCAAATAGTACCGAAGCATCCCTACCGCAGACAGAAATAATACCTGTAATCACGATATCTGAGGCCACTACATCTAGTCTGGCTAGGAAGGCTTAGAATCTGGCTGGAGTGCCTCCTAGGATGGCCCCTACCCACCTGCCCTTCGCCTCTGGGCGGCCGAACGACTGGTGGGGCAACTGGTGCTGTAATCATAGGCTGCTGACCCTACTGCACTGCATTGACCCGAAGCTTGGGGCAGAACCTCTACACATGACTAAGGTCCCCGCACGCAAAACAACCTCTCGGTATGGTGGACTGCTGACCTGAAGTATTACCCTGATGGCCTGAATACCCACTGGAGGATCCCTGAATAGTTGGTGGACGGTAGGAACTCTCTGGCATGGCGCTGAAATAAGGTCGCACTGGAGCACCCCGAGGAGGCGGCGATGCTGGATATGTGGGCCTGCTAGATAATCCCTCACGAACTGACCCCTGCCCCCAGCCGAGGCACCACTGAACTCTCCAGAATATCGAAACCACTTATCCCTCGTCACCTGCTCTCGGCTCTGCTGACGGACACCCTCGATCCTCTAAGCTATCTCCATAACTAGCCAGTAGGAAGTCCCCATATCCACCTCTCGAGCCATGGTGGCCTGGATACCAGAGTGCAAACCGGCAACAAACCTCTGCACTCTCTCTGCATCGATGGGAAGTATCATAAGTGCATGGCGAGACAACTCAGAGAATCTCGCCTCATAGTCGGTCACCGATATCTGGCCCTGCTGGAGCTAAAACCGCAACTCTTCCCTCTGAGAGGATGGAATATATCTATCCAATAAGAGGTATGTGAACTGATCCCAAGTCATGGGAGAAGAACCTGGTGGTCTGCCAAGAAGATAGTACTGCCACCATCTACGGGCCCTCCCTCCAGCTGAATGGTGGTAAAGTTCACTCCGTGGGACTTCAATATCCTCATGTTGTGCAGTCTATCCCTGCACCGATCAATAAATTCCTAGGGATCCTCATGTCGCTCACCTCCAAATACAGAAGGATGAAGTCTGGTCCATCTGTCCAATAGCTTCTGCGGATCGGCGGCCGTAGCTGGTCTGGGCTCAGGTATAGCTGCTACAACTGGCGGAGCTCCACACACGGGTAGTGCGATCGGGGTCTGATATACGGCAGTTGCATGCCCTGGAGCCTGAGCGGTAGGGGTCTGTGCTCCCCCTCCAGCTTGAGATGTTGCTGGGTCTGCTAGAAATAAACCAGCCTGAGTCATTGAATCCATGAACCGCAGCATACGACCCATGACCTCCTGGAATCCCGATGCGAACATAAAATCCACCGGGTCTGGCTCTGCTGTAGGCGCCTCGCCCTGTTCCTCAATTATAGGATCCTCTACTGGATCCACTGGTGGCATGACTGGAACAACTCTGGGATGCCCTCGTCCTCTACCATGAGCTAGAGCCCTCCCTTGGCCTCTGCCTCGGCCTCTAGAAACAGGGGGAGCAGCTCCTCCATGATCAGGTATATCTTCCGTGCGCGTTCTCACCATCTTTGAGATAATAAGAGAATGATACTTAGCACAACATCAACTGCACGATAGGAGATGAAGAAAAGAGTAGTTTCCTAACACCCTATAGCCTCTCGAAGATAAGTACGGATATCTCCACATCGATCCGCAAGACTCTAGTTCTCTGATACCATGTTGTCACGACCAAATTTCTCCTATAGGCTGTGATGGCACCCAACGTCGCCGCTAGGCAAGCCAACGGTGAACTAACTACGTAAGCATTTTAATAGGTTTCCAAGTAATTAAATTCCTTTTATTAAGAGATTAAAGAAGTAGAAAGTTTAATAAATAAAACGGAAGCAATGAGTGCAATCATAGATATAAAAATACTCCAAAACCATAAAGTCTACTAGAGTGTGCGCCAAGACCTGGTGTCATAAGTGTATGAACACTAGTAGAATATACAAAATTCTAACTATTGTCTGAAATAACATAGACAGAAAATAAGTACAAAAGAAAGGCTCTAGGTGTTGCAGAACTGCTCAGGAAGCAGCTCACCACTAGGCCTCAGGGTATCGGGGATGCGCGCCGGTGTGACTGCCAGATGCACCTGCCTCAGATCCTGCACGGTTAGTGCAGAAGTGTAGCATGAGTACATAAACAACATGTACCCAGTAAGTATCAAGTCTAACCTCGAAGAAGTAGTGATGAGGGGTCGACATCGACACTTACTATGGGCTAACAGTAAAGAAATACAGAATTCTAAATAAGCATGGGTTATGTAAATAATAATGATAACTCAATAACAAGCAGAAAGTAAATAATTCTTTTATGCATGGAAAGGCCCAAATAAATTTATGTCTTATATAATGTTAGCCTCTCAAGCAAGGAAAAGATATCAAATATATAATTACACTTCGAGGGTTATTACGCACAATTATGCCGAGGTCGTACGTCCCGATCCAGAATAATGTGTACACTGCCGAGGGTCGAGCGGCACGAACCATAGATGCATTAATCTACTGTCGAGGCGTTCGGCCCGCTCCACAAGAAGAGATGATACTTTACAAACATCCGATTTAAGAGCTAATACAAGGCTAATGTATAATGAAACACAATTCTTATTAACGGTCAAGTAACCCGCCAAAACTCAATAAGTGAAATTCGGTCCTTTACTATTCCTCTAACAAGTTTCGATATAATTTAGGCACTTTAATTAACAAGTAGGGTGCAAAAATTACAAGTATTTCACGATTCGGGTCCTAAACTACTCGAACATAAGCATGGTTAGTAGCTACGCACGGACTCTCATCACCTCGTGTGTATGTAGCCCCCCAGAATTAGCAATTTAAATCACCGATGGGGTAAATTCCCTCTTACAAGTTTAGACAAGAGACTTACCTTGTCTCAAATCTCACTTTTCGGCCTCAAATTCACCCTAAAGCCTCAACTCGGTGCCGAACAATCCGAAACTAGTCAAATGTTGTATAAATTAATCAATATACGCTCAAAAGTTAATGATTTAGATATTAGAGTAATTACCCAACCCAAATTGGAAGATTCTTAAAATTCACCCCGGGCTCACGTTCCCGGATTCTAGAAATTTTAAAAGAAAGTTGTTATCCATAACCTCACGAACTCAAATATATAATTTTCACTCAATCCCATAACCATTTTCGTGGGTAAATCCCATTTTTATCAAAACCTAGGGTTATTCATCTAAACACATAATTTTCACAAATTTACATGTTAAAAGGTACCCATAATCTATATATTTAACTTACATTGGATAGAAATTACTTACCTCCAATAGCTAGGTGGAAATCTCTCTCTAGGAAGCTCCAAAATCATCCCAATAAGTGAAATAAATGAACCAAAAATGACCTAAGTCCGAAATAAATGGACCTCACTGCCTCCAGGACATTCGCATATGCGGAAGGTTCATCACAGATGCGGTCCTCTCTTGGCTGGCCAAAATCCACATCTGTGGAAGAGCGGCTCGCTTCTGCGAGCCCGTTCCTGTGGCGCTCAAGTTGCACCTGCGGTCCTTTGATCGCTTCTGCGGTCGCGCATCTCCGTCCACCTCGTCCGCATCTGCGATTTCTGGGCTGCCTATGCTGGACTGCTTCTGCGGCTGCTGGCTCGCTTCTGCGAGCTCGCACCTACAGTTGGCCCTCTGCAGGTGCGATCGCACTAGAAGCTGGATGCTTCAGCTGATCACCCAAGGCCAAACGACTTCTGTGCATCGTCCGAATGGCATCGGGCCCCCCGAGGCCCCGTCCAAACATACCAACAAGTTTGTAAACATAAAACGGACTCACTTGCACCCTCGAAACGCATAAAACAACATTAAAACTAAGAATCGCATCCCAAAACCAATAGGATCAACTTATGAACTTCAAATTCTTCCAACTTACTCCGAACGCACCGATTCATACTTAAACTACTCTGAATAATACCAAATTTTGCGTGCAAGTCTTAAATCACCATACAGAACTATTCCTAGTCTCGGAATCACAAACGTGCCTCGATAACACCAAAACATACTCCAAACCAAATTTAAAGAACTTTTAAACCTTCAATAAGCCAACTTTCAACATTAAGCGCCGAAACGCTCCCGGGTCATCCAAAACCTGATCCGAACATACACCCAAGCCCAAAATCGTCGTACGAACCTATTGGAACCATCAAATCTAGGTTTCGAGGTCGTTTAATCAAAATGCTGACTAAAGTCAAACTCAGCCCTTTAAAGCCAAACTAAGGAACCAAGTGTTCCGATTTCAACCGGAACCCTTCCAAATCCCGAACCAACCATCCCCACAAGTCATAAAATAGTAAAAGAACATAAGAGGAGTCTTATTTAGGGAAATGTGGATCTAGAAACCAATACGACCGGTCGGGTCGTTACACCGCAAATGCGAGATTTCCTTCACAAATGCGAAGTCCCCACATTTCTACTATCATCGCATTTGCGATGATTTGTTTGCAAATGCGAACTGGGCTCTACCACAAATGCGACCCAATTGATTGCAAATGCAAACAAGATCCCCCCCCCCCAAGTTCCCATCGCAAATGCGAACAATTTGCTCGCAAATGCGGACCTGCCTCGTTCGCAATTGCGGTAGGGTAGTCGAAATTGCGAGAAACCAATCCCCCCAGCCCATGCTCGCAAGTGCGATGATTTCTTTGTAAATGCGAGGCTCGTATTTGCGAGCCATACCTCGCAATTGTGAAGTCTGCAGCACACACCAGAAGCACAAAGGCTTTCAGCTATGATTCTAAGTCCAAAATCCTTCCGTAGCCTATCCAAAACCCACCCGAGCCTTCGGGGCTCAAAACCAAACATGCACACAAGTCCAAAAACCTCATACGAACTTGCTCGCTCGATCAAATTGCCAAAATAACACCTAGAACTACGTATCGGACACCAAATTAAATGAAATTTTCAATGAAACTTTAGAAATTTCTATTTTAACAATCGAACGTCCGAATCACGTCAAACCAACTCCGTTTTTCACCAAATTTTGCAGACGAGTCATAAATATAGTAATGAACATATACCAAGCTCCGGAACCAAAAATTCGGGCCCGGTAGCAATAAAGTCAAATCTTGGCCAAATATTTAAATTAATTAAACCTTTAAACTTCAAATTTTTGACAAAATGCGATAACTTAGCTGGGGACCTCCGAATTCGATTCCGGGCATACGCCCAGGTCCCAAATCAATGTACGGACCCACCATGATTGTCAAAATACAGATCCGGGTCTGTTTGCTCAAAACATTGACCGAAGTCAACTCAAATGGATCTTTAAGGCACAGTTTCACATTTAATCAATTTTTAACATAAAAGCCTCCCAAAAAAAAGACACGGACTGTGCACGCAAATCGAGGAAGGCTAAAATGAGATATTTGAGGTTTCAAAACACAGAATTAAGGTTTAAAACTCTAGATGACCTATCGGGTCATCACATTCTCCACCTCTAAAATAACCGTTCGTCTTCGAACGAAGAAAGAAAAGTACCTGGACTGGTGAAAAAGTGTGGATACCTACTCCGCATATCCAACTCGGACTCCCAAGTAGCTTCCTCGATCGGCTGACCTCTCCACTGCACTCGAACTGAAGGATAACTCTTTGACCTAAACTGTCGAACCTGCCGGGCTAGAATAGCCACCGGCTCCTCCTCGTAAGTCAAATCCTTATCCAACTAGACTGAGCTGAAATCTAACACATGGGACGGATCATCGTGATACTTCCAAAGCATAGACACATGGAGCACCGGATGGACTGCTGATAAACTAGGTGGCAATGCGAGCCTGTAAGCCACCTCACCTACTCTCTCCAGAATCTCAAAGGGTCCGATATACCTAGGGCTCAACTTGCCCTTCCTCCCAAACCTCATCACACCCTTCATGGGTGAAACCCGATGTAATACCCTCTCTCCGACCATGAATGCAACATCACAAACTCAACGGTCGGCATAACTCTTCTACCAAGACTGAGCTATGCGAAGTCAATCCTGAATAATCTTGACCTTATCCAAGGCATCCTGTACCAAATCTGTACCCAACACCGAGCCTCCCCCGGCTCGAACCATCCAACTGGCGATCGGTACTGCCTCCCATATAATACCTCATAGGGAGCTATCTGAATGCTCGACTGGTAGCTGTTGTTGTAGGAAAACTCTACAAGTGGCAAGAACTGATCCCAAGAACCCCCGAAATCTATAATACAAGCGTGGAGCATATCCTCCAATATCTAAATAGTGCGCTCGGACTGTCCGTCTGTCTGAGGATGAAATATTGTGCTCAACTCAACCTGCGTGCCTAACTCACGTTGTACTTCTCTCTAGAAGTGCAAGATGAACTACGTACCTCGATCAGAAATGATAGACATGGGCACACCGTGAAGAAAGACAATCTCGCAGATGTAGATCTTAGCTAATCGCTCTGAAGAATAGGTAACTGCACAGGAATGAAATTCTCTGACTTGGTCACCCTGTCCACAATAACCCATACCGCGTCGAACTTATTCTGAGTCCGTGGGAGTCCTACAACAAAATCCATAGTGATACGCTCCCACTTCCACTCAGGAATCTCTAACTTCTGAAGCAAACCACCAGGTCTCTGATGCTCATACTTTACTTGCTGATAATTTAGACACCGAGCTACATATGCAACAATATTCTCTTCATTCTTCTCCACCAATAATGCTGCCGCAAGTCCTGATACATCTTGGCGGCACCCGGATGAATAGAATACCGGGAACTGTGGGCCTCCTCAAGAATCAACTCACGAAGTCCATCTACATTGGGCACACAAATACAACCCTGCATCCTCAAAACTCCATCATCTCCAACAGTAACCTGCTTGGCACCACCGTGTCGCACCGTGTCTCTAAGGACAAGCAAGTGAGGGTCATCATACTGCCGCTCTCTGATGCGCTCATACAAGGAAGATCGAGCGACTGTCCAAGCTAGAACATGACTGGGCTTTGAAACATCTAACCTCATAATTTGATTGGCCAAAGCTTGAACATCCGACGCAAGCGGTCTCTCACTAACTGGAATGCATGCAAGGCTGCCCATACTCACTGTCTTTCTACTAAGGGCATCGGCCACCATATTGGCCTTCCCGGGATGATACAAGATGGTGATATCATAGTCTTTCAATAGCTCCAACCACCTTCTTTGCCTCAAATTGAGATTCTTTTGTTTGAACAAATACTGTAGACTCTGGTGATCCGTAAATACCTCGCACGACACGCCGTAAAGATAGTGCCTCCAAATCTTTAGCGCATAAACAGTGGCTGCCAACTCTAAGTCATGAACAGGGTAATTCTTCTCATGAACCTTCAACTGCCGCAACACATATGCGATCACACTGCTATCCTGCATCAGTACTGTACTGAGCCCAACACGAGATGCATCACAATACACCGTGTAAGATCTTGAACCTGTGGGAAATACCAACACTGGCGTCGCAGTCAAAACAGTCTTGAGCTTCTGAAAGCTCAACTCACAATCGCCTGACCATCTAAACGGGGCACCCTTCTGGGTCAATCTGGTCAATGTGGCTGCTATAGATGAAAACCCCTCCACGAACCAATGGTAATAACCCACCAAACCCAGGAAACTCCGGATCTCCATAGGTGAAGTGGGTCTAGGCCAGTTCTGAACTGCCTCAATCTTCTTAGGATCCACCTGTATGCCCTCTGCCGATACGACGTGCCCCAAAAGGCGACTGAGTCTAACCAAAACTCGCACTTTGAAAACTTGGCATATAACTGGCTATCCCGCAGAGTCTGAAATACAGTCCGAAGATGCTGCTCGTGCTCCCCTCGACTGCGGGAGTAGATCGAGATATCGTCAATAAATACAATCACGAAGGAATCTAAGTAGGTCTTGAACACCCGGTTCATTAAATCCATAAATACTGATGGGGCATTAGTCAGCCCAAATGACATCACTAGAAACTCATAATGCCCATACTTAGTCCGAAAAGCTGTCTTAGGGACATCAAATGCCCTAATATTCAACTGATGGTAGCCAGACCTCAAATGAATCTTCGAAAACACCTTGGCATCCTGAAGCTGATCATATAAGTCACCAATCCCTGACAATGGATACTCGTTCTTGATGGTGACTTTGTTCAACTGTCGAGAGTCTATGCACATCCTCATCGATCCATCTTTCTTCTTCACGAACAACACAGGCGCACCCCAGGGCAAGACACCAGGTCGAATGAATCCCTTATCAAGTAAATCTTGTAACTGCTCCTTCAATTCTTTAAACTCTGGCGGGGCCATACGGTATAGCGGAATAGAAATGGGTTGAGTGCCCGGAGCCAAAGCAATACAGAAGTCAATATCTCTATCGGGTGGTATCCCCGACAGATATGTAGGAAACACCTCTGGAAACTTATGAACAACTGGTACTGAATCCATGGAAGGAACTTCCGCGCTAGAATCGCGGACATAAGCCAAATAAGCTAGACACCCCTTCTCAACCATACATCGAGCCTTCACATAAGAGATAACCCTACTAGTAGAGTGGCCAAGAATCCCCTTCTACTCTAATCGAGGCAACCCCGGCAAGGATAAGGTCACCGTCTTGGCATGACAATCCAATATAGAATGACAAGGTGACAACCAATCCATACCCAAGATGATATCAAAATCTACAATATCGAGAAGTAGGAGATCTATGCTAGTCTCAAGACTCCTAATGGTAACCACACACGAACAATAGACACGACCTACTACGATAAAATCTCCCACATGTATGGACACATACACAGGAGAACTCAAAGAATCACGAGGCATAACCATATATGAAGCAAATTAGGATGTCACGTAGGAAT
The DNA here is from genome assembly GCF_000390325.3 of Nicotiana tomentosiformis. Classification (NCBI taxonomy): domain Eukaryota; kingdom Viridiplantae; phylum Streptophyta; class Magnoliopsida; order Solanales; family Solanaceae; genus Nicotiana; species Nicotiana tomentosiformis. The sequence continues at coordinate 54,609,641 of NC_090819.1, forward strand.
AAGTAGAGCCCGGATCAAATAGAACTGAAGCATTTCTATGGCAAACTGGGAAAATACCTGTGATAACAGCATCAGATGACTCAGCCTCAGTCCTCGCTGGAAAGGCTTAAAATCGAGGCTGGGCCCCACCACTCTGAACCGCATCCCTGGGACAGCCTCTAACTGGCTGGCCTCCACCTCTAACGGCCTGACCTCCACCTTCCAACGGCCTGACCTCCACCTCTAGCTGCCTGACCCCTACCTCTAGCTGGCTGAGTGGGTGGTAAAGCAACCGGTGCCGGGACCATGGCACGAGAACCCTGTTGCTATGAGCTGCCCGGTGCCCGACGGAAAAATCTAGCAATGTGTCTCGGATCACCACAAGTATAACAGGACCTCGGCTGCTGTGACTACTGACCCTAAAACTGACCATGTCGACCTGAGTAACCACCCTGAAAACTCTAGAGTGGAGGTGCACTAATAGGAGCTGGTAGCGCACTGTAGGCTAGCTAGTCAGAATGAGACGTATGAAGGCCGCGACCACCTTAAGCATTGTAGGATGCCTGGAGCACTAAATGAAATGACCTGGGAGGATGGCCTCTACCAAAAGTACCCTTGCCTCCTGACAAGGCACCACTGAACCCACCGAAATGATGAGGCCTCTTATCAGACCCCTGCCCTCTCTCCTGTGCAAGAACCATCTCGATTCGCCTAGCGACATTAGTAGCCATTTGAAAGGAAATCTCACCCCCGGTCTCCTTGGCTATCTGTAGCCTGATAGGGTGAGTGAGTCCGTCAATGAACCTCCTCACCCTCTCTCTCTCTCAGTAGGAAGCAAGAGAAGAGCATGATGGGCTATATCTACAAAACGGGTCTAATACTGAGTAACATTCATACTGCCCTAATGGAGGCGCTCAAACTGCCTGCGGTAATCCTCTCTCAGTGTGATAGGGAGAAACTTCTCTAGAAATAGCTGTGAGAACTACTCCCAAGTAAGTGCAGGCGACCCAGCTGGTCTGGTCAACATATAATCTCTCCATAACCTCTTGGCAGAACCCGTTATCTAAAACACAGCAAAATCAACCCCATTAGTCTCAACTATACCCATGTTTCGCAGCACCTTATGGCAGCGGTCAGGATAATCCTTTGGGTCCTCATAAGGTGCACCACTGAAGTGAACTAGAAAGAGCTTAGTAAACTTGTCCAACCTCAATAAAGCCTCAGAAGCATGGCGGGCCTATCACCGGCCTGGGCCGCAACAACCGGCTGAACTACCCCAGCCTAATACTGGGGAGCCATCTGCTCCGGAGTGTGAGTAGAAGGGGTCTGTGCTCCTCCCCCAGCCTGAGAGATGGCTGGTGCCACTGGAAATGTACCAACTTGGGCCACACTCTCCATAAGGCCTACCAAACGCACTAGAGCATCTTGAAGCACTGGAGTGGCGATGAACCCCTCCTGGACCTGAGCCGGTCCAACAGGTACAGTCTGAGCTGGAATCTCCTCATCAAAATTCACTTGAGGCTCCACTGCTGGTGTTGCTGCTCGAGCTCTAGGCTAAGCTCTGCCTCTACCTCGGCCCCTAGCGCGACCTCGGGCTCGTCCTCTGCCTCTAATAGAAGCTACCACTGGGGGCTCCGGTTGCTGTCCAGCTGAAGATGCAGTACATGTTCTCACCATCTGTAAGAGAACAAGAGTAGAAGAGTTCAATTATCAATGAGAGAATAAAATTGCACGATAGAGAAGAATAGAAGGGAAATTGTTCCTAAACTCCATAGCCTCTGGAAGATAAGTACAGACGTCTCCATACCGCTCCTCCAGACTCTACTAAGCCTGCTCGTGACTCATGAGACCTAGGTAACCTAGTTCTCTGATATCAACTTGTCATGATCCGAAATTCCTACCTTCGGGGCAGTGGTGGCGCCTAACATTTCACTTGCTAGGCAAGCCAATGTTAGAGTAATTCTTATACCAATTTTAAACACTTTGAACAATTTAACCAATCAGACAGAAATGAAGCTAAAATGAAGTACCAAATAGCATAATAATCCAATATCTAGTACAACCCGAATCTGGAGTTACAAGTACATGAGCTTCTAGAGATTCTACATACAGAGTCTGAAATAAATACAACTGTCTTTAACGAGATGAACAGTAAGTAAGGAAAGAGGAAGGGGACTTCAAGGTCTGCAGATGCCTGCGGATCTACCTCGAGTCTCCAAATGCTAATCCGAGCTGATGCACCTCACGTACAGCTGGGACCAGTACCAAAATCTGCACAAGAAGTGCAGAGTGTAGTATGAGTACAACCGACCCAATGTACTCCGTAAGTGTCGAGACTAACCTCGACGAGGTAGTGACGAGGCTATGACAGGACACCCACGTAATTAAACCTATACCGACAAAAATATACATACAACATGACAACAAATAAGGATTTAACATGTACTATTAGGAGGGGACATGCAAAAAAGGGTACAATATACAATAACTACAACATGGAATGACAACATAAAACGGTCAATAAACCTTCAGCCAATGAAACGGATAAACATAATGAATATAAACTGCACGACATCACCCTTCGTGCTTTTACCCTCAACCTCACCATGAAACAGTAATAATGGCACGGCATCACCCTTCGTGCTTTTACTCTCAATCTCTCCATAAAATGATAAATACGGCACAACATCCCCCTTCGTGCTTTTACTCTCAATTTCATCATGAAATGATAAATACGGCACGACATCACCCTTCATGCTTTGACTCTCTTCCTCACTTTGTATAAATCAAAAAATGGAACAATAATCGACATGGTATCACCCTTCGTGCATTAACACTCTCTCCCTTACCATGAAGCAATGAATATATGACATTTGGGAGAAAGAATAATCAAGAATAGACCTTACATCAACAACGTTTCCATAATACCGAGCCTCAACTTCCAATAATATTCAATTATCACAATTAATTCATAAATGCGAAAAGAATGATCAATTAAGTAATAAACTAGCCTAGACATGGATATCATAATCAAAGAAGGAAATAAATCACGAGAAACATGTTTCAACCGCATGTTTTAACCCAAGAACAACGCATAAGTACTCGTCACCTCACATATACGTTGTACCCAACATTTAAACACGTAGAAAATAGGCAAACAAGTCCTAATCCCTCAAGTCAAGGTTAACCACGACACTTACCTCGCTCCAAAAATCAACTCAAAGCTCAAACACGACTTTGCCTTTCGAACAAGCTTCCAAGACAACCAAATCTAGCAAATTATCAACCAACGATTCAAAATAAGCCTTAAGAACTACCCACGAATGAGAAAATATTCAATTTAGGTCATTATTGAAAAAGTCAACTCCCAGGCCGCTTGGTCCAAACCCGAAATTCGGACCAAAACTCGATTAACCATTCACCCCCGAGTCCGGTTATGTAATTTGTTTCGAAATCCGACTTCAATTTGAGGTTTAAATTCCAATTTTACAAAAATTCCTGATTCTACCCAAATCCCCAATTTCTACCATGAAAATCCTAGATTTTAGGTTTAAATCTTATAAAATGTAATGGGTAATTGAAAGAAAGTAGGTTAGAATCACTTACCAACGAATTGAGGAACAAGAGCTTTTGGAAAAATTGCCTCTAAGGTTTCTAGGTTTGAAAATTTGAAAGAATGAACAAAATCCCGTCTAACTCGGCTTTTGACTAGGCGCAGAATTCGCAATTGCGACCTGGGGTTCGCAATTTCGAACCCCGCAAATGCGAGATTTCCTTCGCAAATGCGAAATCCCCACATTTATGCTAACATCGCATTTGCGACGATTTGTTCGCAAATGCGAACTGGGCTCTATCGCAAATGAGAATAAGCTCCCCCCCAGTTCCCATTGCAAATGCAAACAATTTGTTCGCAAATGCAGACCAGCCTCTTTCGCAATTGTGCCAGAGTACTCGAAATTGCGAGAAACCAATCCCCCCAGCCCATGCTCGCAAATGCGATGATTTCTTCGCAAATGCGAGGCTCACATTTGCGAGCCAGACCTCGCAATTGCGAAGTCTGTAGCAGACACCCGAAGTACAAAGGCTTCAGCTATGATTCTAAGTCCAAAATCCTTCCGTAGCTTATCTGAAACCCACCCGAGCCCTCGGGGATCCAAACCAAACATGCACACAAGTCAAAAAACCTCATAAGAACTCACTTGCGCGATAAAATCGCCAAAATAATACCTAGAACTACGAATCAGACACCAAATTAAATGAAATTTTCAATGAAACTTTAGAAATTTTTATTTTAACAACCGGACGCTCAAATCATGTCAAACCAACTCCGTTTTACACCAAATATTGCAGATGAGTCATAAATTTAGTAATGAACATATACCAAGCTCTGGAACCAAAAATCCGAGCCCGGTAGCAATAAAGTCAAACCTTGGTTAAATCTTTAAATTCATTAAACCTTTAAACTTTAAATTTTTGACAAAATGCGATAACTCGAGTTAGGGACCACCTCTGAATTCGATTTTGGGTATACGCCCAGGTCCCAAATTATGATAAGGACCCACCAGGATCGTCAAAATACAGATCCGGGTCTGTTTGTCAAAACGTTGACCGAAGTCAACTCAAATGGATCTTTAAGGCACAATTTTACATTTTATCAATTTTAACATAAAAGCCTCTCGGAAAAAGACACAGATTGCACACGTAAATCGAGGAAGGCAAAAATGAGATGTTTGAGGTTTCGAATCACAAAATTAAGATTTAAAACTCTAGATGACCTATCGGGTCATCACACCTATCTGGTGAGGTTCATTGGATATACACTCCGATTGAGGAGGTAACTGCTAATCGAGAGCTTGAGTTTATTGTTGAGAGGGGAGTTGTACCACATATTTATACTTGCTTATTTCGTTTATTTACTCTGCCTCATGCCTGTTTACTTCCTACTGTATTTGATTTATTGGACACCTAGTAAGTATCGATTTTGACCCCTCGTCACTACTTCTCTCGGGTTAGGCTGGATACTTACTGGGTACGCGTTGATTTACGTACTCATGCTGCACTTGCTGCACTTATTGTGCAGGTTTATATATGTTTTCGGTGGTCCTCTGGGTGCAGAGGCGCGGCTATTGCGGGGACTATACGGTGAGCTGCATTCCATGTTACGATCGGCAGCATACAGAGTCTCTATTAGAGTTATTTATATTCTCCTGTCTAACTTGTAATTCCAGACGGATGCTGTATTTTTTTTATTGTACTCCTTAGTAGATGCTCATGCACTTGTTACATGGGGTTATGGGGGTTCCTACTGGTCGTTCATTATTGTAGTTCAAGTAAATATTATCATTTCACCCTGTAAATTCTATTTCATACTATTTAGTTAATGGAAATTATGATTTCAAAAGTTATAAAATGAGTAACTAAGTTGATTAATCACCGTTGGCTTGCCTGACGGCGGCGTTAGGCGCCATCACGACCTATAGTGGATTTTGGGTTGTGACACTACATCATTTAGAAGGCTTGCATGAATTGTTAACCGGCTTTAAAAAATTAGTTGAGTGGAATTGAAAATAAATTATTCCCCCGGTTTGGTACAAATAATCCGTTTTTACTAAAAAAATAAATTTGAAGTAGTATGACGTGAGGTGTCCGAAAAAAAAAGAGAAAAAAATCTGCCGAGTCCGGCCCCCAATTTGAAGGTAACCTTTATCGGGTCCGGCCCCCAATTTTTAAAAATTCAGAAAAAACAAATTCCTTTAAATTCTTTGATACATCAAATCTTGAATTTTTTTTTTTTTAAAAATTGAATTCCAAAATATTTTCGTTCTTCTTCAAAAGTTTTTCTTTCAAAAATTAAAAAGAAAATTTAAAATCCAAATTTTTTTTTCGGAAATTTAAAGGCAAAAATTCAAAATCCAAAATTTTTTCTTTCTTCTTTAGAAGTCTTTCTTTCGAAAATTTTCAAAAAAAGAAAAAGAAAAATCGAAATAAAAAAAATTCTTTCTTCTTTAGAAGTCTTTCTTTCAACAATTCCAAATTTAAAAAAAACAAAAACAAAAAAGAAATCCGTAAAAAACAATTTTGAAATCCAAAAAATAAATAATTCTTTCTTCTTTAGAAGTCTTTCTTTCAACAATTCCCAAAAAATAAAATCCAAAAAATATTTTTCTTGTTAGGAGTTATCGTGGTATGAATTGTATAAGAGTAAGAGTTATTTTATTTACTTTATTCCTGATCCTCCTAAACTACGTAAGATCCGATTCATGTTCCTACATGATACGTAGGCAACCACATCAGGTTCGATCGAATGATTTTGAAAAAAAAAGTGAAAAAGTTGTAAAAGAAAATAAGAAAGAGAAGAAGAGCGTTTCCATTCTAACTTGCTTGTTATTTTAAAATAAAAACTAGTTAAAAGTGGTCGATTTGTTGGTTTGCAATGATGAATTACGAAAATAATCCAGGATCACTCTATCATCTTCTCAACCAAGAGAATAAGCACCGCTATTGTTGATCCAACTAAGGTCACGAAAAAGCAAGTAGATAGTTTGGTGGTAAAACATAGAGGCAAATATTGGTTGACTCTTACCAGGTTTAAGCAATAGGACATGCTTTGTGTGAGACGATCTGTGATGATATGGAGACATGAGAATTCTTCCAAGTCTTCTTGGAAAATTGGTTGCTATGAAATTTCTCATGCCGCCAGTTCAAAAATCCGATAGCCAATATTGGGGACAGTTTGCTGAAAAAGTCAAGAACATGTCCACTGAATGCAAGGCGATCAAAATTATTGAAGGTCTTGTTTGATGTTGATGTGCAAATTCTAGCTAAGATGTCGAAGCTTTGCAATTGGAAAGTCACTTCCCTCCTTGCCGGGAGTGAGTCTTGGTAATTTGATTTGTCATAATTTCTATCATCTAGATTATTTCGAGGTTGTGATCCAGATGTTGTTCGTTTGTCCTGTCATCAAACCTCTTTATGCTTTAATCAATAAAATGCAACTTTTTTGCTTTGTGCCATTTTAATCCATGATGTTTAGTTCTTATTGCATATATAGTTCTTTTCACGCCAATTTTAGTGACATGACATACACGTGGAGTTTTCGGCTAGATTTTAGAAAGCCTCTCTAATCTTGAATTGAATCGAGGAAAAAATATTTTGAAAATAAGAAAAAGGATGAAACACTTTGATGATAAGTTGTGTCAAGTTCACAGGGAACCAAAATAGTTATATCATGGAAGATGACCCAAATCTCAAAGAAGGTGCATTCGAGGGAATTTTAAATGGATTAGTTGGTACTGAAGTGCATACTTTCACATCAAGACAAAGACCAAGAAAGGGTGGCTCCAAATTGTCAAAGAGGTTATTTATTGCGAACAAGATACTGACTACGGAGCTATACACCTCACAAAACCAAGAAGTCTGTCATGTCCATCAATGCTATACCTGAGAAGAGATAGTATGTTTGGCATTCTTGAGGTTTGGAGGCCCTTTTTCTGCTACCCAAATATTTTATACCCTTCGTCACCCCTTTTTGAGCCTGTTTTATTTTTCTTTGACCCCCTTCTTTTGAAATCAAGTATATAGTAAAAAAAAACGAATCGAAGATCCATGCCACCAGAAAATAGGAGCTAGGACAATTTGATTAAAAAAAAAGAGAAGAAAAACAAAAGAGAAAAGAAAGAAAGAAAAATGAAAAGAAAAACAACAAAGAAATCTTTCGTGTTAGTTTGAATTACGTTTGACTTGATTCCTTTAAAGGATACGTAGGCAGCTCTATACTAGGGTTCAGTTTAACCAAATCAAAAAGAAAAAAATTTCAGTATCTGAAATTGGCCCAGAAGTATTTTAAAAAAAAATATTTTTATGAAGAGTCGATTCCAAGAGTTGTAAGTATACAACCCGTCATCTTTGATCTATTTTGAGCCTTCATGTGACCCTTTCTTTATAACCCTATCCAAAAGCTTTCTAAATAAAGACTTCCCAATTAGTCTTTAAGAATGCCAAGGAAAACACGCAATAAGCAACAGTTGTCATACGATATAGAAAAATGTCAAGTTGCTCGCACAAAAAGGTGAAAAAAAGAAGAAGATAATGAATGAAAATGAGAGAGTCTTATTGGTGAAAACCCTCATGGGCACTGTAAGGCGATGGTAAGTAGAGATAAATAAATGAGAGAGGCTGGTTGGTGAAAACCTTTCGGGGCACTACTGGTTGAAGGTGAGCTGTGTTTTGATGCAAATGATTGGCACAAAGAGGCTAACTTCAAAGATGAAAGGGAACAACAAGAAGAAAGGATAGATTGGTTGGAAAGATTTGGCCGCTCAGTCCAAAATGCATGTCATGATCATTAAAGTTGGCTACCACATTGAAAAGATTTCATTCTTTCTTCCCCCCTAAAGCGGCATTTTTAGTTAAATACTATTCCTTCTCACTTTTACATCACGTCATTGTGTCCATTTGCATTATTATTTTGAGTCAGTATTTGTTAAGACACACAAGAAATGATTTCAAAATCTGTTACCAACTTTCTAACTGTACGAAGCGAGTTCAATTCTAGCACATCAAAGAGGACATACAGAGGAAGCAACACGCACAATAAGTTGTTGAAGTTAAACAAGATCTGAGGGTTCATGCAAACGGAAGTTCCAAGGAGAAAAGGTTGTTGGTCTATTTGCTTAGAAGCCAACAAAGAAAGGGCCACAAAATTGGTCACCGTTTCTCGGAAGTGCAAAATAAAGAATGTGGGGCATACACGACATTGACAAAGGCACAAATCAGATTGTGATTTTCTCTGATAAGCCGAACAAAGTGTTTCGAAGAAATCAAAAAGGTCACTAAGCAAGACTTGCTTCATGGGAAAAGCTGATAGCACCACTGACACAAACTGATATCGGGTGCAAGATAATCAAGTTTGATTTTTAAAGAAAAAAACCGCCAAAGTGAAGACTTGCTTTATAGACAAGGTTCAACAACACCTTAGACATCTGGGTACGAAATAGTCGGGGGCAACGATGGAAAGCCAAGATTTCCAGAAAGCAATACAAAGTATCCGAGCAACTCAGTATCGCGCTGAAAGAATCAGTTCTTCTTCAGCAAGGTGGCCGCAAATTCAAACTATTCAGCGCATCAGGGCCACAAACCGACCACCACTATTGAACTCACAAATCTTTCTTTGTTTGAAGCATGAAACAAAGTAGCGTAGAAATGCAGTTCTCAAAGAACTAATGTCACCAAAGGTAAGTTCTTCAAAGTCTCTGCCTTTTCTTTCTAGGCATGCCTATAATTACATCATCAACTACTTCATTTTCCAGCATAAGGTACACCAGTCCTTAGTTGAGACTCCATTTTTATATAGGGCACACCATTCCCTAGTCGCATGTTCAGTATAGGGTACACCAATCTCTAGGTGTATTTTCCAACATAATGTACACTAATCTTTAATGAGGTTCCATTTCCATACAAGGTATCCTATCCCCTGGTTACCTTCTCTCTAAATGATACAGGGCGTCAACCCTTGGTTACATTCTCTCAACGATACAGGGTACCAACCCCTGGTCATATTATATCTCAGTAATATAGGGTGCCAATCCCTGGTTACATTCCTTCTCACTGATACATGGCGCCAACCCCTGATTATATTCTCTCTTAGTGATACTGGGCGCCAACCCCTGGTTATATTCTTTCTCAGTGATACAGGGCGCCAACCCTTGGTTACATTCCCTCCAAGTCCTTCAACCTCACTCGTAGGAGATGCAGTTCCTACTTTGAGTTATTCGAATAGGAGACGCACTTCCTAATCGAAATTATCAATCCTAGGAGACGCACTTCCTAGTCCAAGCCTTTCAACCTCACTCGTAGGAGACACACTTCCTAGTTTGAGTCATTCCAATATGAGACACACTTCCTAGTCCAAGTCTTTCAACCTCATTCGTAGGAGACGCACTTTCTAGTTTGAGTCATTCCAATAGGATACGCACTTCCTAATATGAACCATCAACCCTAGGAGATGCACTTCCTAGTCTGAGTCTTTCAACCTCATTCGTAGGAGACTCACTTCCTAGTTTGAGTCATTCCAATAGGAGACGCACTTCCTAATCCAAACAACCAATCCTAGGAGACGCACTTCCTAGTCCAAGTCATTTAACCTCACTCGTAGGAGACGTACTTCCTAGTTTGAGTCATTCCAATAGGAGACACACTTTCTAATTTAAACCACCAATCCTAGGAGACGCACTTCCTAGTCCAAGTATTTCAACCTCACTCGTAGGAGACGTACTTCTTAGTCTAAGTCTTTCAACCTCACTCGTAGGAGACGCACTTCCTAGTTTGAGTCATTCCAATAGGAGACGCACTTCCTAATCTAAACCACCAATCTTAGGAGACACACTTCCTAGTACAAGTCTTTCAACCTCACTCGTAGGAGACACACTTCCTAGTTTGAGTTATTTCAATAGGAGACACACTTCCTAATCTGAACAATTAATCCTAGGAGATGCACTTCCTAGCCCGAGCCTTTCAACCCCATTCATAGGAGACTCACTTCCTAGTTTGAGTCATTCAAATAGGAGACGCACTTCCTAATCCAAACCACCAATCCTTGGAGACGCACTTCCTAGTCCAAGTTTTTTAACCTCACTCGTAGGAGACGCACTTCCTAATTTGAGTCATTCCAATAGGAGACGCATTTCCTAATCTAAACCACCAATCCTAGGAGACGCACTTCCTAGTCCAAGTATTTCAACCTCACTCGTAGGAGACGCACTTCTTAGTCCAAGTCTTTCAACCTCACTCATAGGAGACGCACTTCCTAGTTTGAGTCATTCCAATAGGAGACACACTTCCTAATCTAAACCACCAATCTTAGGAGACACACTTCCTAGTCCAAGTCTTTCAACCTCACTCGTAGGAGACACACTTCCTAGTTTGAGTTATTTTAATAGGAGACGCACTTTTTAATCTGAACAATTAATCCTAGGAGACGCACTTCATAGTTTGAGTTATTCTAATAGGAGACACACTTCCTAATCTGAACCATCAATCCTAGGAGACACACTTCCTAGTCCAAGTCTTTCAACCTCACTCATAGGAGAAGCACTTCTTAGTTTGAGTTATTTTAATAGGTGACACACTTCCTAATCTGAACCATCAATCCTAGGAGACACACTTCCTAGTTCAAGCCCTTCAACCTCATTCATAGGAGACGCACTTCCTAGTTTGAGTTATTCTAATAGGAGATGCACTTCATAATCTGAACCATTAATCCTAGGAGACGCACTTCCTAGTCCAAGTCTTTCAACCTCATTCGTAAGAGACACACTTCCTAGTTTGAGCTATTCTAATAGGAGACGCACTTCCTAATCTAAACCACCAATCCTAGGAGACGCATTTCCTAGTACAAGTCTTTTAACCTCATTCCTAGGAGACGCACTTCCTAGTTTGATTATTCCAATAGGAGACGCACTTCCTAATCGAAACCATCAATCTTAGGAGAAGCACCTCCTAGTACAAGTCCTTCAACCTCACTCGTAGGAGATGCACTTCCTAGCTTTGCGTCATCCCAGTTCATTCCAATAGGATACGCACTTCCTAACCTCAGCTAGTAACCCTAGGAGACACAATCCTTACTTCGAGTCCTTCAATCTCATAATCATTCCAATACTACCCATGGGAGATGCATCTCCTAGTCTAAGTTTTATCAGTTCTACTCTTAAGAGAAGCACATTCGATTCAGAATCTTCAGTATCATTTTTGCATCTTTCAAATAAAATGAGTTGATCTGCAGCTTTACCCAATAACTTACAAAATTTTCTCAGTGCCAAAATGAGGAAATTTCTTCTGTTCATTTTGTTCGTCTTTGATGGCTTTGCAGGCCCCGTCGTAGAGCACAGGTTGTGACGATCAAAGCTTGTAGTTTCAGCTATCATCAGAAGGAAGAAGTCTTTCGATCACATGATAGTTGGAGTTAACTTTGACAATATGTCAGCAACCCATCTTCTCAAGATTCATCTTCTCAATTTCAGATCAGGAAAGCAAGCAACTCAGATTGAGTCATAATCTTTTCTTCAAAGAGCATCAAGATCCAATCTAAGATCAACACAAGCGAGCAGGTCAAGAATCAAGATTTGACTCCAGAAGGCACATAGATAGGAATTTGTTAACTCCTAGTTTGCAGACATATCTTTTCTCTTTTCCTTTTGATGTAAGCAACACGTAACAATAACAGCAACAACAACAACATCAACCGTCTTAACTCAGTATCTAGTAGTCCTAGCTACAAAATTTTTTCAGAACTACACTGACCCGATTTCTCTAAACAAGGATATGTAGGCAACCTCGGAAGTAAGGTTCGGTCACCATTTTTCAAAATGCTTTCATTGGTGTGATATGTGAGCAAAATTTAGCCATGGCATTCACTTTTATTTGCACGAAAACTCTTCATGTTCTCGAGCAAAGATGGACAACTGTGAATATCTAATTTTTGCACTATTTTAACACCTCCGAAAGTCATTAGTGTTTTATTAGTTTAATTATTTTTCTCAATTTTTGTGTCTTTAATAGTATATTTCCTATCATAAAAATACCAACAAAAAAATAGTTCTTTCTTCATTTGTGCATTTTTGGAATTAACTAACGGTTTAGTTGGTGAATTAATCTAGTTAATCGATTATTTGAATAAGTTATTTAATTTGTAAAATTTAGTTTAATAAGTAGGATTAAGGTAATTAGGACAAAATTGAAATGAATTAAGTGGCCAAAAGTGCACTAGCCAATCCATAAAGGGGTTGCTAGGTGTAGATCACGAAACGACGTAGTTTCGCACCTAAACTATGTCGTTTTGATAAGTAAATGTGGGATCAAATCTCATCCCTCCATTCTTCTTGATCCAATGGCTTAGATCCATTTTCCATTCCAAATTTAAAGCTCCAAAAATCTGAAAATCCTCCTATTTCACTCCGTAACCGAACCCTAGCTCCCTCCTCACACTCTCTCTCTCGTCCGCCGCCACGACGGTTGGTCCAAACACCCCCAAAATTTTACCATGTAATCTAAAACACCTCCGCTTTCCATATATTCAAAACAAATCCTTCAAAACTCCCTCAAACTCCGCAAATTTTAGATCTAGGAAATCCTAGCCGCCACAATTTTTCCCAAATTCGTGAAGTTCCGGTCCCCCCTCCTCCTCCCCCCCCCCCCACAACACATACATGGATGGATAGAACTCTTTTTTCTCTATCTTTTCCTATTTGTTTGGACCCCAAATTCCATCGACTATTTTCCAGCGAAGTCACTAATGACCGCCTAATGCCGCCACTACCTCCAGTGTTACACTCTATATTTTCGTACATAAAAATGCGTCGTAAGCAAACTAATATAGGACCAAAAATGAGATAATATTTAAAAGTATATAAAGTAAGTTAATCATGTTACCTATGAGGTTACAAATATTGAAGATCATGAACAACAAGTACAAAGAGGGTTGGACAGTTCAGAAGCTAAAGCAATTGAATAAAATAATATTTCGTCGAAAGTCGACAAATTGGGAATGTTATAACATGTACCTTTGGAGTGAGACTAGGGTGATTAACATGATAAGGAGATTATGTTATGATTTATATTAGTCGTATGACATCCGTATGTTATGTTTTAATGTCAAGCTAGTTGTGGAACAAAAGTCGATGAAAGTCATCACAAGTTACACTCATAAGTTTTACTGAAACTTTGGGTCAAATGTGACTGCAATTTTCTCCTAATATACTTAGAGTTATGGGGTGTTCCACCCATGAAATTAAATATCTATGAGTCTATTTTCCAATGCATTAAACCGTTTGTCAATACGACATCAGAGTAGTGAGATATGGGCATTTTTGCGATACTGCGCAAGCTGCTAGGTGACAAGTAGGTGTGTCACCTACTTGCTTAAATGAAAGCCCAAAAATATGCCATTTCGGGTCGTCCAAAGAGGCCTTTTAAAGGCCTATTTTCTTCATATATTAGACTTAAAATAGAGCATAATAACCAGACATAAACTCTGCAAAGAATCCTCCCAAAAATTTCCCACAAACCCTAATTGATTTTCTCTCCCTTTCAAGTTCTAATTGGAGGTAAAACCTAGAGTTTGAAGAACCAAGATAGGAGCTGAGTTATCCAACAAATAAGGTGAGTTTACTGCTCTCTTTCATCCAGTTTTTCTTCTATAAATTCATGGTAAGTCGTTCTATACTTGTGAGAACTCACGGGACGGTGATCGGAAGCCGTGAGTTCGAGTTATTCACTTGTAGCGGACTGTTTTGTGGACTGTTTTGTGTTGCGGTTGGGCTGCATGTTTTACTACTGTTTTGTGGAGTTTTGGAGGAGGAAGGGGGTGTAGAAACACCATATAAATGTAGGGTGGTTGGCTGGTCGTTCGTCATAACATTTTCGGGTCGTTTGACACTATTACGGTGGTCGTTTTGTGTATAAAGAGATTGGGGTGTGTTGGGCTGTTTTGTAGTATTTGATGGTGTATATAGGGCTGGAAAATGATGTATATATGTTTTCATTGTTCTGTTCTTGTATTGTTGGTGTTATCTTGAATTTGGAGGAAGTAGGGATTATAGGGGAGATGCTGCCCGTTTTAATACAAAATAAGTTTGTCGTTCGTTGTGCGATAGTTGTACCTTTCGTAACTTAACGATAGCATTATTATCATTCTTGTAGATTAAGGTGCGAAGAGGTGAGTTCAACTTGGTGATTGGAAATATTGTGATAAGGTATGTTAAGGCTAAGCCCTTCCTTCATTTTGGCATGATCTCGTAGCTACATGTGTTAATAATGAGACATAAAGAGAAGTTCGTATTCATGAATTCATTCACATTATTCTAGTCTCATAAGTTACAATATTATTCCTTATCGGGACTTCATATTCAGTTTAGTTTTGTCTTTATTCAGTCAAGAGAGCAGAGGGTCTATATATATATATATATATATATATATATATATATATATATACAGTATTACACTATTTTCACCACCATCGAGCTATAATCGGTGGGCAGGCCCCTATTGGGCAACCTCTGATTAGATGGTAAGTTATATATACCGAGCCTACTGTGGCCGAGCGCCTACGAGCGAGCCCAGGATGGCCGAGATACAGAGCCCAGTATGGCCGAGCGCCTATGAGCGAGCCTACTACGGCCGAGCATTTACACGTACCGAGCCTTATAGGGCCGGACATTTATTTTACTTAATATATTGAGAGAGTTGAGTCAGTATCAGCAGGTAAGTATATCTCCAGACCATCTTTGACTCCCAGTTAATTTCAGTTATCATATTATCAGTTCAGTTTTAGCTTTCAGTTATTTTATTGCCTTACATACTCGGTACATTATTTCGTACTGACGTCCCTTTTCTGGGGGCGCTGCATTTCATGCGTGCAGGTTCAGACAGACAGACGGGTAGACCTCCTCAGTAGGTGTTTCCCGAGTTCAGCCTGATCGGTAAGCTCCACGTCTTTCGGAGTTGCCAGGTCTAGAGTTTTTGTGTACATCTTATGTATATCTGTATATATGTTATGGGTAGGTCGGGGCCCTGTTCCGATCATAGTACATCTATCAGTAGAGGCTTGTTGACATATCCTGTTGGTTAGTGCAGTATGTTGGGTTTGTAGGCCTGGTATGTATAATTTGGTGGTTTGTCAGCTGTAATAGCTATGACGGCCTTTTTGGCCTAGCTTTATATTGATGTTTAGTTAGCGCTAGTTTCCATCCAGTTTTATATTTTTCTTCGTAAATTGTCTTGCAAGGTGGCCCCATGGCCAAAGTATGACATTATGTGTTCAGAGTCCCTTAGTCGCAATTTGGTACGCCAGGTTAGGTGAGGCACCAGGTGCTTGTATCGCTCCTAGGTTCGGGGCGTGACAAACTTGGTATCAGAGCAGTTCTGTCCTAGGGAGTCTACAAGCCGTGTCTAGTAGGGTCTTGTTTATAGATGTGTTGTGCACCACATTATATAAGCAGGGCACTACAGGGCATTTAGGAGTTGGTTACCCTTCTTTGAAATCTAAATCGTGCTACAGAACTGAGTTATAGGAAATTTGAATTAAACTTATGTGTTGGTGTTTGCATGCACAGATGACGGTGACTAGGAAGACTATGGCTAGCCAGAGGAGAGATACAGCAGTAGGTGAGGGGACCAGCAGGGTACCCCCAGTAGATGGGGCCCAGTCTGAGGCTCAAGGTGAGACCCCTACTCAGCCATTACCGGCTCCTCCACCAACTACGGAGATTCCTAGGGAAACCGCACATCCAGTTCCCCCTCCACTTCCATCAGATCAGGACTTGAGAAGTGCGGTGCATTTGTTGACACAGTTGGTAGCTACCCAGCAACAGGCTAGGGCATCAGCTAGTGCAGGAACTTCTGAGGGGTCTGGGAGTTCAAGGGTCCGAGAGTTTATTGCTTTGAATCCCCAGAGTTCACGGGGACAGATAAGAGGGAGGACCCGTAGGATTTCATAGATCAGCTTCACAGGATCTTTCGTGTTATGCATGTCACGGAGAAAGAGGCAGTTGAGCTAGCAGCTTTTCGACTCCGGGATATAGCCATCCTTTAGTACGAGGGATGGGAGAGGTCCAGGGGACGTGATGCACCTCCAGCTATTTGGGAGAATTTTTCAGATGCCTTCCTTGACCAGTACTTACCACGGGAGATCTGACAGGCTCGAGTCGATCAGTTTCTAGCCCTCAAGCAGGGTAATATGAGTGTTCGAGAGTATAGTCTCCGTTTTGACTCATTGGCCAGATATGCACCATCCATAGTTGCTACTATGCGGGACAGGATTCACAGGTTTATAGCAGGGTTAGCCCCAGAGTTAACCGAGGCATGTGCCACCGCTGCATTGCAGGATAGTATGGATATCTCCCGGATTCAGGCATTCGCCCAGAATATAGAAAGGGGTAGGCGTCGGCAGCAGGGTACAGAGAGGGCTGAGCAAGGGCAACGTAAGAGGATGAGATTTCCCAGGTCTCAGGAGCAATCTCAGGGTAGTTATAGGACCCAGTACTTCGGACGGCCACCTAGGCCTCCGCCACCTCAGTTACAGGGTTACGGGTATGACCGCTATACTCAGTCAGGACCAGGTGAGAGCTCACGGGCATCGGGTTTGCAGCGACAGCGAGGATCTGTGCAGACATGGTCATTTCCTCCACGGTGTGACATCTGTGGTAGAGGACACTTGGGCCAATGCCGAGCAGGTTCTGATGCTTGTTATACATGTGGGCGTCCAGGGCATATGGTGCGAGATTGCCCAAATAGAGATTCGGGGGGAATGGCACAACCAGCGAGTTTAGCAACAGGATCATCTATGTCTGTGCATCCTTCAGGGCGCGAGTCTCAGTCTTCGGCTGGTAGAGGTCGGGGCAGAGGTAGAGGTTCCAGTTCAAGTGGTAATCAGAACCGTATCTATGCTTTAGCGGGTCGACAGGACCAGGAGTCTTCACCAGACATTGTGACAGGTATATTAACCATTTGCTCTCACGATGCTTATGCTTTGATAGACCAAGGATCTACTTTATCGTATATTACCCCATTTGTCGCGAGGAAGTTTGGTATAGTGCCTGAAATACTAAGTGATCCTTTTGCGGTATCTACACTGGTCGGAGAATCGATTATTGCTAGACGGGTTTACCGAGGTTGTACGGTGACAATTTGTAGTCGTCAGACCTCAGCTGACCTAGTTGAGCTAGAGATGATAGATTTTGATGCTATCATGGGCATGGACTGGTTGGCAGCTTGCTATGCCACAGTTGATTGCCGAGCAAAGGCAGCCAGATTTTATTTTCCGGGTGAGCCAGTCCTTGAATGGGTAGGTAATACACCAACACCCAGAGGTAGGTTTATTTCCTATCTGAAGGCGAGGAAAATGATCGCAAAGGGTGCATTTATCATATTATGCGAGTTAGAGATGCAGATGCTGAGATACCTACACTTCAGTCTATTCCCGTAGTCAAAGAGTATGCAGATGTGTTTCCAGATGAGCTTCCAGGTATTCCTCCAGAGCGAGAGATTGATTTTAGCATCGATTTGCTTCCAGGAGCTCAACCAATATCCGTCCCTCCATATAGAATGGCACCTGGCAAATTGAAGGAGTTGAAGGAGCAGTTAAAAGATTTGCTGGAGAAAGGTTACATCAGGCCCAGTACCTCACCTTGGGGTGCACCAGTACTATTTGTGCGGAAGAAAGACGGCTCGCTGAGGATGTGTATCGATTATAGGCAGCTGAACAAGGTAACTATTAAGAATAAGTATCCACTTCCAAGGATCGATGACTTGTTTGATCAGTTGCAGGGGGCTAGATGCTTTTCAAAGATAGATTTGAGGTCGGGGTACCACCAGGTCAGAGTTCGGGAAAAAGATATTCCGAAGACAGCCTTCAGGACCCGATATGGCCACTTCGAGTTCCTTGTCATGTCCTTCGGGTTGACTAATGCACCCGCTGTATTTATGGACTTGATGAATAGCCTATTCCGACCATTTTTAGATTTGTTCGTGATAGTATTTATTGATGATATTCTGGTTTATTCCCGTTCAGAGGATGAGCATGCGGACCACCTGCGAGCGGTACTCCAAACCCTCTGTGATCGTAAGTTATATGCTAAGTTTTCTAAATGTGAGTTCTGGTTGAAGTCTGTAGCATTCTTGGGGCATATTGTATCAGATGAAGGGATAAAGGTGGACACTCAGAAGATTGAGGCCGTGAAATCTTGGCCTAGACCTACCACTCCGACAGAGGTTCGTAGCTTTCTAGGCTTAGCAGGATACTATCGGAGGTTCGTAGAGGGTTTTTCTTCCCTTTCGGCACCATTGACGAAGTTGACATAGAAAGAAACTAAGTTTTAATGGACAGAGGCTTGCGAGCGGAGTTTCCAAGAGCTTAAGAACATGTTGACCTCAGCTCCAGTTCTAACACTTCCAGAGGGTCTAGAGGGTTATGCCGTGTATTGTGATGCATCGGGTGTCGGGTTAGGATGTGTCCTAATGCAACATGGGAAGGTAATTGCATATGCTTCAAGGCAGTTGAGGAAGCACGAGAGGAATTATCCGATCCACGACCTCGAGTTAGCTGTGGTTGTCCATGCACTTAAGATATGGCGGCATTATTTATATGGTGTTCATGTTGATGTATTTACTGATCATAAAAGCCTACAATATATCTTCAAGCAGAAAGAGTTGAATTTGCGATAGAGGCGATGGCTTGAGTTATTGAAAGATTACGATGTTAACATTCTCTACCATCCAGAGAAAGCTAATGTTGTAGCAGATGCATTAAGTCGCCGATCTATGGGTAGCTTAGCACATGTAGAGCCCGAGAAAAGACAATTAGCTAGAGAGATTTATCAATTGTCTTCGTTGGGGGTTCGGTTAGTAGATTCTGAGGATGATGGAGTTGTACTCCAAAACACTACAAAATCATCCCTCATAGCAGAAGTCAAGGAAAGGCAGTACGAGGACCCAGAGTTGGTCGAGCTGAGAGGGCGAGTTCCGCAGCAGAAGAAGCCACTGTTAGAGCTAAAGGGAGATGGGGTTCTCAGATATAGGGGTCATTTGTGTGTTCCAGATGTAGCAGGGCTAAGAGACAGGATTATGTCAGAGGCACATTATTCATGGTATTCCATCCATCCTGGGTCGACGAAGATGTATCATGACATTAAGGATGTGTACTGGTGGAACGATATGAAAAAGAACATTGCTGAGTTTGTCGCCCAATGTACTAGTTGCCAGCAAGTGAAGGTAGAGCACCAGAAGCCTGGAGGGCTAATGCAGACTATAGAGATCCCGACATGGAAATGGGAGGCGATAAACATGGACTTTATCACGGGTTTACCTCGTTCTAATCGTAAGTTCGATTCCATATGGGTGATAGTCGATAGGCTCACGAAATCAGCTCACTTCCTACCGGTCAGATCTATATATACAGCAGAAGATTATGCAAAGTTATATATTAAGGAGATAGTGCGGCTACACGGAGTACCAGTTTATATTATATCTAACCGTGGGGCTCAGTTTACAGCACATTTTTGGAGGTCATTTCAGAGAGGTCTAGGGACTCAGGTGAATCTCAGCACAACTTTTCATCCACAGACTGATGGACAAGCCGAGCGCACAATTCAGACGCTCGAGGATATGTTACGAGTATGTGTGTTGGATTTTAAAAGAAGTTGGGATGAACATCTACCTCTTATCGAGTTTGCATATAATAACAGTTACCACTCCAGTATTCAGATGGCTCCGTACGAGGCTTTGTATGGGCGTAAGTGCAGATCTCCTATAGGGTGGTTTGATGTTGGGAAATCTGGGTTATATGGGCCAGACCTGGTTCAATAGGCCATAGAGAAAGTAAAGCTTATCCGGGAGCGACTGTTGACAACTCAGAGTCGTCAGAAGTCATATTCTGACGTGCGGCGACGAGACTTAGAGTTCAGGATAAACGACTGGGTATTCTTAAAGGTATCACCTATGAAGGGCATGATGAGGTTTGGCAAGAAAGGCAAGCTTAGCCCACGGTATATTGGGCCTTATAGGATCATTCGGAGAGTGGGCCAAGTAGCTTATGAGTTAGAGTTGCCCTCAGAATTGGAGTCTGTCCATCCGGTTTTTCACGTATCTATGCTACGGAAGTGCATTGGCGATCCTACCCGAGTGGTGCCCACGGATGATGTACAGATTACAGAGGACTTGTCATACGAGGAAATTCCAGTTGCCATCCTAGACCGACAAATCCGCAATCTACGAAATAAGGAGGTAGCTTCCGTAAAGGTTTTATGGAGGAGCAAGAATGTAGAAGAGATGACGTGGGAATCGGAGGAAGAAATGAAGTCTAAATACCCCCACCTATTTCAAACTGAAGATATGGTTCGAGATGGGACGCTACAACATAGCTCTATGTAGGCTAGCAGGTCATCAGGTAAGCTTTTATTTTTCACTTTCAATATTTATGATTTACGGTCGGTGAGGCAAATTGCTGCTATTTATAAAGATTGGCCATGTGTGGCATGCATAGTATGTTTTCTGGCTACGTGCAGGTTGGTTTTAACCTAGTGTACGAAGGATACTCTGGCAAAATTTTCCAAAGTCTCTAAGAGTAAACATTCGAGGATGAATGTTCCCAAGGGGGGAGTGATGTTACACCCTATATTTTCGTACATAAAAATGCATCGTAAGCAAACTAATGTAGGACCAAAAATGAGATAATATTTAAAAGTATATAAAGTAAGTTAATCATGTTACCTATGAGGTTACAAATATTGAAGATCATGAACAACAAGTACAAAGAGGGTTGGACAGTTTAGAAGCTAAAGCAATTGAATAAAACAATGTTTCGTCGAAAGTCGACAAGTTAGGAATGTTATAACATGTACCTTTGGGGTGAGACTAGGGTGATTAACATGATAAGGAGATTATGTTATGATTTATATTAGTCGTATGACATCCGTGTGTTATGTTTTAATGTCAAGCGAGTTGTGGAACAAAAGTCGATGAAAGTCATCACAAGTTACACTCATAAGTTTTACTGAAACTTTGGGTCAAATGTAACTGCAATTTTCTCCTAATATACTTAGAGTTATGGGGTATTCCACCCATGAAATTAAAGATCTATGAGTCTATTTTCCAATGCATTAAATCGTTTGTCAATACGACATCGGAGTAGTGAGATATGGGCATTTTTGCGATACTGCGCAAGCTGCTAGGTGACAAGTAGGTGTGTCACCTACTTGCTTAAATGAAAGCCCAAAAATGGGCCATTTCGGGTCGTCCAAAGAGGCCTTTTAAAGGCCTATTTTCTTCATATATTAGACTTAAAATAGAGCATAATAACCAGACATAAGCTCTGCAAAGAATCCTCCCAAAAATTTCCCACAAACCCTAATTGATTTTCTCTCCCTTTCAAGTTCTAATTGGAGGTAAAACCTAGAGTTTGAAGAACCAAGATAGGAGCTGAGTTATCCAACAAATAAGGTGAGTTTACTGCTCTCTTTCATCCAGTTTTTCTTCTATAAATTCATGGTAAGTCGTTCTATACTTGTGAGAACTCACGGGACGGTGATCGGAAGCCGTGAGTTCGAGTTATTCACTTGTAGCGGACTGTTTTGTGGACTGTTTTGTGTTGCTGTTGGGCTGCGTGTTTTACTACTGTTTTGTGGAGTTTTGGAGGAGGAAGGGGGTGTAGAAACACCATATAAATGTAGGGTGGTTGGCTGGTCGTTCGTCATAACATTTCCGGGTCGTTTGACACTACTACGGTGGTCGTTTTATGTATGAAGAGATTGGGGTGTGTTGGGCTGTTTTGTAGTATTTGATGGTGTATATAGGGCTGGAAAATGATGTATATATGTTTTCATTGTTCTGTTCTTGTATTGTTGGTGTTATCTTGAATTTGGAGGAAGTAAGGATTATAGGGGAGATGCTGCCCGTTTTAATACAAAATAAGTTTGTCGTTCGTTGTGCGATAGTTGTACCTTTCGTAACTTAACGATAGTATTATTATCATTCTTGTAGATTAAGGTGCAAAGAGGTGAGTTCAACTTGGTGATTGGAAAGATTGTGATAAGGTATGTTAAGGCTAAGCCCTTCCTTCATTTTGGCATGATCTCGTAGCTACATGTGTTAATAATGAGACATAAAGAGAAGTTCGTATTCATGAATTCATTCACAATATTCTAGTCTCATAAGTTACAATATTATTCCTTATCGGGACTTCATATTCAGTTTAGTTTTGTCTTTATTCAGTCAAGAGAGCAGAGGGTCTATATATATATATACAATATTACACTATTTTCACCACCATCGAGCTATAATCGGTGGGCAGGCCCCTATTGGGCAACCTCTGATCAGATGGTAAGTTATATATACCGAGCCTACTGTGGCCGAGCGCCTATGAGCGAGCCCAGGATGGCCGAGATACAGAGCCCAGTATGGCCGAGCGCCTATGAGCGAGCCTACTACGGCCGAGCATTTACACGTACCGAGCCTTATAGGGCTGGACATTTATTTTACTTAATATATTGAGAGAGTTGAGTCAGTATCAGCAGGTAAGTATATCTCCAGACCATCTTTGACTCCCAGTTAATTTCAGTTATCATATTATTAGTTCAGTTTCAGCTTTCAGTTATTTTATTGCCTTACATACCTTTTCTGGGGGCGCTGCATTTCATGCATGCAGGTTCAGATAGACAGACGGGTAGACCTCCTCAGTAGGTGTTTCCCGAGTTCAGCCTGATCGGTAAGCTCCACGTCTTTCGGAGTTGCCAGGTCTAGAGTTTTTGTGTACATCTTATGTATATCTGTATATATGTTATGGGTAGGTCGGGGCCCTGTTCCGATCATAGTACATCTATCAGTAGAGGCTTGTAGACATATCCTGTTGGTTAGTGCAGTATGTTGGGTTTGTAGGCCTGGTATGTATAATTTGGTGGTTTGTCAGCTGTAAAAGCTGTGACGGCCTTTTTGGCCTAGCTTTATATTGATGTTTAGTTAGCGCTAGTTTCCATTCAGTTTTATATTTTTCTTCGCAAATTGTCTTGTAAGGTGGCCCCATGGCTAAAGTATGACATTATATGTTCAGAGTCCCGTAGTCGCAATTTGGTACGCCAGGTTAGGTGAGGCACCGGGTGCTTGTCTCGCTCCTAGGTTCGAGGCGTGACATCCAGCTTCCTTCCCGTTGCCTACAATCGACTCAGACATGATTTTATTGTCGATTATACCAAAATCGAAATCCAGCTCACCGGATTTAGGATTTTTGGTATCAATCAACAATAAAACTATGTCCCGAGTCGAATCACCACCACCACTGCCATTGTTTCACCGCTGCCTGGCTGGTCAAGTTTTTGGTAAATCTTCAATCCGTTCCCTTTAACATTTCTGATTTTTTAGCTTGTGCTTCGGATTTAGTTTTAGGGATTAATCTTTGCTCCTAATTTTATTAGTAGTATTTATAGGTTAATTAAACTATGGTAATATTAGTTTTGAATCACTTGCTAGTTCATAGCATAAGAGCTCGTTGTTGATCGTTGTCTGATAATTTAGCAATTCTCATCTAAATTCTGTTTTGCGTAATATTTCATAGTTTCAGTTGTTCACTGTTAGTTTGTAGAAATCACATTGCTTTAATCTAGTTTGTTTGAATGCTCAATTTAGTTATAAACAAAGTCTTGTGGTTGCTTTGTCTATTTCATGATTGGATTAGATTTGAGTATTGAATTTGTGTTAATAAAAGTTGAAATTTAAAAAAAGGAATAGTACAAGTTTGGTTGCTTTTACTGTTCATGTGCTTTTGGGAGTACAAAACTCCAAAATGTCTGTCATTGTTTGGTAAAAAATACTATCTTTTGGACAGATTTTGAACCAAAAGTTTGTCTTTTGAATAGTTAGAGTAAATTTTTGTTGACAACTATGTCCTTTGGACAGATTTTCAATCATGAATTCTTGCTTCTTCTCCTATAAAAGACTACACACACTCTAATACATTCAGCCATCATCTTTGACACTCACAAAAGAGCACATATCTTTGAGAAAAATCAGCAGTTGCATACATATAGTGAGCTGAAATTTCAGAGCTTTGTGAGTCTTATTTTGGTACAAAATCTTTGTGCAAAACAGAAAGATCTCTTAAATAATTTCTGGGGCTACTAGTTATTAGTTCAAGTGCTTTCATGCTGGGTTTTCTGGAACATTCTTAGGGTCTGTTACTGCTATTTTTTGCTGTCCGTTTGGTGTTGCTGTTGGTGCTATGAAGTTGTTCTACTCGCAATAATTCAGAACTCTCCTTTTGCTGCCTTCTGAAAAGTTTGTTTCAGCACTAAGGTAACATTCTAAGCCATTTCATATGTATGCCTACTTCAATAAATAATAACAATGATAGTTTTTGGCTTTGTGTTACTCATCTTGATTATTTTTGGTTTATTTCCATTCTATTTAAGCTTGTCTAAAAGTCTAGTTGTATGTGTTAACATTTAAATATTAGTGTAGTTGTAAGCTTTTATTTCTTGTTAAAGCTTGAATTCCAAGGAATTGTATGTTTATAATTTAATTCCATTATCATATGAGTCGATGGTCTTTTCAAATTGCTATTTTTATGAGCTTAGTCGAAATGAAGTTTAGTGTTATTTGCTATTCTGTTCTCAAATAAAGTCTAATGGATTGGATATTAGTTCATAATTTCCTCAAGCTAGAATTAATTATTTAAATATGCTTATTTCAGATTCACGTGTGTAGTTTGATGATGGGTTTGAGATTAATTGGAAAAAAAAAGTAAGTGGGCAAATGAATAAAACAAAAACAAAGATCTTAGTAATTTGGGCAATTCTGCTAAGCCCATTTTATTGCAAACCAAACAAATCAGCCCATAAGTCAATAAAGTGGCCCATTGCCATGAAAAGCCAATAAGCAAGAGATGACCCAAGTCTTTAAATATTGTTCTCTCAAACCAACTCCAATAAAATCAGTTTCTTCTAAAAAAAATAGTAATAGTTCAATAACTTAATCACTTAATTAATTTTTGCGCTAAGCCATCATTAGGCGAGTTATGGTAATTTTTATTCCGATCACGGACTCACTTGTGTAGGGTGATTTCTTGGCTTTCAATAAATTAATTCAACAATCTCATACCATACTCATTAGTGTTAGTTAATTTTTAATTTAATTAATCCTTTGCTAAACTCGCGGATTCGCTTGCGTAGCGTGATAGTTAACTTTTAATAATTTTCAAAATTATTTTTTTCAAATGTATTAAATTCTCAAAAGTACTACAAATAATTAATTGTCATGATTTCGTATTCGCTTGCGAGACGCAATTACGATAAGTTAATTAATTTTATTTTCGATCATGTATTTGCTTGCGTAGCGTGTTATGACAACTTAATATTATCCAAATTATTTTTTTTATAATTGATATTTTCGAGCGTGGTGGAATTCTCATTTGTGATGTGGTGTCGTCGTCCTTGTTTGAACCATATAAGGTTCGCCGAAGTTATGGTCTTCTTCAATTTGCCTTCGGGGCACGGTGTTGTAAAGTGGTGCCTGAGAAGCGGTCGTCAGAGATGGCGGTGTGTAGCAGTTTCAGAAATCGAATTGGTGTTTCTAATGTTGATGGCTCGGGAAAGATGATATTCTTGGACGTTTAGAGTTGGTAGCAATTTATTAGTTCATATGCTACAGGTATGGATTTCTATTTAAGGCAGCAATTGGGGAGCGAAGAATGAGGAAGGACATGTGGGAGATGTCTCACGGTGGTTGAATTGCTAGCTAGTCAAGTATGAAAAGCAGCCGACAAGTTTCTTAAAGGACACGGTTTAACCAAAGTGGGAGTGGCAGAGTAGCATATGGATTCTATGGTAGGATAGCCACGTGTCTTGAGAAACGTGTAGAGCGATTTGGGAATCATAGTAGACAGTAACTAGGTCCACGGATTCTATTTGGGATGTTGGCTACTGTGCTGAGGAAGGTTGAACATGATGGAAATGAGTTTGCTTGGAATGAAGAGGGGTGTAAAAACTTGATTTTCGATTTGGATGCAACGTGACTTCGAGTTTGGAAATGTATTGTCGGACTTTCAATTGATGTCAATGGGGGATGAATAGACTTTTACAGTTGGTGGGCGAGCATAGGCTTAGGAGGGTTTACTGATTTCACGGTGGTGGTACCTAGTGCAGCTTCGTTGGAAGATGTCGGTATGAAATTTTCACAGGTGGTTTATCTCCTATGAGCAGGTTAGCGGTTGCGTGATTTTGAGGAACTTTCTACGAAGAATTCTACTTACTACCCGACAGAAGGTCGAATATGCGATTGTGGATGATAATTCGGAATGTTCATAAAAAGTTTAACAAGAAACTACAAGAAATTTGGCGGGTTGACGGTGCGAGATCAAGGTAATTGAGAAGGAGGAATCTTTGTGGGTTCTACATTATGTGATGGTAACTTAAGGCTAAGTGGGAGAGCCCACCACCTACGATTGGATCGCGTGGTTGTCTGCTTATGCGGTTTCTGGTTATTGGTGCATCCATTATCACTAAGAAAAGAAAACATCAGGGGTAATTCGAGCAAAGAACTTGATGAATGTGTGTTATATTTTCTCTTATCGATTCATGTGCTGGTTTTGGGAAGACTCAGAGTTTATACTTCTTGTGAATTTGATGTACAAGGAAAAGAATTTAGCCGGTTGCTTCTTTAGGAGTGTTCATATGCTAACAGAGCATTAGAGTTTTGTTATATTCTGGACCGGGTCAGAGTGTGTGACTCTCAATAACGGTCCTAGTGGTTTCGAGAATTTAAGTGCAATGCCTAAGGATTTTGGGTCTGTTGTGTGGTTAAGGATCGAGTTTTTGCAGTGGGTATTGAGACAATGTGATCTCGTGATTTGGGTCACTCGAGATGAGTGTTGATCGAGTTTCATTATATTTTTGAATAGAGCTATTATTATTTCTAAGGCCAGTCAAGAGTAAATTGGAGGAAAATGGGTCTATTGGTAATGGTTTAAATCAGCATGATTGTGACAATGATCAGTTCCTTCGGCGCATTAAGTTATACAGGTGGTTGGTGGTTGTACATGTGGGCTTGACAGCTACCATAATTTGATTGATTTGGGAGGTATTTGATTCTAATGGCCTTGTTATGTGTAAATGGATCCCGAAAGAGTTATGACAGTTTGGACCACGACTCGAGGTTTGTATTTTCTGCGGTTTTGGAAATTCAGTTGCGTGTTGCAATGGTTCTTCTGAAATGAGCTGAGTAAAAGGGATTCTAGCCAAAGAAGTATTTATTCTACTAGTAGTTCAGGGGTTATGATGAATTCTTGTACTCTCGCGTAGCGGCGCGATAGGTGCAGTGAGCGGCATGGGAATTGGAAGTTGAGGATCAAGGTTGCGGTTCGGTGTTGACAAGAATGTCACGAGCTCGGATGAGCAGGGAAGAATTCAGATGTTCAGAGTAAGCTGGCATTTTCTTTAGTGGCACCTGAGAACAATGTCTTGTGTAAGTGAGCTTTCCTTAAATTACTACAACGTTCCTGAAATTCTAGCAATACCAATCTATTTTGAGACATAACAAAATTGAACACAAATTAGGAAGATATTCATGGTTTCAGCTCATTTGAGCATTTTATCAAACAACTAGTAGGCATGAATCTATACATCTCTTAACCATATAATTAGTTCATCCAAATACTACCATTTACTAACAATTTATCCCACCATCATTCTTAAATAATTCTTAACTTCCAACATCACATACATGACCATCCATCCACACCCAACCAACAAAATTCCATCAAATAATCACCTTTCAATCTCTACAATGGTTATGTATTTAAATTAGGAACTTATGGCTTCCAATCACCATACCATAAGTTTTAACACATATTTCATACATAAATAATCACCATATATTAGTTAGAGATGGTAGACATACCTCTTATAGTGAAACTCTTGAGAATCCCAACTTGTAGTGTTCTTGACTAATTTGGGGATTTAAATTGAAATACATGGATCTTAAAGATTAATCCTTATTAATACAAGTATTTAGGAGTAGTAATCAACTAAAAATTACTCCAAAAATATTACCTTGGTTCATGGGAAGGAGGTGTTGGACGGATTCCCCTTGATTTGCAAGCCCTAGCTCAAAGAAATGAGTTATCTCTCTCTCTATCCGGCCTTGGGGGTATTTAATGGGTTCTTACGTGCACGGCCGCGCATCTGGCCGCGCACCCGAGGCAGAAACTCTCAAATATGCGCGGCCGTGCATCTGGGCGCGCATATGACACAGGTCTAGTAAAATGGCCATAACTTTCTGCATACATATTCAAATGACAAATAGTTTCATGCATTGGAAAATAGATTTAAAATGATTTAATTTGATAGGTTATACACCATATAAATCTTCATAGTTTGAGAGTTATTCTCATTTGAATTTCGGTTTTGTGCGAACTCACTTGAAACTTTATTCCATCATATAATTTTCAACTTGACTTAGCCTTAGGGCTCTTATTAGACCATAAACCATTCTTAATGTACCTCATACATATATTATCATGATCAATTGATATCATTCAAATTATCAGTCTTGTTCATACCCGAATTAATATAATTAGCACCCGCCAATCTTCTTAATGGTCTTAAAACACTTCAAAGTTTTTCGGGGTGTTACAGTTGCACGCCGCAACGGTATCATGTGTGGATCGAGTTGCACGCTGCAATAGTGAGATGATGAGTACGGTTCCCTATATCTATTCTTGTGTATTTTGTTTCCTATTCTCTGAGAAGGGTTCATAGCATTTGTTCAACCATTTTATTTGTTATGCGGGCTGGGTAGTTCTTTTCCAGAGTTTGTTTTTCCTTATATATCATATTCAAGTTGTGGCTTGTCGGCACATTGATGTCTTCATATGAGATCTTGGTTAGTGTTTGAGGTGGCTAATTGCCTGAGCATCTTGTACTAGGTGAGACGAGGTTATTGGACCTGGGATCAATGTGATCAAAGTATGTAGGGTGTATTAAAGAGAAAATATCGTTATTCAGTTCAGAATGAGGTAATGGTTCTTGTCAGGAGGAGAGACTCCATGATTTGATGATTCGACAGATGGTTATTAGTTTCTACACATCTCTTCCGTCATGGCTATATTGCGAGAGTTGGATCAGGCTTATATGTGTTATGAGGTGTATTGCAGGCATCGAGTTCATGGAATTACATCTATTGTGGTTGGAGGATGTTATTGTGATCAAGCGACTTATGTGCTGCATGATGTGATTTCAACGGAGGAGCATGGTCATGCTGGGTACAATGTCTGGTGATTGATGCGGTGTTCGTATGTTAGAATAAGTCTAGTGAAAAATTTTGTATGTTGGAATTTGGTTCTAAAGCTTGTTAGCAAAGGTTATAGGAAGGATCTTTAGTATGGCTCGAGCTAATGTGCCCAACTAGGTTGTGGTGGCATGGATAGGTGCACGAGGTGTTAAACAGTGATTTTGGACAACTCCGGAGCAGTTCTTGGCACGTTCGAGAACGAACGTATGTTTAAGTGGGGGAGAATGTAATGACCCGACTGGTCGTTTTGAGATCTAGCGCGTCGTTTGGAAGTTTGAGGCCTTGAGTAGCTTCACTTCATGTTTTATGACTTGTACGCGTGGTCAGAATTGAATTTCGGGAAGTTCGGAGTTTATTCGGAAGGAAAATTCTAATTTCAGAAGCTTTAAGACTAAGGTTTGACTTTTGAGTAAACGACCTCGGAATCCGGATTTGAAAGTTCCAATAGGTTTGTATGATGATTTTGGACCTGGGCGTGTGTTCGAGTTGAGTATCGGGGTGGTCTGGGAGTATTTCGGCGCCTATTATGGGAAGTTGGCATTTTGGAAGTTCTAGAATTTTATAAGTTTGGTTTGAAGTGGATTTTAATGTTATCAATGTCTGTTTGGAGTTCCGAGCCTTGGGATAGGTTCGTATCGTGATTTGTGGCTTGCACGTAAAGTTTGGCGCCATTCCGGGATGTTTAAGTGTAATTCAGACACGTTCGGCAAAGTTTTAAGGTCTAAAAGTTTAAAGAAAAGTTTTGGTCATCGATCCGTAAATTTGATGTTGTTTGTTGTGATTGGGGCTTCGACTAGGTCCATGTCATATTTTGGGATGCGTTGGTATGTTTCGATGGGTCCCGGGGGCCTTGGGTTTGATTCAGATTGAAATCGGAGTGAGCATTTGCCCTTATGCATTTTCTGGTGGCAGCACATCTGGTGTAACCGTACCTGCGAGGTTTTGGCCGCAGGTGTGGAGCCACAGAAGCAACCAAGAGGGTCGCAGAAGCAGTTCTAGGCGAGCTACGCAGTGGCTGCAAGTGCGATACTATTTCCACATCTGCGATGGCGCATATGCGGCTTCCTGGAGCGCATAAGCGGAGTGGAGCGCAGAAGCGAGGGAGATTGTCGCACCTGTGATGTCACAGGAGCAGGACCTTGTCCACAGGTGCAAAGGGGCGGCCTCTAGTGTTTTTTAGAGAAGCGGATTTGTTGCTGCAGAAGTGGCCATTGTTTTCGTAGATGCGAAGAACGCTTGGGCAGAATGTATATGTTAGCCAAATCGGGTTTTGGCTCATTTCACCTCTTTTCTCTCATTGGAGCCGGCCTTAGGGGCGATTTTGGATTGCCATTTTTGTCATCCTTCATGAGGTAAGTGATTCCTACTGTTGTGAGTCAAATGCATGATTTACATGTGGATTTAAACATGAAAAATGTAGTAATTGTGGGATTTTTTGAAGAAACCTAGAAATTGGTAATTTTGGATTTTGACCGCGATTTTGGAAATGAAATTAGGAATAAATTATATATTTGAGTTCGTGGTGTTATGAGTAATGATTATCTTCAAAAATTTTCAGAATCCGGGCACGTAGGCCTGAGGGTTAACTTTATTGACTTTTTATAAGGCCCCGTAAAAATATTTCCTAAAAACCGGGGTTCCGTGACTATTTGGCAGAAATAGGCATTTCTGCGGCCCATTATGCGGCCGCATAATCACTCCGCGGGCCGCAGAATGGCCGCAGAGTGAAGCAACTACTTGGGCTATTTTTGATGTCAATTTTGCGGCCAGTTATGCGACCGCACAATCATTTTGCGGGCCGCACTTTTGTCGCATAATCAGCCTTAGAATTTTTGCGGAGGGAGGTTCTGCGGCGCATTTTCGAACAGGTCTGTAGGCCGCATAACTACCGCAGACCAAGGCAGAGTTTTTCTAGTTTTTGGCACTAGATTATGCTGCCGATATGCGGACCGCATATCCATTCTGCGGTCTCATATGCGACCGCATACCCTGTTCCAGAGCTTCACTTTTGGATTTTTATAACCCGACCCTACTTTGTTAAAACATATGCCATAATCCATTTTGAGCAAATTTCTTATACTCTTAGAGTGAGAAAGAGTGCTTAGAGTGGGGGAGTAACCTTCAACCTATTATCCATCAATTCCTGCTCAATCATTGAAGATTAACAAGGAAAGTCTTCATCTTGAAGGTAAGAGTCTATGCCCTAGCTCTTAATTTCGAAAAATCTACTAAAAAGGGAGTAATTAGCACGATAATTTTTGGGTGTGTGAGTTGTTATCTTGCATGCATGTGTTATCAAATAATGTAGGAAGGTTGTGAGATAAACATGGTAGAGAATGAGTTGAGGGATGATGGAATCTTTCGAAAAAGGGCCTTAATAACCTTAATGCACACATAGTGCTTGATAATATGCTCAAATGAGCTAGAATCATGATCATCTTCCTAATTTTGGTTCAACTTGTTATATTTCTAAGATAGATTGAAGTTGCTAAGAATTCCAGAATGTTTTAAAAGTTTAAGGAAGCTCAATTGAGGTATGTTGGCTAAATCCCATTCTTCTTAGAATCGAATACCACGGTTTTCATGGGATTGGTGTAAGTCCCAAATTGATAATAATAGAATTGGCTATTCCGAATGTGCTTGTGTTGAAGGATATATGCTCAATATGTATTGTAGATGTTTCATCATATCACTTTACCATTGAGGATGTGTTCAAAATATGGAATATGTGTTAAAAATGATAAGACTTCAAGTCAAGATTGAAATAAAGGTTGTTATGCCAATTGCATGTAAAGCCTCTTTGTGCCTAAGATTCCCAAATTGCTCATATGTAAATTTAATGTCTTGAATGGGAAGCCTTATTGTTGTTGATAATGATAATGATGTTTGAATGTGGAAAGGGGAACTGGAATTATGAAATACGGCCAAGTGCCAAGAATGGCTTTATAATTGTGGCCACTAGTGCCAATGAATTGAAAGGATGTGAAAGAAGTATGATGTGAGATGATTGACTAAAAAAGGTAATGTCTCGGGTGAGACGGCCTAGCCGATCAGGCCGTGATCGGACGCCATGCCTCACACATGGTGGTGACTGTGCTGGAAATTATAATAAAATTGTGGTTATGGTTGATGTCTCAAATGAGATGACCTAGCCGATCGGGTCGTGATCAGACTCCGTGTAAGAATACGGTGGTATTGTGAAATATGGTATATCGACACTAAAGATCACCCAACCTAATAACATGGAAATTGACTTGAAATCTTATGTGATCCTTAACTTGATGTGTTAGTATTATTTGAAGCTCTTATTGAATTCTTGACTGTTCCCCCTTTTATTATTATTCATTCTATTGAGATGGTGTTTAGTTTTACATACTAGTATTATTCGACGGGACTAATGTCCCTTTTGCCGGGGGCGCTATATCTTTAAATGGATGCAGGTGGTTCCATAACAGGCAGTGTTGATCAGCGATAGTGGTACATCCTCTTCCCAGCTGACTTGGTGAGTTCCACTTCATCCCGGGGTCATGTATTGTATCTTTTGTTCATAATATTATCAAGTTTTGAGGTATAGCCGGGGCCTTATTGTCGGCACTATCATAACACTCTTTTGTATCTTTTAGAGGCTCCGTAGATACTACGTGGGTTGTACCGGGGTGTCGGAAAAGTCAAACAAGTTATATTGTGTTTTGATCACTTGTTCCACTCAACTATAAGAATATGTGTATTTTGATATATTAAAGATAAAGAAACTAATAGAAAGGTTTTGGTATTGTATTCATGATCTCCCTATTGTCTAATTAATGAATATATGTCACCTCTTTTTCCATGAGTTAGTTTGGGGTAGAAAGTATCTAGCAGGCTTGCTCGGCCGAGTTCACTCGGTTGAGCGCCGGTCGCGCTCCCCGAGTTTGGGGCGTGACACTTTTCGAATGGAGTTGGGATTTGTTGTATTTTGATTAATTATGGGTAACAAAGTATATATTTATGGAGTCCCAAATCACAAATCATATGCTCACGGCACCTCGTGCCCACATTATCAATCACGACTGCACGGACAACTCACGTGCCAATATCTCAATCTACCCGGCATGGTCACATGCTCAATATCACAATCCGCCCGGCGTGGTCACGGGCTCAATTCCATAATCCTCCCGACATGGTCACAGGTTAAACATCACAATGGAAGTAGATAATACAAGAATACATGTGCATGATCAATGAATGTCAAGTTTCATACTTCTAAACTGGTATAAGTGGCATGCGACTGTGTATGCTTGTGCAAGTGTACTAATACAATCCAAGTCAACAAGTAATATCAAGGACATCGAGTAGATCATTGAAAGTAACACAACAAGCCACGTAAGGTTCATGACATACACGAGGAAAATCACGCCATCACATGAATAACATCAAGGTAGATAAAAGAGTGTTATTACTATTCTCTATCGGAAGGTATGAGGATGCGATCTGGTGTGATATGATTCCCATGAATAATTATCATATCTTATTGGGAAATCCATGGTATGTCTATAGAAGAGCTTCATATAAAATAAAAAAAAATAGAGACTCTCTTGAGGTTAATGGAAAGAAACTCATTCTTGGACCTTTGACTCCCTTACAAATCTATGAAGATGAAAGACTGTTAAAGAAAATATAGAAAAATATGAGAGAAAAAAGAATGAGAGGAGTAAGGGAGTGCATGTCGACACCCCAAGAGAGAAAAAATGAGAGGTTGTGTTGAGTGAAGAGAATGGGATGTCAGGTAAGAAAAAAAGTGAGCTTAAAATAAAAGAAAAGAGAGAAGGCAATGAGATAAAAAAAGTCTGTGAGGTAGAAAGAGAAAAACAAGAGGGTTGGAGTGAAGAAAAAGAGAAAAACTTTAGTGACAGAAAAGAAGCTAAGGTTGAGGAAAAAGTTTGTCTTGTGATAAAAGCCAAAGAGAGTGTAAGCAAGAAAAAAATTTCTTTACTTCCTAACCCATTAACTCTTTCTTGTATTAGTTCTTGTGATTTTGTGCAGCCAAGTATGGAAAGACCTTCTGAAAGGGGAGGTAAGGCGCAAGAGATGATGGCAAAGGATCCAATTGGATTCCAACATGAATTCAGCAAAATCTATTCTTGTTGGATGGTGGAAGATAAAAGCTTAGTTAATTTCTTTGTTATTGAACCTTTTGACTATTTTGATCCTTATTTACAAGTTTATAACATGGAGTTCCCTAAAGGCATAGTTAAGTTAGAGCCATTGCATAAAAGAATAAAAGGTGATGTTATTCTATTAGTAAATAAGTCAAAGTATGGTATGCATAATTAGTTTATTCACATTCTTGGCCTTTCTAGAACACCTAAGGTATTTTTGGAGGTAATGAACTATACTCTTATTTCTTATGTTGGCGACTTTATAATTTTTGTGGATGATGATATATTGATGCATATCAAGTCATTAACTGCAATATCTAAGTTCAAGTGCAAGAGTAATTTATTTCCTTTTGAAATTGAGTATGACATAGATGATTATGCATTCTAACTTGGTGGAAAGAGGCATGAAATTTATGAGAAGAGGCTTACTAATGAGTTAAATGTTCTTTCTTCTCTTATTCAAGTGCCTAATAAGTTTTCATGTGATAAATTGCTAGAATGTGAGTTTTGCTATTTGATGGGAAGTCATTCCTTTAGCCATGTTGATTGTGAGTCTGTAAAAGTGTTTGCTACTAGTAAAGAGGATATGCATGATTATTGCGATGCTAGTGATCAAATACTCTTTCATGAACCTATCTATGACTCTTCTGTGATAGTTTGAGAAATTATGTAGAATCCATTGATGTTGCGAATATTATTGGGGAAAGTTATAATCATGAGCTTGAATGTATTGAAATTTTTATTTTGGAATTTATGGGTTCTTCTGATCTTTCTGAGAATTTATGTGCTTCTTTGAATAACTTACATGTAGAAGAATCCATGGGATTTATAATTGATACTTGGCTATATCATAAAAGTTTCTTATTTGATACATGTGGCAGAGATACTTGTGTTAAATGGATACATGGCCAATATTTTGTAATTTCTTTTGCATGCACATGTTTGGACTACCTTATTGACAAGATCGCATTGCAAATTTCATTACATAGTGCATCTAAGAGAGGTTTTTATTGGACAAATCTAAGTAGGCATAAATTTTATTGGGATAAGGATGTCCATATGCTTTATAAAGGAGTATTTACACCTATTAGGCTTAATTGGGTTAAGTGGACATATGGTCACTATCTTGTTTTATTCCTACCATTGTTTCAAATTAGTGGATGCCATTTACTAGTGCGTGACTTCTTTTTCTTGCAAGATCGAAATTCGAGGACGAATTTTCTTCAAGAAGAAGGGAATGATAGCATCCTAGGAAGCTAAAATAATTTACGACAAGGATGAAGCTTTGGAATCTCAAAGAGGGACTTTAACAAGATGTCAAGCTAAAGAGTTACAAAACAAGGTCATTAGACTTCAAGTGCAAATAAAAAAGTTGTTAATTGGGAGGAAGAGCTCAAGAATAAAGGATATGAATTGGCTAGGTATTACCATTGTTTTATGGCCCAAATTAATGTCCAAGAAGAGGAGAATTGGATCTCAAGAGACATCCTTTGAAGAAGGTCTTAGTCAGTCCACTTTTGGACCAATTTGGCACCTAAAATGTGTCCAAACTTGCAGCCCATGAAGTCCTACATAAAGATACATTTTTTAACATAAAAAGGACTTAATTGATGTCCAAGAAGGGTACATAGGCGCGCTAGATGTTGAGTGCAAGTTGGTTCCAAGTTTCTTGCAAATTTTCTTCAAGATTTTCAAGATTCTATCCAAGATTTGTAACGACCCGAACGGTCGTATTGAGCCCTAGTGCATCGTTCAGCGGTTTGAGGCCTTGAGTAGCTTCACTTCAGATATTATGACATGTACGTGTGGTCGGAATCAAATTTTAGGAAGTTCGGGATTGATTTAGAAAGAAAATTTTAATTTCGGAACTTAAAGTAGGAAGCATTTGCTAAGGTGTGACTTTTGAGTAAATGACCTCGGAATCAGGATTTGAAGGCTTCATAAGTTCGTATGATGATTTCAGACTTGGGCATTAGTTCGGGTTGGGTATCGGATCACCCGGGAGCATTTCGGCGTTTATTATGGAAAGTTAATATTTTCGAAGGTTTAAGAATTTCATAAGTTTGGTTTGAAATTGATTTTGATGTTATCGATGTCCGTTCAGGGTTCCGAGCCTTGGAATAGCTTCGTTATGTCATTTATGATTCGTGTTTGAAATTTGAAGTCATTCCGGATTGATTTGATACGTTTCGGCACAAAATGTAGAATTTTAAAATTTGAAAACGTATAAGTTTAATTCGAGGCGCGATTCATGATTTTGATGTTGTTTGACGTGATTTAAGACTTAGACCAAGTTCGTATTGTATTTTGGGATGTGATGGTATATTTGGTTAAGGTCCTGAGGGCCTCGGGTGGATTCCAAAAGGTTAATGGATTGAATATGGCCTTATAAATTTGCTGGTGGCAGCATATCTGGTGTAACCGCTCCTGCGAGGTTTTTGCCATAGGTGCGGAGCCGCAAAAGCGGAAAAGAGGGTCGCAAAAGCGGTTCTGGGCGAGCAGGGTTGAGCGCAGAAGCAGAATTGCTGGGACTGCAGATGCGGTCGAGTTTCGCAAAAGCGGAACCGCACCTGCGCATGGGAAGCCGCAGAAGCAAAGGCGCAAAAGCGTAGGAGGGGCCGCAGATGCAGAGAGTTGAGGGACCTGTGGGGAGCCGCAGAAGCGGCCAAGGTTCCGCAGATGCGAGATGTCGTTGGGCAGTGTGGTCTTATAAAAACGGGGTTTGGCCCTTTTTTCTTCCATTTTCACTTGGTTGGGGCGATTTTGGAGAGCTTCAAGGGAAGATTTTTATCAAGCAACACAAGGTAAGTGATTCCCACCTATTACAAGTTAAATACATGGTTTATGTATGGATTTAAACATGGAAAATTGGTAGAGATTTGGGATTTTGGTAGAAAACCTAGAAATTGCTATTTTTGGATTTTGACCACAAAATTGGACATGGAATTTGGAATAAGTTATATATTTTAGTTCGTGGTGTTATGGGTAAAGTTTATCTTTGAAAATATTCAGAATCCTGGCACGTGGGGCCGAGGGTTGATTTTGTCGACTTTTCAAGCGTGCTTGGGAATTGTTTAAAATGATTAATTATGGGTATTAGAATATATTTTGATTTGGTTTGCACATTTGTTGAATAGTTTTGGATCGACGAGCGTTGGTTTGAGGTGTTAGAGAGGCTTTGGAGCCGGTTATGGAACTTCAGAGCGAGGCAAGTCTCTTGTCTAACCTTGTGAGGGGGAAACTACTCCCTAGATGATAATTGTTGTTATGTGCAACTAGTTATGGGTGCTACATATGCACGAGGCGACGAGAGTCCGTATGTAGCTACAACATATTTATGTCCGGGTAGACTTAGGATCTTATTATGTAATATTTGAATTAGTTGAACTCATTTTGCCGGCTTAATTAATTGAAGTTATAAATGAAATTGATTTAGAAATAAATATATGTATACTAGGCCAAACCCTAACACTTTGAGTTGTGGGCGAGTTACTTGATAAACGGTAAAGATTATATCCATTTTGTGCTCATGTGCTGTTTTGTAAACACGTGTCTCGTGATTCGTTAACTTCCTTCCTTTTATTATGGAGCGGGCCGAACGCCTCGATAGTATATAGATGCATCTATGGATCGTGCCGTTCATCCCTCGGCAGTGTACACATTATTTCGGATCGGGCCGAACAACCTTGGCAGAATCGTGCATTATATTGCTAGTAGTCCGAATATTCACGAGCTAATCTTTTCACTGATGCGCGACATTTGTATGGTACTCCTTATTTATTTGATAACGACACTTGCCATGTTCTGAACTGAAGCTAGAATACAAGATTTAGAAATTCTCGCTTTAAAAGAAGAAATTGGAAGATTATGTAACTTACAGATTTACTTCACCATTGTCGTATGTTTCATATCTGTTCATGTTTTATTATATTATTTTATTGGACCTTTAGCAAGTGTCGATGTCGACCCCTCATCACTAATTCTCTAGGGTTAGGCTAGATACTTAGTGGGTACGCGTTGATTTACGTAATCATGCTGCACTTCTTGACTAAATATGTGGGATCTAACAGGTTCATTAATGATCACCTTGGTACGTAGGCGCACCTGTTGAGGAGACTTCACATGAGCTGCATTCCGAGCTACGCTTCACAGTCCATCGAGTCTCCATTGTACCATTTATTTTATTCTGTCTTATTACATTCGGTACAAATGTTGTATTATTATTGTACTCTTTAAAAATGCTCATGCACTTGTGACACTGGGTTTTGGGGGTTCCTACGGGCTGTTAGTTATTGTAGTTGTGTAAATTCTATTTCATACGATGTAATTAAGGAAAATTATGATTTCAAAATACATAAATGAGTAATTGAGTTAATAACAACATTGGCTTGCCGGACGGCGACGTTAGGCGCCATCACGACCTATAGTAGATTTTGAGTCGTGACAACTTGGTATAAGAGCGTTAGGTTCACTTAGGTCTCAGGAGTCATGACCAAGTCTAGTAGAGTCTTGCGGATCGGTACAGAGATGTCTGTACTTATCTTCAAGAGGCTACATGGTTATTAGGAGCACTTCCCTTCTTAATTTTCCTCATCGTGCGGTTTGATTCCATTAAGGCTTGTGCCTTATTTCCTTCCTACTCAATCTTATGCTACATGAAACGCTTGTTATCAATTGGACGTCTAGTAGTGGTATTGGTACTGCAGACGTGGTGTAGGATGTTATCTCTGTGTGTTCGGGCAGGCTATTGTCATCGCCTTATGGAAGGATGTTCTGTCATTTCAGCTCAACAGCTGTATTTCTGATGGTTTTGAGGTTATGCACAGATTGCTATGATGTTGTTATCGCATGATGTTGGTGTAATGGTAGGGTGCTCATTTATGTGTTGAGTTAGTGAATGACTTGAAGAGAGGATTTCTCAGTGCATGATTAAGGGGTTCAACATTTAATTCTAGCGGAGGAAAGGCAATCGGACTATAGATGTCCAGGTTTGGTTGATGAAGTAACGAGACCTGATATTTTGGAGCATGGTAGAATATTCATTGTGATGCGGTGTCGTCGTCCTTGTTTGAACGCATTACAGTTCGCCGGTGTTATGGTCTTCTTTGATTTTGCCTTCGGGATGGGGTATTGTGAAATGGTGCCTGAGGGGTGGTTGTCAGAGATAGCGGTGTGCAACGGTTCAGAATTGAATTGGTATTTCTAATTTTGATGGCACGAGAAAGATAATATTCTAGGAGGTTTAGAGTTGGCAGCAATTCATTAGTTCCAGTGCTTCAGGAACGGATTTGATTTGAGGCAACATTTGGGCTGTGAAGTATGAGGAAGGACATGGCGGATGGTGTTTTGTGGTGGTTGAAATACTAGCAGGTCAAGTATGAAAAGCAGAGGTTGAGAAGTTGCTTAAAGGAGATGGTTTAACCAAAGTAAGAGCGGCATATTAGCATATGGATTCTGTGGTAGGATAGCAACGTGCCTTGAGAAAGTGTTGAACGATTTGGGAATCATGATGGAAGGTGATTTGGTCTACGGATTTTATTTAGAATGATGGTTATTGTACGAAGAAAGATTGAATATGGAAGAAAGGAGTTTGCTTGAAATGAAGAGGGGTGTGAAGATTTGATTATCGTTTCAGATGCAATATGACTTGAGTTCGGAGGGGTATTGTTGAACTTTCAGTTGATGTCAATGGGGAAGGAGCAGACTTATACAGCCGGTGGGCGAGTATGGGCTTAGGAGAATTTACTGATTATATGGTAGTTGTACCCAGTGCAACGTCATGGGAAGATGTCGGTAAGGAATTCCACAGGTGGATTATCTCTTGTGAGTAGGTGAGCGGTTGCATGAGGTTGGTGAAGCTTTTGCGAAGAATACTACTTGCTACCCGGTAAGAGGTCGAATATGTGATTGTGACTGATGATTTGGAATGTTCATGAAAAGCTTAAGAAAAGACGTCGAGAAATTTGGCAAGTTAACGGTATGGGATCATGGTAAATGAGAAGGAGGAATCGTTGTGGTCTCTACATTATGTGATGGTAGCTTAAAGCTAAGTGGGGGAGCCCCACCGTTT
This sequence comes from Nicotiana tomentosiformis, assembly GCF_000390325.3. Classification (NCBI taxonomy): domain Eukaryota; kingdom Viridiplantae; phylum Streptophyta; class Magnoliopsida; order Solanales; family Solanaceae; genus Nicotiana; species Nicotiana tomentosiformis. Next base: position 54,650,651 of record NC_090819.1, read on the forward strand.
ATGATTGGATCGCATAGTTGTCTGCTTGTGCGGTTTCTGGTTATCGGTGCATTGGTGGATTATTTGTGACTAAGGAAGGGAAACATCAAGACTAATTCGAGTAGAGAAATTGATAAGTGTGTGTTATATTCCGCCCTATCGATTCATGTAGAGGTTTTGGGAAGACTCAGAGTGTATGCTTTGTGGATGTGATGTACAAGGAAAAGAATTCAACCGGTTGCTTCTTTGAGAGGGTGTTCATGTGCTCGTAGAGCGTTGAAGTTGGTTAGATTCAAGATCAGGTTAGAGTGGGTGAATCTCAACAACGGTCCTAGTGGGTTCAAGAATTAAGGTGCAATGCCTAAGGATTTCGGGTCCGTTGTGTGGTTAAGGATCGAGTTTTTGCAGTGGATTACGAACGGGACTTGGAATTTTCTATGTTATCATCGAGTATGCGGTGCAATATTGGAGTAAAGGAAGAAATAGCTTCGAATTCGCGGAAGGTCTTGCAAAATGGGTGTACTAATTGGAGATGATATTGTGCGCTTGAAAAGGGTATGAGATGATTCATGGGTATTGAGACGATGTGGTCTCGCGATTCGGGTCACTCGGGATGAGTGCTATTATTATTTCTAAGACAGGTCAAGAGTACATTGGAAGAAGTTGGGTCGGTTAGTAATGGTTGAATCAGCATGGTTGTGGCAATGATCAGTTCCTTCGGTGTGCGAAGTTATACATGTGGTTTGTGGTCGTACATGCGGGCTTGACAGCCACCATGACCTGATTAATTTGGGAGGTATTTGGTTCAAATGGCTTTGTTATGTAAATGGATTCTGGAAGAGTTATGACGGTTTAGATCACGACTTGAGGTTGTATTTTTTTTTTCTGCGGTATGGGAATTTAGTTGCGTGTCGCATGGGCTCTTCAAAAATGAGCTAAGTGAAAGGTTTCTAGCCAATGAAGTGTTATTCTATTGGTAGTTCAGGAGTTATGATGAATTCGTGTAATCTCGTGTAGCGGCATGATAGGTGCAGTGAGCTGCATGGGAATTTGAAAACTAAGGACCAAGGTTGCAGTTCGGTGTTGACAAGAATGTCACTAGCTCGGATGAGCCTGGAAGAATTAGACGTTCAGAGTAAGCTGACATTATCCTAGTGTCGCCTGGGAATGATGTTCTGTGGAAGGAGCATTGTGTATTGATTTGCGGATTCTTGATCTGCTTTACAGAATTAGTATAGTTGGTGGTATGAATGTGAGGACTTGGCTACCTGGGCGGAAGTTTGTGGGAGTGTACCCCATGGAAAAATTGTATGAGTGTGACATACTAGTCACTTGATTGTTAAAGATCGAAACCAAGTACATAGATTTTGGTACTATCATTAATGTGAGAATTTATGCTTGGAAGGCGCTCCATTCCTTTGGTTGTGAACTGTGGGGGTTGTGCAGGATTGGGACGGCTTGCTTATTCGCACATGTGTTGAGGTCCCGTGTAGCTTGTGGTGTCATATGTGTAGGATAGCTCTCGAGATGCAGGTCATTTATTGTACCTTAGTCGTGCTTGGGTTTTGTGGCGTATTGCGCTATCCGTCTCCCCAGAGTTGTATTCTTGCACTTGGCGTGCTTGTAGCCGATATTCGATATTCAGTAGGTAGAAGCATTATGGCTCTATGGGTATGTTCTTATTTATTGTTATGAGTGGATCGGGTGGCACGCCGTCACGGGTATGTTATTTGGATTGGGTTGCACGCCGCAACAATGTTATTTTTAGTATGGTTCCCTATATCTATTCTTTCAAATTTTGTTCTCATCCTCCGGGGAAGGTTCATAACATCTGTTCGATCATTTTATTCGTTACACGGGCTAGGTAATTATTTTCCAGAGTTCGTTCCTCCTTATGTGTCATATTCAAGTTGTAGCTTGTCGGCACATTGATGGCGTCATATGAGATCCGAGTCAGTGTTTGAGGTGGCTTATTTCCTGAGCAGCTTGTACCAGGTAAGACGAGATTATTGGACCTAAAATTTGCGCGACTAAATTTATATGAGGTACATAAAAGGGAAAAATATCGTTATTCAGTTCAGAATGAGGTAATGGTTCTTGTCGGGAGGGGAGACTGCATGAATTACTGATTCAATAGGTGGTTATTAGTTTCTACACGTCTTTTTCGTTGTAGTAGTATTGCGAGGGTTGGAACAGGATTTATATATGTCTTGAGATGTATTGCGGGCATCGGATTCGTGAAATTATAGCCATTGCGGTCGGAGGATGCTATTATGGGCATGTGAATTATGTGGGGCATGGTGTAAATTCAGTACAAGGTGTACGATCGTGTTTTGGTACGGTGTCCGTATGTTAGAATCAGGTATTGTAGAGAAATTCGGAGGTTGGAATTTGGTTCTAAGGCTTATTGACTAAATAAAAGGGAGGACGTTCAGTCCGGCTCGAGCTAATGTGTCCAACTGGGTTGTGGTGGCACGGGTAGGTGCACATGTTGTTGCATAGTGATTTTGGACAACTCCGGAGCAGGTCTTAGCACGTTCGAGGATGAACATATGGTTAAGTGGGGGAAAATATAACGATCCGACCGGTTGTTTTGACCCCTAGTGCGTCGTTTGGAGGTTTGAGGCCTTGAGTAGCTTCACTTCAGGTATTATGGCTTGTACATGTGGTTGGAATCAAATTTTGGGAAGTTCGGGATTGATTTGGAAAGAAAATTTTAATTTCGGAAGCTTAAAGTAGGAAGAATTTTCTAAGGTGTGACTTTTGAGTAAACGACCTCGGAATCAGGATTTGAAGGCTCCGATAGGTTCGTATGATGATTTCGAACTTGGGCGTATAGTCGGGTTGGGTATCGGATCACCCGGGAGCATTTCGGCGTTTATTATGGAAAGTTAACATTTTCAAAGGTTTAAGAATTTCATAAGTTTGGTTTGAAATGGATTTTGATGCTATCGATATCCGTTCGGGGTTCCAAGCCTTGGAATAGCTTCGTTATGTCATTTATGACTCAATGTGTGAAATTTGAAGTCATTCCGGATTGATTTGATACGTTTCGACACAAGATGTAGAATTTGGAAATTTGAAAACTTATAAGTTTGATTCGAGGCGCGATTCATGAATTTGATGTTGTTTGACGTGATTTAAGGCTTCGACCAAGTTCATATTATATTTTGGGACGTGATGGTATAAATGGTTAAGGTCGGGAGGGCCTCGGGTGGATTCAGAATGGTTAACGGATTGAATATGGCCTTATGATTTTGCTGGTGGCAGCACATCTGGTGTAACCGCACCTGTGAGGTTTTGGCCGCAGGTGCGGAGCCGCAAAAGCGGCCAAGAGGGTCGCAGAAGCAGTTCTGGGCGATCAAGGTAGTGGCGCAGGTGCGAGACCATTTTTGCATCTCCGATGGTGCAGATGCTGCGTCCTTGATCACATAAGCGGAATGGCTGGGGAAGGCTGGGACCGCAGATGCGGTCGAGTTCCGCAAAAGCAGAACCACACCTGCGCATGGGAAGTCGCAGAAGCGCAGGAGGGTCCGCAGATGCAGAGGTTGAGGGACCTGAGGGGAGTCGCAAAAGCGGACTCGGAGCCGCAGATGCGGCCAAGGTTCCGCAGATGCGAGATGTCGTTAGGCAGTGAGGTTTTATAAAAATGGGGTTTGGCCCCTTTTTCTTCCATTTTCACTTGGTTGGGGCAATTTTGGGGAGCTTCAAGGGGAGATGTTCATCAAGCAACACAAGGTAAGTGATTCCCACCTATTACAAGTTAAATACATGATTTATGTATGGATTTAAACATGGAAAATTGGTAGAGATTTGGGATTTTGGTAGAAAACCTAGAAATTGGTATTTTTGAATTTTGACCAAGAAATTGGACATGTAATTTAGAATAAGTTATATATTTTAGTTCGTGGTGTTATTGGTAAAGTTTATCTTTGAAAATATTCGGAATCCGGTGAGTCTGAAGGTTGATTTTGTCGACTTTTCAAGCGGAGTTGGGAATTGTTTAAAATGATTAATTATGGGTATTAGAATATATTTTGATTTGGTTTGCACATTTGTTGAATAGTTTTGGATCGACAGGCATTGGTTTGAGGTGTTAGAGAGGCTTTGGAACCGGTTATGAAACTTCGGAGTGAGGTAAGTCTTCTGTTTAACCTTGTGATGGGGAAACTACCCCTAGGTGATAATTATTGCTATGTGCAACTAGTTATGGGTGCTACGTACGTACGAGGTGACGAGAGTCCGTACGTAGCTATAACATGTTTTATGTCCGGGTAGACTTAGGATCTTATCATGTAATATTTGAATTAGTTGAACTCATTTTTTCGGCTTAATTAATTGAAGTTATAAATGAAATTGATATAGAAATAAATATATGTATACTAGGCAAAGCCTTTGTAGCACCCCAAAAAATTTTGAAGTACTTAAGCGCTATTAAGAAAGTTGATGTGTGCTAATTATAATATTTTTTGTGCAGACGAGGACTATTAATACGATGGATATCTGTCACGCCCATCCTCGGGAAGCGCGACCGGCGCTCAACCGAGTGAACCCGGCCAAGCAAGCTTGTTAGATACTTTCTACCTAATTAACCCATGATCAAGAAAAGACGTGATTACATTAATTATACTGTAGGAATCTCATTCATACAATCCTAAACCATTTCATTAGTCATTGCGCTTTTAAGTCCCAAAATACACATTTCTTAAAGTTCAAGTGGAACAAGTGATCAAAGACAACATGACTTGTTTAACAGTACCAACACCCATATACAACCCACATAGTGTCTACGGAGCCTCTAAAGATACAAAAGAGAGTAAAGATGGTGCCGGCAACAAGGCCCCGGCGATACCTCAAAAAGTGACCATAATATAAATAAAAGGTACAATACATTACCCCAGAATGAAATGGGGCTCATCGAGTCCGTTGAGAAGAGGATGCAACACTATCTGTGATCCCCACTGTTTGCTATGTAACCACCTATATCCATTTAAAGATGTAGCACCCCCAGCAAAAGGGACGTTAGTACCGTCGAATAGAACTAGTATGTCTAGCTAAACACCAACTCAGTAGAATGAATAATAATACAAGAGGAACAGTCAAGAATTCAATAAGGGCTTCAAATAATAGTAAAACAACAAGTCAAGGATCATATATATTTTCAAGACAGTTTTCATACTATTAGGTTCGGTGACCTTTAGTATCGATGTTCCACAATTCACAATACCTCCGTATTCTTACACGGAGTCCGATCTCGGCATGATCGGCTAAGCCGCCTCATCTGAGACATTACCACAATTTCATTATAATTTCCGGCACAGTACCACCATGTGTGCGGCATGGCGTCCGATCACGGCCCGATCGGCTAAGCCATCTCATTTGAGACATCAACCCTTTTCACAATTTCATCCACAATACCACCGTGTTCTTACACATAGTCCGATCTCGGCCCGATCAGCTAGGCCATCTCATTTGAGACATTACCTTTTTCAGTCAATCATCTCACATCGTACTTCTTTCATATACTTTTGATTCATTGGCACTAGTGATTACGATTACAAAGTCTTTCTTGGCACTTGGTCGTATTTCATTGTTCCAGACCCCTTTTTCCACATTCAATATCATTATCATTATCAACAACAATAAGGCTTCCCATTCAAGACACTAAATTCACATATGAGCAATTTGGGAATCTTAGGCACATAGAGGCTTTTCATCCAATTTGGCATAACAACCTTTTATCTCAATTTTGACATGAAGTCTTAACAGTTCTAACACATATTCCATATTTTTGAACACGTCCACAAATAGCAAGATAACATGATGAAGCCTTTAGAATAAATATTAAGCTTATTAAAACTCTAAGATGATCCAGAATATTAGCAACTTTAATCTATTTAAACAATATAACAAAATTGAACCAAAAATTAGGAAGATGAACATGGTTTTAGCTCATTTGAACATACTATCAAACATTAGGTGTGCATCAATGTTTTAAGGCTCTTTTGTGGAAGATTCTATCATTTTCCAACCCACTCTCTACCATTATTAGCTCACAATCTTCCCACATACTACAAGGATACATGCATGCAAGGTAAGCACTCCCATCCCCATGAATTACCTTACTAATGGCCCATTCTAGTTACATTTTGAAATTAAGAGCTTCGGTGATAGAATCTTACCTCTTAGGAAGAAGACCTAGGTGCCTCTCTTGATAATCTTCAAGATTCTAAGTGAGAATTGGAGAGCAATTTGATGAAGATCACTTCTCCCTCTAGGACCCTCTCTCTCACTCTTAAAATATCAAAAAACATGCTCAATATGGTCCATGGGGTGTGTTTTACCGAAATAGGGCCGAGTTTAAAAACCCCAAAAATAAAGCTCCGGAACAAGGTCTATGGTCGCATAATCGATATGCGGACCGCATATCGGTCTCATAATCGGTGACCAAAACAGCCAAAAACATGTCTGTGTCTGCGGTCACTATATGGCCCGCAGACCTGTTCTGCGGTTGCATAATGAACCACAGAACAGTTTTGCGGTCGCAGAGTCGACCGCAAAATTTCATCCAAACCGGCCCAATTAACTGCCTAACTCTGCGGCCATTATGCGGTCCGCAGAGTGATTCTGCGATCGCATAATGGACCGTAGAAACGCATAACACTAACCAAACATTTTCCTTTACTTTCTGATGCATTGTTCAACCCAAAAAGTCCGAACTGTGGCTCGCAAGCTTGCCGCGAAGAATTTCTATAACACACAACACGTAAAACCAATTCGGCACCACGAAACATTATTAACATTATTTTTTTCTTTTGCAAAATGTTACGGGGCCTTACATTCTCCCCCACTTAGGATCATTCATCCTCGAATGAGGGTAAAAAATCTGTTATTAGCATCTTATGCAACTCAGTTTTCATACCACACACCAGCAGCCCCAAATTTGACTAACTCCCTAAATTTCCAAAAATTTCGCCAGAGTTTCGTTTGTAACTAGGCCTATCCACCTGTCAGAGAGCCCCATAAACACATCTTACAAACATGTATAGAACCCAACGACATAGCATAACTCATAACCACACCAACCGTGGCCTCATGTAAACAACATATAATCAAAAGGAGCATCTTTACATTAACTGAACGAGTGATACAAAATTCTTAGGCGACAGATTCGTAAAAGAAAGGATTACACAACTATTCAAGCAAGTGAGGATACTTCTTCTTTATCTCTTCCTCGGCCTTCCACGTGGCCTCTTCAACCTGCTGGTTTCGCCATAACACTTTCACGGAGGCAATTTCTTTATTCCTCAACTTTCGGACTTGCCTATCAAGAATGGCAACTGGAATCTCTTCATATGACAATTCTTCATTAACCTCAATGGTCTCAACCGGAACAATGAGTGACGGATCTCCAACTACTTTCTTCAACATAGACACACGGAACACCGGGTGTACTAATGACATCTCAGGTGGTAGCTCAAGCTTGTATGCCACCTCACCGATCCTCTGAATGATTTTGTACAGCCCGACATACCTCAGACTCAATTTCCCTTTTTTCCCAAACCGCCTAATACCCTTCATGGGGGAAACCTTCAAGAATACCCAATCATCTTCCTTGACCTCTAAGTCTCTGCGACGAACATCTGAATAGGATTTTTGATGGCTTTGAGTAGTTTTCAACCGCTCCTTTATGATCTTAACTTTTTCCATAGCCTGATGTACAAGGTCTGGCCCTATCAACTCTGCTTCCCCAATCTTGAACCACCCAATGGGAGATCTACATCTCCTACCATATAATGCCTCAAACGGTGCCATATAGATACTTGCATGAAAGATGTTGTTATAAGCAAACTCTATGAGTGGCAAATGATCATCCCAGCTACCCTTGAAATCGAGAACACAAGCATGCAACATGTCCTCGAGCGTCTGAATAGTCTGCTCTGCTTGCCCGTCGATCTGTGGATGGAAAGCTGTACTAAGATTCACCTGATTACCCAAACCTTGCTGAAATTTCCTCCAAAAAGTGGTCGTGAACTGAGCCCCTCGATCAGAAATGATAGAAACTGGAATGCCATGTAGCCTGACTATTTCCTTGATATATAACTGAGCATATTATTCCATTGTGTCGGTAGATTTAACTGGCAAGAAGTGTGCTGATTTCGTGAGTCGGTCCACGATCACCCAAATTGAGTCAAACTTGCGCGGAGTGCGTGGTAATCCTATCACAAAATCCATATTAATCATCTCCCACTTCCACATTGGAATTTCTATGTTCTGTGCCAACCCACCAGGCCGTTGATGTTTGGCCTTCACTTGCTGACAGTTCGGACACCTTGCCACAAAGTCTGCCACATTCCTTTTCTTGTCATTCCACCAATAGACTTCCTTGAGGTCGTGATACATCTTCGTAGAACCTGGATGCACGGAATACCTAGAAGCGTGAGCTTCAGTCATGATTCTTTCCCGAAGACCATCTACATTCGGAACACATAGTCTCCCTTGGTACCTTAGTGTACCATCATCCATGCTAAGAGCAAAAGTCGTAGTCTTATATTTTTGAATCCCCTCCTTCAATGGCATCAAAAATGGATTGTTGTATTACTTATCTTTGACTTCCACAACAAGCGATGATTCGGCCCTATTTTGCACAATTACCCCTCCTTCATTAGAGTCCATATGACGAACTCCCAAACTAGCCAATCGATAGACTTCCTTGGCCAATGGCCTTTGATATACCTCCAAGTATGCTAAACTACCCATAGATTTCCGGCTAAGAGCATCCGGCACAACATTGGCTTTCCCCCGGATGATATAGAATATCGATGTCGTAATCCTTGAGTAACTCAAGCCATCTTCTCTGCCTCAGATTCAGTTCCTTTTGGTTGAAAATATATTGAAGACTCTTGTGGTCCATGAATACATCCACATGGACCCCATACAAATAGTGACGCCAAATTTTCAAAGCAAAAACCACCGCCGCAAGTTCCAAGTCATGTGGTGGATAATTCTTTTCATGATTCTTGAGTTGCCTAGAAGCATATGCTATATCTTTGTCGTGTTGCATTAACACACACCCAAGCCCAATTCTTGAAGCATCACAATATCCCACAAACCCTTCTGTACCCTCTGGCAGGGTCAACACCGGCGCCGTAGTCAATCTCAATTTCAACTCCTGGAAGCTGCTTTCACATGCATCGGACCATTGGAACTTAACTGCTTTCTGAGTCAATTTAGTCAATGGAGAGGCAAGAGTAGAGAACCCCTCCACAAACTTCCTGTAATACCCTACTAAGCCCAAGAAACTGCGAATCTCGGTGGGCATTGTAGGTCTAGGCCAATTCTTTACTGCTGAAATCTTTTGAGGATCAACCTTGATTCCTTCTCTAGAGACAACATGACCCAAGAATGTGACAGATTCGAGCCAAAATTCACACTTTGAAAATTTTGCATATAATTGGTGCTGATGAAGAGTCTGCAACACTGCCCTGAGATGATCGGCATGGTCCTCCTGACCTCGTGAATACACAAGAATATCGTCAATGAACACTATCACAAAGGAGTCGAGGAAAGGATTGAAAACCCGATTCATAAGATCCATGAAAACTGTCGAGGTGTGTGAAGTCTATCCTGAATCACCTTTACCTTCTCTAAGGCATCCTGAACCAAGTCCGTACCCAATAATCTACCCTCGCCCGGCTCGAACCAACCCACTGGGGACCGATACTGCCTACCATACAGAGCCTCATACGGTGCCATCAGAATGCTGGACTGATAACTGTTGTTCTAGGCAAACTCCGGAAGTGGCAAGAACAGATCCCAAGAACCTCCAAACTCCATCACACATGCACAGAACATATCCTCAAGAATCTGAATAGTATGTTCGGATTGCCCGTCCGTCTGAGGGTGAAAAGCTATGCTCAACTCCACCCGAGTACCCAACTCCTGCTGTACGGCTCTCCAGAACTGCAATGTAAACTGTGTGCCCCGGTCAAAGATGATAGATATCGGTACGCCATGAAGTCGGACAATCTCACGAATGTAAATTCGAGCCAGCTGCTTGGAAGAATAGGTAGTCATCATAGGAATGAAATGAGCTGACTTGGTCAGCCTGTCCACAATCACCCAAACTGCATCAAACTTCTACTGAGTCTGTAGGAGTCCAACAATGAAGTCCATAGTGATTCGCTCCCATTTTCACTCCGGAATCTCTATCTTCTGAAGCAACCCACCCGGTCGCTGATGCTCATACTTCACCTGCTGGCAATTTAGATATCTTGCCACATACTCTACTATGTCCTTCTTCATCCTCCTCCACCAATAATGCTACCTCAGGTCCTGATACATCTTTGCGGCACCCGGATGAATGAAGTACCACGAGCTGTGAGCCTCTTAGAGAATCAAATCATGCAAACCATCCACATTGGGCACACATAACCTGGCCTGCATCCTACAATGCACCATCCTCCCCAATAGTGACCTCCTTAGCATCACCGTGCTGGACCGTGTCCTTATGGACAATGAGATGGGGGTCATCATACTAACGCTCCCTAATACGATCATAAAGAGAAGTCCGAGAGACCACACAAGCCAATACTCGACTCGGCTCAGAAATATCCAATCTCACAAACTGGCTGACTAAGGCCTGAACATCCAATGCCATAGGCCTCTCTGCTGCTGGTAGATATGCTAAACTCCCCAAAATCTCTGCCCGACGACTCAAAGCATCGGTCACCACATTGGCCTTCCCGGGATGGTACAAAATGGTAATGTCATAATCCTTAAGCAGCTCTAACCACCTCCTATGACGCAAATTAAGCTCTTTTTGCATGAACAAATGCTGCAAACTCCGGTGATCAGTGTAGATCTCACAAGGAACGCCGTACAAATAGTGCCTCCAAATCTTCAAGGCATGAACAATAGCTGCTAGCTCAAGGTCGTGGACAAGATAGTTCTTTTCATGCACCTTCAGCTGTCTGGACGTGTAGGCAATCACCCTACGGTCCTGCATCAACCCCGCGCCGAGGCCAACTCGCGACGCATCATAATAAACTGTATAAGACCCCGAACCTGAAGGCAATACCAATACTGAGGCTGTAGTCAAAGCTGTCTTGAGCTTCTGAAAGCTCTCCTCACACTCCTCTGTCCACCTGAACGGAGCACCCTTCTGGGTTAGCCTGGTCATAGGCGTTGCAATAGAAGAAAATCCCTCAACAAATCGACGGTAATACCCCGCCAAACCAAGGAAGCTCCGGATCTCTGTCGCTGAGGATGGTCTGGGCCAACTCTGCACTACTTCCACCTTCTTTGGATCCACCTTGATCCCCTCACTTGACACAATATGACCCAAGAATGACACGGAATCTAACCAAAACTCACATTTTGAGAACTTTCCATACAACTTCTTTTCTCTCAAAGTCTGAAGCACTGTCCTCTAGTGCTGCTCATGATCCTCCCGAGTCCGGGAATACACTAGAATGTCATCAATCAATACGATGACGAAAGAATCAATATAGGGCCGGAACACAATGTGCATCAAGTGCATAAAGGTTGCTGGGGCATTGGTCAGCCCAAATGACATCACAAGGAACTCGTAATGGCCATACCGAGTCCTGAAAGCAGTCTTCGGTATATCTGGCTCCCGAATCTTCAACTGATGATAACCTGAACGCAAGTCAGTCTTGGAAAATACTTTGGCACCCTGTAGTTGATCAAATAGGTCATCAATACGAGGCAAAGGATATATGTTCTTCACTGTGACTTTGTTCAACTAGCAATAATTAATACACATATGCATATAACCATCCTTATTCTTCACAAACAAGATAGGAGCACCCCAAGGTGACACACTGGGCCGAATAAAGCCCTTATCAAGTAATTCCTCTAGCTGTTCCTTCAACTCCTTCAACTCAAGAGGAGCCATATGGTATGGAGGAATAGAGATGGGCTGAGTACCTGGAAACAAATCAATGACGAAATCAATATCTTTGTTGGGCGGCATGCCCGGAAGACCAGCTGGAAACACATCTGGGAAATTCCTCACTACTGGAACTGACTCAACTGTAGGGGTATCAATACTGATATCTCTCACATAAGCTAAATACACGTCGCACCCAATCCTAACCATTTGTTGATCCTTAAAAAATGAAATAACTCTGCGGGGAGTATACTCTAAGGTACCTCTCCACTCTAATCATGGTAAGCCTGGCATAGCAAGTGTCACGGTCTTAGCGTGACAATCAAGAATAGCATAATGGGGTGACAACCAGTCTATGCCTAAGATAACATCAAAATCTACCATCATTAGCAATAATAAGCCGGCTCTGGTCTCAAAACCACTAAGAGCGATCAAACATGACCGATACACGCAGTCCACAACATGAGAATCTCCTACAAGAGTAGACACATAAATAGGGGAACTCAAATAATTCCGAGATACGCTCAAATGTGGGGCAAAATAAGAGGACACATATGAATACGTAGAGCCTAGGTCAAATAATACCGACACATCTGTATGACAGACTGGAACAATACCTGTAATGACAGAGTCGGAAGCAACTACCTCTGTATGAGCCGGAAGAGCATAATACGTTGCCTGGCCTCCCCTACTAGGGTGACCTCGACCTCCCCGACCTCCACCTCGAGCTGGCTGAGCAGGTAGGGCGGTAGCTGGTGTTGGAATCATGGTTTGAGGACCCGGTGGAGCACGTGGTGGCTGAGAAGTCTGTAGAGGTACAACCCTCCTAAGTCTGGGGCAATCCCTCACCATATGGCGGGTGTCTCCACACTTAAAGCAACCCTTCGGAGGGCGTGGCTGCTGCGACTAACTCGGGCCAGGTCTGCTGGACTGGCTGCTAAAAGCACCCCAAGCAGGAGGCACACTAGATACTGGCGGTGCATAATAAGGCTCCTGGGGCTTAGAAGGGGCTAGAACACCACTGGCGGCTGGAAGAGCTGAATGAACGGGGCGACTCATATAACCCCTACCATGGCGAGTTGCTGGGGCATGAGCTCCAGAATAAGAACCAGTCTCTCGAGACCTCTTGGCCTCTCTCTCCTCTCGGTCTCGGGCAAGCATGCTCTCCAATCACATAGCACTCACAACCTGCTGGTAAGGGATATCCATCTCCAACTCCCTGACCATACTAATCCTGATACTGGGTGAAGTCCCTCAATAAATTGTCGAACCCTCTATCGAACTGTGGAAACCAAGGCCGGTGCATGTCGGGCCAAATCACTGAAGCGGACTGCATACTCTGACACAGTCATAGCACCCTGGCGCAGCTGCTCAAACTCTGCACGCCATGAGTCCCTGAGGCTCTGAGGGACATACTCTCTCAAAAACATGTCCGAGAACTGAGTTCATGTAAGTGAAGCTGCCTCATCCGGACTACTCAACTCAGAAGCACGCCACCACTGATAGGCTGCTCCTCTAAGCTTTAAAGTGGTAAAAGAAACCCTACTCATCTCCTCTACGCCCATAGTACGGAGAATACAATGACACTCCTCCAGAAAATCCTGAGAATCATCTGTAGCCAATCCACTGAAGGTAGGTGGGTGGTACTTCTTGTACCTCTCAAGTTTGAGCTGCTTCGCCTCAGAAGCGGCTGTCCTGGTCTCATGCTGAACCGGGGCTACCAGCGGTATAGGAATGAACTCTGGGGCCTGATCAACCTGGACCCTCTGCTCAGGAGTGTGGGTTGTGTTAGTCTGTGCCCCTCCCCCGGCCTGAGATGTGGCAGGAGCAAACGGAATCAATCCAGCCTGAGCTAAGGTGATGAACATGCTCATGAACTGGGCTAGAGTCTCCTGAAGGGCTGGTGCAGCAATAGGAACCTCCGGTGCCTGCCCTCCAGCTAGAACTGCTGGGGGCTCCTCTGTCACAGCTCGCGCGGGTGCTCTGGCTGCACTGCATGGCCGTACTCTACCCCGGCCCCGGCCTCTAGCGGCTCTAGCAGGGGGCGCGGGTGCTTGGTCATCAGATCCTCCGGTACGGGTCCTCACCATCTGTGTGAAAGAATAGAATAGAGAATTTTTAGAATTTGATTCCAATAACTCGCACAACAAGGAATCAAAAGATGTTTGTTCCTAACAGTTCCATAGCCTCCCAAAGATAAGTAGAGATGTCTCCGTACCGATCCGCGAGACTCTAATAACCAGCTTGTGACTCACGACTCCTATGAACCTAGAGCTCTGATACCAACTTGTCACGACCCAATTTCTCCCTTCGTGAACCGTCGTGACGGCACCTAGTCTCTACGACTAGGTAAGCCTAACACTTTGCTAAAATGAAACAAAAGCATGAACATTAACTACTAACAGTAACAAATATCTAATAAGTAACTGAATGCCACTCGGCATATGCAATTATCACCTCTGAAAAAGTACGAAAAACATTCCCAAAACCCGGAAACCCGTAAGTCACAAGCTACTAAGAAGTCTTAACTGTTCTATACAACATTTATATAGAAAGAGGAAAACAAATGAACATAGGAGGATAGAGGGGGACTCCGAGTATCTGCGGGCGCGGGCAGATGTACCTTGAAGTCTCCAATAAGCAACAACAACTGCAACTAGTGATAAGGTTGGTAAGATGAACCTGGATCTGCACACGAAAGATATGTGCAGGAAAGGGCGTGAGTACACCACAATGGTACCTAGTAAGTGCCAAGCCTAACCTCGTTTGAGTAGTGACGAGATCAGGTCAAGGCCCTACTGGTATAAATATAATGAAATAAGACAGAATGAAATATTACAGTAAAAATAAATACGGAAATCTAACAGGAACAAAATCAATGAAAGACAACAGCCCAGAACACAGTGATAACAATAGGGGATCTCCCGAGATACCGTCTCGTAGTTCCAAACGTAAATGTGCAGGGGGATCTCCCGGAATACCATTCCGTAGTCCCAAAATAAATATGCAGAATTGGGTGATCTCTCGGAATACCGTTCCGTAGTCCCAAAGTAAATATGCAGTACAAGGGGATCTCCCGGAATACCGTTTCGTAGTCCCAAAGTAAATATGCAGCGCAACCAATTGAAATAACAGTTACAGCAAGAAATCCTACAGTTTAGACTAAGTTCAAGTCAAGGAAAGCAGGTAATTTCACTAAACATGCTGCACATAGTTCAAATAGGCAATTAAACAAGCAGGCATGCTATTCTAGTGTAAACAGGATAGTTACATATGCTAGTGTGTTTCAAATAAGGAGAAAACAAGTTATGACTTAGTGAAAAATGGAGTTTTACAACAAATAGCCCGTGAACGTACAGTACCAAATCCTAAGGGGAGTTCCCCCATGCAAGGTTAGGCAAGCCACTTACCTCAAACCAAGCTCAATCAATCAGTCACAATGCCTTTCCCACGAATATCCGGCTCCGAGTGGCCCAAATCTAGCCAAAATCAATTACATAGCATAAATATAACTACAACAAACTAATCTAGCTAATGAAATCAAAGCTAATGCAAAAAATTGAAAAATTGCTCAAAAAGCCTCCCCGGGCCCACGTCTTGGAATCGGGTAATTCACTCACGAGTCTAACCATACTAAATTCACTCAAATCCGATACATAAATCTCAATCAAAACCCCAAAATTTGGTCTAAGAACTTTTCTCAAATTTTTCCAATTTTTCACCTCAAATCCGAAATTAAATGATAAAATTAATGATAGATTAGTGGGTTATAACCATAAAGGAGTTAGGCATCATTACCCAATGACTTCCTCTGAAAATCTCTCAAAATTTTATCTTCTACGGAGCTCCCAATTCAATTTTGTGATATGAACTCTAAACCCTCATTTTTGAACTTTAAATTCTTCCCAGGTATTCCCTTCTTCGCGAACGCGGTCAAAGCCTCGCGTTCGCGAAGCACAAGCTTCTTCAGACCATAATATACTCATCATGAATGCTATGCACTGGTCACGAATGCGACGATCAACTAGCCTAACCCTACGCGAATGCGGGACACTCGTCGCGAACGCGTAAGCTATCATGCCTGGAAACCATCCGACCGTTGACTTTACACGAACACGAGGTCCTTATCGCGAACTCGTAGCCTTAGTGTTCCATACCTTCGCGAATGCGAAGAACAACCTCAGCTACCTTTCCCAGATGCTCTACACGATCGCGAGACCTCTCTTGCAAACGCGATGAAGGATTGTCTGCAACAAAAACACCAGAAATCTGCTATCTTTCATGTCCAAAAACTAGTCCGTTAAGCACCCGACACTCACCCGAGGCCCCCTGGACCTCAACCAAACATACTAACCAAACCTAAAATACCATACGAACTTAGTCGAGCCCTCAAATCACATCAAACAATGCAAAAATCACAAATCACCCTCCAATTCAAACTTAGAGAACTTGAAACTTCAAAATTCTACAACCGATACCGAAACCTATCAAACCACGTCCGATTGACCCCAAATTTTACACACAAGTCTTAATCAACACTACGAACCTACTCCAACTTCTGGAATCAAAATCCGATCCCGATATCAAAAATTCCACTACCGGCCCAAAACTCCAAAAATTCGACTTTCGCCATTTCAAGCCTAAATGAGATATGGACCTCCAAAACACAATACGGACATGCCCCTAAGCCCAAAATCACACAACGAAGCTAACGAAATCGACAGAATTCCATTCCGGACTCGTCTTCACACAGTTCCAACTACGGTGCCAATCCTAAGGCTCCATTTAGGGACTAAGTGTCCCAAACACTTCCAAAAACCAAATGAAGCCTCCCGGCAAGTCACAATAGCAGAAAAGGATACGGGGGAAGTAGTTAATAGGGGATCAGGGCTCTAACTCTCAAAATGACCGACCGGGTCGTTACAAGAACATAGATCAAGTAGAACACACAATCAAATAAGGCATAAAGTAGTCTAGAATCTACCCCGAGCATGGATACTTGTGGCACATGTATATAAACTTGTCACCTCATATATAAATCATCCTTGCATGTAGAAAACAATATCAATTATTAAGAAAAATTTCCTCAACTAAAGCTAGGCAAGACACTTACCTCATCTGGCTAGCCTAAAGCTCCAAAATTTCTTTTCTTGAGAAGTCACCTCCAACCAGATCGAATATAACCAAACATCATCCAAGGAAGTCAACCAATGCCAAACGAATAGATCCCAATATATAAAGCTTCGATCTTTGAAGAACCCCCCAAAAAGTTAACAAAAGTCAAATCGGGCCCGTGTGCCCGAAATCTGGAACCAATACCAAAATCTGATGACCCATAACCTGCCGAGTCCAAATATATAATTAATTTCCAAAACCAATTCCAAATACTACTCACATATCCAAAATACAATCTCTTCAAGTTTAGATAAAAACCCCAAGTTTCCTCTCAATATTCCAAGTTTTAAGTGTAGAAATCCACGTGGAATCAATATATAAAGCTAAATCTAAGTGAAATTTCGTACCTCCATTGTAGTAGTGAAATAACTCTTCAAAATCTCCTCCTTTAGAAGTCCATGGCTCAAACTATGAGGGAATGAGTCAAATTCCCGAAATTCCATTTTAAATATGCTACCCAGTGATGCCCTACGCGATCACGGTCACCACTCATGCGATCGCGATGTGTAAAAATCCCGCCACCTACCAACCCTCTTACCCGATCACGAAAGCGCTCGTGCGGTAGTTCTCCATCGCCTACCAAAGCTTTGGATTATGGTCATAAACCACGCGTTCGGGATGTCCAACTTGCTCGCCAGACCTCATCTACGCGATCACACAACACTAGTTGCGACTGTGATCCAATCCACCTAGTCACACTCCCCGATCGTATCAAACCCTTCACGATCGCATAGAACAAACCTGTTGCTCCTATTTCCCTCTCGGTAATCGCAAAACTCACCTTGGCGATTGCGATGCATACCACTGATTTCAAAAAATAGCAACTCAACTAGCTCTAAAATGATCCAAAATCACCCGAAACACACTCGAGTCCTCAGGCTCCCATCCAATCGTACCAACAAGTCTGAATACATCTTCGAAACTTATCCAAAGGCTCGAAACCCCACCAATAACATCAAAGCCAATAATCAAAGATCATAATCCTTCTCTTAAGTTTCAAGCATTCCAACTTCGCCAAATGCGTCCAAATCACACTTAGACATTCTGGAGACAACCAAACCTTGAACATAAGCCCCAATCAACTAAATTAACCTATCCAAGGTCTCAAAACCACTATAGGAGTCCAATAACACCAAAGTCAACTCCCGGTCAACATATGAATTCTCCAATTCTTCAAATAGCCGACTTTCGACAAATAAAGCCAAAACCTTCTAGGAACTTCCAAATCTAAATTCGAACATACGACCAAGTCTAGAATCACCTTACCAACCTATTGAAACCATCAAATCTCGATTCCTCGGTCATTTACTCAAAAGTCAAATCTTAGTAAACTTTTCCAACTTAAAGCTTCCAAATTGAGAATCACTCTATCAAATCAATCCTAAACCTTTAGAATATAGAAACCAACCATACACGCAAGTTCTAACACATCATATGAAGCTACTCAAGGCCTCAGACCATTGAACAGATATGCTAAAGCTCAAAATAACCCGTGGGGTCGTTACACATTGGTTGTGTGTTGATGTTGGACGGTAAGGTGATTGCCTATGCATCGCGCCAGTTGAAGCACCATGAGAAGAATTATCCGATTCATGATTTGAAATTGGAGGCGATTGTTCATGCACTTAAGATTTAGAGGCATCACTCGTATGGTATGTCTTGTGAGGCTTATACTGATCATCGAAGTTTTCAATATTTGTTGAACTAAAAGGAATTAAATACAAGGTAGCGGAGGTGGTTGGAGTTATTGAAGGATTATGATATCACTATCTTGTATCATCCAGGGAAGGCGAATGTGGTACCGGATGCCTTGAGGTGAAAACGGAGAGTATGGGGAGTTTGGCATTTATTCCAGTTATAGAGAGGACTTTGGATATGGATGTTCAGGCAATACCTAATAGATTAGTGAGATTGGATATTTCCGAGCCTAGTGAAGTTCTTGCTTGTGTTGTTTCGTAGTCCTCCTTGTTTGAGCGCATTAAGGCTCGTCAATATGATGATCCCTATTTTTTTGTCCTTAGGTACACAATGTTGCGAGGTGGTGCTAAGGAGGTGGACAATGATGAAGATGGTGTATTATGACTCCAGGTTCGGATTTGTGTTCCCAATGTAGATAGTTTGTGGGATTTGATTCTTGAGGAGGCTCATAGTTCAAAGTATTCTATTCACCCAGGTGTGTCACAACCCAAAACCCCAGCCATATGGTCGTGATGGTGCCTAACATCCGCTTGCTAGGCAAGCCAATATTAGTACACATAATTGAAGCAGTTTAACAATAAAAGAGGCATTAATAATAATAAAAGTGTGAAATAGCATAAACAGATAATAAACGCACAACTATTGTTGTCTAAAAATTATTCCCAGAAATTGCTGTCACAAGTACATGAGCAACTAGAATACTACTCCCCCCGTTTCAAATTAGTTGAGATACTTTCTATTTTTGTCTGTTCCAAAATAAATGACACATTTCTAAATTTAAAAATAATTCAACTTTAAACTCTTCATTTTACCCTTAATGAGAAGTTTTTATAACCACACAAATGTCATGGCCCCACAAAACTTTTACCCCTTAAGCTTTTAAGACCACAAGTGTCAAAAGTCTTCTTTTTTTTCTTAAACTCCGTGCCGAGTCAAACTACCTCATCTAATTTGAAACGGAGGGAGTACATATAAAGTCTGAAATGAAATACAAAACTGTCTAACACAAAGTAAACATCAATTAAGATAGGAAGGGTACTTCAGGGTCTACGAATGTTGTGCAACACTATCTTAAGTCCCCTGGAAGGAAGGGTCCGAGCAATCACCGCTGAACGCTTCTGGGAGCAACACTACTATCTGTACAAGAAGTGCAGACGTGTAGTATGAGTACAACCGACCCCATGTACTACGTAAGTATCGAGCCTAATCTCGACGAAGTATTGATGAGGCTATGACAAGACACTCACTATAAACCTGTACGAGTATTAAGCAAAAAAGCAATAACAAAACAGAGAAATGAATAACTACATGATAAACATAATACGAAATAAATGACAGAGGGCCCCAGAATATCATCACTTCACAATCTTACAACACAACACGGTAGCAGAATCTAACAACCAATAATAACAACAATACATCACCAATACCTTTGCGGCGTGCAGCATATATTAATACTGTTGCGTCATGCATCCCGATCCATATATATATAATAATACTGTTACATCGTGCAACCCGATCCACATATATATAATAATAGTGTTGCGGCATGCAACCCGATCTACTTATATAATAATACTGTTGCATCGTGCAACCCGATCCACATATATAATAATACTGTTGCGGCGTGCAGCCCAATCCACATATGCAATAATAACTATTATGGCGTGCAACCTGACCCACACACACACGCACACACACAGACGACCAACCACGATGAATCTCATAACGTAACATAAAAAAGGAACTAAAATGCATAAATCCTCTAAGGTAATCCAATATAACATAGTAAAGTGAAATAGGAAGAAAGTAAGGTAAATAAGAAAGCAAAGGCATGAGACAGGTAAAAGCATCTATCTAATAACATGTAAGAGCATATAACAATTAAAATCGGATAATAAATATCGGCATGAATAAGTGGAAGCATGTAACAACTAAAGACTTGTAACAAGTGAAGATATATATATATTTAACAAGTAAGGACATGTATCAAGTAAAGCACATAACAAGTAAAAACATGGAATAAATGAAGACATGGTATAATTGAAGACATGTAATTAAGTAGTACACCCCGAATGCTTGAACCCATGATAACGCATTTACACCCGTCACCTTGCTTATAAGCCGTCCCCACATATAAATCACGTAGCACATAGACCAATCAAGTCCTAATTCCCTCAAGTCAAGGTTAACCAGAACACTTACCTCTTTCCGGAACACAATCAACAATCCAACACGACTTTCCCTTTGGAACAAGCTTCCAAACCACCCGAATCTAGTCAGATATTGTTCAAACAAGTCAGAAATAAGCTTTATAAACTACCTCCTATGATAAACGTTCAATCTTTAACATAATTTAAAAAGTCAACAAAAAGTAAACCAGTACCACGTGGTCGAAATCCAAAATTTTGACCAAATCCCAATTACCAATTCACCCCCGAGCCCAGATATGTGATTTGTTTCGAAATTAATTTGAGGTCTAAATATCAATTTTACAAAATCCCTAAATTCTACCCAAAACCCCCAATTTATACTCTATAAATCTTATGTTTGATGATGGAATTTAGGAAAAAGTAATGGAAATTGAATGAAAAGAAGTTAAAGTTACTAACCTATGAAGTTGGGAAGAACTTGCTCTCCAACAATCGCCAATATAGAGTCTAGGTTTCAAAAATGGTGTAAAATGAGCTACAGGTATCACAATTATGATGTTCGTAAATGCGAACCACTGATCGCAAATGCGAACAGTTCCTGAGCCTCACAGCTATCGCAAATGCGACTCTCCCATCGCATTTGCGATGGCCCCTCTCTTCAAATGCAGACCAAAGTCGCAAATGCGAGGTCCTTCCAGTTTTCAAAAGAGATATGTTCTTCGCAAAAGTGAAGTCCCCAGTCCCAACCCCATATAGAAAATGCAAGCCTGACTTCGCAAAAGCGAAGCTCGCATTTGCGAACAGTTCTTTGCAAAAGCGAGATCTGTAGACCATGAATCCCAGCAATTCCCGAGTTGTGCCAAAACCATCCACAACACATCTGAAACTCACCTGAGTCCCTCAGGCTCCAATCCGAACATTCATACAAGTGTAATAGTATCAAATAAACTCGCTCACGAACTCAAATAATTAAAATAACATCAAAATTCAAGAATCGATCATTAAAACTCAAGATTTTCAAGTTCAAAAGTCAATTTTTTTAACTTTCCACATAACGTGCCAAAATGGCCTCGGGTCACCCAGGACACCGGCCTAACATGAGTACAAGTCTAAAATAGTTATACAAACCTACCAGATTCGTCAAAATATCGATCTGAGGTCGTTTACCAAAAATGTTGATCGTGGTCAACACTAGCCAATTTTAGAGCAAAAAATCACACTTTTATTTAAATTTCACATATAAACTTTTCATAAATCGAACGAACCGTGAACACAAGCCATAAATCATCAAGAAAAGATTTGAGAGGTCTCAAAACACAAAAGGGGAGCTGGTACTCAAAATGACCTGCCGGGTCATTACATTCTCCACATAGAAATATTCGTCCTCGAAAGGACATAGAAATATACTTGGACCAATAAAAAGATGTGGAGAGTTACTCCTCATGCCGGACTCGAACTCCCTAGTAGCCTCCTTAATTGACTGATGTTGCGACCAAACACACACGCAAGTATACATGGTCGTCAAGTAATAAAGTAGTGAGTAGAGTATCATTCCCACGGAGACTTATGATTAACTTTTGACTGATTCAAACTCAAACAAATTATATATTCAAGAGATTTTTCTCAAAATGAGTAGGCAATTAATTAATAACCAAAGAAAATATCAAACAGTTAATTAAACTAGAGATCAACTAAAATACGTAGGTAATTGGGGATAACAATCAATAGGAGAGGATATTCCAGGGTCATAGGCTAGCTAACAATCTTGTTGCGTTCTTGGCTTAAACTGACTAATTGATTTATCTGGTTTGTTGATTGACAGGGTTAATGTTACTCGTAAGAATCTGTCGAGTTCTTATGTGCCTATTCAAGCTAACTTAATGCCTATATGTCTATGAAATTATGACTAACAAGAATGCATTTACACTTCCTGTGTTTCCAGTCAAGTAAGACAATTAGGTATATTTCTATCCTAATTGCAAATCTGTTCCCCGATACCTGGGTTCAAGAACTTGTTCTATTTAATCCTATATGCAATCTAGAATTTCCACTTTTGAGTTCAACTATAGATTCGTAGATAGTATTCCACTGTTAGCTATGCAGCAAAATAATTAAAACAGAATTAAATAAATAACCTAATATGATAAAATCAAACTCGTCAATTCAAACTTCAAACATCAACATTCATGTAGCAGCCATGACCCCAGAACTAACGAGTCTAGCCACGCATGCTCATGGTAGTATTATCAAGTATTTCCAAGAATACATAAAAATCAATAAAGAGAAGGAAAAAGTAAGAACTCAAGATGAATTCCGTGGTTTCCAAACTTTGTGATGGCTTTTCTTCGCTTCCCCGTGTGTTAGATGACCTAAAAGAGGCGTTTTTGGCTTATATATTGCGTACAAAAGTCGTGGGCCAAAGTTTTCCTTTTCCTATTCCATCTCAGCTTTAAGGATTGATACTGGGGTGGATGCTTCGCATCTGCCTCAGCTTCAGCTTCTCAGCATCGCATGCTGGAGTGGATACTTCGCATCCAACCCTCTATTCCTTCATCTTTGCTGTGCCCAGGCGCGAAATAAAAGGTTTACATGCTCAATATGGCTAAATAGGGATGATTTTATTTGTGGTAGCATTATAATTCCTAAAGGATCAAAGAAAGCCTAAATTCATATTTCAAACCGAGCAACACCTAGGATTTCGCTTCAACTCACACGCAGGGCAAGTTCTAGACACAAATGTATTACATGGAACTATACAAAAATCTCACCACACAATGGCACATGATTCAATTAGGATGGCTACATTACAACTTTCAATCAAAGAAAGTACAAAGTTAAGCCACAAATTTAATGCACAAGGCACAACAATTAGCACAGGAGTAAAGAAAATGAGCCTAAACGTCACCAAAAAAAACTATTCTACTTTTCAAAGCAAAAATAGTTCTCAAAAACTCATGGAGAAAGTTATAATCCACATGCTCAGGTCTAACTCTGTTGGTATCAAACAAGTCACTGAATGTGCTGAATTTAGTCTGAGTCTTTATATCCTACACTACTCTAAAAATAAAAACTAATATCCGGTTCAAAAATTCATCCTTTGGAAAAGAACCGATGGCCAAAGAAAAACCAAGGGGGATTATTGCCTAATAGATTAAACTTTAAACTAACTACTCAAAGTAAATAAAATGTTTTTGTGCTTTTCTTTATTTTTTTGTCAATCTCCTAATACTAACACTACTTTCTAAAATCAAATGAAAATCTTTTTGTATTTTTTCAAGGACCTTAATCCCTCGAGAGAACTGTCCAGGTAGTCCGTCATCGGGAAAAAGACCTTTATTTTCTTTTTCATTTTTTTGTTTTTAAAATCTATCTACTAATAGACACACCAAGAGACCGAGAGTAACTACTTATAGACAAATTTACTAACTATTACAGGCCATTAATTATAGCCCCAAAAGTATCAAGAGCAACAAACATTGTAATAGTTAAGTACATTCATCCACAAAAAAAAAATGAATAACCCCCACCCCACACTTAGAACCATGCGTTGCCCCCAATGCACACAAATTAAGTAGATTAGGGTGAGAAGAAACTCCCTCAAGTCTAGGTGAAGGGATCCTCTGTGGTCTGTGGAGGAGCATCAGAGAGAGTGGCAACAACCGAGTGAGTACTCGAAGTATCCACGTCATCTATCATGCCCCCCTCTAGCATAGCAATAGCATCCTCACGAATAGGGGGCTCAGTCACAGTCCTATCATCACCAGGTGGAGCTGGGTCTGTAGCATGCGGCACGACGGTCTCAATAGGCATGGTGGATGGAGACCCCGGGACTATAGGAGGAGCAGACGTGGATGGTGCAAACAACTGTGAGATATCTATATATGTACGTTGTACGAAAGCACGGAGGAGTAGTGATACCTCCCTCATCATCGTAGCCTGCTCAGCCTAGACTCGGCTTAGATATGTACGAGTCTGAATCAACTCACCTCTAGTGGCACTCCACTATGCATGAGTCGCGAACAACTCAGCCCTATTCTCTTGCGTATCAGCTTGCATCTGCTCAAACAATTGTTAAATTGTGAACTTAGAGGCCCTTCCCCTTGTTCGGCTCTAGTACATAAGTAACATCATATGGTCCTGGAGCTTTAGCCTCGATGTCTCTCCTTGTCCCATATCACTCCCATCTTCGTCAAGTAAGCCGATAAGGTATTCGCAAAGAACAACCTCCACTTGTAGTTTATCCTAGTGCGCTGCATCTGGTCATGCATGTTGACTCCCATGTTGAGCGGGTCTCACAAGTGTTCAACTTCTTTTTTATCTCCATGGGCTTGTGACATATATTCCTTGTGTTAGTCAATGTTAAGATCGTAATGCAATTTCATGCATTTTGAAACCCATATCACATTCGGGGTGCTAAGTTATTCTCATTTCAAGTTGAACTGATTTTCCCTACACTCCAGGAGATGACTGGTGTCACGTAGTTGGCTATTTCTCTTTGAGGCCTACTATTTCCGAACAAGGCACATATGGAATGAAACAATTATTGCTGTCCTTTTCAAGACTCTTAGTCTTCCAAGAATAATTGACGCTAATGTCTTTATCCTCCCGACCATGCCTCTCATGTGTCATGTGTCTAAAATGACTCATTTCTTTTAAATCTCATAATCATGAACATGGTCCCTACATTATCAATGCCCACTAGGCAACTCTATGCCTTATTTGTTGAATCAATAATGTCATCACAATGATTAACCATGTCATCACTATTGGTAGTAACCTTCATGTCTCTTAGGATATAACATCCTGAAATGCCCTGCTCAGCACATTGATGGAATCTAAAAAATTCCAGCCCAATCGCGGACCTCGTTGTTCCTATTTATAGTAACCTATAAGGGTTGAAGGTTCAAACATGTCAAAGAAGAAGCATCATCCCATGATCAAACATATTAGGTAGGAAATTTTATAGTCATATTCATGATAGCACATCTTAGAATAATTGATGAAGGTCGCCAAAGGTTTAGTTTGGGTGTTTGACGTAGGGATTTAGAGTTGAAGAAAGTGAACGGGTTATTCTCAAGATTTTCTCTATGAATATATTGGGTGAATTGTTAAGGAAGGTAAAGTATGTGTAGTCACATTATGCCTTATGGAATATTGAAGGAAATAAGCCAAACTATGAGTATGATATTTTCCCATCGTTGTCCTCCATGCACCCGATGAATCATGCATCTAGGTTCCAGAAGGTTATTGGAAATCCTTTGCATATTGTTCCGGTGGAAACTATTGAAGGTGAAGTTAATGGGTAATTGGCTTATAAGAGATACCTAGTTGTCATTCCTGTTAGATAAGTCCGGAAGTTGATATCTGCCTCTGTCAAAGTAAAGGAAGTATTCTCACTTGCATGTATAACCAAATAGTTATGGTTCAAAAGGGTACTTGTTATGTGTTATGATTTAAATATGTCCAACTCATGTCTAGATACCACTTCTGTTAATGTAATGCCCTTAATGTTGAGATTAGTGATGTTGATATACATTGTGATGCTTAGTCAAGTTGTGGATATGTCGATAGGTTGATTTTGGTGATTATCTGACATGTGGATAGGCTCAGTTACAGGGAAAACTCTGTCGAAAAGTTTTTTGAATTTGTAAAGATAGCCAAATTTTAAGGGCCATAAGTAAGTTTAAATTTTGGAAAAGAAGTATAAGACCCATGTAGTCGTAAGTGCCTATGCATAATGGTTGGAGGTAAAAGGATGGTAAATCTATTATTAGAAGTGACTTTTAAAATATTCGAGGACGAATGTTATTAAGTGGGGGAGAATGTAACACCCCATAAAATTTCGAAGTACTTAAGCGCTATTAAGAAAGTCGATGTACGCTAATTATATTATTTTTATGCAGACGAGGACTATTAATATGATTGATATCAATTGGATATGATAATAAGTGTACGGGGCATATTATAAGTGATGTTGGGTCTAAGGAGGGCCCTAAGTCCTAGTCAAGTTGGAAATTTCATGATAGACTAAAGTTTCAAATGGGTACGCACATGACCAAACATTGAACAAGCATATATACATAAATATAAGGATTTATGTGATTATCTACCTATCAAATGCAATATCTTTGAGTCTAGTTTCTAACACTTCAAACCGTTCGGATTTTGGACATTCCTACAAGAAGTTATGACCAAATTACCAAAGGCTAGCGGAGGAGTCTGCGGATGCGAAGCATTCGAGGCCGCGTCCGAAAGAAAGGCTGGCAGTGAAGTGCTTCCATAGCATCCAGGTCTGCATCCGAGCTTCAAAGAGGAGTGAAGTGGGGATGTGAAGCATCCAGGGCCGCATCCGAAACCTAGAAATCTGGGCCTATAACTACAATTTCGGGGTTCATTTTCACCATTTTCATTTGGACGAATTTTGGAGCTCTTCTCCACTTCCTCAAGACCACCAACTCCCCCCATATTCAAGGTAAGCAATCCCCATAATATTGGTGTGAAATTCCATCATTTCTACACTAGTATTGATGAAATCTACACATAAAATACTTGGATCTTCAAGAAATGTTTTCAAGAACTCAAAGGAGGGTTTTGCACGATTTCTTCCAAAAGGTAATCCTCCACCCTTAGACTTACATGTATGGATATATTATGGGAATATAAGTATGAATTAAGTATTAGAACTTTTAGTATGGTGATTGGATGCCATAAGTTCCCAATTTAAATACATAACCATTATAGAGATTGAAAGGTGATTATTTGATGGAATTTTGTTGGTTGGGTGTGGATGGATGACCATGTATGTGATGTTGAAAGTTATGAATTGTTTAAGAATTATGGTGGGATAAATTATTGGTAAATGGTAGTAGTTGGTGGAACTAATTCTATGGTTAAGAGATGTAGAGACTCATGCTTACTAGGTGTTTGATAAAATGCCTAATTGGCCTAAATTATGGAATTTGTTACTAATTTTGGTCCCATTGGATGTTGTTATTGTAGATTGAAGTTGCTTAGTGTAGTGGATCATTGTATTATCATTAAGGGACGGATTTGAGGTATGTTGGCTAAACTACTCTTTTAAAAATGAATTCCATTATCTTCCCGTAAGTTTCAAGTATTGTTGGCTCAAGTTCCAAATTCCAATGTTCCGAGTTGTTCCTAATAAATTCGATTATCCCGAGTAAGCAAAGTGTCGAGAATTATGTATTCAAAATATGTTCCGAATGTTCCTATCACATTATGTTTTCCTTCGGGAATATGTTCAAGAATGATATGGGTATTAAAATATTATGGCTTTGAGTAGTGTTTCAAATGAAAGTTATCATGCTAAATTGTGGGAGAAAAACTCGATGTGCTTAAGACCCTTAATTGATCATATATGTACCTAAAGTCTTGATTGGAAATGCGTTGTTGTTGATAATCTATAAAGATGCTCAAAAGTGAAAGAAGTGAGTTGGTGATATAAATTATGGCCACCGTTCCAAGAATGAAAGTTATACTTGTGGCCAATGAAATGAAATGATGTGAGAAAAGTTATGAAATGAGCCTTGGTTTAACTATTCCGAATTGACTTCGAAAATAGATTTTCCTAAAAGCTTATGTACTAAAGTCATGCCCAAATGTGGCTATTTTATCTAATGTTATGCTTTGTAAGTATTTACAATGTGTTTTGAACTCTTATATATTCAGGAGTTGAAATGGTGTATTGCCCTTTTTGGGGAAAAGTATTTCAAGAATAAATGATGTGTGACTTGTTTATGATTTTAACTTGTGCTTCGATTGCAAATCATTTTAATCCATTTTCTTGGAAAGAAATCCATTGTGTTTAAAACCTTCATTACTAATGAACTTAAAGTTGTGATTTCTGGAATATTATATATGTTGATATTTATGATGATGATCCATGGAAGGGAAGATAAAAAAGTGTGGAATATGAAATACGGCCACCGTGCCATGAATAAAGAATCTTGTGAATGGCCAAAAGAGCCAAGGAAGTATTGTTGTTGTGATTGGTTGAAAATACTAGTGAAGATTTATACAATGTGAAAGATTATGAGGTAAATTGCAATTTGTATCTATGTTACCTTGTGTGAAAACCAAAAATATTTTTGGGAGTAACGATAGACATCGAGAAAGGGTAGGTTGAAATAACCTAACCCCGAAACAACACGTGCCGGTGTAGGAGTGGATTGTGATTATTCCCCTTATTTGGGATGAGATTGATGTGATAAAATTATTCCTCTTATTTGGGATGAGATTGATGTGATAAAAGTATTCCCCATAATTGGGATGAGATGATTGATACAAAAGGATGATGTTGATCCACACAGCATTGTGGTGAGATGGCCTAGCCGATCGGGTCGTGATCGGACGCCATGCCGCACACATGGTGGTGATTGTGTTGGAAATTATAATTGAAATTGTGATTGTGGTTGATGTCTCTAATGAGATGGCCTAGCCGATTGGGTCATGATCGGACTCCGTGCTAAAAGTGTCACGATCCAAACCGATGGGCCGCGACGGGCATCCAGTGCCCTTACTCAACCGAGTACCAATGTTACATATCTTTCTTATCATACTATAATTGGCAAATGGGCCAAACGGGCCATCATGGGCTAATCAGAATAAACATAACTGAATACTCAATATAAGGCGACCCAATCTGATATAAAAACTTATACATGCGACATACGGGCCTATAAGGCCAAAATGATTTCTCGTACACTGAATAGACCGATAAGGCCATACAATTTTTCATATACATGACATCTATCTACAAGCCTCTAAGATTACATAAATGTCATAAAGGTTGGGACAGAGCCCTGCCATACCAATCCACACATGTCCTAATCATACTGACCAAATAGCAACTCTGGAGCAAATGGAGTGCACCAACACCTTCCGCTGAGCTGATAGCCTACTTAGAGGACTCTCAACCTGTCTAACGGGACCTGCGGGCATCAAACGCAGCATCCCTAGGCAAAAGGAACGTCAGTACAAATAATGTACCGAGTATGTAAGGAATGAATATCAGTAAGTAATAGACATGAGAGAAACATAAAGTAAAAGACTCAACATGTAAGTCTGAATAACTCTGTGAATCATTTCAAATTTATAATATCATGCATATGCGTATAAATGTCACACCATGCATAGGTATATGCGTTCATAACATCATCAAGCCTCTGAGGAAATCCTATCTTATCATCTCGGCCACTGTGGGCAAATCATCAACATATACCAGCTGATCAGGTGGTGGTGTGTATATAACGCCGTAACCTTTTTCCATATCCCATATTCATATCTATACATATATACGCGTATATAACGCCATCTGGTCATGGGTCAATGTATATGTATAAATGAATGCAATGCATGAGAAGTACGTCAATTAAATCTTTTGGAATGGCATAAGACCACTATGCCTTTTATTAATATCATGAAGTAAACTTTATCAACTTACGTATTTTCTGAGACCCATGAACAAATGATAGAATAATAGGACACATGGGGAATCAAGAACATAAGCGTCTCTAGCATTTCTATGAATAGAGTCATTTATGGAAGTTGCGTATTGTGCTCGTTTCGTTTGTATCATTTGGGTCATGCCAAAAAGAAAGAAGGGATAGCCATAACATACCTGAGCCGATTCTCTTGACAATCCCTCTAACATACGTCAATTGCGACGAAACACGTAACGGCGGATCGAAGTAGGGGAGAATCCGTATGATATTGTTGAGAAACATTGTACCGTGCTCTCTTAAAATTGCAAATCTTGTTGCGATTACACGGTATAACTTCGATGCAAATCTCTTAGAATTGCAAATCCGTATTGAAGCTTCATCCGTCTCTTGCCACACTTAGAATCATACCTTAATAAGGTAAATCTCTTAAAATTGTTGGCTTTTGTGGGCCCTACTTGATAGGGATGATTTGGCCGAAGAATGTCCAAATTATGCCACCTTGCAACATAATTTAAGAGCCATTTGATTGACTACATCTTGATGCCACATTGGGGTTCAAGAGTTTATTCAAAATGTCTTAATTAATTGGTTAATCTCCCACCAAAAATCAATAATTATCCGATTATCCACATAATTAATAATTATCTTAACTTACTTAAAATACTACTCACTTTTAACCCACTGTATATATATCTTGCTATCATGGTCGTGTGGTACCTTGTATGACACTAGTCCATAAATACGGGGTATAGTAGCTTGGACCGTATTTTATCTCAAAATGTCAAACTTCGACGAAATTCGTTTTCTTCGATTTGCTTACCCTCTCACCTTCACGAATTTACTCATCACTTATTTGAAATAGCATAATACTTATAACCTCAAAATAATCTCATTCCCGAGCTTACGTCAATTAACTTACTATGAAACTTTAACGTACGAAAATGCGGGATGTAACATCATTCCCCCTCTTTGGAACATTCGTCCTCGAATGTTGACTGATGCACTTATCATTATCATAAACTATAGTTCTTGCGAATACTTTATCACTCTCCTGGCAATCTAGGCAACTGTTCTGTGAATAAATCCAAAGGCCAGGGCATTCCCCCCTTTAGGCCTCTTTCTCACACCATGACTTGTGGTCGGAATCCTTTCAATCTTGTAACTGATGCTACCTTTTATCATGCAGCCTGTAGGACTCTGACCTTGTAAATGCGCTTATGCGACTCTACTCTCCTTTTTCCTCCAGTTTTTAGCCAATCTCTAGGCCTCACTTTGTAAACATATACAAAGCTTTGATAAGATGTCTCTCTGGGCATCTATAGGTATACTGAAGTTCTTCGCTCGGTACTTTGTTGAACTTACTGATATTGCTATATCTTATTTCATAGATCTGTTTATCCATCCGTATGACTTTACTGCCACAACTCTTACTTTGATTTATCGTTACTGAGGTCTGCTACAAAACTCCAGGTTACTCTCGTTGCTTATCCTATATGCATAAATCTAAGTCCTTTAATGCTTTTTCATTACTGTTCATCTTAAGAATGATAGTCTAATCTCATCTCATACTTTGTAACTTTTATCCATCCATTGTTGATTCACCTTAATACCGATAACTTGACCTCTTATGTAACATTGCCGCTAGGGCTCACGTCTTATCGAGGAACATTTTCCTGATCCACCTGGGGGCGATACTATACTTCCATAACCGTATTTCATAGCATCCCAATGTGATTCACCTTACATGGGTATTTTAATCCTCTACAATTCATGAAATCTCCCCTCTTTTTTTCTTCTTCAAATCATTACTCAATCGAAGGCCCAAACGTCATCCGTTATCTATCACAATTACACCCTTATTCTACTACCAGGGCAGCATTCCATCTCTTCTAAATTCTATTAGTTTTAGACTCCTTTGAGTTCATTCCGCTATACTAAGCTTTCTATAATTTAGAGAAACCATCATCTCTCTTATTTTCATGAGCTTAATCCCGAGGATTTATCCATTCTGGTCACCTTCTCACTCGCCTTTTCTCAACCTTACTCTTGTCTTCCTAAAACTTTGTTGCTCTACCATACTTTAGCTTGCGACCTACACATGTCTATTTATACTATTCGCAATTTTCCTTCAACTTTCTTGCACCATAGATTTCCTTATGTTATTCTGGAACATCAAGTGAGACATCACATCGTCTCTAACTCTTCTTTTACTTTCTTAACTAGACCTATCGATACCTAGATACCATAGGCAATAAGATATGCCACTGACGATGCCGCTATCATTCCTGGATATTGAATCCCCGCGGTTCTAGCCTTCTATCCGAAGTACGGACTATTCCCAACTTTCTGCATCTGAGTATCTCGTATGTTGTTCACCTTAACCTTACTTACCTTAAAATCTCGCATCACATCTTCTATCTCTTTCATGACCTCCTTTCCACATAGGTATCATTCACATCCACAATTTAAAGCTCTATTATAATACTTGCACCTCTGGTGCATACACAATCCGGTGGGAGCTTCATACTGACTTCTTATGAGGCTGATACTCTTCTAACTTGCTTTCTCGTAGATCCGTTACAGAATATGGTTGTTATACTATCTCTCTTCTACCTATGATATTAAGAGTGATTCTGCAATGATCTCAATCATGATTTCTATAATTTCTCGGTTCCAATAATCATACTCCTGATTTACTTAGTTCATGTAACTCTTTAGTTTCCTCTTCCCTCCGACCAATCTTTATTTAAGCTTAAGATATCTTCCGATCTGCGACTCTTGATATTAGTTATTACTTTAGCCTTTCAGGGGCGCTATGGAATATCCATGATACATTCTTTTAACAATTCAATCCTTTGTCTATGTCCTGGACTGAATTCTTTTTTTTAACTTATATGGGACTCTTCTACGGCTGTATGATTGTCAACATATATGTTGCATGGATTATACTCCGAAATCTTTAGTTCATTCATAACGTAACTAACTCTGGATTATTGATTGAATAATTCCTTTAGTTCCTTCTCATCTTTCTTTAAACGTAAGCTATTAGTTTTCCTGGTCTTTCTACCCCCTTGTTGCGTGCATACTTAGCTTATCTTAGTTCCCACACATGCCGGAATTTTCGTGCAACTTATATGATTTCGACCATTACTTTTGGTTTCACTTCCTGCTCATTAGCCACGATAGGTCCCGGACCACTTTCTTATGGAGTGCGTACAATGTTGTAGTGAGACTACTATTACAAGACCATTTCTTCTTCAAGTTACTATGTTTAGGTTGAAGCCTTCTTCCTTATTTCCTCAGCTAGTCCTTCATTATAGTACTTAGGGAGCACCCCCTGACTCTTGTAAAGCTGCGAGCTTATTGCATCGTATACTCAACAATTTTTTTTTTGATGTCCTTCCTCGCCCATAATTATTCGTAGTTACTTACCTCCATGCCCTTGTGCTTGTAGGGTTGCTTCTAAACTGAAGTTTTGTCTGTCTTCCTAGTGGGACTCTTTTATTTTCGTAACACCCATACGGTACCTTTAACTACTCCAACTCCTATTTGAATATTTCTCACTGGTCACGATGTCATATCTGCGAGACTGAATTCCCCATGTTGGGGTTCACTATGTTTATCTTGCATGATTTGTTGATTTGTCTGTATCTTCCTGTCTAGCCATAACTAGGCTCTTCCTGAATCAACTACTAACTACTCTTTGGCCCATTCTCATATCAATATTCTGCGTGATCTTCCTTGGGTTATTTCCTTTGTCTTAACTTACGTCTCGCACGGGCTCCTTATTTATCAATAACATCTCGGACATGAACCCTTACTTCCTCTCCTTGACACCATGTTTGCATAATGTTCTGGAATTGTAGCATATCTGTAGGCTTTGAATAAGTGCAATCTCATCCCTTTCTTATTTTTTATGCATTCTTCGTTTACCATTCCATAGTTATTAGAACCACTTAATTCTGACTTAACGCCTTATCACTCCATATTCCCCCCTTTAGGGGGGTATTAAGATTTAGTGCTACAATGATCTACGTATAGATGTTTTACCTCTTCATATTTGGCATCTTTTCACATCATCGATGACCCTTACTCGCCTCGCGGTAATCCTTCTGTACCAAGGATAACGAATTTCCTTACTCGCGAGGGTGACACTTAGTATAACTGTCACACATAGTCCCTTAAGCTTAACTTTACTCATCTTGCTTGCTTTAGGGAAGCGTCTTCCTGAATGACCTTTAAGGGTTATTCTTCTGTCGTCCATTCTTTTATCACCGGAACGCAATCTGAAATTCTCATGATTCCGACTATTATCAAATCACTCAGTCCCCAATTCATGTTTAGTTTATATTCTTCACCAGCCTATACAGATTTCTATTACTCTGGGGCCTAACTTTTCCTTTTGGTAATCATGTTAGAGTCATGAACTTATTTCTCGAAATGAGGGTATGACTTTATAGCCTATGCTCTTTTGTTGTCTCAAGGCCTGTCACCTCTTGTTTTTTCCTTCACTTGACTATAGACTCTGTAATACTGTCATCCTTTTGATCTAGTGTTGTCATCCATGTATCACATCTTACTCATAATGCTTCATTAACCCTCTTCTTATTTCTCGCTAACATTTATGTCTATCACTTTATTATGAAAACTCGAACAAGACATTCTTTTTCATTTAGCTCCCCTTGCTCCATCTATTGTCTTTTCGGGTTGCCTAACATTCTTTCTCTATTAGGTACGGGAGCCACACTAAGGTTATATTTATCTCTTCAAGGCTTCCAGTGCCTATCTTTGTAGTACTCATATCTAGTTGTACTATTTTAAAGTGCGCCATCTGGGTGTCTCACAAGGAGATCTATTAGCACATTTTCAATATCCTTCGAAAATGTCAGTTAACACTAACAATCCATCCACCATTTTTGGGTTACCCTAACCCCAGCTAGATACTGATATCCTGCCTTTTCTTATACTACTTCTTTTAGCCCCCATAGGGCATAAATGAGATGGGTGTGGCCAATTGTACATACCTCTGTTATTGTTGAAGGTAACTCAAAAGGCTTATATTCCTCTGCCTGAATTGTAAATACTGATAATCTTCATTAGCTGGGTACCTCGTACCCTTTTTCATCTTGCTTCTTTTACTTGTTGAAATTTGTATCTATCTTCTGAATCTCTCATTGCCTTTCACCACAGGGGTGGATAGATATTCTTTCCTTAAGGCTCCTTATCAAGAAGCTTACACGTCTTAGTACATACATGATCTGCTGGAGACCTTACATTTACTCATCATAAGCATGATGCAAAATCGAGTTCCTCTGACTCAACTCTTCCACAACAGTATTCAATCCCTTACCACCCGTCTTTCTAGAAATAGGCATCATCTTATAACTAAGCTCTACCACACAATCTAGAGTAAGAAGAAAGCATGACAATCCTAAATGCCCTGTAGTCTTCTGCTTATAAGAGTGGTGCACAACACACCCATACATAAGACTCTACTAGACACGGCTTATAGATTCCCCAGGACAGAACGGCTCTGATACCACTTTTGTCACGACCCAAACCGATGGGCCGCTACGGGCACCCGATGCCTTACTCAACTGAGTACCGACATTACATATCTTTCTTATCGTACTATCATTGACAAATGGTCCAAACGGGACGTCATGGGCTAATTAGAATCAACATAAGGGAATACTAAATATAAGACGACCCAATCTGATATAAAAACTTATACATGTGACATATGGGCCTATAAAGCCAAAATGATTACTCGAACACAGAACATAGGCCGATAAGGCCATTCAATTTTTCATATACATGGCATCTGTCTACAAGCCTCTAAGAGTACATAAATATTATAAAGGTCGGGACAGAGCCCCGCCATACCAATCAACACATGTCCTAATCATACTGACCAAATACTAACTCCGGAGCAAATGGAGTGCACCAACACCTTCCGCTGAGCTGATATGCTACTTAGAGGTGTCTCAACCTGTCTAACAGGATCTGCGGGCATGAAACGCAGCATCCCCAGGCAAAAGGGACGTCGGTACATTGTAAGGAATGAAAATAAGTAAGTAATAGACATGAGAGAAACATAGAGTAAATGACTCAACATATAACTCTGAATAACTCTGTGAATCATTTCATATTTATAATGTCATGCATATGTGTATAAATGTCATACCATGCATATGTATATGCGTTCATAACATCATCAAGCCTCTGAGGGCATCCCATCATGTCATCTCGGCCACTGTGGGCAAATCATCAACGTATACTAGCTGATCGGGTGGTGGTGCGTATATAACGTCGTAACCTTTTCCCATATCCCATATACATATATATACATATATACGCGTATATAACGTCATCTGGTCATGGGTCAATGTACATGTATAAATGAATGCAATGCATGAGAAGTATATTAATAAAATCTTTCAGAATGTCATAAGACCAGTATGCCTTTGATTAATACCATGAAGTAAACTTTATCAACTTATGTATTTTCTGAGACCTATGAACAGATGATAGAATAATAGGACACATGGGGAATCAAGAACATAAACATCTCTAGCATTTCTATGAATAGAGTCATTTATGGAAGTTGCGTATTTTGCTCGTTTCGTTTGTATCATTTGGATCATGCCAAAAAGAAAAAAAGGATAGCCTTAACATACCTGAGCCGATTTTCTTGACAATCCCTCTAACATACGTCAATTGCGACGAAACACGTAACGGCGGATCGAAGTAGGGGAGAATCTGTATGATATTCTTGAGAATGATTGTACCGTGCTCTCTTAAAATTGCAAATCTCGTTGCGATTACACAGTATAACTTCGTTGCAAATCTCTTAGAATTGCAAATCCGTATTGAAGCTTCATCTGTCTCTTGCCACACTTAGAATCATACCTTAATAAGGTAAACTCTTACAATTGTTGGCTTTTGTGGGCCCTACTTGATAGGGATAACTTTGCCAAAGAATGTCCAAATTATGCCACCTTGCAACATAATTTAAGAGTCATTTGATTGATTACATCTTGCTGCCACGTTGGGGTTCAAGATTTTATCCAAAATGTCTTAATTAATTGGTTAATCTCCTACAAAAAATCAATAATTATCCGATTATCCACATAATTAAGAATTATCTAAACTTACTTAAAATACTATTCACTTTTAACCCACTTTATATATCTTGCTATCATGGTCATCTAGTACCTTGTATGACACTAGTCCATAAATACGGGGTATTGTAGCTTGGACCGTATTTTATCTCAAAATATCAAACTTCGACGAAATTCATTTTCTTCGATTTGCTTACCCTCTCACCTTCACGAATTTACTCATCACTAGTTTTAAATTACATAATACTTATAACCTCAAAATAATCTCATTCCCGAGCTTACATCGATTAACTTACGACGAAACTTTAACGTACGAAAATGCAGGATGTAACAAAAAGTACGGTGGTATTGGTATTGAGAGTGATTGTGGTTGATGTCTCTAATGAGATGGCCTAGCCGATCGGGTCGTGATCAGACTCTGTGCTAAAAGTACGGTGGTATTGGTATTGTGAATATTGGTACTGTGAATGGTGGTATTGGTACTGTGAATAGTAGTATTGTGAACAGTGGTATATCGGCGCTAAAGATCTCCCAACCAAAAATAATATTATTTTTCTTATGTTGAAAATTATTATGTTTTAACTTGGTACTTATATATCATTGATTATTAGTTGTTGCTCCATGGTGTTTTCCCTTTCTTACATTGGCATTCTATTTTGAAAGAGGACAGTTAGCTTTACATACTAGTACTATTCTATATGTACTAACGTCCTTTTTGCCGGGGGCGCTGCATCTTCAATGGATGCAGGTGGTTCAGCAGCAGGCAGTTTTGGTCCTCGTTAGTAGTTACTCCCTATTCAGCAGGTTTTGGTGAGCCCTACTCTATTCCGGGCCTGATGTCACTTGATGTTATACTTTGTGTTTTGAGGTATAGCCGAGGCCTTGTTGCCGGCACTTCCATACTACTCTTCTGTTGTACTTAGAGGCTCCGTAGACAGGTTGTGGGTGGTGTTTAATGTAGGGAATTGAACTAGAAATGTTGGTATTTGGCAAACATGTTTTTTATTATATCTATAAACTTGTAATATTTTTGAAATCATAAAAGAATTTCTTTTGAGAATTGGTAAATAATGGGGAACATTACACTCTCATCATGTATATCTCTTGATATTGGATTTAAATTGTTCATGGGTAAGATTGGATAGAAGGCATTTGTCACGACCCAAACCGATGGACCGCGACGGGCACCCGGTACCCTACTCAACCGAATACCAACATAACGTATCTTTTCGTATCATGCTATCAAAAGTAAATGAGACAGAAAGGCTGCCGTAGGATGACTAGAATAAAATAGGTAATACCAACTTATACATTAGACATACAGGTCTATTAGACCAAAATGATCACTCGTATACTAAACATAGGCCGACAAGGCCATACAATCTTTTACGTACATGACATATGCCTACAAGCATCTAAGAGTACATAACCGTCATAAGACCGGGACAAGGCCCCGCCATACCAATCAATACGTGTCCAATGCATACTGACCAAATAGGCAACTCCGGAGCAAATAGAGCGCACCAACACCTTTCGCTGAGCTGATAGCTTACTTGGAGGACTCTCAACCTGTCTATCGGGACCTGCGGGCATGAAACGCAGCTTCCCCAGGTAAAAGGGATATCAGTACAAATAATGTACCGAGTATGTAAGGAATGAAAATCAGTAAACAATAGACATGAGAGTAACATGGAGTAAAAGACTCAACATATATATCTGAATAGCTCTGTGAATCACTTAATATTATAATGTCATGCATATGTGTACAAATGTCATACCATGCATGGGTGTATGTGTTCATAACATCATCAGGCCTCTGAGGGCATCCCATCATATCATCTCGGCCACTGTGGGCAAATCATCAACATATACCAGCTGATCAGGTGGTAGTGCGTATATAACGCCGTAACCTTTTCCTGTATCCCATATACATATAATATACATACATACATACATACATACATACATATATATATATATATATATATATATATATATATATATATATATATATATATATATAACGCCATCTGGTCATGAGTCAATGTACATGTATAAATGAATGCAATGCTTGAGAAGTACGTCATTAAAATATTTCGGAGTGTCATAAGACCATTATGCCTGTCATTAATATGAAGAACATAAGCATCTCTAGTATTTCTATGAATAAAGTCATTTATGGAAATTTTGCATTTGCTCGTTTCGTTTGTGTCGTATAGATCATGCCAAAAGAAAGAAGGGATAGCCTTAACATACCTGAACCGATTCTCTTTTGCGAAAACACGTAACAGCGGATCGAAGTTGGGAAACATCCGTATGATATTCTTGAAAAAGATTGTACCAGGCTTTCTTTGAATTAGCATTTCACTTTAGACCTTGTAGAATTTCAGAGAATTCATGTTGGACCTTGTAACATCATTCCTTAAGAGAATTTCACATTGGACCTTCTAATATTTCATGTTGTACATTGTTATTTCTCTTCAATGATGTAGGAAGATGGTTTATTTTACCAAAGAGAGTGGGCCCCACTTGTGATGACTAGCCACCAACTCCCCTAACACATGCCACCTAGTCTTGTGATTTAAGACTCATCATCAAGGTCTCCTAGGGCTGCCACGTTTGGGGGTTCGGGGAGGGGTAAACTTATCCAAAAACAATTGTAATTAATTAGCTAATCACCCACCAAAAATCATTAATTACCTAATTATTCACGTAACTAAAAATTATCTCGAATTGCTTAAAATACTACTCACTTTTAACATACTTTATATACCTCACTATCATGGTCAAGTGGTACCTTGAATGGTACTGGTCCATAAATACCGGGTATTATAGCTCGGACAGTATTTTATCCCAAATTGACAAACTTCGACGAAACATTAACGTCCGAAAATGTGGGATGTAACATCTCATTTTTGAGCTTTCATCAATTTATTTATCGCGTACTTTCACGTACGAAAATATGGGGTGTAACATCATTCTCCCCTTTGGAACATTCATCCTCGAATGTTGACTGATGCACTTATTATTCTCATAACCCATAGCTCTTGCAAATACTTTAGTACTCCTCTTGACATCTAGGCAACTGTTTTGTGAATGAATCCCAAAAGCCAGGACATTCCCCCCTTTAGGCCTCTTTCTCACACCACGACTTGTGGTTGAGATTCTTCCAATCTCGCATTGTTGCTACCTTTTGTCATGCAGCCTGTACGACCTTTTCCTTGTATGTGTGCCTATGCGACTCTTCTCTCTATTTTCCTCCAGCTTTTAACCAATCTCTAGGCTTTATTTTGTGAACATATATAGAATTATGACAAGCTGTCCCTCTAGGTGTCTATAGGTATATTGAAGTTCTTCGCTTGGTGCTTTGTTGAATTTACGAATATTGCGATATATTGTTTCATAGCTTTGGTTAAATATCCTTATGGATTTACTACATCTAGCTAGGTTAGTATACCATCACTCTTGCTTCGATTTATCGTTACTGAGGTCTGCTACCAAATTCCAGCTTACTCCTGTTGCTTATCCCATATGTATAAATCTAAGTCCTTTAATGCTTCCTCATTACTGTTCATCGTAAGAATGACGACCTAATCTCATCTTATACTTTGTGATTTTTGTCCATCCATTAGTGATTCACCTCAATATTGATCTACAATATACAACTGATAACTTGAAACTTCTTACTTAATACCTTGCCACTAGGGCTTACGTTGCATCGAGGAATATTTGAAGTGACTTTCCTAATCCACCTGGGTGCGATACGATACTATACTTACATAATCGTATTTCATAGCATCCCAATGTGATTCTCCTTACGTGGGTATTTTAATCCTGTACAATTCATCAAATCATTACTCAATCGAAGGCCCAAACGTCATTCTTTATTTATCGTGATTATACCCTCATTCTACTACCAGGGCATCATTCTATCTCTCCTAAATGCTATTAGTCTTAGACTACTTTGAGTTCGTTCAGGCTATACTGAGCTTTCTTAACTTAGAGAAACCATTAGCTCTCTTGTTTTCATGGGCTTAATCATGAGGACTCATCCATTTCTCGTCACCTTCTCACTCGCCCTTTCTTATCCTTATTCTTTTCATAAAACCGTGTCACTTTACTATACTTTAGCTTGCGACCTATACGTATCCATTTATACTGCTCGCAACCTTCCTTCAACTTGCTTGCACGATAGATTTCCTTATGTTATTCTGGAACATCAAGTGAGACATCACATCGTCTCTAACTCTTCTTTGCTCTGTTAATCAGGCTTCTAGATACCTAGAAACCATAGGCTGGAAGACATGCCACTGACGACGCTGCTATCATTCCTGGATATTGAATCCTCCCGCTTCTAGCCTTTTATCCGGAGTATGAACTGTTCACAACCTTCTGCAT
Source organism: Nicotiana tomentosiformis (assembly GCF_000390325.3). Classification (NCBI taxonomy): domain Eukaryota; kingdom Viridiplantae; phylum Streptophyta; class Magnoliopsida; order Solanales; family Solanaceae; genus Nicotiana; species Nicotiana tomentosiformis. The sequence goes on from NC_090819.1 coordinate 54,692,556, forward strand.
TTGAGTATCTCATACGTTGTTTACCTTTGACTTAAAATCTCGCATCATATCTTCTATCTCTTTAATGACCTCCCTTCCACATAGGTACAATTCACATCCACAACTTGAAGTTCTATTATAATACTTGCACCTCTGGTGCATACACAATCCAGTGGAAGCTTCATACTGACTTCTTATGAGGTTGGTACTCTTCTAACTGGCTTTATCGTAGAGCCGTTATAGAATATGGCTCCTGTACTATCTCTCTTGTACCTCTTATATTAAGAGTGATTCTGCAAGGTTCTCAATCATGATGTCTATAATTTTCTGGGTCCAATAATCAGACTCCTGATTTACTTGGTTGATGTAACTCTTTAGTTTCCTCTTCCTTCTTATCAGCCATTATGTAGGCTTAAGCTATCTTCCGATCTGCGGCTCCTGGTATTAGTTATTACTTTAGCCTCTCATGGGCGCTATGCAATATCCATGATACAATCTTTTAATAATTCAATCCTTTGTCTATGACCTGGGCTCAATTCTTTCTTTTAACTTATACCGGAATCTTCTACAGATATATGATTGCCAACATATATGTTGCATGGATAATACTCCAAAATCTTAAGTGGAGCTAACTTTGGATCATTGATAGAATAATTCCTTTCGATCATTCTCAGATTTCTTTAAATGTAAGCAATTAATTTTCCTGGTCTTCATGCCCCCTTGTTGCGTACATACTTAGCTTATCTTAGTTCCCATGCATGTCGGAGTTTTTCGTGCAACTCATATGATCTCGAATATTACTTTTGATTTTACTTCCCGTTCATTAGCTACGATAGGTGCCACTTTCTTATGGAATGCATACAATGTTGTTGTGAGACTGTTGTTATAAGGCCATTTCCTCTTTAGGTCACCGAGCTTAGGTGGAAGCCTTCTTTCTTATTTCCTCAGCTAGTCTTTCATTGTAGTACTTAGGGAGGACCTTCTGACTCTTGTAAAGCTGCGAGCTTATTACATCGTATACCCGACGGAATTTTTATTGATGTCCTTCCTCGCCTATAATTATCCATAGTTACTTACCTCCACGCCTTTATACTTGTAGGGTTGCTTCTGAATTGATATTTTGATTGTCTTCCTAGTGGCCTTCTCTTTTATTTACCTTTAACTACCCCAACTCATATCTGAATATATCTCAAGGATCACGATGTCATATCTACGAGACTGAATTCCCATGTTGGGGTTCACTATGTTTATCTTGCACGATCTGTTGATTTGCTTGTAACCTCTTATCTAGCCATAACTAGAGTCTTCTTGAATCAACTACTAACTGCTCGTTGGTCCATTTTCATATATGTATTTCCGTGTAATCCCTCTTGGGTTATTCCCTTTGTCTTAACTTACCTTTCGCACTGGCTCCTTATTTATCAATAACATCTCGGGCAGGAGCCCTTACTTCCTTTCCTTGACGTCGTGTTTGCATAATGTTCTGGAATAAGTGCAATCTCATCCCTTTCTCATTTTTATCGCATTCTTCCTTTACCATTCCATAATTACTAGAACCACTTAATTCTGACTTAATGCCATATTACTCCATATTTCCCACTTTAGGGGAGTACTAAGAGTTAGTGCTACGATGATCTACGTATAGATTTTTTTACCTCTTCATCTTTGGCGTCTTTCCACATCATCGATGATCCTTACTTGCCTCGTGATAATCTTTCTGTACCAAGGATAACAAATTTCCCTACTCGTGAGGGTGACACTTAGTATAGCTGGTACATACAGTCCCTTAAGCTTAACTTTGCTCACCTTGCTTGCTTTAGGGAAGCGTCTTCCTGGATGGCCTTTAAAGGGTATTCTTTTGTCGCCCATTCTATCATCGCCGGACGCAATCTCTGAAATTCACATGATGTCGACTATTACTCAGTCCCTCGTTCATGTTTAGTTTACCTTGTTCATCAGTCCATACTGATTTATATTACTCCGGGGTCTAGCATTTCCTTATGGTAGTCGCGTTGGAGTCACAAACTTATTTCTCGAAATGAGGATATGACTTTATGGCCTATACTCTTTTGTTGTCTCAAGGCCTTTCACCTCTCATCTTTTCCTTCACTTGACTATAGACTCTGTAATACTGTCATCTTTTTTTTATCTACCGTTATCATCCATGTATCACATCTTACTCATAATGCTTCATTAACTCTCTTCTTATTTTCCCGCTAACATCTATGTCTATCACTTCATTCTCAAAACTCGAACAACACATTCTTTTGCTCTTAGCTCCCCTTGCTCCATCCATTGGCTCTTCGAATTTCCTAACATTCTTTCTCTACTAGGGACGGGAGCCACACTAAGGTAATATTTATCCCTTCAAGGCTCCCAGTGACTATCTTTGTAGTACTCATATCTAGCTGTACTATTTTAGAGTGCACCATCTAGGTGTCTCACAAGGAGATCTATTAGGTTACCCTTACCCCAACCGGATCCTGATATCCTGTCCTTCTCTTAAACTACACCTGTTAGCCCCCATAGAGCATAACTAAAATGGGTGTGACCAATTATACATACCTCTGTTATTGTTGAAGGTAACTCAAAATGCATATATTTCTATGCTTGAATTGTAGATAATGTTCATCTCTACTAACTAGGTACCTCGTACCCTTCTCCACCTTGCTTCTTTTACTTGTTGAAACTTGTACCTTTTGATTCTTTCATTTCTTTTTACCACAAGAGTGGATAGATATTCTTGCCTTAGGGATCCTTATAAAGAAGCTTACACCTTTCAGTACACACATGATCTGTTGAAGACCTCATATTTACTTATCATAAGCATCATATAGAATCGAGTCCCTCTGACTCAACTCTTCCACAACCGCATTCAATCATTTACCAATTGTCTTTCTGGATGTAGGCATCGTCGTATTGCGAATAAGATAGAGTTTAAGAAATTGAGTTCTTACAACTGAGCTCTACCACATGATCTAGAGTAAGAAGAAAGAGTGACAGTCCTAAATGCCCTATAGCCTCCTGCTTATAAGTGTGGTGCACAACACACCCATAAATAAGACTCTACTAGACACGGCTTGTAGACTCCCTAGGATAGAACTGCTCTAATACCATTTTTGTCACGACCCAAACAGATGGGCCGTGACGGGAACCCGGTACCTTACTCAACCGAGTGCCAACATAACGTACACTTTCGTATCATGCTATCAAAAGTAAATGAGATAGAAAGGCTGTCGTAGGATGACTGGAATAAAATATGTAATACCAACTTATACATTAGACATACGGATCTATAAGACCAAAATGATCACTCATCTACTAAACATAGGCCGACAAGGCCATACAGTCTTTTACGTACATGACATATGTCTACAAGCCTCTAAGAGTACATAACCATCATAAGATCGGGACAGGACCCCGACATACCAATCAATACGTGTCCAATGCATACTGACCAAATAGGCAACTCCGGAGCAAATGGAGCGCACCAACACCTTTCGCTGAGCTGATAGCTTACTTGGAGGACTCTCGACCTGTCTATCAGGACCTGCGGGAATGAAACACAGCATCCCCAGGCAAAAGGGACGTCAGTACAAATAATGTCCCGAGTATGTAAAGAATGAAAATCAGTAAACAATAGACATGAGTGTAACATAGAGTAAACGACTCAACATGTATATCTGAATAGCTTTGTGAATCATTTAATATTATAATGTCATGCATATACATATAAATGTCATACCATGCATGGGTATATGCGTTCATAACATCATCAAGCCTCTGAGGGCATCCCATCATATCATCTCAGCCACTGTGGGCAATTCATCAACGTATACCACCTGATCAGGTGGTGGTGCGTATATAACGCCGTAACCTTTTCCCATATCCCATATACATATAATATACATACATACGCGTATATAACAACATCTGGTCATGGGTTAATGTACATGTATAAATGAATGCAATGCATGAGAAGTACGTCATTAAAATCTTTCGGAGTGTCATAAGACCATTATGCCTGTCATTAATATCATGAAATAAACTTTATCAACTTACGTATTTTCTGAGACCCATGAACAGACGATCGAATAATATGACATATGGGAAATCAAGAAAATAAGAATCTCTAGTATTTCTATGAATATAGTCATTTATGAAAATTGTGCATTTGCCGTTTCGTTTGTGTCGTATAGATCATGCCAAAAGAAAGAAGGGATAGCCTTAACATACCTGAACCGATTCTCTTTTGCGAAAAAATGTAACGGCGGATTGAAGTAGGGAAAAATCCGTATGATATTCTTGAAAAAGATTGTACCGGGCTTTCTTTGAATTAGCATTTCATGTTAGACCTTGTAGCATTTCAGAGAATTCACGTTGGACCTTGTAACATCATTTCTTAAGAGAATTCCACGTTGGACCTTCTAATATTTCATGTTGAACATTGTTATTTCTCTTCAATGATGTAGGAAGATGGTTTATTTTACCAAAGAGAGTGGGCCCCACTTGTGATGACTAGCCACCAAACTCCCCTGACACATGCCACCTAGTCTTGTGATTTAAGACTCATCATCAAGGTCTCCTAGGGCTGCCACGTTTTTTGGGGGGGGGGGGAGGGGGTAAACTTATCCAAAACAAATTGTAATTAATTAGCTAATCACCCACCAAAAATTATTAATTATCCAATTATTCACATAACTAAGAATTATCTCAAATTACTGAAAATACTACTCACTTTTAACACACTTTATAAACCTCACTATCATGGTCATGAGGTACCTTGAATGGTACTGGTCCATAAATACCAGGTATTATAGCTCAGACCGTATTTTATCCCAAATTGACAAACTTCGACGAAACTTTAACGTCCGAAAATGTGGGATGTAACATCTCATTTTTGAGCTTTCATCAATTTATTTATGGTGTACTTTCACGCACAAAAATATGGGGTGTAACAGCATCAAGCAGGTCGTGCTCCACGAGGTCGGGGCATGGCAGCGGGATGCCCTCTGATAAAGCATACAACACTAGTGCTCGGTATCGAGGGACATTAGTTTTGTGTTGGCACGGCATCAACCGGTTGCATATGAAATCCAGAACCACACGTGCTAATGCGCTCATGAATTCTTTGGCCAGAGAATTGTACTCTACACTCCCATACTTCCAATTTGCATCTTTCTTGGTAGGCATAGGACGGACTAAATATGTGGGTAATCAAGCTCTTTGCATATAGAGTCATACATGTCCGTTGGTGTGTCTGGCACCCCTAAGAACTCGTTCAGAGCTTCAATTGAGACATTGATATCCACTCCTCGTACTCTCACAATGCTACCCCGTGAGTGACACCAATTGGCGTAAAGCTCTCTGACAATAGTAAGGCTAGCCTTGCAGTGGCCCTTCAAGATAGGTCCCCATTATTGCACCTCTTGAATTGATTTAAGAAGATCTAGATAATTTTTCTTCAGTTCTCCAATGTTGATTGGCATTTCTGGAATATATTTCTTTGAATCCAGGATCTTCTCATAATCTTGGAATGCCTTTTCACTAACAAAATTCTTCTCCCAAGCAGCTCGGTCAATTGGTTCACCCTCATCTTCGTCGCTCATGTTGACATTTGTGAGCTCAAAGTCCGAATCAGACTCGGACTCAGATTCTGAGGTAGTCTTCTGCTTCCCTTTGTTTTCCGGATCAATCTTCTTTGTGGAATTGGTCTGGTGCGGCCTCTTCTTGCTTCGATTTATCAATTAACTACCTAGTCGGCGGTACCTTTGCTTTCTCAGTCCGCTTTCTTTTGTTATGTGGGTTTGGAGCACATGTCGCTTTTCCAGTAGGCTTTTTAGGCGGTTGCCTATCACTATCTCTTTCTTGTTGTTTGGACGTTTTGCTCGTTGCCTCCATTAGGAACCTTTGTATCTGCAAAGCAAAGTCAACAATTAGTGTGCAGAACATTGAAGTTTCATACGTGAAGCAGTTGTGCAAGAGTGTGCAGTTCCAATCGTCCGCACACTTATGCCATTCAGTACTTCAATCAAACATAGCCCATGGCTTTCAGCAGGAATCAATTAACTGATAGTACACGAGTGAGTAATGCACTTATAGAAATCATTATGCCAACGAGAGATAGATTCAAGTGTTGCTCAAAGCATGTTCTATTACCTACAATAGCTCACTTTGAATTTACTCAGCTATATCATCATAAACTTCTCGCAACCCCACACTTAATCTCAAGACATACGATACACATAGAGTGCACATAATTCAAATTGAAGTAACACTTTACAATACAAGCAGTCAAACATGTGCCAGATGCTCAGCTTATTAGGACAAATCTACCACAGGCTCGAAACATTTGGACAAGGCTGTACACAATCAGTCAAACGACTCTACGCTTGTTCATTAGCATATACTAGTGTTGCTCGGTTACTCAGACTTCGCCAGCGCCTAAATTTACCTCTTAGGCATTTTGTCGAACAATTAAAATGCAACAGTTTGGCGTGTTTTCTTACAATTGGGCAATTCAAATACCCTCCCAAAATTGTTTAGATGATGGGAATTATAGTTTGTTATCATTAAACATCAACAACCAACATAAACGACAACCCCAAGCCTCAAACGTTTTCTCAAATCCCCTCCTTGTATAATCTATAGTATTCAAGTTGGTGAGGCCTAACCTAGGGGAATTTGGGGAAGGGATTCTGCTACTTAGAGAAACAAGAAGAGGTAAGAGTTGAGGGAGAGAGGAAGACGAAGCACATACCTGAATGCTTGATCATATCGCGCAGCAGTAGTGAGAGGAGGTTGCGTTTGGGTTGAGAGGAAATGGGTGGGAGAAGGAGTTGGGGTTTTAAGACTTGTGAAGTGTAATAACAATAAAACACTTACCTGCTGCGTGGTAGCTTGGATGCGACGCGTCCCAACTGATTTCTTTGAAATTTTACGGATGTGGTTGTGGACGCTATGGCTTCTCTTCACTGCCTCGCGCAGTTGGCCTTTAATTTTTGGATGCTAAGGGGAATGCGACGCATCCACCCTATTTTCACCTACCTGTAGTTTTTTTTGATAAATACATACAAGAATTAATTCCTACAAAAATAAAAAAAATTAAGGAACTCATAAAAAAAATTAAAAATACAAAACGAACGGGAAAAATGAACAAACTTTCGAAAATAATAGAAAATGCTTGGGTTGCCTCCCAAAAAGTGCCTGATTTAACGACGCGACACGATGCAACACGTTCTTCACGCATCGGCCAAGTCCATCGAGGTCTTGTGTGTGCAATATCACCACCCCAATAGTGTTTTACTCTCTTCCCATTTACCAAGAATGTCACACTGGAACTCGTATCACGCAATTCCACCGCTCCATGAGACTTCACACTAACCACTTCAAAAGGACCCGCCCATCGAGATTTAAGCTTTATGGGGAAAAGCTTCAACCTCGAATTAAACAAGAGAACTTCTTGACCTGGCTCAAACTCGCAATGTTGGATGTTCTTATCATGCCACCTCTTGGTCTTTTCTTTATACAACTTGGCATTTTCATATGCATGCAATCGAAACTCATCATGCTCATTGAGCTGTAGCAACCTCTTCTCTCCGGCTAAGTCCATATCCATATTTAGCTTTTTAATCACCCAATAGGCTTTGTGTTCAAGCTCGATGGGTAAGTGGCATGCCTTCCCATAAACCAACTTATATGGAGATATTCCAATAGGAGTCTTGTATGCAGTTCGATACGCCCATAATGCGTCGTCAAGCTTTACGGCCGAGTCCTTCCTCTTTCCACTCACAGTTTTCTCCAAAATTTGCTTCACCTCTCTGTTTGACACTTCCACTTGACCACTCGTTTGGGGATGATAGGCGGTGGAAAACTTGTGCTTAACTCCACACTTTGCTAGAATGTTGTTCAACAATTTGTTACAAAAGTGAGTTCCTCCGTCACTTATCAACACCCTTGGAGTCCTAAAGCGTGTGAAGATGTGCTTTTTTACAAAGTTTACCACTACCTTTGCGTCATTAGTAGGAAGAGAAATGGCCTCCACCCACTTAGACACATAGTTGACCGCCACCAAGATGTATTTGTGACCATTAGAGTATGGGAACGGTCCCATGAAATCAATCCCCCAAACATCAAAGATCTCTACTGCCAGAATGTTTTGCAAAGGCATCTCGTGCTTCTTCGTGATTGTTCCAGTTCTTTGGCCCCTGTCACACTGTTTAACAAAGGCGTGTGCATCCCTAAACAATTTGGTCCACTAGAAACCCGATTGCAACACTTTTTGGGCAGTTCTATCCCCACCGTGATGACCTCCATATGGAGACGCGTGACAGTCATGCAAGATTGCATTCACTTCCTCCTCAGGAACTTATCTGTGCACTACTTATACAGGAATGGATGACCCCATAAGTAGAGCCTCACATCACGTAGAAATCTTCTTCATACCACGTAATAAAATTCTGGTGGCATCACCCCACTTGCAATAAAATTCACGTAGTCTACATACCACGAGCTACATGGTTCCGATAAGTGATCAGCCACCTGATTCTCTTTCCTTTTTGATCTCGGATCTCCAAGTTAATTTTTTGCAAAAGGAGGACCCAACGAATCAGCCTCGGCTTGGCGTCTCTCTTTTCAAACAAATACCTTATAGCTGAATGATCGGTGTAGACGATGACTTTGGTTCCCACTAGATAAGGCCTGAACTTGTCAAACGCCCACACCACTGCAAGCAATTCATTTTCAGTAACAATGTAGTTCTATTGGGCTGGATTCAGAGTTCTGCTAGCGTAGTAAATGGAGTGAAAATGTTTATCCCTCTTTTGCCCTAAAACAACTCCTATTGCGACGTCACTCGTATCGCACATTCTGCGCCCAATCTAGGGCAATGATAATTGGCGCAGTCACCAAAATATTCTTCAAGCTCATCAAATGCTCTCAGACAAGCATCATCAAATTTGAAAGGATATCTTTCTCAAGAAGCCTGCACAGAGGAGAAGAAATTTTGAATTTTTTTTAATGAAACGATGATAAAAACCTGCATGACCCAAGAAACTACGAATTCCCTTAACGGATGTTGGTGGGGGCAATTTTTCAATCGCCTCCACATTTGCCTTGTCAACCTACAAACCATTTTTTGACAGCTTGTGCCCCAAGACTATACCTTCTCGTACCATGAAATATCACTTTTCCCAGTTTAGCACCAAGTTTGTCTCTTCACACCTAGCAAGCACTTTATCAAGGTTCATTAAACAATTATCAAAAGAATACCTAAACACAGAAAAATCATCCAAGAACACTTCTACAAATCTTTCAACCATGTCAGTAAAATTAACCATCACTAACCTTTGAAAAGTCACAGGTGCATTACAGAGACCAAAAGGCATTCTCTTGAATGCATACGTGCCATGAGGACACGTAAATGTGGTCTTCTCTTGGTCCCCTGGGGCTATAGCAATCTGATTATACCCCGAATAGCCATCCAGAAAATAATAGTATTCCTGTCCAGCTAGTCTATCAAGCATTTGGTCAATAAAGGGGAGGGGGATGTGGTCCTTGCGGGTGGCATTGTTTAATTTTCTATAATCTATGCAAATTCTCTACCCTGTCACAGTTCTTATGGGAATCAAGTCATTATTTTCATTAACCACTACAGTCATCCCCCCTTCTTAGGCACACATTGGATGGGGCTTACCCATGTGCTATCAGAGATTGGAAATACAATACCTGTATTGAGCCAGTTAATCACTTTTATTCTTACCACCTCTTTCATGATTGGATTTAGGCGGCACTGGTGCTTTACACTTGGCTTGTGTCCGTCCTCCATGAAAATTTTATGCATGCAAAAGGCTGGACTAATGCCTCTAATGTCAGACATTGTCCACCCAATGGCTCGCTTATGCTCATGCAATACTCTTAACAGTTTTTCTTAATGCAATTTAGACAAGTCAGAGGAAACAATAACAGGTAGAGTGTAAGAACCACCCAAATAAGCATATTGAAGGTGAGGGGGCAAGGGTTTAAGTTCCAATTTTGGAGCCTCTTCAATCGACGGCTTTGGCGGAGGCACACTCGGCCTATTTAAGGGCTCAAAGGGGTTTAATCCTTGCATGTAGACACATGATGCATCTAGTATATGCATCCTCTTCTCAACCTAGTCATCAATCTCCATGCTATCAAACAACATGAGTGCTTTCACTAGAGAAGCCTCTAGATATACACTTTGATCTATCACTTTCTCATCCACCTCCACAACAGATATCATAGAGAGCTCCTCATAATGGCGGGGAAGTTGAATCGCTTTGTAGACATTGAAAATCGCTTCCTATTTGTCCACCCTCATAATCATCTTTGTGTGTCTTACTTTAATAATTGCATCACCTGTAGCCAAGATAGGTCGTCCAATATGATTGGGACTTATTCATCAGCCTCATAATCTATGATAATGAAGTCTGCTGGGAAGATGAATTTCCCAATTTGCAATAACACATCTTCAATCATTCTTTTCGGGTAAGCTATGGATCTATCAGCTAGCTGCAACATCACAATGGTTGATCTTAGAGCTCCCAGATCCAATTGCTTGAACAAGGAGAAGGGCATCAGATTTATACTTGCCCCCAAATCACAAAGAGCACGGCCCACATCAATATTACCAATCCGCACAGGGATGGTGAAGCTGCCAGTGTCCTTAAGCTTTTGAGGAGGCTTGTTTTGGACCCTCGAAGTACACTCCTCAGTAAGTGCGACTGTCTTGAATTCAGTCAATTTCCTCTTGTGAGCCACTATATCTTTGATGTACTTAGCATATTTTGAAATTTCACGGAGTGCATCCACCAATGGAATATTTAATTGAACCTGGCTCAACATAGAGGGAAATTTGTTAAACATGCAATCATCATTCTTCTTCTGTAACCTTCCGGGGAAAGGTGGTGGTGGCCTTGCAGCACTCACTGGCTCTGAAATTGCATAATCTTTCTTTGACTCGGGTGTTGCCTTAGGAATCAACTCTCCCTCAGGTGTAGGCTTATCTCTTCTCTTCTTTAGCGCTTCTTACAATTACCTCCCATTTATAAGTATGACTGCATTAACTTGAGGGTTCTTCTCTGTATCACTGGGAAGAGTGCCTGCAGGCCTGGTATTTTGATTTGATGCTAACTGCCCAACTTGCCTCTCAAGATTTCTGAAATCGGTCCTGAGTTGATTATTGTCAAGAAACAACTTCTTTAACAGGTCATTTGTACTCTCCTCAACTTGCTGGGGTGGCTTTTGAGGTTGACTGTAATTTCCTTGGGGTCTATATTGATTCTGAGTCGCTTGATTTCCACCCCAGGAGAAGTTAGGGTGATTCTTCGAATTTGGGGTTGTAAGTGTTCCCATATTATGCATGCTGATTCATCGGACCCCTGCTCTATTGCCCCACATAATATATGGATTTAGGATTCGTGGGACATATGTCACTCGTGTGACCTTCACTACATCACTCACAGCAAGTCAACATCTGTTGCACATAAGCCACGTGCTCTAATCCTCTGAGCTACAGGCCCCACCCCGTCTCCACTGGATTTGTTCCCGGGAGTATCCTCAAAAAAAGGAACCTTTTTGCATTTTTTGCATTTGGTGCATTGTCATTCTATTCATCTGATTTGCTAATTTTGCAATATCTTCTCTCATGACTGAGAAATCATCAAGCTCAATTACAACTGCTGCCTTCTGTTTAGGTGCTCTTCGTGATTCCCTATATGCTTGCCAATTATTATCATTAGCAGTGAAATTGTTTAGCAGGAGTTGGATTTCACTATACGGCCTTTCCATGCAACTACCCCCACAAGCTAAATCAAGATTCATCTTCGATATCTCGTCTAACCCATCAACGAAAGTGTGACCCAACACCTCATCAGTCTGACAATGATGTGGGGAGTCTCTGAGTAGCTTCTTGTATCTTTCCTAAGCTTGACGAAGAGTCTCTCTATCCCGTTATTGGAACCAAAGAATCTGGCTCCTCAGTGACTTCGTCTTTTTACTGGAAAAAAACTTGATTAAGAATTTTCTTGCTAAATCATCCCAAGTGTGGATCGAGTTCGCGAGCTCTTATTGCAACCATTCTTTGGCTTCCCCCAACAGTGAAAAGGGGAATAATGTCAGCCTAACATAATTCTTGGAGATATTTGGATAATTGTAAGTATCCGTAATTTCCAGGAAGTTCTGTGGATGAAATCAGCGGACCTTATACTGTCTGAGTTCAAAATGACCAGTGATATCAGGCTTTATAATAGCCTAAGTCATATTAGCAAGATTGGGCCTAGCGGCTTCTATCACTGGTCGCTCTTCATTACCTGCCATCTCTAGTGGCTGTGGTTGAACTACGATGTCCAACTCTCTTTCTATTCTAGTTCTAGCTTTGACTTCCCTCCTCAGCATGTGAAGTGTTCCTTCAGTTTTCGGATCAAGAGGAAGGAGGTTGTTTGCGCTTCTACTCCTCCACGTTCAAGAGAAGAGCCTGCGTTATCACAAACAAGGCAAACTAAAAATTAAAACTTGAAAAAATAACTAATAAAAGCTTAACTCAGACAAGTAGCTAATTTCTAAGTCCCAGGCAACGACGCCAAAAACTTGTTGCGACCAAATACACACGCAAGTATACGTGGTCGTCAAGTAATAAAGTAGTGAGTAGAGTATCGTTCCCATAGAGACTTATGATTAACTTTTGACTGATTCAAACTCAAACAAATTATCTATTCAAGAGATTTTTCTCAAAATCAGTAGGCAATTAATTAATAACCCAAGAAAATATCAAACAGTTAATTAAACTAGAGATCGACTAAAATACATAGTCAATTGCGGATAACAATCATGTGACGACCCGACCGATCGTCCAGAGAGTTATAGCCCCGATCCCCTATTTAACTGCTTCCCTCGTATCTTTTTCTGCCATTATGACTTGCCGGGAGGTTTCATTTTGGTTTTTGGAAGTGTTTGGGACACTTGGTCCCTAAATGGAGGTTTAAGCCTTAGGATTGGCACCGTAGTTAGAACTATATGAAGACGACACCGGAATGGAGTTCTGTCAGTTCCGTTAGCTCTGTTAGGTAATTTTGGACTTAGGAGCATGTCTGGATTATGTTTTGGCGGTCCGTAACTTATTTAGACTTGAATTGGCGAAAGTCGAATATTTTTAGTTTTGGACCGGTAGTGGAAATTTGGATATCGGGGTCAGAATCCGATTCCGAAAGTTGGAGTAGGTCCGTAATGTTGAATATGACGTGTGTGCAAAATTTGAGGTCAATCGGACATGGTTTGGTTGGTTTCGACGTCAGTTGTCGAATTTTGAAGTTTCAAGTTCTTTATGTTTGCATTGGAGGGCGATTCTTGATTTTTGCGTTATTTGATGTGGTTTGAGGGCTCGACTAAGTTTGTATGGTGTTTTAGGATTAGTTGGTATGTTTGATTGAGGTCCCGAGGGCCTCGGTTGAGTTTCAGATGCCCAACGGATCGATTTTTGGACTTAGGTGTCACGACCCAAACCTAAGGGCCGCAACGAGCACCCGGTACCTTACTTAACCGAGTACCAACATAACATATCTTTCTTATTGTATTTTCATTGGAAAATGGGCCAAACGGGTCATCATGGGCTAACCAGAATAAACATAGAGGAATACTCAATATAGGATGACCCTAACCTGATATAAAAACTTATACATGTAATATACGGGCCTATAAGGCCAACATGATCATTTATAAACTCAAAATATAGGCCGGCAAGGCCATACAAGCATTCGTATACATGACATCTATCTACAAGCCTTTAAGAGTACATAGTTATTGCAAAGGTCGGGGCAGGGCCCCGCCATACCAAACAATACATAAATAAGTAAATGAATAATGTACGTTCCCAAGCAAAAAGGTACGTCAGTACGAATAATGTACCGAGTATGTAAGGCACATAAATAAGTACATAACATACATGGAAGAAATATAGAGTAAATGAGTCAACCTGTAAGTCTGGATAATACTGTAAATCATGAAATAATTACAGTGTCATGCATATACGTATGAATGTCATGTCGTGCATAGGTACATGTTTCATAACATCATCAGGCCTCTGAGGGCATCCCATCATATCATCTCATCCACTGTGGGCAAAATCATTAACGTATACCAGCTGATCAGGTGGTGGTACATATATAATGCCGTAACCTTTTTCCATATCCCATATACATACATATATACGCATATATAATGCCATCTGGTCATGGGTCAATATAAATGAATGCAATGCATGAGAAGTACGTCAATAAAATCTTCCGGAGTGTCATAAGACCATTATGCCTTTGATTAATATCATGAAATAAACTTTATAAACTTACGTATTTTCTGAAACCCATGAACAGATAATAAAATAATAGGACACATGGAGAATCAAGAACATAGGCATCTCTAGCATTTCTACGAATAGAGTCATTTATGAAAGTTGTACATTTTCTCATTTCGTTTGTATAATATAGATCATGCCAAAAGAAATAAGGGATAGCCTTAACATACCTGGAGTAGGAAAAATCCATATGATATTCTTGAAAAAGGTTACACCGTACTCCTTTAGAATCGCAAAATCCCGTTGCTATTATGCTAAGAATTCTCGTATGAACTTTGTTTCAAGAAAATCACGTTGAGATATCTTTCTTGTATGAATTTGTTGTATGAACTTTGTTTCAAGAAAAAGTCCCGCAAACTTTCTTGTATGAAATAACAATTACAAGAAAGAAAAGGACTAGGAAATGGGGAATGAAATAATCAAGTAGTAGTTGCTGCAAGTAGTGCAAATCTATTGAGCCAAAAACAGAACAAGTGGAAGTAGTGGGGTTTCTCTTTTTTTTTCTTTCACTTTAGTTTTACTCTTTGGAATTGGAGAAGAAGAGTAGGTGTGAAATATCCGTTGCCTAATGCTACTTTGATAACATTTCTCTTGAATTAGAAAGATGTTAGGTTTTAATGTAATGACTAAGCCACATATTAAATGTGCCACCTTTTCACTCAAATGCAAGAGTCATCATATGTATCTCCATGTGGCTGCCACGTTTTGGATCATTAATCTTATCCAAAGACTTTAATTAATCAACCACTAATTATTAATTAACTAGTTAATTCCCCCATTATCCAATAATTTACATAATTAAGGATTATGTCAAATTACTTAAAATACTACTCACTTTTAACACACCTTATACACCTTACTATCATGGTCATGTGGTAGCTTGTGAGGCACTAGTCCATAAATACCAGGTACTTTAGCTCGGGCCGTATTTTATCCCAACCTGACAAACTTCGACGAAATTCATTTTCTTCGATTTACTTACCCTCTCACCTTCACGAATTTACTCATCACTTGTTTGAAAAGCATAATACTTATAATCCCAAAATAATCTCATTCCCGAACTTACATCGATTAACTTACGATAAAACTTTAACGTACGAAAACATGGGGTGTAACAATAGGAGGCTGCTGAAGTTTTCTGGTGTCTGAGTTCTGGTTTCCTTATACGTGATTGTATGGGGTGATCCGCGATCGCGTAGGCTTAGCAGGGCAGAGGATGGAATTGTTCTTCGCATTCGTGGACATGGGCATGTGAACGCGTAGTGATGTGAGGTAGTGCTTCGCGAACGCAGAGACAAGGTCACGTTCGCATAGGGTTAAGTGGACCAAAGCTGGGCCACACGCTTTGGTCATCGCGAACGCGTGAGGACGTTCGCGATCGCGTGAGCATGGGAGCCAGAGCATCGCGTTGGCATGGCAGTTTATACGATCGCGTAGAGTTAATTTCTGGGGCAGCAAAGTTATTCTTTACGATCGAGAGGTTATTTCCGCGATCGCGATTAAGGAATCACTGGGCAGTACTAAAGTTCAAAAACAAAGGTTTGAGTTCATATCACAAAATTGAATTGGAGGCTCGGTAGAAGACGAAATTTTGAGAGATTTTCAGAGGAAGTCATTGGGTAATGATTCCTAACTCCTTTATGGTTATATCCCACTAATCTATCATTAATTTTATCATTTAATTTCAGATTTGGGGTGAAAATTTGGGAAAAATTGAGAAAAGTTCTAAGGCCAAATTTTGGGGTTTTGATCAAGATTTTGGTATCGGATTTGAGTAATTTTGGTATGAGTGAACTCGTGAGTGAATGGGTGATGGTATTTTGTGACTTTTACCCAATTCCGAGACGTGGGCCCGGGCAACCTTTTGAGCGAGTTTTTTAATTTTCTGCGTTAGCTTTGATTTCATTCGCTAGATTAGTTTCTTGTAGTTATATTTATGTTATGTAATTGATTTTGGCTATATTTGGGCCACTCGGAGCCGGATATTCGTGGGAAAGGCATTGTGACTGATTGATTGAGCTTGGTTCGAGGTAAGTGGCTTGCCTAACCTTGCATGGGGAAAACTCCCCTTAAGATTTGGTATTATTTTATATGTGAGCGCCGTGTACATGAGGTGACGAGTGCGTACACGGGCTATTTGTTGTAAAACTCCATTTTTTCGCTAATTCATAACTTGTTTTCTCCTTATTTGAAACACACTAGTATATGTAACTATCCTATTTAAACTAGAATAGCATGCCTACTTGTTTAACTGCCTATTTGAACTCTGTGCAACATGTTTAGTGAAATTGCCTGCTATCCTTGACTTGAACTTAGTCTAAGCTGTAGGATTTCTTGCTATAACTGTTATTTCGATTGGTTGCGCTGCATATTTACTTTGGGACTACAGAACGGTATTCCGGGAGATCCCCCTGTACTGCATATTTACTTTGGGACTACAGAACGGTATTCTGGGAGATCCCCCTGCTCAGCATATTTATTTTGGGACTACGGAACGGTATTCCGGGAGATCCCCCAGCATATTTATTTTGGGACTACAGAACGGTATTCCGGGAGATCCCCCTGCACATTTATGGCTGGGACTACGAGATGGTATCTTGGGAGATCCCTTGTTGTTATCACTATGTTTCGAGCTGTTATATTTTATTGATTCTATTCCTGTTAGATTTCCGTATTTATTTTTACTGCGATATTTCATTCCGTCTTATTTCATTATATTTATACTAGTAGGGTCCTGACCTGATCTCGTCACTACTCGAACGAGGTTAGGTTTGGCACTTACTGGGTACCGTTCTAGTGTACTCACGTCCTTTCCTGCACATGTTTTTCGTGTGCAGATCCAGGTTCATCTTACTAGCCTCATCACTAGTTGTAGTTGCTGCTGCTTATTGGAGACTTCAAGGTACATCTGCTCGCGCCCGCAGATCCTCGGAGTCCCCCTCTATTCCCCTATGTTCATTTTTCCTTCTTTCTGTAGAAATAATGTATAGAACGGTTAAGACTTCTTAGTAGCTTGCGACTTACGGTATTCCGGGTTTTGGGAAATTATTTTGTACATTTTCAGAGGTGATAATTGTATATGCCGAGTGGCATTCAGTTGTTTATTACATATTTGTTACTGTTAGTAGTTAATGTTCATGCTTTAGTTTCACTTTCCCAAAAGTGTTAGGCTTAACTAGTCGTAGAGACTAGGTGCCGTCACGACGATTCACGGAGGGAGATTTTAGGTCGTGACAAATCAATAGGAGAGGATATTCCAGGGTCATAGGCTAGCTAACAATCTTGTTGCGTTCTCGACTTAAACTGACTAATTGATTTATTTGGTTTGTTGATTGACATGATTAATGTTACTCGTAAGAATCTGTCGAGTTCTTACGTGCCTATTCAAGTTAACTTAATGCCTATATGTCTATGGAATTAAGACTAACAAGAACGCATTTACACTTCCTTTGTTTCCAACCAAGCAAGACAATTAGGTATATTTCTATCCTAATTGCGAATCTGTTCCCCGGGACCCGGGTTCAAGAACTTGCTCTATTTAATCCTGTATGCAATCTAGAATTCTCACTTTCGAGTTCAACTCTAGATTCGTAGATAGTATTCCACTATTAGCTACGCAGCAAAATAATAAAAAATAGAATTAAATAAACAACCCAATATGATAAAATCAAACTCATCAATTCAAACTTCAAACATCAACATTCATGTAGCACCCATGATCCCAGAACTAAGGAGTTTAGCCACGCATGCTCATGGTAGCAATATCAAGTATTTCCCAAGAATACATAAAAATCAATAAAAGAAGGAAAAGGTAAGAACTCAAGACGAATTCCGTGGTTTACAAACTTTGTGATGGCTTTTCTCCGCTTCCTCATGTGTTAGATGATCTAAAAGAGGAGTTTTTGGCTTATATATTTTGTACTAAAGTCGTGGCCCAAAGTTATCCTTTTCCTATTCTGTCTCGGCTTTAGGGATTGATGCTGGGTTGGATGCTTTGCATCCACCCTCTGTTGTGCCCAGGTGCAGATGCTAATGCGGATGCCTTATCCCGACTTCACTGCTAGGGGTTCAACAAATACACTTTTTACTAGGTTGGATGCGACACATCCACCCTCTTATCCTATAGCTGAAGCACCTTTTCTTCATATTTTTGCACTCCAAACACCCTAATTGGTAAATCAAGAAAACCCTATAGATGATTTTAATGATATTGATTTTGATAGGGTGGGAATAGATAGGAGGGGACAAAAAGGTAGAGTAGAAGATGGCAATATTAGTAGTATAAAGATGAAGATGCCATATTTCAAGGGAACAAGTGATCCAGACTTGTACCTTGATTGAGAGAGAAAGGTTGAAGCCATCTTTGACTGTCACAACTACTCGGAAGGTAAGAAGGTTAAACTTGTTGTTGTTGAGTTTTCTGGCTATGCTGCTATTTGGTGGAAAAAGCTTACTAGGAATAGATTGCTAGAAGAACAAGAACCAATTGCTACTTGGGATTAGACGAAGAGGGTGATGAGGAATAGATTTGTGCCATCACACTTTCAAAGAGAGCTATAACGACGTCTTCAAACATTAAAGCAAGGGTCCATGTCGGTGGATGAATATTTTAAGGCTATGGATATGGCTATGATCCAAGTTAATTGTATGGAGGAAGAAGAAGCTACAATGGCTAGGTTTTTAAATGGTTTAGATAAGAAAATATGTGATGTAGTACAACAATATGTAACAATAGATGACTTAGTTAATTTAGCTGTAAAGGTAGAAAAGCAAAATAAAAGAAAGCAAACTAGCTCGTGGAAAGGTCAATCAAACACCATATCCAAGAAGCCATGGCCGAATCAAGAGATGTAGAGTTCTTCTATACCTCAAGAAGACAAGGGTAAAGGCAAATTTGAGAACAAAGAGGGAGGTAAAATCTATAACCCTAAACCTTCTACACCTTCTAGTTTTATTCAATGTCATAAATATAAAGGAAGGGGACATATGATGCATGAATGTACAAGTAGAAGAAACATCATTCTTAGACAAGACGGGCGATATGAGAGTGAAAAAAGTGAGGGAGAAGAAGAAGAATATGGAAATGTGAGTGATGAAGACGATATAGAACTTTCTCATACTGGTATGATTGGGGTGTCTAGAGATTATGAGTGAAGAATACGAGAGTAAAAAATGTGAGAAAGAGGAGAGAAGTATGAGTGAAGATGAAGATAAAGTAGAACTATCTTTTAATGATGGCATGATTGGGGTAGTTAGGAAACTTATGACTATCAATTTGGGAAGCAATAATGAAGAACAAAGGAAGAATATATTCCATACTAGGTGTGGGATAAATGGGAAAACTTGTTCTATGATCATTGATAGTAGTTGCTGTACTAATGTGGTAAGTTCATACTTTGTGGAAAAACTAGGACTTGCATGCATGAAACACCCTACTCCTTATAGACTCCAGTGGATAAATGATAGTGATGAACTAAAGGTAAACAAACAATGCATGATTTCATTCAATGTTAGTAGATATGAGGATGATATCTTTTGTGACATAATCCCTCTTTCTGCTCCTTTGTTATAATTGAACAAGAGGTTATGGGTTCTAGTGTATTGTGGGGATGGAAATAGGCCATGTATGTGACAATAGGTTGTAGTATGTGGGATTAGTGAACCATTTTGGTTAGTTTCTTGTTGAAATTGGTTGAGGGAGGAAGGGGTTACCATTGTAGAGATTTATGGTCTATTTTGCATACTAGGTGTTTGACAAAATTCCTAAGAGAGTTACGCCATGGGAATCCTTCTAGTTATTAACCAATTTTCGCTATCTTCCAATAGATTGTTATTGCTAGAAGTGTTGGGGCATCGTAGTAACTTAAGGAAAGCTAAACATGGTATGTTGGCTAAACTATTCTCTTAGAATTGAATTCCATGATGTTCCCGTAAGTTTCAAGTATGGTTGGCTCAAGTTCCTCATTCCCATGTTCTGTGTTGTTCAAAATAAATTTGATTGTCCCGAGTAAGCAAAGCGTCGAGAATTATGTATTCAAAATGTGTTCTGAATGTTCCTATTACATTATGTTATCCTTCGGGAATGTGTTCAAGAATGATATGTGTATTAAAATGTTATGGCTTTGAGTCGTGTTTCAAATGAAAGTCCATTATGCTTAACTTGGAAAGAATACTCATTGCGTCTAAAACTCCTATTGCTCATATATATACTTAAGGCCTTGATTTTGAATGTTCATATTGCTGATAATCTATAAAGATGCTTGAAAGTAAAATAAATGAGTAGGAGATATAAAGTGTGGCCAACGTACCAAGAATGAAAATTATGCTTGTGGCCAATGGTGCCAAGGAAATGAAATGATGTGAGAAAGGTTATGAAATGAGCCTTGATTCAACTGTTCCAAATTTAACTCGAAAATAGATTTGCCTAAAAGCTTATGTACCCAAGTCATGCCCAAATGTGGCTGTTTTAACTAATGCTATGCTTTGTAAGTATTTTCAATGTGTTTTGAGCTCTTATATCTTCATGATTTGGAAATTGTGTATTGCCCTTTTTGGGAAAATGTATTTCAAGTATAAGTGGTCTATCACTCGTTTATGATTTTAGCTCATGCTTCAATTTCTAATAATTTTTGCTCTATTCTTTGGAAAGGAATTTATTATGTTCAGAGCTTTCATTACCAATGAACCTAAAGTTGTGATACACCCCACCCGTATATATTGGGGTGAGGCGGCAGGGCCGCTTTGTGTAGGTATTGCGGTATTGTGATACACCTACACCCGCATATATTAGGGTGAGGCGGCAAGGCCGCTTTTTGTAGGGATTGTGGTATTGTGATACACCTCCACCCGCATATATTAGGGTGAGGCAGCAGGGCCGCTTTGTGTAGAGATTGTGGTATTGTGATACACCTCCAGCCGCATACATTGGGGTGAGGCGGAAGGGCCGCTTTGTGTATAGTTTATGGTATCGTGATTGCACCTCCACCCGCATACATTGGGGTGAGGCGGCAGAGACGCTTTGTGTAAAGGTGGTTACGCAGGATCCCCGACTTAAAATTTATAAATATTATTGGATGCTCTTAATAAATCTTCTCCGACTTTAATGGCTATCGAAGCCCTTTTATTCTTACCACGATTCATCATATTCATGTTGTATTTCTACGTCCTTGAATAGGTGTTTTGGTTTTCATACTAGTACCATTCCATATATAGTAATGTCCCTTTTGCCGGGGGCGCTGCATCTTCAATGGATGCAGGTGGTTCGTCAGCGGGCGATTTTGATCCTCGTTAGTAGATACTCTCTATTCAGTAGATTTTGGGGAGCCCTACTCTCTTCCGGGCTTCATGTCATTTGACGTTGTACTTTATGTTTTGAGGCATAGCCGGGGCCTTGTCGCCGGCATTCCATACTACTCTTTTGTTGTACTTAGAGGCTCCGTAGACAGGTTGTGGGTGGTGTTTGATGTTGGTAATTAAACTAGTAAGGTGTTGGTATTTGGGCAAACATATTTTTCATCATATCTGTAAACTTGTAGTATTTTGGAAATCAGAAATGAATATCCTTTGGGTAATGGAAAAATAATGTGGAACACTCGACTCTTCTCATGTCTATCACTTGTGCTGATTCTTATATTGTTAATGGGCAAGGTTGGGTAGAAGGCATCTAGCAGGCTTGCTCGGTCGGGTTATCTCGGTTGAGCGCTCGTCGCGCTCCCCGTGGTCGGGGCATGACAAACTTGGTATCCTCCCTAAGGTTTTAAAGTGTCCTAGGATGTCTCGGAGCCGTGTCTTGTAGAGTCCTTCTTATTTGTGTGTTGTCGACCACATATATAATGAGGAGGCTACTTGGACATTTAGAAATTTCACCCTTCTTTGATACTCCAGATCGTGTGATAGAGCTCAAGATAAGAAGCTAATTTCCTCGTCATGTCTCATTTTCCTAATGAGTAATCAACGAGTTCGAATCAGCAATAAGGGAATGGCCCTGCCATTGAATTTGGGGGAGATTGCACAAGAGTTCGTTGGGAGAATGTGTCGAGCCATGAAGGGATTGGAAGAACTTTTTTCTAGGGGAAGTTTCCTCATTCCTATCAATGTCACCGCACCACCGGATCATGTGGTGAGAGAACCTAAGAAATGAAAGTGGGTTGTTGGTACTAATGAACCTGATTGTTTGATTTGCAAGAAGTGTCACTTGGGGAGATGCTGGATGACTCTTGAAATATGATATGGTTGTGGAAAGAGGGGGCACGAGAAGAGCAAATGTCCTAGGTTGGGTACACCTAGCCTAGTTTGCCCGATATGTGGGTGGGAACATTTGACGTCCTGTTGTGAGTATGATCATCAGCGTGTTAGGGGTGTTAGATTTGGGCAATTCCAAAGGCCTGCACAGCAAGCCGGTACGGAGATTGTTACTCCCGCCATGCAGGCTTGGAGGAAGGATAAGGGGAATGCTTATGATGTATGCAAAAATGGTAAATATCATGTCGGTGGGGTGAGTCAGTTTAGTGGACCTCATCCTCGTTGTGGGAAGTGTAGGAGATGTCATTCGGGGGTATGTCACTATAGTACCAATGTATGTTATAGATGTGGAGTCAGGGGGCATCAGTTAAAGCACTGCCCCGTCAATCTAAAGTTACTAAGTAAGTCACTCCTTAGTACATCATTCTGTACACCAAATACTTTTCTTTGTTGTATATGTATATCTATATTGAGAGCCTGCATATATATGGTCTTAACAAGAATCTGAATCACAAAACATTGCATGTATCTACTCTTTGAACGAGACACATTATTCTTGAAGCCTCTTTGTCACAATACTCTTACTTATAACCTCTTGAGGAATTGAGTTCTATAATGATTTCCTTGAAATGAGCTATAGCCATAGGCTAATACTTCCCACTTGCTTCACTAAATTCTCAACAAGGGACTATGCTTGATGAATTTCTTATAGAACCCTCTGGTCCAAACGGATAACGTCTGCTCACTTGTGCTTATGCATGCACCGTCATAAAGTTTACCTATGTGGTATCAAATTCCAATGTAAAGCAGCCTAGTGTTGAGATCTTTCTTGACCCTCTCTCTCCCTCTCCTATGTATGTGGCTCATTGGATTTAAGGAATCACTTTACTCCCTTTGTGAATATTATCATAAACCCCCTTCACAATTTAGTAATATAAGAGCATATCTCAGCACCTATAATATGTATACATGTCAATCAAAATGGTCACTTGTTTGCATGAAGTCTCTCTGATAGTTGAGATCCTCACACATCCGTCATCGGAAGATCTTGCGTTTGCCCATCTTAGTATAACTTTCATGTCCACTTAGGAAATTCTGCAGTAAGTAGCTCACTTTGTTCCTAGTATTGTAGTTGCCCATGACGTGGCCTTGTATTGCAGTTTGAGAGTTAATATAGAAGAAACATGTCCAGATCATAGCAAATGTTCATTTTCTCTTTACACCTCTAAACATGTATTAACTGTGTTCCTTAGTTAGTGAATTCATTGTGATAGTTTCCTGACATTTGTTGGATAACCATGAGAGATCGCATCCTTCCATATGTTGCTGCAACACTTCCTTTTTCATAAGGGTCCTTAATAGGCTCTCCGTCAAGACCAACTACACCTTTGGGGGTTATCATAGCATCACGTCTGCTTCCCATGTTTTCCTATCTTTCATTAGCATCTAGGTACTTTTCAAGTCATAAAATCCATGACGAACTCATTATGAACATTTGTAAACCTTCCATGATTATTTTATAGTGTCTCCCTGGGTTCCTTTATCTTTGCACACTCGATTTCTAGAATCATTGACTATGCCATTGTCATGTGTAGAGAGTTTACTATCCATAATGTTTCACATCCCTGGGTGGATAGGAGTTATTTGTCTTTCTCCACGGAGCATCATATTACCCATTAGAACTTTTCTAACCAATAATGTCATTATAATGATTAACCATGTCAGCGCTATTGGTAGTAACCTTCATGTCTCTTCGGATATAACCTCTTGAAATGCCCTTCTCTGTACATTGATGGATTCTTGGACAATTCCAGCCCAATCTCGAATGTCGTTGTTCCTATTTGTAGTAAATCTATCGAGAGTTATAGGTTCAAACATATCAAAGAAGAAACATCATCGATGATCGAACTTATTGGGTAGGAACTCTATGGACATATTCATTCTAGCCCATCATAGAATAATGGTTGAAGGTCGCCAAGGGTTTAATTTGGATGTCTGTCATAGAGATTTAGAGTTGAAGAAGGTGAACGTGTTATTCTTCAGATTTTCTCCATGAAGATATTATGTGAATTGTTAATAAAGGTAAAAATAAGTGTAGTGCACATTGGGCCTTATGGAATCTTGTGGGAAATAGGCCGAGCTATGCGTATGATGCCCCCCATCGTTGTTCTCCATGCATGATCTCGTCTAAATCACACCTCAAAACAAAGATATGAAACGGGCGATTGCAATAATAGTAACCCAACAAAGAGTCGGGATCGAATCCACATAGAGTTTATATGGGAGTTAGGAGTATATATTCTAGTACGTGAGTTTGAACTATCTTAATTTACACTTTCACAAATTGGTTTTGTTTCTATTTCTATTTTTAAAACTAAGATTGCAAAGTTAAGAAATAAAACTAAGATAATTGATTTTGTTGTTTTTCAAGTTTGTAAAAAGCCTAGGGTTATGATCATCACCTAGGTGTTCTCCTAATGGGATATAAACCTTAATGCTTGTTTTGATAATCGGGGTGTATTATAGCTATCAACTCTCAATTACACACTCAGTACCTCTCGATCAAGGAGTAGTTTTGCCCAATTTGGCTTTCTCAAGTGCAAATGGGTATCACACAAAATGGTTGATAAGAGCTCAAGTCGGGTTATTACTATCTCTAGGTTGAACCCTTTAATTGGGTTGATCAATCTCTCGAGTGACCAAATTTCTTGTTAGCCATGTTTTCCTCGACTAAGTCTCTCTTTCTTAAGTAGAGCCTAAGTCAATTAGGCATGAACAACCTATTCCAAAAATTAAAGCATGAACAAGGCTAAATAATAAACACCCAATCATAAACAAGCACTAAACTAGATACCCATAAGGTTTATATACTAGGGTTGGGTCACCACCATGGTAAAAATCTAGCTACTCATGCTTGAAATTGAAGAAATAGAAGAACAAATACTAATTAAACTCATATTGGAAAGTCAAAATGATAAAATCTATGTTACAATATCCCAAAATATATAAAACTACTAAAAGAAGCAAACAAAAACGGCTACAGGACTTGATGATGTCAAAAGTTAACTTAGTTTTGTGAAACTTGTCTATTTATACAAGGCTGGAAATTTCGGACAAAAATGCCCTTCGGGAGGTTCTACGATCGCACAATTCTATGTGCGGTCCACAGAAGTCTTCATCTTTGCAGGAGCTAGGATTCTGCGGCCGCACAATTCTCCACTGCGGCCACGAGGCATTGTTTTTGCGGTCCACAGATTTAACACTGCAGTCGTAACCTGGTCTTCTGCGGTCCACATCTTTACTTCTGCGGCTGCAAGGCACTCCTTCTGCAGCTGCACAATTCTTGTGCGGTCTGCATTCTTGAGGGACTTGGACTTTGGAAATTTGCACACCCTCTGAAGTTCATCTCTAGTTTTTTATTTGCAGCCGCACAATTCCTGTGCGGTCCGCAGTTTGCTAGGAAACCCTGTTGGGATTTGCTTCATTGTATGCGGCCGCAAATGACAATTCTGCGGTCCGCACTTTGCAAGCTATTGTGCCTTTTGGTGCCTTGTGTTTTGATTGCTCCTTTTTGAGTCGGATTTCATCTCGGGAGTTCGACTTTCAACATTCCTGCAAATTTTGCACATTTTATCAGTTTCGGGAACACTATTAAACGCTTTTAGACTAAAACAAAAGCTAAAAGGTGCTAATAAGTAGTCAAAATCCCCACTTATCAACATCCCTAAACGTAAGTTTTTTCTTGTCCTCAAGCAAATAAAATAGTTCCCACCTCCACAAGTTAAGGGCCATTCCAGCCAATCAAAAGTGAGCCATTGACACATCAATTGGGACCAACAATTACCCACACTACTTATGTATTATGAACAAGGCGACCAGTTAAACGTTTATGCATACGTAGTTCTAATGTGACACTTGAGCATAAAGAGTTGACTTTATTCATCAAGGAAGCTCGCTCTTTCATGTAGGTCATTGTGGATACCAAACTTCTCCTCCTCTACTCTCCATTTGCCTAGCTCACTTAAGAATTTTATCACTCAATCTTCAGACTTGCCAACAGGTGTTGTAGGTGTTGTGGGGTCTGGGCATGGATGGTGTGGGTCAATCAACATATCAAATGGAATATCTCCAGCTGCTGCAAGCTTGGTAACCTGTCTCCGGAGCTTGTACACTGACTTGTTGGATGCCTGGGACTTTCTCTTTTTTTTTCATTTCCTTGCCTAGTTCTTCTATCACTGACCCATGCTGCACCAATGTAGCCATAATCGTGTTTTGGTTCTCCAGGAGCTTCTTCAATGTTTCTTCCACTGTTGGGGGCATCTGAGATGTCGGAATGGAGGACTGTACTGCAACAGTACTGGATATGTCAGATAGCTTTGCAGTAGCTATTTGCATCCAGTTGTTGAGGCTCGCCAATGTCTGGGAGACTCGTAGCGCAGAGAGTGGGACAGTAGGCATCGGCACCAGCCTCAAAGTAGAGGTGAAACCTGTAATAGGGGCTGCTAAAGGCACGGAGGCTAGAGGTGGAGGCATAGCTGCTGCACTAGCTGAAGGCTCAGATGAAGTGGATGGAGTGTCAATTACCTCTGCAGCTACCATCGATGGCTCATCAGACTGGCCTATGGTGGTAGACGGCTGACCCTTTTTCTTAGGGTTTCATGCATCCATCAGCAAGTATCATGAGAAGGGCTTCTTCGCCTGCACCTTCGTATCAAAATCTCTCGGCTCCACCCTCGCATCCGTAAAATACTCAGTAATGGTATTGGGATATGGATAGGATGTGTCAGCTTGCCTGGCGACCATAGAGATGTTGGCCGACATCACGACACCCACAATGATCGGGTACCCGGCCATAATGGAGGCGACTAGAACTACCCGCGAGATTGGAATATTTGTCTCATTCTGACACGGGTATAGTCGGCTGCATACAAAGGTCTGCCACCCCTTTGCCTCAAAACTTAAAGTGTTTCTATGAATAGCCACCCCTGCTTTTATCCATGGTGGTGGTGCCCCATGAGCTGCTAGAATTTCAGCTAGCCATGGGCGAGCTGCATCCCCAAGTGCCAACTTCTCCAAATACTTTGTGGGCACGACATCATTGAACCCCAAGTAGGTGTTCAATGTGTGCTGGTCAAAACGCACCTTGAGGTTCCTCACTTTAGTTACCTTTGTCCCTTTCTTAATATGCGCCACATTAGCGTAGAATTCCCGGACAAGGTATTCCTTTGCATCCACCATGCTCTGGGGGAACCACATCCATCCCTTGCACTCTCGGAACTGCCTCAAGACTGCAGGGTTGTACTTTTCTAGATTTTTCAATTGGAACTGTCGCTCAAGAGTGAGCGACCTCATCGGCCACCACCCATGGAAGCTAGAGAAGGCAGCCAAACTGACGAACCTGTCCCCCCACACTCTTTCTTCTTTGACCGCTCTAGGCCGGCAACTGTAGTATCTCCCCCTCGGCCATCATCTGGGATGTCCTGAACTGAAGTCTCTGGTGCCTGGGGGAAGGTGTAGTGGAAGGCTCTGAAGCCTAACTAGCACTCTCCGAACCCTCGGAGGTGCTATGTGATGAAGACGGCTCATCCCTGAGCTAAATTCTCCCTGGTGGCCTTGATTAGACAACTGGCTGCTCATGTACAGAGGCTGAGTTGCCCTCTTATGCTTCTCGAGATGGGGCATAAGAACTGGTCTTGGAAAGGTCTATATCTCTCCCTCTGCCAGCTGCTGTCTTATTTCTAACTTCAAGCTATTGGGAATTAGGCTAGGGTCTCTTCCCTCGTCCCCGAGAAGGGTCACCCCTTCCTTTTGAAGTGTCACCTCATCCTCTAGATCGAACCATGTTTCGTACCAAGCAAAGGCGATTGTTAGTTGCAATTCAATTTCAGACACAGAAAGAATGCAAGGACACACTAGAGACTGCGGTGAAAAACATTGTAGAAACATGCTTGCAAGGTAGGGAAGTGTGGTCCGCAGAATAGTCATTGCGGCCGTAGTATGGGCATTACGGACCGCACAATTTTCCAATTCGGCCGCAGAACTGGGTTGCGGTCCGCATAATTGGGTTTGCAGCCGTACTTGAGATGTCACCAAAATGCCAACTCTCTGATGATAAAGAATTGGTCATTTTGCGGACGCACTTAGTCTTCTGCGGTCCACACAATTTGCTTTGCGGCCGCACTTGAGAGTCACCAAATTGACAACTCTCTGAACACATGGATTAAGCTGTTATGCGGCTGCAATGGGATTTTTGTGGTCCGCACATTTTTTATTGAGGCCACATAACCATGCCTTACTATAGTGCCCTAATCTTTAACTTCTGCGGACTGCACAATTTCTTGTACGGCCGCAGATTCAAACAATTATGAACAGACAGTCGCTTTTCGCCTAGGGCTTCAAATGTTTGCACTATTTTGACATGGAAACAACAGCTAAGCATGAAAATCAATTTACCAGTCTACCCACTACATATTTATCCCACATGGTTTTTCAAATAGATTCAATCAGACAAATGGTCCAAAAATTCACTAAAAATCTATAAATTCAAAGAAATTAATCAAGATGATTATGCATACCAGATATGAATTTGTGCAAGAGATGAGTGATCATAGTTTCTAAGCTTGTGAGCAGCTAATTTAACATGAAATTTCAAATTTGTGCACTTTGTAACCTCAGAGAGGGAAAAAGGAAACAGTGCCCTAGCTTTTGCTATTTATAGTGAACGGGTTATGGCAAAGTAAGAGAGCTTGAGTGCGGCCGCACAATTCCCATTGCGGTCCGCACTCTATTACCTGAGGTCCTAGTTTCGCTAGCATTTTGCGGTCCGCAGATTTTGTTGCGGGCCGTAGAATTTGTGTCGCGACCGCAGATCGACCATTTCTCTGACGGACCAACTTTAGAGAGTTGACATTTTCCACCTACAACTTGTGTGGTCCGCAATATATTTGTGCGGCCACAGAGAAACTTTTTGCTTAAGCAACAAAATATTTTTCCACACTTAGCCAATTTTTGCACAATTTTGTGAAGTACACTCATCCTTGAAACACACTTCAAATCCAGTTAGCACAAAAATAACACCTATCTACAAAAGAAGAAAATAAAATAAAAAGAAACATGTGTTGCCTCCAAAGAAACGACTGATTTAACGTCGCGGCACGATGCAGATTACAATAATTTGAAATGAATCACCGCCACAACGTGGCCATCATCAACCTTTCCCAAATAGTGCTTCACCCGGTGACCATTGACTCGGAATACTTCATTGTTTTTGTTCTTCAAATCCAATGCACCAAAAGGTGTCACACCCACAATTTCAAAGGGACCACTCTATTTAGATTTCAACTTTCCAGGAAACATCCTCAACCGTGAGTTGAATAACAACACAAGATCACCCACCTTGAACTCCTTGTTCCGAATGTATTTGTCATGAAGGTACTTCATTTTCTCTTTGTACAAGGATGAACTTTCATAAGCATGGTACCGGAACTCATCCAATTCATTCGAATGTGCAACCCTCAAATTAGCGGTTGCATCCCAATCAAGATTCAACTTCTTTAGAGCCCATATGGCTTTGTTCTCAAGTTCCACCGGAACATGACAAGATTTTCCGAATACCAATCGGTATGGAGACATTGCGATAGGAGTTTTGAAAGCCGTCCGATATGCCCATAATGCATCATCAATCTTCTTTGACCAATCCGTCTGGTTAGCATTCACTATTTTGGACAAGATACTCTTTATCTCCTGGTTGGAGACTTTCACTTGACCTCTAGCTTGTGGATAATAGGGAGTCATAACTTTATGCATGAAACCATACTTGCTAAGCAAAGTGTCAAAAGCCTTGTTGCAAAAATGTGACCCCCATCGCTCATGATAGCCCGTAGAGTACCAAACCTTGTGAAAATATTCTTCTTCAAGAATGCCACCACACTTCTCGCTTCATTATTGGGTAGAACAATGGCCTCAACCCATTTAGAAACATAATCAACCGCGACCAAGATGAAGATGTTTCCACAAGAACTCATAAAAGGACCCATGAAGTCAATGCCCCACACATCAAAGATATCAATCTCCAAAATAGTAGTGAGAGGCATTTCATTCTTCTTCAAGATTCCACCGGCCCGTTGACATTCATCACATCTTTTCACCACATCACTTGCATCTTTGTAAAGAGTGGGCTAATAGAAATCACAACTTAGCACTTTGTCTGCCGTTCTTGCTCAGCCATGGTGACCACCATAAGGTGAAGAATGGCAAGCCTCAAGAATTTCACTTTGCTCTTCTTCCGGTACACATCTTCTAATTACCTCATCCGTGCAACTCCGGAAAAGGTATGGCTCATCCCAATAATAATCTTAACAATCCCGTTTGAGCTTCTTTCTTTGATTTGAAGAGAACTCATCCAGGATGATTCCATACACAATGACGTTTGCTAGATCCGCGAACCATGGCATCTCCTTCATTGAGATACCTAAGAGTTGCTCATCGGGGAAGGATTCATTAATTTCAAGACCATCATGCGGCCTCCCCTCCTCCTCCAAACGAGACAAGTGGTCCGCCACATGATTTTCACTCCCTTTTCGATCTTGGATGTCAATATCAAACTCATGCAAAGATAGCACCCATCTCATCAACCGAGCTTTTGAATATTTCTTGCTCATAAGATAGCGAAGTGCCACATGATCCGTATGAACAATAACCTTTGCACCCATCAAGTACGGGCATAACTTCTCAATTGCAAACACAATGACAAGGAGCTCTTTCTTCGTGATTGTGTAGTTGACTTGGGCACCATTCATGGTCTTACTAGCATTGTAGAGCGGATGAAAAATCTTATTGATGTGTTTCCCCAAAACAGTCCCAACCGCTACGTCACTAGCATCGAATATGAGCTCAAAAGGGATACTCCAATTAGGAGAGGTGATAATGGGAGTGGTTGTCAACTTGAACTTTAGCAATTCAAAGGCTCTCATGCAATCATTATTGAAGTGAAACTTTGCATATTTCTCTAAGACCTTGCACAACGGGTTCACCAGAAAAATCCTTGATTAAGCGCCGGTAAAACCCCGCGTGAACTAAGAAACTTCGCACGCCTTTCACCAAAGTCGGAGGTGGAAGTTTAGAAATCACCTCAATCTTTGCCTTGTAGACTTCTATTCCACTCTTTGAGATCTAGTGGACAAGGATAATGCCTTCCTCAACCATGAAATGGCACTTCTCCCAATTTAGCACCAAGTTCGTTTCTTCATGTCACGGCCCAAAATCGAGGAGCGCGACTGGCGCTCAACCGAGTGAACCCGGCTGAGCAAGCTTGTTAGATTTCCTTCTACCCAAACTCATCCATGAATAAAGAGGAGATGTACTCCATCAATCAAATATTGAAAAGATTTCATTAGCAACTTCATTTATAATTTCCAAATTATTACAAGTGTATAGATGTAATGAAGAACATGTTTGCCAAATACCAACATTTCTAGTTCAATTCTCAACATCGAATACCACCCACATCCTGTCTACGGAGCCTCTAAGTACAACGGAAGTGAAGAATGGAAGTGCCGGTGATCAGGCCCCGACTATACCTCATAGTACAAAATACAACGTAAGATGACATAGAGAGTGACTGCTAATGAGGACCAAAGCTGCCCGCTGATGAACCACCTACATCCATTGAAGATGCAGCGCCCCTGGCAAAAGGGACGTTAGTACGTATGGAATAGTATTAATATGTAAAACTAATTGTCCTCTTTCAAAATTGAATGCCAATGTAAGAAACGGAAAAACCATGGAAACAACAACAATAATCAATGATATCCAAATGCCAAGTTAAAATATAATAATTTCCAAAATACGAAGATAGTATTATTTTTGGTTGGGAGACCCCTTTTAACTACCTCTACACAAAGCGGCCCCGCCGCCTCACCCCAATGTGTGTGGGTGGAGGTGTAATTTCAATACCACAATCCCTACACAAAGCGGTGTTGCTGCCTCACCCCAATGTATGCGGGTGGAGGTGTAATTTTAATACCACAATCCCTACACAAAGCGGCCCTGCCGCCTCACCCTAATGTATGTGGGTGGAGGTGTATTCACAATCACAATCTCTACACAAAGTAGCCCTTCCGCCTCACCCCAATGTATGTAGATGGAGGTGTATTCACAATCACAATATCTACATAAAGCGGCCCTGCCGCCTCACCCCAATGTATGTGGGTGGAGGTGTATTCTGAGATTAGGTTATGTTAACCTACCCTTCCTCGGTGACTAACGATACTCCCAAATTAAAAACATTTTTGCTTTTCATACAAGGGAAACGGAAATATAATTGCATTTATCTCATAACCTTTCACACCATTTATAGCCTCATTGGTACCTTCAACCACTTACAACATCATTATTTCATTGGCTCTCTTGGCCATACATATGATTCTTCTCTCATGGCACAATGGTCGTATTTCATATTCCACACTTTCATTTCTTTACTCTCATGTATCATCATCATAAATACCAACATATATAATATTCCGAAAATCACAACTTTAAGTTCATTGGAAATGAGAAATTTAAACACAATGGATTTCTTTCCAAGAAATTGAGTAAAATGGTTGGCAATCGAAGCACAAGTTAAAATCATAAACGAGTAACACATTATTTATTCTTGAAATACTTTTCCCCAAAAAGGGCAATACACAATTTCAACTCATGAATATATAACAACGCAAAACACATCGGAAATACTCACAAAGCATAGCATTAGTTAAAACAACCAGATATGGGCATCACTTGAGTATATAAGCTTTTAGGAAATTCGATTTTTGAAATAATTTTGGAATAGTTGAATCAAAGCTCATTTCATAATCTTTCTCACATCATCTCATTTCATTGGCACCACTAACCACAAGTATAATTTTCAATCTTTGGCACGGTGGCCATACTTCATTATCACCAACTCACTTCTTTCGCTTTCGAGCATCTTTATACATTATCAATAACAAGTCATTTCCACTCAAGACTTTAGGTACATCTATGTGCAATTAAGAGGCTTAAGCATATTTAGATTTTCTCACACAGTTTGGCATCATAACCTTCATTTGAAACACGACTCAAGGACATAGCATTTTAATACACATATCATTCTTGAACACATTCCCAAAGGATAACATAATGTGATAGGAATATTCAGAACATGTTTTGAATACATAATTCTCGACACGTTGCTTACTCGGGACAATCAAATTAATAGGGAACAACTCGAAACTTGAGAATAAGGAACTTGAGCCAACCATACTTGAAACTTACGGGAACATCATGCAATGCAATTCCAAGAGAGTAGTTTAGCCGATATACCTTGCTTTGAGCTATCCTTAAATTACTACAACATCCCGAAAATTCTAGCAATCCCAATCTATTTTGAGACATAACAAAATTGAACACAAATTAGGAAGGTCGTCATGGTTTCAGCTCATTTGAGCATTTTATCAAATACTAGATGTGCAAATATGGCTACAAGGGTCTTCTACAAGATTTCCTTCACTCCACAACCCAATCCTTACTTATTTGAGCTCAATAATCTTCCCACAAACCTTATTGGTACAAGCATATATACATAATACTCTTACACCCAAGAATCATAATCCCAATCACCCATCTTTTACCCCAAACTCGAAATTGAAGACTGGAGGTTTGAATCTTACCTCTTGAGTGAAGATCGTGTGAGATTTCCTTGTTGGATTTCAAGGATTGAACAAGATCTTGGTGAACAAAACACTTCATCTACTTCCTCTCTCTAGAACACTCTCACTTCTCTCTAAAATCATCAGATAATTGCCCCAAAATAAGCCCCAAAGCCTATTTATCAAAATGGGCTCGGGTTATGAAAATAGGAAAATTAACCCTCCGAACTCAGGTCTGCGGTCGCAGAATGGACCGCATAATGGGTATGTAGGTCGCACAATGGACCGCAAAATTGGACTGCACTGGTCAATTCTGCGACCATTCTGCGGTCCGCAGACCACTTCTACGGCCCGCAGAATGATTCTGCGGTAGTAGAATTGGCCGCAGAATCACATTCTGCCAGCCTTTGGTAATTTTGTCATAACTTCTTGTATGAGTGTCCAAATGATGCACCGTTTAAAGCGTTAGAAACTAGACTCAAAGATCTTGAATTTTATAGGTTATAAATCATATAAATTTATGTATATATGTAGATATGCTCGTCAAAAGTTTGGTCTTGTGCGTACTCATATGGAACTTTTAGTCTATCATGTAGTTTCTAACTTGACTTGGACTTAGGGCTATCCTTGTACCCCACATCACTTATAATATGCCTTGTACACTTATTATCATATCCAATTGATATCCATTATATTAATAGTCCTCATCTGCATACAGAATAATATAATTAGCACACATCAACTCTCTTACTAGCGCTTAAGTACTTCAAAATTTTTTGGGGTGTTACACTTCACACCTTGCCAATACTCTATCCAAATTTGCCAAGCAATCATCAAAGGAATCCCAATCACCGAGAAGTCATCTATGAAAACCTCAATGTAGTCCTCTATCATGTCCATGAAGATTGCCATCATACACCTTTGAAAAGTCGCTGGTGCATTACATAGACCAAATGGCATCCGCTTGAAGGTGAAAGTCCATTAGGGACATGTAAAAGTTGTTTTCTCTTGATCTTCTGGAGCAATAAGGATTTGGTTGTAGCCCGAATATCCATCTAGGAAGCAATAGAAAGCACGACCGGCCAACCTATCAAGCATTTGGTCAAGGAAGGGAAGTGGAAAATGACTATTCCTTGTGACTTAGTTTAGCTTGCGATAGTCCATACACACTCTCCACCCAGTCACCATTCATGTGGGAATCAACTCATTTTTGTCATTGGTGACCACCGTCATGCCCCCCTTCTTAGGGATACATTGCACTAGAGAAGTCCACGAACTATCGAAAATGGGGTAGATCACCCCAGCATCCAACCACTTGATAATCTCCTTTTTGACTATGTCTTGCATAGCCTCATTGAGTCTCCTTTGATGTTCAATAGATGGTTTGGCATCTTCCTCTACGTTAATCTTGTGCATGCAAAATGCGGGGCTTATTCCCCGAATATCCGCCAAAGTCCACCTAATAGCGTTCTTTCTCTTGTGGAGCACCGCCAATGTAGAGTCAACCTGCACGTTAGTCAAATAAGAGGAAAGAATAACCGGTAACAAGGGCCAAGAAATTCATACCGAAGATGTGGAGGCAATGGATTCAACTCCAAGGTAGGAGGCTCTTCAATTTGAAGGCTTTGTAGGAGGAGTTTTCCTATTTTCAAGATCCAAGGAAAGTTTTTGGGGTGCATAGCTATACGACCCCATCCCTTGCAAAGAGTTCAAACATTCCATGAAGCCATCCATCTCGTCATCATCAAAGTTGAGCAAGACGGCCTCCAACATATCACCCGCATTAATTGTGGCACTTGTGTCATCAACAATCACATCGGTCACCAAGTCCACGAAAGAACATACTTCATTGCTATTTGGTTGCCGCATATATTTGCACACATGGAATAGTCCACTTCACAATCAAGAATGCCAAAATCCACCGGAAGAATGAACCTATCAACATGAACCAACACATCTTCAATCACTCCCAAAGGTCTCTTCATGGTACGATCGGCCATTTGTAATCTCATAGATATGGGTCTTGGTTGCCCAATTCCCAAAGTCATGAAAACCGAATAGAGCATCAAATTGATACTTGTCCCAAGATTACAAAGAGCTGTAGCAAACTCGGCACTTTCAATGGTACAAGGGATTGTGAAAGCACCGGGATCTTCCAATTTAGGAGCCATTGAATGCACAATTGCACTCACTTGATGAATGACTTTGATAGTTTCAAAATTCATCGACTGCTTCTTTGTCACCAAAGCATTCATAAACTTTGCATAAACGGGTATTTGTTCCAAGGCTTCAACTAATGGCACATTGATTGAGATACTCTTCATTATCTCAATGAACCTTTTGAAATAATTCTCGCCATTTTGCTTGGCAAGCCTTTGAGGATACGGAGGAGGAGGCTTAGGCACTGATGTCTTAGCCTTTTGCACTATCGGTTTTGGTATGCCAATAACATGATCCCTAGATGGGTTCACTTCCTCTTGAGTCTCTTCCACATTGTCATCAATATCAATCCGAACTTCATCATTTGATTGCATCACATTGCTCGGGATCTCTTTTTCTTGTACCACTTGCTCATCATCCATAAGTTGCTTTTGACTTGAGGTGGGTGCATTTCTACCTTTTTCACTTCTTGTACAAACGGCCATGGCATGCCCCGTGTTGTTCCCACCCTTTGGGTTCACCACCATGTCACTTGGTAGTGCCCCCTTAGGACAAAAATTTAGAGCTTGAAAGATTGTCCCCATTTGTACTTCTAAGTTGAGGATCAATGTGTTTTGTGAGGCAAGTTGGGCATCAGAATCGGCATTCTTCTCCATAATTTGCTTGAACATGTTCTCAATACGTCCCATTTCATTGTTGGAAGAACTAGGACCTTGGGAAGGATAAGGAGGCATGTTGCTTGGTTGTTGGGTGATTCTGCGGTCCACTTTGCGGCCGCATAAGTGGTCTGCGGACCGCAGACATGTCGCAGACCGATCCAAACCAGCCCAGTTCTTGAAATTATTTTGCGGCCTATTTTGCTAGCTGCATATCTGTTATTCCGTCCATTCTGCGACCGAAGACCTGAGTTCGGACTGTCCATTATTTTATTTTCATAACCCGGGCCCTTTTTAATAAATAGCCTTTGGGGCTTATTTTGGAACGACTGTGTGTTGATTTTTGTCACGCCCTGAACCTGGGGAGGCGTGGCTGGAACCCAGTGCCGCACTAGCCCGAGCGAACCACTCTGTAACTCATGATCATTCGACCAAAACTAGAACATACATAGGTCGAGTTAGCTAAACTCATTCCTTTCGTAACTGTCATGGGCCCACATGGCCACAACTCATAATGTACAACTATAAGTGGAAAACACTGTATCACTGAATCATTTTTCTTAAAATAAGAATACCTATGGGCCGTCAAGGACTCTGACATACTGTACAAAATGAACCTATGTCTACAAAGCCTCTAATATTATTTGACATCAAATGGGACAGGGTACTGGCCTACCCATAAGTCTTTAGTAAAACTCCAACACGATGACTCGTAGACTCGGCTGCACTCCGAATGAGGTGGAGTCTTACCGATCCTTTGCTGAATGCCAATCTCGTCTACTATGAGGGCTCATCAAACTAATTTTCTATACCTGCAGGCATGACTGCAGTGTCCCCAAGAAAAAGACGTTAGTACGAATAATGTACTGAGTATGTAAGGCAGAACTGAAACATAACAATAAGTCAACATTAATTAAAGACATATATGAATCAACCTGAATATCTGAAGTGCCACCGTATACGCATACTTAGTATACTTATATATATATATATATATATATATATATATATATATATATATATATATATATATATATATATAATGCTTCTCTTTGAGACTATTATCCATATCGTTATTGTATGACGCATGACTGCCCAATTGATCAGTGGTAACTGCCCGACCGGCCGTAGCGCGGTGGTAAATGCATGACTGCCCGACCGGCCGTATCTCGGTGGTAAATATGTAACTGTCCGACCGGCCGTAGCTCGGTGGTAAATGAATATACATGTATGCCCAACCGGCGGTAAATAATGATACATAACTGCCCAACCGGTGGTAACTACCCGACCGGCCATAGCACGGTGGTAAATGAATAGGCATGAAGATGTGTGTATCACTATATTATAAACATTAACATCTTTATCGTACGCCTCAATATAGACTTAGCAACATACTTAAACATACTTTTATATAACTTTACAGGAATGAATAACTTGGACTTTCTTAACTGCTAAGAGTAGAACCACTTATGGAATAGTATTACGTTTACGTATCGTTACTTGGATCATGCCAAAAGGAAAGCAGGATTAGCCTTAACATACCTGTAAGCTTCAGTACTTGTATCAACAAACTCCTCTTGAACAACATCTAAGCTTTTTCTCAAACACTCGCGCAACTTTTCCAGCAAAACTCAAGAAACGATCTAACACTCTCAAAGGTCACCCTCCCAGCATGATAATCAAAAGTAGCTTTAAATCATGACCTCAAAGTACATTTTTTATTCTTCATAACTACTTTTCTCCATTCATTTGATGGACTCACCCATTATGATCATTGATGTCATAAATAAATTGATTATCACTTCTAGATTAAAGGTGGTTGTCTTGTTCATCATTTTTCCTGTTGAGGGAGACATGATAAAAGGGTGAAAATAACAGGCGCCAAATCCCTATAATTAGCACAAATCAAAGCCGTCATGAAATTGCTATTTATGCAGCACTTTAAAAGATGTACAAGGAGCTCCCACAAAATAATTTACCCAGTAGAAAGTGGTAAACCATTTAGCAGGGATTCATTGGTATTTCTTTAGAAAGCATTTGCCTTTTAACTATGGCTATAACTTGGACAATTAGTTATTAGATTTGTGTAAAATCATCTTTAAGATTGAATAATGTTATATAGAATCAGTTGTCAGCAAGCCTGGAATCAATTGCCACAAGATACATTTTTTTATTGTCTAACTCACTACATATTGCCACCTTATCAAATGCATTTAAGAGTCACTTTAATATATCACATACCACTGCCACGTGATTGTGATGTTCTCATCCTAACCATTTTAGATAATTATCAATTTACCCGCATAATTAAGAAATACCTCAAATTACTTAAAATACTACTTACTTTTAATACACTTTATGTACCCTACTATTATGGTAATGTGGTACCATAAAAATAAATACATACACTATTATTTTATTAAAACATCCATGTAAAAATACGTATGGTTTCTCAACTTATAATTTTCCTAATCTCATATAAAGAGTAAAAATTTTCATATGCTTAATTCTTAAAATGGTAAAAAGATAACCTTCTTTTCTTGTGAGAAAATAATTTCTATCCTTACAATAAAGAAAATCTCATAAACTTTCTCATATTATATATGTGTAAAATTTAAAGCATATTCGAAAGTAGTAATATTAATAACTATATAAAATCATAATTTTCAAACTTTTTACAAAAATATTCCATTCAAAACATCATATCAAATATATATGACGATATCAAGGTTGTTAAACTTACGGGGTGTAACATCCTTCCCCCCCTTAAGAACATTCGTCCTCGAATGTTAACTCTTAGAGATTTACAAAATTTTTACTAGGGTCTCCTCTGTAAATTAAACTAAAACCCAAACTATATCTGAAGTCTCGACTATTCATAATCTTTTGTACTTGAGTATCTCGTATCTTTTTCACCTTTACCTTACTTACCTTTCAGTCTCGCATCTTATCTTCTGTTTCTTTCATAAATTTCCTTCCACATTACGCCTTAAAACTCTACTGTGATACCTGCACCTCTGGTGCATACAAAATATGGCGAAAGCTTCATACTAGCTTCTTACGACTCAGCTCTATGGCATACTTTGGAAACAAAAGAAGGGTAACATTTCCTAAATGCCCTATAGCCTCTCAATTATAAATGTGGCGCGCAACGCACCCATAAGTGATACTCTACTAGGCACGGCTTTGTAGACTCCCTAGGACACGACCCGCTCTGATACCACTTTGTCACGCCCTGAACCTGGGCCGAGCAAACCACTCTGTAACCCATGATCATTCGACCAAAACTAGAACATACATAGGTCGAGTTAGCTGAACTCATTCCTTTCATAACTGTCGCGGGCCCACATGGCCACAACTCATACTGTACAACTATAAGTGGAAAACATTGTAGCACTGAACCATTTTTCTTAAAATATGAATACCTATGGGCCGTCAAGACCTCTTACATACTGTACAAAATGAACCTCTGTCTATAAAGCCTCTAAGATTATTTGACATCAAATGGGATAGGGTACCGACCTACCCATAAGTCTTTAGTAAAACGCTGACATGATGACTAGTAGACTCGGATACACTCCGAATGAGGTGGAGTCTTACCGATCCTTTGCTGAATGCCAATCTCGTCAACTATGAGGGCTCGTCAAACTGATTATCTATACCTGCAGGCATGAATGTAGTGTCCCCAATAAAAGGACGTCAGTACGAATAATGTACTGAGTATGTAAGGCAGAACTGAAATATAACAATAAGTCAACATTAATTAAAGACATATATGAATCAACCTGAATCTCTGAAGTGCCACCGTATACGCATACTTAGTATACTTATATATATAAAGTGCTTCTCTTTGAGACTATTTCTATTATCCATATCGTTTGATACATGACTGCCCAATTGATCAGTGGTAACTGCCCGACCGGCCGTAGCGCGGTGGTAAATGCATGACTGCCCGACCGGCCGTAGCTCGGTGGTAAATATCTAACTACCCAACCGGCCGTAGCTCGGTGGTAAATGAATATGCATGTCTACCCAACCGGAGGTAAATAATGATACATAACTGCCTAACCGGTGGTAACTACCCGACCGGCCGTAGCACGGTGGTAAAAATATATGTAAAAATACATATATTTTCTAAACTTATAATTTTCCTAATCTCATATAAAGAGTAAAAATTTTCGTATGGTTAATTCTTAAAATGGTAAAAAGATAACCTTTTTTCTTGTGAGAAAATAATTTCTATCCTTACAGTAAAGAAAATCTCATAAACTTTCTCATATTATATATGTGTAAAATTTAAAGCATATTCGAAAGTAGTAATATTAATAACTATATAAAATCATAATTTTCAAACTTTCTACAAAAGTATTCCATTCAAAACATCATATCAAATGTATATGACGGTATCAAGGTTGTTAAACTTACGGGGTGTAACAATTTTAGAGAGAGGTATGATCATTTTAGAGAGAGAAGGAGGAAACCAAGCATTCTAATAATCCAATCTTGCACCAACCTTCAAGAATCAAGGAAGTCAATCACTAGATTATCATCTATCCGGGTAAGTCCTACTCCTAAGCTTTCATGCAAGAGGTTATGAGTTCTAGTGTATTGTGGGGTAGGAAATAGGCCATGCGTGTGACAATAGGTTGTAGTATGTGGGATTAATGAACCATTTTGGTTAGTTTCTTGTTGAAATTGGTTGAGGGAGGAAGGGATTACCATTGTAGAGCTTTATAGTCTATTTTGCATACTAGGTGTTTGACAAAATTTCTAAGAGAGTTACACCATGAGAATCCTTCTAGTTATTAACCGATTTTCGCTATCTTCCGATAGATTCTTATTGCTAGAAGTGTTGGAGTATTGTAGTAACTTAAGGAAAGCTCATACATGGTATGTTGGCTAAACTACTCTCTTAGAATTGAATTCCATGATGTTCCCGTAAGTTTCAAGTATAGTTGGCTCAAGATCCTCATTCCAATGTTCCGAGTTATTCCCAATAAATTTGATTGTCCCGAGTAAGCAAATTATCGAGAATTATGTATTCAAAATGTGTTCCGAATGTTCCTATTACATTATGTTATCCTTCGGAAATCTGTTCAATAATGATATGTGTAGTAAAATTTTATGGCTTTGAGTCGTATTTCAAATGAAAGTCCATTATGCTTAACTTGGAAAGAATACTCAATGCGTCTAAAACTCCTATTGCTCATATATACTTAAGGCCTTGATTTCGAATGTTCATATTGTTGATAATCTGTAAAGATGCTTGAAAGTTAAAGAAATGAGTAAGAGATATAAAGTGTGGCCAACGTACCAAGAATGATGCCAAGAAAATGAAATGATGTGAGAAAGGTTATGAAATGAGCCTTGATTCAACTATTCCAAATTGACTTCGAAAATAAATTTGCCTAAAAGCTTAGTACCCAAGTCATGCCCAAATGTGGCTGTTTTAACTAATGATATGCTTTGTAAGTATTTCCAATGTGTTTTGAGCTCTTATATCTTCATGAGTTGGAAATTGTTTATTGCCCTTTTTGGGAAAAAGTATTTCAAGAATAAGTGGTGTATCACTCCTTATCATTTTAACTCATGCTTCAATTGCTAGTAATTTTTGCTCTATTCTTTGGAAAAGGAATTTATTGTGTTCAAAGCTCTCATTACCAATGAACCTAAAGTTGTGATACACTTCCACCCACATATATTGGGGTGAGGCGGTATGGCCGTTTTGTGTAGGGATTGTGGTATTGTGATACACCTCCACTCGCGTATATTAAGGTGAGGCGGCATGGCTGCTTTGTGTAGGGATTGTGGTATTGTGATATACCTCCACCCGCATATATTAGGATGAGGTGGTAGGGCCGCTTTGTGTAGAGATTGTGGTATTGTGATACACCTCCACATACATTGAGGTGAGGCGGCAGTGCCGCTTTGTGTAGAGTTTATGGTATCATGATTGCACCTGCCCCCGCATACATTGGGGTGAGGTGGCAGGGACGCTTTGTGTAAAGGTGGTTAGAGAGGATCCCCGACTTAAAATTTATAAATGTTATTGGAAGCTCTTAATATATCTTCTTTGACTTTAATGGCTATCTAAGCCCTTTTATTGTTACCACGATTCATCATATTCATGTTGTATTTCTAAGTCTTTGAATAGGTGTTTTGATTTTCATACTAGTACTATTCCATATGCAAAGTCCTTTTTACCGGGGGCGTTGCATCTTCAATGGATGTAGGTGGTTCGTCAGCGGGCGATTTTGATCCTCGTTCGCAGATACTCTCTATTCAGCAAATTTTGGGGAGCCCTACTCTATTCCAGGCTTCATGTCATTTGACGTTGTACTTTATGTTTTGAGGTATAGTCGGGGCCTTTTCGCTAGCACTTCCATACTACTCTTTTATTGTACTTAGAGGCTTCGTAGATAGGTTGTGGGTGGTGTTTGGTGTTGGGAATTAAACTAGTAAGTGTTGGTATTTGGGAAAACATATTTTTCATCATATTTATAAACTTGTAATATTTTAAAAATCATAAACGAATATCCTTTGGGTAATGGAAAAAGAATGTGGAGCACTCGACTCTTCTCATGTCTATCACTTGTACTAATTCTTATATTGTTAATGGGCAAGGTTGGGTAGAAGGCATCTAGCAGGCTTGCTCGGCGGGGTTATCTCGGTTGAGCGTCGGTCGCGCTCTCCGAGGTAGGGGCGTGACAGAAATGGTTTGTTTTATTTCTTGTTTAAAGGCTAATGATGCTTCACATGTTGCTGATCTATTTGTCACTGAAGTTGTTACATTGCATGGTATACCTACAACTATTCTTAGTGATAGGGATGCTATGCTTTTGAGCCACTTTTGGCGTGTGTTTTGGGGAAAGTTAGGCACTAAATTATTATTTTCTACTTCTTGTCACCCACAAACTGATGGAAAAACTGAAGTAGTTAATAGAACCTTAGGAAACATGTTGAGGGTTGTTTTGAAAGGTAAATTAACTTCTTGGCAAGATCACCTACCTATGATTAAATTTGCTTATAATAGAACAATCCATTCTTCTACAAGTATGTCTCCTTTTGTGGTTAGTTGTGGTTTTAGTCCCCTTACTCCCCTTGATTTATTACCATTACCTACTAATGATATTGCTAATCTTGATGGTAGGACAAAGGCTGAAATGATGAAAAAAAATTCATGAGCAAACAAGGTTGGCAATTGAGAAGAAAAATGAGCAAACTGCCTTGAGAAAGAATAAGGGTCGAAAACAAGTTTTTTTTAAACTTGGAGATTTAGTTTGGGTTCAATTTAGAAAGGAGAGATTTCCTTCCAAAAGGAAGTCAAAGTTGCATCCTAGAGAAGATGGCCCATTTCAAGTCCTTGAAAGGATTGGAGATAATGCTTACAAGCTGGACCTTCCTGGTGAGTTTCAAGTAAGTACTACATTCAATGTTGCTGACTTGTCTTTGTTTGATATATGATCGAATTCGGGGATGAATGCTTTTAAAGAAGAGGGGAATGATAGCATCAAGGACAAGGATAGAGTTTTGGAAGCTCCAAGATAGCCATTTACAAGATCTCAAGCTAAAGAATTGCAGACTAAGGTTGCTGGACTTCAATGGCAAATAAAGAAGCTTTTAATTATAGAGGAAGAGCTCAAGCCCAAAGGAGATGAATTGTCCAAGTTTTACAGTTATTTGGTGACCAAAATTGAAGTCCAAGAGGAAGAAGATTGGCTACAAAAATCAGCTCTTGAAGTCCACCAAAAGGG
Source organism: Nicotiana tomentosiformis (assembly GCF_000390325.3). Taxonomy (NCBI): domain Eukaryota; kingdom Viridiplantae; phylum Streptophyta; class Magnoliopsida; order Solanales; family Solanaceae; genus Nicotiana; species Nicotiana tomentosiformis. The sequence goes on from NC_090819.1 coordinate 54,737,383, forward strand.
CACCCAGAATAGCTTAAAATGAGCTTAAAAGAGGTACAAAAGGGAGTGTTTCAGAAGGAGCCCAATTGGAGTCCAAACCAATGGCCCAAACTAGTAGTTTTAATGCCCAAATCTACCCCCAAAGTGATTTGGCCACCCACCCTCTTATTTTTATTAGTTTTTATTAGGTTTTCAAGTATTTAGCTTAGCCTCCAAGTTAGGGTTTGCCTTGGCAGCCACCCTACCTTGTTTGAAGGACTTTATACTCCTATAAATAGGAGTTCTTTTTATTCATTGTGGTACTTCATTATTAATTAATAATAATATACTTTGAGAGTTCTTTTGAACCTTTGTTACTTATGCTTTGAGATTTATCTTTCAACCTTTACTAGTTCATAGTTCAAGGTAGTAAGATAACTTACTTATTGTGAAATCATTGATTCCTTTAAGGTATTCTTAGAAGGCGATTAATACTAGTTATTAATTATTGTCTCAAGTTACTCGTAAAGCAGTCAAGATCCAAATTTATTATTTTGGTTTGTTCTTAAGTAAAGGCATTTTGATTTCTTCAATAAATCAAAATGTTGTTGCTTGGATCTTGTCTAGGATATGGAACTTGCGTTCTTGGAATTCTTTCCTTGAATTTTTCCATATCTTTTATTTTCTGCACTTTAATTCTATTCGTTCAATTCCTTATTGTTATTGCTTTCACATTTACTTTTCAAATTCTTACTCTAGTTTGGATTCCCGACCTTGCTGTTATCAAGAGACACTACCGAGCCCACATGTGGCCGGGTACGATCGAGATCTCTTGAGGCTGGGTGTGATGTGACAAAAGAAATAAACTTTACCGAGTCCCTTGCGAGGCGGGGTACAATATGAAGTAACATGCCCCAAAGAAGGTCTAAGTAAAATTATGTTGCATTTAATGTGCAACCTTCACGAGTGGCTCGACCTTGCATAAAGCTTGCATATTTTCTTAAGTTATAGTTTTTACAGTTTATGCCCTCGCTGGCTTGTCGTCGGACTTAAGTTGAAAGCAAATACTCATATCTTTTATCCCACTAATTTTACATGATTTATTAACCTTACATACTTAGTACATTTTCCATACTGACACCCTTTTATTCATGCCCATAGGTACATACAGACCCGGTGATGTCCCTCCCTAGTAGGGTGTTTGCTCCAGTTGATTGGTCGTTGCACTCCACTACTTTGGAGCAGCTATTCGGAAGTCGTTAGGTATCTAAGCACATGTTCTAGTGATTTTTGGCATGGTGGGGCCCTGTCCCGACCAAGTCATGTATATGTATATTTCTTTTGGTACTCTTAGAGGCTTGCAAACTAGGGTTTGGCTTAATGTAAAAGAATGCGTTATAATCAAGTTGGGCACAATTACGAATGTGTATAAAATGTCAATGTTTGTTTTGCAAACAACTTTCCATATTTTAGATTTCCATTATTACTACGTGGAGGCCTCGTAGGCCCAAACTCTAGAGTTGAGGGAGGATAAGAATGGACGTCAGTTCACACGGGTCTTCGGGCATCATGTGTCGGTCGTACCTCCCAAGGTTGGGGTGTGACAAACATGGTATCAGAGGAGGTCGTGTCCTAGGGAGTCTACAAGTCGGATCTAGTAGATTCTTGTTTATGGGTATGTTGTGCACCGTATATATAAGAAGGAGGCTACAGGATATCTAGGATGAATACCCTTCTTTCTGATCTAGATCATGCGATAGAGTTGACTCGTAAGTTTTCGCCTCTAATTCTCACATTGTTTATATTTATAGCAATGCCTACCATGAGACGTCAGACAATTATTCAAGGATTGAATGAAAAAGCAGTAGAAGGTACCACCCAGGTACCACCTGCCCCTATGAATCAACATGGACCACAAGATGGGGATGGAACTCAGGTTTCGGGGATAGCACCACCAGCCCCAGAACAACACAAAAGAAGTAATGCACCTCCTATTCTTCCTCCGGTTGCTCCGAACCAAGATTTAGATATGAGAAGTGCAATGTAGCTGTTGACTCAATTAGTGACCTCTCAAGCCCAACGTCAGGCCCCTGCCACCGCAAATAGAGTATTTAGCATGAGAGTTCGGGATTTCATTAACTTGGACCCCCAGTATTCACAGGAACAGATCCAAATAAAGACCCCCATAATTTCCTAGATCAAATGCAGCAGAATTTATGAGTAACGCATGTCACTGATACTGAGTTTGTTGAGCTTGCCTCTTATAGATTGAGGGATATAGATATTATATGGTATGAGGCTTGGGAACTGTCTAGGGGATCTCTCACCCCAGCAGCAAGTTGGAAGGAATCCTCTATGGCATTCTTGCATCAGTATTTGCCCGTTGAACTTCGCCGAGCTAGACAAGATAGAGTATTGCGGTTGGAGCAAGTTATATGAGTGTCCGGGAGTATAGCATGCAGTTTAACTCCTTGGCCATGTACGATCCTTCGGTGGTGGCTGAGATGAGTGACCAGGTACATCGATTTGTGGGCATATTGGGAACACGTTTGATAAATGAGTGTACTACAGCTTCTCTAAATCCGAGTATGAAAATTGCTCATATTCAGGCCTATGCACAGAACTAAGAGAGCCCAGTCTATGGTTGACACGAGAGAATTTCGAGGCTGGTTTAGGTCTCCATTTTCTTGGCATTCGCCTAAATCAGCGGCCAACATTCCATCACATTCCCAAGGCTAGAATCGAGAACGGACCACTTATTCTACTCAAGGCCGAAACTTTCGATGACAAAATTCGCAAAATAGTAGGGATCCTACAAGGGTGAGGCCCCCGATGCCACAATGTGGATGATGTGGTATGAATCATTTTGGGCATTGCCGTCGGGGTTCAGATTTGTGTTATTCATGCGGGCAACCCGGTCATATCATGCGCTTTTGCACGGTGATAAATGTGGGCAGGTGTTATACCACCAATGGGATCTCCAATAGCTTCTTCATTGACATCACATCCTCATGGGCAAGGTATGCAACCTCTGGTTGGATAAGGTGGAGGTAGAGGTGGAGTGACTACCTCGGTGGACTACAAAACTGCATTTATGTGTTTTTAGGATGGCAAAACCTAGATTCATCACTAGACGTGGTCACTGGTACATTATCCATGTTTTCCATTAGTGTGTATGCTTCGATAGATCCAGGTTCTACCGTGTCATATATTATTCTAATTATGCTAGTAAATGTGGTAAAGAACCTGAATTGTTACGAAAACCGTTCGAAGTATCCACGCCCATGGGCGAGTCCGTGATAGTCAGGCGGGTATATTGAGATTGTGATGTGATGATTCATGACCACCATACATTGGCTGATTTGAATCAATTAGAAATGATAGAATTTGATGTCATCATGGGCATGGATTGTTTGGCCTCTTGTTATGCTACAATCAATTGTTGGAAAAATGTTGTATGCTTTAAATTTCCAAAAGAGACCGTTGTCGAATGGAAGGGTGATGTGGCAGTGCCAAAAGGAAAGTTTATTTATTACCTTAAGGCTCGAAAGATGATTACGAAAGGATGTTTGTACCATTTGGCATGGGTGCGAGATGGGAAGGCGAGGCCTCCCACCCTTCAGTCGGTACCAGTCGTTAGTGTATTTCTCGATGTGTTCCCTAACGAGCTCCCGGGTATTCCACCCGAGAGGGAGATTGTGTTTGCCATCGATGGGCCACCCAACATGCATCCGATATCAATTCCCCCGTACAGGATGGCTCTTGCCGAGTTGAAAGAACTAAAGGATCGGCTGAAGGATAATCTTGATAAGGGCTTCAATCGACCCAGTAAGTCCCCCGTGGGGAGCCCCAGTACTATTTGTTCAAAATAAAGATGGTTTGCTAAGGATGTGTAAATAATTATCGACAACTGAATAAGGTAATCATCAAGAACAAATATCCATTTCCAAGAATCGATGTTTTGTTTGATCAGTTGCAAGGGGCTAAGTATTTTTCCAAGATCGATCTCAGATCTGGGTATCATCAGTTGAGAATCAAGGAAGATAATGTTCCAAAGTCAGCTTTTTGGCCTAACCAATGCCCCAGCGGCCTTCATGGATCTGATGAATGGGTGTTCAAGCCATTTTTGGATATCTTCGTTATCATGTTTATAGATGATATTTTGGTGTATTCTCGATCGAAGGCAAAGCACGCAGAGCATTTGTGAAAGGTGCTACACACCCTCCAGGATCACAAGTTATACGCCATTGTCACGACCCAAAATCCAAATAGTTGTAATGGCACCTAACCCAACCCGCTAGGTAAGCCAATTAGCAACAATCCAATTCAAATGAGATTTACAGAGAAAATAAATGATGAAATAACTGAACTTATATACAACTTCCTAAGGAGTGGTAGTACAAATCATGTGCTTCTAAGATTTAGAGTTTACAAAGCTGGTATGAAATCAATAAATCATCCGTTCAAAACATACATAAATAAATTTATAAATCTAAAGCTACCAAGAACAAGAGGCAGCAATAACAGGAATGTAGTTAGATCTTCAATGCCGTCTCCCTCCATATGCAATAACATCAACTCCAAAATCTCCACGCAAGAAGTGTAGTATGTGTACAACTGACCCTATGTACTCAATAAGCAACAAACCTAGCCTTTGGTTGAAAGCAGTGATGAGCTTGACAACAGTCAGAGTCCAACACCAATAGCCAAGAATAACTCTTAACAATATAATGAAAGCTATACAAGTAATAACTCAAAGATATGATGCTCAACTCGTTCATAGTTACGAAAAACAGGCAGGATTTTCAGGTATAACAGTAAAACCCAAATCCTTCACCGAGATCACCAAAATATGAGTATATTAGAAAACTGTGATTTTTCCCAAAAGCTTTCAACAATAGATAATATGTTTCATTATCCGATAGCATGAGGAAAATACATCTCTATGCCTACATGTCAATGTGCATGTGAAGCCATGAATGTCATAATACCATTTAGCATGAGGAAATGTATCTCTATGCCTACATGCCAAGTATGCATGTCAAATGTAATATATCACTGTGATGAACTCATGTACTCACACTCTCAGAGTACTCAATCAATCGCTACTCTCAATCACTTGGCACTCGGTACCTGCGCTCACTACTTGTATGTCAGACTCCGGAGGGGTGGATCCTGCACAAGCACTAATATAAGCCAATATGGCCTGCTGCGGCGTGCAGCCCGATCCCACCGTTAATCAATAAAATCTGTTGCGACATGCACCCTGACCCAATTATGAATCAATAAAACTGGTCCTATAAATATCACTCACAATCCGGCCCTCTGGCCCAAACTCAGTCATCAATCTCTCTAGTCTCTCGGACTCACAAATCTCATACGAATCAGCCCAAATAATGATAACATGATGAGACAAAAAATTATAACATAGACTAAGATATGATATGAAAATGAATGAATATGACTGAGTATGTAATTGCAATTTAGGCAAATAACTCAACAATAGAGATCACCTCAGTGGGTCCAAACAGAATAAGCATATGGCTTAAACATGATTTCTAACATGATTCATAACTCATACAATCAAACAAGTAGGGAGAACATGGATGTAACAAGATATAACAGCAAATCAAGTCCGGTCATAGTCTAATATAGTCGACTAAAATCATGATTTCCTCTGGGTACACCCACACGCTCATCACCTAGCATGTGCGTCACCTCCATACATCTTTTATAACACAATTCCCAGGGTTAAATACACTCAAATCCAAGTTTAGATATGTTACTTACCTCGAACAAGCCGAATCCAATACCGAGCAAGACAAACAATACTCTAAAAATGCCATCCTGTGCATACCGACCTCCGAACGGCTCAAAACTAGCCAAAATCAACTCAAGAACATCAAATATGCCAAAAGAAACAAACTCAACCGATAAAGGTCGAATCTTTAATCAAAAGCCCAAAGTCAACCAAAAAGTCATACTCAGGTTCGCACCTCGAAACTCGACAAAACTCATAAAATACGACAATCCATTCAATTACGAGTCGAACCATACTAATTTTATCCAATTCCGACTCTGAATCGATGTTCAAAACTCAATTATTCACTTTAGAAAAGATTTTGATAAAAAATGCCAATTCTCCAATCAAAGTATGAATTAATTCAAAAATGAACTTTTGTAATCATATTAAAATACAAAAAATGTAGTTAGATAGTGATCCCCATAAAAATACGAGAAGAACGCCGCAAAAATCACCTCAATCAGAGCTCTAGAACTCATGATATACTCAAAATATCAAAAGAACGCAGTCTGTTTTTTTATACACAGGTATTTCACTTTTGCGACAAAAATTTTGCACCTGCGCATTTCCATATGTGATTTCCTCTTATGTGGACCATTTATCGCACCTGCGGGGACGCAGATGCGGACCCAACTTCGCATCTGCAAAGTACCAGCACCCGTTTTCTTTTCCGACACTAAGTTGAACATAATTTCCTCATACGATGTCCAAATTCGATGATTCTTTTGGCTATAGATCTTAATTATGTTATGGATCTAATTCTCCAATCAAAATAAAAATTGGATCTCATTTGCTTAATTTGGTACCATTTATGCTTGAAGAAACAACGTTTTAACATTAAAAAAAACGAGCGCAACACATCCCAAACCTATCCGAAACTCACCAGAGCCCCTCGGGACTCCGTAGGAACATACCAATACGTCCCATAACATAAAATGGACTTACTGGAGGGCTCAAACCATGCATAAAAATATCAAAACCATGAATCGCACCTCAAATAGAAATTAATGAATTTTTGAACTTTTAACTTCCAAAACTCATGCCGAACCATATCAAATCAACTCGGAATGCCCCCTAATTTTGCACACAAGTCCCAAAAGACATAACGAAGCTATTACAATTCCCCAAATAAAATCTGACCTCGATATCATCAAATTCAACTCCCGGTCAAATTTATGAACATTCCAAACCTTCAAATTGCAAACTTTTGCCAAATAGTGCTGAAACCTTCTAGAAATATTCAAATGAAAATTCGGGCATACGCCTAAGTCCAAAATCACCATCCGGACATAACGAAACAATCAACACTTCGATCCGGGGTCAAATACACAAAAGTTAAACTTGGTCAACTGTTCCGACTTTAAGCTTCCTAGTTGAGAATCATTCTCCCAAATCAATCCCGAATCACCTGAAAACATAAACCAACGATTCACACAATTCATAATACATCATATGAAGATACTCAAGACTTCAAATGGCTGAACGAAATGCCAATGCTCTAAATGACCGGTTGGGTCGTTACAGCCATGTTTTCCAAGTTCGAGTTCTGGCTGAACACAGTGGCGTTTCTTGGGCACATAGAATCCAGTGAGGGTATCAAAGTCGATAGTCAAAAGGTTAAGCAGTTAAGAACTGGACAAGGCACATAACACCAACCAAAGTATGCAACGTTTTGGGCTTAGCAGGCTATTACCAAAGATTTGTGGGAATTTCTCATCCATAGATGCTCCATTAACGAAGTTGACGCATAAGAAAGCGAAACTCAGGTGGACCGATGTCTATGAGGAGAGCTTCCAAGAGCTACAGGATAGGCTAACCTCGGCGACAGTTCTCACTCTTCCCGAAGGACCCGTGGGGTACGTTATATATTGCGATGCCTCTAGAGTATGCTCGGGCAATATTATTGTAACGACCCGACCGCTCGTTTTGAGCTTTAGCATTCCATTCGGTGATTTGAGACTTTGATTAGATTCATATTATATATTATGACTTGGGTGTATGGTTGGTTTCGGGTTTCGATCGGTTCGGGATTGATTTAGAAGAATGATTCTCGTTTTAGAAGCTTTAAATTGGAAGAGTTAACCAAGGTTTGACTTTTAGTAAACGGACTCGGAATTTTGTTTTAATTATTCCAATGAGTTTGTATGATGATTTTGTACATGTCCACAAAGTTTGGTTAAATTTCGATGAGTTTTGGATAAGTTTGGGTTGTATGGTGATTGTTTTCGATTTCGACGTGGATTTGAGCATAAAAGTCACCATATTGAGAAAACAGCCTTTGATTCATATTTCGATTAAACAATTATATCCGTATCATAATTTTGAAACCATAGAACCTCAAATCATCAAGTTTCGATATCGTATGATAAATTTATGGTCATTTTACTAAGAATTGTGTTGCGAGATTTTTTTAGATTAATTACGAAATTGCTATTGAATTCGTATTTAATAATATGCGCTATTTCCAAATACTGTAACCAACATATCTCCTTCGTTATAAGGTCAAATGGAGTGATTCAAAAGCCTAACGTGACTGGAATTTTACAAGAATTCCATTGGAGGCATCAAAAATGAGTTTTGGAATCCAACATATTTCCATTTGATTCATTCCCTTGGTTTAAGCTTTAATCCATGATTTTATTGAAACTCCATTTAATTCTTTAAATCTAGATCTGGGGTTATGTCCTAAATTTTAAAAATTAAAAATGAGTTAGAGGCGTTTATTTACCGATTTCTTTTGGGGTCTTATTCTCCTATATTAGGAGAACAACATACTCGAATTTGGCGAGTTTTGGAGGAGTATTTCGGGAGATGTGGGACCCAACCAGTGTGGGTTAGACTCTTGGGCTATGAACACCCAAAAGCGATGTTTCAGCGAATTGGTTGAGCTATCGGACTCTAATTGAGTCGGTTTCCATTCGTGTGAGCTTGTATAGGTTCGGGCTTCGCTCGGGTAAGCTTGGATTCGAAACCCAAGGCGGGCCCGACATTGAATTTTGTTGACTTTTTGGGGAAAATATAAAGATCATAACATTATTTATTCTAATTGGTTTTTCTTGCATTATTTGATAATATTAAGTCATTTTTGGTTAGGTTTGAGCCACGTGGAGGCGAATTTTAAGGCAAAAGCTATTTCGGAGGGTTGAGTTGGCCTAGTTGAGGTAAGTATCTTGCCTAACTTTGTGTGGGGGAACTACTCCCTTAGGATTTGAGTCGTTTGTGCTATTTTTTTGTCATGTGGAAGCCATGTACACGATGTGACGAGTGTGTACACGGGATTATATAGGGTATTTGGCCAGTGTAGACTTAGACTTTTTCCATGCATTTAATTGTATTTGTCACAACATGTTATATCTTTCATTGATGAATTTGCTCTTACATGCCTTACTTGAAGTTGTTAGTACATGTTCTATCTTTTATTGCCAAGTTTACTCCTTACCTGCTTTAATTGTTAATTGCAATTAGTTGTTGAATTCATGCCTTATCTGTTACGTGCCTTAACTATTAATTGATTCTTTGTAACTGTACCTTAATTCATGAACCGCCACTACTTGCTATTTGACTATGTGAGTCTTCATGTAACTATTTTATCCATATGTGACCTTCTTTGTTTATTTATTTATTTTCTTTAAGTTTGTGATACATCGTAGCTGGTTGTAGTTTGTTTGCTTAATTCATATTGTTTGAGGATCGGGTTGCACGCCCAACGGTAATGAAATGATATGAGCAGGAGCAATAAGGACAGATGATATGATATAGGTGGGATCGGGTTGCACGCCGCAACGAATATTGTTATTATTGTGTTGTATCGGGTTGCACGCCGCAACGGATAATGTTATTATTGTGAGGGATCGGGTTGCACGCCGCAACGAGTTAATATGTTGTAATAATTTATGAAAGTAAAGTAAACCTCAGTTGTTATTCTAGCATTGGAACTATGTCGACTTCTTGTGTGAGTCATGCATCCTACGTGAATTATTGTATTACTTCAATGTGTCAATCTATGACTCCGTGGTTACTTGGTGAATTTATTTTCAAGATGAATTTACCGCGTGAAGTCATTATCTCATGTACTGTTGAGTTGTTGGTAACATAAAGGTTTTAAATAAAAGAATTATGAACATGCTTACCTTTTGGGACTATTAAGTTAAAACTCTTTGTTTCACTTGGGACTTTACTATTCTTAATAGTTATCATATTTTACTTTAATTGATTTCTAAAATTATACTCATTACCCTATCTGATGTGTTTACTTTACTTTAAAATCGTTATTATGTTTTATTTTAACAAATTCTATATTTATTTCGGTAACTTATCTGATGCTTTGTTTTATTTGAAAATGTCTATTTCTTTACCCAAATGATCTCTAAACTAAACTCATTTGAAACCATATCTTGTATAAATTGGAGCTTATTTCACTGTTTTTGGTTTCTAAAATAAACTCATTTTCTCATTTGATTCCTTACTTTATTCAAGATTGTTATTATGCCTTACTGTATATAAGTAAGTCTCTCAATCATTTTATTTAGCATTTGAAAAGGATACAATGTACATGGTAGCACATGAACTTTGTCGTGCGAAAGTGATTTGGAAAATATGGGCACGAGGTGCCATACGTGTAAGATTTGAAATTGTGACTTATGATTTGAGATTACGAGGAGTAGTACTTCGGGTAATTCTTGTTGTAACTCATTCATTAGGAACGATTGGATTAATTGAGTTGTCATCGATTTTCCTTGAGCTCATTCATATTTCATATGTATTCTAACTATGTTGTTGCTTTATTACCTGGTTATTTCCTATTGCCATTTGTGCTTCTATTATTTTCACTGTTAGTTGTAAATTGTGATCCTTCTACTATTGGTCTTACATTGATGTTGTCTCCATTGTTAGCTTTATGTCTTCATAGATTTACATGTATGGTAGGTGTCTTGACCTGGTCTCGTCACTACTCTACCGGGGTTAGAGTAGAAGGTATACTTACTAGGAACCTCTGTGGTGTACTCATGCTCCGCTTTTGCATATTTTTGTGTAGATCCAGGTACTTCTGATCGAGTTCGTTTTGAGCCTAATGTCTTTGCGGCTGAATACTTCAAGGTATACCTGCTCGACATTCGCAGGCCCGAAGTCACCTTCTGTGTTCTTTTATTTCCTTTTTTTACTATTATTTCAGAACAATGATGTACTTGGTATTACTAATTACTCTTAGGGAAGCTTATGACTTGTACTACAAGTTTAGGGATTGTATGACTGATGTTGGCTCAGCTGTGTTATTTCAATTATTATTTAATGTATTGCAGTGAAATTAGTTAAATTCCATTAATAATCAGTATGTGCTAGGCTTACCTAGTCTTAAAGACTAGGTGCCATCACGACATCCTAAGGTGGGAAATTGGGGTCATGATAAGTTGGTATTAGAGCTCTAGGTTCATAGGTATTAGGAGTCATAAGCAAGTTTGGTAGAGTCTTGCGGATCGATATAGAGACGTTTGTACTTATCTTTGAGAGGCTACAGAACTATTAGGATATTCCACTCCTTTCATTCCTTATCGTGCAGCATTGATTCAGCTTGAAGCATATATCATATATCCATTTACATCCACTCGTATATGATATTGCGCGCTCAGTACCAGCTATGCTCCGATGGTTTGTAATGTTGGTGATGGGCTACGAGGGGGCCATCGATGGTCGATCATTGTCACGAGGTATTGCCCAGACTTAGGATGCAGACGTGTTAGTAGATCTTCAATTGTTCAAGTGCAGGATGCAACTGATTCGTGTTGTACGAGCTTATGAAGGCTGGTAATGTGGATCATCGAATGTTGTGCCCTAATGACTTCGCGCCAAGTGGGGGAGTCTACTATCGATGATCAGATTGCATGGACAAGTGTCATATATGTCTTGGGTTTGAGGTATATATGCAGTGTTGAGGGGTTCCCCATAATTGTACATGACTAAGATCTGAGATATTTATAGGATGGTACTAGAACTTGTAGTATATCTGTATCATTGCTAAATCTACATTCCAGTATCAGAGAGGTTAGAGACACATCTTCAGATTCACATAAGGTCTCTACAGAGTGGGTATCTCGGTTGCAGCATAGTTGGATGCTCTAGAGGAAATACAATGATTTATGGGTTTCCGGATAACGTGGTTCGTGCTAGGGTCTTTCGCAGCGAGCTTTGACTTAGTATCATTGTGTATTGTTAAGGAAAAGTGTTGATCTGAAGACAAATCGAGGATGATTAGAATAAATGGGTCATCTCGGTGGTGTTGGGTCAGCATAGCAACAAAGGTAACTGGTCTTTTGGTGTGGTACTGCTTCACTAGCACTCTATGGAATTACTCTTGGGTTTGACGGCTTGCGTGACTTGGTTGAGTTGGGATAGTTCAGCTCTAATGGCTTGGTGATGTGTGGACTGCCCTCAAAGATCTCTTGATAGTGTCGACCACAGCTTGAGCTAGGTGTCTGCTACCAGCATTAGGATCGTGTTGCATGTTATGGTTTTTGCCTAAATGGGGTCACAAGTTCTAGACAGCATGGACGATTTCACTTGATTAGAAGAATGCTAGCATTATTTGATACCACCTAAGAAGGGTGCACACTCCAGAAGGCGCACTGTGTTTCGACTAGCGGATGCCTAACTGGTATTAGGGTAATCGCATGTTTGATCGACTGCTGATGTCTAGATTTTTCTTTGTGGCACAAAAGAATTATAGTAGTACTTCTCGTGGGCTAACCGCATGTGAGGAATGTGTCAGTTATTTGAGTAATGTAGTGCAATGGGGTATAAAGATTCTAGTAATCAAGGGATTGAAGACTAAGAGGGTTCTCGAGGCATATTATTCCATGGTTGTGAACAGTGACGGTATGTTAAGAGGTTAGCAACTGATGGTATGTACTATAGATATGTTATTGTGGGCTTTTCGAATATGTCTCATGTGTTGCTCTCCTATGCTGCAATAGGTTGTGATCTGTTGGTTATCTGCATACCGATGTGGTTATGTTTAGGCTTTGCAGTGAAATTCGAGCGAGATTGCTCTTGGGGTGTTGAATGGTTAATTGTGCCTTAGTTACGGTCTTCCTATTTCTGGTATATAGTGATATCCATATCTCAATAGTTATGGTCACGCGCTTCATGTGTTTGATGTTGATATGCTTATGGTTATTGATTGTGAGTATCATGGCTAGACGTATTCAAGGTGGATCGGTGTCGAATTTTGTCATGCATCACATCGACGTTATGCTAGGATATGATCCTTTTTGCTTATTTCGTGTGTTATGTTTCCCTTTGTGTGGTGGATTGATAGCATTGCGCTTCGTGGTAGTATATGTTGAGCTGGCGAGATGGTTTCTTCATTTCCATTCTCTTTCTATCATTGGGTATATTTAAGTTATTGTTCGTTGGTGCACGAATTGCATGGTATGTGGCTCTAGGTAGGATTTGTGTGATAGGTTGGTCGAGTAGCTTGTACTGGACGAGGTGAGGTTATTGGGCCTGAAATGAGTGCCATAAGATTTGATTAAGTTTACGAAGGCTCAGAACAAGGTTTTAGTTGATATGAGGTTTGTTACTGGTGTCGGGTTAGTTATCTAGCAGCTATTGCGAACGGAAGTTATTGCTATGAGTATTTGAGTTAAGTGGTATATCATGTGATTTATGTCTTGAGATATAGTTATGGATTGATAAAACTTATTCAGAGTTATGCAGTGCATAGATGCAAGAATCGAGTCATATAATGAGTTCCGAATGTTGTGGATTTGGGTTTTAAGGTTTATGGAATAAGGTTAAAGTAAGGAGCCTCTATTAGGTGGTGTTTTCATAATTATATGGATTGGGGTGATGTGGGATTACCCATGGTTTTGTGTATGGTGAGGTTATATGGCGATTTGATGGCTTTGGAACGACTCTTGGCACGTTCGAGGACGAACGTATGTAAGTGAAGGAGAATTTAACGACCCGAACGGTCGTTTTGAGCTTTCACATTCCATTCGGTGGTTTGAGATGCTGAGTAGCTTCATATTATGTATTATTACTTGCGTGTATCATTGGTTTCGGTTTTCGAGCGGTTCGGGATAGATTTGGAAGAATGATTCTCGTTTTAGAAGCTTTAAGTTGGAAGAGTTGACCAAGGTTTTGTGTAAATGGATTCGGAATCCGATTTTAATTATTCCACTAAGTTTGTATGATGATTTTAGACATGTCCATAAATTTTGGTTAAATTCTGATGAGTTTTGGATAAGTTTGGGTTGTATGGTGATTGTTTTCTATTTCGACGTCGATTTAAGCATAAAGGTCACCATATTGAGCAAACGGACTTTGATTCGTGTTTCGACTAAACCATTTTATGTGTATCATAATTTTGTAACCCTAGCAACTGAAATCATCAAGTTTCGAGATCGTATGAGGAATTTATGGTCATTTTACTAAGAATTGGTTTGCTAGTTTTTTCAGATTAATTACGAAATTGCCACTAAATTCGTATTTAAAAATCTGCAATATTTCTGAATATTGAAACCAACATATCTTCTTCATTATAAGGTCAAATAGAGTGATTCAAAAGCCTAACTTGACCGGAATTTCATGAGGAATTCATTAGAAGCATAAAAAATGAATTACAGGATTGTCTAGCACAAACAACAAGGCAGAATAGCTGGGCATTTTTGGCTATTAATGTTATTGGAGTTTTTCTCATCTTGAAAGTTTGGGATTAGGAAAATTCAATGATGTTCTTCAAATGTTTTTCATTGGGTAAGGTCTAAACCATAACCTAAGTATTTTTCTTTGATTCATTCCCTTGGTTTAAGCTTTAATACATGATTTTACTTCAAACCCCATTCAATTCTTTTAATCAAAGACCTAGGGTCATGTCCTAAATTATAAAAATTGAAAAAGGGTTAGAGGCATTTATTTCCCGATTTCTTTTGGGGTCTTGTTCTCAATGGAGAACAACATGCTCAAATTTGGCGAGTTTTGGAGGAGTATTTCGGGATATATGGGACCCAATTAGTATGGGTTGGACTATTGGGTTATGAACACTCAAGAGCGATGTTTTGGCGAATTGGTTGAGCTATCGGACTCCGATTGAGTCGGTTTTCATTCGTCTGAGCTTGTATTGGTTCGAGCTTCGCTCGGGTAAGTTTGGATTCGAAATCCAAGGCGGGCCCGTCGTTGACTTTTTGAGAAAAATATAAAGATCATAGCTTTATTTATTTTAATTAGTCTCTCTTGCATTGTTTGATGTTATTAAGTCATTTTGGTTAGATTTGAGCCGTGTGGAGGCAAATTTTAGGGGAAAAGCTATTTCAGAGGGTTGAGTTGGCCTAGTTGAGGTAAGTATATTGCCTAACTTTGTGTAAGGGAACTATCACCTTAGGATTTGAGTCGTTTGTGCTATTTTTGTGTCACGTGGAAGCCGTGTACACGAGGTGACGAGTGTGTACACTGGCTTATGTGGGGTATTCGACCGGTGTAGACTTCTAGACTTTCTCCATGCATTTAATTGTATTTGTCACAACATGTTATATCTTTTATTATTGAATTTGCTCTTACGTGCCTTACTTGAAGTTGTTAGTACATATTCTATCTTTTATTGTCAAGTTTACTCCTTACCTGCTTTAATTGTTAATTGCAATTACTTGCTGAATTCATGCCTTATCCGTTATGTGCCTTAATTGTTAATTGACTCTTTTCTAATTGTACCTTTATTCATGAACCATCACTACTTGCTATTTGACTTTGTGAGTCTTCATGTAACTATTTTATCCGCTCGTGACCTTCTTTGTTTAGTTCTTTATTTCGTTAATTTTGTGATACATTGTAGCTGGTTGTAGTTTGTTTGCTTAATTCATATTCTTTAAGGATCGAGTTGTACGCCGCAACGGTACTGAAATGATATGAGCAGGAGCGATAAGGTCGGATGATATGATATAGGTGGGATCGGGTTGCACGCCGCAACAAATATTGTTATTATTGTGTGGGATCGGGTTACACGCGCAACGGATATTGTTATTATTATGTGGGATCCCAAGCGTAACAGATATTATTATTATTGTGTGGGATCGGGTTGCACGCCGCAATAGATATTGTTATTATTGTGTGTGATCGGTTGCACGCAACATCATATATTTTTATTATTATGTGAAATCGGGTTGTACGCCGTAATGGATATTGTTATTATTGTATGGGATCGGGTTGCACGCTGCAACAGATATTGTTATTTATTATGTGTGATCGAGTTGCACCCCACAATGGATATTGTTATCATTGTGTGGGGTCGGGTTGCACGCCGCAACTGATATTGTTATTATTGTGAGGGATCGGGTTGCACGTCGCAATAGGTTAATATGTTGTAATTGTTTGTGAAAGTAAAGTAAACCTCGATTGTTATTCTAGCATTGGAACTATGTAGACTTCTTGTGTGCGTCATGCATCCTACGTGAATTGTTGTATTACTTTAATGTGACAATCTGTACTTCCATGGTTACTAGATAAATTGATTTTCAAGATGAATTTACTACGCGGAGTCATTATCTCATACCTAATTGAGTTGTTGGTAACATAACGGTTTTAAATAAAAGAATTATGAACATGCTTACCTTATGTGACTCTTAAGTTAAAACTCGTCGTTTCACTCGGTACTTTACTATTATTAATAGTTATCATATTTTACTTTAATTAATTTCTCAAATTAAACTCCTTACCCTATCTGATATTTTTACTTTACTTAAAATCGTTATTATATTTTATTTTAACAAATTTTATATTTAATTCAGTAACTTATCCGATGCTTTCTTTTATTTGAAAATGTCACTTTCTTTACCCAAATGATCTATAAATTAAACTCATTTGAAACCATATCTTGTGTAAATTGTAGCTTATTTCACTGTATTTGGTTTCTAAAATAAACTCATTTTCTCATTTGATTCCCTACTTTATTGAAGATTGTTATTATGCTTTATTATATATAAATAAGTCTCTCAAACATTTTGTTTAGCATTTGACACGGATACAATGTACATGGTAGCACATGGACTTTGCCGTGCGAAAATGATTTGGAAAATGTGGGCACGAGGTGCCATAGGTGTAAGATTTGGAAGTTGTGTCTTATGATTTGAGGTTAAGAGGACTGGTACCTCGGGTAATTGTTGTTGTAACTCGTGCATTAGGAATGATTTGATTAATTGAGTTGTCATCGGTTTTCCTTACTTGAGCTCATTCATATTTCATATGTATTCCAACTATGTTGTTGCTTTATTACTCAGTTATTTCCTTTTGCCATTTGGGCTTCTATTATTTTCACTGTTGGTTGTAAATTGTGATCCTTCTGTTGTTGGTCTTACATTGATGTGCTGTCCATTGTTAGCTTTATGTTATTATATCATGCACAAGTTTACATGTCTGGTAAGTGTCTTGACCTGGCCTCGTCAATACTTTACCGAGGTTAGGCTTGATACTTATGGGGTACCGCTGTGGTGTACGCATGCTACACTTTTGCTCATTTTCGTGCAGATCCAAGTCTTTCTGATCGAGTTGGTTTTAAGACTTATGTCTGTGCGACTGGAGACTTCAAGGTATACCTGCTCGACGTTCGCTGGCCCCGAAGTCACCTTTTGTTGTCTTTTATTTCCACATTTTACTATTATTTCAGAACAATGATGTACTTGGTATTTCTAATTACTCTTAGGGAAGCTTATGATTTGTACTACCGATTTTGGGATTGTATGACCGATGTTGGCTCAGCTATGTTGTTTCAGTTATTATTTAATGTATTACAGTTAAGTTAGTTAAATTCCATTAATGATCAGCATGTGTTAGGCTTACCTAGTCTTAGAGACTAGGTGCTATCACGACATCCTAAGGTAGAAAATTGGGGCCGTGACAGTTATCATGCAACATGGGAAGGTCGCTGCTTATGCTTTAAGGCAACTAAGGAAACACAAGCGGAACTACCCCACTCATGATCTGGAGCTAGCAACCATTATATTTTCCTTGAAAATATGGTGTCACTATCTGTATAGGGTTCATGTTGACATATTTACCAATAACAAGAGCTTGTAGTACATATTTAAGCAAAAAGAATTAAATCTGAGGCAACAAAGATGGCTTGAATTGTTAAAAGACTACGATGTTGATATCCTATACCACACCGGGAAGTATTAAGTCGAAAATCCATGGGCATCTACGACATGTGGAAAATGACAAGTTGGAAATGACTAATGACTTATACCAGTTGGCTAACTTAAGTGTACAACAGTTCGATACCGTTAGTAGAGGATCCACAATTTGAAATGCTGCAAAATCCTCGTTAGTAGTTGAAGTAAAGGCACGGCAATTTGAAGGATGAAAATAAAGAAAAGCATTCCCTCTCAAAGAGAACAAGTGTTCAAGTTATCTGAGGATGGGGTCCTAAGATATAATGACCGGTTATGTGTGCTCGATGTCAGGGGACTCCGAGAGCAGATCATGGAAGAGATTCATCTGTGCCTGTAACGACCCGGCCAGTCATTTTGCATATTATAACCCCGTTCCCTCATTTACTACTAAATTTATGTCTTGCAATTGATTTATGACTTATCGGGTTAGTTGGTTCGGGTCCGAAAGGAACTCGGAGTGAAATGAGACACTTAGTCACATAATTAAAAAAATTTAAGTTAGAAAAGTGGACCGGATATGGATCTATATGTAAACGACCTCGGATTTGAATTTTTATGATTCCAATAGCTCCGTACAGTGATTTTGGGCTTAGGAGCGTGTCCGGAATATTATTTGGAAGTCCGTAGAGGAATTAGGCTTGAAATGCTGAAAGTTTAATTTTTGAGAAGTTTGACCGGGGGGTTGACTTTTTGATATTGGGGTCGGAATCTGATTCTGAAAATTGGAATACTTCTGTTATGTCAATTATGACTTGTGTGCAAAATTTGAGGTCAATCGGACGTGATTTGATAGGTTCGGGAGTCTTTTATAGAAATTAGAAATTTCAAAGTTCATTAGGCTTGAATTGGGGTGTAATTCATGGTTTTACCATTGTTTGAGGTGATTTGAGGATTAGACTAAGTCCGTATGATGTTTTAGGACTTGTTGGTATATTTTATCGAGGTCCCGAGGGGCTTGGGTGAGTTTTGGATAGTTAACGGGTTGGATTTTGGACTTGGAACTCTGCTGGAATTTTTCTGATGCACCATCTAGTTTCCTTCATCGCGTTCGCGAGTGGAACCTCACTTTTGCGAAGATGAACTGAGAGGCTGGCAATATTTTCTCTTCGCTTTCGCCAAGAGAAGCACACATTCGCGAAGGGTGGACTGGGTGAGCATCGCGAACGCGAGAGGTGTTACGCGTTCGCGAAGAAGAGAGGTAGTAGCTGGGGACCCCATGCAATTGGTCTACGCATTCGCGTAGAGGATGTCGAGTTCGCGTAGTGAGGGGGAACGAAGCATCGCATTCGCGATGGGTTGAACGCGTTCGCGTAGAAGGCATTGAGGCAGAGGCATTTTGTGCTTCGCAAACGCAAGGGTGATGTCGCGTTCGCGAAGGAGGAATTTGGATGGGAGATATTTTGTGCTTCACGAACGAGAGGCACTGACCGGGTTCGCGAAGAAGAAAAGCCTGGGCAGTGAGTTTAAGTTCTGAAAATGGGACTTTGTCCCATTTTTAGTTTTTGACGATTTGAAGCTCGGATTTGAGGCGATTTTGGGTGATTTTCAGAGGAAACAACGGGGTAAGTGTTCTTAACTCAATATTGGTTAAATTACCTGAATCCATGGTTATTTTTATCATTTAATTGGTGAATTGAGTTGGGAAAATTTGAAAAACCCTCTTGGTTTAAATTGAAGATTTGAGGGACCAAACGATGTCGTATTTTGATGAATTTGGTATGGTTAGACTCGCGAGTGAATGAACTATCTAGTTTTGAAAATATTGTTGGATTTCGAGACGTGGGCCCCGGGACCGGGTTTGAGCCAATTTTGGGTTTTGGTCTAATTTGATAGTTTTGCTTGTGGAATTCATTCCATTAGCGTATATTGATGTTATTGTACTAATTGAGAATAGATTCGGAGTATTTGGAGACCGAGTTCAGAGACGAGGGCATCCCAGAGTAGGATTTTTACGCTATTATGGTAAGTAACAGTTTTAACTCTGGCTTTGACAGTATAAACCTGAAGATTTAACATCACGTGATTGTTTGGAAGTGATACCCACGCTAGGTGACGAGCGTGTAGGTATGCACCATGAGGGATTGAGACTTGGTTCGTCCCGTGAGGCTGTGAGGACTAATGGCTATTATCTATGGTTACATGTTTATTTGTTGTTGAACTTGTTTGCCTTCATGTTAGAGATTATGGTTAGGCTTTATTCATGCTCACATTATTTGTACTCATTCATAGAAATTATTGTACATGTTTACCTCAGTCTCTATTAATTGCTAATACGCGGTGATACTTGATGTGGTCTATGTTCCCTTATTATTGATGATGGTGAGGCTAGTGAGGTACATGATTGAGTGAGGTCGAGGGCCTGGTTTTGAGAATATTAATAACATAGCGCGTGAGTTGTCCGCATAGCATGTGAGTTGACCATGCAGGTCCAGGTATTGATACCATAGCGCGTGAGTTATCCGCGTAGCACGTGAGTTGGCCGTGTGGATCCAGGTATTGATATGATGGCACGTGAGTTGTCCGTGCTTAGCGCTTGGGCTTTGGGAGCCCCTCCGGAGTCTGTACACACCCCTAGTGAGCGCAGAGTGTTGAGTGTTTTGAGTATTGAGTGCTGAGTGCGAGTGATGAGTGATGGAGTGACATTGCTGTGAGGTTGTATTGTTGCTGCATTTATCTGTTAAACTTCTTTGTGGCATTTACTGAGTTATGTAATTTACCTATTTATTTCTGTTTATGCTTAAATTGTGAAAATAAATAATTGAACTGTTTTACTTAGCTCGTCACTATTGCTCAGTTCCTTAGTTATTTCTGTTACTTGCTGAGGTGGTTGTACGCATGCTACACCCTGCACTTTATGTGCAGATTCAGGTGAGTTAGACCGCGGCAATCGTTGAGTTCAGGACAGCTATCTGTGGAGATTGCAAGGTAGCTGCTAGCATCCGCAGGACCTTGTTACTCCTTTTATCATTTCTTCTTTTGGATTGTATTGACAGTTAGACGGTTTCATTTCTTAGTTTATAGATTTAAACGCTCATGACTTTGTGACAGCCCGATGTTTGGGGCTCGTTTCCTTATTTCTAAAATTATATTTAGAGTTTATTTAGTTATGAGAAATTCAAATGTTGAAATGTTTTATTAAATTCTTATAATCGGTTTAGTAGAAATATTTTGGGAAGTAGGCTTGCCTTGTAATACGATAGGCGCCATCACGACCATGGTCAGATTTTTAGGTCATGACAATTTGGTATCAGAGCCTATGTTACATAGGTCTCACGAGTCATGAGCGGGTTTAGTAGAGTCTTGTGGATTGTTACGGAGACGTCTGTACTTATCTTTGAGAGGCTGCAAAACCTTTAGGAAAAGCATTTCACATTCTTGGATTCTTACTGTGCGTTCTATGTATTCTAGTAACTAAACATCTGTATTTCATTCTCTCACAGATGGTGAGGACTCGTGCTACCGGTCAAGAGGGTCAGCCGCCAGTTCGGGCAGCGAGAGGCCGTGGTAGGGGCAGAGGTGCAGCCCGTACAACAGCTGGGGCAGTACCTGCAGATCCACCCGTTGTCCCAGATCAGGACCAGGTTCCAGTTGTTGATGCGCCAGCTCAGGCACCACCTGTGCCTATTGTGATTCCTGGCCTTCAGGAGGCCCTAGCTGATATTCTGACAGCGTGTACCGGCCTTGCTTAGGAGGTCTCTATTTCGATGGCCGCAGCCACTTCTCAGGCTGGGGGAGGCACTCAAACTCCCGTTGCTCGCACACCCGAGCAGGCTATTCAGTGACTTCAGACACCGGAGGCACCACCAGCCCAGCCGGTTGCAGCTGCACATGATTATGTGGTTCCTGCTATGCCTGAGGATGATCAGCGTAGGTTGGAGAGGTTTGGGAGACTCCAGCTGCCACCTTTCAGTGGTACAGAGAGAGAGGACGCTCAGGATTTCTTGGATAGGTGTCAGAGGACACTCCGTACTGCTGGTATTTTGGAGACTTGTGGGGTCTCATTCACTACCTTTTCAGTTTTCTGGGGCTGCACTCAGATGGTGGGAGACTTACGAGAGGCGTAGTCCTGTTGGCGCAACACCCCTTACTTGGCAGCAGTTCTCCGTTCTTTTTCTGAAGAAGTTTGTACCTGAGTCCCGTAGAGAGGAGCTGCGCAGGCAGTTTGAGAAGCTTCACCAGGGTGAGATATCTGTTACACAGTATGAGATACGGTACTCCGAGTTAGCTCGTCATGCGGTCTGGTTGGTTCCCACAGACTGAGAGAGGATTAGGAGGTTTATAGATGGCCTCGGTTTTCAGCTTCGATTACTTATGACCAGGGAGAGAGTATCTGGGTTACCTTTAATGATGTTGTCGACATTGCTTGACAGATTGATATGGTTCAAGGCTAGGAGAGGACTGAGAGGGAGGCTAAGAGGCCTCGTGGTCAGGGTGGTTTCAGTGGTGCTCCTTAGGGAGGTCAGTTTCAGCAGGACCAGTTTCAGCAGAGTCAGTCATCATTCAGTGCAATTCCAGCACATGGTTCTCATTATGCCCCGCCCGTTCAGGTATCATCGGGTAATTTATTTGGGCATCAGGAGCAACAGTTTTGTCAGAGGAGGGGTTGTTTTGAGTGCGGGGATTTTGGTCACATTGCGAGATATTGCCCTAGGCTATTGGGTGGGACTCCGCAGCGGAGTACTCGGCTAACGGCACCAGTACCAGTTCCTCCACCACCCGCCCAGCCAGCTAGGGGCGGAGCCCAGTCAGCTATGGGTCGCCCAAGAGGGGGAGGCAGATCAGGGGGTGGTCAGGCCCGTATCTATGCCCTCCCAACCAGGCCAGACACTATTGCTTTAGATGTTGTGATTTCAAGTACGTTCTTCTATTAGACTCGTTCGAGGACGAACGTTTGTTTAAGAGTGGGAGAATGTAACGACCCGGCCAGTCATTTTGAATATTATAACCCTGTTCCCCCATTTACTGCTAAATTTATGTCTTGCAATTGATTTATGACTTATCAGGTTAGTTGGTTTGGGTCCGGAAGGAACTCGGAGTGAAATGAGACACTTAGTCTCATAATTAAAAATATTTAAGTTAGAAAAGTGGATCGGATATGGATCTATGTGTAAACGACCTCGGATTTAAATTTTGATGATTCCAATAGCTCCGTATGGTGATTTTGGGCTTAGGAGCGTGTTCGGAATATTACTTGAAAGTCCATAGAGGAATTAGGCTTGAAATGCCGAAAGTTTAATTTTTGAGAAGTTTGACCGGGGGGTTGACTTTTTGATATTGGGGATGGAATCCGATTTTAAAATTGGAATACCTCTGTTATGTCATTTATGACTTGTGTGCAAAATTTGAGGTCAATCGGACGTGATTTGATAGGTTCCGGAGTCGTTTGTAGAAATTAGAAATTTCAAAGTTCATTAGGCTTGAATTGGGGAGTAATTCATGGTTTTCGCATTGTTTGAGGTGATTTGAGGATTTGACTAAGTCCGTATGATGTTTTAGGACTTGTTGGTATATTTGGTCGAAGTCCCGAGGGGCTCAGGTGAGTTTCAGATGATTAACGGGATGGATTTTGGATTTGGAACTCAGCTGGAATTTTTCTGATGCACCATCTGGTTTCCTTCATCGCGAAGAGGAACTGAGAGGCTGGCAATATTTTCTCTTCGCATTCACGAAGATGAACTGAGAGGCTGGCAATATTTTCTCTTCGCTTTCGCCAAGAGAAGCACGCATTCGCGAAGGGTGGACTGGGTGTGCATCGCGAACGCAAGAGGTGTGACGCGTTCGCGTAGAAGAGAGGTAGCAGTTGAGGACCCTAGGCAATTGGTCTACGCGTTCGCATAGGGGGTGTCGCGTTCGCGTAGTGAGGGGAAACGAAGCATCGCGTTCGTGATAGGTTGAACGCGTTCGCGTAGAAGGAATTGAGGCAGAGGCATTTTGTGCTTCGTGAATGCGAGGGTGATGTCGCGTTCGCGAAGGAGGAATTTGGACGGGAGATATTTTGTGCTTCGCAAACGCGAGGCACTGACCGCGTTTGCGAAGAAGAAAAGCCTGGGCATTGAGTTTAAGTTTTGAAAATGAGTTTTTGACGATTTGGAGCTCGGATTTGAGGCGAATTTGGGTGATTTTCAGAGGAAACAATGGGTAAGTGTTCTTAACTCAATATTGGTTAAATTATCCGAATCTATGGTTATTTTTATCATTTAATTGGTGAATTGAGTTGGGAAAATTTGAAAAACCCTCTTTGTTTAAATTGACGATTTGAGGGACAAACGATGTCGGTTTTTGATGAATTTGGTATGGTTAGACTCGCGAGTGAATGAACTTTCTAGTTTTGTAAATTTTGTCGGATTTCGAGACGTGGGCTCGGGGGCCGGGTTTGAGCCAATTTCGGGTTTTGGTCTAATTTGATAGTTTTTCTTGTGAAATTCATTCCATTAGCGTATATTGATGGTATTGTACTGATTGTGAATAGATTTGGAGCATTTGGAGACGGAGTCCAGAGACGAGGGCATCCCGGAGTAGGATGTTTACGTTGTTAAGGTAAGTAACAATTTTAACTCTGGCTTTGAGGTTATAAACTCGGAGATTTGACATCACGTGATTATTTGGAAGTGATACCTACGCTAGGTGACAAACGTGTGTGTGTGCACCGCGAGGGATTGAGACTTGGTCCGTCCCGTGAGGCTGTGAGGCTTAATGGCTATTATCTGTGGTTATGTGTTTATTTGTTGTTGAACTTGTTTACCTTCATGTTAGAGATCATGCTTAGGCTTTATTCATGCTCACATTATTTGTACTCAGTCATTGAAATTATTGTACATGTTTACCTTAGTCTCTATTAATTGCTAATACGCGGTGATACTTGATGTGGGTTGTGTTCCCTCATTATTGATGATGGTGAGGCTAGTGAGGTACATGATGGAGTGAGGCCGAGGGCCTGGTTGTGAGGATATTAATACCATAGCGCATGAGTTATCTACATAGCATGTGAGTTGATCGTGCGGGTTCAGGTATTGATACCGTAGCGCTTGAGTTGTCCGCGTGGCACGTGAGTTGTCCGTGCTTAGCGCTTGGGCTTTGGGAGCCCCTACGGAGTCTGTACACACCCCCGGTGAGCGCAAACTGTTGATTGTTTTGAGTATTGAGTGCTGAGTGCGAGTGATGAGTGATGGAGTGACACTGCTGTGAGGTTGTATTTATTTGTGTTGTTAAACTTCTTTGGGGCATTTACTAAGTTATGGAATTTACCTGTTTATTTCTATTTATTTTTAAATTATGAAAATAAATAATTGAACTGTTTTACTTAGCTCGTCACTATTGCTCAGTTCCTTAGTTATTTCTGTTACTTGCTGAGGTGGTTGTACTCATGCTACACCCTGCACTTTATGTGCAGATTCAGGTGAGTTAGAGCGCGGCGATCGTTGAGTTCCTGACGGCTATCTATTGAGATTGCAAGGTAGCTGCTAGCATCCGCAGGACCTTGTTACTCCTTTTATCATTTCTTCTTTTGGATTGTATTAACAGTTAGACAGTTTCATTTCTTAGTTCCTAGATTTAGATGCTCATGACTTAGTGACACCCCGATGTTTGTGGCTCGTTTCCGTATTTCTAAAATTATATTTAGAGTTGATTTATTTATGAGAAATTTAAATGTTGAAATGTTTTATGAAATTCTTATAATCAGTTTAGTAGAAATATTTTGGGAAGTAGGCTTGCCTTGTAACACGATAGGCACCATCACGACCATGGTCAGATTTTTGGGTCGTGACAGTACTGGTATTCCGTTCATTCGGGGTCAACTAAGATGTACCATGATCTTTGACAACTATACTGGTGGAACGAGATGAAGAGGAACATTGCTGAATATGTTGCTCGGTGTACAAGTTGCCAACGAGTTAAGGTTGAACATCAGAAACTGAGAGGGTTGCTGAAAGATATGA
This sequence comes from Nicotiana tomentosiformis, assembly GCF_000390325.3. Lineage (NCBI taxonomy): Eukaryota > Viridiplantae > Streptophyta > Magnoliopsida > Solanales > Solanaceae > Nicotiana > Nicotiana tomentosiformis. Next base: position 54,763,239 of record NC_090819.1, read on the forward strand.
AAATTCCGACCTGAAAATAGGAAGTGATCAACATGGATTTCATTACCGAATTACCACGATCACGCTGAAGATTTGATTTCATATGGGTCATCGTGGATCGACTTACCAAGTCAGCTCATTTCCTACCAGTAAAGACTGCATTCTCAGCTAAATATTATGCTAAGTTATACATAAAGGAAATAGTTTGACTCCATGGGGTTTCGGTTTCCATCATAACAGACCGAGGTGCCAAATTTACAGCTAACTTCTGGAGATCATTCCAAAAGGGGTTGGGTACAAGGTTCAACCTTAGTACTACTTTCCATCCACAAATAGATAGCTAGGCCGAGTGCACTATTCAAATGCTCGAGGACATGTTACGAGCTTGTGTTTTGGACTTCAAGGGAAATTGGGAGGAGGATCATCTACCGCTCATCGAATTTTCTTACAACAACATTTACCATGCTAGAATACAAATGGAACCGTATGAGGTCCTATACGAACGAAAGTGCAGATCTCCTCTCAGCTAGTTCGAAATTGGGGAAACAAATTTACTAGGTCCTGAGTTGGTACAACAGGCTGTAGAAAAGGTGAAGATAATTGGAAATCGATTGTTGGCCACCCAAAGCAGGTAGAAATCATACTCAAATAATCGACAACGAGATTTGGAGTTCGCTATGAGAGACTGGGTGTTCTTAAAGGTATCTCCCATGAAAGGTGTGGTGAGGTTTGGTAAAATGGGAAAACTCGGTGCCCGGTATATAGGTCCATACAAAATTATTCAAAAAGTTGGTCAAGTGACTTATAAACTCAGCCCCCAGAATTAGAAGCAGTGCATCCAGTGTTCCATATATATATATATGCTCTGCAAGTGTTTAAGCGATCCATCGTATATTACTCCTATTGATGGTATTCAAGTGATGGAGGACCTATCTTACGAGGAAATTCCGGTGGCCATCTTAGATCGACAAGACTGTAAGCTACGAACTAAAGAAGTAGCTTCAGTTAAAGTACTTTAGAGGAACAATAGTAAAGAAGAAATGACCGGGAAGCTGAGGAAGACATGAAATCCAGGTACCCCCATTTGTTCCATGCTATGAGAGGAGAGACTACCACGGTAAGCATGTTACATCCCACAATTTCGTAATTTAAAGTTTCGTCCTAAGTTAAGCGACGTAAAGTTCGGGAATGAGATTATTTTGAGATTATAAGCATTATGTTATTTCAAAAAAGTGATCAGTAAATTTGTGAAGGTGAGAGGTAAGCAAATCGAAGAAAAGGAATTTCGTCAAAGTTGACATTTTGGGATAAAATACAGCCCGAGCTAAAATACCCAATATTTATGGACTAATGTCATACAAGGTACCACATGACCATAATAGTAAGGTGTACAAAGTGTGTTAAAAGTGAGTAGTATTTTAAGTAATTTGAGATAATTTCTAATTATGAGGATAATTGAGTAATTATTAATTTTAGTGGGAGATTATCACTTAATTAAGGTGATTGGTGGTTAATTATTGGATAAGGATAACCATCAACGTGGCAGCCCTTGTATTAAGAGATGGTGACTCTTAAAGTCATATAAAAGGTGGCATTTTAAGAGGTATTTGAGTGGCTAAAGTAGGCCTTACCAAGTGGGGTCCACACCACTATAAAAAGGGACTTTCCTAAGATTCATTCATTCATTTTCTGGGAATGAATTCATACGGATCAGTTATTACAAATTCAAAATTTCACACGATGTATTATACTATGTAATAGCAATGCGATTTGTAATTCTAAGAGAGCACAGTACAATCTTTCTCAAGAATATCAAATGGAATTTTTTCCTACTCTGATCCGCCGTTACATGTTGTCGCAAATGATGTGTGTTGGAAGGATTGTCGAGAGAGTCGGCTCAGGTATGTTAAGCTAAGCCCTTCCCTCATTTTGGCATGATCTCGTAATTACATATGTTTGATAACGAGACATAAAGAGAAGTTCATACTCCCGAATTTATATATATTATCGTAGTCTCCTAAGTTACCGTATTCTCCCTTATCGAGACTTCATATTCAATTGTGTATTATCTTCTTTAAGTCAAGAGAGCAGAAAGTCTATATATACAGTATTACAATATTTTCACTACCATCGAGCTATAATCGATGGGCAGGCCCCCTATTTGGCAACCTCTTATCATATGGTTAGTTATATACCGAGCCTACTATGGCCGAGCACCTATGAGCGAGCCTAGTTGGTCAAGATACATAGCCTAGTCTGGCCGAGCGCCTATAAGCGAGTTGAGTCAGTATCAGCATATGAGCATATCTTTAGATTATCTTTGACTCCCAGTTACTTTCAGTTATTATATTATCAATTCAGTTTCAGCTTTCAGTATATTGCATTACATACTCGGTACATTATTTCGTACTGACGTCCCTTTTCTGGGGGCGCTGCATTTCATGCATGCAGGTTCGGACAGACAGACGGATAGACCTCCTCATTAGGTGTTGACCGAGTTAAGCTTGATCGGTAAGCTCCCCCTTCGGAGTTGCCGGCTCTAGAGCTTTATGTACATCTTGTGTATATATATATATGATATGAGTAGGTCGGGGCCCTGTTCCGATCATAATATATCCATCGGTAGAGCCTTGTAGACATATCCCGTCAGTTAGTGCAGTATTTTGGGCTTGTAGGCCTTTTATGTATATTTTGTTGGTCTCCCAGCTGTAGTCGTTATGACGGCCTTGTCGGCCCAGCATTATATTGAAGTTTAGTCAGCATTCGCAATTGTCTTGCAATGTGGCCCATGGCCAAAGTATGATATTATATGTTCAGAATCCCTTAGTCGTAAGTTGGTACGCAAGGATAGGTGAGGCACCGGGTGCCGGTCTCGCCCCCCAAGTTCGAGGCATGACAAAAGTGGTATCAGAGCAGTTCTATCCTAGGGATTCTACAAGTAGTGTCTAGTAGAGTCTTGCTTATGGGTGTGTTGTTCACCACACTTATAAGCAGGAGGCTACAGGGCATTTAGGACTGTCACTCTTTCTTCTTACTCTAGATCGTGTGGTAGAGCTCAGTCGTAGAAATTCAAATTCCTAAATTCTATTATATTCGTAATACAATGATACCGACATTTAGAAAGACGGTTGGTAAGGGATTGAATATGGCTGTGGAAGAATTGAGTTAGAGGAACTCAATTTTGCATCATGCTTATGATGAGTAAATGTAAGGTCTCCAGCAGAATATGTGGATACTAAGACGTGCAAGCTTCTTGATAAAGAGCCTTAAGGCAAGAATATCTATCCACCCCTGTGGTGAAAGGCAATGAGAGATTTAGAAGATAGATACAAATTTCAACAAGTAAAAGAAGCAAGGTGAAGAAGGGTACGAGGTACCCAGTTAGTAAAGATGAACATTATCTACAATTCAAAAAGAGAGATATAACCATTTTGAGTTAGCTTCAACAGTAACAGAGGTATGTACAATTGGCCACACCCATTTCAGTTATGCCCTATGGGGGCTAACAGGTGTAGTTTAAGGGAAGGATGGGATATCAGGATCCGTCTTGGGTTAGAGTAACCCAAAATGGTGAATGGATTATTTGCGTTAGTTGACAGTTCCGAAGGATATAGCAAATGTGCTAATAGATCTCCTTGTGAGACACCCAGATGGTTCACTCTAGAATAGTACAACTAGATATGAATACTAGAATGTTCAAAGACGTGCACTGGAATCCTGGAAGGAATAAATATTACCTTAGTATGGCTCCCGTCCCTAGTAGAGAGAGAATACTAGGCAACCCGAAGAGCCAATGGATGAAGCAAGGGGAGCTAAAAGCAAAAGAATGTCTTGTTGAAGTTTTCAAAAGAAAGTGATAGTCAGAAATATTAGCGAGGAAATAAGGAGAGAGATAAGGAAGCATTATGAGTAAGGTGTGACACATGGATGAAAACGGCAGATAAAAAAAAAGAAATTATAATAGAGTCTATAGTCAGGTGAAGGAAGAAACGAGAGGTGATCGGCCTGGAGAAAACAAAAGAGTATAGGCCATAAAGTTATATCCTTATTTCGAGAAATAAGTTCGTGACTCTAACATGGATTAGGGACTGAGTGATTTGATAATGGTCGACATCATGAGAATTTCAGATTTCGTTCCGGCGATAATAGAATAGACAACAAAAGAAGATTCATGAAAGATTCAGAGAATGGTCATTCAGGAAGACACTTCCCTAAATAAAGCAATGTGAGCAAAGTTAAGCTTAAGGGATTGTATGTGCTAGTTACACTAAGTGTCACCCTCACGAGTAAGGAAATTTCGTTATCCTTGATACAGAAAGATTACCGCAAGGCAAGCAAGGGTCATCGATGATATGAAAAGATGCCAAAGAGGAAAGGGTAAAACATTTATAGGTAGATCCTTGTGGCTCCAACTCTTAGTACTCCCCTAAAGGGGGGAATATGGGTGATGTGGCATTAAGTCAGAATTAAGTGGTTCTAGTAACTATGGAATGGTGAAGGAAGAATGCAAAAAAAAAAGAAAGGAATGGGATTGCACTTATCCAAATCCTACAGATATGTTACAATTCCAGAACATTATGCAAGTACAACGTCAAGGAGAGGATGTAAGGGTTCCGGCCCGGGATATTTTTGATTAATAATGAGCCAGTGCGCGACGTAAGTTAAGACAAAGGAAATAACCCAAGAAAGATTATGCAGAATATTGATATGAGAATGGGCCAACGAGTAGTTAGTAGTTGATTCAGGAAGAGCCTAATCATGGCTAGACAAGAAGTTACAGACAAATCAACAGATCGTGCAAGATAAACGTAGTGAACCCCAACATGGGAAAATCAGTTTCGCAGATATGACATCGTAATCCTTGAGAAATTTTCAGATTGGAGTTGGGTTAGTTAAAGGCACCGTATGAGTGTTACGAAAATACAAGAGAGTCCATCAAAAAAAATATAGGTGAGTGGAGAAGAAATCGTACGAGCACATAAGCGTGGAGGTAAGTAACTAAGGATAATTATAGGTGAGTACGACCATCAAAAAAAAAATATGATGTCATAAGCTCGCAGCCCTGCAAGAATCAGAGGGTCCTCCTTAAGTACTACAATGAAAGACTAGCTGAGGAAGTAAGGAAGGAGGCTTCAACCTAAGCATAGTGACCCAAAGAGGAAATGGTCTTGTAACAAGAATTCTCATAAAAACATTGTACGCACTCCATAAGAAAGTGGCACCTATCGTGGCTAATGAACGGGAAGAAGAAAAAAAAATCAAAAGGTGATATTCAAGATTATATGGGTTGTATGGAATTCCAATATGTGTGGGCACTAAGATAAGCCAAGTATTCATGTAACAAGTGGCAGGACAACCAGGAAAAGCAATTGCTTGCATTAAAAGAAAGTTGAGAAGGATCGAAAGGAATTATTCGATTAATGATCTAGAGTTAGTTACGTGATGAACGCACTTAAGCGTTCGGAGTATTATCCATGTAGCATATATGTTGACAATCATACAGCCATAGAAGACTCCGGTATAAGTTAAGAGAAAGAATTAAGTCCAAGACATAGACAAAGGATTGGATTGTTAGAAGATTGAATCATAGATATTCCAAAGCGTCCATGAAAGGCTAAAATAATAACTAATACCATGAGCCGCAGATCGGAAGATAGCTTAAGCCTACATAAAGGCTAATCAGAAGGAAGAGAAAACTAAAGATTTACCTCATCGAAGTAAATCAGGAGTCTGATTATTGGACTCAGAAACTTATAGAAACCGTGATTGAGAACATAGCAGAGTCACTCTTAATATCAGAGGTACAAGAAAGTTAGTACAACAACCATATTCTATAATGGCTCTATGAGAAAGCCAGTTAGAAGAGTATCATGCTCATAAGAAGTCAGTATGAAGCTCCCACTGGATTGTGTATGCACTAGAGGTGCAAGTATTATAATAAAGCTTCAAGTTGTGGATGTAAAATATACCTATGTGGAAGGGAGGTCATGAAAGAAATAAAAGATGTGATGCAATATTTTAAGGCAAGTAAGGTAAAGGTGAGCAACGTACGAGATACTCAAGTGCAGAAGGTTGTGAATAGTCCATACTTCGGATAGAAGACTAGAAGCACTGGGATCCAGTATCCAGGAATGATAGCGTCGTCGTCGATGGCATATTATCCAGCCTATGGTTTCTAGGTATCGAGAGGACTAGTTAAGAGAGTAAAGAAGAGTTAGAGATGATGCAATGTCTCGCTTGATGTTCCAGAATAACACAAGGAAATATATGGTACAAGCAGGTTGAAGGAAGGTTGTGAGTAGTATAAATAGATATGTGTAGGTCGCAAGCTAAAGTATGGTAAAGCGACAAGGTTTTAGGAAGACATGAGTAAGGATAAGAAACGGCAAGTGAGAAAGCGACAAGGTCAAAGTATGACGATATTCGTAAGTTCAACAAAGTACCGAGCGAAGACTTCAGTATACTCATAGATTCCCAGAGGGACATCTTATCATGCTTTGTATATGTTTACAAAGTGAAGCCTAGAGATTGGCTAAAAGTTGAATGAAAAAAAGGAAAGAAGAGTCGCATAGGCACACTTACAAGGTCAGACTCGTATAGGCTGCATGAAAGAAGGTAGCGACAATTACAAGATTAGAGGTATTCCGACCACAAGTCGTGGTATAAGAAAAAGGCCTAAAGGGGGGAATGCCATGGCCTTTGGATTTATTCACAAAAAAGTTTCCTAGATGGCAAGGAGAGTACTAAAGTATTCGGAAGACATAGGTTATGAAAATGGTAAGTGCATCAGTTAACATCTGAGGACAAATGTTCCAAAGGGAGGAATGATGTTACATCTTGCATTTTCGTATATTAAAGTTTCGTCGTAAGTTAATCGACGTAAAGTTCGGGAATGAGATTATTTTGAGATAATAAGCATTATGCTATTTCAAACAAGTGATCAATAAATTCGTGAAGGTGAGAGGTAAGCAAATCGAAGAAAAGGAATTTCGTCAAAGTTGACATTTTGGGATAAAATACGGCCTGAGGTAAAATACCCGATATTTATGGACTAGTGCCATACAAGGTACCACATGACTATAATAGTAAGGTGTACAAAGTATGTTAAAAGTGAGTAGTATTTTAAGTAATTTGAGATAATTTTTAATTATGCGGATAATTGGGTAATTATTAATTTTAGTGGGAGATTATCACTTAATTAAGGTGATTGGTGGTTAATTATTGGATAAGGATAACCATCAACGTGGCAGCCCTTGTATTAAGAGATGGTGACTCTTAAAGTCACATAAAAAGTGGCATTTTAAGAGGTATTCGAGTGGCTAAAGTAGGCCTTACCAAGTGGGGCCCACACCACTATAAAAAGGGACTTTCCTAAGATTCATTCATTCATTTTCTAGGAATTAATTCATACGGATCAGTTATTACAACTTCAAAATTTCACATGATGTATTATACTGTGTAATAGCAACGAGATTTGCAATTCTAAGAGAGCACGGTACAATCTTTCACAAGAACATCAAATGGATTTTTTCCCTACTCCGATCCGCCGTTACATGTTGTCGCAAGTGACATGTGTTGGAAGGATTGTCGAGAGAGTCGGCTCAGGTATGTTATGGCTAAGCCCTTCCTTTATTTTTGCATGATCTCATAATTGCATATGTTTGATAACGAGGCATAAAGAGAAGTTCATACTCCCGAATTTATATACATTATCCTAGTATCCTAAGTTACAGTATTCTCCCTTATCGGGACTTCATATTCAATTGTGTATTGTCTTCTTCCAGTCAAGAGAGCAGAGAGTCTATATATATAGTATTACAATATTTTCACTACCATCGAGCTATAATCGATGGGCAAGCCCCTATTGGGCAACCTCTGATCAGATGGTAAGTTATATACCGAGCCTACTGTGGCCGAGCGCCTATGAGCGAGCCCAGTTTGTCGAGATACAGAGCCTAGTTGGCCAAGCGCCTATGAGCGAGCCTACTACCGCAGAGCAGTTATATATATACCGAGCCTTGTAAGGCCGGACAACTATTTTACTTACTATATTGAGAGAGTTGAGTTAGTATCAGCAGGTGAGCATATCTTTAGATTATCTTTGACTCCCAGTTACTTTCAATTATTATATTATCAGTTCAGTTGCAGCTTTCAGTATATTGCCTTACATACTCGGTACCTTATTTTGAACTGACGTCCCTTTTTCGGGGGCGCTGCATTTAATGCATGCAGGTTCAGACAGACAAACGAGTAGACCTCCTCATTAGGTGTTGCCCGAGTTCAGCTTGATCTGTAAGCTCCATGCCCTTCAGAGTTGCCGGGTATAGAGCTTTATGTACATCTTGTGTATATATGTATATATGATATGAGTAGGTCGGGGACCTGTTCCGATCACAATATATCCATCAGTAGAGGCTTGTAGACATATCCTGTCTGTTAGTGCAGTATTTTGGGCCTATAGGCCTTTTATGTATATTTTGTTGGTCTCCCAGCTGTAGTAGGTATGACGGCCTTGTCGGCCCATCATTATATTGATGTTTAGTCAACCTTCGCAATTGTCTTGCAATGTGGCCCATGGCCAAAGCATGACATTACATGTTCATAATCCCTTAGTCGCATGTTGGTACGCAAGGATAGGTGAGGCACTGGGTGCCAGTCTCGCCCCCCAAGTTCGGGGCGTAACATAGCGCGACTCTAGGCGACTAATGAAGTTTGTAGAAAGTAACTACGATTCAACATTCGAGGATTAATTATCTGAAGGAGGGGATGATGTTACACTCCACACCTGAAAATTTAAGATTTGTGAGTTTGTGTTTAGCCTGGCCAATTGGCCGGTGAAACGTGTGAAAGAAAAGGGTATTACACGTTTCAACAAGCTTGCACCAGCTGCCCCGCCCGGTGTTGTAACCGGGGCAGGGCGACCCATTTTGCATATGGAAGTAAGACAGTCTTTATTTCATTCTAGAAGATATCACCAAGATTAATGTTACATCTCGCAATTTTGTACGTTAAAGTTTCGTCGTAAGTTAATCGACGTAAGCTCAAGAATGAGATTTTTTTGAGATTATAAGCATTATGCTATTTCAAACAAGTGATAAGTAAATTCGAGAAGGAGAGGGTAAGCGAATCAAAGGAAATGAGTTTCGTCGAAGTTTGACATTTTAGGATAAAATACGGTCTAAGCTATAATATCTGATATTTATGGACTAATGCCATACAAGGTACTACATGATCATGATAGTAAGGTATATAAGGTGTGATAAAAATAAGTAGTATTTTAAGTAATTTGGGATAATTCTTAATTATGTGAATAATTGGGTAATTATGGATTTTTAAGTGGGAGATTAACTTATAATTAAGATATTATGGATAAAGCATAAGGTGTCTCAAAATGTGGCAGCAAATTAGGTGGGAATTAAAACTCAAATGAGTGACTCTTACCCTATAAATCTAGGTGGCACAATTAATGAGATTGGTGGCCAAGTCATCACCCACTTTGATAAAAACAATTAAGGAAGACGTATAAGCTTGCTAAGCTTATGGATAGAATTCACAAAGCCATAATCTCAATGTGATGGCTTCAGCAAATATCATACAAGGTTATGATTAAACTCACAAAATAGAGATGCTCATCTCCTCCCATCTCCAAGTAATGATCTCCATAGCAATGTACATTGCTTCAGCAAAACAAAATTGTTAGTAACGTGAGTTACTTCACAAAAGAGAGGTGCATAATCTAATCTACAAAGTGACGGATCTCCACCCAAGAAATTCATACGAAGTTATACTACGTAATAGCAACGGCATTTGCAATTCTAAGGGAGCCCGATATAATCTTTTCCAAGAACATCATACGGATTTTTTCCTACATCGATCCACCATTATGTGTTTTTTTCTCAATTGACGGGTGGTAGAGAGATTGTCAAGAGAATCGGCTCAGGTATGTTAAGGCTATCCCTTCTTTCCTTTTGGCATGATCCAAATGATACAAATGAAACGAGCAAAATATACAACTTTCATAAATGACTCTATTCATAGAAATACTAGGAGTGTCTATATTCTTGATTCCTCATGTGTCTTATTATTCTATCATTTGTTCATGGGTCTAAGAAAATTCGTAAGTTGATAAAGTTTATTTCATGATATTAATCAAAGGCATAGTGATCTCATGACATTTTGAGAAATCTTATTAACGTATTTCATATGCATTTCATGCATTTATACATGTACATTGGCCCATGACCAGATGGCGTTATATACGCGCATATTATATGTATATGTGATATGGGAAAAGGTTACGGCGTTATATACGCACCACCACCTGATCTGCTGGTATACGTTGATGATTTTCCCACAGTGGCCGAGATGATATGATGGGAGGCCCTCAGAGGCTTGATGATGTTATGAACGCATATACCTAAGCATGGTGTGATATATATACGCATATGCATAACATGGTAAATATTAATGATTCACAGAGTTATTCAGACATACATGTCGAGTCTTTTACTCCATGTTTTTCTCATGTCTATTATTTACTAATTTTTATTCCTTAAAAATACTCGGTACATTATTTTTACTGACGTCCCTTTTGCCTGGGGACGCTGCGGTTCATGCCCGTAGTTCCCGATAGACAGATCAAGAGTCCTCCAAGTAGGCTATCTGTCACGACCCAAACCGATAGACCACAACGGGCAACCGGTACATTACTCAACCGAGTACCTACGTAATGTATCTTCGTATCATAATATCATAGGTAAATGAGCCAGAGAGGCTATCGTGAGATAAGTAGAATAAAACATGGGAAAATACTCGACATTGGATGACCCAACATGTAATCCGAACTTATACGTATGGCGTACGGGCCTATATGGCAACAATAATCATTCGTACAATGAACATAAGCCGACAAGGTGTCACACCCCAAAATCGAGGAGCGCGACCGGTGCTCAACCGAGTGAACCCGACCGAGCAAGCCTGTTAGATTTCATTCTACCCAAACTCATCCACGAATAGAGATAATACATATTTTCATTAATTAGACGAAAATGTGTTCGTGTTTACAATACCAATTCATTTCCAATAGTTTCATCATTTTTAAAGTCTCAAATGGACAAGTGATACAACCACAACATAACATAGTTTGTCTTTCCCCAGCACCAATACACAACCCACACTATGTCTACGGAGCCTCTATAGATAAAGAAGAGTACAATGATAATGCCGGCAACAAGGCCCCGGGTATACCTCAAACCGAATACACAAAGTACAAAACATACATGACCCTGGGATGAAGTGGGGCTCACCAAGTCAGTTGGGAAGAAGGTGTACTGCTATCATTGATCAATATCTCCAACTGTGGAACCACCTGCATCTATTTAAAGATGCAGCGCCCCCGGCAAAAGGGACATTAGTACCGTCGAATAGCACTAGTATGTATAACTAAACACCCTCTCAATAGAATGACAAATAATACAAACAAGATTATCATAATATCAATGAAAGCCTTAATCAACATCAAACCTCAATTTAGGATCAAGACAGTGTTTAAATTAATTTAGAGTCTCAATCCGAGTCTCAATATGTACCGAGTATGTAAGGAATGAAAATCAGTAAACAATAGAGATGAGAAAAATATGGAGTAAAAGACTCGACATGTATGTCTGAATAACTCTGTGAATCATTAATATTTACAATGTCATGAATATGCATATAAATATCATACCATGCTTAGGTATATGCATTCATAATATCATCAAGCCTCTGAGGGCCTCCCATCATATCATCTCGGCCACTGTGGGCAAATCATTAACGTATACCAGCTGATCAGGTGTTGGTGCGTATATAATGCCGTAATCTTTTCCCATATCCCATATATATATATAATATATGCGTATATCACGCCATCTGGTCATGGGTCAATATACATGTATAAATGCATATGAAATACGTTAATAAGATTTTCCAAAATGTCATGACATCACTATGCCTTTGATTAATATCATGAAATAAACTTTATCAACTTACGTATTTTCTGAGACCCATGAACAGATGATAGAATAATAAGACACATGGGGAATCAAGAATATAGACACCCCTAGTATTTCTATGAATAGAGTCATTTATGAAAGTTACATATTTTGCTCGTTTCATTTGTATCATTTGGATCATACCAAAAGGAAAGAAGGGATAGCCTTAACATACCTGAGCCGATTCTCTTGACAATCTCTCTAACACACGTCTTTTGCGAAGAACACATAACGGTGGATCGAAGTAGGGAAATATCCGTATTATATTCTTGAAAAAGATTGCACCGTACTTCCTTAGAATCGCAAAATCCCACCTTGCTTAATATTAAGTAGTCTTGTATGAGATTTGATTGTGGCAAATCACATATATAATTTGTATGAAATTATACACGATTTTGACAGTATACCAGCTCCAACCATTGTCAAATTTGGCTTAACTTTGTGCTAAAATTATGCTTGTAGCTCCTAATTTCAAGGGGGGTAAGCAAGCATTAGCTTGCATGTGCTAAAGTGAAGATTTGTATGCAAATCTCGTTCAGAAGATTAAAGAGTGGTGAATCACTTAATGGACACCTTGCTACATAATACATGAGTCACAAATCACTTAATGGACACCTTGCTACATAATACATGAGTCACATAATGTAGTTTTATGTGGCTTCCACGTTTTGTGTCCAATCTTTATCCCAAGACTTCAGTTAATTAATCACTAATTATTAATTAACTAGGTAATGTCCCATTACCCAATAATTAACTAATTACCCACATAATTAAGAATTATTTCCACTTACTTAAAATACTACTCACTTCTCACATACCTTATACATCCTACTATCATGGCCATGTGATACCTTGTATGGCACTAGTCCATAAATACCGGGTATTTTAGCTCGGGCCATATTTTATCCCAACATGTCAAACTTCGACGAAACTCATTTTTTTCGATTCGCTTACCCTTTCACCTTCACGAATTTACTTATCACTTATTTGAAATAGCATAATTTTTATAATCTCAAAATAATCTCATTCCCGAACTTACATGATTAGCTTACGACGAAACTTTAACGTACGAAAATGCGGAAGATAACATCTCATTTCCGAGGTTATATCAATTTACTTATGATGTACTTCCACGTACTAAAACATGGGGTGTAACATCATTCCCCCTTTGGAACATTCGTCCTCGAATGTTGACTGATGCACTTATCATTTTTGTAACCTATACCTTCCGAATACTTTAGTACTCTTCTTGCCATCTTGGCAACTGTTCTGTGAATAAATCCAAGTCCTTTAATGCTTCTTCCTTACCATTCATATTAAGAATGATTGCCTAATCTCATCTAATACTTTGTAACTTTTATCCATCCATTGTTGATTCACCTCAGTATTAATCTACAATATACCACTGATAACTTGAAACTTCTTACGTCATACCTTGCCACTAGGGCTTACGTTGCATCGAGGAATATATGAAATGATTAGACTGATCCACCTGGGGTAATACCAAGCTTTCATAACCGTTTTTCATAGCATCCCAATATGATTAATCTTATGTGGGTATTTTAATCCTATACAATTCATGAGATCCCCTTCCCCTTCCTTTATTTTTGTTCTTCAAATCCTTACTCAAGCGAAGGCCCAAACGTCATCCTTTATTTATCACAATTACACCCTCATTCTGCTACCAGGGCAGCATTCCATCTCTTCTAAATGCTACTAGTCGTAGACTCCTTTGATTTCATTCAGGCTATACTGAGCTTTTTATAACTTAAGAGAAACCATCAGCTCTTCTTGTTTTCATGGACTTATCCATTTTCGTTACCTTCTTACTCGTCTTTCCTTATCCTTGCTCATGTCTTGTAAACCTTTGTCGCTCTAACCATACTTAGCTTGTGACTGATTTCCTTATAATTTTATGGAATATCAAGTGAGACATTACATCGTCTCTAACTCTTCTTTACTCTCTTAATTAGACCTTTCGGTACTTAGAAACCATAGGCTGGAAGGTATGCCACTGATGACGCTGCTATCATTCCTGGATACTGAATCCCCGCACTTCTAGCCTTTTATCTGCAGTATGGGCTACTCACAACCTTCTGCATTTGAGTATTTCGTACGTTGTTTACCTTTACCTTTCTTACCTTAAAATCTTGCATCGTATCTTGTATCTCTTTCATGACATCCCTTCCACATAGGTATAATTCACGTCCACAACTTGAAGCTCTATTATAATACTTGCACCTCTGGGGCATACACAATTAGTTGGGAGCTTTATACTGACTTCTTATGACGCTGGTACTTCTTCTAACTGGCTTTATCGTAGAGCTATTATAGAATATGGCTAATGTACTATCTCTCTTGTACCTCTGATATCTAAAAGGTAATCCTGCAACGTTCTCAATCACGAGGTCTATAATTTTTTGGGTCCAATGATCAGATTCCTGATTTACTTTGTTGATGTAGCTCTATAGTTACCTCCTTCTTCTGATCGACCTTTATGTAGGCTTAAGCTATTTCCCGATCTACGACTCATGGTATTAGTTATTACTTTAGCCTTTCATGGGTGCTATGGAATATCCATGATACAATCTTCTTATAATTCAATCCTTTGTCTATGACCGGGACTCAATTTTTTTTCCTTTTAACTTATACCGGAATCTTCTACGGCTGTATGATTGTAAACATATATCTTGCATGGATAATACTCCAAAATCTTGAGTGTATTCATAATGTACTAACTCTGGATCATTGATCGAATAATTCCTTTCATTCCATCTCAGCTTTCTTTAAACGTATGCAATTACTTTTCCTGGTCTTTCCGCCCCCCTTGTTGGTGCACATTTAGCTTATCCTAGTTCCTACGCCTGCCAGAATTTTTGTGCAACTCATATGGTCTCGAATATTACCTTCGATTTTCTCCCCGTTCATTAGACACAGTTGGTGCCACTTTCTTTTGGAGTGCATACAATTTTGTTGTGAGACTATTGTTACATGACCATTTCCTCTTAGGTCACTTTGCTTAGAATGAAGCCTTCTTCCTTATTTCCTAAGCTAGTCTTTCGTTGTAGTACTTAGGGAGACCTTCTGGCTATTGTAAAGCTGTGAGCTTATTAAATTGTATTCCTGATAGAATTTTTGGTGTCCTTCCATGCCTATAATTATTCGTAGTTACATACCTCCACGCCCTTGTGCTTGTAGGGTTGCTTGATATTTTGATAGTCTTCCCGATGGCATTATCATTTATTTATGTAATACTCATACGGTACCTTTGACTACCCCAACTCCTATCTGAATATTTCTCAAGGATTCATGATGTCATATCTGCGAGACTGAATTCCCCATGTTGGGGTTCACTGTCACTCTTTTTTATCTTGCACGGTCTATTGATTTGTTAGTATCCTCTTATCTAACCATAACTAGGCTCTTCTTGAATTAACTACTAACTAATCGTTGATCCATTCATATCAATATTCTGCATATTCTTTCTTGGGTCATTTCCTTTGTCTTAACCTACGTCCTGCACTGGCTCTTTATCTATCAATAACATCTCGGGTAGGAACCCTTACTTCCTCTCCTTGACATTGTGTTTGCATAATGTTCTGGAATCGTAGCATATCAGTAGGATTTGAGTAAGTGCAATCTCATCCGTTTTCTCATTTTTATCATATTCTTCCTTTACCAGTCCATAGTTACTAGAACCACTTAATTATGACTTAATGCCAAATCACTCCATATTCCCCCCTTTAGGGGAGTACTAAGATTTAATGCTACGATAATCTACGTATAGATGTTTTACCTCTTTATTTTTGGCGTCTTTTCACATCGTTGATGACCCTTACTCGCCTTGCGGTAATCCTTTTGTACCAAGGATAACAAAATTCCTTACTCGCGAGGGTGACACTTAGTATAACTGGCACATACAGTCCCTTAAGCTTAACTTTGCTCATAATGCTTGCTTTAGGGAAGCGTCTTCCTGAATAACCATTCTCTGAATTTCTCATGAATCTTCTTTTGTTGTCTATTCTGTTATTGCCGAAACAAAATTTTAAATTCTCATGATGTCGATCATTATCAAATCACTCAATCCCTAATTCATGTTTAGTTTACCTTGTTCACCAGTCCATGCTGATTTCTATTACTCCGGGTCTAACTTTTCCTTTTGGTAATCACGTTAGAGTCACGAAATTATTTTTTTCGAAATGAGGACATGACTTTATGGCCTATGTTCTTTTGTTGTCTCAAGGCCTGTCACCTTCCGTCTTTTCCTTCACTTGATTATAGACTATGTAATACTATCATTTTTTTTTATCTACCGTTGTCATCCATGTATCATATCTTACTCCTAATACTTTAATGACTCTCTTCTTATTTTCCGCTAATATTTATGTCTATCACTTTATTCTGAAAACTTTAACAAGACATTCTTTTGCTTTTTGCTCCCCTTTGATCCATCCAGTGGCTCTTCAGGTTGCTTAACGTCCTCCCTCTACTAGGGACGGGAGCCACACTAAGGTAATATTTATCCCTTCAAGGCTTCCAGTGCCTATCTTTGTAGTGCTCATATCTAGCTGTACTGTTTTAGAGTGCACCATCTGGGTGTCTCACAAGGAGATCTATTAGCACCTTTGTAATACCCTTCAGAAATGTCAACTAACTCAAAAAGGATTCATCCATCATTTTGGGTTACTCTAACCCCAGACAGATCCTGATATCTTGTCCTTCTCTTATACTACTTTTGTTGACCCTCATAGGGCATAACTGGAATGGGTGTGACCAATTGTACATACCTCTGTTACTATTGAAGGTAACTCAAAATGCTTATATTCCTCTGCCTGAATTGTAAATACTGATAATCTTCATTAACTGGGTGTCTCGTACCCTTCCTCATCTTGCTTCTTTTACTTGTTGAAACTTGTATCTATCTTCTAAATCTCTCATTGCCCTTCACCATAAGGGTGGATCGACATTCTTGCCTTAAGGCTCCTTATCAAGAAGCTTACACGTCTTAATACCCACAAGATCTACTGAAGACCTCATATTTACTCATCATAAGCATGATGCAAAAATCGTGTTCCTCTGACTCAACTCTTCCACAGCCGCATTCAATCCCTTACCAACCGTCTTTCTAGATGTAGGCATTGTTGTATTATGAATAAAATAGAATTTAGGAATATGAATTCTTATAAGTGAGCTCTACCACACGATCTAGAGCAAGAAGAAAGAGTGACAATCCTAAATGCTCTGTAGCCTCCTGCTTATAAGTGTGGCGCACGACACACCCATAAACAAGACTCTACTAGACACGGCTTGTAGACTCCCTAGGATAGAACTGCTCTGATACCACTTTTGTCACGACCCAAACCGATGGGCCACAATGGGAACCCGATACCTTACTCAACCGAGTACCTACATAACGTATCTTCGTATCATAATATCATAGGTAAATGAGCCAGAGAGGCTATCGTGATATAAGTAGAATAAAACACGGGGAAATACTCTACATTAGACGACCTAACATGTAATCCGAACTTATACGTCTGGCGTACGAGCCTATATGGCCAAAATAATCATTCGTACACTGAACATAGGCCAACAAGGCCATACAATCTTTCATATACATGACATATGTCTACCAGCCTCTAAGAGTACATAAACGTCATAAGGCCGAGACAGAGCCATGACATACCAATCAATACATGTCTAAATTATACTAACCAAATAAGCAACTCCGGAGCAAATGGAGTGCACCAACATCTTCTGTTGAGCTGATAGCCTACTTGGAGGACACTCGACCTGTCTATCAAGACCTACGGGTATGAAACATAGCGTCCCCAGGCAAAGGGACGTCAATACAAATAATGTACCGAGTATGTAAGGCACATAAATAAGTATACAAAAGACATGGAAGAAATATAGAGTAAGTGACTCAACCTGTATGTCTGAATAACTCTTTAAATCATGAAATACTTATAGTGTCATGCATATGCGTATGAATGTCATGTCGTGCATAGGTACATGTGTTCATAACATCATCAAGCCTCTGAGGGCATCCCATCATATCATCTCGGCCACTATGGGAAAATCATCAACGTATACCAGCTGATCAGGTGGTGGTGCGTATATAACGCCATAACCTTTTCCCATATCCCATATACATATATATATATATATATATATATATATATATATATATATATATATATATATATATATATATACGCGTATATAACGCCGTCTGATCATGGGTCAATGTACATGTATAAATGAATGCAGTGCATGAGAAGTACGTCACGAAAATCTCTCGGAACGTCATTAGACCATTATACCTCTGATTAATATCATGAAACAAACTTTATCAACTTACGTATTTTCTGAGACCCATGAACAGACGATAGAATAATAATACATATGGGAATACAAGAACATAGACACCTCTAATACTTCTATGAATAGAGTCATTTATGGAAGTTGTGCATTTACTCGTTTCGTTTGTATCGTATAGATCATGCCAAAAGAAAAGAAGGGATAGCCTTAACATACCTGAGCTGATTCTCTTGACAATCTCTCTAACACACGTCTTTTGCGAAGAACACATAATGGCGGATCGAAGTCGGGAAAAATCCGTATGATATTCTCGAAAAAGATTGCACCATACTTCCTTAGAATCGCAAAATCCCACGTTGCTAAATATTAATTAGTCTTGTATGAGATTTGATATTAGCAAATCGCATATACAATTTGTATGAAATTATACACGGTTTTGACAATATACCAGCTCCAACTATTGTCAAATTTGGCTTAACTTTGTGCTAAAATGATGCTTGTAGCTCCTAATCTCAAGGGGGTAAGCAAGCTTTAGCTTGCATGTCTTAAAGTGAAGATTTGTATGCAAATCTCGTTCAGAAGATTAAAGAGGGGTGAATCACTTAATGGACACCTTGCTACATAATACATGAGTCACAAATCACTTAATAGACACCTTTCTACATACTACATGAGTCACTTAATGTAGTTTTATGTGGATTCCACATTTTGTGTCCAATCTTTATCCAAAGACTTCAATTAATCAACCACTAATTATTAATTAACTGGGTAATGTCCCATTACCCAATAATTAACCAATTACTCACATAATTAAGAATTATTTTCACTTACTTAAAATACTACTCACTTCTCACATACCTTATACATCCTACTATCACGGTCATGTGGTACCTTATATGGCACTAGTCCATAATACCGGGTATTTTTGCTCGGGCCATATTTTATCCCAACATGTCAAACTTCGACGAAACTCGTTTTCTTTGATTCGCTTACCCTTTCACCTTCACGAATTTACTTATCACTTGTTTGAAATAGCATAATGCTTATAATCTCAAAATAATCGTATTCCCTAACTTACGTGATTAGCTTACGACGAAACTTTAACGTACGAAAATGTGGAAGGTAACATCTCATTTCCAATCTTATATCAATTTACTTATGGCGTACTTCCACGTACGAAAACATGGGGTGTAACACTATCAGCTCAACGGAAGATGTTAGTGCAATCCACCTGCTCTGGAGTTGCATGTTTGGTCAGTATAATTTAGATATGTATTGATTGGTATGGCGGGGCTCTGTCCCGATATTTATGACAATTATGTATTCTTAGTGGCTTGTAGACAGATGTCATGTACGTAAAAGATTATATGGCCTTGTCGGCCTATGTTCAGTGTACGAGTGATTATTTTGGTCTTATAGGCCCGTATGTCTTATGTATAAGTTGGTATTACATGTTTGATTCTACTTATCTCACGACAGCCTCTCCGGCTCAGTTATCTATGATAGTATGATACGAAAAGAGATGTTATGATGGTACTCGGTTGAGTAAGGTACCGGGTGCCCGTCGCGGCCCATCGGTTTGGGTCGTGACAATTAATTCTCCCAAAATTCTCTTAACACACCATTAGAATTCTCAAATAATTTAAGACAAGGTCGAAGGTGAATTTAGGAGAATCTAGTGTGAAGGAGCTTGGGAACGTCGCAGTTATACCTATCATCTTGTTGTACTGATTCTGGAGATTCGTTGGAGGCAAAAGTTTATCATCATAGGAGTATAGCTAATTCTTCGACAAGGTATGTAGGGCTACTTTCTTTCTTGGTATGAGTTAGTGTAATTCTCTCCTTCCTTCTCTATGATCCCTGCATTGTAAGGTTTGGTAGTTCTAAGCCCCTCCCAATGGCGTTGTTTTGTTTTTGTACATTCTTGCCGGTAGCATTCAATTCAAAGTCTATAAAATTCCCAGCTGGTATCCTGAGGTCGGAACACATGATCCATTCAGAGTCTAAACCTAATAACTCTTGAAATTGATTCTGCGTTGCACTTACATGTATGTATATCTATTTTACTTTACCGAGCCGTGCTATAGACGGCCGGGTACGACACCTATTGTGCAACCACCAATCAGTTCGGTAGGAAGAGATACAATGTGATACACTATCAAACCCTCATGTGGTCGGGTACGACTGAGCCCTTGTGTGGCTGTGGATGGAATAATGTGATAAGAGATACTACTAATGTCATGACCCAAACAGATGGGCCGCGACGGGCACCCGATACCTTACTCAACCGACTAACAACGTAACGTATTTTTCTTATTACATCATAATAGGTAAGTGGGCCAGAAGGAGCGTCATGAGATAACCAGAGTAAACATGAGGGAATATCCGACATAGAATGACCCAACTTGATATAGAAACTCATACATGTGACATACTGGCCTATAAGGCCTATGTGATCCATTATATACTTAAAATATAGGCCGATAAGGCCATACAAGTATCTGTATACATGACATCTCTCTACAAGTCTCTAAGAGTACATACTTATCATAAAGGTCGGGACAGGACCCCGTCATACCAAACAATATGCGTCTAAATCATACTGACCAAACAATCAACTCTGGAGCAAATGGAGCGCACCAACATCTTCCGCTGAGCTGATAGCCTACTTGGAGGACTCTCGACTTGTCTATCAGGACCTGCGGGCATGAAACACAGCGTCCCCAGGCAAAATGGACGTCAGTACAAATAATGAACCGAGTATGTAAGGAATGAAAATCAGTAAATAATAGACATGAGAGAAACATGGAGTAAAAGACTCGACAAGTAAGTCTGAATAGCTCTGTGAATCACGTAATACTTATAATTTCATGCATATGCGTATAAATGTCATACCATGCATGGGCACATGCGTTCATAACATCATCAAGTCGTTGAGGGCATCCCATCATATCATCTCGGCTACTGTGGGCAAATCATCAACGTATACCAGTTGATCAGGTGGTGGTGTGTATATAACGCCGTAACCTTTTTCCATATCCCATATACATATATATACATACATATACGCATATATAACGCCATCTGTTTATGGGTCAATGTACATGTATAAATGAATGCAATGCATGAGAAGTACGTCAATAAAATCTCTCGGAACTTCATAAGACCATTATGCCTTTGATTAATTTCATGAAGTAAACTTTTTCGACATACGTATATTTTGAGACCCATGAACAGATGATAAAATAATATGACATATGGGGAATCAAGAATATAAGCATCACTAGCATTTCTATGGATAGAGTCTTTTATGGAAGTTGTGCATTTACTCATTTTGGTTTATAACATATGGATCATGCCAAAAGGAAAGAAGGGATAGCCTTAACATACCTAAGTCGATTCTCTTGATAATCCCTCTAACACACGTCTTTTGGGAAAACACGTAACGGCGAATCGAAGTAGGGAAAAATCCGTATGATGTTCTTGAGAAAGATTACACCGGGCTCCCTTGGAATTTGCAAATTCACGCTGCTGTAGTTTCATATGAAATAGTTAACCTCCATCCGTTCCTTAGCAAGTCTTAGCATCACTATTTTAATAATGTTGTGAGAGATTAAGTCTTAGCATCACAATTTTAATAAGGTAGGAAGATCTCTTAAAGTTACATGTTGTGCGCCCCAATTTGATAATGACTTGGCCACAAATCTTACCAATTCTTGCCACCTTGAAATGTGACTTAAGAGTCACAAATTGGGCTGCCACATTAATGCTTTATCCAAATGCCTTAATTAATCACCCACCCACTCTTAATTAACTAGTTAATCTTTCATTAACCAATAATTAACCAATTACCTACATAATTAAGAATGATCTCCTTAAAATACTACTCACTTTTAATACACTTTATACATCTTGCTATCATGGCCATGTGGTACCTTGTATGGTACTAGTCCATAAGTATCGGGTATTATAGCTCGAACCGTATTTTATTTCAAAATGACAAACTTCGACGAAACTCATTTTCTTCGATTTTCTTATTCTCTGACCTTCACGAATTAACTTATAACTTGTTTGAAATAGCATAATACTTATAACCTCCAAATAATCTCATTCATGAGCTTACGTCGATTAACTTATGACGAAACTTTAACGTACGAAAATGCGGGAGGTAACATCTCATTTTCAAGCTTTCATCAATTTATTTTTGTCATACTTTCACGTACGAAAATATGGGGTGTAACATCATTCCCCCCTTTGGAACATTCATCCGCAAATGTTGATTGATGCACTTATTATTCTCATAACCCATAGCTCTTGCGAATACTTTAATACTCTCCTTGCCATCTAGGCAACTGTTCTGTGAATAAGTCCAAAGGCCAGGGCATTCCCCCCTTTAGGCTTCTTTCTCACACCATGACTTGTGGTCCTTCTAATCTCGTAACTGTTGCTACCTTCTATCATGCAGCCGGTTATTCTTCTTTCCTTTTTCCTCGAGTTTTTAGCCAATCTTTAGGCCTCACTTTGTAAACATATATAGAGCTTGACAAGATGTCACTCTGGGCATCTAGAGGTGTACTGAAGTTTTTCGCTCGGTACTTTGTCGAACTTACGAATATTGCTATATCTTATTTCATAGATCCGTTTATCCATCCATATGACTTTACTGCCACAACTCTTACTTTGATCTATCATTACTGAGGTTTGCTACCAAACTCCAGGTTACTCTTGTTGCTTATCCTATATGCATAAATCTAAGTCCTTTAATGCTTCTTTACTACTGTTCATCTTAAGAATGATGGTCTAATCTCATCTCATACTTTTGTAACTTTTATCCATCCATTGTTGATTAGCCTTAATGTTAATCTACAATCTACCACTGATAACTTGAAGCTTCTTACGTAATACATTGACACTAGGACTTACATTGCATCGAGGAATATTTGAAGTGATTTTCCTGATCCACCTAGGGGCGATACTATACTTCAATAACCATATTTCATAGCATCCTAATGTGATTCACCTTACCTGGGTATTTTAATCCTATACTATTCATGAAATCTCCTTTTTTGTTTCTTCAAATCATTACTCAATCGAAGGCCCAAGCGTCATCCTTTATCTATCACAATTACACCTCATTCTATTACTAGGGAAGCATTCCATCTCTTCTAAATGCTATTAGTCTTAGACTCCCTTGAGTTTATTCAGGCTATACTGAGCTTTCGATAACTTAGAGAAACCATTAGCTCTCTTATTTTCATGGGCTTAATCCTGAGGACTTATTCATTCTCGTCACCTTCACACTCGCCTTTTCTTATCCTTACTCCTGTCTTCCTAAAACCTTGTCGCTTTACCATACTTTAGCTTGCGACCTACACATATCTATTTATAATACTCGCAACCTTCCTTCAACTTGCTTGCATCATAGATTTCCTTATGCAATCCTAGAACATCAAGTGAGACATCACATTATCTCTAACTCTTCTTTACTCTCTTAAGTAGGCTTCTCGATACCTAGAAACCATAGGCTACAAGATATTCCACTGACAGCACCGCTATCATTCCTAGATACTGAATCCCAATGCTTCCATCCCTTCATATGAAGTTATAGATTATTCACAACCTTCTGCACCTAAGTATCTCGTACTTTGTTCACCTTTACCTTACTTACCTTAAAATTTCGCATCACATCTTCTATTTCTTTCATGACCTCCCTTCCATATAGGTATGATTCACATCCACAACTTGAAGCTCTATTATAATACTTGCACCCCTGGCGCATACACAATTCGGTGAGAGCTTCATACTGACTTCTTTTGAGGCCGGTACTCTTCTAACTGGCTTTCTCGTAGAGACGTTATAGAATATGGCTACTATACTATCTCTTTTGTACCTCTGATATAAAGAGTGATTCTATAATGTTCTCAATCATGATGTCTCTAACTTTCTGGGTCCAATAATCAGACTCCTAATTTACTTAGTTAATGTAACTCTTTAGTTTCATCTTCCTTCTGATCGGCCTTTAAGTAGGCTTAAGCTATCTCCCGATTTGTGGCTTCTGGTATTAACTATTACTTTAGCCCTTCATGGACGCTATGGAATATCCATGATACGGTCTTTTAACAATTCAATCCTTCGTCTAACACCTGGAATTAATTCTTTATGTTAACTTATACCAGACTCTTTTACGGCTGTATGATTGTTAACATATATGCTGCATGGAAAATACTCTGAAATCTTAGGTGTATTCATAATGTAATTATCTCTGGATCATTGATCGAATAATTCCTTTTGTTCCTTCTCAACTTTCTTTAATTGCAAGCAATTGCTTTTCCTGGTCGTTCTGCCACTCGTTGCATGAATATTTGGCTTATCTTAGTTCCCACGCATGATGGAGTTGTCGTGCAACTCATATGATCTCGAATATTACTTTTGATTTTTTTTCCCGTTGACTAGCCACGATAGGTGCCACTTTCTCATGGAGTGCATATAATGTTGTAGTGAGACTATTTTTACATGGCCATTTCTTCTTCAAGTTACTATTCTTAATTTAAAGCCCTCTTCCTTATTTCCTTAGCTAGTCTTTCGTTGTAGTACTTAGGGAAGATCCTCTAACTCTTGTAAAGCTGCGAGCTTATTACATCGTGTACTCGACGTAATTTTTGATGTCCTTCCTTGCCTATAATTATCTGTAGTTACTTATCTCCATTCCCTTGTGCTTGTAGGGTACCTTTAACTACCCCAACTTCTATATGAATATTTCTCAAGAATCACGATGCCATATATGCGAGACTGAATTCCCCATGTTGGGGTTCACTATATTTATCTTGCATGATCTTTTGATTTGTCTGTAACCTCTTGTCTAGCAATAACCGGACTCTTCCTGAGTCAACTACTAACTGCTCATTCGTCCATTCTCATATTTGTATTTCGCGTAATCCCTCTTGGGTTATTCCCTTTGTCTTAACTTACGTCTCGCACTGGCTCCTTATTTATCAAAAACATCTCGGGTAGGAACCCTTACTTCCTTTCTTTGACATCATGTTTGCATAATATTCTGGAATCGTAGCATATCGGTAGGATTTGAATCAGTGCAATCTCATCCCTTTTCTCATTTTTATCGCATTCTTCCTTTACCATGCCATAGTTACTAGAACCGCTTAATTCTAACTTAATGCCACATCACTCCATATTCCCCCCTTTAGGGGAGTACTAAGATTTAGTGCTACGATGATCTACGTATAGATGTTTTTACCTCTTTATCTTTGGCATCTTTTCACATCATCGATGACCTTTACTTGCCTTGCAGTAATCCTTATGTACCAAACATAACAAAATTCCTTACTCACGAGGAAGACACCTAGTGTAACTGGCACACACAATCCCTTATGCTTAACTTTGCTCACATTGCTTGCTTTAGGGAAGTGTCTTCCTGAATGACCTTTAAGGGTTATTATTCTGTCGTCCATTCTATTATTTCCGGAATGCAATCTCTGAATCTCCCATGATGCCGACTATTATCAAATCACTCAGTACCTAATTTATGTTAGTTTATCTTGTTCACCAGTCCATACTGATTTCTATTACTCTGGGGTCTAACGTTTCCTTCTGGTAGTCGCGTTGGAGTCACGAACTTATTTCTCGAAATGAAGATATGACTTTATGGCCTATACTCTTTTGTTGTCTCAAGGCCTTTCACCTCTCATCCTTTCCTTCACTTGACTATAGACTATGTAATACTGTCATCTTTTTGATTTACCGTTGTCATCCATGTATCACATCTTACTCATAATGCTTCATTAACTCTCTTCTTATTTCCCGCTAACATTTATGTCTATTACTTTATTCAGAAAACTTCAACAAGACATCCTTTCGCTTTTAGCTCCCCTTGCTCCATCCACCGGCTCTTCGGGTTGCCTAACATTCTCTCTCTACTAGGGACGGGAGCCACACTAAGGTAATATTTATCCCTTCTAGGCTTTCAGTGCCTATCTTTCTAAAAACATTTCTGAACATTCTAGTATTCATATCTAGCTGTACTATTCTAGAGTGCACCATCTGGGTGTCTCACAAGGAGATCTATTAGCACGTTTGCAATATCCTTCGGAAATGTCAGCTAACATAACAATCCATCCACCATTTTGGGTTACCCTGACCCCAGCTAGATTCTGATATCCTGCCTTCTCTTATACTACTTCTGTTAGCCCACCATAGGGCATAAATGAAATGGGTGTGATCAATTGTATATACCTCTGTTATTGTTGAAGGTAACTCAAAAGGCTTATATTCCTCTGCCTGAATTGTAAGTACTGATAATCTTCATTAACTGGGCGCCTCACTCCCTTCTTCATCTTACTTCTTTTACTTATTCAAACTTGTATCTATCTTCTGAATCTCTCATTGCCTTTCCACCGTAAGAGTGGATAGATATTCTTGCCTTAGGGATCCTTATCAAGAAGCTTACACATCTTAATACATATATGATCCGCTGAATACCTCATATTTATCCATCATAAGCATGATGCAAAATCGAGTTCCTCTGACTCAACTCTTTCACAGCTATATCTCTTACCAACTGTCTTTCTGGATGTAGGTATCATCTTATTACGAATAAAATAGAATTTAGGAATCTGAATTCTCTTACAAGTGAGTTCTACCACACAATCTAGAGTAAGAAGAAAGAGTGGTAGTCCTAAATGCCCTGTAGCTTCCTATTTATAAGTATGGTGCACAACACACTCATAAACAAGACTCTACTAGACACGGCATGTAGACTCCCTAGGACAGAATTGCTTTGATACCACTTCTGTCACGACTCAAACAGACGGTCCGCGATGGGCACCCGGTACCTTACTCAACCTTGTACCAACGTAACGTATTTTTCTTTTTACATCATCATAGGTAAAGGAGCGTCATGAGATAACTAGAGTAAACATGAGGGAATATCTGACATAGAACGACCCAACCTGATGTAGAAACTCATACCTGTGACATACAGGCCTATGTGATCCAATATATACTTAAAATATAGGCCGACAAGGCCATACAAGTATTCTTATACATGACATCTGTCTACAAGTCTCTAAGAGTACATACTTATTATAAAGGTCGGGACAGGGCCCTACCATACCAAACAATACGCGACTAAATCATACTGACCAAACAAGCAACTCCGGAGCAAATGGAACGCACCAACATCTTCTGCTGAGCTGATAGCCTACTTAGAGGACTCTCGACCTGTCTATCGGAACCTGTGGGCATGAAACACAGCATCCTCAAGTAAAAAGGACGTCAGTACAAATAATGTACCAAGTATGTAAGGAATGAAAATCATTAAATAATAGACGTAAATAATAGACATGAGAGAAACATGGAGTACAAGACTTGACATGTAAGTCTGAATAACTCTGTGAATCATTTAATACATATAATGTCATGCATATGCGTATAAATGTCATACCATGCATGGGCACATGCGTTCATAACATCATCAAGCCGTTAAGGGCATCCTATCATATCATCTCGGCCACTGTGGGCAAATCATCAACGTATACCAGCTGATCAGGTAGTGGTGCGTATATAACGCCATAACCTTTTTCCATATCCCATATACATATATATACATACATATACGAGTATATTGCATCATCTGGTCATGGGTCAATGTACATGTATAAATGAATGCAATGCATGAGAAGTACGTCAATAAAATCTCTCGGAACTTCATAAGACCATTATGCCTTTGATTAATTTCATGAAGTAAACTTTTTCAACATACGTATATTTTGAGACCCATGAACAGATGATAAAATAATATGACACATGGGGAATCAAGAACATAAGCATCACTAGCATTTCTATGGATAGAGTCATTTATGAAAGTTGTGCATTTATTCGTTTCATTTGTATCGTATGGATCATGCCAAAAGAAAAGAAGGGATAGCCTTAACATACCTGAGCCGATTATCTTGACAATCCCTCTAACACACGTCTTTTGCGAAAACACGTAACGGCTAATCGAAGTAGAGAAAAATCCGTATGATGTTCTTGAGAAAAATTATACCGGGCTCCCTTGGAATTTGCAAATTCACATTGCTGAAGTTTCATACGAAATAGTTGAGCTACATCCGTTCCTTAGCAAGTCTTAGCATTACTCTTTTAATATGGTTTTAAGGTAGGAAGATCTCTTAAAGTTACATGTTGTGGGCCCTTCTTTCATGATGACTTGGCCACAAATCTTACCAATTCTTGCCACCTTGAAATGTGACTTAAGAGTCACAAATTGGGCTGCCATGTTAAGGCTTTATCCAAAAGCCTTAATTAATCACCCACCCACTCTTAATTAACTAGTTAATCTCACATTAACAAATAATTAACCAATTACCCACATAATTAAGAATTATCTTAAATTACTTAAAATACTACTCACTTTTAACACACTTTATACATCTTGCTATTATGTCCATGTGATACCTTATATGGTAGTAGTCCATAAATACCAGGTATTATAGCTCGGACCGTATTTTATCTCAAAATGACAAACTTCGACGAAACTCATTTTCTTCGATTTGCTTACTCTCTCACCTTCACGAATTTACTTATCACTTGTTTGAAATAGCATAATACTTATAACCTCCAAATAATCTAATTCCTGAGCTTACGTCGATTAACTTACGACGAAACTTTAAAGTACAAAAATGCGGGACGTAATATCTCATTTCCGAGCTTTCATCGATTTACTTATGGCATACTTTCACGTACAAAAACCTGGGGTGTAACAACTAATCCCTCACGTGTCTAGGTACAACTGAGATCTCTTGAGGCCGGGTATAACCGGGATCTCCTGAGGTCGGGTACGATGTGACGAAAGAAATAAACTTTGCCGAGTCCTCTGCGAGGTCAGGTACGATATGAAGTAATATACCCCAAAGAAGGGCTAAGTAACATTATGTTGCATTTAATGCGCAACCTCCACGATTGGCTCAACCTTGCATAAAGCTTGCGCATTTTCTTAAGTTATAGTTGTTACAGTTTATGCCCCCAGTGGCTTGACATCAGAATTCAAGTTGAAAGCAAGTACTTATATCTTTTATGTTATGCCACTGATTTTACATGCTTTCTTAGCCTTACATACTAAGTATATTTTTGTAATGATGGCCCTTTCTTTTGGGCATTGCGTTCATGCCCACAGGTACAGACAGACCCGGGACGTCCCTCCCCAGTAGGGTGTTTGCTCTAGTTGATTGGATGGTGCACTCCACTACTTCGGAGCAGTTGTTCAGAAGTCATTAGTTATAGAAGAACATGTTCTAGTCATTTTGGGCACGGTGGGGCCTTATCCCGGCCAAGTCGCGTATATGTATATTTATTTTGGCACTCTTAGAGGCTTGCAGACTAGGGTTCAGATGAATTTAAAAGAATGGGTTATAATCACGTTGGGCACGGTAACGAATGTGTATAAAATGTAAATGTTTCTTTTGCAAATAAGTTGTGCATATTATAGATTTCCTACTTTACTACTTGGAGGCCTCGTAGGCCGAAACTCTAGAGTTGAGGAAGGATAAGATTGGACGTCGGTTCGTACAAGCCTTCAGGTGTCGTGTGCTGGTCGCACCTCCCAAGGTTGGGGTGTGACACGACCCAGACTCCCACTGGAGCCGTTACGGTGCCTAACACTACTTGCTAGGTAAGCCAACAGTTTTACAATAACAATGTACTCAATAAATAGAACTTAATAATCTCAACAGCGGAAATATCAAGTAATATCGGAGAAAACAACGATAACACAACTACAACTATCCCAAATATCTAGTGTCAACGAGTACATGAGTACTACAAAATCTCAAAATACATGGCCAAATCCTCACTACAATTGTCTGAACAATAGAAAAGTAATAATATAAATTAATGAAAAAGGACTACAAGGTTTGCGAATGACATAAAAGCTACCCCGTAGTCTCCACATGCCGGTACAGGTATGAGCTCTAGCAATCACCACTCTTGGAAGTACATGGATCTGCACATAAAGAGCAGAGTATAGTATGAGTACAACCGACACCATGTACTCAATAAGTAACGAACCTAACCTTGTGCTAAAAGCTGTTACAAGCTCGGAAGAAAGTCAGGGTCCAACAAAAATAATCAATAACAACTCATAACATAACGAAGAACGTAAAAGCAAATAACTCAAAATATATCATATTCAACTTGTTCACAATTACGAAAAATTAGATATGCTTTCCAAGTATAACGATCAAAGGCCAATATAGATAAGACATTTCATTTACCAGCTAGCTTGAGGAAAAGACATTTGTGTACCTACATGTCAAATGTACATGTCAAGTCAATAACATCATAGTGAAATCATCAAGTACACTCACTCTCAGCACACTTACGGTGCCTATCACAAATGCCCCTCCCCATCATACACAACCACACTAAGCGCTGAACGGGCGCTTGGCACAAAATTCCCCTCACCAAAGCACATACATCTCTGTGCCTGCGCTTACTGTAATATCATACTTCGGAGGGGTGGATCCTGTCCTAAGAGCTAATCAATAAATAATATAATTGTTGCAGTGTGCAACTCGATCCAAATATAAATCTGTTGCGGCATGCAACCCGATCCAAATATCAATCTGTTGCGGCGTGCAACCCGATCCAAATATCAATCCGTTTTAGTGTGAAATCCGATCCAAATATCAATCCATTTTGGCGTGCAAGCCGATACAAATATAAGTCACAACACGGCTCTGTGGCCCACATCAATCATCAACTGCTCAAGTCTCAATGGCTTACATCTCATAGAACTTAGCCTAAACAGTATCACATATAGAAGGCAGCAACAACATGTGATATAACAAACAAATAATGTACAGAGACTGAGATATAACATGCGGATGAGGAATTATGACTAAGAATATGACTACAATTAAGGCAAACAGCAAGGATAGTCCTATCATGTCTCAAACAAATAAATACATAGCCTAGACTTGGTTTCTAACATGAATCATAGCTCAGATGATAATACAAGTAGAGAAAATACGAATATAACGAGGCATGAAAGCACCCAAGTCTTATAGCAGCCTAGAGTCTACCTGGATCATGAATACCCCAATGTATGCACAAGCGCCTGTCACCTAGCATGTGTGCCACCCCCAAAACATCTCATGTATCATAGTCTACATGGATAATTACCATCAAACCAAGTTTAAATATGTTACTTACCTCAAAATATGGGAATCAATACTCCAAAAAGCCTTTCCCATGTGAATCGGCCTCCGAGCGACTCAAATCTACTCAAAACAACTTAATATCATCAATAGGAAATAACCCCAAATAATAAGCTAAGATCTTGATTCCAATAGGCAATGTCAACCCAAGGCCCGCACCCCAGAACACGTCAAAGCTTACAAATCCCAAACATCCATTCCTATACAAGTCCAAATATATCTATTTCACCCAAATCCAACCTCAAATCGACCCTCAAATCATCAATTTTCACTCTCCAAAACCATAGTCAAAAATCCCCGAATTCCATCATTAATTCACATAAACTAGATGTAAAAATCCATGGGTAATTAATAACTAACATCAAAATTAAGTAAACTTCACTTAGCTCTTCAATTGTAGTGAAAAAACTCCCAAAAATCGCCTCCAGTCGAGCGCAGTGATTCTGCATATGCAGTCACTTAACCACTTATGTGGTGTCGCTTCTGCGATAAAAAGACTGTATCTCCAATCCCCTCTCAGCAACTAGCATTTTTGCGCCTCGCACAGCTTCTGCATTCTCCCATCACAAGTGCGGTCTTGCTTTGGCACCATTAATTTCGCATATGCGGTGGCAGCTCCTCCAACCCACTCTCGTATCTGCTCCCTCAGGGCCTCATCTACAACCAGTCTTCTGCAGATGCAAAAGCATCAGACTCAGCAAAACTTCAGCAATGCACCACAATCTAAAACAAGTCGAAACATACCCGAGGCCCCCGGTACCTCGTCCAATCATACCTCTCAGTCCCAAAACATAACACAGACCTACTCGAGGCCTCATATTAGACAAAACAACATCGAAACTACGAATCACACCTCAATTCAAGCCTAATGAACTAATGAACTTTGAACTTCCAAAAGTCATGCCGAACCATATCAAATCAACTTGGAATGACTTCAAAACTTTCATACAAGTCCTAAATGACATAACGAACCTATTCCAACTCTCGAAACTACAATCCAAACCTGATTTCAATAATGCCAACTCCCGGTCCAACCTATCAACCTTCCAAACCTTCAACTTTCCAACTTTCGCCAATTCAAGCCAAAATAACCTAGGAACCTCCAAATAAAAATC
This sequence comes from Nicotiana tomentosiformis, assembly GCF_000390325.3. Lineage (NCBI taxonomy): Eukaryota > Viridiplantae > Streptophyta > Magnoliopsida > Solanales > Solanaceae > Nicotiana > Nicotiana tomentosiformis. The sequence goes on from NC_090819.1 coordinate 54,795,915, forward strand.
TGGACATATTCCTAAGCCTAAAATCATTAGAATAACCTATAGGAACCATCAAAATACCATTCCGGGTTCGTCTACATAAATGTCAAAATCTGGTCAACTCTTTCAAGTAAAGCCTTCAATTAAGGGACTAAGTGTCCCAATTCGATCCAAAATATCCTCGAACCCATACCAACCACCCCGGCAATTCTTGTATCCACAATTTAAAAATTTTAAAGCATCAAATTACAGAAATGAGGGTAACATACTCAAAACGACCGATGGGGTCATCATATTCTCCCCTTTTACATAGATGTTCATCCTCGAACGGGTCTAGAATCATAATTGAGATCTCAAAAAGTTATGGAAATTTTCTCCGCATCTCCTGCCCGGTCTCCTATGTCGCCACTTCGACCGGCTGACCTCTCCAATGGACCTTCACCGAAGCTATCTTTTCTGACCTCAAATTTCGAACCTGCAGGTCCAAAATGGCCATCGGCTCCACATCATAAGTCAAATCCCCGTATAGTTGCACTGTGCTAAAGCCACAACATGTGACGGGTCCCTATAATACTTCTGAAGCATAGAAACATGAAACACTGGGTGAAACCTTGATAGACTAGGTGGAAAGGCAAGTCTGTAGGCCACCTCTCTAACTCTCCGAAGCACCTCAAGAGGACCAATATACCTAGGGCTCAACTTGCCCTTCTTCCCAAACCTTATCACACCCTTTATGGGTGAAACTCTGAGTAGAACCTTCTCACCCACCTTATATTTTACACCCCATAATTTTGTTCGTGAAAGTTTGCCAGAAGTAAATTGATGAAAGCTCAGAAATGAGATGTTACATCCCGCATTTTTTTACGTTAAAGTTTCATCGTAAGTTAATCGATGTAAGCTCGGGAATGAGATTATTTTGAGTTTATAAGTATTATGCTCTTTCAAACAAGTGATGAGTAAATTCGTGAAGGTGAGAGGGTAAGCAAATTGAAGAAAATGAGTTTCGTCGAAGTTTGGTAATTTGGGGATAAAATAAAATAGATGTAAAAATTTATGGGTAATCAATATCTAACATCAAAATTAAGTAAACTTCACTTACCTCTTCAATTGTAGTGAAAAGACTCCCAAAAATCGTCTCCATCCGAGCGCCACAACTCCAAATAATGAAAAATGACCAAACCCTTCAAAATAAAATTCTGCCCAGTGATTCCGCATATGTAGTCACTTAACCACTTCTGTGGTGCCTCTTGTGCAATAAAAGGACCACATCTGCGATCCCCTCTTAGCACCTACTATGTTTAAACCTCGCACAGCTTCTGCGGTCTCCCATCGCAAGTGCGGTCTTGTTTTGGAGCATTTAGTTTCGCATATGCGGTAATAGCTCCTCCATCCCACTCTCGTATCTGTGCCCTTAGGGCCTCATCTGCAACCAGTCTTCTGCAGATGCAAAAGCATCAGACTCATCAAAACATCAACAATGCAACACAATCTAAAATAAGTCGAAACATACCCAAGGTCGTCGGTACCTCGTCTAATCATACCTGCTAGTCCCAAAACATTACACATACCTACTCGAGGCCTCAAATCAGACAAAACAACATCGAAACTATGAATCACACCTCAATTCAAGCCTAATGAACTAATGAACTTAGAACTTCCAAAACTCATGTAGAACCATATCAAAACAACTCGGAATGACTTCAAAATTTTCATACAAGTCCCAAATGATATAACCGACCTATTCCAACTCTCGAAACTACAATCCAAACCTAATATCAACAATGCCAACTCCCGGTCCAACCTATCAACCTTTCAAACCTTCAACTTTCCAACTTTCGCCAATTCAAGCCAAAATAACCTAGGTACCTCCAAATCAAAATCTGGACATATGCCTAAGTGCAAAATCAGCAGAATAACCTATAAGAACCATCAAAATACTATTCCGGGTTCGTCTACATAAATGTAAAACTCTGGTCAATTCTTTCAAGTAAAGCCTTCAATTAAGGGGCAAGTGTCCCAATTCGATCCAAAATATCCTCGAACCCAAACCAACCACCTCGGCAATTCTGGTATCCACAATTTAACAATTTTAAAGCATAAAATTATAGAAATAAGGGTAACGTACTTAAAACGACCCATGGGCTCGTCATATTCTCCCCTCTCAAATAGACGTTCATCCTTGAACGGGTCTAGAATCATACTTGGGATCTCAAAAAGTTGTGGAAATCTGCTCCGCATCTCCTACCTAATCTCCAATGTTGCCTCCTCGACCGACTGACCTCTCTAATGAACCTTCACCGAAGCTATCTTCTCTGACCTTAACTTTCGAACCTGTAGGTCCAAACTGGCTATCGGCTCCACATCATAAGTCAAATTCCCTTATAGTTGCACTGTGCTAAAGTCCACAACATCTGACGGGTCCCTATAATACTTTTGAAGCATGGAAACATGAAACACTGTGTGAAACCTTGATAGACTAGGTGGCAAGGCAAGTCTGTAGGCCACCTCTCTAACTCTCTGAAGCACTTCAAGATGACCAATATACCCAAGGCTCTACTTGCCCTTCTTCCCAAACCTCATCACACCCTTTTGGGTGAAACTCTTAGTAGAACCTTGTCACCCACCATATATGTTACACCCCATATTTTTGTACGTGAAAGTATGCCAGAAGTAAATTGATGAAAGCTCGAAAATGAGATGTTACATCCCGCATTTTTATACGTTAAAGTTTCGTCATAAATTAATCGACGTAAGCTCGGGAATGAGATTATTTTTAGGTTATAAGTATTATGCTCTTTCAAACAAGTAATGAGTAAATTCGTGAAGGTGAGAGGGTAAGCAAATCGAAGAAAATGAGTTTCGTCGAAGTTTGGTAATTTGGGGATAAAATACCGTCCAAGCTATAATACTCCATATTTATGGAGTAGTGCCATACAAGATACCACATGACCATGATAGTAAGGTGTATAAAGTTTGTTAAAAGTAAGTAGTATTTTAAGTAATTTGAAATAATTCTTAATTATGTAGATATTTGGTTAATTTTAGACTTTTGGGTGGAAGATTAACAATGTAATTAAGGAATTGTGGATATTTATTGGGAACCCCCCCCCCAAACGTGTCAGCAAGATTTGGTCAAATTAGTGACTCTTAAGTTATATGGTAATGTGGCACATTTGTAGGAATTTTTGTGGCTTAGTCATCACAAGTGGGGCCCACACCCACTAATAAAAAGTCTTCTCTAAAATCACCAAATGAAGATGGTCATACTTACTAACGGATGGAAATGCTTCGGCAAAGATCATATTTTCAATAGCAATGTGATTTGCTTCAAGAATATCATATGGATTTTCCCCTACTTCGATCCTCCATTACGTGTTTTATCGTAATTAACGTGTGTTAAAAGAATTTTCAAGAGAATCGGTTCAGGTATGTTAAGGCTATCCATTCTTTCTTTTTGGCATGATCCATACGATACAAACGAAATGACCAAATGTACAACTTCAATAAATGACTCTATTCATAGAAATACTAGAGGTTCCTATGTTCTTGATTCCCCATATGTCTTATTATTCAATCGTCTGTTTGTGACAACCCGACCGGTCATCTTGAGAGTTATAGCCCCGATCCCCTATTAACTGCTTCTCCCATATTTATTTCTACTATTTTGACTTGCTGGAAGGTTTTGTTTTGGGTTTTTGGAGTGTTTTGGGACACTTAGTCCCTAAATGGAGGTTTAAGCCTTAGGATTGGTACCGTAGTCGAAACTGTGAGAAGACGACTTCAGAATGGAATTATGTCAATTCCGTTTGCTTCGTTGTGTGATTTTGGGCTCAGGGGCGTGTCCGGATTGTGTTTTGGAGGTCCGTAGCTCATTTAGGCTTGAAATGACGAAAGTCGAATTTTTGGATTTTTGGCCCGGTGATGGAATTTTTTATATTGGGGTCGGATTCTGATTCAGGAACTTGGAGTAGGTTTGTACTGTTGAATATGACTTGTGTGCAAAATGTTAGGTCAATCGGACGTGGTTTGGTTGGTTTCGGCATCGGTTGTCGAATTTTGAAGTTTCAAGTTCTTTAAGTTTGAATTGGAGGGTGATTCATGATTTTAGCATTGTTTGATGTGATTTGAGGGCTCGACTAAGTTCGTATGGTGTTTTAGGATTGGTTGGTATATTTGTTTAAGGTCCCGGGGGTCTCGGGTGTGTTTCGGATGCTTAACGGATGAATTTTGGACTTAGAGAAGTTGCTGAGTTTTTGTTGGTTCTGGTGTTTCGCACCTGCGGTGGGGAGACCGCATGTGCGGGCTCGCACGTGCGGAGGAACAGGCGTAGATTTGGAATTAGGAAGGTTGACCAGGGGTCACAGGTGTGAGGAATTTCCGCATCTGCGATGCCCGCAGATGCGCCCAAGGATTCGCAGGCGCGGAGGAAGACCGCAGAAGCAGATGGTGTTCCGCAGGCACGCATGCGCAGGTGCGACTCCCACTGCTGCAGATGCGGACCCAGCCATCATAAGTGATTTCCGCACATGCGAGGGATTTTCCACTGATGCGGCGTCGTAGGTGCGACCCATGGCCTGCAAGTGCGAAGATCGCTGGGCAGAAAAGGGGCAGAATCGAGGGTTGAGGTTCATATTCACAAATTTGATTTCTGAACTCGGGAGAAGGCGATTTCTTGAGGGATTTTCAGAGAAAGCTTTGGGGTAACGATTCCTAACTTGTTTCTGGTTGTATTTTATTAATCTATGATCGTTTGTTCTATTTAATTAAGGAATTTGAGTGAGATAGTTGGGAGAATATGGAAAAACAATTCCCCAACCAAATTTCTGGGTGTTGAGATGGATTTAGACATCGGAGTTGGATAATTTTTGTACGAGTGTTCTCGTGAGCGAATGTTTGTTCTTAATTGGTAACTTTTACTCCATTTTGAGACGTGGGCCCGGGGAGGCTTTTTGAGCGATTTTTCAATTTCTTGCATTAGCTTTGATTTCATTAGTTAGATTAGTTTCCTATAGTTATATTTATGCTATGTAATTGATTTTTGATAGATTTGGGCCACGCGGAGCAGGATATTCGTGGAAAAGGCATTGTGATTGATTGATTGAGCTTGGTTCGAGGTAAGTGGCTTGCTTAACCTTGTGTGGGGGAACTCCCCTTAGGATTTGGCACTGTTTGATATATGAGTGTCGTGTACGTGAGGTGACAAGTTCGTACACGCTTTATTTGTTGTAAAACTCCGTTTTTCACTAAGTCATAACTTGTTTTCTCCTTATTTGAAACACACTAGCATATGTAACTATTCTGCTTAGACTAGAATAGCATGCCTACTTGTTTAACTGCCTATTTGAACTCTGTGCAGCATGTTTAGTGAAATTTTCTGCTTTCCTTGACTTGAACTTAGTCTAAACTGTAGCATTTCTTGCTGTAATTGTTATTTCGGTTGGTTGCGCAGCATATTTATTTTGGGACTATGGAGCGATATTCCGGGAGATCCCCCTTTACTGCATATTTACTTTGGGACTACAGAACGATATTCCGGGAGATCCCCCTATTTTGCATATTTATTTTGGGACTACGGAACGGTATTCCGGGAGATCCCCTTAAACATATACGTTTGGGACTACGAGACGGTATCTCGGGAGATCCCCTCTTGTTATCACTGTGTTCTGAGCTATTCTCTTTCATTGAATCTATTCCTGTTAGATTTCTGTATTTATTTTACTGCGATATTTCATTCTATCTTATTTTATTATATTTATACCAGTACGGCCCTGACCTGATCTCGTCACTACTCGACCGAGGTTAGACTTGGTACTTAATAGGTACCGTTGTGGTGTACTCACGCCTTTTCCTGCACATGTTTTTGTGTGCAGATCTAGGTTCATCTTACGAGCCTCATCACTAGTTGCAGTCACTGCTGCTTATTGGAGACTTCAAGGTACATCTGCTCACGCCCGCAGATCCTTGGAGTCCTCCTCTATCCCCCTATGTTCATTTTTTCCTTCTTTATGTAGAAATGATGTATAGAATGGTTAAGGCTTCTTAGTATCTTGTAACTTACGGTATTCCGGGTTTTGGGAATTATTTTGTACATTTTCAGAGGTGATAATTATATATGCCGAGTGGCATTCAGTTGCATATTAGATATTTGTTACTGTTAGTAGTTAATGTTTGTGTTTTTGTTTCATTTCCGCAAAGTGTTAGGTTTACCTCGTCGTAGAGACTAGGTGCCATCACGGCAGTTCACGGAGGGAGAAATTGTATCGTGACAAGTTGGTATAAGAGCTCTACGTTCATAGGAGTCGTGAGTCACAAGCCGGTTTATATAGTCTCACGGATCGGTACGGAGACATCTGAGTATCTTCGGGAGGCTATGGAACTGTTAGGAATAAACATACTTCTTTTGATTCTTTGTCGTGCGAGTTATTGGCGCATCAAATTCTAAAAATTTTGTATTCTATTCTTTCTCACAGATGGTGAGGACCCGTACCGGAGGATCTGATGACCAGGCACCCGCGCTCCCTGCTAGAGCCGCCAGAGGCCGGGGCCGGGGTAGATTACAACCATGCAGTGCAGCCAGAGCACCCGCGCGAGCTGCGATAGAGGAGCCCCCTGCAGTTCCAGCTAGAGGGCGGGCACCAGAGGTTCCTATTGCTGCACCAGCCCTCTAGGAGACTCTAGCCCAGTTCATGAGCATGTTTAGCACCTTAGCTTAGGCTGGATTGATTCCGTTAGCTCCCGCCACATCTCGGGATGAGGGAGGGGCACAGACTTCCACAGCCCACACTCCTGAGCAAAGGGTCCAGGTTGATCAGGCCCCAAAGTTCATTCCTATGCTGCCAGTTGCCCCGATTCAGCATGAGACTAGGACAGCCGCTTCTGAGGTAGAGCAGCTCAAACTTGAGTGGTAGTAGAAGTACCACCCTCCTACCTTCAGCGGATTAGCAACAGATGATGCTCAGGGTTTTCTGGAGGAGTGTCATTGTATTCTCCGTGCTATGGGCGTAGCGGAGACGAGTGAGGTTTCTTTTACCACTTTCCATCTTAGAAGAGTAGCCTATCAGTGGTGGCATGCTTATGAGTTGAGTAGTCCAGATGAGGCAGTTTCACTTACATAGACTCAGTTCTCAGACATGTTTTTGAGAGAGTATGTCCCTCAGAGCCTTAGAGACTCATGGCGTGCGGAGTTTGAGCAGCTGCGCCAGGGTGCTATGACGGTGTCAGAGTATGTATTCCGCTTTAGTAATTTGACCCGACATGCACCGGCCTTGGTTGCCATAGTTCGAGAGAGGGTTCGATGATTTATTGAGGGGCTCTACCCCAGTATCAGGATTAGTATGGTCAGGGAGCTGGAGATGGATATTCCTTACCAGTAGGTTGTAAGCATTGCTAGGAGATTGGAGGGCATGCTTGCCCGGGACTGAGAGGAGAGAGAGGCCAAGAGGTCTCGAGAGACTGGTTCTTATTCTGGAGCTCGTGCCCCAGCAGCCCTCCATGGTAGGGGTTATATGGGTCGCCTTGTTCATTCAGCTCTTCCAGCTGTCAGTGGTGTTCCAGCCCCTTCTAGGCCCTAGGAGCCTTATTATGCACCGCCAGTATCTAGTGTGCCTCCTGCTCGGGGTGCCTTTAGCAACGAGTCCAGCAGACCTGGCCCGAGTCAGTCGCAACAGCCACACCCTCCACAGACTTCTCAGCCACCACGTGCTCCACCGGGTTCTCAGGCCATGATTCCAGCACCAGCTACCGCCCCACCTACTCAGCCAACTCGAGGTGGAGGTCGGGGAGGTCGAGGTAGCCCTAGAGGGGGATGCCAGGCTAGGTATTATGCTCTTCCGGCTCGTACAGAGGCAGTTGCTTCCGACTCTGTCATTACAGGTATTGTTCCATTCTATCATAGAGATGTGTCGGTATTATTTGACCCATGCTCTACGTATTCATATGTGTCCTCTTATTTTGCCCCACATTTGGGCGTATCTCGGGATTCTTTGAGTTCCCCTGTTTATGTGTCTACTCCTGTGGGAGATTCTCTTATTGTGGACCGCGTATATCGGTCGTGTTTGATTGCTTTTGAGACCAGAGCCAACTTTTTATTACTCACCATGGTAGATTTTGATGTTATCTTGGGCATGGACTAGTTGTTACCCCATTATGCTATTCTTGATTGTCACGCTAGGACTGTGATGCTGGCTATGCTAGGCTTACCGCGATTAGTGTGGAGAGGTACCTTAGAGTATACTAGCAGCCGAGTTATTTCATTTCTTAAAGCTCAACGAATGGTTGAGAAGGGGTGTGACGCGTATCTAGCTTATGTGAGAGATGTCAGTATTGATACCCCTACAGTTGAGTCAGTTCCAGTAGTGAGGGACTATCCAGATGTGTTCCCAGCTGAACTTTCGGGCATGCTGCCCGACAGAGATATTGATTTCGGCATTGATTTGTTGCCGGGCACCCAGCCCATCTCTATTCCTCCATACCGTATGGCTCCTCATGAGTTGAAGGAGTTGAAGGAGCAGTTGCAGGAGTTGCTTGATAAGGGCTTCATTCGGCCCAGTGTGTCACCTTGGGGTGCTCCTATCTTGTTTGTGAAGAAAAAGTATGGGTCTATGCGTATGTGTAATTATTATCGCCAGTTGAACAAAGTCATAGTGAAGAATAAGTATCCCTTGCCTCGTATTGATGACCTATTTGATCAGCTACAAGGCGCCAAAGTATTTTCCAAGATTGACTTGCATTTAGGTTATCATCAGTTGAAAATTCGGGAGCCAGATATCCCGAAGACTGCCTTTAGGACTTGGTATGGCATTTACAAGTTCCTTGTGATGTCATTTGGGCTGACCAATGCCCCGACAGCCTTTATAACTTGATGCACAGTGTGTTCCGGCCCTATATTGATTCTTCCGTCATCATATTCATTGATGACATTCTAGTGTATTCCCGGACTCGGGAGGATCATGAGCAGCACCTGAGGATAGTGCTTTAGGCTTTGAGAGAAAAGAAGTTGTATGCAAAGTTCTCAAAATGTGAGTTTTGGTTAGATTCCATGGCATTTTTGGGTCATATTGTGTCGAGTGAGGGGATCAAGGTGGATCCGAAGAAGGTGGAAGCAGTGCAGAGTTGGCCCAGACCGTCCTCAGCTACAGAGATCTGGAGTTTTCTCGGGTTGGCGGGGTATTACCGTCGGTTATTTGAGGGATTTTCTTCTATTGCAGCACCTATGACTAGGCTGACCCAAAAGGGTGCACCGTTCAGGTGGACAAAGGAGTGTGAGGAGAGCTTTCAGAAGCTCAAGACAGCTTTGACTACAGCCCCAGTATTGGTATTGCCTTCAGGTTCGGGGTCTTATACAGTTTATTATGATGAGTCGTGAGTTGGCCTCGTCGCGGTGTTGATGCAGGACCGTATGGTGATTGCCTACGCATCCACACAGCTGAACGTGCATGAAAAGAACTATCATGTCCACGACCTTGAGCTAGCAGCTATTTTTCATGCCTTGCAGATTTGGAGGCACTATTTGTACGGCGTTCCTTGTGAAATATACACTGATCACCGGAGTTTGCAACATCTGTTCAAGAAGAAGGATCTTAATTTGCGTCAGAGGAGGTTGTTAGAGTTGCTTAAGGATTATGACATTACCATTTTTTACCATCCTGGGAAGGCCAATATGGTGGCCGATGCTTTTAGTCATCGGGCAGAGAGTTTGGGAAGTCTAGCATATCTACCACCAGCAGAGAGGCCTATGGCATTGGATTTTCAGGCCTTAGCCAGCCAGTTTGTGAGATTGGTTATTTCTGAGCCGAGTCAAGTATTGGCTTGTGTGGTCTCCCGGTCTTCTCTTTATGATCGTATCAGAGAGCATCAGTATGATGACCCCCATCTGCTTGTCCTTAAGGACACGGTCCAGCACGGTGATGCTAAGGAGGTCACTATTGGGGAAGATGATGCATTGAAGATGCAGGGCAGGTTATGTGTGTCCAATGTGGACAGTTTGCGTAAGTTGATTCTCTAGGAGGCTCACATATCGTGGTACTCCATTTATCCGGGTGTCGCGAAGATGTATCAGGACCTAAGGCAGCATTATTGGTGGAGGAGGATGAAGAAGGTCATAGTAGAGTATGTGGCTAGATGTCTAAATTGCCAGGAGGTGAAGTATGAGCATCAGTAACCGGGTGGGTTGCTTCAGAAGATGGAGATTCCGGAGTGGAAATGGGAGCGGATCACTATGGACTTCGTTGTTGGACTCCGGACTCAGCGAAAGTTTGATGCAGTTTGGGTGATTGTGGATAGGCTGACCAAGTCAGCTCATTTCATTCCTGTGATGACTATCTATTCTTTCGAGCAGCGGGCTCGAATTTACATTCGTGAGATTATCAGACTTCATGGCGTACCGGAATCTATCATCTCTGACCGGGGCACGCAGTTTACATCGCCGTTCTAGAGAGCCGTACTGCAGGAGTTGGGTACTCGAGTGGAGTTAAGCACAACTTTTCACCCTCAGACAGAAGGGCAGTCCGAGCGCACTATTCAGATTCTTGAGGATATGCTCCGTGCGTGTATGATGGAGTTTGGAGTTTCTTGGGATCAGTTCTTGCCACTTGCGAAGTTTGCCTACAACAACGGTTATCAGTCTAGCATTCAGATGGCACCGTATGAGGCTCTGTATAGTAGGCGGTGTCGGTCCTCAGTGGGTTAGTTCAAGCCGGGCGAGGCTAGATTATTGGGTACGGACTTGGTTCAGGATGCCTTGGAGAAGGTGAAGGTGATTCAGGACAGACTTCACACAGCCCAGTCCAGACAGAAGAGCTATGTGGACCAGAAGGTTCGCGATGTTGCATTCATGGTTAGAGAGCGGGTCCTGCTTCGGGTTTCCCCTATAAAGGGCGTTATGAGGTTCGAAAAGGGGGGCAAGATGAGCCCAAGGTTTATTGGCCCCTTTGAGGTGTTGTGGCGAGTTGGGAGGTTGCTTATGAGCTTGCCTTACCTCCCAGCCTAGCAGGAGTTCATCCGGTATTTCATGTTTCGATGCTCCGGAGGTATCATGGCGATCCGTCTCATGTGCTGGATTTCAGCTCAGTCCAGATAGACAAGGATCTATCCTACGTTGAGGAGCCATTGGCTATTTTGGACTGGCAGGTTCGGAAGCTAAGGTCAAAGAACATTGCATCAGTAAAGGTTTAGTGACAGGGCCAGCCAGTCTAAGAGGCGACTTGGGAGACCGAGCAGGATATGCGCAGCCGTTATCCTCATCTTTTCACCGCTTTAGGTATGTCTCTATACTCGTTTGAGGACGAAAGATTATTTTAAGAGGGGGAAGATGTGACGACCCAGCCGGTCGTCTTGAGAGTTATAGCCCCAATCCCTTATTAACTGCTTCTCCCATATCTGTTTCTGCTATTGTGACTTGCCAGGAGGTTTCAGTTTGGGAGTTTTGGAGTGTTTTGGGACACTTAGTCCCTAAATGGAGGTTTAAGCCTTAGGACTGGCACCACAGTCAGAACTGAGTGAAGATGACTCCGGAATGGAATTCCATCGATTCCGTTAGCTTCGTTGTGTGATTTTGGGCTTAGAGGCGTGTCCAGATTGAGTTTTGGAGGTCCAAAGCTCAATTAGGCTTGAAATAGCGAAAGTCAAATTTTTGGAGTTTTGGGCCGGTAGTGGAATCTTTGATATCGTGGTCAGATTCCGATTCCAGAAGTTGGAGTAAGTCTATAGTGTTGAATATGACTTGTGTGCAAAATTTGAGGTCAATCGGACGTGGTTTGATTGGTTTCGGCATCGGTTGACAAATTTGGAAGTTTCAAGTTCTTTAAGTTTGAATTGGAGGGTGATTCGTGATTTTAGCGTTGTTTGATGTGATTTGAGGGCTCGAATAAGTTCGTATGGTATTTTAGGATTGGTTAGTATGTTTGGTTAAGGTCTCGGGGGTCTCGGGTGTGTTTCAGATGCTTAACGGATGAATTTTGGACTTAGGGAAGTTGCTGAGTTTTTGCTGGTTCTGGTGTTTCGCACCTGGGGGGGGGGAGGGGAGACCGCAGGTGCGGGCTCGCACATGTGGAGGAACAGGCACAAATGCGGAATTTGGAGGCTTGACCAAGGGTCGCAGGTGCGAGGAATTTCTGCATCTGCGATGCCCGCAGATGCACCCAAGGATTCGCAGGCGCGGAGGAAGATCGCAGAAGCGGATGGTGTTCCGCAGGAGCGCACGCGCAGGTGCGGCCCCCACTGCCGCAGATGCGGACCCAGCCATCATAAGTGATTTTCGCATCTGCGAGGGATTTTCAGCAGATGCGGCATCGCAGGTGTGGCCCATGGCCCGTAAGGGCGAAGATCGCTGGGCAGAAAAAGGGGAGAATCGAGGGTTGAGGTTCATATTCACAAATTTGATTTTTGAGCTCGGAAAAAGGCGATTTCTTGAAGGATTTTCAGAGAAAGCTTTAAGGTAAGGATTCCTAACTTGTTTTTGGTTGTATTTCATTAATCTATGGTCGTTTTCTCCATTGAATTAAGGAATTTGAGTGAGCAAGTTGGGAGAATGGGGGGAAAACATTCCCCAACCGAATTTCTGAGTATTGAGTGGGATTTAGACATCGGATTTGGATAACTTTGGTACGAGTGATCTCGTGAGAGAATGTGTGTTCTTAATTGGTAACTATTATCCGATTCCTAGATGTGGGCCCCGGGGAGGCTTTTAGAGCGATTTTTCAATTTCTTGCGTTAGCTTTGATTTCATTAAATAGATTAGTTTTTTATAGTTATATTTATGCTATGTAATTGATTTTGGCTAGATTTGGGCCACTCGGAGCCGGATATTCGTGGGAAAGGCATTGTGACTGATTGATTGAGCTTGGTTCGAGGTAAGTGTCACGACCCAAATCAGAGGGCCACAACTGGCACCCGGTGCCTACTCAACCGAGCGCCACGTACCTTATCTTTTTTTTTCCTATAAGACTCGTCACGGGCCATGATAGGCCACATCTATATATGCAATTAACAATATTAGAACTTAACTCACATAACTAATTCAAAAAGTTTTATATAGATACTTAGGGGCCGACAAGGCCGTTGACATGTCATACGTAAAGCTATACACAAGACACTGTCTGCAAAACCTCTAAGAAACCATGACCATAACATATAAGTCGGGACAGGGTCCCTGACATCCTCATAAAACAAAGTAGCATATATAGAACGTGACTCGGCAATACTCCAGGAAGATATGGAACTTACCAACCAAAAGCTGATATTTGGAGGCAGCTTACAATGGATGGTCCTCACCTCGCCTATCTACACCTCCGTGGCATGAAACACAACGCCCCAGAGAAAGGGGCGTCAGTACGAAGAATGTACCGAGTATGTAAGGCAATAATGAAACGTAATAATAATAAGATACTATCTCGGGGAGAGATAAGAGTCAACTCATAACTTCTGACTTGCCGCTGAGGGCCGTAACATATAGAATAAAACCCATCTCGTATATATAAATAAAACTACAATATAATAGTTCTAGTTATCTCATTTTCCTGACGTTAACTGCCCAACTGATCAGTGATAACTGCCCGAATGGCCGTAACGTGGTGGTAAATGCATGACTGTCCGACCGACCGTAACTCGGTGGTTAATGCATAACTGCCCAACCAGTGGTAAATAATAATACATAACTACCCAACCGGTAATAACTGCCCGACCGGCCATAGCTCGGCGGTAGATGTATAACTGCCCAACCGGCCGTAGCTCGGTGGTAAATGCATAACACATATAATACCATTATGATATTAACGTTTTTATTAAACACCTCAATAGGGAACTAGGTACATACTTAGACATTCTTGAATATCATTTTACAGGAATGAATAACATAGACATCCTTAACTGTTAAGGGTAGAACCAGTTATGGAATAGCATTACATTTACGTATCGTTACTTGGATCATACCAAAATAAAGAAAGATTAGCCTTAACATACCCAGAGTAGAGAAAATCCGTATGATATTCTTGGAAAAGGTTACACCGTACTCCTTTGGAACCGCAAAATTTTACGTTGCTAAGGTGCTAATGATTCTCGCTGCAATTAATTTGGTCGCAAGAAATTTTTGTTGGAAGCTTGTTGAACTGAGTTTTAGCGACTGTTTTTTTTTTTTGAAATGCTTTGAATTTAGGAAGAAAGATATATGATTTCTCACTTTATCGTTCTCTGTCCAAATGAAAACAAAACTTGTATAAATTGAAACCAAACTTGTATAAATGAAACCATACTTGTATAAATGAAACCAAACTTGTATGAATTCTACGTTAATGTCTTATTACTATAGATAGCCACCTAAGCCAATATGACTAAGAGTCATATGTCTTAGTTGTCGCTTGCTTCCACGTGGGGGTGGGGGTTTAACTTTATCTTATAACCAATTAATTAATTAGGTAATATCCCGCTACCCGATAATTAACCAATTACCCACATAATTAAGAATTATCTCAAATTACTTAAAATTTTACTTATCTTAATACACTTTATACATCGTATTATCACGGTCATAGGGTACCCTGTATGGTACTAGTCGATAAATATCGGGTATTATAGCTCGGACCGTATTTTATCTCAAAATAACAAACTTCGGCGATACTCAATTTCTTCGATTCGTTAACCCTCTGACCTTTATAACACTTAATTATCACTTGTTACAAATAGCATAAATGCTTATGATCTCAAAATAATCTCATTCCCGAGTCTACGTCGATTAACTTATGACGAAACTTTAACGTACGAAACGCGGGATGTAACATCATTCCCCCCTTAGAAACATTCATCTTCAAATGTTTAAACTTGCAAGATGTACATACATACTCATCTATTATAAATGTATATATCTTCCCGGGCTATACTCCAATGAAACAAATATTAGGCTCTCATGGGGTCAGTACATCGTCCCTCCCTAAAACTACTTCCTAATCCATTCGTTACCTACGATTCTGTTAATCTATCTTCTAGATGCTGACACCTACTAGTTGTAATCTTAATAACCGGGTTCATACTTTGCTTTCAAGCTAGCCTTGGTTTCCCTTAACCCTTCAGACGTAATGCCAACTCAATCTTATATTAATCATATTAATTGGACAATTTGCGTTAATTGGATCAAACATTACCCATAGTCACAGTACCTGACATATCATCTGGTGTAGCTTCTAGGTCCTGATGACCTGCCAAAGCATATATGCGGCTCTGACTACCGCCGGAGCTAGATGCTCCACCCCTGCCTCTACCTCTACCAGCTGATGCTGGAGGGCCTCGCTCTTGAGGGCGTACTGAAAAGAAGGAGACCGTTATAGATCTGGTGGGCTGAACCATCCCGCTTCTATCATTTATAGTAATGACTAGGGTCTCCAAGGGTATAACAAACATTAGACCCCTGACGACATTATCCAGAATGAACTCTACCGCATTGACTGCACCGCGGAGGGGGCGCCCTTATTTGCGCTGAATCCCTCCGATTCTGAAAACCTAAAATTCTCGAGCCCTGACCTGACTCAGAATAGATAGATCCCTCATAATACGGCTTCTGCAATTGTCGGACACTTTCAACAGGGTATGGTGACATTGGATCGCCCGAAAAATCCTCAGGTGACCTAGCAGACCTAGCCTTATTACGCTGACCCTCATCACGATTCTCGCATTGTTGTCGTTTCCAATCTTCCAAATTTTGAGCATAAGCCTGGATGCGGTAAATATCCATACCATCTAGCAGAGCGGTCGTGAAGCATTCATAAATCAGGTGCGGCTCAATTCCTACCACAAATAGATGCACTCGGTCACTCATTTCAGCCACAATCGAGGGGGCATACCATGCCAAGGAATCAAACTGGAGGCTATACTCCCACACACTCATATTCCCTTGTTTAAGAGCCAAGAACCTGTCTACCCTTGCCTGACGAATCTCTACCGGCAAGTAATGATGCAAGAAAGCCCCTGAGAACTCTTCCTATACCACTGGAGATGCATTTGTCCCTCTAGACAATTCCCAAGTTTCATACCACTGAACCGCAAAATCCCGCAATCGGTAAGAGGCCAACTCTACTGACTCAGTGTCTGATGCATGCATCACCCTCAAAGTCCTCTGCATCCTATCAATAAAGTTTTGCGAGTCCTCATCCTTGTTGGATCCGGTAAACACTGGAGGGTCCAGGTTGATGAAGTCTCGAACTCTCGCACTGATAACCCTGTTAACGTGACCAACACCTGTACCTACCTGGTGCTGAACCTGAGCGGCGACCAATCTAGTCAACAACCGTACTACACTCTGCATATCCATATCCTCATCCTGAAAATTAGGTAGAGGTACTGGGTTCCTCCTCATCTCCTCGGGTGCTAGCGAAATTGGAGAACTATGCGAGGGTGTCGTATTTTCCCTCGGGGGCTCACTCTGGCCCTCACTATACATTGGTACTCTACTCATGCCCTCATCTGCCACTACTTTACCCTTCTGACTAGCCGTAGCTTTCCTGGTCATAGGCATTGCTGCATATATAGAACAAGTCAAAGGTCAAGCGCTTTATTCCCTACGACTCTGCTCTATTGCACGATCTAATATCAAGAAGGAAGGGTAACCGGTCCCTAAATGCCGTGTAGTTTCTTGTTTATATAACGTGGTGCACAACACATTTATAAACAAGAATCTACTGGACACGGCTTGCAGACAACCCTAGGACATAACTGCTCTGATACCACTTTGTCACGACCCAAATCAGAGGGCCACAACTGGCACCCGGTGCCTACTCAACCGAGCGCCACGTACCTTATCTTTTTTTTTTCTATAAGACTCGTCACGGGCCATGATAGTCCACATCTATATATGTAATTAATAATATTAGAACTTAACTCACATAAATAATTCAAAAGGATTTATATAGATACATAGGGGACGACAAGGCCGTTGACATGTCATACCTAAAGCTATACACAGGACACTGTCTGCAAAACCTCTAAGAAAACATGACCATAACATATAAGTCGGGACAGGGTCCCTTACATCCTCATAAAACAAAGTACCATATATAAAACGTGACTCGACAATAGTCCAGGAAGATGTGGAGCTCACCAACCAAAAGCTGATATTTAGAGGCAGCTTACAATGGATGGTCCTCACCTCGCCTATCTACACCTCCGTGGCATGAAACACAACGCCCCAGAGAAAGGGGCATCAGTACGAAGAATGTACCGAGTATGTAAGGCAACAATGAAACGTAATAATAATAAGATACTATCTCGGGGAGAGATAAGAGTCAACTCATAACTTCTGAGTTGACTACAATATAATAGTTCTAGTTATCTCATTTTCCTGACGTTAACTGCCCAACTGATCAGTGATAACTGCCCGAATGGCCGTAACGTGGTGGTAAATGCATGACTGTCCGATCGACCGTAACTCGGTGATAAATGCATAACTGCCCAACCAGTGGTAAATAATAATACATAACTGCCCAACCGGTAATAACTGCCCGACCGGCCGTAGCTCGGTGGTAGATGTATAAATGCCCAACCGGCCGTAGCTCGGTGGTAAATGCATAATACATATAATACCATTATGATATTAACGTTTTTATTAAACACCTCAATAGGGAACTAGGTACATACTTAGACATGCTTGAATATCATTTTACAGGAATGAATAACATAGACATCCTTAACTGCTAAGAGTACAACCACTTATGGAATAGCATTACGTTTACGTATCGTTACTTGGATCATGCCAAAAAAAAGAAGGATTAGCCTTAATATACCCGGAGTAGGAAAAAATTCGTATGATATTCTTGGAAAAGGTTACACCGTACTCCTTTGGAACCGCAAAAATTTACGTTGCTAAGGTGCTAATGATTCTCGCTGCAATTAATTTGGTCGCAAGAAATTTTTGTTGGAAGCTTGTTGAACTGAGTTTTAGCGACTGTTTTTTTTTTTTGAAATGCTTTGAATTTAGGAAGAAAGATATATGATTTCTCACTTTATCGTTCTCTGTCCAAATGAAAACAAAACTTGTATAAATTGAAACCAAACTTGTATAAATGAAACCATACTTGTATAAATGAAACCAAACTTGTATGAATTCTACGTTAATGTCTTATTACTATAGATAGCCACCTAAGCCAATATGACTAAGAGTCATATGTCTTAGTTGTCGCTTGCTTCCACGTGGGGGTGGGGGTTTAACTTTATCTTATAATCAATTAATTAATTAGGTAATATCCCGCTACCCGATAATTAACCAATTATCCACATAATTAAGAATTATCTCAAATTAATTAAAATTCTACTTATCTTAATACACTTTATACATTGTATTATCACGGTCCTAGGGTACCCTGTATGGTAATAGTCTATAAATATCGGGTATTATAGCTCGGACCGTATTTTATCCCAAAATAACAAACTTCGGCGATACTCAATTTCTTTGATTTGTTAACCCTCTGACCTTTATAACACTTACTTGTCACTTGTTACAAATAGCATAAATGCTTATGATCTTGAAATAATCTCATTCCCGAGTCTACATCGATTAACTTATGACGAAACTTTAACGTACGAAATGCGGGATGTAACAGTAAGTGGCTTTCCTAACCTTGTGTGGGGGAACTCCCCTTAGGATTTGGTACTGTTTGATATGTGAGCACCGTGTACGTGAGGTGAAGAGTACGTACACGGGTTATTTGTTGTAAAACTCTATCTTTCACTAAGTCATAACTTGTTTTCTCCTTATTTGAAACACACTAGCATATGTAACTATCCTGGTTAGACTAGAATAGCATGCCTACTTGTTTAACTGCCTATTTGAACTCTGTGCAGCTTGTTTAGTGAAATTTACTACTTTCCTTGACTTGAACTTAGTCTAAACTGTAAGGATTTCTTGCTGTAATTGTTATTTCGGTTGGTTGCACTGCATATTTATTTTGGGACTACGGAACGGTATTCCGGGAGATCCTCCTGTACTGCATATTTAGTTTGGGACTACGGAACGGTATTTCGGGAGATCCCCCTATTTCGCATATTTATTTTGGGACTACGAAACGGTATTCTGGGAGATCTCCCTGCACATTTATGTTTGGGACTATGAGACGGTATCTCGGGAAATCCTCTGTTGTTATCACTATGTTCTAAGCTGTTGTCTTTCATTGATTCTATTCCTGTTAGATTTCCATATTTATTTTACTGTGATATTTCATCCTGTCTTATTTCATTATATTTATACCAGTAGGGCCCTGATATGATCTCGTCACCACTCGACCAAGGTTAGGCTTGACACTTACTGGGTACCGTTGTGGTGTACTCATGCCCTTTCCTGCATATATTTTTTGGGTGCATATCCAGGTTTATCTTACCAGCCTCATCACTAGTTGTAGTCGCTGCTGCTTATTGTAGACTTCAAGGTACATCTGCTCGCGCCCGCAGATCCTCGGAGTCCCCCTTTATCCCCATATATTCATTTTTTCCTTCTTTCTGTAGAAATAATGTATAGAATGGTTAAGACTTTGTAGTAGCTTGTAACTTACGGTATTCCGAGTTTTGGGAATTGTTTTGTACATTTTCAGAGGTGATAATTGTATATGTTGAGTGGTATTCAGTTGCTTATTAGATATTTGTTACCGTTAGTAGTTAATGTTCGTGTTTTTATTTTATTTCCGTAAAGTGTTAGGCTTACCTAGTCGTAGAGACTATGTGCCGTCACGACAGTTCACGGAGGGAGAAATTGGGTCATGACATTATTCATGGGTCTCCGAAAATACTTAAGTTGATAATGTTTATTTCATGATTATTAATCAGAGGCATAATGGTCTTATGACGTTCCGAAAGATTTTATTGACGTACTTCTTATGCATTGCATTCATTTATACATGTACATTGACCCATGACCAGCGAGTATACGTTGATGATTTGCCCACAGTGGCCGAGATGATATGATGGGATGCCCTCAGAGGCTTGATGATGTTATGAACGCACATACCTATGCATGGTATGCCATTTATACGCATATGCATGACATTATAAATATTAAATGATTCACAGAGCTATTTAGACTTACATGTCGAGTCTTTTACTCCATGTTTCTCTCATGTCTTTTTTTTACTGAATTTCATTCCTTACATACTAGGTACATTATTTGTAATGACATCCCTTTTGCCTGGGGAAGCTGCGTTTCATGCCCGCAGGTCCCGATAGACAGGTTGAGGGTCCTCCAAGTAGGCTATCAGCTCACCGGAAGGTGTTGGTGCGCTCCATTTACTTCGGGGTTGCTTATTCGGTCAGTATGATTTGGACATGTAATGATTAGTATGGTGGGGGCCTCTCCCGACCTTTGTGGTGTTTATCTACTCTTAGAGGCTTGTAAACATATGTAATGTACATGAAAGATTGTATGGCCTTGTCGGCCTATGTTCAGTGTACGAGTGATCATTTTGGTCTTATGGGCTCGTATGTCATATATATAAGTTTGTATTATATGTTGGGTTGTCAAATGTTGAGTGTTTCCTCATGTTTTATTCTACTTATCTCACGATAGCTTCTCTGGCTCATTTATCTGTGATAGTATGATATGAAAGATACGTTACGTTGATACTCGGTTGAGTAAGGTATCGGGTGCCCATTGCGGCCCATAGGTTTGGGTCGTGACAATATATGCCACATCACGAGCCTTCATGTCCGCATTACTCTTATGCCTTGAATGCGCTGTACGAGGCCGCTCTTGAATCAACTTCAACTTTTCCAGAGCTTCACAGACCAAATCGGTGTCCAACAACCTAGCTTCTCCAGGCTGAAACCAACCAACCGAAAAATGACATCGCCTCCCATTAAGGCCTCTTACGAGCCATCTAGATACTTGACGGATAGCCGTTGTGGTAGGCAAACTATGATAATCGTAGAATTAATCCCATGACCCCTTGAAATAAATGACACAGGCTCGTAACATGTCCTCCAATATTTGAATAGTATGCTTGGACCGTCCATCCGTTTGGGAATGAAATGCCTTACTCAGCTTGACCTATGTGCCCAACTCATGCTACACTGCTCTCCAAAAATGCAATCTAAACTGCGTGTCTTAATCTTAGATAATAGACACAAGCACACCATGTCAACAAACAATCTCACAGAGATAAATTTGAGCCAGCTACTCTAAAAAATAGGTAGTCGTGTTTGGAATGAAGTGTGAAGATTTAGGAAGTCTGTTCACAATGACCCACACTACGTTGAATCTCCTCATGGTCCATGGAAGTCAAACTACGAAATCGATAGTGATATTCTCCCACTTCCATGCCTCTGAAGCAAACCACCTAGTCTTTGATGCTCGTACTTCACCTGCTGACAGTTCAAACATCGAGCAACATACTCAATAATATCCTTCTTCATCCTTCGCCACCAATAGTATTACCTCAATCATGGTATATCTGTACGGCACACGGATGAATGGTATATCGCGAACTATGGGCCTCCTCAAGTATCAGCTCTCGCAACTCATCAACATTGGGCATGCAAATATGACCCTACATCCTCAACACCCCATCATCACCAATAGTAACCTCCTTGGCATCACCATGCTACACCATGTCCTTAAGGAAAAACAAGTGGGGATCGTCATAATGACGCGCCTTGATGTGCTCAAACAAAGATGACCATGACAGAACACATGCGAGGACCTTGCTAGGCTCCGAAATATCCAACCTCATGAACTGATTGGCCAAAGCCTGGACATCCAAAGCTAACGATCTTGGAGAATTTAGGCTCTCATCAACATTGGGCACGCAAATATGACCCTACATCCTCAACACCCCATCATCACCAATAGTAACCTCCTTGGCATCACCATGCTACACCATGTCCTTAAGGAAAAATAAGTGGGGATCGTCATAATGACGCGCCTTGATGCGCTCAAACAAAGACGACCACGACAGAACACATGCGAGGACCTTGCTAGGCTCCGAAATATCCAACCTCATGAACCGATTGGCCAAAGCCTGGACATCCAATGCTAACGATCTTGGAGAATTTAGGCTCCGAAATATCCAACCTCATAAACCAAGGAATGTCATCGAATATAACCAAAACTCTAGCAAGCCTACTTGATTCCTTCTAGCCGACCATACCCATGAAAGAAGTGAAGATGTATTCCACTAACTAGACGATGAGGAGATCGCATGAATAACACAAACTTCATTACCATTAGTTACTTCATTTACAATTTCCAAACATATATAACATTACACATTAATAGTTCAGAAGTGGAAACATGTGAAACAAATACAACACCTTTAGTTTGACTTTCCCAACACAAATATATAATCCACACTATGTCTACGGAGCCTCTAATGGATACAAAAGTGTAGTATGATGATGCCGGCAACAAGGCTCCAACTATACCTCAAAAACACTGTACATAAGGAACAAAAGATACAAGACCCCGATATGAAGTAGGGCTCATCAAGTCAGCTGAGGAGAGGGTGTACTGCAATTACTGATCAATGCCGCCTGCTGTGGAACCACCTGCATCCATTAAAGATGCAGCACCCCTTGCTAAAGGGACGTTAGTACATATGGAATAGTACTAATAGGTACGACTAAACACCCTCTCAATAGAATGAGTAACAGTAGAATGAGAAAGAAACATAAAATCAATGAGAGCCTCAAACAACATTATAGTGTCAAGTTAAGAGAAAGATAAATTTCAAGTAAATTCCAATATTTCTAAGTTGGGAGATCTTTAGTACCGATATGCCATCGTGTTATTAGAACAGAGTCCGATCTCGACCCGATCGGCTAAGCCATCTCACCACAATGTCATGTGGATAGACATCACTTTCCGCTAGCAATTATCTCATCCCAATTAAGAGGACAATCTCAACACATAAATCTCATCCCATTTAAGGGAAATAATCTCAACACATCAATACGGGGATTTACCCCTCAATCACTCCTACACAGACACATGTAGTTTCGGGGTTAGGTTATTTCAACCTACTATTTTTTGGTGACTAAATGATACTCCCAAAAATATTTATTATAAAAAGAAGTTACAGTTCATTTCATATTCTTACACACATCTTCTCATTTAAGTGGCACTAGTGAGAAAAACAAATTGGCACTAGTGGCCACAAGTGTAATTTCGTTCTTGGCACGTCGACCATATTTCATATTTCATACACACTCTTTTCACTTTTAGACTTCATCATGGATTATCAACAACAAGGCGTCAAGACTTTAAGTACACATATGAGCAAAAAGAGACTTAAGCACATTGAGTTTTCTTCCACAATTTGGCATATTAACTTTTATTTGAAACACGAATTAAAGTCATAACATTTTAATACACAACCCATACTTGAACACATTCCCGAAGGAGAGCATAATGTGATAGGACCAATTGAAAAATATTTTGAGCACATAATTTCAGACACAATGCTTATTTGGAATAATCGAATTTATTAGGAATAACTCGGGATGTGAGGAATAAGAATCATGGGCCAATCACACTTGAGACTTACGAGAACATCATGGGATTCGATTCTATAGGAGAAGTTTATCCAATATACCTCACTTGAGCTTTACTTTAATTACTACGATGTTCCAGAAATCCCAGCAACTTCGATATATTGAGAGACATAATAAGAATTGGACCATAATTAGGAAGTGATTCGTGGGTTCAGTTCATTTAAGCATTTCATCAAACACTACGTGTGCAAATTTGACTATAGGATCCTATGGTGATATTGCTTTACCCCACAAGTAATCCCCACTTCTATAGGTCACTCATATATGTTCCACAACCTCCCTACCACTTTCATTGGCCCATGCATGCATCATTAACCAACTTTTATTCTAAAGAACCATTTTCCCCATTACATATCCCCAGCCCAAATTTTTAAATTGAAGGCTAGGGCTAGAACCTTACCTCTCTAGCAGATAATTTTGTAAGCTTTCCTTGTGAATTCTCCAAAGCTTGAGCATGGGATTGAAGTGGAAGGTGTTGGAGCTCCTCCTTCTCTCTCTAGTTCCTCCCCTCTCTCGTAAAGTATTAGAATTCCCCTTCAAAAATAATCCCTTAAGGCTATTTATCAAAATAGGATCGGGTTATAAAGATAGAAAAATAGACCCGCCGAACTAAAAGCTGCGACTATAGAGTGGAACGCAGAACAGGTATGCGGTCCACACAATGGACCATGAAATGGTCCTCCAAAAGTGGGCTCCCCTGGTCCAGTCTGCGACAAATTTGCGGTCCGCAGATCAGTTATGCGATCGCATAACGCGCTGTAGAATCATCCTCCGAGATTTTCTCATGCTGGTTTTGCGATGTATGTGCGGCCCGTGAAATAATTATGCGGTCGCATAATGGACCGCATAATGATCTTCAAAAATTCGCTCAAGTTCTGTTGCATTCTGCGGCCGATCTGCAGTCCGCAAAGAGGTTCTGCGGTCGCATAGTGGACCGCAGAAATGCCATGTTCTACCAAAAAATTTCCTCAGCTCCCCAACGTACTGTACAACCCAAAATATTTGTACCGCAGCGAGCTTCAAACATATTAGCCTACCTTGGCGCCAAGACATTGGCCCTTAATTCATTTCTTTCCTTTTCTTTAACAAATATCTAATTTTGACTCAATTTACAATTAAGACTTAATGAACCTAATAGAAACCTAATTAATTTATCAATTTACCAATTAACTTATAACTAATTAGTTAATTAATTAACCAATTATTTCTAAAATGCATGCACAGGGAAAATCATATATTTTTGGATTTTCATGCAATAAAATATAATAAAAATATAACAATAGTCAAGGAAATGTAAAAGACTCTAAACTACCACCAGTGGTGATAGCACCTAATCCCACTTGCTAGGAAGGTCAATCATAAAACATTGCGAAAAATAACAACAAATATAGAATAAATGAGTACGTCAAGCAATCATAAATAATTACCAAATCAATACAACAAATCTCAGAACCAGTAACATCGAGTCATAAGCTCTAATATATGAATACAAGTCTGTTAATACAATATGTTGTTTGAAACAATAATAGTAATGCGAGATAGAAAGAGACGCCACAGGATGCAGATGTGCCTCGGGTCTCATTGGCAACAACATCAATAACTCTCAACATTCAACTGGGTCTAACTCCTATATATATATAATTAGTGAAGAGTGTAGTATGAGTACAACCGACCCCATGTAATCAGTACGTATTATGACTAACCTCGGTGAAGTAGCGGCGAGCGTTTTCCAGGATACTCACCTATCAAACCTGAATAGTTCATGAATATCTATATATACAACAAAAGTATAGAAATCTAAGCATGTAATATAGATAAGGCCAACGGTGCACATAGAGAAGATATGAACAAACATCGAAAATAAACTAGCAGTTTAGCATATAGAGAGGATACACATTTGATATCAGATAAATCATCACGTTTGGATATAGAGAAAATATGCATGAATAAACAAGTCAAGTTACACAAATTGACAAATACAGAAGATATGTACAAAAGGCATATATACATTCCAGAGTTAGCATATAGAGAATATATACATAAAAAACCATGTATACATATAAGGATTTAGCTCATAAAGAAGATACACAAAGTCCAAGATCAATTTTTCATAATCCACATATACGTCATCATGAAGAAATATGAGAGGACGGCCCTAGGGGGATGGATCATTATCCTCATGTTACATGGACATCTCATATGCCATGATCATAACAACTCAATTGCTATCCAGATCGTCCATCGCATACAAATCATATACAACACCACATTTATACGAACAACAGATATCAAATCACATACTCATGGACTTATAAAATAGCATGCTAAGGTGTATGAATGTGCGAAGTGTACGACTACCGCTCAGATTAGGCGGATACGCCATACAATAACGAGTATCATGTTCAAATATGACGTTAAAACCTACACATGATCATGACTCAAGAAGTTCACGTAGTCATACAAATGATTTAAACAAGAATCATAGAAAGCACACAATCCAAACAAGGCATGATAGAAGCCTAAAGTCTAATCCGGTCATAAATCATACATAGCACATGCATCTACACTCGTCATCTCTCATATACGTTATTTCTCACATATTTCAATTAGACAAATAAGGTCATATCGTAAGGGGTATTCCCTTACAATAAGATTAGGCAAGATAGTTTCCTTAACAAGCCAAGTCAACCCTCCAAAATCGCCTTTCCTTTAGAATTCACCTTAAACCGGCTCGAATCTAGCTAAATAACACTTAATAATATTAAACAACATTATAAGAATCAATCCACAATAATAAAGCTTCAATCTTTAATCAATTCCCAACAAATAAACAAAGTCAACTCCAGGCCCACGTGGTCAAAACCCGAGTCTAAGGGTAGATTCCGTTTACCCATAAACCCATGAGTCCAAATATATGTTTAGTTTCCAAATCCAAGTCAAAATCATAGCTCAAACCTCAATTTTCACTCTCTTAAGTTGTAGGCAAAAACCCCAAATTTCACCTAGAAAATCCCATTTGTTTGTGTTAATAATCCGTATAGATTCATAATAGAATACCATAAATGAGTTGAAATCACTCACCCCTTGCTCTTGTATGAAAATCTCCAAGAACAATCGCACCTCTCCAAGTCTAGGGTTCAAAATATAAGAGAATGGGCTAAAATTCCGAAATAGCAACTTAATAAATCTCCCCAGGGGTTACTCTTCGCGTACTGCACCATTGCCTCGCATTCGCAAAGTGCAAAATGCTTCACCAGATAATCCTCCTTCGCGGTCCCTGGAATACCTCTTGTGATCGCGACTCATTGGCTCCCTAGCAAACTACGCACGTGACCATGCCTTCGCGAATGTGAAGGCCAAACTCCCAGCTCCCAGCTTCCTCTTCACGAATGTGGCCCCCCTGCGGGAACGTGAAGCACACTACCACAAACCTTCACAAAAGCGACTGCCCAAGTGCGAATGCGAAGAAAAAACCTCCCTCAGCTCCTAATCATTAATCGTAAAAGCAATGAACACTAGACACCAACACAGATCAGCTAACTCCAAACATGCTCCGGGTGGTCCGACACTCACACGAGTCGCCCGGGACCCCGTCCAATCATACCAACAAGTTCATAAAAAATATTCGGACCTATCCGATTCCCACAAACACAGACGAGATCATCAAAACTACGAATCAAGGATTAAACCACAAGTTGCACTTCTCTCAAGTACAAGAACTTCCAAACTTTCGACCAAGCATCTGATTCAAGAATAAACACTTCGGATAACAACCAAACCTTGCATATAAGTTCCATATGACAAAACGATCCTATTCCAAGTTTAAGAAAAATAATCAGGGTCGAACATTATCAAAGTCAACTATCGGTCAAACATAAAAACTCTACGATTCTTAAAATTGCCAACTTTCTGCAAATAGGCTCAAACTCTTCTAGGAACATCCAAATTCAAATTTGAATGTACGCCTAAGTATAAATCCCTCTATGTACCTACTGGAACTATCAAATCACCAATCCGAGGTCGTTTATACAGAAGTCAAACCTTGGTCAACTCTTCCAACTTAAGGCTTTCAAAATGAAACGAAATGTTCTAATTCACTCCTGAACCCCATGATAACCAAACCACTCATCCCCGCAAACACATACGGGAAGAATTAAATATGTGAATGGGGTTCAAATACTCGAAACAACTGGTCAGGTTGTTATATTCACCACCTCTTATAATAATGTTTGTCCTCAAACGGGTTTAGAAATTTGCATGAACTATTAAAACGATTCAGATGTCTGCTCTGCAAATCTAACCCGATCTGCCGAGTAACCTCTTCACTTGGTTGGCCTCTTCAAAGCACCTTCATTGACGTGATCTCCTTAATCTTGAGCTTCCGAACCTATCAAAAATAGTCACCGGCTCTTCTTCATAAGCTAGATTATCATATAACGGCACTGTACTGAAGTCTAAAATATGCGACTTGTCTTCATGATACTTCTGAAGCATAGAAACATGAAACACCGAGTGAACTCCTGAAAGACTAGGAGGCAAGGCAAGTCTATAAGCAAACTTGCCAACTCTCTCCATACCTAAAATGAACCAACCAACCTTGGCCTAAACTTGCCTTTCTTCCCAAACCTCATCACGCCATTAATAGGCGAAACTCTACGAAGAACCTTCTCACCTTCCATAAATACTACATTACGAACTTTTTTATCCGCATAACTCTTTTGCCTGAACTGAGTTGTGTGAAGTCTCTACTGAACAAACTTTACCTTTCTCCAAAGCATCACATACCAAATTGGTACCCAGCAAACTAGCCTCACCAGGCTCAAGCCAAACAACTGGAGAATGACACTGCCTCCCATATAAGGCCTCATACGGAGCAATCTGGATGCTAGATTAGTAGTTTTTGTAATAAGCAAACTCTCCTAAAGGAAGAAACTGATCCCAATGGCCTCCATAATCAATAATGCATGCCCTCAACATATCCTCAAGGATATGAATGGTCTACTATGATTGTGCATCCATCTAAGGGTGTAATATAAGACTGAGCTCCACCGTGTGCCCAACTCACTCTGAACGACCCTCCAAAAATTTGATGTGAACTGTGCGCTGCAGTCTTAAATAATAGAGACATGTATACCATGCAAGCGAACAATCTCTCTGATATAGATCTGAGCCAACTTCTCTAAAGTGCAAGAAGTCATAAGCGAAATAAAATGCACCGACTTGGTCAACCGATCAACAATGATCCAAATGGCATAGAACTTCCTCAAAGTTTATGGTAAGCCTACCATAAAGTCCATAGTAATGCGCTCTTAGTTCTATTCCAGTATATCAATCTTCTAAAGCAAACCACTTAGTTTCTGATGCTCATACTCGACCAATTAATAGTTCGAACATCGTGAAACATGCCCAACAATGTCCTTCTTCATCCTTTTCCACCAATAATGTTGTTTCAAATCATGATACATTGTCGTACCACCAAGATCAATAGAATACCGCAAATCATAAGTCTCCTCAAGAATCAACTCTCTCAAGCCATCAACATTAGGAACAAAAATCTGACTCAGAAGTCGTATAACACCATCATCCTTGGTAACCACCTTCTTAGCACCACCTCGCTGCCCCGTGTCCTTAAGTACCAACAAGTGTGGATCATCATACTAGAAAGCCTTGATATGCTCAAACAAGGACGACTATGCAACAACACAGGAAAGAACTCTAGTAGGCTTAGAAATATCCAATCTCACAAATTTATTAGCCAAGGCCTAAACATCCATAGCCAAAGGCCTCTCCGTAGTAGGAATGAATGCCAAACTCTCCATGCTCTCCGCCTTCCTACTGAAGACATCTGCCACCATATTTCCCTTAATCGGATGATACAAGATAACAATATCATAATCCTTCAATAGCTCTAACAACCTCTCCTGCCTCAAATTCAAATACTTCTCTTTAAACAAATACTAAAGACTCTAAGTGTAAACCCACAAGACACGCCATGCAATGCTTCCAAATATTGAGCACATAAACAATAGCCTCCTACTCGAAATCATAGACTAGATTGTTCTTCTCATGGGGCTTCAACTAGCACAATGCATAGGCAATCACCCTACCGTTCTGTATAAACACATACCAAGGTCAACACGCGAAAAATCATTATAAATAGTATACATCCCCGATCCTTACGGTAAAACCAAAATCGGAGTTGTAGTCGAAGCAACCTTGAGCTTCAGAAAGCCCTTCTCATACTCGATAGACAATTTGAATGGAGCGCCCTTCTGAATCAACTTGGTTAATGAAGCTGCAGTAGACGAGAATCCTTTCACAAAGCGACAGTAGTAGCCAGCCAAACCCATAAAACTCCTGATCTTTGTAGCTTTAGAAGATCTGGGCCAACTCTAAATGGCTTAACCTTCTTAAGTTCCACTTTCATCCCATCCATAGACACCACGTGGAACAAGAATGCCACTGAATCCAACCAAAACTCACAATTGGAGAACTTAGCATACAACTTCTTCTCCCTCAGAATCTGAAGTGCAATCCTCAGATGGTCACGCCCCGAACCATGGCCTAGGCGTAACACGACACTCGGTGCCTGACTGCATGTGACCGAGAGAACCAACTGGATGGACGGATAAACATATGGTATAACGGTAAGCTGAATATAAATATGCGACATGATGATCTACTAAAGAGTCTGACTGAAATATCATAAATGCGGAAAGTACTAAAAAATATGCAAGCATAAACGAGTAGCCGACAAGGCTAACACATAAAATTCTAATAACATCTAACTAACTGGACTATAGTCTACGAAGCCTCTAAAGAATACTGAAATGTTAAATGTCTACCAGGACAAGGTCCCCTGCATACCTGCATTGCAAGTTGCAGGCCCCGGGTAAAAAAAAACGTTAGTACATTTGAATTGCACTGGTATGTAAAACAACTAAAAGAAAAAAGTGTAAATACTGAAACTAAATCCAAACTGATAACTGATAACTGAGCAAGGAAATGAAGATATGAATACTCCCTGTTCTGAATGAGAAACCACATGTTTCTATGATTAAATAATCTGCGGCCTCGGGCTCAATATATATGTTCTCAAAATGAGGCCTCGGGCCTAAGTATACGTATATATAACTGCATCCTCAGGCCCAATGATTCTTAAAGCATAAATTGCGGCCTCAGGCCCAAAGATGCATAAATTATAAACTGCGGCCTCGGCCCAAACACAAGTTCTCAATATTCAGGGATTTAAAATCAAGAACTGAGAATCATACTGTAGTACATGATACCGAAATACTAAATCATATTGAGTTACATGATACTGCAATGTTGATAGAACTAAACAGGGACACGTATTCATAATAAAATGATCTGTCATAACTGAGATTCATAGGATATTGAACGAATTATGAAACTATGCCATCTAGTGAATACAAGTTCTACAACTATTCATGGAGCATAGGCATGATTACTTTATGAGGAAATTCGTAATATTCATAAAGAATGAGACGTAGGGAGAATCATAAACATTCCCAAACGCAAAGGGAGTTAGCCTCACATACCTTGACGCTGGCCTTTTTTAGATTATCACAATGTTCGTCGCCTCTTTCAACATTAATCTATGACAAGATATATCAAGAGGAACCAATATTAACACTAAGGATCATGTTTTGCTAACTTAGGAATTTTATCAAGCACCTTATGGGCGTAAAGCCTCATAGCCCTCATTAATGGTATTTTCTTAACCCAAATCTCATTCTACTACTTCTAGATGATTCTACAATCCCAAATAGTTGTAACTAACATCATTTCTCATCATCCAAATGATTATAACAATCTTAAGTCAACAACCCAAAACCCTAGCATAGTTCATATGATTCCCATTATCAAACCCATCTAATATTCTCCCAAAAACTCATCAATTCATAGTTATAAATGATTAGGGAGTAGGAGCATTACCCTTTTGAAGTTCAATCCTCTTAAATTCGAGCTCTAGGGTTTCTTCTCTCAAAGCTGATGTCTCAACCGAATATCTAATGATTTGAAGGGTTAACTCATGTTAATAAGGTGTTGGAGAATTGAAATTAACTTAGAATCATCATTAGAACTTACCTTGGATGATGGAGGGACCTTAGAGGAAGTTGGGTTCTTGAGAGCTTTCCTTTCAAGAGCAAAATTTCTATATTTTGGGGTATAGGGGACAAGGTAGGGCTTTTAAAATGACCCCCGGGTGTGCTTCCACACAGTTGAAGGCCCAATAGTGCACCTGAACATGTAGCAAGGGCAGTGGCACTACAACAAGTGTGTTACCACGCATAGGACAGATGGGCGCGCATACGACGCATTGTACAGTAAAACACGCATAACCTTTTGCACACAGATCTGTTCAGGCTACACAATATATCATTGGAATGGTATTTCAAAGTGCTACAACTATCATGTTTTTTGTTTTATCAAGTTCCTAGCATATTTGCACGAAATCAGGTTGGACTATAGACCTTCCATAAACTTAGTCCATTTTATCGAATCTTATGCACCTCACTCTCCATCTTGATTACAAATAACTAGATCAGCTCAATATGATCAGGAATCTGCTCCTCAACCAGAGCTAGTGGTGGCTCCACAGTGGCTGCTAAAGGAGTGCCCCCAACTGCGGCACAAGCTCCACCTCTTCCTCTGTCTTGGCCTCGGCCTCTCGTGGTTTTAGCCTAGGGTACTGGCACCTGCTGAGTTGCTCCATAAGAATGTGTCCTCACCATCTTTGAGAGAATAGAAGAGAGAAGATCCAAAGGATAAACAAATCTGCACGATAGAAATTGAAAGAAAGATAAGTTATCCTAACATTCCTATAGCCATTCGAAGATAAGTACAGATGTCTCCATACCATTCCGCAAGACTCTACTAGATTTTCTCATGACTCATGAGACCTAACTAACCTAGTACTCTGATACCAAGTTGTCATGACCCAAAACTACAATCGTCTATGATGGCGCCGAACCCCACTTGTTAGGCAAACCAATCATAAAACATTGTAAAAATATAACAACAGATACAGAATAAATGAGTCTCAAATTTGAACAATCATAGATAAATATCAAATTAATGCAAAAAATCCTAGAATTGGTAATATCGAGTCATGAGCTCGAATATATGAATACTAGTTTGCTAATATAGTATACTGTCTGAAACAATAACTGTAATGAAAAATAGAAAAAGACGGCAGGGACTGCGATTAGGATGCAACTTTACGTTGGCTCTCAGCCACAATAGCAGCAATAGCTCTTAACACTTAGCTGGGTCTAACTCCTGGATCTACACAAATAAGTGCAGAGTGTAGTATGAGTACAACCGACCCCATATACTCAGTAAGTATCATGACTAACCTCAGAAAAGTAGTGGCGAGAGTGGTCAATGATACCCACCTATCAAACTTGAACATTTCAAGAATATCTATGCATACAACAACAATATCGAAATCTGAGCATGAAATACAAATAAGGCCAATGGTGCACATAGAGAAGATATTCACAAGCATCAAAAACAAACTAACAGTTCAACATATAGAGAGGGTATACATTTGATATCAGATAATCCATCATAGTTGCACATAGAGAAAATACACATGAATAAACAAGTTAAGTTACATAGATTGACATATAGAGAAGATTTGCACAAAAGGCTTATATACATTTCAGATCTAGCATATAGAGAAGATATGCGGCAAAAATCATGTATACGTACAAGGAGTTTGCGTATAGATAAGATAGTTAAAGTCGAAACACTAATCAGTTTTCCATAATCCGCATGTACATCATCAAGGAGAACCATGAGAGGACCACCCAAGAGGGATGCATCCTTATCCACACTTTGCACAGACAACTCACGTGCGAGAACCATAAAAACTACACGGAGAACTCATGTGCAATCAATCCCGTCCATCGCACAGAAAGCATATACAAGACCACATGTGTACGACAACAGATATCAAATGACATACCCATGTTTGGTAAAATAGCATGCTAAGGTGTATGCATGTGTGAAGTGTATGACTGCAACTCAGATTAGGAGCGTGCGCCATACAATAATGAGTATCATAGTCCAAAATGAAGTCAAAAACCTACACATGATCTCTATCGCGATTCAAGAAGTTCATGTAGTCATACAAATGATTAAAACATGAATCATAAAAGGCACACAATCCAAACAAGGCATGATAGAAGCCTAAAGTCTAATCTGGTCATAAATCATACATAGCATATACGCTCGTCACCTCGCATATACGTCGGTTCTCACATATTCCAATTAGACAAATAATACTATATCCTTAGGTGTCACAACCCAATTTCTCCCTCCATGAACCATCGGTATGGCACCTAGTCTCTACGACTAGGTAAGCCTAACACTTTTGTGGAAATGAAACTAAAGCATGAACATTAACTACTAACAGTAACAAATATCAAATAAGCAACTGAATACCAATCAGCATATACAATTATCACCTCTGAAAACATACAAAAAAATTCCCAAAACCCGGAATACCATAAGTCAAAAGCTACTAAGAAGTCTTAACCGTTCTATACAACATTTCTACAGAAAGAAGGAAAAATGAACATAGAGGGATAGAGGGGGACTCTGAGGATCTGCGGGCGCGAGCAGATGTACCTTGAAGTCTCCAATAAGCAGCAGCGACTGCAACTAGTGATGAGGCTGGTAAGATGAACCTGGATCTGCACACAAAAAATATGTGTAGGAAAAGGCGTGAGTACACCACAACGGTACCTAGTAAGTGCCAAGCCTATCCTCGGTCGAGTAGTGACGAGATCAGATCAGGGCCATACTGGTATAAATATAATTAAATAAGACAGAATGAAATATTGCAGTAAAATAAATACGAAAATCTAACAGGAATAGATTCAATGAAAGACAACAGCTCAAAACACAGTTGTAACACCCCAAAAAATTTCAAAATACTTAAGTGTAAAGCCTGGTAAAATTTGTAAAGAAAATAATGTTTTATGGTGCCAGACTGGGCTTACGTGTTGAGGATTATAGAAATTCTTCGCGGCGAGCTTGCGAGCCACGGCTCGGACCTTTTGGGTTGAACAATGCACAGGAAAGTGAAGGATAATTTTTGGCAGAAAAGTGCGTTTATGCGGTCCATTATGCGACCGCATAATCACTCTGCGGACCGCATAATTGCCGCAGAAGTGAGCAGGAGAGGGCCACTCTTGAAGCAGCTATACAGTCGACTGTGCGACCGCATAGTGACCGCACACACAGGCAGTTCTTTTGGCTATTTTGTAACCAATTATGCGACCAATATGCGGTCCGCATATCGGTTATGCAATCGCATACCTTGTTCCGGAGCTCCATTTTTTGGTTTTTAAAACCCAACCCTATTTCGTTAAATATACTCTTTGGGCCATTTTTAAGACATAATCTAATATTTTAGAGTGAGAGAGAGAGTTACCTACAGTGAGAAGGTGTTCATCAATAATTGTTCTTCAATTCTTGCTCAAGATTTGAAAGATTAAGAAGGGAAGCTCACTAGGTCTTCATCCTAGAGTTAAGATTCTACACCCTAAACCCTAGTTTCGAAATCATCTAAAAATGAGTAACTAGCAAGATAAGTTTTGGGCATGAGAGTTATTTATTTTACATGCATGTGTTATCAAATGGTGTAAGAAGATTGTTGAGCTAAAAATGGTAAAGATTGGATTGTGGGATGATGGAATCCTTCATAAAAAAAGGGCCTTGAATTCTTAATGCACACCTAGTGTTTGATAAAATGCTCAAATGAGCTAGAACCATAATCATCTTCCTAATTTTGGTTCAATTTGTTATATTTCAAAAATAGATTGAAGTTGCTAAGAATTCCGGAATGTTTTAGAGTTTAAGGAAGCTCAATTGTGGTATGTTGACTAAACTCTTCTTTAAGAATTGGAATTCACATTATCCTTGTAAGTTCCATGATGTTGATTACAAATCGAGTATTCCGATAAGTTTTGTGATAAAGATATATGTTCAATTTGTGTTTCAAATGCTCTTATCATATTGCATTACAAAATTGAGGATGCGTTTCAAACTATGGATTGTGTATCCACATATTATAATTTCAAGTCGTGATTTATGTGAAGTTATTATGCCAAGTTGTGTAGAGATTGGGATTTTGATACACCTCCACCCACATATATTGGGGTGAGGCGGCTTGACCGCTTTGTGTAGGGATTATGGTATTGTGGGACTGCACCTCCACCCACATGCATTGGGGTGAGGCAGTACGACCGCTTTGTGTATAGTTTTGTATTGTTGTGCACCACCACCCACATATATATATTGGGTTGAGGAGGCATAGACTCTTTGTGTTGGTATTGGTATCGTTGATGCATTTCCACCAGCATACATTAGGATGAGGCCGCATAGCCACTTGTGTAGGTTCTTGGTACTGTGGTTATACATCCACCCGCATACATTCAGGTGAGGGCATTTCCACCTGCAAACATTGGGGTGAGGCGACTTAGCCGCTTGTGTAGGTTCTTGGTACTGTGGTTATACATCCACCCGCATACATTCAAGTGAGGTGGCAGGGCTGCTTGAGTAGAATTGTGGTATTGTACATACACCTCAACCTGCATACATCGGGTGAGGCGGCGGGGCCGCTTTGTGTGAAGATGGTTACAGAGGATCTCATTTTAAATCCTATAAATGTTATTGATAGCTCTTAATAAGCTTGCTTTGGTTTAAACGGTTATCTATATTATACTATTGCCGCACTGGTTCATCATATTCATCTTGTATTTCTGAATTCTTAAATTGGTGTTTAGTTTTCATACTAGTACTATTCGATGGTATTAACGTCTCTTTTGCCGGGGGCACTGCATCTTTAAATAGATGCAAGTGGTTCTACAGCAGGAGACATTGATCAGTGATAGCAGTATACCTTCTTCCCAGCTGACTTGGTGAGCCCCACTTCATCCCGGGGTCATGTATCTGTCACGCCCCAAACTCAGGGAGCGCGACCGGTGCTCAACCGAGAGAACCCGGTTGAGCAAGCCTATTAGACTTCCTTCTACCCAAACTCATCCTTGAATAAAGAGGAGATGTACTCCATTAATCAATCACTAAAAAGATTTTATTAAGAACTTCCTTTTCATTCCCATTAGCAGCTTCATTCATTATTTCCAAAACATTACGAGTTTATAGAATAAATGAAAAATATAATTTCCAAGTACCAACATTTCTAGTTCAATTCCCAACATCAACCATAACCCACAACCTGCCTACGGAGCCTTTAAGTACAATAGAAGTGTAATATGGAAATGCTGGCAACAAGGCCCCGGCTATACCTCAAAACACAGTACATGAGAAACAAAAGATACATGACCCAAAAATGAAGTGGGGCTCACCAAATCAGCTGAAAAGAGTGTACTGCTATCACTGATCAATATCACTTGCTGAAAAACCACCTGCATCGATTAAAGATGCAGCGCCCCCGGCAAAAGGGACGTTAGTACTGTCGAATAACACTAGTATGTATAGCTAAAAATCCTCTTTCAAAATAGAATGCCCATATAATAAAAGGCAATACATAGAAACAACAAGTCATAATCAATAATATCAAACGTCCAATTAAAACATAATAATTTTCAAAATATGAACTTTATATATAATATTGGTTGGGTGATCATTAGCACCGATATACCACAGTCTTTGTTAGTACGGAGTTCGATCACGCCCGATCGGCTTGGATATCTCCCCATGAATAATGTGGTTTGACATGTGATGCAAAAGAAAGTTATTACCAATAGTAGTACCACCATATGCGCAATATAGCGTCTAATCTCCACCCGATCAGCTAGGCCGCCTTCCCACATATGTCGTGTGGGTTGACTTTTCCAATCCACAAAGGTTCCAGTTTCATCCAAATTAAGAGGAATAATATCACGATTTCCAAAGGTTCCAATTTCATCCCAAATAAGGGGAATAATCCCAATCTACCCCTACACCGGCACGTGTAGTTTCAGGTGTGGGCCTTATGACCCACCCTTCCTCGGTATTGCTAATGATGCTCCCATAAATAGTTTTGATTTGATTTGCTAACAGAAATATCATAAATACAATTGTACTCACCTCAACATCTTTCACATTGTATGAATTCTCATTAGTATTTCCAGTCATTCACAACGACAATATTTTCTTGGCTCATTAGGCCATTCACAAGATTTTTTATTCCTGGCACGATGGCCGTATTTCATATTCCACACTTTCCACCTCTTTCAATTTCAAAGATCACCATCAAGTATCAACATATACGATATTTCAGAAATCATATACTTCAAATCCATTTGAAATGGAAACTTCAAACACAAATGGTTTCTTCCCAAAGAATGAGGCATACCATCCAACAATAGAAACACACATGAAAATCATAAACAATCAATACACCATTTATTCTTACAATGTTCTTCCATAGCAATGACAATGTACCAGTTCAAAACATTAGTATATAGAACTCGAATCACACTAGATATATTTATAAAGCAAAGCGTTAGTTAAAGCAACCACTAATGGGCATGAATTGAGTACAAAAGCTTTTAGGTAATTCTATCTTCGAAGTCATTTTTAAACAATTGAGTCGAGGCTCATTTCATATTCTTTATCGCATCTTCTCAAATCATTTGCACTACTAGACACAATCATAACTTAAATTCTTGGCACGTTGGCCACACTCTATATCCCCAATTAACTTATTTCACTTCCAACCATCTTTATAGATTATCAACAATAAGACATTTCCAAATTAAGACTTTAGGTACATATATGAGCAATTAAGAGTCTTAAGAATATTAAGATTTTCTCACACGATTTGGCATACTATCTTTCATTGAAACACGACTCAAAGCCATAACCTTTTAATACGCAACCCATACTTTGAAACTTACGGAAACATTATGGAATTCAATTCCAAGAGAGAAAGTTTTGCCAACATACCTCAATCGAGCTTCCTTAACTCTAGAATGATCCGGAATTCTTAGCAATCCCGATCTATTTTGACACATCACAAAATTGAACCATAATTAGGAATACATTCATGATCTCAGCTCATTTGAGCATTTTATCAGACACTAGGTGTGCAAATTTAACCACAAGGTTCTTCTACAAAATTTCCTTCACTCCACAACCCAATACTTACTTATTTCAGCTCAACAATCTTCCCACAATTCTTATTGGTACATGCATGTATAAATAATAATCTCATACCCATGAATCATACTCCTAATCAACCATCTTCTACCCAAATTCAAAATTGAAAATTAGGGTATGGAACCTTACCTCTTAGATGAAGAACTTGTGGGTTTTCCTTGTTAATCTTCCAAGATTTGAGCAAGACTTGATAAATAATTAGCCTAGGGTTTTCTTGTCTCTCTAAAACACTCTCCCTTCTCTCTAAAATATCAGAATTTTGCTCAAAAATGACCCAAAGCGTGTATTTAACGAAGTAGGATCGGATTTTAAAAACCCAAAAATGGAGCTCCGGAACAGGTTCTGCGGTCGCATATGCGACCGTATAATAGATATGCAGACAGCATATCGGTCGCATAATTGCAGACCAAAACGATCAAAAAGTTGTCCATGTATGCGGTTACTATGCAGTCCACATAACTGTTATGTGATCGCATAATGCACCGCATAACAGTTATGCGGTCGCATAGCCGACCACATAATTGCCCCCAGACTGGCCCTCCTCCTGCTCACTTCTGCGTCCATTATGCGGCCCGCAGAGTGATTATACGGTCGCATAATGGACCGCATAAACACGCTTTTCCGCCAAAACTTTTCCTTTACTTTTTGGTGCATTGTTCAGCCCAAAAAGTCCGAAATACTTCAAAATTATACCATCCTTAAACACATAAGCCTACTCCAGCACCACGAAACCTTGAATTCACTTGCGAAATTTACGGGTCTTTACACTGAAATACTTCAAAAAATTTCGGGGTGTTACAGTATCTTTTGTTCTTTGTGTATTCTGTTTGAGGTATAGCCGGGGCCTTGTTGCCGGCATTATGATTGTACTCATCTTTATCTATAGAGGCTCCGTAGACATAGTGTGGGGAAAGACAAACTATGTTATGTTGTGGTTGTAAAATGATGAGACTATTGGAAATCAATTGGTATTGTAGACATGTACACATATTTGTCTAATTAATGAAAATATGTATTATCTCTATTCGTGGATGAGTTTGGGTAGAATGAAATCTAACTGGCTTGCTCGGTTGGGTTCACTCGGTTGAGCGCCGTTCGGGCTCCTCGGTCTTGGGGCGTGACAAACTTGGTATCAGAGCCTAAGGTTTTAAAGTGTGCTAGGATGTCTAGGAGCCATATCTAGTAGAGTCCTTATTATCGGTGTGTTGTCAACCATATCTATAATTAGGATGCTACATGGGCATTTAGGAATAATACCCTTCTTTCATGTTCTTGATCGTACGATAAAGGTGGTTGTAAGATTGTTCCTCCTTTAACTCCTGCGTTGCTCTAATTTCCAGTACATGGCACCTAAGAAGAAGGCAAGAACTGGCCAAAGAGCCAATATCACCCCAAGAGTGGCAGTTGATCCTATAATTGATGATGTGGGTGAGCACCCGAGGAGTGAGAATAGTCTTCCAGTTACTACACTGCTTGACTCTACTACAATTGATCAGACCGCACTTGTCCCTACACCTATAGAAGGTGCAACAGTTCCTCCAACTAATATACCAGTTCCACCTCCAGCTCTAGCTTCCGATTCTGGTGTGTCTGATGTTGATCTTAGGGGAGCCATACAAATGTTGACACAGATAGTGGCTTCTCAGGCCTAGAGATCAAGTGTTGGTCCTACTTCTTCCAGTCATCCAGGGGAACCTCCAGTGTTTACGGGTACTGATCTCGAGGAGGACCCCCAGGACTTCATTGATGAGATGCACAAAAGTCTCTGGGTTATGCATGCTACAGAGACGGAGAGAGTAGAGTTGGCCTCCTACTGCCTGAAAGTAGTGGCTTATTCTTGGTTTGAGTTGTGGGAGGAATCCCGTGAGGAGGGAAGCCCTCCGGCAAGATGGGATGAATTCACAGATGCCTTTATGGATTATTTCTTGCCTGCCGCGGATTTTGAAAGTCTGAAGCATGGTAGTATGAATATGTGGGAGTACCATATGGAGTTTGCGCGCCTGCCCAAGTATGCTATTCACATGTTGCCCACTATGGAGGCTAGAGTGTGCCGGTTTGTACAAGGCCTTAGCACCTTGGTTATCAATGAGGCCTCTGCAGCTGCCTTGAATTCCGATATGAACTATGGTAAGATGGTGGCATTTGCTCAAGGCACAAAGACTCGCAAATTAAAGAATAAAATGGAGAGTCCGAGTAGCAGCAAGGCCTGGTCCGCGGGCAACTTTGGTGGTTCTTCCGGTGGTGGTGGTGGTAGGTCAGCATTCAGGGGAGCATCATCCGGACCATTCCAATCATTCGCACAGTCATCTGGACCCAGTTAGGGCAACAAGGGACCCCACCAGCAGGGTCGACCCGACAGAAAGTTTCAGCAGGGAAGACTTCCATGCCCTAAGTGTGGAAGGAAACACTTTTGGTGTTGTTTTATGGACCTACCAGCATGCTATAGGTGTGGTTTGAGGGGTCACATTCAGAGAGATTGCCTCTCATCCCGCTGAAATATGGGCAGAGGTGCGGCACAGTCAGCTAATTCTGCAGCTACTACATCCACAACACCTCCAGCTCGAGGCACCCCAGCGCCCGCTGGGCGTGGTGCAGCTCGGGGTAGTGCACAGAATTCGGGAGGACCCAATAGATTTTATGCTATGCGGAGACGTCGGGAATCAAAGGTTTCTCCATATGTTGTCACAGGTATGTTGACTGTCCAATCTCATGATGTATATGCTCTTATTGATCCCGGTTCCACTTTGTCATATGTCACTCCTTATGTTGCTATGGAATTTGGGATAGAACCAGAACAACTTCATGAGCCGTTCTCTGTATCTACTCTGGTTGGTCAGTCTATTTTGGCCGCACGGGTTTATAGGGATTGTGTTGTCACGTTGCTTGATCGTGGCACCGTGGCTGATCTTATTGAATTAAGAAAGGTCGATTTTGATGTGATAATGGGGATGGATTGGCTTTATTCTTGTTTTGCCAAGCTTGATTGTCAAACCAGAACTGTTAGGTTCGAATTTCCAAATGAGCCAGTTATTGAGTTGAAGGGTGATGATGTAGTGCCAAAGGGTAGGTTTATTTCTTAACTTAAGGCCACGAAAATGATCAACAAGGGATGTATTTACCCTTTGGTCCGGGTTACGGACACCGATACTGAGGCACCTACACTTGAGTCTGTGCCTGTTGTGAATGAATTTCCGGAAGTCTTTCCGGATGAACTCCCTTGGATCCCACCAGACAGGGAGATTGATTTTGGGATTGATGTGATGCCAGACACACATCCTATATCTATTCCACCCTACAGAATGGCACCGACATAATTGAAAGAGATAAAGGAACAATTGAGAGATTTGTTAGAAAAGGGTTTTATCCGGCCAAG
Source organism: Nicotiana tomentosiformis (assembly GCF_000390325.3). Taxonomy (NCBI): domain Eukaryota; kingdom Viridiplantae; phylum Streptophyta; class Magnoliopsida; order Solanales; family Solanaceae; genus Nicotiana; species Nicotiana tomentosiformis. The sequence continues at coordinate 54,837,979 of NC_090819.1, forward strand.
TGTGTCGTCTTGGGGCGCACCGGTCCTTTTTGTAAGAAAGAAAGATGGGTCACTGAGAATATGTTTTGACTATCACCAACTTAATAAGGTCACAATCTTCAATAAGTACCCACTGTAAAGGATAGATGACTTGTTTGATCAATTGCAAGGTGCCAGGTACTTCTCCAAAATTGAATTACGTTTCGGGTATCACCAATTGAAGATTAGGGAGCGGGATATTCCAAAAACAACTTTTAGAACCAGATATGGGCACTTTTAATTTTTGGTGATGTCTTTTGGGCTGACAAACGCCCCAGCAGTTTTCATGGATTTTTAAAATTGCATTTTCAAGCCATTCCTCGGTTCTTTTGTCATAGTGTTTATTGACGATAGTCTTGTATATTCACGCAATCGAGAGGACCATGCCGGTCACCTCAGGGCAGTATTGCAGACTCTGTATCAACACCAGTTGTATGCGAAATTTTTGAAATGTGAATTTTGGCTCGAGTCTGTCACATTCTTGGGTCATGTTGTCTCTAGTGAGGGGATTAAGGTTGATCCTTAAAAAATTGTGGCTGTGAAGAATTGGCCGAGACCTACAACTACAATAGATATTCGCAATTTCTTAGGCTTAGCGGGATATTACAGAAAGTTTGTGGAGGGGTTTTCTACTCTTGCCTCTCCATTGACTAAATTGACACAGAAGGCAATTAAGTTCCAATGGTCAGATGCTTGTGAAAAGAGTTTCCAGGAATTGAAAGCAAGATTGACTACGGTGCCGGTGTTGACTCTACCAGATGGTATAGACTGATTTATGGTATATTTTGATGCTTCAAGAATCGGTCTTGGGTGTGTATTAATGCAACATGGGAAGGTGATAACTTATGCTTCTAGACAACTAAAGAATCATGCAAAGAACTATCCAACACATGATTTAGAACTTGCGGCAGTGGTATTTGCATTGAAAATTTGGCGTCATTATTTATATGGGGTCCATGTTGATATGTTCACGGACCATAAGAGCCTTCAATATTTTTTCAAGCAGAAGGAATTGAATCTGAGGCAGAGAAGATGGCTTTAGTTACTCAAGGACTACGACATAGATATTTTATATCATCCGGGAAAGGCCAATATTGTGGCTGATGCTCTTAGCCGGAAATCTATGGGTAGTTTGGTTCAATTGGAGGCATATCAGAGTCCATTAGCCAAGGAAGTTCACCGATTGGCTAGTTTGGGAGTTCGTCTTGCGGACTCTAGTGAAGGAGGGGTAATTGTGCAAAATAGGGTTGAATCATCGCTTGCTATGGAAGTCAAAGAGAAGCAATACAATGATCCATTGTTGGTGCAGTTGAAAGAGGGGATTCATAAACATAAGACCATGGCATTTTCTCTTGGCATGGATGATGGTAGACTAACGTACCAAGGCCGACTCTGTGTTCCAAATGTGGATGGTCTCCGGGAAAGAATTATGACTGAAGCTCACACTTCTAGGTATTCTGTGCACCCAGGTTCTACGAAAATGTATCATGATCTTAAGTAAGTCTATTGGTGGAATGATATGAAGAGGAATGTGGCGGACTTTGTGGAAAGATGTCCAAATTGTCAGCAAGTGAAGGACGAACACCAAAGGCCCGGTGGGTTGGCACAGAACATAGAAATTCCAATGTGGAAGTGGAAAATGATTAATATAGACTTTGTGGTAGGATTATCGCGCACTCCGTGCAAGTTTGACTCAATTTGGGTGATTGTGGATCGACTCACAAAATCAGCACATTTTTTGCCGGTTAAGTCTACCGACACAGTAGAGCAGTGTGCTCAGTTGTATGTTAAAGAAATAATCAGGTTGCATGGAACCCCAGTTTCCATCATTTCTGATCGGGGAGCACAATTCACTGCTAATTTTTGGAAGAAATTTTAGCAAGGTTTAGGTACTTAGGTGAATCTTCGTATAGCCTTTCACCCGCAGACTAACGGGCAGGCAGAGAAGACTATTCAGACGCTTGAGGATATGTTGCGCGCTTGTGTTCTAGACTTCAAAGATAGCTGGGATGATCATTTACCACTCATAGAATTTGCATATAACAATAGCTATCATTCTAATATTCAAATGGCACCGTTCGAGGCTTTATATTGTAGGATATGTAGATCTCCTATTGGGTGGTTCGAAATTGGGAAAGCAGATTTGATAGGGCCAGACCTTGTGCATCAGGCTACGGAAAAAGTTAAAATCATTAAGGAGCGGTTGAAGACTACTCAGAGTCGTTAGAAATCCTATTCGGATGTTCGTCGTAGGGATTTGGAGTTCCAAGAAGATGATTGGGTATTCTTGAAAGTTTTCCCCATGAAGGGTGTAATGCGATTTATTAAGAAAGGGAAATTGAGTTCGAGGTATGTCAGACAGTACAAAATCATTCAGAGGATCGGTGAGGTGGCATACAAGCTTGTATTACCACATGAGATGTCATTAGTACACCCGGTGCTTCATGTGTCTATGTTAAAGAAAGTAGTTGGAGATCCGACACTCATTGTTCCGGTTGAGACTATTGAGGTAAATGAGAAATTGACTAATCAAGAAATTCCAGTTGCCATTCTTGATAGGCAAGTCTGAAAGTTAAGAAATTAAGAAATTACATCCGTAAAAGTGCTATGGCGAAACCAACAGGTTAAAGAGGCTACTTGGGAGGCCGAGGAAGAAATGAAGAAAAAGTATCCTTATTTGTTTGAATGACCATGTATTTATAATGTTGTGATCTATGAAAAATTCTAAGAGGTGCTTTCTATGAATTATGTATGATTTGTACATTTGATGTTAAGGGTATTTCGTTCTGGTAATATAATTGCTTGTGAGGCCATAATTGGTGTTGTTTTATATTATGTTACGTCGTTGGATTACGTATATATTGTTAGGATGTGTTTCTAGGGCTCTCTGAAAGGTGGATAGGCCTAGTTACAAAGGAAACTCTGGCGAAATGTTTGGAAATTTAGGGAGTTGGTGGTGTGTGGTATGAAAAACTGAGTTGCATATGATGCTAATAACAAAATTTGACCCTCATTTGAGGATGAATGATCCTAAGCATGTAACATCCCGAAAAATGTCAAAGTACTTAAGTTTAAAGCCTGGTAAAATTTGCAAAGAAAATAATGTTTCATGGTGCCGGATTGGGCTTACGTGTTGAGGATTATAGAAAACATTCGCGGCGAGCTTGCGAGCCACGGCTCGGACTTTTTGGGTTGAACAATGCTCAGGACAGTGAAGGAAAATTTTTAGCAAAATAGTGCGTTTATGTGGTCCATTATGTGACCGCATAATCACTCTGCGGGCCGCATAATGGCCGCAGAAGTGAGCAGGAGAGGGCCACTCTGGAAGTAGCTATGCGGTCGACTATGCGACCGCATAACTGTTATGCGGTGCATTATGCGACCGCATAACAGTTATACAAACTGCATAGTGACAGCACACACAGGCAGTTCTTTTGGCTATTTTGTAACCAATTATGCGACCGATATGCGGTCCTCATATCGGTTATGCGATCGCATACCTTGTTCCAGAGCTCCATTTTGGGTTTTTAAAATCCGACCCTATTTCGTTAAATACACTCTTTGGGCCATTTTATGAGACATAATCTGATATTTTAGAGTGAGAGAGAGTGCCCTAGAGTGAGAAGGTGTTCTTCAATAATTGTTCTTCAATTCATGCTCAAGATTTGGAAGATTAAGAAGGGAAGCTCATTAGGTCTTCATCCTAGAGGTAAGATTCTACACCCTAAACCCTAGTTTCGAAATCATATGAAAATGGGTAACTAGCAAGATAATTTTTGAGCATGAAAGTTGTTTATTTTACATGCATATGTTATCAAAGGGTGTAGGAAGATTGTTGAGCTAAAAATGGTACAGATTGGGTTGTGAGATGATGGAATCCTTCATAAAAAAAGGGCCTTGAAACCTTAATGCACACCTAGTGTTTGATAAAATGCTCAAATGAGCTACAACCATAATCATCTTCCTAATTTTGGTTCAATTTGTAATATTTCTAAAATAGATTGAAGTTGCTAAGAATTTTGGAACGTTTTAGAGTTTAAGGAAGCTCAATTGAGGTATGTTGGCTAAACTCTTCTTTAAGAATTGGAATGCCCATTATCCTTGTAAGTTCCATGATGTTGATTACAAATCGAGTATTCTGATAAGTTTCATGATAAAGATATATGTTCAATTTGTGTTTCAAATGCTCTTATCATATTGCATTATAAATTGAGGATGTGTTTCAAACTATGGATTGTGTATCCATATGTTATAATTTCAAGTCATGATTTATGTGAAAGTTATTATGCCAAGTTGTGTAGATATTGGGATGTTGATAAACCTCAACCCACATATATTGGGGTGAGGCGGCTTGACCACTTTGTGTAGGGATTATGATATTGTGGGACTGCACCTTCACCCGCATGCATTGGGGTGAGGTGGTACGACCGCTTTGTGTATAGTTTGGTATTGTTGTGGCACCACCACCCACATATATATATATATATATTGGGGTGAAGCGGCATAGCCGCTTTGTGTTGGTATTGGTATCATTGATGCATTTCCACCCGCTTACATTGGGGTGAGGCGGCATAGCCGCTTTGTGTTGGTATAGGTATCATTGATGCATTTCCACCTTCAAACATTGGGGCGAGGCGACATAGCCGCTTATGTAGGTTCTTGGTACTATGGTTATACATCCACCCACATACATTGGGGTGAGGCGGCATGGCTGCTTGAGTAGAGTTGTTTTATTGTACATACACCTCCACCTGCATACATCGGGTGAGGCGGCGGGGCCGCTTTGTGTGAAGATGGTTACAGAGGATCTCGTGTTAAATCCTATAAATGTTATTGATAGATCTTAATAAGCTTGCTCTGGTTTAAACGGTTATCTATATTATGCCGCACTGGTTCATCATATACCTCTTGTATTTCTGAATTCTTAAATTGGTGTTTAGTTTTCATACTAGTACTATTCGACGGTACTAACGTCCCTTCTGCCGGGGCGCTGCATCTTTAAATAGATGCAGGTGGTTCTACAGCAGGAGACATTGATTAGTGATAGCAGTATACCTTCTTCCCAGCTGACTTGGTGAGCCCCACTTCATCCCGGGGTCATGTATCTTTTGTTCTTTGTGTATTCTGTTTGAGGTATAGTCGGGGCCTTGTTGCCGGCATTATCATTGTACTCATCTTTATATATAGAGGCTCGGTAGACATAGTGTGTGGTATGTATTGGTGTTGGGGAAAGACAAACTATGTTATGTTGTGGTTGTATTACTTGTCCACTTGAGACTTTAAAAATAATGAGACTATTGGAAATGAATTGGTATTGTAGACATGAACACATTTTCGTCTAATTAATGAAAATATGTATTATCTCTATTCGTGGATGAGTTTGGGTAGAATGAAACCTAACAGGCTTGCTCGGTCGGGTTCACTCGGTTGAGCACCGGCCGCGCTCCTCGGTCTTGGGGCATGACAATAGTGATAACAACAGGGGATCTCCCGAGATACCATTTCGTAGTCCCAAACATAAATGTGTAGGGAGATCTCCTAGAATACCATTCCGTAGTTCCAAAATAAATATGCAAAACAGGGTGATCTCGCGAAATACCGTTCCGTACTCCCAAAGTAAATATCCATCGCAACCAACCGAAATAACAATTACAGCAAGAAATCCTACAGTTTAGACTAAGTTCATGTCAAGGAAAGCAGGTAATTTCACTAAACATGCTGCACAGAGTTCAAATCGGCAGTTAAACAGGTAGGCATGCTATTCTAGTCTAAACAAGATAGTTACATATGCTAGTGTGTTTCAATTAAGGAGAAAACAAGTTATGACTTAGTGAAAAACGGAGTTTTACAACAAATAGCCCGTGCACGTACTCGTCACCTCACGTACACAACGCTCACATATCAAACAATATCAAATCCTAAGGGGACTTTCCCCCACACAAGGTTAGGCAAGCCACTTACCTCGAACCAAGCTCAAGTCAAATCGGAAATCATGCTCTTTCCACGAGTATCCAACTTCGAGTGGCCCAAATCTAATCAAATCAATTACATAACGTAAATATAGTTACAAGTAACTAATCTAGCTAATGGAATCAAAGCTAAGGTAAGAAAATAGAAAAACGCCCAAAAAGCCTCCCAGGGCCCACGTCTCGGAATCAGGTAAAAGTCACAAAACACAATTACCCATTCACTCACGAGTTCACTTGTACCAAAATTACTCAAATCTGAGGCAAAAATCTCGATCACAACCCCAAAATTCGGCCTAAGAACTTTTCTCAATTTTTCCCAAATTTTCACCCCAAATCCGAAATTAAATGATGAAATCAAGCATAGATTAGTGGGATTTAATCATAAAGAAATTAGGAATCATTAGCCAATAACTTCATCCGAAAATCTCTCCAAATTTCACCTTCTACCGAGCTCTCAATCAAATTTTCATATATGAACTTAAACCCTCGTTTTTGAACTTTAAATTCTGCCTAGTGGTTCCTTAATCGTGATCGCGAAGAACAACTTTGCTCCCTCAAAAATTTACTCTACGCGAACGCGTAGCACCATACGCGAACGCGATGCACTAGCTGCTCACACCTACGCGATCGCAATTGTCCTCATGCGACCGCAAAGAGTAACACTCAAACTCCACTGCTGCCTCACTTCTTCTTCGCGAATGCGGCCTAGCCCACGTGTTCACGGTGCATTGCCTGATAACCTTACACGATCGCGTCTTCATCTTCGCGAACATGAAGAGCAATTTTAGCTGACCTCTCAGATGACCTACGCGATCGCGAGATCTCCCTCGCGAACGGATGAAGAAAAATGTCTGCAATAACACCAGAAACTCTTCCAACTCCCTAAGTCCAAAAATGACCCGTTGAGCATCCGAAACACGCCCGAGGCCCCCGGGACCTCAACCAAACATACCAACTAATTCTAAAATACCATACGAACTTAGTCGAGCCTTCAAATCACGTCGAACAACATCAAAAACACGGATTATGCACGGATTCAAGCCTAATGAACTTTGAAATTTCTAAATTCTACAAACGACGTCGAAATATATCAAATCTCATCTGAATGACCTCAAAATTTGCATACAAGTCATATTTAACACTACAGACCTACTCCAACTTCTGGAATCGGAATCCGACCCCGATATCAAAATTTCCACTAATGGTCCAAATCTCCAAAAATTCGACTTTCGCCATTTCAAGCCTAGATAAGCTATGGACCTCCAAAACACAATCCGGACACGCTCCTATGTCGAAAATTACCCAACCGAGCTAACGGAACCGACAAAACTCTATTTCAGAGTCTTCTTCATACAGTTCCGACTACGGTCAAAATTCTAAGACTTAAGCTTTTGTGTATGGACTAGGTGTCCCAAATCACTCCAAAAACTAAAACGAAACCTCCCGGCAAGTCACAATAGCAGAAATAGGTATGTGAGAAGCAGTTAATAGGGGATTGGGGCTATAACTCTAAAAACGACCAGCCGGGTCGTTACATAAGGGGTATTCCCTCACAACAGATTGGGAAAGATAATTACCCTAACAAGTCAATTCAACCCTCTAAAATTGCCTTTCCTTTAGCATTCACTTCCAACCGGCTCTATTCTAGCATAATAACACTTAATAATGTTAGACAACATCATAGGAATCAATTCCAAACAAAAAGTTTAAATCTTTAATCAATTACCAAAAAGTCAACAGAGTCAACCTTGGGCTCACGTGGTAAAACCTGAGTTTAGGGGTAGATCCTATTTATCCATAACCCCCGAGTCAAAATATGTATTTAGTTTCTAAATCCAAGTCCAAATCATAGCTAAAAACCTTATTTTTTACTCTCTTAAGTTGTAGGCAAAAATCCCAAATTTCACGTCAAAATCCCATACTTTTTGTGTTAATACTCCATATAGATTCATGAAATAATCCCATAAATGAGTAGAAATCACTTACCCCTTGGTCTTATATGAAAATCTCGAAATAAAATTGCCCTTCTCGAAGTCTAGGGTTCAAAATGTGAAACAATGGGCTAAATTCCCGACATAGCAACTTAATAAATCTGCCCAGGGTTTACATTTTCCGAACATTTCCCATGCTTCGCGTTTACGAACCACAAAATGCTTCGCCAAAAAATCCTCCTTCCAAGTCACTGAAGACCCCTTATGTTCGCGATGCATTGCATCCCTAACCAATCGTGAATGCGACCATTCTTTCGCAAATATGAATGCCAAACTATCAACTTCCTCTTCGTGAGCAGCCCACCCTGCGCGAACACGAAGCACACTGCCTCAACAATCGCAGCCTGATATCATCAAACTCAACTATCAGTAAAACTTAAGAACTCTCTAATTCTTCAAATTTCCAACTTTTAAATAGGCTCAAATTCTTCTAAGAACCTCTAAATCCAAACGTAAGCCTAAGTTAAAATACCATACAAACCGACTTGAATCATCAATGACAAATCCGAGGTTGTTTACATAATTGTCAAACCTTGGTCAACTCTTCTAACTTAAGGCTTCCAAATGAAACTAAGTATTCCAATTCACTCCCGAACTCCATGATAACCAAATCGCCCATACCCACAAGTCACAAAACATCCAAAACACATACGAAAAGCATCAAATAGGGGAACAGGGTTCAAATACTCAAAACGACTGGTCTGGTCTTTGTAGAAAAATAAGTAATAATGCTAATATTCACTGTAAATAATGAAATTGATTTCATTAGAAGAATTTTAGTGTAGGTCAAATATTAAGTGTTCACAGCTTTTCCTTTTTACTCAAAATATGAGGAGTTTTCGTTTAAGGAAGTAAACATCATAGTTAAGTTTTGACTGTCTATCACTCAATTGAAAACGTTTTGAAAAAGGTGATTGAACTTTACTTTCGAGTTTGCCTATATATCCTTGGTTTTAAAGGAATTAAGCCAGCATAGTTTAGAAAACGTTGGCAGCTGTGTACTACCGAAAATGTCACGCCCCAAACCTGGGGAGGCGTGGCTAGCACACGCTGTCATGCTGGCCCGAGCGAACCACTCTGTAACTTATGATCGTTCAACCAAAACTAGAACATACATATGTCGAGTAAGCTAAAATCATTCCTTTTGTAACTATCGTGGGCCCACATGGCCACAACTCATAATGTACAACTGTAAGTGGGAAAACACTGTATCAATGAACCATCTTTCTTAAAACATAAATACATATGGGCCGTCAAGGCCTCTGACATACTGTACAAAATGAAGCTCTATCTACAAAGCCTCTAAGATTATTTGACATCAAAGGGGACAGGGTACCGGCCTACCAATATGTCTGTAGCAAAACTCTGACACGATGACTCATAGTCTCGGCTGCACTCCGAATGAGGTGGAGTCTTACCGATCCTTCGCTAAATGCTACCCTCGTCTACTATGAGGGCTCGTCAAACTGATTATCTATACCTGCAGGCATGAATGCAGCTTCCCCAACAAAAGGATGTTAGTACGAATAATATACCGAGTATGTAAGGCAGAACTGAAACATAACAATTAGTCAACATTAATTAAAGACATATAAGAATCAACCTGAATCTCTGAAGTGCCGCCGTATATGCATACTTATTATACTTATAAATATAATGCTTTTCTTTGAGATGCTTATCCATATCGTATGATGCATGACTGCCCAACTGATCAGTGGTAACTGTCCGACCGGCCGTAGAGCGATGGTAAATGCATGACTGCCCGACCGGCCGTAGCTCGGTGGTAAATGTGTAACTGCCCAATCGATCGTAGCTCGGTGGTAAATGCATGACTTCCCGACCGGCCGTAGCTCGGTGGTAAATGTGTAACTGCCTAACCGGTCGTAGCTCGGTGGTAAATGCATGACTGCCCAATCGGTGGTAAATAATAATACATAACTGCCCAACTGGTGGTAACTGCCCGACCGGCTGTAGCACGGTGGTAAATGAAGATGCATGTATCACTACATTAAAAACATTAACATCTCTATCATATACCTCAATAGGGACTTAGGAACGTACTTAGACATACTATGTATTACATTTCATAGGAATGAATAACGTAGACATGCTTAACTACTAAGAGTAGAACCATTTATGGAATAGCAATACGTTTACGAATCGTTACTTGGATCATGCTAAAAGAAAGAAGGATTAGCCTTAACATACCTTAATTGCTCATAAGATCTCGAGAAGGTGGTAGATGAAGAATTAGACTTATATCACATTCAAAACAATTATCCTCAAGGCGTTGGCATGAATTCTCAACATGAAGGAATTAGCTATTAACTAAAGAGATGCTAAATGTTTTTGATTCATTCTTTATACACAAGTTCATTGCTGTTACAAGTTGTTGGAGAAATGGAATGAACACCTATTGAAATAAAATAAAAAGAAGTCTGGAATAGGTTTCATCTAATCACAATCACTTGATGAAATCTTTACATCTAAGAAGTGTAAATGCTATATGTGTAGATTTTGCCACCTAATAAGGTAAGCAAAGAGTCAGTAGTTTGCTGCCAAAATTCCATACTCCCACGTGGAGGTTGTCCCCTAGTACTTGTGATGACCTGATAGATCATCTTATATTTTAGAACCTAATTCTGCGTTACGAGGTCTCAAAAACCACATCTTAGACTTTCTCGATTTGCGTGTGCTGTCCGAGTGTTCTACCAGAAGGCTTATATGTTAAAAACTAATAAAAAGAGAATTTTTGCCTAAAAACTTTAGTTGAGTTGACTTCGATCAACATTTTTAGTAAATGGGCCCAGATCCATGCTTTGACGGTCCTGGTGGGACCGTAATGAAATATGGAACTTGGGCGTATGCCCGGAATCGAATTCCGAGGTCCCTAGCTCGAGATATGAATTTTTGTTAAAAATTGAAAGACTGAAAATTTAATGGTTTTAAGAATTTTGTTTATGTTTGGCCTTGTGGATATCAAGTCCGTATTTTGGTTCCGGAGCCCGGTATAAGTTCATTATAATATTTAAGACTTGTCTATGAAATTCGGTGAGAAACGGAGTTGGTTTGACGTGATTCGGACGTCCAGTTATGAAAATAGAAGTTTTAAAGCTTTCTTAAAAATTTCATTCGATATGGTGTACAATTCGTAGTTTTAAGTGTTATATTGGCGATCTGATCGCGCGAGCAAGTTCGTATGATATTTTAGGACTACTGTACATGTTTGGTTTGAAACCCCGAGGGTTCGGGTGTGTTTCGGATAGGCTACGGGATGTTTGGACTTAGAAAATTTGGTATTTTTTTCGCAGCAGCTGTTTGGTGTGTTCTTCTTCGCGTTTGCGAAGATACTTTCGCAAACACGAATGGTAAGCTGGTCAGGGTGAGTACTTCCTCTTCACGAATGCAAAGGCTTGGCCGCGAATGCGGAATGATGGGGGCTTTACCCTTCGCGAATGCGACCGGCTCATCACGAACGCGTAGCATTTGGCACATGGGGGAGGGGTCAGACTTTCCTTCTACGCGAACGTGAGCACGGGCTCGTGAACGCGAAGGCCTAGGGGGCATAGCCTTTGTGAATGCAGTGAGGGTTTCACGATCACGTAAGCATAGCAGGGCAGCTCGTCACGAACGCGACAGTGTCCTCGCGAACGCGATGAACACTGTCGCCCACTTCACAAAACAGTCCCAAAACGGGACTTAAGCCATTCTTTCACATTTTTCAAAAGCTAGACGGCCTAGAAGCGATTTTCAAAGGACATTTTCTTCCCCAAAGTATTGTAAGTGATTCTAAACCACATTCGTTCAATTTCCCATTACATTTTATGAATTTTCAACCTAAAATCTATGATTTTCATGGTGGAGTTAGGGTTTTTTGGGTAGAAAATAGGGATTTCAAAATTTGGGGATTTAGGCCTCAAATTGAGGTCGGATTCCAAAACCAATTATATATCCGGGCTCGGGGGTGAATGGGTAAATGGATTTTGGTCCGAACCTCGGGTTTTGACCTAGCAGGCCCGGGGTCGGTTTTTTACTTTTTGGGGGAAAGTTTGGAAAATCTAAATTTATGCAATATAATTGATTCCTTTAGCAATATTTGATATTATTGAGTCGATTTTGAATAGATATGAATGGTTTGGAGGTGAATTCTAGAGGAAAAGCTGTGATTGAGTATTGAGTGGCCTTCGAAGCGAGGTAAGTGTCATGGTTAACCTTGGCTAGAGGTATTTGGCCTTATTCGCTTATTTTCTACGTGTTTGTATGTTGAGTACAACTTATAGGTGAGGTGATGAGTACCTATGCGTTGTTGTCGAGTCATAACATGCGAGTGAGTCTTATTATAGTAATCGTGGTATTCCTTGATCATATTGTTCATGATTAGACTAGCTATTCGTTATATTGAACAGCTCTTATTATGTTTCACGGAAATTGGTATTGATTGTGTACTGACTCAAAGTTTAGGTTAGTAACGTGGAATAGAATGTTGAAGTAAGACTTGTTCTTGATATTTCTATATCCCTGTTGTTATTGTTCATTGTCTTGGTGAGGGAGAGTATTAAAGCACGAAGGGTGATGCCGTGCAATGTTTTGTGAGTGAGTGTTAATGCACGAAGGGTGATGCCGTGACATGTTATGAGAGTGAGTTAATGCACGAAGGGTGATGCCATGCAATGCTATGAGAGAGAGCTATTGCACGAAGGGTGATGCCGTGCCGTTTCTATTGTTTCTTATGGTGACGTTGAGAGTAAAAGCATGAGGGGTGATGCCGTGCACTTTATTTTACTATGTTTACTTGTTTCTTTCTGTTAAAGATATATCGATTGATCATGTTCTCATTCCTGTTATGATTCCTTGCCATGTAATCCCCTCAGCATGTCCCCTTCCCAATATTCCTTGCCTTGCTTCTTTAGTTGTTGTTATTGATTGCACAGGTTTATTTGTAGGTGTCTTGTCCTAGCCTCGTCACTACTTTGCCGAGGTTAGACTCGACAATTACCAGTACATGGGGTCAGTTGTACTGATACTGCACTTTGCACTTTCTGTACATATTTTAGTACCGGCTCGGGTTTAACGAGATTTTAGCTGTTAGACACGCTATCCGTAGACTCAAGGTAGATGTGTCGGCATTCACATACCTTGAAGTCCCCGTCTATCTTTTCTGTTTTACTGTTTCTTTCATTCAAACAGTTGTATTTCTTTCAGACTATTACTTGTAGTGAATTCTTGAATGCTCGTGAATTATGACTCCAGATTCGGGTGGTAGTAATTAATGTTGTTTTTATATTATTCCGCACTCACTATATTTCGTCTTAGCTAATTTGCTATTATTTACTTAATGGAAAAAAGATTGGTTTAATGATTCTCTAACATTGGCTTGCCTAGCAAGTGAAATGTTAGGCGCCATCACGGTCCCGACGGTGGGAATTCCGGGTCGTGACAAGTTGGTATCAGAGCACTAGGTTGCCTAGGTGTCACGATTCATGAGCAAGCTTAGTAGAGTCTGGAGGATCGGTACGGAGACATCTGTGCTTATCTTCCAGAGGCTATGAAGTTTAGGAACAAATTTTACTTCTATTCTTCTTTGTCGTGCGAATTTTTTTTCTCAATATTGATTGAACTATTCTACTCATATTCTCTCGCAGATGGTGAGAACACGTACCGCTTCCTCAACTGAGCAGTAGCCAGAGCCCCCAGTGGAAGCTCCTCCGAGGGGCAGAGGCCGAGGCCATGCCAGAGGCCGAGGCAGAGGCAGGGCTCAACCCAGAGCTCGTGCAGCAGTACCAGCAGTAGAGCCTCAGGTAGAGTTGGGCGAGAAGGTTCCAGCCCAGACTGTTCCTGCCGGACCAGATTAGGTTCCGGAGGGGTTCATTGCCACCCCAGTACTTCAGGACGCTTTGGTCCGTTTGGTGGGCCTTATGGAGAGTGTGGCCCAGACTGGCCCATTTCCCATGGCACCAGCCGTCTCTCAGGCTGGAGGAGGAGCCCAAACTCCTACTACTTCCACTCTAGAGCAGATAGCTCCCCAGTATCAGGTTCCAACAGCTCAGCCAGTCAGAGTAGTTTAGCCGGTTGTTGCGGCACAGGCCGACGATGTGTCATCTATGTCTTCTGAGGCTTTCTGGAGATCGGACAAGTTCACCAAGATCTTTCCAGTTCACTTCAGTGGTGCTCCTTCAGAGGATCCCCAGGAGTATCTCGACAGTTGTCATGAGGTTCTACGGAACATGGGTATAGTGGAGACCAACGGGGTCCATTTTGCTGTATTTCAGATGAATGGTTCCGCCAAGAAATGGTTGAGAGATTATCTGTTGACCAGACTAACTGGGTCGCCTGCTCTTTCTTGGGACCAGTTTTCTCAGCTCTTCCTAGAGAAGTTTATCCCTATCACATTGAGAGAGGAGCATCGCCATCAGTTCAAGTATCTCCAGCAGGGCAGTATGACTGTTACTCAGTATGAGACCCATTTTTTGGATTTGGCCCGTCATGCTCTTATTCTACTTCCTACAAAGAGAGAGAGGGTGAGGAGGTTTATCGATGGACTTGCTCAGCCTATTAGATTGCATATGGCTAAGAAGACTGGGAGTGAGATTTTTTTTCAGGCAGCTGCCAATATTACCAGGCGAGTCGTGATGGTTTTAGCTCAGGGGAGTGGTCAGGGGTTTGACAACAGGCCTCGTCACTCCGGTGGATTGAGTGGAGCCTCATCTGGAGGTCGGGGTACTTATGGCAGAGGCCATCCTCCCAAGCCGTTTCATTCAGTACTCCAGGCGTCCCACGGTTCCTAGGGTGGTCGTGGCCCTCGGATGCATTATTCCTACCAGCTAGCCTACAGTGCATCACCAGCCCCTATTAGTGCACCTCCGCTCCAGAGTTTTCAGGGTGGTTACTCAGGTCGACAGGGTCAGTTTCAAGGCCAACAGTCACAGCAGCCGAGGTATTGTTATACTTGTCGTGATCCGAGGCACATTGCTAGATTTTGCCCTCGTACATCGGGCAGCTCACAGCATCAGTGTTCTCGTGCCATGGTTCCGGCACCAGTTGTTGCATCACCTGCTTAGCCAGGCAGAGGCAGGGGTCAGGCAGCTAGAGGTAGGGGCCAAACTGTTAGATGTGGAGGTCAAGTCATTAGAGGTGGAGACCAGCCAACTAGAGGCCGTCCCAAGGATGTAGTTCAGGGTGGTGGGGCCCAGTCCCGGTGTTATGCTTTTCTAGCCAGGCCTGAGGCTGAGTCATCTGACATCGTTATTACAGGTACTGTTTCAGTTTGCAGTAGGGATGCTTCGGTTCTATTTGATCCGAGATCTACTTACTCCTATCTGTCATCCTATTTTGCTTCATATTTAGTCGTGCCTCGTATTTCTTTGAGTGCTCCTGTGTATGTGTCCACACCAGTGGGAGGTGCTATTATTGTAGATCGTGTTTATTGTTCGTGTGTGGTCACCATTGGGAGCCTTGAGACTCGTGATCGTCTACTTCTTGATAAGGTTGATTTTGATGTCATTCTGGGTATAGATTGGCTGTCACCTTATCATGCTATATTAGATTGTCATGCCAAGACGGTGACCTTAGCCTTGCCGAGGTTGCCTCTATTAGAGCGGAGAGGGACTCCTGGCCATTCTACCAATAGGGTAATCTCTTATGTGAAGGCTCGGCATATGGTCGAGAAGGAGTGTCTAGTTTATTTGGCTTATATCCACGATTCTAGTGCGGAGGTTCCTTTCATGGATTCAGTGCCGGTTATTCATGAGTTTCCAGAGGTATTTTTTGCAGATCTGCCATAGATGCCACCCAACAGGGATATTGATTTCTGCATTGATTTGGCTCCGGGCACTCAGCCCATTTCCATTCCGCCATACCGCATGGCCATGCCAGAGTTGAAAGAATTAAAGGAACAGTTGCAAGATCTGCTTGATAAGGGCTTCATTAGACCTAGTGTTTTGCCCTGGGGTGCACCTGTGTTGTTTGTGAAGAAGAAAGATGAATCGATGAGGATGTGTATAGATTATCGACAGTTGAATAAGGTCACCATCAAGAACAAGTATCCATTGCCGAGGATTGATGATTTATTTGACCAGCTTCAGGGTGCCAAGGTGTTTTCGAAGATTGATTTGCGATCTGGCTACTATCAGTTGAGTATTAGGGCATCTTATGTCCCTAAGATAGCTTATCGGACACGATATGGGCATTATGAGTTTCTAGTGATGTCATTTGGGCTGACAAATGCCCCAGCAACATTCATGGATTTGATGAACCGGGTGTTCAAGCCCTACTTGGATTCCTTCGTGATTGTGTTTATTGATGATATCTTGATCTACTCCCGCAGCCGAGAAGAGCATGAGCAGCATCTTCGGATCGTTCTTCAGACTCTGAGAGACAGCCAATTATATGCTATGTTCTCGAAATGCGAGTTTTGGTTTAGTTCAGTTGCTTTCCTGGGTCACGTGTATCAACAAAGGGTATTCAGGTGGATCCTAAGAAGATTGAGGTAGTTCAGAACTGGCCTAGACCCACATCACCTACAGAGATCTGTAGTTTCCTGGGATTGGCGGGTTATTAACGTAGGTTTGTGGAGGGGTTCTCATCTATAGTAGCCCCGTTGACCAGGTAACCCAGAACGGTGACCTGTTCAGATGGTCGGACGAGTGTGAGACGATCTTTCAGAAGCTCAAGACTACTTTAACTACGGCACAGGTATTGGTGCTACCTCGAGGTTCAGGACCTTATACAGTATATTGTGACGCATCTCGTATTGGTGTGGGTGCGGTATTGATGAAGGGTGGCAAGGTTATTGCATATGCTTCACGTCAGTTAAAGGTTCACGAGAAGAATTACCATGTCCATGAGTTAGAGTTGGCAGCCATTGTTCATGCGCTGAAGATTTGGAGGCACTATCTATACGGTGTGCCACGTGAGGTATTCACGGATCATCGGAGCTTGCAGTATTTGTTCAAGCAGAAGGAGCTTAATTTGAGGCAGAGGAGGTGGTTGGAGCTAATTAAAGACTATTATATCACCATATTGTATCAACCCGGGAAGGCCAATGTGGTGGCCGATGTTTTGACTAGAAAGTCAGCTAGTATGGGTAGCTCTGCATATATATTTAAATTGGTGAGAAACCGCTTGCACTAGATGTTCAGGCTTTGGCCTATCAGTTCGTGAGGTTGGATATTTTTGAGCCCAGTCGTGTTCTAGCTTGTACCATCACTCGGTCTTCGTTATTTGAGCGCATCAGGGAGCGACAGTATGATGACCCTCATTTGCTTGTCCTTAGGGACACGGTGTGGCACGGTGATGCCAAGCAGGTTACTGTTGGAGATGATGGAGTTTTGAGGATGCAGGGTCGTATTTGTGTGCCTAATGCGGATGGACTTCGTGAGTTGATTCTTGAGGAGGCCCACAATTCTCGGTATTCTATTCATCTAGGCGCCGCCAGGATGTATCAAGACTTGCGGTAGCATTGGAAAAGGATGAAGAAGGATATAGTTGCATATGTAGCTCGGTGTCTAAATTGTCAGCAAGTCAAGTACGAGCATCAGAGACCTGGTGGTTTGCTTCAGAAGATAGAGATTCCTGAGTGGAAGTAGGAGCGCATCACTATGGATTTTGTTGTTGGACTCCCACAAACTCAAAGGAAGTTCGATGCCGTTTGGGTCATTGTGGATATGCTAACTAAGTCAGCGCATTTTATTCCTGTGGCAGTTACCTATTCTTCGGAGCGATTGGCAAAGATTTACATCCGCGAGATCATCCGTCTTCACGGTGTGCCCGTGTCTATCATTTTTGATCGAGGTACGTAGTTCACCTCGCACTTCTGGAGAGCAGTACAGCGTGAGTTAGGCACGTGGGTTGAGTTGAGCATAGCATTTCATCCTCAGACAGACGGACAGTCCGAGCGCACTAATCAGATCTTGGAGGATATGCTCCGTGCATGTGTTATAGACTTCGGAGGATTGTGGGATAAGTTCTTGCCCCTTGCAGAGTTCGCCTACAATAACAGCTACTAGTAGAGCATTCAGATGGCTCCCTATGAGGCACTCCATGGTAGACGGTGTTGATCACCGGTCGGATGGTTTGAGCATGGGGATGCTCGGTTATTGGGTACAGATTTGGTACAGGATTCCTTGGAGGAGGTCAAGATTATTCAGGATAGACATTGCACAGCTCAGTCCAGGCACAAGAGTTATACCGACAGTAGAGTTCGTGATGTTGCATTCATGGTTGGGGAGAGAGTGTTGCTTCGGGTATCACCTATGAAGGGTGTAATGAGGTTCGAAAAGAAGGGCAAGTTGAGCCCTAGGCATATCGGACCTTTTGAGATTCTGGAGAGAGTGAGAGAGGTAGATTACAGGCTTGTGTTGCCACCGGGGTTATCATCAGTTCATCTGGTGTTCCATGTGTCCATGCTTTGAAAGTATCACGGCGATCCTTCCTATGTGTTAGATTTCAGCTCTGTCCAGTTGGACAAGGATTAGACTTACGAGGAGGAGCCGATGGCTATTCTAGCCCGGCAGGTTCGCCAGTTGAGATCAAAGAGTTATCCTTCAGTTCGAGTGAAGTGGAGAGATTAGCCCGTCAAGGAAGCTACTTAGGAGTCCGAGTCGGACATGCGGAGTAGATATCCACATCTTTTCACCAGCCCAGGTACTTTTCTATGTCCGTTCGAGGACGAACGGTTGTTTTAGAGGTGGAGAGTGTGATGAACCGATAGGTCATCTTATATTTTAGAACATAATTCTGCTTTATAAGGTCTCAAAAACCTCATCTTTGCCTTTCTTGATTTGCGTGCGCAGTCCGAGTATTCTTCCGGAAGGCTTATATGTTAACAACTAATAAAAGGAGAATTTTTGCCTAAAAACTTCAGTTGAGTTGACTTCGGTCAAAATCTTTGGTAAACGGGCCCGTATCTTGGCTTTGACAGTCCCGGTGGGTCCGTAATGGAATATGGGACTTGGGTGTATGCCCGGAATCGAATTCCGAGGTCCCTAGCTCGAGATATGAATTTTTGTTTAAAATTGAAAGATTGAAAATCTAATGGTTTTAAGAATTTGGTTTATGTTTGGCCTTATGGATATCGGGTCCGTATTTTGGTTCTGGATCCCGGTACAGGTTCATTATAATATTTAAGACTTGTCTATGAAATTTGGTGAGAAACAGAGTTGGTTTGACGTGATTAGGACGTTCAGTTGTGAAGATAGAAGTTTTAAAGCTTTCTTAAAAATTTCATTCGATTTGGTGTTCAATTCGTAGTTTTAGGTGTTATATTGGCGATTTGATCGCGCGAGCAAGTTCGTATGATGTTTTAGGACTTATGTGCATGTTTGGTTTGAAGCCCCGAGGGCTCGGGTGAGTTTCGGATAGGCTACGGGATGTTTGGACTTAGAAAATCTGGTATTTTTGCTACAGCAGCTGTTCTGGTGTGTTCTTCTTCGCATTCGCGAAGATACTCTCTTGAACGCGAAGGGTAAGCTGGTCAGGGTGAGTTTTTCCTCTTCGCGAACGTGAAGGCCTGGTCGCGAACGTGAAGTGATGGGGGCTTTACCCTTCGCGAACACGACCGGCTCATCGTGAACACGTAGCATTTGGGACATGGGGGAAGGGTCAGACTTTCCTTCTACGCGAATGCGAGCACGGGCTCGCGAACGCGAAGGCGAGGGGGGCATAGCCTTCGCGAACGCGGTGAGGGTTTTGCGATCACGTAAGCCTAGCAGGGCAGCTCTTCGCGAACGCGACAGTGTCCTCGCAAACGCGATGAACACGGTCGCCCAGTTCATAAAACAGTCCCAAAACGGTACTTAAGCCATTCTTTCACATTTTTCAAAAGCTAGACGGCCTAGAGGCGATTTTCAAAAGACATTTTCTTCCCCAAAGTGTTGGTAAGTGATTCTAAACCACATTCTTTCAACTTCCCATTACATTTTATGAATTTTCAACCTAAAATCTAAGGTTTTCATGGTGGAGTTGGGGATTTTTGGGTAGAAACTAGGGATTTCAAAATTTGGGGATTTAGACCCCAAATTGAGGTCGGATTCAAAAATCAATTATATATCCGGGATCGGCGGTGAATGGGTAATTGGATTTTGGTCCGAACCTTGGGTTTTGACCAAGCGGGCCTAGGGTCGGTTTTTGACTTTTTGGGGGAAAGTTTGGGAAATCTAAATTTATGCAATGTAATTGATTCCTTTAGCAATATTTGATATTATTGAGTCATTTGTAAATAAATATGAGTGGTTTGGAGGTGAATTCTAGAGGAAAGTTGTTATTGAGTATTGAGTGGCCTTCCGAGCGAGGTAAGTATCGTGGTTAACCTTGGCTTGAGGTATTAGGCATTATTCGCTTATTTTCTACATGTTTGTATGTTAAGTACAACGTATAGATGAGGTGACGAGTATCTATGCGTTGTTGTCGATTCTTAACATGCGAGTGAGTCTTATTATTGTAATCGTGGTATTCCTTTATTATATTGTTCATGATTAGACTAGCTATTTGTTATGTTGAACAACTCTTAATATGTTTCACGAAAATTGGTATTGATTGGGTATTGACTCAAAGTTGAGGTTAGTAACGTGGAATTGAATGTTGTGGTAAGACTTGTTCTTGATATTTCTATCTCCCTGTTGTTATTGTTCATTATCTTGGTGAGGGAGAGTGTTAAAGCACGAAGGGTGATGCCGTGCAACATTTTGTGAGTGAGTGTTAATGCACAAAGGGTGATGCTGTGCCATGTTATGAGAGAGAGTTAATGCACGAAGGGTGATGCCGTGCCGTTTCTATTGTTTCTTATGGTGAGGCTGAGAGTAAAAGCACGAATGGTGATGCCGTGCACTTTCCTTTACTGTGTTTACTTGTTTCTTTCTGTTAAAGATATATCGATTGATCATGTTCTCATTCCTATTATGATTCCTTGCCATGTAATCCCCTCAGCATGTCCCCTTCCCAATATTTTTTGCCTTGCCTCTTTATTTGCTGTTATTGTTGTATATATTGATATATATTGCACAGGTTTTTTTGTAGGTGTCTTGTCCTAGGCTCGTCACTACTTTGCCGAGGTTAGACTCGACACTTACCAGTATATGGGGTCGGTTGTACTGATACTGCACTCTTCAATTTCTGTGCTGATTTTGGTACCGGCTCGGGTTGATGGAGAGTTTAGCTGTTGGACACGCTATCCGTAGACTCAAGGTAGATCTATCGGCGTTCACAGACCTTGAAGTCCCTGTCTATCTTTTCCGTTTTATTGTTTCATTCATTCAAACAATTGTATTTCTCTCAGACTATTACTTGTAGCGAATTCGAAAATGCTCGTGAATAGTGACTCCAGATCCGGGTGGTAGTAATTAATACAGTTTTTACATTATTCCGCACTCACTATATTTTGTCTTAGCTAATTTGCTGTTATTTACTTAATGGAAAAAAGATCGGTTTAATGATTCTCTAACGTTGGCTTGCCTAGCAAGTAAAATGTTAGGCGCCATAACAGTCCCGACGGTGGGAATTCTGGGTCGTGACAATACTTATCCAAAATTCTCACTTAATCCCCACAATGTCAAACTTCGACGGAACTCATTTTCTTTGATTCGCTTACCCTCTCACCTTCACGAAATTACTTATCACTTGTTTGAAATAGCATAAATAGTTATAATCTCAAAAATAGTCTTGTTCTCATCCTAAAGTTCTACTATTAAAATATTAATAAATCATGGTACCATATAAAATAATGCATACACTATTATTTCATTAAAACATCCATGTAAAAATACATATATTTTCTCACCTTATAATTTTCCTAATCTCATATAAAGAGTGCAAATTTTCATACGCTTAACTCTTAAAATGGTAAAAAGATAACCTTCTTTTCTTGTGAGGAAATAATTTCTATCTTTATAATAAAGAAAATCTCATAAACTTTCTTATATTCTTTGTATAATTTAAAGCATATTCGAAAGTAGTAATATTAATAACTATATAAAATCATATTTATCAAACCTTCTTTTACAAAAATGTTTCATTCAAAATACCATATCAAATGTATATAACGGTATCAAGGTTGTTAAACTTACGAGGACTTACAATAACATAATCACAAATCCTTTATAACCTCGTGAATGGTCTTAATCTCTTCAAGCTCATATGGATTACTACGACTCATCCTAGTATTAAAGTACGGGATGTAACATCCTTCCCCCCTTTAGAAACATTCGTCCTCGAGTGTAACTCTTAGAGATTTACAAATTTTTCACTAGGGTCTCCTCTGTAAACTAAACTAAAACCCAAACTATATCTGAAGTCTTTACTATTCACAACCTTTTGTACTTGAGTATCTCGTATCTTTTTCACCTTTACCTTACTTACCTTTCAATATCGCATCGTATCTTCTGTCTCTTCCATAACCTCCCTTCCACATAGGTAGAAATTATATCTACGCCTTAAAGCACTATTGTGATAGCACCTCTGGTGCATACACAATTCGGTGGAAGCTTTATACTAAATTCTTACGACTTAGCTCTATGGAACGATCTGGAAACAAAAGAAGGCATAACATTTCCTAAATGCCCTATAGCCTCTCAATTATAAATGTGGCACACAACACACCCATAGTGAGACTCTACTAGGCACGGCTTTATAGACTCCCTAGGACACGACCTGCTCTGATGCCACTTTCTCATGTCCCAAACCTGGGGAGGCGTGGCTGGCACCCGGTGTCGTGCTGGCCCGAGCGAAGCACTCTGTAACTTATGATAGTTCGATCAAAACTAGAACATACATATGTCGAGTTAGCTAAACTCATTCCTTTTGTAACTATCGTGGGCCCACATGCCCACAACTCATAATGTACAACTGTAAGTGGAAAAACACTGTATCAATGAACCATCTTTCTTAAAACATGAATACATATGGTTCGTCAAGGCCTCTAACTCTGTCTACAAATGGGACAGGGTACCGGCCTACCCATAAGTCTGTAGCAAAACATTGACACGGTGACTCATAGACTCGCCTGCACTCCAAATGAGGTGGATTCTTACCGATCCTTCGTTGAATACTAACCTTTTCTACTATGAGGGCTCGTCAAACTAATTTTCTATACCTGGAAACATGAATGCAGCATCCCCAACAAAAGAATGTCAGTACGAATAATGTACCAAGTATGTAAGGCGGAACTGAAACATAACAATTAGTCAACATTAATTAAAGACATATAAGAATCAACCTGAATCTCTGAAGTGCCACCGTATATGCATACTTATTATACTTATATATATAATGCTTCTCTTTGAGACTCTTATCCATATCGTATGATGCATGACTGCCCAACTGATCAGTGCTAACTGTCCGACCGGCCTTAGCGCGGTGATAAATGCATGACTGCCCGACCGGCCGTAGCTCGGTGGTAAATGCATTACTGCCCGACCGGCCGTAGCTCGGTGGTAAATGTGTAACTTTCCAACAGGCCGTAGTTCGATGGTAAATACATGACTGCCCAACTGATCAGTGGTAACTGCCCGACCGACCGTAGCACGGTGGTAAATGCATGACTGCTCGACCGGCCATAGCTCGGTTGTAAATGTATAACTGCCCAACCGGCCGTAGCTCGGTGGTAAATGCATGACTGCACAACCGGTGGTAAATAATAATACATAACTTCCCAACCGGTGGTAACTTCCCGACCGGCCGTAGCACGGTGGTAAATGAAGATGCATGTATCACTATATTAAAAACATTAACATCTCTATCATATACCTCAATAAGGACTTAGGAACGTACTTAGACATACTTTATATTACATTTCAAAGGAATGAATAACGTAGACATCCAAACTACTAAGAGTAGAACGGTTTATGGAATAGCATTACGTTTACGTATCGTTACTTGGATCATGCCAAAAGAAATAAGGATTAGCCTTAATATACCTTAATTCCTCCTAAGAGCTCAAAAAGGTCGTAGATGAAGAATTAGACTTGGATCACATTCAAAAGAATTATCCTCAAGGCGTTGGCATGAATTCTCAACATGAAGGAATTAGCTATTAACTAAAGAGATGCTAAACGTTTTTGATTCATTCTTTATACATAAGTTCATTGTTGTTACAAGTTGTTGGAGAAATGGAATGAACACCTATTGAAATAAAATAAGAAGTGTAAATGCTTTATGTGTAGCTTTTGCCACCTAATAAGGTAAGTAAAGAGTCACTAATTTTCTGCCAAAATTCCATACTCCCACATGGAAATTGTCCCTTAGTACTTATCCAAAATTCTCACTTAATCCCCACAATGTCAAACTTCGACGGAACTCATTTTCTTTAATTCGCCTACCCTCTCACCTTCATGAAATTACTTATCACTTGTTTGAAATAGCATAAATACTTATCGAAAATAGTCTTGTTCTCATCCTAAAGTACTACTATTAAAATATTAAAATATTAATAAATCATGGTACCATATAAAACAATGCATACACTATTATTTCATTAAAATATCCATGTAAAAATACATATATTTTCTCAACTTCTAATTTTTCTAATCTCATGTACAAATTTTTGTACTCTTAACTCTTAAAATGGTAAAAAGATAACCTTCTTTTCTTGTGAGAAAATAATTTCTATCTTTACAATAAAGAAAATCTCATAAACTTTCTTATATTCTTTGTATAATTTAAAGCATATTCGAAAGTAGTAATATTAATAACTATATAAAATCATATTTTTCAAACCTTCTTTTACATAAATGTAACATTCAAAATACCATATCAAATGTGTATAATGGTATCAAGGTTGTTAAATGTAACACCCCGGAAAATTTTGAAGAACTTAAGTTTTAAGCCCAGTAAAATTTGCAAAGAAAATAATGTTTCATGGTGCCGGACTAGGCTTATGTGTTTGAGGATTGTAGAAATTCTTCGCAGCGAGCTTTCTCGCCGCGGCTCGGACTTTTTGGGTTGAACAATGCACAGGAAAGTAAAAGAAAATTTACGGCAGAATAGTGCATTTATGCGGTCCATTATGTGACCGTAGAATCACTCTGCGGACCGCATAATGGCCTCAGAATGAGACAGTTAATTGGGTCAGTTGGAAGCAATTATGTGGTCGACTATGCAATCGCATAAATGTTATGCGGAGCATTATGCGATCGCATAACAGTTATGCGGACCGCATAGTAACCGCATACACAGACAATTTTTTTTATCATTTTATCAGCAATTATGCGACCGATATGCGGTCCGCCTATCCATTATGCGATTGCATATGCGACCGCAGAACTGTTCCGGAGCTCCATTTTTGGGTTTTTAAAATCCGACCCTATTTCATTAAATACACTCTTTGGGCCATTTTTGAGCAATAATCTGATATTTTAGAGTGAGAGAGAGTGCCCTAGAGTGAGAAGGAGTTCTTCAAAATATTTGTTCAATTCTTGCTCAAGTTTTGGAAGATTTAGAAGGGAAGCTCACTAGGTCTTCATCCTAGAGGTAAGGTTGTACACTCTAACCCTCAATTTCGAATTTTGTGTAGAAATGGATAATAAGCAAGATAATTTCTGGGCAAGAGGGTTGGTTATTTTACATGCATGTGTTATCAAAGGGTGTAGAAAGATTGTTGAGCTAAAAATGGTGACGGTTGGGTTATGGGATGATGGAATCCTCCATGAAAGGACCTTGAAACCTTAATGCACATCTAGTGTTTGATAAAATGCTCAAATGAGCTAGAACCATGATCATCTTCCTAATTTTGGTTCAATTTGTTATATTTCAAAAATAGATTGAAGTTGCTAAGAATTCCGGAACATTTAGAGTAAGGAAGCTCAAGTGAGGTATTTTGGCTAAACTCTTCTCTTAGAATTGAATCCCGCGATATTCATGTAAATTATGTAAGTCCCAAGTGATTCATTATGAAACTGGCTATTTCGAGTAAGATTGAGTTGAAAGATATATGTTCAACAAGCATCCCAAATACTTTATCCATGTTATGTTACCAATTGAGGATGTGTTAAAATATGGGTTGTGCATTAATAATGTTTCGACTTTAAGTCAAGTTCAAATGAAGGCTATTATGCAAATTTTTGTGAAATATCTCTATGTGCTTTAGAGTCTACATTGCTCACATGTGTACTACACACCTTGACTTGAATTGTATTTGTTGTTTATGATGATGATGATAATTGAAATTGATAAGGTGAGCATGAAATACTGAATACGGCCAACGTGCCAAGAATGATCTTATAATTATGGCCATTAGTGCCAATGAGATGAAAAGATGTGAAAGTAATACGAAATGCGATGATTGATATAAAAATATTGATGTCTCAAATAAGACAGCCTAGCCGGTCGGGTCGTGATCGGACACCATACCGGACACATGGTGGTGATTGTGCTGGAAATATATAATTTGCATTTGTGATTGTGGTAGATGTCCCTAATGTATAGCCTAGCCGATCGGGTCGTGAACGGACTTCGTGTTAAAGATGGTGGTATTGATATTGAGAGAAATTGTGGTTGATCTCTCTAATAAGATAGCCTAGCCGATCGGGTCGTGATCGGACTCCGTGCTAAGAGTGCATTGGTATTGGTTTTTTGAATACTGGTTTTGTGAATAATGGTATTGTGAAAAATGGTATTGTGGACAATGGTATATCGATACTAAAAATCTCCCAATGTGAGATATGAGAATTAATTTGAACACTGTCTTGATCTTAAATTGAGGTTTGATGTTAATTAAGGCTTTCATTGATATTATGATAATCTTGTTTGTATTATTTGTCATTCTATTGAGAGACTGTTTAGTTATACATACTAGTGCTATTCAACGGTACTAACGTCCCTTTTACTGTGGGCGCTGCATCTTTAAATGGATGCAGGTAGTTCCATTTAGGAGATATTGATCAGTGATAGCAGTACACCTTCTTCCCAGCTGACTCGGTGAGCCCCACTTCATTCCGGGTCATGTATCTTTTGTACTTTGTGTATTCGGTTTGAGGTATAGCATGGGCTTTGTTTCCGGCATTATCATTGTACTCCTCTTTATCTATAGAGGCTTCGTAGACATAGTGTGGGTTGTGTATTGGTGCTGGGAAAGACAAACTACGTTATGTTGTGGTTGTTTTACTTGTTCTAGTTAAGACTACTAAAAATGATGGAACTATTGGTAATGAATTGGAATTGTAAACATGAACACCTTTTTGTCTAATTAAAGAAAATATGTATTATCTTCATTCGTGGATGAGTTTGGATAGAAGAAAATATAACAGGCTTGCTCGGTCGGGTTAACTCGGTTGAGCACCGGTCGCGCTCCTCGATTTTGGGGCGTGACAAAATTGGTATCAGAGCCTAAGGTTTTAAAGTGTCCTAGGATATCTCGGAGCCGTGTCTTGTAGAGTCTTTATTATCGGTATGTTGTTGACCACATCTATAATTAGGATGCTACATGGACATTTAGGAATAATACCCTTCTTTCATGTTCTTGATCGTGCGATAAAGCTGGTTATAAGAAGGCAAGAACTGGCCAAAGAGCCAATGTCACCCCAGTAGTGACAGTTGATCCTATAATTGATGATGCGGGTGAGCACCCGAGTAGTGAGAATATTCCTCCAGTTACTACACTGCCTGACTCTACTACAACTGATCAGACCGCACCTGTCCCTACACCTACTGAAGGTGCAACAGTTCCTTCAACTGATATACCAGTTCCACCTCCAGTTCCAGCTTCCGATTCTGGTGTTTCTGATGTTGATCTTAGGGGAGCCATACAGATGTTGGCTCAAATAGAGGCTTCCCAGACCCAGAGGTCAAATGTTGCACCCACATATTCCAGTCAGCCAGGGGATTCTACTGGTTCCAGGGTGAATAGGTTTCTCCAGTTGGATCCTCCAGTGTTTACGGGTACTAACCCAGAGGAAGATCCCCAGGATTTCATTGATGAAATGCACAAGACTTTTAGAGTTATGCGTGCTACTGAAACAGAGGCAGTGGAATTGGCCTTCTACTGCCTGAAAGAGGTGGCATATTCTTGGGTTGAACTATGGGAGGAGTCCCGTGAAGAAGGGAGCCCTCTGGCGAGGTGGGGTGAGTTCGCTGATGCCTTCATTGATCATTTCTTGCCTGCCGAGACTAAGGCAGCCCGTGCTGCTGAGTTTGAGAACCTGAGGCAAGGTAGCCTGAGTGTGTGGGATTACCATATGACATTCGCGTACCTGTCTAAATATGCTATTTACTTGCTTCCCACTATGGAGGCTAGAGTTCACCGATTTGTGCAGGGCCTTAGTCCCTTGGTAATTAATGGGGTAGATACAGCAGCCTTGAATTCTGATATGAACTATGGAAAGATGATGGCATTCGCTCAAGCCACCAAGACCCGCAAATTAAGGAACAGAATAGAGCGAGAGGGTAGTAATAAGGCCAGGTCTACGGGAAACTTTGGTGGTTCTTCAAGTGGTGGCAAGTCAACATTCAGAGGAGGGTTGTCACGGCCATCACAGTCCTTTGCTTAGTCTTCGACTAGTGTCCCGCCATCAGAGCTTAGTCAGCAGCAGCAATGGAGCCGTTTCAGGCCCAGTCAGGGCAACAGGGGATCCAATCAGCATGGTCATCATGGTGGTAGATTCCAGCAGCAGAGGAAGCCCCCATGCCTTCGTTATGGAAAGATGCTCCTAGGAATATGCTACATGGACTTACCCATATGCTACGGATGCGGATTGAGGGGTCACATTCAGAGAGATTGTCATTCGTCCTACTAGGGTGTGGGCAGAAGCCCAACACATCTAGCTAGTTCTGCAGCTACCACATCCGCAGCACCTCCTCCAGCTCGAGGCACTCCAACTCCCATAGGGCGTGGTGCAGCTAGGGGTGGAGCACAAAGTTCGGGAGGATCCGACCGTTTCTATGTTATGAGGGGTTTCCAGAATTTGGAGGCTTCTCCAGATGTTATCACAGGTATATTGACTGTCCAATCTCATGAAGTATATGCTCTTATTGATCCCGGTTCCACTTTGTCACATGTCACACCTTATGTTGCTATAGAATTTAGGATAGAACCAGAACAGCTTTATGAGCCGTTCTCTGTATCTACTCCAGTTGCTGAGTCTGTTTTAGCCACGCGGGTTTATAGGGATTATGTTGTTACGTTGCGTGGTCGAGACACCGTGGCCGATCTTATTGAATTAAGAATGGTCGGTTTTGAAGTGATAATGGGGATGGATTGGCTTTATTCTTGTTTTGCCAAGCTTGATTGCCGAACCAGAACTGTTAGGTTTGAATTTCCAAATGAACCAGTTATTGAGTGGAAGGGTGATGATGTAGTGCCGAAGGGTAGGTTTATTTCTTACCTAAAGGCCACGAAAATGATCAACAAGGGATGTATTTACCATTTGGTCTGAGTTACGAACACCGATGCTGAGGCACCTACACTTGAGTCCATGCCTGTTGTGAATGAATTTCCGGGAGTCTTTCCGGATGAACTCCCTAGGATCCCACCAGATAGGGAGATTGATTTTGGGATTGATGTGATGCCAGACACGCATCCTATATCTATTCCACCATACAGAATGGCACCGGCAGAACTGAAGAAGCTAAAGGAACAATTGAGAGATTTGTTAGAAAGGGGTTTTATCCAGCCAAGTGTGTTGCCTTGGGGCGCACCAGTCCTTTTTGTGAGAAAGAAAGATGGGTCGCTGAGAATGTGTATGGACTATCGGCAGCTTAGTAGGGTAACAATCAAAAATAAGTACCCACTGCCAAGGATAGATGACTTGTTTGATGAATTGCAAAGTGCCATGTACTTCTCCAAAATCGATTTGCAATCCGGGTATCACCAATTGAAGATCAGGGAGTGGGATATTCTGAAAACAACTTTTAGAACCCGGTGTGGGCATTTTGAGTTACTAGTAATGTCTTTTGGGCTAACAAATGCTCCAACAGCCTTCATGGATCTTATGAATCGCGTTTTTAAGCCATTCCTCGACTCCTTTGTGATAGTGTTCATTGACGATATTCTTGTATATTCACGAAGTCAAGAGGACCATGCTGACCATCACAGGGTAGTTCTGCAACCTACATCAGCACCAGTTATATGCAAAGTTTTCAAAGTATGAATTTTGGCTTGAATTAGTCATATCCTTGGGTCATGTATTTTCCAGTGAGGAAATTAAGGTTGATCCTCAGAAAATTTCAGCTGTAGAGAATTGGCCGAGGCCTACAACTCCAACAGAGATTCGCAGTTTTTTAGGCTTAGCTGGATATTATAGAAAGTTTGTGGAGGGGTTTTCTACTCTTGCCTCTCCATTCACTAAATTGACGCAGAAGGCAATTAAGTTCCAATGGTCAGATGCTTGTGAAAAGAGTTTCCAGGAATTGAAAGCAAGATTGACTGTGGCATCGGTGTTGACTCTACCAGAGGGTATAGATGGATTTATGGTATATTGTGATGCTTCAAGAATCGGGCTTGGGTGTGTATTAATGCAACATGGAAAGATGATAGCTTATGCTTCTAGGCAGCTAATGAATCATGAAAAGAACTATCCAACACATGATTTAGAACTTGCGGCGGTGGTATTTGCATTAAAAATTTGGCGTCATTATTTATATGGGGTCCATGTGGATATATTCACGGACCATAAGATCCTTCAATATATTTTCAAACAGAAGGAATTGAATCTGAGGCAAAGAAGATGGCTTGAATTACTCAACGATTATGACATTGATATTTTATACCATCCAGGGAAGGCTAATGTTGTGGCGGATGCTCTCAACCGAAAATCTATGAGTAGCTTAGCACACTTGGAGGCATATCAAAGGCCATTGTCCAAAGAAGTTCACCGATTGGCTAGTTTGGGAATTCATCTTGCGGACTCTAGTGAAGGAGGGGTAATTGTGCAAAATAGGGCTGAATCATTGCTTGTTGTGGAAGTCAAGGAGAAGCAATATAACGATCCATTGTTGATGAAATTAAAAAAGGGGATTCATAAACATAAGACCATGGCTTTTTCTCTTAGCATGAATAATGGTACACTAAGGTACCAAGGGCGACTCTGTGTTCCAAATGTGGATGATCTCTGGGGAAGAATTATGATTGAAGCTCACACTACTAGGTATTCTATGCATCTAGGTTCTACAAAAATGTATCATAATCTTAATTAAGTCTATTGGTGGAATGATATGAAAAGGAATGTGGCGGACTTTGTGGCAAGATGTCTGAATTGTCAGCAAGTGAAGGTCGAACACCAAAGGCCTGGTGGGTTGGCACAAAACATAGAAATTCCAATGTGGAAAGTAGGAAATGATTAATATGAACTTTGTGGTAGGATTACCGTGCACTTCGCGCAAGTTTGACTCAATTTGGGTGATTGTGGATCGACTTACGAAGTCAGCATACTTTTTGCTGGTTAAGTCTACCGACACAGCGGAGCAGTATGCTCAATTGTATATCAAAGAAATAGTTAGGTTGCATGGCGCCCCAGTTTCCATCATTTCTGATTGAGGAGCACAATTCACTGCTAATTTTTGGAAGAAATTTCGGTAAGGTATGGGTACTCAGGTGAATCTTAGTATAGCCTTTCACCCGCAGACTGACGGGCAGGCAGAGCGGACTATTCAAATGCTTGAGGATATGTTGCGTGCTTCTGTGCTAGACTTCAAAGATAGCTGGGATGATCATTTACCACTTATAGAATTTGCATATAATAATAGCTATCATGCTAGCATTCAGATGGAACCATTCGAGGCTTTATATGGTAGGAGATGTAGATCTCCCATTGGGTGATTCAAAATTGGGGAAGCAGAGTTGATAGGGCCAGACCTCGTGCATCAGGCTATGGAAAAAGTTAAAATCATTAAGGAGTGGTTGAAGACTGCTTAGAGTCGTCAGAAATCATATTCGGATGTTCGTCGTAGGGATTTGAAGTTCAAAGAAGATGATTGGGTATTCTTGAAAGTTTTCCCCATGAAAGGGTTAATGCGATTTGGTAAGAAAGGTAAATTGAGTCCGAGGTATGTTGGATCGTACAAAATCATTCAGAGGATCGGTGAGGTGGCGTACAAGCTTGAGCTACCACCTGAGATGTCATTAGTAGACCCGGTGTTTCATGTGTTTATGTTGAAGAAAGTAGTTGGAGATCCGACACTCATTGTTCCGGTTGAGACCATTGATGTATATGAGAAATTGACTTACGAAAAGATTCCGGTTTCAATTATTGATCGGCAAGTCCGAAAATTGAGAAATAAAGAAATTGCCTCCGTGAAAGTGTTGTGGCGAAACAAACAGGTTGAAGAGGCTACTTGGGAGGCCGAGGAAGAAATGAAGAAAAAGTATCCTTATTTGTTTGAATGACCATGTATTTATAAAGTTGTGATCTATGAAAAATTCTAAGAGTTGCTTTCTATAAATTACGTATGATTTGTACATTTGATGTTAAGGGTGTTCCATGCTGGTAATATAATTGCTTCTGAGGCCACAGTTGGTATTGTTTTGTATTATGTTACATCGTTGGCATACGTATATGTTGTTAGGATGTGTTTTTGGGGCTCTCTGACAGGTGGATAGGCCTAATTACAAAGGAAACTCTGGCAAAATGTTTGGAAATTTTGGGAGTTAGTCAAATTTGGGGCTGCTCGAATGTGGTACGAAACAAACTGAGTTGCATAAGATGTTAATAACATGTTTTGAACCCTCATTCGAGGATGAATGATCCTAAGCACGGGAGAATGTAACACCCCAGAAAATTTTGAAGAACTTAAGTGTAAAACCCGGTAAAATTTGCAAAGAAAATACTGTTTCATGGTGCCGGACTAGGCTTATGTGTTTGAGGATTGTAGAAATTCTTCGCGGCAAGCTTGCTCGCTGCCGCTCGGACTTTTTGGGTTGAACAATTTACAGGAAAGTAAAAGAAAATTTTTGGCGGAATAGTGCATTTCTGCGGTCCATTATGTGACCGTAGAATCACTCTGCGAACCGCATAATGGCCGCAGAGTGAGACAGTTAATTGGGTCAGTTGAAAGCAATTATGTGGTCAACTATGCTACCGCATAAATGTTATGCGTAGCATTATGCGATCGCATAATAGTTATGCGGATCGCATAGTGACCGCATACACAGACAACGTTTTTGATCATTTTATCAGCAATTATGTGACCGATATGTGGTCCGCCTATCCATTATGCGGTCGCATATGTGACCGCAGAGCTGTTCCGGAGCTCCATTTTTGGGTTTTTAAAATCCGACCCTATTTCGTTAAATACACTCTTTGGGCCATTTTTGAGCCATAATCTGATATTTTAGAGTGAGAGAGAGTGCCCTAGAGTGAGAAGGTGTTCTTTAATAATTTTCTTCAATTTTTGCTCAAGTTTTGGAAGATTTAGAAGGGAAGCTCACTAGGTCTTCATCCTAGAGGTAAGATTGTACACTCTAACCCTCAATTTTGAATTTTGTGTAGAAATGGATAATAAGCAAGATAATTTCTGGGCAAGAGGGTTGGTTATTTTACATACATGTGTTATCAAAGGGTGTAGAAAGATTGTTGAGCTAAAAAAGATGAAGGTTAGGTTGTGGGATGATGGAATCCTCCATGAAAGGACCTTGAAACCTTAATGCACATCTACTGTTTGATAAAATGCTCAAATGAGCTAGAACCATAATCATCTTCCTAATTTTGGTTCAATTTGTTATATTTCAAAAATAGATTGAAGTTGTTAAGAATTCCGGAACATTTAGAGCGTAAGGAAGCTCAAGTGAGGTATTTTGGCTAAACTCTTCTCTTAGAATTGAATCCCACGATATTCATGTAAATTATGTAAGTCCCGAGTGATTCATTATGAAACTGGCTATTCCGAGTAAGATTGAGTTGAAAGATATATGTTCAAGAAGCATCCCAAATGCTTTATCCATGTTATGTTACCAATTGATGATTTGTTAAAATATGGGTTGTGCATTAATATTGTTTCGACTTTAAGTCAAGTTAAAATGAAGGCTATTATGCCAAATTTTGTGAAATATCTCTATGTGCTTTAGACTCTAAATTGCTCACATGTGTACTACACACCTTGACTTGAATTGTATTTGTTGTTGATGATGATGATGATGATAATTCAAATTGATAAGGTGAGCATGAAATACTGAATATAGCCAACGTACCAAGAATGATCTTATAATTATGGCCATTAGTGCCAATGAGATGAAAAGATGTGAAAGTAATACGAACTGCGATGATTGATATAAAAATGTTGATGTCTCAAATAAGACAGCCTAGCCGGTCGGGTCGTGAACGGACACCATGCCGCACACATGGTTGTGATTGTGCTGGAAATTTATAATTTAAAATTGTGATTATGGTCCATGTCCCTAATAGATAGCCTAGCCGATCGGGTCGTGATCGGACTCTGTGTTAAGAAGCTGGTATTGATATTGAGAGAAATTATGGTTGATGTTTCTAATGAGATGGCCTAGCCGATCAGGTCATGGTCGTACTCCGTGCTTAGAGTACGGTGGTACTGGTTTTGTGAATACTGGTTTTGTGAATACTAGTTTTGTGAATACTGGTTTTGTGAATAATGGTATAGTGAATAATGGTATTGTGGACAATGGTATATCGATACCAAAAATCTCCCTATGTGAGATAAGAGAATTAATTTGAACACTATCTTGATCCTAAATTGTGGTTTGATGTTAACTAAGGCTTTCATTGATATTATGATAATCTTGTTTGTATTATTTGTCATTCTATTAAGAGACTGTTTAGTTATACATACTACTGCTATTCGACGGTACTAACGTCCCTTTTGCCGGGGGTGCTGCATCTTTAAATGGATGCAGGTGGTTCCACAACAGGAGATATTGATCAGTGATAGCAGTACACCTTCTTCCCACCTGACTCGGTGAGCCCCACTTCATTCTGGGGTCATGTATCTTTTGTACTTTTTTTATTCGGTTTGAGGTATAGCCGGGGCCTTCTTGCCGATATTATCATTGTACTCTTCTTTATCTATAGAGCCTCCGTGGACATAGTGTGGGTTGTGTATTGGTGCTGGGAAAGACAAACTACATTATGTTGTGGTTGTTTTACTTGTTCTAGTTAAGACTACTAAAAACGATGGAACTATTGGTAATGAATTGTTATTGTAAACATGAACACCTTTTTGTCTAATTAATGAAAATATGTATTATCTTTATTCATGGATGAGTTTGGGTATAAGGAAATCTAACAGGCTTGCTCGGTCGGGTTAACTCGGTTGAGCACCGGTCGCGCTCCTCGGTTTTGGGGCATGACATTAAACTTACGGGGCCTTACAATAACATAATCATAAATCTTTGATAACCTCGTGAATGGTCTTAATCCCTTCAAGCTGATATGGATTACTACGACTCATCCTAATATTAAAGTACGGGATATAACAGAGAAGTATTAAGTTGATGATATTGTTGTTGCTAGCTATTTCTGATCTGCTTATTATATCAAAATCAAAAGAAACTACGTATATCTATCATCCATGAGTTATAAGATTCATATCTATTGGTCGTCAGAAGCCTTGTTTTGATTCTTAACTTGATCCTTGTGTTGAATTTAGATTTAACTCGTGATGCTCTCTAGGTTGTGAATCATTCTCCAGTGTTTCTCTCTTAATCACATATTGAGAGAATGGACCTTGAGACGCTAGCTGCTACGAAATTGCTACTGTTTTCTTCTAATTGTCTCTGGGATGAAACATGCTTCTTTCCTCTAATTAATCTTGGAACTTTACTCGATTTATCATCTAATCTATGCTTTAAGGTGAAAACCTGCAAAGTCACCAGTACTAACAAAACAAACAATCTTTTCGCCCCAGTTTGCATTAGAAAAAACATTTGTGAGTTATTGAAAGAAATAATAGTAAAGTTATACTTTATATAAAAGAAAAAAGGGAGACCATGGTATTTTTTATCTAAAAGTGTCACTGGGGTGTTTGTTCCCTAGGGTTAAAAATAACTAGGGTGTTTGTTCCCTAAGGTTAAGAGCAACTAGAA
The DNA here is from genome assembly GCF_000390325.3 of Nicotiana tomentosiformis. Classification (NCBI taxonomy): domain Eukaryota; kingdom Viridiplantae; phylum Streptophyta; class Magnoliopsida; order Solanales; family Solanaceae; genus Nicotiana; species Nicotiana tomentosiformis. Next base: position 54,873,927 of record NC_090819.1, read on the forward strand.
TGTTTGTTCCCTGGGTCAGTTATTTTACTTAAAATTAAAATATTTTTTTGGAAATACAGAATTATATGAATAAGGGAGAAACTCCATGAAAGAAAAATTAATGATTCATATAAATTGCTTAATGGGAATGTCCTGAAGAGATCCAACGAGTAACTAATAATCATGTTTTACAGAAAAAGCAACTATTATGTCCTTTTCTGATGAATCATACAGTTTTATAATTTCATCGACTAAAAGGGTTATCAAATGAATTTTAATTATAATTGAAATGATCGAAAAGGAAATGTGAGTTAATATATGCTCTAAGGTTGAAAATATTATAAAAAAATATTTAAAACGAAGAGTCCCTTAATTACATAATTCTAAAAAGAAAATTGGGAATTGATTTCATTATAAGATCTATTTATCCTTTTTAGAAGACGATATGCCGCCACTCGGACTCGAACCGAGATGCGTTAGCATTGCTTCCTAAGAGCAGCGTGTTTACCAATTTTACCATAGCGGTCTGTCTTGAACTGATAATAGCCTATGAATAAGAAATCGTCGAGATTGAGGAAGCTATTTTAGTTTAGTAATGATTCAAATGAATCAATAACAATAAAAAGTTTTTCAAATAGGAATCTGAAGTTGAAGGTTCATTATTTTAGATCTGAGTTTAGAGTCTTAGCTTTTTTTAATTTAACCTGGGACTTTCCTGTATGTTATGCTTTCCTCGAATTGAACTCTTGTAACTATACCGTTCTATACTCAATTAAGGAATAAAGTTAAAAAGGTTTTTATTTTCATTGTTTAATCAGCTATTTTCTATTTATTTAATTTAAAAAATGGATTTTTAAGACAGAATAGAAAGAAAAGAACCTATTTTGCATCGCTCAAAATTGACAACCAATCATACAGAATTTTATTAAGTAATTTTCTCTATGGGGTTAAGGGCAAGATATACATGGGGATCTATATAATAATTCAGAGAAAATAAAGAGTTAGAGAGTTAGACAAATAAAAAGGTTTCAAAATAGAATCAATTAGTTTCATTGAGTTCTTAACTTTCACTAATTTCACTAAAGATTTTTATATACGTTCTTCTATAGACATGGAAATAAAATGGAAAAATAAAATTTTCCTGGGTCAAAAGCAACTAGGGTATTTGTGCCCTAAAATACTACTTGGGTATTTGTTCCCTAAGTTCAAGAGATAGAATTTTTGTTTCCTAAAATGCCACTAGGGTTTTTGTTCTCGAAAGTCAAAAACAACTATTGTTGAATCTTATTTTGCATAGGTTAAAATAAAATACAACTTATGGTACTCTACAAGGTTAAAAGAATTATGGAGTCGTCACCTAATATTTAAGGTACACTGAAATACCTATACTACATTGTGTAATCTACAATTTGATTATGGTCTGCGAAAACTATTGAGATTCAAGGTAAGGGTTCAAATTATCTCGAAAGAAAGAGCTTAGGCATCCCACAAGATCCACAAAGTGTGGTTCCCGGTTGGACTTGATAATAAAGAATGGCTAATTATTATCTACCAAGAATTGTGAAAGAATTTGTACAAAGGTGCAAATAAATAAAGTGTACATAAATTATATTTTTTGCTGAGTAGATGAAATGTGAAGGTTGTGTATTAACAAATAAAGTATTTATGAGTTTAACCAAAAAAATCTTGAGTTTAAAATAATCTCGAAAGAATTTGGTCTTGATCAAGGCTAAATATTTTAAGTGAAAGGCTAAAATGTAAGAAAACTTGTCTAGAAAATAATTGATCAAAAGTGGAAAAACAATTTACCTTTGAATAGTTTTGTATAGTGAATAAAGGGTAAAAGAGTTGATTTAATATTTGCAAGAGAATTATGAAAAATAAATTCAATAAAGAATAATCAATTATGTGGCAAGTGAACAATAAAAATATAAACATATATATATATATATATATATATATATATATATATATATATATATATATATATATATATGTATAGTAAAAGATAAATATGTAAAGTATATGAAATAACTTGAGTTTTTCATACTAGTATACAACATATAGAGAATAGAATTTGATATGCTAAAAGAATAGGTGTCATGACCCCAATTTCCCTCCCTAGGATGTCGTGATGGCACCTAGTCTCTACGATTAGGTAAGCCTAAGATTTAATAATAATTTGACAAAGATAATGAACAAAACACTAAAGCAAGTCTGATAAACTTATATAACCTTTTGAAATAGAATCCCAACAATACACCTCCCATAACCGGTGGAACTGAGTCATAAGCTCTACAGAGTAAGCTAAAATGTCTACTACATCACTGTCTGAATGAAAATACAACAGAAAGTAAAAATAAAAGAAGGTGACTCTGAGGCCTGCGAACGCCGGTCATGTATACCTTGAAGTATCTGTAAAATAACTAACAGTCGATCACTAACATCCGACACGAGCATACGTATCTGAATTTACACAAAAAGACGTGCAGAAGCATAGTATGAATACACCACAATACCTATTAGGATATAATAAACAGAATAAAAATGTAATAACAGGAACTACTGGAAAGCGGAGAAATATGTAATATGAAACAAGTGAATAACACAGGCTAATGAAAAGGCTGTAGGCATAGAAATAACATAAATGAAACTATTGAAGAGAACCACAATGATAATATACAGACGACAACTGATAGAACAACAAAGATCAAAATCACAAGAAGTGTTCTCACCAAATAACTCTTTGCAACAAGAGATAAACAACAAGAATTAATGAGGTTCTGCCTCGTATACAATAAGAATCACAACCGAAGTACCACTTCGTATATAACAAGAATCACAACTGAGGTATTGCCTCGTATTCATATTTCACAATTTCAATCACAATCTTTCCTTATACCGCCGCGTGAGACATATATTTAAATAGTTTTGAAAATATTTTTCCTGAAATAGCTACACGCACTTTAGCCTACCTTATAACGTCGCGTGGCTTCACGTAATTTCCTTACAAGCATCACGCACATAAGTCACACCTTATGCCGCCGCATACATATTAACCCCTAGCCTTATACCGCCGCATGCGCGTCAATATCACATCACAATAACAACTCGCACTACAAGTGCCCATATGTCACAACTTGCCAACAATCAACGATATTAATGTTTCCACAACAATAGCCCATGGCTCCATCACAAGGTGTACAAGAATATTAACAATAACAATGAATGTAATATTCTTAACAAGAAAGATATCTCAACAATTAACAACTTCACCTCAATGTAATACGGCTTTCACAACTTCAACACCAATAACTCAATAATGGGAGAGATAATGTGTAACCACGAAACTAAATACAAATAACTCACAATGGAAGAGATAACATGACTTCAAATAGGAATAATAGCAATAAAAGATATAACTTGTAACAATAACTTCAAATAATGATAATCAATAATGAAGGAGATGACATGTAAAATGACTTCAAACAATGATAATCAACAGTGAAAGAGACAACATGTAACAATAAAAGAGGCAACAAGTTCAATTGAAGCATAAGAGAAAATTATGAAGTAGAATGTAGAACAAGTGTTAACAAAGTCATTTAAGGTATGTAAGGATAGACTAAAACAAGTAAGAATAGATTGACTATGAGAATTTGGAACATGATATGACAATTCAATTAAAGCATGAAAAGAGTCTAAGTAGCCTAAATCGGTCAATTACTACATACAACCCATGTACCCAATCGTCACCTTGCGTACACGACTTTCACATAGCACAAATGACACAACTAATCACAAATTCTAAGGGGTAGTTTTTTCACACAAATTCTAAGGCAAGATACATATCTCAACTAGGCCAATTCAACCCTCGAAAATAGCTTTTCCCTAAAATTTGCCTCCACATGGTTCAAATTTAACCAAAATCGACTTAAGATCATCAAACAATGAAAGGGAAATCAATTATAATAGATAAAAGCTAAGATCTTTACACTTTTTCCAAAAAGTCAACAAAGTCAATTCGGGCCCCGCCCTGTCAAAACTCAGGTCCAATGGTATATTCTGACTACCCATGACCCCATGAGTTCATATTTATGATTAGGATCAAAATTCGAGTCCAAATTGACTCTAAAAACTTGACAGAGTTTCACAAATTTTTACTTTTGATTCACATAATTTTGATGTTAAAATCTAAAATACATTGATGGAATATAGTTAGAAAGAGATTAGAATCACTTACCCAAAGTTTGAAGATGAAAATACCCTCTCCAAATCGCCCGCTACCGAGTTTAGGGTTCTAAAATGAGAGAATATGTTTAAATATCCCGTCTCCCAGCGCTTTTGTCCAGCTGCAGGTTTTGAATTTGCGACACAGAGTTCGAATTTGCGAACCCTCACAATTATGGACCAGGGATCGCATTTGCGAACCCTAACAGCCTCTGTGATCATCGCAATTGCGACAAAAACATCACAATTGCGAAGCTGGACATAATCGCAAAAGCGAACTATTGTTCGCACATACGAACTAAGACAAAATCCTGCTGACTTAGCAAATGTGAAGGGGAAGTCGCAATTGTAACATCCGAGGCCCCATTGTCACTTTCGCAATGTCAATAACTAGGCACCAATAACACCAGCAATTCATTTTCAGTTCAATCCATTTCAAAACATGTGTGAAACTCATCCGAGCCCTCGGGGCTTCAAACCAAACATCCACCCATGTCTAAAAATATCATACAAACTCGCTCGCGCGATCAAAACAAAAAATTAACACCTAAAACTACTAATCGAACACTAAAACGCATAAGTTTCAAAGTAAAGTTCAAGAATCTCTGGAATTACAACTAATAGTTTTAATCCTATCAAACCAACTCCAAATGATATAAACTTTTACAGACAAGTTCTAAATAGCATAACAGACCTATTCCAAGACCCAAAATCAAATTCCGAGCTCGATAGCTAAAAGTCAACCTACGGTCAAATGTTTCAACTTCAAATTTCTAAATTTCCCCAAAACAACACAAATCAACCTATAGACTTCCGAAATCAATTTTGGGCATACGCCCAAGCCCGAAATTACAATACGAAGCTATTGGGACCATCAAAACACCATTCCGGGGTCATTTTCACAAAAAAGTAATAGTTGGGTCAATATTTGTAACTTAGGCTTCTAAGTCAAGAATCAATGGGTCTGAATAAACCCGAAAGTTTCCCGAAATGAAACTAACCAACCCCGCAAGTCATAAAATCATAACAACACATGTGTGAAGCATCAAAAGGTGAAACGGGGCGCAGTTACAAAAAATGACCAGTCGGGTCGTTACATTTTCACCTTTTTAAAACAAACGTTCGTCTTCGAACGTGCATAAAGACATACCTAAGGTGGGAATAGATGAAGATAATGACTCCGCATGTCGTGCTTGGTCTCCCAGGTCGCCTCCTCAACCGGATGACCCCTCCATTGAACCTTCACTAAAGCAATGTTCTTTGATATCAACTTACGGACCTGGTTGTCCAAGATAGTCACCGACTCCTCAATATAAGTCAAATACTCGTCCAATTGGACTGTGCTAAAATTTAAAACATGAGACGGATCAGCACAATACTTTCAGAGCATACAAACATGGAACACCGGATGAACCGCAGATAAACTAAGTGGCAATGCAAGCTTGTAGGCCACCTCAACAATCCTTTCAAGGATCTCAAAAGGTCCGATGTACCTAGGACTCAACTTTCCCTTCTTCTCAATTCTCATCACACCCTTTATGGGTGAAACTCAGAGTAAGACTCGCTCTCCAACATGAATGCAACATCACGAACCTTCTGATTCGCATAACTCGTTTGGCTACTTGGGTTGTATGAAGCCGATCCTGGATCTACTTGACCTTCTCCAAGGCATCTCGAACCAACTCTGTACCCAATAACTTGGCCGCTCCCGGCTCAAACCAACCAACTAGAGAACGACACCATCTTACATATAGGGCCTCATAAGGAGCCATCTTAATGATCGATTGATAGTTATTTTTGTAGGCAAACTCCACAATCGACAAGAACTAATCTCAAGAACCCCCAAAATCCATAACACAGGCACGAAGCATATCCTTCAATATTTGAATGGTGCGCTCGGGCTGTCCGTCCGTCTGGGGATGAAATATTGTACTCAACTCAACCCGAGTACCTAGCTCATACTGTACAACTCTCTAGAAACGCAATGTGAACTACATGCCCCGATTAGAGATGATGGATACCGGCACGCCATGAAGTTGGACAATCTCGCGGATATAGATCTGAGCCAGCTGCTCTGAAGAATAGGAGTCACTATCCTGTCCACAATCACCCATACCACATCAAATTTCTTCCGAGTCCGTGGGAGCCCAACAACGAAGTCCATGGTGACACTCTCCCATTTCCACTCAAGAATCTCAAGTCTCTTAAACAAATCGCCCGGCCTTTGATGCTCATACTTCACCTGCTAACAATTTAGGCACCAAGCTACATACTCCACTATGTCTTTCTTTATTCTTATCCACCAATAGTGCTGCCTCAAAGCCTGATACATCTTAGCGACACACGGGTGAATGGAGTACCGCAAAATGTGGGCCTCCTGAAGAATCAACTCACGCAACCCATCTACATTGGGCACACATAACAGGCCCTGCATCCACAACACACCATCATCACCAATAGAAGCCTCCTTTGCATCGTCGTGTTGTACCGTGTCCTTAAGGACAAGTAAATGGGGTCATCATACTGACGCTCTCTGATGTGATCATATAAAGAAGACCGAGAACCACGCAAGCAAGAACTCGATAGGGCTCTGAAATATCCAATCTAACAAACTGGTTGGCCAAGTCCTGAACATCCATGGCTAGTGGCCTCTATGTTGTTGGTAGATATGCTAAACTGCTCAATCCCTCCGCCTTTCGACCCAAGGCATCGGCCACCACATTGGCCTTCCCGGGATGATATAGAATAGTGATATCATAGTTTTTAAGCAACTCTAACCATCTTTGCTGCTTCAAGTTAAGATCTTTCTATTTGAACAAATGTTGTTGACCCCGGTTGTCGGTAAAGACCTCACAAGGTACACCGTACAAATAGTGCCGCCAAATCTTCAATGCATGAACAATAGATGCCAATTCTAAGTTGTGGACCAGATAATTCTTCTCATGGACTTTCCACTGCCGAGATGCGTAGGTAGTCACCCTACCGTCTTGCATCAACTCTCCGCCAAGGCCAACACATGACGCATCATAATGCATAGTATAAGACCCTAAACCCGTAGGTAACACCAACACTAGGGCTATAGTCAAAGAAGTTTGGATCTTTTGAAAGCTAGCCTCACTCCTCGGACCATTTGAAAGGAGCACCTTTTTTGGTCAATAAACATGCGTATAGAACCATCCTTCTTCTTCAAAAACAAGACCGGAGCACCCCACAATGACACACTAGGCCGAATGAAGCCCTTATTAAGCAACTCGTGTAACTGCTCCTTTAACTTCGCTGGGGCCATATGATATGGTGGAATAGAAATGGTATGAGTGCCCGGCAACAAGTCAATACCAAAAATTGATATCCCTATCAGGCAGCAATGCCCAAAAGATCTGCTAGAAATACATCTGGGAAGTCTCTCGCTATCGGAACTGACTCAACGGTAGGAGTATCAACACTGATATCTCTCACAAAGTCTAGATAAGCATCACACCCTTCTCAACGATTCGCCCTTTAGAAATGACACAATCCTAGTAGGAACATAATCCAATGCACCCCTCCACTCTAGCCGTGGCAAACCTAGCATAGATAGCATCACAATCTTGGCGTGACAATCCAGAATAGCATGATAGGGCGACAAACTATTCATGCCAAAGATAACATCAAAGTCTGCCATACTAAACAACAATAGATCAACTCTGGTCTCAACACTGCCAATAATAACTAAACACGACCGATGCACATGGTCCACAAAAATAAAATCTCCTACAGGCATGGACACATAAATAGGAGAACTCAAAGAATCACGAGATATATCCAAATACGGAGCAAAGTAAGATGACACATATGAATAAGTGGATCCCAAATCAAATAAGACTGATGAATCTCCATGGAAAATTGGAACCATACTTGTAATGACTGTGTCTGAAGCAACTGCTTTCGTCCTACCCAGAAAACATAGAATCTGGCCTAGCCTCCCCCTTTATGGTGACCTCTACCCGCCCGGCCTCCACCTCTAGCTGGCTATGCGGGTGGAGCGGAAACTGGGGCAGCAATTATGGCCTGAGAAGACTGTGGACCTGACTAAATCTGTGGAGCCTGAGTAGTTTGTGGAGGTGCACTCTTTCTGAGTCTGGGAAAGTCTCTAACCATATGATGGGTATCACCATACTTAAAGCAAGCTCTCAGTGGGCGTGGCTGTTAGGACTGGCTTGGGCTTGGTCGGCTGGACTGACCGCTAAAGGCACCCAGTGTAGGAGGTGCACTAGAAAGTGGATAAGTAAAGTGTGCAACCTGAGACCTCAGAATAACCGGAGCACCACCAGAAGCTGGAAGTGCTGAGTGAACTGGATGGCTCAAATAACCTCTGCCATGATGGGTTGTAGCTGCAGCGTGGCCACCACTAAATCCTCCAATACCTCGAGGCCTTTTGGCCTCCCTTTCCTCTCTCTCATGGACCCGCATACCCTCCAAACTCTGTGCAATATCTACCACCTACTGATATGGAGTGTCTATCTGCAACTCTCGATCCATGATGAATCTAATACCGTAGTTGAGCCCCTCGATAAATCGACGGGCTCGCTCTCTGACTAAAGAAACCAAGGGAGGTGCATGTCTGGACAAATCACTGAATAACACAGCATAGTCTGACTCTATCATAGTACCCTGGCACAGCTGCTCATAATCCCCTCGCCATGGATCCCGAAGGGTCTGGGGAAGAATCTTCCTCAAGAATAACACTGAAAACCGAGTGCATGTAAGTGAAGCTACATCGACTGGGCTACCCTCCTCGTAAACCCGCCTCCACTGATACGCTGACAGCTGGAATATAGTAGAAGCAACCCCACTTGTCTCCACAATACCCATGGTGCAGAGAATACGGTGGCACTCCTCTAGAAAACCATGTGCATCCTCTGAAGACATACCACTAAAATTATATGGGTGATACTTCTTCAACTTCTCAAGCCTAAGCTTCTCCTCCTCATATGTTACTGCCCTAACCGCGGGCAGAACCGAAATCACATGTTGTACTGGTATAACCTTTGTGACCTGATCAACATGGATCCACTACTCTGGTGTATGAACCACATGAGTCTGAGCTCCTCCCCCAACCGGAGATGTACGAACCACAGGAGTCTGTCGCAGCGCTGGCAGCTGCTCTGGCTGCACCATGTGCCCCTCCTCGGTCTCTACCCTGGCCCCGGCCCCGGCTTCCCGCGGATCTAATAAGGGGCGCAGGTGTCTGATCGTTGTATCCAACAGTGCGTGTCCTCACCATCTGTGAGAAAATAGAAAGTCAAAGATTTAGTTTTTTTTTAAGTCAACAAATTCGCACAATAAGGAATCAAAGAAGTGTAGTTTTCCTAACAGTTCTATAGCCTCTCGAAGATAAGTACAGACGTATCTGTACCGATCTACAAGACTCTACTTATTACTCATAACACCTATGAGCCAAGAGGTCTTATACAACCTTGTCACGACCCCAATTTCCCTCTGTATGATATCGTGAAGGCACCTAGCCTCTACGACTAGGTAAGCCAAATATTTAATCATAACTTGATAGAGATAGTTAACAAAATACTAAAGCAAGTCTGATAAAGTGATATAACCATCTGAAATAGAATCCCAACAGTACACCTCCCAAAACCGGTGGAACTGAGTCGTAAGCTCACCAAAGTAAGCTAAAATGTCTATTACAACTCTGTCTAAATGAAAATACAACAGGATGTAAAGGTAAAGGAAGGTGACTCTGAGGCCTGCGGACACCCGGCAAGTATACCTTGAAGTCTCCATAAAGCAGCTAATATGTTACACCTGACCTTGGGGAGCGTGACCAGCGCTCAACCGAGATATCCCAGTCAAGCAAGCCTACTTGATGCCTTCTACCCGACCTTACCTATGAATAAAGTAAAGATGCATACCATTCGTTAGACAATGAGAGGGTTTCATAAACAACACCAATTTCATTATCATTAGTTACTTCATTTACAATTCCCAAAATACATTACACATGCATAGTTTTAGAAGTGGAAACATTTGTTACAACTACAACATTTCAAGTTTGACTTACCCAAATCAAAATACAACCCACACTATGTCTACAAAGCCTCTAATGGATACAAAAGAGTAATATGATGGTGCCGGCAACAAGGCCCCGGTAATACCTCAAAACACTATACATTAGTAACAAAAGATACAAGACCCCGATATGAAGTGGGCTTCACCAAGTCAGCTGAGAAGAGGGTGTACCGCTATCACTGATTGATGCCGCCAGCTGTGGAACCACCTGCATCTATTAAAGATGCAACACCCATCAATAGGGATATTAGTACATATGGAATATTACTAGTATGTAAGACTAAACACCCTCTTAATTAAATGAGTAATAGTACATGGAGAAAGAAACATGGAATCAATGAGAGCCTCAAAAAATATTAAAGCATCAAGTTTAATTTTTCAAGTGAGTATCAATATTTTTAAGTTGGGAGATCCTTAGTACCGATACACCACCGTGATTTTATCACGGAGTCAGATGTCATTCTGATCGGCTAAGCCGTCTCACCCTAAGACATCCAATCACAACACCACCATGTGCGCGACATGGCGTTCAATCTTGGCCAGATCGGCTAAGCCATCTCACCACAATATTGTGTGGGTCGACATCACATTCCGCTAGCAATCATTTCATACGAGTTAAGGGAAATAATCTCAACACATCAATCTCATCCAAGTTAAGGGGAATAATCTCAATACGTCAGTACGGGGATTTACCCTTCAATCACTCCTACATCGGCACGTGTAGTTTCGACGTTAGGTTGTTTCAACCAACCCTTTCTCGGTGACTAACGATACTCCCAATGCATTTATTATATAAATGAGTTACAGCTCATTTTATAATCTTTCAGACATTCTTTTCATTTCATTGGCACTATTGGCCACAAGTATAATTTCGTTCTTGGCACGTCGCTGTTTTTTGTATTTCATACTCACTCCATTCACTTTCAAGCATCATCATGGATTATCAACAATAAGATAATTTATAATCAAGACTTTAGATATGTATATGAGCAATAGGAGCCTTAAGCATGTTGAGTTTTTTCCTTCCAAAATTAGGCATAATAAACTTGCAAATGTAAAATGATTTTAAATCATAACATTTTGATATATGGGTCATACTTGAATACATTCCCGAAGGAGAACATAATATGATAGGGGAATTTGGAGCACATTTTGAATATATCTCTTGACACAAAGCTTATTTGGAATAATAGAATTTATTAGGAATGACTCGGAGCATGGAAAAATAAGAACTTGGGCCAATCACACTTAAAACTTATGACAACATCACGGAATTCGACTCTACAAGAGAAGTTTAGCCAACATACCTCGCTTGCGCTTTCCTTAAACTACTATAACGTTTTAAAAGTTTAGAAACTTCAATCTATTTAGAGATATGACAAAATTAAATCATAATTTGAGATAGATTCATGGGTTCAGCCCATTTGTGCATTTTACACTAGGTGTGCAAATTATACTACAAGGTCCTAGGACAGGAATCCTTTATTTCACAATTAATTCCCAAGTCCATATTTCACCCAAATCAGTTCAACAATTTCCATACCACCATTTTTAGCACATGCATGTACAATGACTAACTTCCAACCCCAGATTCATGTCTCCCATTACCCATGTTCAGCCCAATTCCAAAGTTGAGAGCTGGAGAGTAGAGCCATACTTCTTAGAAGGAGACCTTGAGAGCTTTCCTTGTTGAATTCCAAGGTTTGAGCAAGGGATGATTAGTAGGATGGTGGGAGCTTCTTTATCCCTCTCTAAGACACTCCTCCTCTATCTAAAACAAGTGTTGAAACTAGCCAAAATAACCCCAAAGTCATTTTGTAAGAAATGGGGTCGGGTTATAAAATCACAAAGTAGACCCTCTGATCTTACCTATGCGGTCGCAAAGTGCGCCCCAGATCAGGTCTACGGTCCGCGAAGGGACCGCAAAATTAACCTCCAAAACTGGGATGGTCTGTGCAAGTCTACGATGATTATGCGTCCCTCCGTAATTTCTTATGTTGAATCTGTGATGGAAATGCGGCCCACGAAATGACTATGCGGTAGCATAATGGACCGCAAAATGACATCTGAAATTGGCTTTTTTCCGTTGCACTCTGCGGTAGATCTGCGATCCATAGAGTGATTCTGCGGTCTCATCAATACCATGTTCTGCGAAAATTGTTCTTCCAACTCCCCAACGCATTGCACAACCCAAAAGGTACGTACCGCGGCGAGCTTGCGTGCCGCGAAGATTATCTACTACCTTCGAACATGTTAGCCTACCTCGGCACCACGAAACCCAGGTTCTAGGTAAAATTTTATGGGGCCTTACATAACAGTCGATCACTAACATACGGCACGAGTAGACATAGCTGGATCCACACAAAAGGATTTTCAGCGTAGTATGAGTATACCACAACAGTACCCAGTAAGTATCAAGCCTAATCTCGGTAGAGTAGTGACGATGCCAGGTCAAGACACCTACTAGGATATAATAATTAGGATGAAAACATAATAACCAGAAGTAGTGGAAAGCGGAGAAATATGTAATATGAAACAAGTCAATAACACAGGCTAATGAAAGGGCTGTAAGCATAGAAATAACACAAATGAAACATTTTAAGAGAACCACAATGATAATACACGGACAACAACTGATAGAACAAGAAAGATCAAAACCACAAGAAGTCTCCTCACAAAATAACTCTTTGCAACATGAGATAAACAACAAAAATCACAACGAGGTACCGTCTCGTGTACAATAAGAATTACATCCGAGGTACCTCCTCGTATATAACAAGAATCACAACCGAGGTACCACCTATTATTCACAATTCTCAATTTCAATAGTTTTGAAAGTATTTTTCACGAAATAGCTACACACACTTTAGCCCACCTTATGACGCCGCGTGGCTTCGCGTAATTCCTTTACAAGCATCACGCACATAAGTCCCACCTTATGCCGCCGCATGCACATTAACCACTAGCCTTATACTGCCGCATGCGCGTCAATATCACATTATAATAACAACTCGCACCACAACTGCCAATATGTCATAACTAGCCAACAATCAACAATATCAATGTTTCCACAACAATAGCCCACGGCTCCACCACAATGTATAAAAGAATATTAACAATAACAATAGATGTAAAATTCTTATCAAGAAAGATATCTCAACAATTAACAGCTTCGCCTCAATGTGATACGACGTTCACTAATTCAACACCAATAACTTACAATAAGAGTGATAATGTGTAACCATGAAACTAAATACAAATAACTCACAACGGGAGAGATAACATGTCTTCAAATAAGAATAATAGCAATGAAAGAGATAACTTGTAACAATGACTTCAAATAATGATATTCAACAATGAAGGAGATGACATGTACAATGATTTCAAACAATGATAATCAACAGTGAAAGAGACAACGTGTAACAATAAAAGAGGCAACAAGTTCAACTAAAGCATAAGAGAAAATTACCAAGTAAGAATAGATTGACTATGAGAATTTGGAATAAGATATGATAATTCAATTAAAGCATGGAAAGAGTCTAAGTAGCCTCAACTGGTCAATTACCACATACAACCTATGTACCCACTCGTCACCTTGCGTACACGGCTTTCACATAGTACAAATGACATAACCATACAAATTAGGCAAGATACTCACCTCAACTAGGCCAATTCAAAATAGCTTTTTGCCTAAACTTTGCCTCAACGGGACTCAAATCTAACCAAAATTGACTTAATATCATTAGACAATGCAAGGGAAATAAATTATAATAGATAAAGTTAAGATCGTTACACTTTTCCCAAAGAGTCTACAAAAGTCAACCCAGGGCTCGCCCGGCCAAAACCCGGGTCCAATGGTAGACTGGATACCCATGACCCCACGAGTTCATATATGTGATTAGTTTAAATATCCGAGTCCAGATCGACTCTCAAAACTCAAATTCTTATTTTTCAAAAACTTGACAAAAGTTTCACAAATATTCACTTTGATTCACGTGATTTTGATGTTAAATCTAAGATATATTGATTGGAATATAGTTGGAAATAAATTAGAATCACTTACCAATAGTTTGTAGATTAAAAACCCCACTCCTCATCGCCTCCGACCAAGTCTAGGGTTCTAAAATCAAAGAACATGTTGAAAAATCACGTCTCCCAACCCTTTTGTCCTGTTGCAGGTGTCGCATTTGCAACACAGGGTTCGCATCAAAACACCCAAGTCTAAAAATATCATACGAACTCGCTCGCACGATCAAAACAAAAATAACTTCTAAAACTACGAATCGAACACTAAAATGCATAAGTTTCAAAGTAACGTTCAAGAATCTCTAGAATTACAACTAAACGTCTGAATCCTATCAAACCAACTCCAAATGATATCAAATTTTGCAAACAAGTTCTAAATAGTATAACAGACCTATTCCAAATCCCAAAATCAAATTCCGAGCTCGATAGCTAAAACTCAACCTACGGTCAAACTTTTTAACTTCAAATTGCCAAATTTTGGCAAAACAATACAAATCAACCTATGGACTTCCGAAATCAATTCCGGGCATAAGCCCAAGTCCGAAATCATGATACAAAGCTATCGGAGCCATCAAATTACCATTCCGGGGCCGTTTTAATTCAAATAATTGACCTAACATTAAAGGAATAATTTGTTGCATAATCTTATCGCTATCTAACAAAAAATTGATATATAAATTAATTATCTTGAATATGGTTGTCACGACCCAAAATCCCACTAGTCGTGATGACACCTAACCCAACCCGCTAGGTAAGCGATTTAACAACTATCCAACTCCAATGATATTTAATAAGACAGTTAAGTAAAGAAATTATCTGAATCTTATACATTTCCCAAGGACTGGTAATACAAATCATGAGCTCCTAAGAATAGAGTTTACAAAGTTGAAATAAAGTAAATACATCATCTGTTTGAAAAGTACATAAACAGAGTTTTATAGATCTAAGGCTACCATGAACAAGAGGCAGCTACAACCGTGATGCAGGTACATCTTCAATGCCGGCTCTCGTCGATCACAGCAATGTCAGGAGTCAATATCTGCACGCAAGGTGCAGAAGTGTAGTATGAGTACAACCGACCTTGTATACTCAATAAAAACAAACCTAACCTTAGGTTGAAAGTAGTGACGAGCTAACACAAAGGTCAAGTCCAACACCAATATTCCACAACAGTTCATAACAGCATAGTACAAGTAACAAAAGAGGTATCTCAGAAATAAAAGGCTCAATTCGTTCACAGTTCTAGAAAAATAGGAATTTCTTTTCAAGTATCTCAGTGAAAACCCGAATCTTTTACCAAAAAGGCCAAAATATGAGTAAGTTTGAAAACTGTAATTTTTTCCAAAAATCCTTTCAACAATAAATAAGATGTTGCATTTTTCTTTCAGATAGCAAGTGTAAGATGCCTCTCTATGCCCATATGTAAAAATGTATGAGAAGTCAAAAATGACATGATACTATATAGCATGAGAAAAAATGCATCTCTATGCTTGTATGTCAAGTATAGTGATAAAGGTCATATGTATACTCTCAGAATATCAATTCACTCTGTCCTCCTAGTCACTCACCACTTGGCACTCGGCACTCGCACACAGTAGGAACCTGCACACACTAGGGGTGTGCAGACTCCAGAGGGGATCCCACAGCCCAAGCGCTATAATCTACACGGACAACTCACGTGCTACACGGACAACTCACGTGCCATGATATCAATATCTGGAATTGCACGGACAACTCACGTGCTATAGTAAATAAATCTGACCCGCTGTGGTGTGCAGCCCGATCCCATAATCATCCTCATAACCAGGCCCTCGGCCTCACTCAGTCATCAATCTCTCCGGTCTCTCGAGCTCACAATGTCATGATACTAGACCGAAAATAATTATATGATACATCAATAAATAACAATAGAGACTGAGATATGATATTCATGTGAATGCGTATGAATGAGTATTTAATGCAATGAAAGCAGATTACTCAACAATAAAAATGACCTTAGTGGGTCCCAATAGGATAAGCATGTAGCGTAGACATGGTTATTAACATAATCACAGCTCGATAACTCTAGTACGTAGAGATTTCATGATTTCAGACAAGATTAGGTAACTACACACTACCACAGAAATAACGAAAATAACAGTTCACACAGTGCACGCCCACACGCCCATCACCTAGCATGTGCTTCACCTCAAAATCAAACACATAACATGTATATTCAGGATTCATACCCTCAGCTCCGAGATTAGAAGAGTTACATACCTCGAACAAGCCAATACCAATGCCGAGCAAGCCAAGCGATGCTCCAAAGATGCCATCCCGCGCGTTCCGACCTCCGAACGGTTTGAAACTAACCAAAAATAACTCAAGTACATCAAACAATGCTAAAGGAACCAATCCCGATCGAAAAAGATCAAATCTTGAATCAAAAGCCCAAAAACGGCCAAAAGCCCAACCCAGGCACGCACCTTGAAACCCGACAAAATTTAAAGAATCCAATAACCCATTTAATTTTGAGTCCAACCATACTAGTTTCACTCAAAATCGATTCCAATTCGATGTTCAAAACTCAAAAATTCATATTATGAAACTTTAGGCCAAAACTCCCAATTTCCTCTTTAAAATTCACAATCCAATTACCAAAAACGAAGGTAGATTCGTGATATAAAATCAAAAAATGAGTAGGGAACACTTACCCTAGTCCACAAGATGAAAATTGCTTCAAGAATCACCTCAATCCGAGCTCCATGACTCCAAAAATGTAAAAATTGCTGAAACCCTCGAAATAGAGTTCTTATAATCTGCCCAGACGTCCCTCTTTCGCGAATGCGAAAAACCCATCGTGTTCGCGATGAACAAAATATCCTGCCACCGAAACACTCTAGGTGTTCGCGGTACACCCCACGTGAACGCGATGACCACATATGCCCCAGCTTCGCGAACGCGACTTACCTTTCGTGATCGCATAGAAGAATCCTTCAACTCCCAGCTACCAAACCTCAACACTACATGAACACATATCCCTGCACGCGGATGCGAAGAACACCGCATCAACCCACCACGAACGTTACCAAGGAAGCGCGAACGCTACGAACAAATCACTGCACTGATAAAAATACTCATCACGAACATGTTGCTCCATCTGCGAACGCGAAGCTCAGCTGAAACACCAGAAAACCCGCAATAACAACATGGTTCAAAATAGTCTGAAACCTGTCTGAAACTCACCCGAGCCCCTCGGGACCCCGTCAAAACATACCAGCAAGTCCCATAACATAACATAGACCTATTCGAGGCCTCAAAACGCATATAACAACATTGAAAAAATGAATCACACCTCAACTCGAATTCAATGAACTTTGAAACTTCAAACTTCCACAACCGATGCCGAAACCTATCAAATCACGTCCGATTGACTTCAAATTTTGCACACAAGTCACATTCGACATTACAGACCTGCTCCAACTTCCAAAATTAGAATCCGACCCCGATACAAAAAGCCCACTCCCGGTCAAACTTTCCAAAATTTCAAATTTTGCCATTTCGAGCCAAATTCAACCACGGACCTCCAAATCACAATCCGGACGCGCTCCTAAGTCCAAAATCACCCAGCGGAGCTAACGGAACAATCAAAATTCCAATTTGAGGTCAAATGGTAAAAAGGAAATTTTGGTCAACTCTTTCAAATTTAAAACTCCCTAGTTGAGAATTATTCTTCCTAATCAATCCTGAATAACCTGAAAACCAAAACCGACGATTCATATAAGTCATAATACATCATACGGAGCTACTCATGCCCGTAAACTATCGAGCAAAGTGCAAATGCTCAAAACAATCGGTTGGGTCATTACATTCTTCCCCACTTAAACATACGTTCGTCCTCGAATGTGACAAGAGTTGTTCCCAAAACCATCAAACAGCCGTGTAACCTTACCATGCACATACCCGGGGGTGATCTCACGTCAACCTATCCCATATAGGTCTGATTACACAACATAACCTAGATTTCCTTAATTCAACCTAGTCCATAATCCTTAGAATCCAATTTCCAACATCTCAAATTTCTATAAGATCAAAATCCCGCATCTACATACTGTATAAGTCTGAACAAGCTATATCAAGCCATATCCAGAATGCAAGATGTAATCACATGATATACCGCATAACTTAAATACTCATAGTAATAATTTCTAATCATATCAGCTGTCCAAAACAACCCAATTTCGGTAATAAACCTCATGTCAAACCAAACCTTGTCCTAAAACATTCATACCTGCCGATGATGAATGAAACACGTAGAACTCATTACCATTCATCAGATCAACATGTCATGAAACTCCCTCTCCTTCGACATGAACTATAGCAAATTTCTAAACCGACTTTCGATACTATCCTTCCAACCATGCTGTAATCAATTCTGATAGTATCCATTCTAGGTCCAATGACCTCATCTCATCCAACACGACCACTCTAATGACATGACACATCAACATAATCTAAAGCCCCTACCCGTGCAATCCGTGCACCACTAAGCAACAATCCAAATATACTCAATAATGAAAATGAGTCAAACAAGAGAACCGTCCTACAAGCTTAACGAGTACCACCACAACGTAATGCTAAGAACCTATCACACACCGTAGAACCAAAATTGTAAGGCCCCATTAAAATTTTCTATTGATTTAATATTTTAAAGTGCAACAACGGTATTCAGGAATAACGTATTCGAGTATCAAAGGAGACCTATGGGGTGGTACCACATTATTTGGACATCAAAAGTGTTTCAACGACGTCATTTCTTTGAGTATAAGTGGTATCATATTAAGCAAATGAGCTCCGAATTCAGTTTCTATTAAAGTCTTAGATCCGTATTGAAATTATGGAGCCATAAAAAAAGAATCATCGAATTCAGACATCGTATGAGAGAGTTATGCCCATTTTCCCATTGTTAGCACCCAGGGTAGCGTGTGGCCCTATCCCTGGCACTGGGAATCTTGAGGTTCTGGAACCAGCGCCACAGGCATCGACCCATGCCACCTGTGGTGCCCAAAACCACTATATACTCATTCAGGGTCCATTTTACCCCATTCCTCTTGGCCGAACTTTGGGGTTTTCCTCCACTCTATCAAGATCCCCAACTCCCCCCTTCTTCAAGGTGAGTAATTCCTTATAATTTTGTGTTTCATTCCATCAATTTCATCCTAAAACTAACTCAATCCTCCATAAAATACATAGATCTTCAAGAAATGTCTTCAAGAACTCATAGGAGGGTTTTGCAAGATTTCTTCCAAAAGGTAATCTTACACCCTTAGACTTACATGTATTGATATATTATGGGAATATGGGTACGAATTGAGTATTGAAACTTATGGTATGGTGATTAGAAGCCATAAGTTCCCAATTTAAATACATATCATTGTAGAGATTAAAAGGTGATTATTTGATGGAATTTTGTTGGTTGGGTGTGGATGGATGGTCATGTATATGATGTTGGAAGTTATGAATTGTTTAAGAATGATGGTGGGATAAATTTTTGGTAAATGGTAGTAGTTGGATGAACTAATTCTATGGGTAAGAGATGTAAAAATTCATGCCTACTAGGTATTTGATAAAATGCCTAAATGGCCTAAACTATGGAATTTCTTACTAATATTGGTTCCAGTGGATGTTGTTATTGTAGATTGAAGTTGCTTAGTGTAGTGGATCATTGTAGTATCATTAAGGAACGAATTTGAGGTATGTTGGCTAAACTTTCTCTCTTAGAATCGAATTTCATAATTTTCCCGTAAGTTCAAGTATGGTTGGCTCAAGATTTCTAATTTCTATATTCCGGGTTATCTCCTATAAATTTGGCTATTCCGAATGAGCCTTATGTCGAAAGATATATGTTCAAAGTATGGTTTGCATATTAAAATGTTATGACTTTGAGTCGTGTTTTAAATGAAAAGTAGTATACCAATTGGGTGAGAAAAACTCGATGTGCTTAAGACTCTAAATTGCTTATATGTGTACCTAAAGTCATGATTGAAAATATCTTCTTGTTGATAATCTATAAAGATGCTTGAAAATGAAATAATTGAATTGAGGATATAGAGTGTGGCCAACGTGCTAAGAATTTAAGTTATGATTGTAGCTAGTAGTGCAAATAAAATGAGCGGATGCGATAAATAAAATGAAATGAGCCTCGACTCAATTGTTTAAAAATGATTTCGAAAACAGAATTTCCTAAAAGCTTTTGAACTCAATTCATGCCCATACGTAGCTGTTTTAACTAATGCTTTGCTTTATAAACATATCCAGTGTAGCTTGAGTTCTTACATACTCAGGTATTGAGATTTTATATTGTCATTTCTGGGAAAGAGTCTTGCAAGAATAAATTGTGTATTGATTGTTTATGATTTTGATGTGTGTTTCTATTGCAGGTTGGTATGCCCCATTCTTTGGGAAGAAACCATTTGTGTTTAAAGTTCCCATTACAAATGGATTTGAAGTATATGATTTCTGAAATATTCTATATGTTGATATTTGATGGTGATCTTTGAAATTGAAAGAGGTGAAAGTGTGGAATACGAAATACTATCATCGTGTCAGAAATAAAGAATCTTGTGAATGGCCAAATGAGCCAAGGAAATATTGTTGTTGTGAGTGACGGGAAATACTAATGAGAATTTATACAATGTGAACGAGGTTGAGGTGAGTACAATTTTATTTATGTTACTTTTGTGTGCAAATCAGATAATAAAAATCTTTTTGGGCATATCATTAGTAAAACCGAAGAAGGGTGGGTCATAAGGCCCACACCTGAAACTACACGTGCCGGTGTAAGGGTGGATTATGATTATTCCCCTTATTTGGGATGAAATTGAAATATTTGTGAAATTGTGATATTATTCCCCTTAATTGGGATGAAACTAGAAATAATTGTGGATTGAAAAAGTCAACCCACATGGCATATGCGGGAAGGCGGCCTAGCTGATCCAAATGAGATCGGACGCCATGTTACGCAGATGGAGGTACTACTCTTGCTAACAGCTTTCTTTCGCATCACATGTCAAACCACATTGTCCGTGTGGAGATTGTGACTTATTGTTTCTATGTGTTACTTTTTCTTATATGGGCATTCTATTTTAAAAGAGGACTTTTAGCTATACATACTAGTGCTATTCGATGATACTAACGTCCCTTTTGCCGGGATGCGGCATCTTTAATGGATGCAGGTGGTTCTATAGCAGGCGACATTGATCAGTGATAGCGGTACAGTCTCTTCAGCTGACTTGGTGAGCCCCACTTCATTTCGGGGCCATGTATCTTTTGTTTCTCATGTACTTTGTGGTTGAGGTATAGCCGGGGCCTTGTTGCCGGTTGTTTCATATTTCTCTTCTGTTGTACTTATAGGCTCCATAGACACATTGTGGGTGGTGTTTAATGCGGGGAATTGAACTAGAAATGTTGGTATTTGGCAAACACGTTTTCATTATATCTATAAACTTGTAATACTTTGGAAATTATGAATGAAGTTCCTAATGGATATTTTAAATGTTTGATTAATAGATTACATCTCCTCTTTATTCATGGATGAGTTTGGATAGAAGGAAATCTAACAGGCTTGCTCGGCCGGGTTCACTCGGTTGAGCGCCGGTCGCGCTCCTCGTGTTTTGGGGCGTGACAAACTTGGTATCAGAGCCTAAGTTTTTAAAGTGTCCTAGGATGTCTCGGAGCCGTGTCTCATAGAGTCCTTTTTATCGGTGTATTGTTGACCACATCTATAATGAGGAGGCTACATGGACATTTAGGAATTTCACACTTCTTTGATACTCTAGATCGTGCGATAGAGCTGAAGATAGGAAGCTAAATTCCTGATCATGTCTCATTTTCCATATGAGTAACCCATGAGTTCGAGGCATCAAGGAGGGAATGAAAGAAGCAATTGCTAGGGGAAGTGTTTAATGTCACTACACCACCAGATTATGTGGCCAGAGCACCTAAGATATGAAAGAGGATTATTGGCATCAATAAGCCGGAATTTATGATATGAAAGAAGAGCCACTCGGGTTTAGCCACTCGGATTTATGTTGGCCGATTCTTGAAATATGTTATCGTTGTGGAAGGAGGGGGCACAAGAAGAACAAATTCCCTTAGGTTGGAGACACCCATACCGGTCTGCCCGATATACGGGCGAAAATATTTTGCGTCATGTTGTGAGTATGCTCAGAAGCGTGTTAGGGGTGGTAGATTAGGGAAATTCCAAAAGTCCATACAACGAACTGTTGCAGAGATTTTTACTCCCGCCATGAAGGCTTAAAGGAAGACTAAAGGGAATGCTTATGATGTATGCAAAAAGGGTAAATATCAGGTAAGTAGGGCGAGTCAGTTTAGCAGACCCCATCCTCGTTGTGTGAAGTGTATGAGATGTCATTCGGGGGTATGTCACTATGGTACTAATATATGTTTTTGATGTGGAGTAGAGGGGCATCAATTAAGGTAGTGCCCTGTCAATCTAAAGCCATCAAGTAAGTCACTCCTTAGTAGATCATTATGAACACCGCATTATTTTCCTTGTTGTATATGTACATCCATATTGAAGAGCCTTTATAAACACGGTCTTAATAAGACTTTGAATCACAATACACTGCATGTACTTACTTTCTGAATGAGACGCGTTATTTGTGAAGCCACTCTATCAGAAATGCTCTTATTTACAACCTCATGTGGAATTGAGCACTATAATTATGTCCTTGAATTGAGTTATAACTCTATGATTAATATTTTCTACTTGCTTTCCTAAATTTTTAACAATGGACTATACCTGATAAATTTCTTACAGAACCTTTTTTATTTGAATGGATAACATCTTCTCACTTGTGCTTATGCATGCACCATCATAAAGTTTGCCTATGTGGTATCAAATACAATGTAAAGCAGCCTAGTGTTGAGATCCTTCTTGAGCCACTTTTTTTCTCTCCGATGTATGTAGCTCCTATGATTGGAACAGTCATTTTACTCCTTTGTGACCATTATCATGAATCCATTTCACTATCTAGTAACATGAGAGCATATATCAACACCTATTATATGTGTAACAGTCAATTGAAAAGGGGTCACTTGTCCGCATAAAAGTTTCTCGGAAATTTGAGATTTTTAAAAGAAAAGAAAAACTCGTCACATGAAGATCTTTTTGTTCACGCATCTCAGTATGACTTTCATGCCCACCTAGATCATGTCCCAGTGAGTAACTCACTTTGCTCCTAGTATTGTAGTTGCCCATGAAGTGGCCTAGTATTACAGCTTGAGAGTTGTTATAGCAAAACCTTGCCTAGCTCACAGCAAAGTGTTCATTCTCTCTAACCAATACATGATTTTATCCCAACATTATGATGTCCTAGCTACATGATTTCACTTGTATGAGGTTGAAACTTAAGCAGCCTTATGATGAGCATATTGAATTGAAAGACAAATTCGTCGTATCTCTAGTCCTCTCACATATGATCAACTCTTAGCAAAGGTTAAGCTGTGAGAATGATAATAATCTCACAAGTGTCCAACTTCTTTTTCATCCTCGTGGGCTTGTGGCATAGATTCTTTGTGCTAGTTACTGTTGAGAGCATAATGCAACTTCATGTATTTTGAAACCCATATCATATTCAGGGTGCTAGAATATTCTCATTTTGAGTTAAACTGATTTTCCCTACATTCCAAGAGGCGACTGGTGACACGTACTTGGCTATTTATCTTTGAGGCCTACTATTGCCAAACAAGGCACATATGGAATAAAACAATTGTTGATGTCCTTCCTTTTCATGACTCATAGTTTTCCGAGAACAACTGGCGTTAAAGTCTTTATCCTCCCGACCATGCCTCCCATATGTCACATGTCTAAAATGACTCATTTCTTTCAAATATCAGAATCATGAACATGGTTCCTACATTATCAATGCCTACTAGGCAACTCTATGCCTCATTTGTCGAATCAATGATGTCATCATAATGATTAACCATGTCATCACTATTGGTAGTAACCTTCATGTATCTTAGGATATAACCTCCTGAAATGCCCTGTTCAGCACATTGATGGATTCTTTAAACATTCCAACCTAATCTCTAACCTCGTTGTTCCTATTTATACTAACCTATGGGGGTTGACGGTTCAAACATGTCAAAGAAGAAGCATCATCCCGTGATCAAATATATTGGATAGGAAGTTTTATGGTCATATTCAAGCTATCACACCTTAGAGTAATTGTTGGAGGTCCCCAAAGGTTTAGTTTGGGTATTCAGCATATGGATTTAGAGTTAAAGAAAGTGAATGGGTTATTCCCAAGATTTTCTCTATGAATATATTGGATGGATTGTTAAGGAAGGTAAAGTATGTGTAGTCACATTAGGTCATACGAAATCTTGAGTAGAATAGGCCAAACTATGAGTATGATGTTTCCTATTATTGTCCTTCGTATACACGGTATTTCATGTGTCTATGTCGAAGGAGATAGTTGTAAATCCTCTATCTATCATTCCGGTGAAAGCTAGAGAAGGTCAAGTTAATGGATAATTAGATTATGAGGGGTATCTATTTGCCATCCTTGTTAGATATGTCCGAAAGTTGAGATTGCCTCCGTCGTGTGTTATGGCGAAGTCTTTGAGTCGAAGAGGCCACCTCAATGTCCGAAATTATTAAGGGATTAAAATGTTATCACTTGAGTGCATAGTCAAATGATCGTGGATCAAAAGGTACTTTCTTTGTGTTACGATTTAAATATGTACAGCTCATGTTCAGGTGTCACTTTCGATAATATAATGCCTACAATGTTGAGATTAGTGCTACTGATATATATGTCACGACCCAAAACCTACCCCGTTGTGATGGCGCCTATCGTGGAACTAGGCAAGCCGCAACTCAACATCCCAACATAAAAAAATCTTTGAACATAAAGACGGAAGCAATTTAATAATTTAAGAAAGCCTTTTTGAAAGCAAAAATATCCAAAATACGATACAATCCATCCCAAAACTAGGGTGTCACAAAGTTCATGAGCGTCTAAATTAGAATACAGTCCACTACAGTGTCTAGAGATATAAACTGAAAATACAACTGGTGATAGAGGAGAAGAGTCAAGGCCTGCGAATGCCATGCAGCTACCTTGGTAGTCTCCAAACTCTGAAGCCGCAATCAGCAACCGCCACCGTGACCAAAAATGCCTGGATCTGCACACGAGGTGCAGGGAGTAACGTGAGTACATCCAACTCATTAAGTAACAAGTCCAAACTTTGGACTGAAAGGTAGTGACGAACTCAACCGGTACAGATAAAATAGAAATAACTGAATAGAAACGTAGGAATGCTTTCAAATTAAATTGGCAACTCAAACAGTAAAGTGAAGAAAATCCGAACAGTGTAAAGAATATAACTCTGCTATCTCTACATCCCAATGCACATGATATATATGATGCACCATGCTGTCAGCCTCATATGCTTACACTCTCGAAAGCTCAACCACTCAATAATGTGTATGGCCCATACGGCCCAGGAAAGATCCATCCCAGAACATATACGTCACTGACTATAAGTCACCCAGTACCGAGGAAGGCCAATCCTGCCCTGTGGAGAAGATCCATCTCCAGGTATCAAGTACTTCGGAAAAGATCCATGTCCAGGGAAGATCCATCCCTCAATAATATCAACCGCACTCACTGGGGGTGTGTACAGACTCCGTAGGGGATCCTACAGCCCAAGCGCTATCACAAAATCAGTATAACCACTACGGCGTGTAGCTCGATCCCATAACTATCACTCATAATTAGGCTCTCAACCT
The DNA here is from genome assembly GCF_000390325.3 of Nicotiana tomentosiformis. Classification (NCBI taxonomy): domain Eukaryota; kingdom Viridiplantae; phylum Streptophyta; class Magnoliopsida; order Solanales; family Solanaceae; genus Nicotiana; species Nicotiana tomentosiformis. The sequence continues at coordinate 54,900,028 of NC_090819.1, forward strand.
CACTCAGTCATCAATCTCTCCAATCTCACTCACGGGCTCACAATATCATGAAAACTAGCCCGAAACAATGATATGATATATCAATAAACAACAACTGAGACAGAGATATGATATAAAATGCATGAACATGACTGAGTACATAATATCAATGAAATCAATGAGATGACAGCAAGAAACGACCATTAGGGGTCCAAACAGTACCGGCATAAAGCCTAAACATGATATTTAGCATGATTGATAGCTCAATTACTTTATCACAAGATGAAAATACGGATATCAACAAAATAGAGTCACTATACAGTGCCATGGAATCAACCAGTCCACATTTTTCATGGTGCACGCTCGCAGGCCCGTCACTTGGCATCAGCATCACCTCAGAACCCTCAGAACCAAGTTTGAAAGCGTTACTTACCTCAAACCGAGCAAATCCTACTCTGAAATGCCTTTGCCCCTCAAATCAGTCTCCAAATGCCCCGAATTTAGCCACAAGCAGTACAATATAATTAATATAGGCTAAAGGAATCAATTCCACAAGAAAAATACCAAATTATAGCCAAAATCCGAAATCGACTCAAACCCGGCTCCCTAGGCCCATGTCTCGGAATCCAACAAAACTCACAAAACCCGAAAGCCCATTCACTCACGAGTTTAGTCATACCAAATTTACCAAAATCCAACCTTAGTTGCACCTCCAAAACCCTAAAGTTCACTCTCCAATTCCCAAGCCCTAAATCCCCAAATTTCCAATTCTAATCCTTAATTAAATGATGAACAAAGCAATAGATTCATGAAATTTATACCATTATGAGTTAGAATCACTTACCCCAATGTTGCTCCTTGAAAACCTTCGAAAACTCGACTCTCTCCCGAGTTTCTCAAGTCCAAAATTGAAAATGAAAGACAAAAGCTCGAGCTGGCGCTTTTCTGCCCAGCAATACCGCACCTGCGGTCCATTGATCGCTTCTACGATGCCGCACCTATGAAAATTTCATCACAGGTGCGGATTTCACTTAAAATCTTGACTTCGATCCTGCGGCCTCAAGACCGCATCTGCGCCCTACGCAGGTGCGGAAACTCTCTCGCTTCTGCGGTCAAAACTCGCACATGCGCCTGCATGCCCGCATCTGCGACTCACGGAGGTGTGGGAATACCTTCGCACATGTGGTTCCTGCCCAGGTCCTCCATGGCCACATCTGCGGCACCTCAGTCTCTCCTGCGGGCTCGAACCTGCGGCTCCCAGCTCGCTGGTGTGGAAGACACCAGAACCAGCAGCAGAGCTGTATTTCATCAACTCTAATTCTTCCGTTTACCACCCGGAATCACCCCAAGGCCCTGGGACCACCACTAAACATACCAACATATCCTATAACCTAATACAAACTTAGGCGAAGCGGATCACTCAAATCAACATCAAAACACCAAATTACACCCAGATTCAAGCCAAAGAACTTCTAAACTTCCAAATTCCACAAACGATGCCGAAACCTACCAAACCGCGTTCGGATAACCTCAAATTTTGCACACAAGTTAGAAATGACAGCACGAACCTACTCCAACTTTCAAAAATCCAATCCTACCCCGATATCAAAATTTCCACTGCTGGCCAAAATCGCCAAAATTCTAATTTTTGCCAATTCAAGCCTAATTCTCCCACGGACCTCCAAATCACATTCCGGACGCGCTCATACGTCCACAATCACCTAACGGAGATAACGGAACCATCAAAATTCATATCCGAGATCGTTTACACAAAAGGCAACATTCGGTTGACTTTTCCAACTTAAGCTTCTAATAAAGAGACTAAGTATCTCAATTCACTCCGAAACCACTCCGGACTCGAACCAACTAACCTGGTATATCATAATATAGCTGAAGAACACAAACAGAAGCAGGAAATGGGGGAACGAGGCTATAACTCTTGAAATGACCGGTCGGGTCATTACAATATATATATATATATATATATATATATATATATATATATATATATATATATATATATATATATATATATATATATGATGCTTTGTCGAGTTGTGGATGGGTTGTTATGAGTGGTTTTGGTGATTCTCTGGCAGGTGGATAGGCCCAGTTACAGGGGAAACTCTGACGAAATATTTTGAAATTTATGAAGTAATTAAAATTGGGAACTATTGGTGTATGGATGAGGATTTAAGTCACATTTGGTGTCTATGGCAGATTCTAACCCTCATTCGAGGACGAATGATCTTAAGCGAGGGAGAATGTAAGGCCCCGTTAAAATTTTCTAATGATTTAATATTTTAAAGTGCGATAACGGTATTCGGGATTAACGTATTCGAGTATCAAAGGAGACCTATGCGGTGGAACCACATTATTTGGACATCAAAAGTGTTTCAACGATGTCGTTTCTTCGATTATAAGTGGAATCACATTAAGAAAATGAGCTCCAAATTCAGTTTCGATTGAAGCATTAGATCCGTATTGCAATTACGGAGCCATAGTAAAAAGAATCGTTGAATTCGGACATCGTATGAGAGAGTTATGCCCATTTTCCCATTGTTAGCGCCCAGGGTAGCGTGGGCCGCTATCCCTGGCGCCGAGAATCTTGAGGTTCTGGAACCAGCGCCACAGGCAGCGCCCCACGCAACCTGTGGCGCCCGAAAACACAATATACTCATTCGGTGTTCATTTTACCACATTTCTCTTGGTCGAACTTTGGAGTTTTCCTCCACTTTCTCAAGACCCCCAACTCCCCCATCTTCAAGGTGACTAATCCCTACTAATTTTGTGTTTCATTCCATTAGTTCCATCCTAAAACTAACTCAATCCTTCATAAAATACATAGATCTTCAAGAAATTTCTTTAATAACTCAAAGGAGGGTTTTGCAAGATTTCTTCCAAAAGGTAATCCTACACCATTAGACTTACATGTATGGATATATTATGAGAATATGGGTATGAATTAAGTTTTGGAACTTATGGTATGGTGATTGAAAGCCATAAGTTCCCAATTTAAATACATATCCATTGTAGAGATTGAAAGGTAATTATTTGATGGAATTTTGTTGGCTGGATGTGGATGGATGGTCATGTATGTGATGTTGGAAGTCATGAATTGTTTAAGAATGATGGTGGGATAAATTGTTGGTAAATGGTAGTAGTTGGATGAACTAATTCTATGGGTAAGAGATGTAAATATTCATGCCTACTAGGTGTTTGATAAATTACCTAAATGGCCTAAACTATGGAATTTGTTACTAATATTAGTTCCATTGGATGTTATTATTGTAGATTGAAGTTGCTTAGTATAGTGGATCGTTGTAGTATCATTAAGGGGCGAATTTGAGGTATGTTAGCTAAACCTTCTCTCTTAGAATCGAATTCCATAATGTTCCCGTAAGTTCAAGTATGGTTGGCTCAATATTTCTATTTTCTATATTCCGGGTTATCTCCTATAAACTTGGTTGTTCCAAATGAGCCTTATGTCGAAAGATATATGTTCAAAGTATGGTTTGCGTATTAAAATGTTATGACTTTGAGTCGTGTTTTAATTGAAAAGTAGTTTACCAATTGGGTGAGAAAAACTCGATGTGCTTAAGGCTCTAAATTGCTTATATGTGTAACTAAAGTCTTGGTTGAAAATATCTTGTTGTTGATAATCTATAAAGATGCTTGAAAATGAAATAAGTGAATTGAGGATATAGAGTGTGGCCAACGTGCCAAGAATTTAAGTTATGATTGTGGCTAGTAGTGCAAATTAAATGAGAGGATGCGATAAAGAATATGAAATAAGCCTCGACTCTATTGTTTAAAAATGATTTCGAAAATAGAATTGCCTAAAAGCTTTTGAACTCAATTCATGCCCATAACTGGCTGTTTTAACTAATGCTTTGCTTTATAAACCTATCCAGTGTAGCTTGAGTTCTTACATACTCAGGTGTTGAGATTGTATATTGTCATTTCTGGTAAAGAGTATTGCAAGAATAAATGGTGTATTGATTGTTTTTGATTTTGATGTGTGTTTCTATTGCATGTTGGTATGCCCCATTCTTTGGGAAGAAACCATTTGTGTTTAAAGTTCCCATTACAAATGGATTTGAAGTAAATAATTTCTGAAATATTCTATATGTTCATATTTGATGGTGATCTTTGAAATTGAAAGAGGTGAAAGTGTGGAATATAAAATAATGTCATCGTGTCAGGAATATAGAATCTTGTGAATGGCCAAATGAGCCAAGGAAATATTGTTGTTGTGAGTGACTGGAAATACTAATGAGAATTTATAGAATGTGAAAGAGGTTGTGGTGAGTACAATTTTATTTATGTTACTTTTGTGTGCAAATCAAATAATAAAAATATTTTTGGGAGTATCATTAGCAAAACCGAGGAAGGGAGGGTCATAAGGCCCACACCTGAAACTACACGTGCCGTTGTAGGGGTGGATTGTGATTATTCCCCTTATTTGGGATGAAATTGAAATATTGGTGAAATTGTGATATTATTCCCCTTAATTGGGATGAAACTGGAAATAATTGTTGATTGGAAAAGTCAGCCCACACGACTTATGTGGGAAGGCAACCTAGCTGATTGGGTGGAGATCGGACGCCATGTTGCGCACATTGTGGTACTAATCTTGGTAACAACTTTCTTTCGCATCACATGTCAAACCACATTGTCCGTGGGGAGATGGCCTACTCGATCAGGCGTGATTGGACTCCGTGCTAACAAAGACGTTGGTATATCGATGATAATGATCTCCCAACAAAAATTGTATATGAAGTTCGTATTTGGAAAATCATTATGTTTTAACTGGACATTCGGATATCGTTGATTGTGACTTGTTGTTTCTATGCGTTACTTTTTCTTATATGGGCATTCTATTTTGAAAGAGGACCTTTAGCTATACATACTAGTGCTATTCGACGGTACTAACGTTTCTTTTGCCAGGGGCGCTGCATCTTTAATGGATACAAGTAGTTCTACAGCATGTGGCATTGATCAGTGATAGAGGTACACTCTCTTCAGCTGATTTGGTGAGCCCCACTTCATTTCGGGGCCATGTATCTTTTGTTTCTCATGTACTTTGTGGTGGAGGTATAGCCGGGGCCTTGTTGCCGGCTTATTCATATTTCTCTTAAGTTGTAATTAGAGGCTCCGTAGACAGGTTGTGGGTGGTGTTTAATGTGGGAAATTGAAATAGAAATGTTGGTATTTGGCAAACACGTTTTCATTATGTCTATAAATTTGTAATACTTTGAAAACTATGAATGAAGTTGCTAATGGATATAAAACGGGAGTTGTTAATAAAATATTTTAAATGTTTGATTAATGGAGTACATCTCCTCCTTATTCATGGATGAGTTTGGGTAGAAGGAAATCTAACAGGCTTGCTTGGCAGGGTTCATTCGGTTGAGCGTCGGTCGTGCTCCTCGTGTTTTGGGGCGTGACAAAAACACACGAATCTAACACAAGGTATCATATCTCAACATAACTCCGCTGCAATGCGTGACCCCATCCAAACACTGATCCATATGAAATACCTCAGCCATCATGCTCAAAATCAATAATCACGCGCAATCCGACATCAAGTACTCAAAGTGCATTACCATGCAATACCCAATTACTCATCTCGCTCAAATTTTGCTATAAAGCCTAAATAGAACCGCACCAGGTGTGCTTATAACCAACGAATCACAACTCCTCATAGCATAGAAGAGTAACTCACAGATCATTTCAGAAGACGAATAAGCTCAACAACAACCGAATGGCACATCCTTTAATAATAGCAGTATGGAGCCAACCAATCCGGCTCGGTGTAGAATACACATCCTAATTGAGCCTACCAATGGACCCCCAAATCAACTCCGGGCACCCACGAATAGATAAATAACCCTTCGAAAGCCCACAATGACTGAACCATAACACATACTATCACCTAGCTAGCTTCGGCCATGACTTCACAGTCCACAACCATGAAACAATCTGCTCTTGAGAACTCCAGTCTCCAAATCTATAGAACACACGAATCACCATATCTGATCCTAACTCCACCGCCAGAATGTCTAACATATCTATCACACACGATCATCCCATGAGGAATACATCTAAAATTCTTCCGTGCCACATATCAAAATTTGAATATCAGCAGTCAATCAACCTGGAGAGTACCGCAGTACCCGTGAAGTATCCATAAATCAAAACACAGTGTGCCTCCTTGAATGTACACTCTCCACAAGCAATACCAAAAAGTAATATCATTCACCTAGTCATCTGAAACCGTCTATGATGCCTAAGAATTCAGGATCTTCCTTTCAAAATCGAATCGTGACCTTGCACCTGCAAATCTCAATCAGACACAACACACCACTTCTATCATGCCATCATATGAATAATACAAGAACCTCATAATCATTCTGAATCACAAGTAGAATACATATCCGATCAGCCAGAAGCCTTCCATTTGATCTCATCGTGGAGAAAATCACTATACACCACATGCTCCTCACGCTAGTAGGTAATATACCCCTCGAACCGTGGTAGAAACAATTGAGAACTCTTCGAAGTCCATTTTCACATAACCAAGATATCAGAACCAAATCTCTCTAACTCAACCCAGCCACGCAGGTCGACAAAACCCAAGAGCATTGCCACAAAACACCTGTGGAGGCTAGCCACATCATAAGTACCCAAAGAACCGATTATATCCATTATTGTGCTTATCCAACCTACTACCACACTGTCCTATTTCTCCAAGTCCCTTCCAAATTGCCTTCAAATGGATACTTCTCCTTGCTGGAACACTACGATCCTTAACAAAAATTCACCAGTGAAGAGACCCTAGTATAAAACCACAACGCCTAAGGCCCATAAGCCGCTGACTTCCCTCTTAAGCACCACAACCGTGACCCCCACTCTAAAGAGACCTTATGTGAACCTAAAACGGTTTCCTTCACCTTCTTGATGCTGAAATGCATAATCCACAATGGTATAAAAATGCCACAAGTCTCGACACCATCCAATGTAACTCTCAGTTTCTAGCCATATACAAATCTTGAAAATTCCAAATAGCTACATATAAATGTTGAATCCATTAGAACCATTCTCGAGAGTCATACACTCTACTCAAATCTCAATTAAACCGACCAAACGGATCGAACGACCTGTGCCCCATTAGCACACCAACACCCAAGGGAGTAACCCACACTTCTAAGCAACCGAGCAAATTCCTACTCCATGTACACTACTTCCTTTACGAATAACCACTCAATTATTTTATGATTCCCATATACCCATAGAGTGTAATACCACCTATATCCAGAAATTCCTTTAGCCGAGTCATCCTCAATCTTGACCTCTGCAAGTCATAACTGATTCACCAGTATACATCGAACCGAAACCATTACAACACATAACCGTGCAATCAACTCGTCGATAGCAGACTCACCCACTTGGCTCAAAGCCATGGGATAAAACATCTGATTACTTACAATAACCATACCCCATTACTACCATAATACCACAGTGAGATTTCACTAAATCCTTCATCCGTTCATGCAACACAAACCATCTAGTACCTCAAATCATCTGCAAATCTCGCGTTCATCCTCGTGATGGTTAAGCCAACTTCCACAAGCGATCCAAACTCAAATTGCAACATATATCAGTCGCTGGTAAAAGAGTACTCTCTATGAAACATCATAGGGATCACACAACCTCGCAACAGCTCGCAGGAGATAACCCACTGGTTGCCTCAAACTGACATCTCTCTTACTCTCCCACAGTCACAACTACTACGCAATCACTTAATCTTCTCGATTCTGAACTCATCAACAAGACATGAGAATCTACTTCACTCCACAACTAAACAGCATGAGAGATCCCTCAACACACCCATAACTCGAGACCATACGCTAAATCAAGATAGAAATCAGACACCCCATAGTCCTTGCTACATCTCAAGTAATCTCTTCTTGTCACATTCGAACAATCTGAACACATCTCGCAGTTACATCATACTCACCACATAGTCATCCAATCACAAATTCCACTAATAGGGACACCAACGGACCTATTAGTCCCAAAAGCACGTGCTCACATAATCGAAATCTCCATGCTCAAGCTACTGTCAAAACATGGCCTCAAGTCCTCCAGACTGGACCATCATCAGCATGCCAAAATCACATCTCGCACCTCAACCATGGAATTACAAGCCGCCAGCACACAGCCCATGCCGAGCGCTCACATGCGCATACGAATGCGTGGAAGAATTCAAAGAGTTGCGCTTCAAGCTGAATCAATGCCGCACGATAAGGAAAGAAAGATGGGAAGTATATCTTAAATGTCCTGTAGCCTCTCGAAGATAGGTGTGGACGTCATCATACCGATCCGCAAGACTCTACTAGACTCTTGCTCGTGACTTGTAGAACCTATGAACCTAGAGCTCTGATACCACCTATCACGACCCAAAATCCCATTAGTCGTGATAGTACCTAACCCAACCCGCTAGGTAAGCCATTTAACAACTATCCAATTCCAATGATATTTAATAAGACAGTTAAGTAAAGAAATTATCCAAATTTTATACATTTTCCAAGGACCGGTAGTACAAATCATGAGCTCCGAAAAATAGAGTTTACAAAGCTGAAATGAAGTATACATCATCTGCTTGCAAAATACATAAACAGAGTTTTATAGATCTAAGGCTACCATGAACAAGAGGTAACTACAACCGGGAAGCCGGTACATCTTCAATGCCGGCTCCCGTCGATCACAGCAACGTCATCAGTCAATATCTGCACTCAAGGTACAGAAGTGTAGTATGAGTACAACCGACCCCAAGTACTCAATAAGTACCAATCCTAACCTTAGGTTGAAAGTAGTGACGAGCTAACACAAAGGTCGAGTCCAACACCAATATTCCAAACAGTTCATAACAGCATAGTATAAGTAACAAAACAGGTATCTCAGAAATAAAAGGCTCAGTTCGTTCACAGTTCCAGAAAAATAGGCATTTCTTTTCAAGAATCTTAGTGAAACCCCAAATCTTTTATCGAAAAAGCCAAAATACGAGTAAATTTGAAAATTGTGATTTTTCCCAAAATTCCTTTCAACATTAAATAAGATGTTCCATTTTCCTTTCAGATAGCAAGTGTAAGATGCCTCTCTATGCCCATATGTAAAAATGTATGAGAAGTCATAAATGACATGATACTATACAGCATGAGAAAAAATTCATCTCTATGCCTATATGTCAAGTGTGCATGCCAAAGGCGATGCAAATCAGTGATAAAGATCATATGCATACTCTTAGAGTATCAATTCACTTCGTCCTCCCAATCACTCAGCACTCGGCACTCGCACTCAGTAGGTACTTGTACTCACTGGGGGTGTGCATACTTCGGAGGGGCTCCTACAGCCCAAGCGCTATAATCCGCATGGATAACTCACGTGCTGCACGGACAACTCACGTGCTATAGTAAGCCAATCTAACCCGCTGTGGCGTGCACCCCGATCCCATAATCATCCTCACTACCAGGCCCTCGGCCTCACTCAGTCATCGATCTCTCCAGTATCTCAAGCTCATAAAGTCATGATACTAGCACAAAAATAATGATATGATGCATCAATACATAACAACAGAGACTAAGATATGATATGCATGTGAATGCGTATGACTCAGTATGTAATGCAACGAAAGCAGATTACTCAACAACAGAAATGACCTCAGTGGGTCCTAACAAGATAAGCATGTAGCCTAGATATGGTTTCTAACATAATCACAGCTCGATAAGTCTAGTACATAGAGATTTCATAATTTCAGACAAGTTTAGGTAACTACACAGTACCGCAGAAATAACAAAAATCACAGTTCACACGGTGCACGCCCACACGCCCGTCACCTAGCATGTACGTCACCTCAAAATCAAACACATAACACGTATATTCAGGGTTCATACCCTCAGCTCCAAAAATAGAAGAGTTACTTACCTCGAACAAGCCAATACCAATGCCGAGCAATCCAAGCGATACTCCAAAGATGTCATCCCATTTGTTCCGACCTCCGAACGGCTCGAAACTACCCAAAAACAACTCAAGTACATCAAACAATGCTAAAGGAACCAATCCTGATCGAAAAAGATCAACACTTAAATCAAAAGCCTAAAACCGAGCAAAAGCCCAACCCGTGCCCGCAACTCAGAACCCGACAAAATTTACAAAATCCAACAACCCATTCAATTATGAGTCCAACCATACTAGTTGCACTCAAATCTGACTCCAATTCGATGTTCAAAACTCAAAAATTCATATTATAAAACTTTAGTCCAAAACTCCCAATTTCCTCTTTAAAATTCACAATCCAATTTCCAAAAATGAAGGTAGATTCATGATATAAATCAAAAATGAGTAGGGAACACTTACCCCAGTCCACAAGATGAAAATTGCTTCAAGAATCACCTCAATCCGAGCTCCATAGCTCCAAAAATGTAAAAATGGCCTAAACCCTCGAAATAGAATTCTTATAATCTGCCCAAACGTCCCTCTTTCGCGAACGCGGAAAACCCATCGTGTTCGCGATGAACAAAATATCCTGGCACCAAAACACTCTACGCGTTCGCGGTACAACCCACGCGAATGCGATGACCACAAATGCCCCATTTTCGCGAACGCGACTTACCTTTCGCGATCGTATAGAAGAATCCACCAACTCCCAGCTGCCAAACCTCAACACTACGCGAACACATATCCCTGCATGCGGACGCGAAGAACACCACATCAACCCACCGCGAACGCGACCAAGGAAGGGCGAACGCTAAGAACAAACCACTGCACTGACCAAAATACTCATCACCAACGCGTTGCTCCATCCGCGATCGCGAAGCATAGCTGAAACACCAGAAAACCAACAATAACAATATGGTCCAAAATAGTCCGAAACTCGTCCAAAGCTCACCCGATCCCCTCGGGACCCCGTCAAAACATACCTACAAGTCCCATAACATAAGACGAACCTACTCGAGGCCTTAAAATGCACATAACAACATCGAAACGACGAATCACACATCAACTGGAAATCAATGAATTTTGAAACTTCAAACTTCCACAACCGATGACGAAACCTATCAAATCACGTCCGATTGACATCAAATTTTGCACACAAGTGACATTCGACATTACAGACCTGCTCCAACCTCCGGAATTGAAATTCGACCCCGATATCAAAAAGCCTACTCCCGATCAAACTTTCCAAAATTTCAACTTTCGTCATTTTGAGCCTAATTCAACCACGGACCTCCAAATCACAATACGGATGCGCTCCTAAGTCCAAAATCACCCAACGGAGCTAACAGAATCATCAAAATTCGAATCTGAGGTCAAATGCTAAAAAATCAAACTTGTTCAACTCTTTCAAATTTAAAGCTCCCTAGTTGAGAATCATTCATCCAAATCAGTCCCGAATAACCTGAAAATTAAAACCGACTATTCACATAAGTCATAATACATAATATGGAGCTACTCATGCCCGTAAAATATCGAGCGAAGTGCAAATGCTTAAAATGACTGATTGGGTCGTTACAATAGTAATAATCAATAAGGAAGACCTATTATTTTCATGGAATTGTATCAAATTTAACTTGGTTTATTTTATAAGCACACATTTATATTTGGAATGAGCTAACTAATGACAAAACATATGAATCATATTATGTAATAATCAAAGCACATTCAAAAGGCCTAATAAGGCAAGCTATTCAAAATATTTCTTAGGACACGTTAAGCATTATGGTTGATTTATTATCTAGATATAGTATCCTATGTGTGATCTAATAAACATGATAGAAAAGTAAATATGCCAGAAATAAATATTAATCTTATTCTACACCCAAAGTAATATTTCAATAACTTGAGAGTTTTTGTACATCCAAGAATAGAAGTTACGAAGCGGGGGATTTGACGGGGATACGTATTTAATTTTTCTTCTAACATCGTCTTTTGAAAGCGACTCCATATGATAGTACCTCACAAAATATGAGAAATAAAATTATTAGTAAATAATATAACTAAAAATAAGTAAGGAATAACTACATGTATCTTTGAAATCATTTTCTCGTAAGACGTTAAGAGATGTTAAAATTTTTTTGAATAAACATTTTGAAAATATATTTGAAAAGTATTTATGGAGGCTCGGATATATTTTGATACCGTCTAGACATGAGAACGGGAACCACCTTGGTTGCAGCTATGGTCCCCAACCGTGTTGCCATCCGAAGGTGCCAGTTCGTCGCGTTTCTCGTATTTTCTTTTTCCCGATGAGTTTATCATCATCGCCTCATTTATTTTCGGGCCCGGTTCGGTGGTTCATTAGGAAAGTCATGGCCTCAGCCAGTGTATGACTTCGTTCATATCCAACATAGAAAACTCGCAAAAGCAACAAGAATATCAAAAGAGTCTAAAATCTTGTAGTTGTAACAACAATGAATAAGCATATGGGTACGACACAAGAGATAGCGAAATATCAGCATATAAAATTCTTAACTGAATCGGCGGTGGTGCTATTGAGCTGACACCACCGGCAACCAGTAGTGGCAAATAATTTCCAGCAGAAACATAGCACCGGGTGGAGAACAAAACGACCAAGAGAATCACAGTCAAACTAGAAACATTGGCCGTGATAAAAGATGGAATTAATTTCCGACAAGAGATATCGAGCGATGACGGAACTAGGCGGCAAGGGTCATTCCAATTGTCATATATACAACATTAGAGAGGAAAAGACCTCACAAAATAACACAATCAGAGGCAAAAATTAAAGTAACATCGGACAAACGTGTACCAAAATTTTGAAACAACGAGGGACAGTCGTGATAAGGCAGAAACAAACTCGTAAGACACAGTTAACATCCAGAGACGGAGTCACTACCACGACAAATGCTAGAACGATATTGAAACTCAAGTAAAGCTGTCGAAGTTCGCTTTTCCGGTCAAATATTGACATATCTTAGAAGTTTCAAGCTATAAACAACCGGCTTAACGAGGGTCGTCGGAGAAGCTCTGTTGCCACCAAATTTGAAATAGATTTGAGCGCATGATTCATAGAGTTTATAAGAGATGAGACTAAAAGAAGAATAAATGGGATCATGTGACCAGGCGGCATCGATGATGGTAGTAACAGTCGCTAGCCGGTGGCCAAATCCGGTGGTGGCTAGTAAAAAGCAACAACAACAGCATGGAGGAAGAGTGGTTGTCACGACCCAAATCTCACATGTCGTGATGGTACCTATCGCAATACTAGGCAAGCCGACAATCACCATAAACAATGCATCCTTAAAATTGGAAAAACATAGTAATATAAGTTCAAGAGAAAAGTCTCATAAATACTGGTAAGCAAACACCGTGACTCAATACAATATTCCCCAAATTTCGGGTGTCACTGAGTAAATGAGCATTTATACAATAACATGGTCTGAAACACTGTCTAGGAAGGTAGAACAGGAAAAATGAAACTAAAGAAAAAAGGGGAGAGTCAAGGTCTGCGGACGCCAAGCAGCTACCTTGATAGTCTCCGAACTGAATAAGCTCCAACACTAGCAACCTCCATGTCCGGAAGTACCTGTATCTTCACTCGAAGTGCAGAGTGTAGTATGAGTATAACCAACTCAATAAGTATCGTAAATAAACACGACAAGGTAGGAGAAGCATAAATCATTAATGATACTAGCTATCACCCGTGTAGTCTCATCCGTTAAACCGACATAGAACAATATTGAAAAATAACTCATCAAGATTCATGAGAAAACATCCGTGTGTACATGTGTAGAGTTTCTCAAGTACTCTGCTCCGACAATATCATGGCATGTATAGGTGATAAGCAGTTAAATCAGACAAATGATCAAGGAAATGCAAAATCCAACACAACACTGGCCAGATTCTCTCAACTTTCCATATCTGTTCCAAATCACTGATCAGTATTCTCAATAACCGCGTGTACACCATCAAGAGAGAAACTTAAGAGGGTAACCTTAGGGTATCCAGACGCTTTACGAATAACTCACGTGTTAATAATCGAACCTGCACGGTCAACTCATGTGCTGCACAGACAACTCACGTGCCGATAATGTCAATATATGGATCTGCACGGACAACTCACGTGCTGCACTGAAAAATCACGGGCCAATAATATAATCCGCCCGGCATGATCACAGGCCTCCAGTCCAAACATGTTACACCCCATATTTTTGTACGTGAAAGTACGTCGTAAGTCAATTGATGTAAGCTCGTAAATGAGATCCTCTTTGAAAGTATATGAAGTGATTTATTGTTGTTACACCCCGTACTTCAGACGTCACTACAAGGATAAGAAAGGTTTACCGATATCTTAAGTAAGTTAAGATGAATAAGAGACTTGTTAATCATGATTTAAATGGGTTTAAAGTCATGATATGACTATATATGATTTTTGGATATAAAATATAAAGTTTGGGAAAAATCGGATTTAAGTTGCGGAAAACTCGAGCTAAGATTTTCCTTGTAACGAGCCATTTTGAGAAATTACATTCGTAAGATTTATGATGTCATTTTTGGACATATATCCTACCAAAATGAAGGTATTTGAACCTAGTTTCCAACGGTCCAAACCATTTATTCATAAGATATCGGGGGTACAAAAATATGGATTTTTAAAATAGGGTCGCCAAGTCACGTCGCCGCATTTCAGAGAAGTTGGCAGGTTTATAGGCCAGGTTGCGAGGCAGTTTTTTCCAATATATTGAGAGTTACAGGGAGATCGTTATATAGAATTAAAGCCCCATGTATCTAGTTGCTAAATCTGCAAACCGTTTGACAATACGACATTGGTGTAGAGCGATATTTGCATTTTCCTGAGACTACGTCAGAAGCCCCTATGGGACCCACTTGGTCGGGGTCCGACCTTCACTTATTCTTATCTCATTTTTGGGATGAGCTTTGCTCATTTTTTGTCCTCCTTCCAGCCTCACACTCTCCAAACCCTCCCAAACAGTTCCCCAAAGGCTCCAAACAAATTCCAAAGAAATACACCATAATCAAACATCAAAGTTAGCCTAAGTGAAGAAGAGAGTCTCGATGGTGTTGTGATCTGATTAAAGGTGCTTGTAATCTAAGGGAAGCTTTGGTTCGAGGTTTTCCAGATTATTTAAGGTATGTATAATACCCAATTTCTTGGGATTAATCTTATCTATGTGTTGGTTAAGTTATTTGGATGAAGATTACCAGATAACACTTGAAAGGGGAATAGATGTTGATATCTTTTGTTGGGTTGTTTTAAGGCTATATATATATATATGTTGTTATGGCTGGAAAATGGTGAAAATAACTTTACTATAATATGGTTTCTATTGTTATGCATGTATATATGTTTATCAAGTGAATTGATGAAAGAAACATATGAAACTTGAAATTTCCCCAGAGCAGATGGGAAACGACTCAAGGGATGGTTATTAGTGTTGGTTGATTTCCCCTTCTTTCCCGCTTTGTACCCTTATTCCTCTTATATTAGTATAAATTATCAAATAAAACAAACTTGCTTCGGATCTAAATGTGTCAAAGCTAAATATTTGTCAAATATCCACTATTTAGGCCTACCTCCGGCAATGAGATGTCCCCGCAAATTCTAGGAAGCGCACTAGCCTTAATGCATACAATCTAAGATCTAAGATCAAAAGGAAAGATGTCAGCTACAGAAAACCCGACGGAACATGCTCCGGTCATAGCCGACAACCCAGGGTGATCAAGGGAGAAGGGCGATACCAAGAATAATGAACACATGCCCAGGATAGCCCAAGAAATGGCGTCCCTAAGAGAGGAAGTACAACATATCAACCACCTCATTTTCCTTCTTTGTATTAGAATCCGGAAGAAGATCCATAAAAAGAAGAGGATATGGGAAATGACTCCGGGGATAATTATTAGAGTTGGTTGATTTCTCCTTCTTTCCCGCTTTGTACCCTTATTCCCCTTATATCAGTCCAAATTATCAATGAAAATAAACTTGCTTCGGATCTAAATGTGTCAAGTCTAAATGTTTGTCAAATATCTACTATTTAGGCCTACCTCCGGCAATGAGATGACCCCGCGAATTCTAGGAAGCGCACTAGCCTTAATGCGTACAATCTAAGATCTAAGATCAAAAGGAAAGATGTCAGCTACAGAAAACCCGACGGAACATGATCTGGTCATAGCCGACAAACCTGGGTGATCAAGGGAGAAGGGAGATACCAGGAATAATTAACAAATGGCCAGGATGGCCCAAGAAATGGCGTGCCTAAGAGAGGAAGTACAACATATCAACCACCTAATTTTTCTTCTTTAGATTAGAATCCACTAGAAGATCCATAAGAAGAAGAGGAGATGGGAAATGACTCCGGGGATGGTTATTAGAGTTGGTTGATTTCCCCTACTTTCCCGCGTTGTACCCTTATTCCTCTTATATTAGTCCAAATTATCAAATAAAACAAACGTGCTTCGGATCTAAATGTGTCAAGTCTAAATGTTTATCAAATATCTACTATTTAGGCCTACCTCCGGCAATGAGATGACCCCGCGAATTCTAGGAAGCGCACTAGCATTAATGCGTACAATCTAAGATCTAAGATCAAAAGGAAAGAAGTAAGCTACAGAAAACCTGACGGAACATGCTCTGGTCATAGCCGACAACCCTGGGTGATCAAGGGAGAAGGGCGATACCAGGAATAATGAACACGTGGCCAGTATGGCCCAAGATATGGCGTGCCTAAGAGAGGAAGTACAACATATCAACCACCTCATTTTCCTTATTTGTATTAGAATCCGCTAGAAGATCCATAAGAAGAAGAGGAGATGGGAAACGACTGCGGGGATGGTTATTAGAGTTGGTTCATTTCCCCTTCTTTCCTGCGTTGTACCCTTATTCCCCTTATATTAGTCTAAATTATCAAATAAAATAAACTTGCTTCGGATCTAAATGTGTCAAGTCTTAATATTTGTCAAATATCTACTATTTAGGCCTACCTCCAGCAATGAGATGTCCCCGCGAATTCTAGGAAGCGCACTAGCCTTAATGCGTACAATCTAAGATCTAAGATCAAAAGGAAAGATGTCAGCTACAAAAAACCTGACGGAACATGCTCTGGTCATAGCCGACAACCCTGGGTGATCAGGGGAGAAGGGCGATACCAGGAATAATGAATACGTGGCCAGGATTGCCCAAGAAATAGCGTGCCTAAGAGAGGAAGTACAACATATCAACCACCTCATTTTCCTTCTTTGTATTAGAATCCGCTAGAAGATCCATAAGAAGAAGAGGAGATGGAAAATGACTCCGGGGATGGTTATTAGAGTTGGTTGATTTCCCCTTCTTTCCCGCTTTGTACCCTTCTTCCCCTTATATTAGTCCAAATTATCAAATAAAACAAACTTGCTTCGGATCTAAATTTGTCAAGTCTAAATGTTTGTCAAATATCTACTATTTAGGCCTAGCTCCTATTACAAACCAAATTCGCATACCATAGATCACGTCGTAAGTTAGTCGATGTAAATCCAAGAAGATATTATCTTTGAGATGATAAGAAGTTAATCCTATTGGTCTTAAACGATACAAGGGTGTATAAGAGTGGTTAACAAATATTAGAAGTTAAACGAATCAAGGATGTTGTAACCCGTATTTTCGGATAACACTAGAGGTGATTAACTGTCCCAAGAGGTCTTGTTTTAATGTATTTGAATCATATAATATCCGCATCATAAGTCTTGAAGTCAAGCGAGTTATGAAATAAAAGTCGATAAAAGTTGTCGCAACTTAGGTTTATAATTTTACTTAAACTTTAGGTCAAATATTACTGTATTTTTCTCCCAATGTGCTTGGAATTATGGGGTGATCTACCTATCAAATTAAAGATCTATGAGTCTAGTTTCCAACGCATTAAACCGTTCATTGATACGATCTCGGAATAGAGAGATATTCGCGTTTTCACGAGAGTGCACCAAGCTGCTCTCTATGGGGCCCACAAAGGCGGTTTAAGACATATGGACATATATAAGATACCTCAACCCCGTTTTAAGTCATTATTTTTCAGTATATTCAGACCTTATAACCCTAAAAACAGTCTCTCAAGGTTCTCTCATGATCCAAGACCCAAACAAAGGGCAAACAACACAAATCAAATATCGGGAATCCCGTGGCGCTAGTAAGTTTCTTGTTCTTCTTGTTGTTGCTGATTTTTGTGTTGTTCCAGATCGTGTGGGAGGTTGTTTTAAGTGTTTTATGTCCTGTAAATACACCTTAAAGTTTTTAATATCAACCCTAGGTGATTTCAAGTCTTCTAAAGTAATTCTAGTGCCGAAAAACCCGAATTAATTGCTAGTTTCGCTTCCTTGTTCTTGTGGCAGAATTGAAGGGATATTTCGTAGAAAATTAAGGTCAAATTGGAGTTGTTCTTTCTGTTTAAAGGTAAGGAACCTCTTACTCTATATATATTTAAGATTATCCAAGTTGCAGCTAAGTCGTTGAAGCTAGAACTTGTGAAATATATATCGAAAAGCTTAGTAGTAATGTTGTTGGTTGGTGGACTGTTTTGGAGGCTCAATATGATTATTAATGATGTTGTTTGGGCTGTTTGGTGATAGTATTGACTTGTGGGAAGTCATATAAATAGGGGACGTGTTGTCCGTTTCATCGTAAAATAGGTTGTGGTCGATACATAATAGTTACGACGCTTAAACGATAATGATAGTGTCATTTGTCTTATTGTAGACTAAGGAGTCGTGATATTTGCATAGCTTGAGGTTGGGCAGTATATACAAGTTATGTGAGGCTATCCCCTTCATTATTTTGCACGACTCCGATTGTACATAATGTAATGAACAAGCTCCCAAAGATACTCTACTCTTAGAAGCTAACAGTACTTACATTGCTGCCCTTATTATGAAACGATTGATATTGATGTTACTTCTCTTATTCTTATATTATCAATGTTGTTGGTAGTTCCTGATTCTTATAAGATTCTTGATGAAGAGTTAATCCTAATAACATGTACGAAGGATACCGACCTTACGTCACTCCGAAAGGTTCAAAATGTGATTCCAATGAGTCCAGCATGCATCATATATATGTATCTATTTTACTCTACCGAGCCGCGCTATAGTCGGCCGGGTACGGCACCTATTGTGCAACCACTGATCAGTTGGGTTTTACCGAGCTCCACGTGGCCGGGTACGATTCTACCGAGCCCTATGATGGCCGGGTACGTTTTACCGAGCCTATTATGGCCGGGTACGATATGATGATGGTGATGCCCACAAAGGCGTATGTTTTAAAAGTTTATGTATATATATGTATGTATCATGTATTTCATGTCAGTAGCCCTCAGAGGTACCCAGATGTCACAGGTTGTATATTCTCTATCCCTGTTTACATTACTGTTCTTACTTATGCTTTCTTGCCTCACATACTCAGTACTTTATTCGTACTGACGTCCTTTTTATTTGTGGACGCTGCATGTCGTGCTGCAGGTCCTGATAGACAGGTAGACGTAGCTCCCCCACCACAGTAGGCTGTCCAGTTCAGCGGTTATTGGCGAGATCCCTTCTCCAGACTTGCCGTGGTCTTGGTATGCATTTTTGTTATAGACCTTATGGGTATGTCGGGGCCCTGTTCCGGCAATGTTGTAGCACTTATGTTCTTTTAGAGGCTCATAGACAGGTGTCGACTTATGTATGGTTTAGAATGCCTTTTCAGCTGATTTTTGTTGTATAGTCTTTCATGGCATCATGATAGCTCGTACCTTATATATAGTTTCTTGACAGTCTTGTCGTCCCATGTTATGTATGTTCATGACATTATCTTTCATTGTTGGATGTTCATGATCCATGTCTACTATTTATATTGATCTTGTCGACCCTTAAAGATAATAAGGAAGGTTAGATAAAATGTACGTTGGTGCTCGGCAAGTATGGTCCGGGTGCTAGTCATGACCCTCCAGTTGGGTCGTGACAAACTTGGTATCAGAGCAAGTCTGTCCTAGGGGTTGTCTATGAGCCGTGTCTAGTAGAGTTTTGATTATGGATGTGTAGCACGCCACATTTATAATCAGGAGGCTACGTGACATCTAGGGTTGTTACCTTCTTCCTGAATCTAGATCGTGCGTAGAGTTGAGTAGTAAGTGTTCATATCTAATATTCACCTTGTTTTCTTTCAGCGATGCCTTCGACTAGGAAGCAAGCGATTAGTAAACGGCTTGATACAGCTGTGGGAGAGGGTAACATTCAGGTGCCTCCAGCCAGAGCAGGCCAAAGTGAGGCTCAGAGTGAGATGCCGTCTCATACCTCTCTGTCTCCTCCCGAGGATATTAGGAGGCACCCAGTACATCCAGTTCCTCCGTCTGGCACTACAGACCATGATATGCGCAGTGCGGTGCAATTGTTGACTAGCTTGGTAGCTGCTCAGGCTCAGAGGCAGAATACCGGTGCTGCTGATAAATCGGTTAGTGCGAGAGTTCGTGATTTTATTAATCTAGACCCTCCAGTGTTTACCGGATCAGACCCCAAGGAGGACCCACAAATATTTATTGATCAGATTCATCGTACATTGCGGGTTATGCATGCTAGTGATACGGAGGCAGTAGAGTTGGCTTCTTATCGGTTACGGGATTTAGCGGTTTTCTGGTATGATAGTTGGGAGAGATCTAGGGGTCCGAACGCTCCTCCAGCCGTGTGGAAGGAATTTTCTGAGGCCTTTCTTCATCACTACTTGCCAGTTGAGATACGACGAGCTAGAGCTGATAAGTTCTTGAACCTTCGACAGGGTAATATGAGTGTACGAGAGTATAGTATACAGTTTGATTCTTTAGCAAGGTATGCTCCCCATATGGTGTCAGAGATGAGTGATAGGGTGCATCTGTTCGTGAACGGGTTGGGACCACATCTGATAAATGAGTGCACAACAGCCTCCTTGGTAGAGGGCATGGATATTTCCCGTATTCAGGCTTATGCCCAGACCCTAGAGGATCGTAAGCGCCAGCAAAGGGCAGATAGGGAGCAGGATAGGGGCCAGCATAAGAGGGCAAGATTTGCAGGGTATTCTGATGAGTTCAGAGGCAGTATCAGGCCCCAATCTTCGAGGAGTTTGGCGCCACCTGTAGCTAGTGCTCCTCCACAGTTTCAGAGGCCTCGGTATGATCGATTTACCTATTCTGGTTCAGGTCAGAGTTCGAGGGCATCAGGCTCACAATTTCATAGAGATACTAGTCAGACGAGACCCCCAACACCTCGTTGTGATCAGTGCGGCAAGGCCCACTTTGGACTGTGCCGTCGAGGTTCCGATGCGTGCTATTCTTGCGGACAGCGTGGCCATATGATGCGGGATTGTCCTAACAGAGGAGGTGGTGGTATGGCTCAATCGACTGGATCTGTGTCTGGTTCTTCCTCATCAGTTCGACCTCCAGCACAAGGTTTTCAACAGTCGACAGGTCGTGGTAGAGGTAGAGGTTCAGTGCCGAGTTCGAGTGGTGCTCAAAATCGAACCTATGCTCTAATAGGTCGACAAGATCTCGAGTCATCTCCGGATGTTGTTACAGGTATATTGTCTGTGTTTTCTTATGATGTATATGTGCTAATTGATCCAGGATCTACCTTATCATATGTTACACCCTTTGTGGCTAATAAGTTTGGCATTGAACCTGAATTGATAAGTAAACCACTTGCGGTATCCACTCCGATAGGAGATTCTGTGATTGCTAGAAGGGTTTATAAAGGTTGCACTGTGATGATTTGTAGTCGTCAAACCTCGGCAAATTTATTTGAGTTAGAAATGGTTGATTTTGATGTGATAATGGGAATGGACTGGTTGGCCTCATGCTATGCAAATGTTGACTGTCGTACGAAGATAGTTAGGTTTCAGTTTCCTTGTGAACCCGCCATTGAATGGAAGGGGAACATTGCTACGCCGAAAGGTAGGTTTATTTCCTATCTTAAGGCAAGGAAGATGATGTCAAAAGGTTACATTTATCATCTTGTTCGCGTTAGGGATGCGGAGGCGAAGCCGCCTACTCTACAATTAATCCCCGTGGTCAATGAATTTCCAGATGTTTTCCCAGATGAACTCCCAGGCCTTCCTCCTGAAAGGGAGATTGAGTTTAGCATTGATGCATTGCCTGACACTCAACCGATCTCTATCCCTCCATACAGGATGGCCCCGGCAGAGTTGCGAGAGTTGAAGGCACAGTTGAAGGACTTGCTGGATAAGGGTTTCATTAGGCCTAGCACTTCACCTTGGGGTGCGCCAGTCTTGTTCGTGCGGAAGAAAGATGGGTCGTTAAGGATGTGTATCGATTATCGACAGTTGAATAAGTTTACAATAAAGAACAAGTATCCACTTCCAAGAATTGATGACCTGTTTGACCAACTCCAGGGTGCCAAGTATTTCTCCAAGATTGACTTGCGTTCAGGGTATCATCAGGTGAGGGTTAAGGAGAAGGATATTCCAAAGACGGCCTTCCGGACAAGATATGGGCATTTTGAGTTCTTGGTGATGTCGTTCGGGCTAACAAATGCCCCAGCAGCTTTTATGGATCTCATGAATAGTGTATTCAGGCCCTATCTTGATGTGTTCGTGATCGTATTCATTGATGACATTCTGGTGTATTCTCGTTCGGAGGCGGAACATGCGGGCCACTTGCGGATAGTATTACAGACCCTTCAGGATCATAAGTTATATGCTAAGCTCTCTAAATGTGAATTCTGGCTGAACTCAGTAGCATTCCTTGGCCATGTGATATCTGATGAGGGTATTAGTGTCGACACTCAGAAGATCGATGCAGTGAAGAATTGGCCGAGACCTACAACACCGTTAGAAGTCCGCAGCTTCCTGGGGCTAGCAGGATGTTATAGGCGGTTTGTAGAAGGGTTTTCCTCTATATCAGCACCATTGACTAAGTTAACACAGAAAGCTACCAAGTTCCAGTGGTCTGATGCTTGTGAACATAGTTTTCAGGAGCTAAAGAATCGATTGACATCCGCGCCAGTGCTCACTCTCCCAGAAGGAACAAAAGGTTATGTGGTATATTGTGATGCCTCAGGTATAGGTTTGGGGTGCGTATTGATGCAACGTGGGAAGGTGATTGCTTATGCATCAAGACAATTGAAGAAGCATGAAAAGAATTACCCGACTCATGATTTGGAATTGGCTGCAGTAATTTATGCTTTGAAGATATGGCGGCACTACTTATACGGCGTCCATGTTGACATCTACACAGATCACAAGAGTTTACAATACATCTTCAAGCAAAAGGAGTTGAATTTGAGGCAGCGTAGGTGGCTTGAATTACTGAAAGACTACGATGTCGAGATATTGTACCATCCCGGTAAAGCTAATGTTGTGGCAGACGCTCTCAGCCGTAAGTCAATGGGAAGCTTAATACATATTGAGGCAGGTAGACAAGGGTTGACCAAAGAGCTTCACCAGCTGGCCAATATGAGAATCAGATTGTTGGACTCTGATGACGGAGGTGTTACTGTACAGAATACAGCAGAATCATCTTTGGTAGCCGAGGTAAAAGCACGGCAATATGAAGATCCTACCTTAGTAAGATTGAGAGAGGGAATTCAGCAGTGTAAGATTACAGCTTTCAAGATCGGAGGAGATGGGACACTGAGATACCAGGGCCGATTATGTGTACCTAGTGTGGCAGGGTTGCGAGAGAAGATTATGATTGAGATTCACCAGTCCCGATATTCTATCCATCCTGGCTCGACAAAGATGTATCATGACGTTAAGGAGCAGTATTGGTGGGATAACATGAAGAAGTCTATTGCAGAATTTGTAGCCCAGTGTCCTAATTGTCAACAAGTAAAGATCGAGCATCAGAAACCTAGTGGATTGATTCAGAATATAGAGATTCCGACCTGGAAATGGGAGGTGATTAATATGGACTTCATTATTGGATTACCTCGCTCTTATCATAAGTTTGACTCCATCTGGGTGATAGTTGATCGACTTACAAAATCTGCCCATTTTCTGCCAGTTAAGACAACTTACACGGCTGAAGATTATGCGAAGTTGTATATCAAGGAGATTGTTAGGCTTCATGGTGTGCCGGTATCTATTATATCAGACCGAGGAGCTCAATTTACGGCTAACTTTTGGAGGTCTTTTCAGAAGGGTTTAGGCACACAAGTAAATCTCAGCACTGCATTCCATCCGCAGACTGACGGACAGGCTGAACGTACCATCCAGACGCTTGAAGATATGCTACGAGCATGTGTTCTAGATTTCAAGGGGAATTGGGATGACCATCTGGCACTTATAGAATTTGCCTACAATAATAGCTACCATTCCAGTATTAAAATGGCCCTGTATGAGGCACTGTACGGGAGGAGATGTAGATCACCAGTTGGATGGTTCGAAGTCGGTGAGACAGAATTATATGGGCCAGATTTGATTCACTAAGCCATTGAGAAGGTGAAAGTGATACAAGAGAGACTGAGGACGGCACAAAGCAGGCAAAAGTCTTATTCCGACGTCCGACGTCGTGATCTGGAATTTGAGGTTGGTGATTGGGTTTTCCTGAAGATCTCGCCGATGAAGGGTGTTATGCGTTTTGGGAAGAAGGGTAAGTTGAGTCCGCGGTATATTGGGCCGTACAAAATTCTTCGACGAATTGGACAGGTTGCTTACGAGTTAGAATTGCCATCTGAATTGGAATTTGTCCACCCGGTATTCCATGTATCTATGTTGAGGAAATGTATTGGAGACCCTTCTCGGGTCGTCCCTATCAAAGATGTACAAGTTACAAAGGATCTATCATATGATGAAGTGCCAGTGGCTATATTAGATCGACAAGTCCGCAAGCTGAGAACAAAGGATGTAGCTTCCGTGAAAGTATTATGGAGGAACAAGAATATAGAAGAAATGACATGGGAAGCAGAAGAGGAGATGAAGTCTAAATACCCTTACCTATTCCAGAGTGAAGATAACGAGGATGCCGGGGGAAAGAAGGACGCATTATAAGGTGAAACGGCTCTATGAGGTAAGCAATAGCTTGTGAATACTCTTTTTTTTAAATACAAAATGGTGATATGCAGATAATGTACATATCCATAATGCTTTGTATAGTCTTGTAAGGCCATAGGTTGGGTTTAACTGCTTGCAAGTTTGGCTAGTGTCCATTTTATGGGGGAAACTCAGCCGGAAATCTCCATCGGAATCCACGATGAGTTAGACACCCCATAAACCCTTACATTCGAGGACGAATGTTCCTAAGGGGGAGAGGGTGTTACAAACCAAATTCGCATACCATAGATCACGTCGTAAGTTAGTCGATGTAAATCCAAGAAGATATTATCTTTGAGATGATAAGAAGTTAATCCTATTGGTCTTAAACAATACAAGGGTGTATAAGAGTGGTTAACAAATATTAGAAGTTAAACGAATCAAGGATGTTGTAACCCGTATTTTCGGATAACACTAGAGGTGATTAACTGTCCCAAGAGGTCTTGTTTTAATGTATTTGAATCATATAATATCCGCATCATAAGTCTTGAAGTCAAGCGAGTTATGAAATAAAAGTCGATAAAAGTTGTCGCAACTTAGGTTTATAATTTTACTTAAACTTTAGGTCAAATGTTACTGTATTTTTCTCCCAATGTGCTTGGAATTATGGGGTGATCTACCTATCCAATTGAAGATCTATGAGTCTAGTTTCCAACGTATTAAACCGTTCGTTGATACGATCTCGGAATAGAGAGATATTTGCGTTTTCGCGAGAGTGCGCCAAGCTGCTCTCTATGGGGCCCACAAAGGCGGTTTAAGACATATGGACATATATAAGATACCTCAACCCCGTTTTAAGTCATTATTTTTCAGTATATTCAGACCTTATAACCCTAAAAACAGTCTCTCAAGGTTCTCTCATGATCCAAGACCCAAACAAAGGGCAAACAACACAAATCAAATATCGGGAATCCCGTGGCGCTAGTAAGTTTCTTATTCTTCTTGTTGTTGCTGATTTTTGTGTTGTTACAGCTCGTGTGGGAGATTGTTTTAAGTGTTTTATGTCCTGTAAATACACCTTAAAGTTTTTAATATCAACCCTAGGTGATTTCAAGTCTTCTAAAGTAATTCTAGTGCCGAAAAACCCGAATTAATTGCTAGTTTCGCTTCCTTGTTCTTGTGGCAGAATTGAAGGGATATTTCGTAGAAAATTAAGGTCAAATTGGAGTTGTTCTTTCTGTTTAAAGGTAAGGAACCTCTTACTCTATATATATTTAAGATTATCCAAGTTGCAGCTAAGTCGTTGAAGCTAGAACTTGTGAAATATATATCGAAAAGCTTGGTAGTAATGTTGTTGGTTGGTGGACTGTTTTGGAGGCTCAATATGATTATTAATGATGTTGTTTGGGCTGTTTGGTGATTGTATTGACTTGTGTGAAGTCATATAAATAGGGGAGGTGCTGTCCGTTTTATCGTAAAATAGGTTGTGGTCGATACATAATAGTTATGACGCTTAAACGATAATGATAGTGTCATTTGTCTTATTGTAGACTAAGGAGTCGTGATATTTGCATAGCTTGAGGTTGGGCAGTATATACAAGGTATGTGAGGCTATCCCCTTCATTATTTTGCACGACTCCGATTGTATATAATGTAATGAACAAGCTCCCAAAGATACTCTACTCTTAGAAGCTAACAGTACTTACATTGCTGCCCTTATTATGAAACGATTGATATTGATGTTACTTCTCTTATTCTTATATTATCAATGTTGTTGGTAGTTCCTGATTCTTATAAGATTCTTGATGAAGAGTTAATCCTAATAACATGTACGAAGGATACCGACCTTACGTCACTCCGAAAGGTTCAAAATGTGATTCCAATGAGTCCAGCATGCATCATATATATGTATCTATTTTACTCTACCGAGCCGCGCTATAGTCGGCCGGGTACGGCACCTATTGTGCAACCACTGATCAGTTGGGTTTTACCGAGCTCCACGTGGCCGGGTACGATTCTACCGAGCCCTATGATGGCCGGGTACGTTTTACCGAGCCTATTATGGCCGGGTACGATATGATGATGGTGATGCCCACAAAGGCGTATGTTTTAAAAGTTTATGTATATATATGTATGTATCATGTATTTCATGTCAGTAGCCCTCAGAGGTACCCAGATGTCACAGGTTGTATATTCTCTATCCCTGTTTACATTACTGTTCTTACTTATGCTTTCTTGCCTCACATACTCAGTACTTTATTCGTACTGACGTCCTTTTTATTTGTGGATGCTGCATGTCGTGCTGCAGGTCCTGATAGACAGGTAGACGTAGCTCCCCCACCACAGTAGGCTGTCCAGTTCAGCGGTTATTGGCGAGATCCCTTCTCCGGACTTGCCGTGGTCTTGGTATGCATTTTTGTTATAGACCTTATGGGTATGTCGGGGCCCTGTTCCGGCAATGTTGTAGCACTTATGTTCTTTTAGAGGCTCATAGACAGGTGTCGACTTATGTATGGTTTAGAATGCCTTTTCAGCTGATTTTTGTTGTATAGTCTTTCATGGCATCATGATAGCTCGTACCTTATATATAGTTTCTTGACAGTCTTGTCGTCCCATGTTATGTATGTTCATGACATTATCTTTCATTGTTGGATGTTCATGATCCATGTCTACTATTTATATTGATCTTGTCGACCCTTAAAGATAATAAGGAAGGTTAGATAAAATGTACGTTGGTGCTCGGCAAGTATGGTCCGGGTGCTAGTCATGACCCTCCAGTTGGGTCGTGACAGCTCCGGCAATGAGATGACCCCGCGAATTCTAGGAAGCGCACTAGCCTTAATGTGTACAATCTAAGATCAAAAGGAAAGATGTCAGCTACAGAAAACCCGACGGAACATGATCTGGTCATAGTCGACAATCCAAGGTGATCAAGGGAGAAGGGCGATACCAGGAATAATGAACTCGTGGCTAGGATGGCCCAAGAAATGGCGTGCCTAAGAGAGGAAGTACAACATATCAACCACCTCATTTTCCTTCTTTGGATTAGAATCCGCTAGAAGATCCATAAGAAGAAGAGGAGATGGGATATGACTCCGGGGATGATTATTAGAGTTGGTTGATTTCCCCTTCTTTCCCGCTTTGTAACCTTATTCCCCTTATATTAGTCCAAATTATCAAATAAAACAAACTTGCTTCGGATCTAAATGTGTCAAGTCTAAATGTTTATCAAATATCTACTATTTAGGCCTACCTCCGGCAATGAGATGACCCCGCGAATTCTAGGAAGCGCACTAGCATTAATGCGTACAATCTAAGATCTAAGATCAAAAGGAAAGAAGTAAGCTACAGAAAACCTGACGGAACATGCTCTGGTCATAGCCGACAACCCTGGGTGATCAAGCGAGAAGGGCGATACCAGGAATAAACACGTGGCCAGGATGGCCCAAGATATGGCGTGCCTAAGAGAGGAATTACAACATATCAACCACCTCATTTTCCTTCTTTGTATTAGAATCCGCTAGAAGATCCATAGGAAGAAGAGGAGATGGGAAACGACTGCGGGGATGGTTATTAGAGTTGGTTGATTTCCCCTTCTTTCCTGCTTTGTACCCTTATTCCCCTTATATTAGTCTAAATTATCAAATAAAACAAACTTGCTTCGGATATAAATGTGTCAAGTCTTAATATTTGTCAAATATCTACTATTTAGGCCTACCTCCAGCAATGAGATGTCCCCGCGAATTCTAGGAAGCGCACTAGCCTTAATGCATACAATCTAAGATCTAAGATCAAAAGGAATGATGTCAGCTACAGAAAACCCGACGGAACATGCTTTGGTCATAGCCGACAACCCTGGGTGATCAAGGGAGAAGGGCGATACTAGGAATAATGAATACGTGGCCAGGATGGCCCAAGAAATGGCGTGCCTAAGAGAGGAAGTACAACATATCAACCACCTCATTTTCCTTCTTTGTATTAGAATCCGCTAGAAGATCCATAAGAAGAAGAGGAGATGGGAAACGACTGCGGGGATGGTTATTAGAGTTGGTTCATTTCCCCTTCTTTCCTGCGTTGTACCCTTATTCCCCTTATATTAGTCTAAATTATCAAATAAAACAAACTTGCTTCGGATCTAAATGTGTCAAGTCTTAATATTTGTCAAATATCTAATATTTAGGCCTACCTCCAGCAATGAGATGTCCCCGCGAATTCTAGGAAGCGCACTAGCCTTAATGCGTACAATCTAAGATCTAAGATCAAAAGGAATGATGTCAGCTACAGAAAACCCGACGGAACATGCTTTGGTCATAGCCGACAACCCTGGGTGATCAAGGGAGAAGGGCGATACTAGGAATAACGAACTCGTGGCCAGGAAGGCCCAAGAAATGGCATCCCTAAGAGAGGAAGTACAACATATCAACCACCTCATTTTCCTTCTTTGTATTAGAATCCGCTAGAAGATCCATAAGAAGAAGAGGAGATGGGAAACGATTCCGGGGATGGTTATTAGAGTTGGTTGGTTTCCCCTTCTTACCCGCTTTGTACCCTTCTTCCCCTTATATTAGTCAAAATTATCAAATAAAACAAACTTGCTTCGGATCTAAATATGTCAAGTCTTAATATTTGTCAAATATCTACTATTTAGGCCTAGATCCGGCAATGAGATGTCCCCGCGAATTCTAGGAAGCGCACTAGCCTTAATGCGTACAATCTAAGATCTAAGATCAAAAGGAAAGATGTCAGCTACAGAAAACCCGACAAAACATGCCCTGGTCATAGTCGACGATCCTAGGTGATCAAGGGAGAAGGGCGATACCAGGAATAATGAACTCGTGGCCAGGATAGCCCAAGAAATGGCATCCCTAAGAGAGGAAGTACATCATATCAACCACCTCATTTTCCTTCTTTGGATTAGAATCCAGAAGAAGATCCATAAGAAGAAGAGGAGATGGGATATGACTCCGGGGGTGATTATTAGAGTTGGTTGATTTTCCCTTCTTTCCCGCTTTGTACCCTTATTTCCCATATATCAGTCCAAATTATCAATGAAAATAAACTTGCTTCGAATCTAAATATGTCAAGTCTAAATGTTTATGAAATATCTACTATTTAGGCCTACCTCCGGCAATGAGATGACCCCACGAATTCTAGGAAGTGCACTAGCCTTAATGCGTACAATCTAAGGTCTAAGATCAAAAGGAAAGGTGTCAGCTACAGAAAACCCGACGAAACATGCTCTGGTCATAGACGACAACCATGGGTGATCAAGGGAGAAGGGTGATACCAGGAATAATGAACACGTGGCCAGGATGGCCCAAGAAATGGCGTTCCTAAGAGAAGAAGTACAACATATCAACCACCTCATTTTCCTTCTTTGGATTACAATCCGGAAGAAGATCCAGAAGAAGAAGAGGAGATGGGAAACGACACCGGGGATGGTTATTAGAGTTGGTTGATTTCCCCTTCTTTCCCGCTTTGTACCCTTATTCCCCTTATATCGGTCCAAATTATCAATTAAAACAAACTTGCTTTGGATCTAAATGTGTCAAGTCTAAATTTTTGTCAAATATCTACTATTTAGGCCTACCTCTGGCAATGATATGACCCCGCAAAATTTAGGAAGCGCACTAGCCTTAATGCGTACAATCTAAGATCTAAGATTAAAAGAAAAGATGTCAGCTACAGAAAACCCGACGGAACATGCTCTGGTCATAGCCGACAACCCTGGGTGATCAAGGGAGAAGGGCGATACTAGGAATAATGAACACGTGGCCAGGATGGCCCAAGAAATGGTGTCTCTAAGGGAGGAAGTACAACATATCAACCACCACATTTTCCTTCTTTGGATTAGAATCCGGAAGAAGATCCATAAGAAGAAGAGGAGATGGGAAATGACTCCGGGGATGATTATTAGAGTTGGTTAATTTCCCCTTCTTTCCTACTTTGTACCCTTATTCCCCTTATATCAGTCCAAATTATCAATGAAAATAAACTTGCTTCAAATCTAAATTTGCCGAGTCTAAATGTTTGTCAAATATCTACTATTTAGGCCTACCTCCGGCAATGAGATGACCCCACGAATTCTAGGAAGCGCACTAGCATTAATGCATACAATCTAAGATCTAAGATCAAAAGGAAAGATGTCAGCTACAGAAAACCCGGTGGAACATTCTCTGGTCAAAGCCGATAACCCTGGGTGATCAAGGGAGAAGGGCGATACCAGGAATAATGAACACGTGGCCAGGATAGCCCATGAAATGGCATCCCTAAGAGAAGAAGTACAACATATCAACCACCTCATTTTCCTTCTTTGGATTACAATCCGGAAGAAGATCCAGAAGAAGAAGAGGAGATGGGAAACGACTCTGGGGATGGTTATTAGAGTTGGTTGATTTTCCCTTCTTTCCCGCTTTGTACCCTTATTCCCCTTATATCGATCCAAATTATCAATTAAAACAAACTTGCTTCAGATATAAATGTGTCAAGTCTAAATTTTTTCAAATATCTACTATTTAGGCCTACCTCTGGCAATGATATGACCCCGCAAAATTTAGGAAGCGCACTAGCCTTAATGCGTACAATCTAAGATATAAGATCAAAAGGAAAGATGTCAGCTACAGAAAACCCGACGGAACATGCTCTGGTCATAGCCGACAACCCTGGGTGATCAAGGGAGAAGGGGGATACTAGGAATAATGAACACGTGGCCAGGATGGCCCAAGAAATGGCGTCTCTAAGTGAGGAAGTACAACATATCAACCACCACATTTTCCTTCTTTGGATTAGAATCCGGAAGAAGATCCATAAGAAGAAGAGGAGATGGGAAATGACTCCGGGGATGATTATTAGAGTTGGTTAATTTCCCCTTCTTTCCTACTTTGTACGTTTATTCCCCTTATATCAGTCCAAATTATCAATGAAAATAAACTTGCTTCAAATCTAAATTTGCCGAGTCTAAATGTTTGTCAAATATCTACTATTTAGGCCTACCTCCGGCAATGAGATGACCCCACGAATTCTAGGAAGCGCACTAGCATTAATGCGTACAATCTAAGATCTAAGATCAAAAGGAAAGATGTCAGCTACAGAAAACTCGACGGAACATTCTCTGGTCATAGCCGATAACCCTGGGTGATCAAGGGAGAAGGGCGATACCAGGAATAATGAACACGTGGCCAGGATAGCCCATGAAATGGCATCCCTAAGAGAAGAAGTACAACATATCAACCACCTCATTTTCCTTCTTTGGATTACAATCCGGAAGAAGATCCAGAAGAAGAAGAGGAGATGGGAAACGACTCTGGGGATGGTTATTAGAGTTGGTTGATTTTCCCTTCTTTCCCGCTTTGTACCCTTATTCCCCTTATATCGGTCCAAATTATCAATTAAAACAAACTTGCTTCAGATATAAATGTGTCAAGTCTAAATTTTTTCAAATATCTACTATTTAGGCCTACCTCTGGCAATGATATGACCCCGCAAAATTTAGGAAGCGCACTAGCCTTAATGCGTACAATCTAAGATATAAGATCAAAAGGAAAGATGTCAGCTACAGAAAACCCGACGGAACATGCTCTGGTCATAGCCGACAACCCTGGGTGATCAAGGGAGAAGGGGGATACTAGGAATAATGAACACGTGGCCAGGATGGCCCAAGAAATGGCGTCTCTAAGTGAGGAAGTACAACATATCAACCACCACATTTTCCTTCTTTGGATTAGAATCCGGAAGAAGATCCATAAGAAGAAGAGGAGATGGGAAATGACTCCGGGGATGATTATTAGAGTTGGTTAATTTCCCCTTCTTTCCTACTTTGTACGTTTATTCCCCTTATATCAGTCCAAATTATCAATAAAAATAAACTTGCTTCAAATCTAAATTTGCCGAGTCTAAATGTTTGTCAAATATCTACTATTTAGGCCTACCTCCGGCAATGAGATGACCCCACGAATTCTAGGAAGCGCACTAGCATTAATGCGTACAATCTAAGATCTAAGATCAAAAGGAAAGATGTCAGCTACAGAAAACCCGACGGAACATTCTCTGGTCATAGCCGACAACCCTGGGTGATCAAGGGAGAAGGGCGATACCAGGAATAATAAACACGTGGCCAGGATAGCCCATGAAATGGCGTCCCTAAGAGAAGAAGTACAACATATCAACCACCTCATTTTCCTTCTTTGGATTACAATCCGGAAGAAGATCCAAAAGAAGAAGAGGAGATGGGAAACGACTCTGGGGATGGTTATTAGAGTTGGTTGATTTTCCCTTCTTTCCCGCTTTGTACCCTTATTCCCCTTATATCGGTCCAAATTATCAATTAAAACAAACTTGCTTCGTATCTAAATGTGTCAAGTCTAAATTTTTGTCAAATATCTACTATTTAGGCCTACCTCTGGCAATGATATGACCCAGCAAAATTTAGGAAGCGCACTAGCCTTAATGCATACAATCTAAGATATAAGATCAAAAGGAAAGATGTCAGCTACAGAAAACCCGACGGAACATGCTCTGGTCATAGCCGACAACCCTGGGTGATCAAGGGAGAAGGGCGATACTAGGAATAATGAACACGTGGCCAGGATGGCCCAAGAAATGGCATTCCTAAGGGAGAAAGTACAACATATCAACCACCACATTTTCCTTCTTTGGATTAGAATCCGGAAGAAGATCCATAAGAAGAAGAGGAGATGGGAAATGACTCCGGGGATGATTATTAGAGTTGGTTAATTTCCCCTTCTTTCCTACTTTGTACCCTTATTCCCCTTATATCAGTCCAAATTATTAATGAAAATAAACTTTCTTCAAATCTAAATGTGCCGAGTCTAAATGTTTGTAAAATATCTACACTATTTAGGCCTACCTCCGGCAATGAGATGACCCCACGAATTCTTGGAAGCGCACTAGCATTAATGCGTACAATCTAAGATCTAAGATCAAAAGGAAAGATGTCTGCTACAAAAAACCCGACGGAACATTCTCTGGTCATAGCCGACAACCCTGGGTAATCAAGGGAGAAGGGCTATACCAGGAATAATGAACACGTGGCCAGGATAGCCCATGAAATGGCGTCCCTAAGAGAGGAAGTACAACATATCAACCACCTCATTTTCCTACTTTGGATTAGAATCCGGAAGATGATCCATAAGAAGAATAGGAGATGGGAAATGACTCCGGGGATGATAAATAGGGTTGGTGGATTTTCTCTTTTTTCCCGCTTTGTACCCTTATTCCCCTTATATCAGTCTAAATTATCAATGAAAATAAACTTGCTTCGAATCAAAATGTGTCAAGTCTAAATGTTTGTCAAATATCTACTATTTAGGCCTACCTCCAGCAATGAAAGGACTCCACGAATTATAGGAAATACGCTAGCCTTAATGCGTACAAATCTAAGATCTAAGATCAAAAGGAAAAATTTCAACTACAGAAAACCCGACGGAACATGCTCTGGTCATAGCCGACAACCCTGGGTGATCAAGGGAGAAGGGCAATACCAAGAATAATGAACACGTGGCCAGGATGGCCCAAGAAATGGCGTCCCCAAGAGAGGATGAACAACATATCAACCACCTCATTTTCCTTCTTTGGATTCGAATCCGGAAGAAGATCCATAAGAAGAAGAAGAGATGGGAAACGACACCGGGAATGGTTATTAGAGTTGGTTGATTTCCCTTTCTTTCCCGCTTTGTACCCTTATTCCCTTTATATTAGTCCAAATTATCAATTAAAACAAACTTGCTTCGGATATAAATGTGTCAAGTCTAAATGTTTGTCAAAAATTTACTATTTAGGCCTACCTCCGGGAATGAGAAGACCCCGTGAATTCTAGGTAATGCACTAGCCTTAATGCGCACAATCTAAGATCTAAGATCAAAAGGAAAGATGTTAGCTACAGAAAACCCGACAGAACATGCTCTGGTCAAAGCCGACAACCCTGGGTTATCAAAGGAGAAGGGCGATACCAGGAATAATGAACACTTGGCCAGGATGGCCCAAGATATGGCGTCCCTAAGAGAGGAAGTACAACATATCAACCACCTAATTTTCCTTCTTTGGATTATAATCCGGAAGAAGATCAATAAGAAGAAAAAAAGATCCATAAGAAGAAGAGGAGATGGGAAACGACTCCGGGGATGGTTATTAGAGTTGGTTGATTTCCCCTTCTTTCCCGCTTTGTACCCTTATTCCCCTAATATCAGTCCAAATTATCAATGAAAACAAACTTGCTGCGGATCTAAATGTGTCAAGTCTAAATGTTTGTGAAATATCTACTATTTAGGCCTACCTCCGGCAATGAGATGACCCCGCGACTTCTAGGAAGCGCACTAGCCTTAATGCGTACAATCTAAGATCTAAGATCAAATGGAAAGATGTCAGCTATAGAAAACCCGACGAAACATGCTCTGGTCATAGCCGACAACCCTGGGTGATCAAGGCAGAAGGGCGATACCAGGAATAATGAACACGTGGCCAGGATGGCCCAAGAAATGGCGTCCCTAAGAGAGAAAGTACAACATATTAACCACCACATTTTCCTTCTTTGGATTAGAATCCGGAAGCAAATCCATAAGAAGAAGAGGAGATGGGAAACGACTCCGGGGATGGTTATTAGAGTTGGTTGATTTCCCCTTCTTTCCCGCTTTGTACCCTTATTCCCCTTATATCAGTCCAACTTATCAATGAAAACAAACTTGCTGCGGATCTAAATATGTCAAGTCTAAATATTTGTGAAATATCTACTATTTCCTACCTCCGGCAATGAGATGACCCCGCGAATTCTAGGAAGCGCACTAGCCTTAATGCGTACAATCTAATATCTAAGATAAAAAGGAAAGATGTCAGCTACAGAAAACCCGATGGAACATTCTCTGGTCATAGCCGACAACCCTGGGTGATCAAGGCAGAAGGGCGGTTCCAAGAATAATGAACACGTGGCCAGGATGGCCCAAGAAATGGCGTCCTGAAGAGAGGAAGTACAACATATCAACCACCACATTTTCCTTCTTTGGATTAGAATCCGGAAGCAAATCCATAAGAAGAAGAGGAGATGGGAAATGACTCTGGGGATGATTATTAGAGTTGGTTGATTTCCCCTTCTTTCCCGCTTTGTACCCTTATTCCCCTTATATCAGTCCAAATTATCAATTAAAAAAAACTTGCTTCGGATCTAAATGTTTCAATTCTAAATGTTTGTCAAATATCTACTATTTAGGCCTACCTCCGACAATGAGATGACCTCGCGAATTCTAGGAAGCGCACTAGCCTAAATGCGTACAATCTAAGATCTAAGATCAAAAGGAAAGATGTCTGCTACAGAAAACCCGACGGAACCTGCTCTGGTCATAGCCGACAACCCTGGGTGATCAAGGGAGAAGGACAATACCAGGAATAATTTATACGTGGCTAGGATGGCCCAAGAAATGGCGTCCCTAAGAGAGGAAGTACAACATATCAACCACCACATTTTCTTTCTTTTGATTAGAATCCGGAAAAAGATCCATAAGAAGAAGAAGAGATGGGAAATGACTCCGGAGATGATTATTAGAGTTGGTTGATTTCCCCTTCTTTCCCGCTTTGTACCCTTATTCCCCTTATATCGGTCCAAATTATCAATTAAAACAAACTTGCTTCGAATCTAAATCTGTCAAGGCTAAATGTTTGTGAAATATCTACTATTTAGGCCTACCTCCGGCAATGAGATGACCTCGCGAATTCTAGGAAGCGCACTAGCCTAAATGCGTACAATCTAAGATCTAAGATCAAAAAGAAAGATATCAGCTATAGAAAATCTGACGGAACATGCTCTCGTCATAGCCGACAACCCTGGGTGATCAAGGCAGAAGGGCGGTGCCAGGAATAATGAACGCGTGACCAGGATGGCCCAAGAAATGGCGTCCCTAAGAAAGGAAGTACAACATATAAACCACCCCATTTTCCTTCTTTTGATTTGAATCCGGAAGAAGATCCATAAGAAGAAGAGGAGATGGGAAACGACACCGGAGATGGTTATTAGAGTTGGTTGATTTCCCCTTCTTTCCCGCTTTGTACCCTTATTCCCCTTACATTAGTCCAAATTATCAATTAAAACAAACTTGCTTCGGATCTAAATGTGTCAAGTCTAAATGTTTGTCAAATATCTACTATTTAGGCCTACCTCCGGCAATGAGATGACCCCGCGAATTCTAGGAAGCGCACTAGCCTTAATGCATACAATCTAAGATCTAAGATTAAAAGGAAAGATGTTAGCTATAGAAAACCCGACGGAACATACTCTGGTCATAGCCGACAACCCTAGGTGATCAAGGCAGAAGGGCGGTACCAGGAATAATGAACACGTGGCCAGGATGGCCCAAGAAATGGCGTCCCTAAGAGAGGAAGTACAACATATCAACCACCACATTTTCCTTCTTTGGATTAGAATCCGGAAGCAAAATCCATAAGAAGAAGAGGAGATGGGAAATGACTCAGGGGATGATTATTAGAGTTGGTTGATTTCCCCTTCTTTCCCGCTTTGTACCCTTATTCCCATTATATCAGTCTAAATTATCAATTAAAACAAACTTGCTTCGGATCTAAATGTGTCAAGTCTAAATGTTTGTCAAATATCTACTATTTAGTCCTACCTCTGGCAATGAGATGACCCCGCGAATTATAAGAATGCACTAGCCTCAATGCGTATAATCTATGATCTAAGATCAAAAGGAAAGATGTCTGCTACAGAAAACCCGACGGAACCTGCTCTGGTCATAGCCGACAACCCTGGGTGATCAAGGGAGAAGGGCGATACCAGGATTAATGAATACGTGGCCAGGATGGCCCAAGAAATGGCGTCCCTAAGAAAGGAAGTACAACATATCAACCACCACATTTTCGTTCTTTGGATTAGAATCCGAAAGAAGATCCATAAGAAGAAGAGGAGATGGGAAATGACTCCGGGAATGATTATTAGAGTTGGTTGATTTCCCCTTCTTTCCCGCTTTGTACCCTTATTCCCCTTATATCAGTCCAAATTATCAATGAAAACAAAATTGCTTCGAATCTAAATGTGTCAAGTCTAAATGTTTGTGAAATATCTACTATTTAGGCCTACCTCCGGCAATGAGATGACCCCGCGACTTATGGGAAGCACACTAGCCTTAATGCGTACAATCTAAGATCTAAGATTAAAAGGAAAGATGTCAGCTACAGAAAACCCGACGGAACATGCTCTAGTCATAGCCGACAACCCTGGGTGATCAAGGCAGAAGGGCGATACCAGGAATAATGAACACGTGGCCAGGATGGCCCAAGAAATGGCATCCCTAAGATAGGAAGCACAACATATCAACCCCCACATTTTCCTTCTTTGGATTAGAATCCGGAAGAAGATCCATAAGAAGAAGAGGAGATGGTTAATGACTCCAGGGATGATTATTAGCGTTGGTTGATTTCCCCTTCTTTCATGCTTTTTACCATTATTCCCCTTATATTAGTCCAAATTATTAATTAAAACAAACTTGCTTCGGATCTAAATGTGTCAAGTCTAAATGTTTGTCAACTATCTACTATTTAGGCCTACCTCTGGCAATGAGATGACCCCGCGACTTCTAGGAAGTGCACTAGCCTTAATGCGTACAATCTAAGATCTAAGACTAAAAGGAAAGATGTTAGCTACAGAAAACCCGATGGAACGTGCTCTGGTCATAGCCGACAACCCTGGGTGATCAAGGGAGAATGGTGATACCAGGAATAATGAACACGTGGCCAGGATGGCCCAAGAAATGGCATCCCTAAGAGAGGAAGTACAACATATCAACCACCACATTTTCCTTCTTTGGATTAGAATCCAGAAGCAAAATCTATAAGAAGAAGAGGAGATGGGAAATGACTCTCGG
Organism: Nicotiana tomentosiformis; assembly: GCF_000390325.3. Taxonomy (NCBI): domain Eukaryota; kingdom Viridiplantae; phylum Streptophyta; class Magnoliopsida; order Solanales; family Solanaceae; genus Nicotiana; species Nicotiana tomentosiformis. The sequence continues at coordinate 54,938,887 of NC_090819.1, forward strand.
GATGATTATTAGAGTTGGTTGATTTCCCCTTCTTTCCCGCTTTGTACCCTTATTCCCATTATATCAGTCCAAATTATCAATTAAAACAAACTTGCTTCGGATCTAAATGTGTCAAGTCTAAATGTTTGTCAAATATCTACAATTTAGGCCTACCTCCGGCAATGAGATGACCCCGCAAATTCTAAGAATGCACTAGCCTCAATGCCGACAACCCTGGGTGATCAAGGGAGAAGGGCGATACCAGGAATAATGAATACGTGGCCAGGATGGCCCAAGAAATGGCGTCCCTAAGAAAGGAAGTACAACATATCAACCACCACATTTTTGTTCTTTGGATTAGAATCCGGAAAAAGATCCATAAGAAGAAGAGGAGATGGGAAATGACTCCGGGAATGATTATTAGAGTTGGTTGATTTCCCCTTCTTTCCCGCTTTGTACCCTTATTCCCCTTATATCAGTCCAAATTATCAATGAAAACAAAATTGCTTCGAATCTAAATGTGTCAAGTCTAAATGTTTGTGAAATATCTACTATTTAGGCCTACCTCCGGCAATGAGATGACCCCGCGACTTATGGGAAGCACACTAGCCTTAATGCGTACAATCTAAGATCTAAGATTAAAAGGAAAGATGTCAGCTACAGAAAACCCGACGGAACATGCTCTGGTCATAGCCGACAACCCTGGGTGATCAATGCAGAAGGGCGATACCAGGAATAATGAACACGTGGCCTGGATGGCCCAAGAAATGGCATCCCTAAGATAGGAAGTACAACATATCAACCACCACATTTTCCTTCTTTGGATTAGAATCCGGAAGAAGATCCATGAGAAGAAGAGGAGATGGGAAATGACTCCGGGGATGATTATTAGCGTTGGTTGATTTCCCCTTCTTTTACGCTTTGTACCATTATTCCCCTTATATTAGTCCAAATTATCAATTAAAACAAACTTGCTTCGGATCTAAATGTGTCAAGTCTAAATGTTTGTCAACTATCTACTATTTAGGCCTATCTCCGGCAATGAGATGACCCTGCGACTTCTAGGAAGTGCACTAGCCTTAATGCGTACAATCTAAGATCTAAGATTAAAAGGAAAGATGCTAGCTACAGAAAACCCGATGGAACATGCTTTGTTCATAGCCGACAACCCTGGGTGATCAAGGGAGAATGGCGATACCAGGAATAATGAACACGTGGCCAGGATGGCCCAAGAAATGGCGTCCCTAAGAGAGGAAGTACAACATATCAACTACCTCATATTCCTTCTTTGGATTAGAATCCGAAAGAAGATCCATAAGAAGAAGAGGAGATGGGAAAAGACTCCGGGGATGATTATTAGAGTTTGTTGATTTTCCCTTCTTTCCCGCTTTGTACCCTTATTCCCCTTATATCAGTCCAAATTATCAATGAAAATAAACTTGCTTCGAATCTAAATGTATCAAGTCTAAATGTTTGTCAAATATCTACTATTTAGGCCTACCTCCGGCAATGAGAGGACTCCTGGAATTATAGGAAATATGATAGCCTTAATGCGTACAATCTAAGATGTAAGATCAAAAAGAAAAGATGTCAACTACAGAAAACCCGACGGAACATGCTCTGGTCATAGCCGATAACCCTGGGTGATTAAGGGAGAAGGGCGATACCACAAAAAATGAACATGTGGCCAGGATGGCCCAATAAATGGCGTCCCTAAGAGAGGAATTACAACATCTCAACCGCCTCATTTTCCTTATTTGGATTAGAATTCGGAAGAAGATCCATAAGAAGAAGAGGAGATGGGAAACGACTCCGGGGATGGTTATTAGAGTTGGTTGATTTCCCCTTCTTTCCCGCTTTTTACGCTTATTCCCCTTATATTTGTCCAAATTATCAATGAAAACAATCTTGTTGCGGATCTAAATGTGTCAAGTCTAAATGTTTGTAAAATATCTACTATTTAGGCCTACCTCCAGCAATGAGATGACCCCGTGACTTCTAGGAAGCGCACTAGCCTTAATGCGTACAATCTAAGATCTTAGATCAAAAGGATAGATATCAGCTACAGAAAACCCGACGGAACATGCTCTGGTCATAGCCGACAACCCTGGGTGATCAAGGCAGAAGGGCGATACCAGGAATAATGAACACGTGGCCAGGATGGCCCAAGAAATGGCATCCCTAAGATAGGAAGTACAACATATCAACCCCCATATTTTCCTTCTTTGGATTAGAATCCGGAAGAAGATCCATAAGAAGAAGAGGAGATGGGAAATGACTCCGGTGATGATTATTAGCGTTGGTTTATTTCCCCTTCTTTCACGCTTTGTACCTTTATTCCCCTTATATTAGTCCAAATTATCAATTAAAACAAACTTGCTTCAGATCTAAATGTGTCAAGTCTAAATGTTTGTCAACTATCTACAATTAAGGCCTACCTCCGGCAATGAGATGACCCCGCGAATTCTAGGAAGCGCACTAGCCTTAATGCGTACAATCTAAGATCTAAGATCAAAAAGAAAGATATCAGCTATAGAAAATCTGACGGAACATGCTCTCGTCATAGCCGACAACCCTGGGTGATCAAGGCAGAAGGGCGGTACCAGGAATAATGAACGCGTGACCAGGATGGCCCAAGAAATGGCGTCCCTAAGAAAGGAAGTACAACATATAAACCACCCCATTTTCCTTCTTTTGATTTGAATCCGGAAGAAGATCCATAAGAAGAAGAGGAGATGGGAAACGACACCGGAGATGGTTATTAGAGTTGGTTGATTTCCCCTTCTTTCCCGCTTTGTACCCTTATTCCCCTTACATCAGTCCAAATTATCAATTAAAACAAACTTGCTTCGGATCTAAATGTGTCAAGTCTAAATGTTTGTCAAATATCTACTATTTAGGCCTACCTCCGGCAATGAGATGACCCCGCGAATTCTAGGAAGCGCACTAGCCTTAATGCATACAATCTAAGATCTAAGATTAAAAGGAAAGATGTTAGCTACAAAAAACCCGACGGAACATGCTCTGGTCATAGCCGACAACCCTGGGTGATCAAGGGAGAATGGCGATACCAGGAGCAATGAACACGTGGCCAGGATGGCCCAAGAAATGGCATCCCTAAGAGAGGAAGTACAAAATATCAACCACCTCATTTTCCTTCTTTGGATTAGAATCCAAAAGAAGATCCATAAGAAGAAGAGGAGATGGGAAATGACTCCGTGGATGATTATTAGAGTTTGTTGATTTCCCCTTCTTTCCCGCTTTGTACCCTTATTCCCCTTATATGAGTCCAAATTATCAATGAAAATAAACTTGCTTCGAATCTAAATGTATTGAGTCTAAATGTTTGTCAAATATCTACTATTTAGGCCTACCTCCGGCAATGAGAGGAATCCTCGAATTATAGGAAATACGATAGCCTTAATGCGTACAATCTAAGATGTAAGATCAAAAAGAAAAGATGTCAACTACAGAAAACTCGAGGGAACATGCTCTGGTCATAGCCAACAACACTGGGTGATTAAGGGAGAAGGGCGATACCACAAAAAATGAACATGTGGCCAGGATGGCCCAATAAATGGCGTCCCTAAGAGAGGAATTACAACATATCAACCACCTCATTTTCCTTCTTTGGATTAGAATTCGGAAGAAGATCCATAAGAAGAAGAGGAGATGGGAAACGACTCCGGGGATGGTTATTAGAGTTGGTTGATTACCCCTTCTTTCCCGCTTTGTACCCTTATTCCCCTTATATCAGTCCAAATTATCAATGAAAACAAACTTGCTTCGAATCTAAATGTGTCAAGTCTAAATGTTGGTGAAATATCTACTATTTGGGCCTACCTCCGGCAATGAGATGACCCCGTGACTTCTGGGAAGCACACTAGCCTTAATGCGTACAATCTAAGATCTAAGATCAAAAGGAAAGATGTCAGCTACAGAAAACCCGACGGAACATGCTCTGGTCATAGCCGACAACCCTGGGTGATCAAGGTAGACGGGCGATACCAGGAATAATGAACACGTTGCCAGGATGGCCCAAGAAATGGCATCCCTAAGAGAGGAAGTACAACATATCAACCCCCACATTTTCCTTCTTTGGATTAGAATCCAAAAGAAGATCCATAAGAAGAAGAGGAGATGGGAAATGACTCCGTGGATGATTATTAGAGTTTGTTGATTTCCCCTTCTTTCCCGCTTTGTATCCTTATTCCCCTTATATCAGTCCAAATTATCAATGAAAATAAACTTGCTTCGAATCTAAATGTATCAAGTCTAAATGTTTGTCAAATATCTACTATTTAGGCCTACCCTTGGCAATGAGAGGAATCCTCGAATTATAGGAAAAACGATAGCCTTAATGCGTACAATCTAAGATGTAAGATCAAAAAGAAAAGATGTCAACTACAGAAAACCCGACGGAACATGCTCTGGTCATAGCCAACAACCCTGGATGATTAAGGGAGAAGGGCGATACCACAAAAAATGAACATGTGGCCAGGATGACCCAATAAATGGCATCCCTAAGAGAGGAATTACAACATCTCAACCACCTCATTTTCCTTCTTTGGATTAGAATTCGGAAGAAGATCCATAAGAAGAAGAGGAGATGGGAAACGACTCCGGGGATGGTTATTAGAGTTGGTTGATTACCCCTTCTTTCCCGCTTTGTACCCTTATTCCCCTTATATCAGTCCAAATTATCAATGAAAACAAACTTGCTTCGAATCTAAATGTGTCAAGTCTAAATGTTGGTGAAATATCTACTATTTAGGCCTACCTCCGGCAATGAGATGACCCCGCGACTTCTGGGAAGCACACTAGCCTTAATGCGTACAATCTAAGATCTAAGATCAAAAGGAAAGATGTCAGCTACAGAAAACCCGACGGAACATGCTCTAGTCATAGCCGACAACCCTGGGTGATCAAGGTAGAAGGGCGATACCAGGAATAATGAACACGTTGCCAGGATGGCCCAAGAAATGGCATCCCTAAGAGAGGAAGTACAACATATCAACCCCCACATTTTCCTTCTTTGGATTAGAATCCGGAAGAAGATCCGTAAGACGAAGAGGAGAAGGGAAATGACTCCGGGGATGATTATTAGCGTTGGTTGATTTCTCCATCTTTCACGCTTTGTACCAGTATTCCCCTTATATTAGTCCAAATTATCAATTAAAACAAACTTGCTTCGGATCTAAATGTGTCAAGTCTAAATGTTTGTCAACTATCTACTATTTAGGTCTACCTCCGGCAATGAGATAACCCCGCATATTCTAGGAAGCGCACTAGCCTTAATGCGTTAAATCTAAGATCTAAGATTAAAAGGAAAGATGTTAGCTATAGAAAACCCGACGGAACATGCTCTGGTCATAGCCGACAACCCTGGGTGATCAAGGGAGAATGGCGATACCAGGAATAATGAACACGTGGCCAGGATGGCCCAAGAAATGGCGTCCCTAAGAGAGGAAGTACAACATATCAACCACCTCATTTTCCTTCTTTGGATTAGAATCCGAAAGAAGATCCATAAGAAGAAGAGGAGATGGGAAATGACTCCGGGGATGATTATTATAGTTTGTTGATTTCCCCTTCTTTCCCGCTTTGAACCCTTATTCCCCTTATATCAGTCCAAATTATCAATGAAAATAAACTTGCTTCGAATCTAAATGTATCAAGTCTAAATGTTTGTCAAATATCTACTATTTAGGCCTACCTCCGGCAATGAGAGGAATCCTCGAATTATAGGAAAAACGATAGCCTTAATGCGTACAATCTAAGATGTAAGATCAAAAAAAAAAGATGTCAACTACAGAAAACCTGACGGAACATGCTCTGGTCATAGCCAACAACCCTAGGTGATTAAGGGAGAAGGGCGATACCAAAAAAAATGAACATGTGGCCAGGATGGCCCAATAAATGGCGTCCCTAAGAGAGGAATTACAACATATCAACCACCTCATTTTCCTTCTTTGGATTAGAATCTGAAAGAAGATCCATAAGAAGAAGAGGACATGGGAAATGACTCCGTGGATGATTATTAGAGTTTGTTGATTTCCCCTTCTTTCCCGCTTTGTACCCTTATTTCCCTTATATCAGTCCAAATTATCAATTAAAATAAACTTGCTTTGAATCTAAATGTATCGAGTCTAAATGTTTGTCAAATATCTACTATTTAGGCCTACCTCCGACAATGAGAGGAATCCTCGAATTATAGGAAATACGATAGCCTTAATGCGTACAATCTAAGATGTAAGATCAAAAAGAAAAGATGACAACTACAGAAAACCCGACGGAACATGCTCAGGTCATAGCCAACAACCCTGGGTGACTAAGGGAGAAGGGCGATACCACAAAAAATGAACATGTAGCCAGGATGGCCCAATAAATGGTGTCCCTAAGAGAGGAATTACAACATATCAACCACCTCATTTTCCTTCTGTGGATTAGAATTCGGAAGAAGATCCATAAGAAGAAGAGGAGATGAGAAACGACTCCGGGGATGGTTATTAGAGTTGGTTGATTACACCTTCTTTCCCGCTTTGTACCCTTATTCCCCTTATATCAGTCCAAATTATCAATGAAAACAAACTTGCTTCGAATCTAAATGTGTCAAGTCTAAATGTTTGTGAAATATCTACTATTTAGGCCTACCTCCAGTAATGAGATGACCCCGCGACTTCTGGGAAGCACACTAGCCTTAATGCGTACAATCTAATATCTAAGATCAAAAGGAAAGATCTCAGCTACAGAAAACCCGACGGAACATGCTCTGGTCATAGCCGACAACCCTGGGTGATCAAGGTAGAAGGGCGATACCAGGAATAATGAACACGTTGCCAGGATGGCCCAAGAAATGGCATCCCTAAGAGAGGAAGTACAACATATCAACCCCCACATTTTCCTTCTTTGGATTAGAATCCGGAAGAAGATCCATAAGAAGAAGAGGAGAAGGGAAATGACTCCGGGGATGATTATTAGCGTTGGTTGATTTCCCCATCTTTCATGCTTTGTACCATTATTCCCCTTATATTAGTCCAAATTATCAATTAAAAGAAACTTGCTTCGGATCTAAATGTGTCAAGTCTAAATGTTTGTCAACTATCTACTATATAGGCCTACCTCCGGCAATGAGATGACCCTGCAAATTCTAGGAAGCGCACTAGCCTTAATGCATACAATCTAAGATCTAAGATTAAAAGGAAAGATGTTAGCTACAAAAAACCCGACGGAACATGCTCTGGTCATAGCCGACAACCCTGGGTGATCAAGGGAGAATGGCGATACCAGGAATAATGAACACGTGGCCAGGATGGCCCAAGAAATGGCGTTCCTAAGAGAGGAAGTACAACATATCAACCACCTCATTTTCCTTCTTTGGATTAGAATCCGAAAGAAGATCCATAAGAAGAAGAGGAGATGGGAAATGACTCCGGGGATAATTATTAGAGTTTGTTGATTTCCCCTTCTTTCCCGCTTTGTACCCTTATTCCCCTTATATCAGTCCAAATTATCAATGAAAATAAACTTGCTTCGAATCTAGATGTATCAAGTCTAAATGTTTGTCAAATATCTACTATTTAGGCCTACCTCCGGCAATAAGAGGAATCCTCGAATTATAGGAAAAACGATAGCCTTAATGCGTACAATCTAAGATGTAAGATAGAAAAGAAAAGATGTCAACTACAGAAAACCCGACGGAACATGCTCTGGTCATAGCCAACAACCCTGGGTGATTAAGGGAGAAGGGCGATACCACAAAAAATGAACATGTGGCCAGGATGGCCCAATAAATGGCGTCCCTAAGAGAGGAATTACAACATATCAACCACCTCATTTTCCTTCTTTGGATTAGAATTCGGAAGAAGATCCATAAGAAGAAGAGGAGATGGGAAACGACTCCGAGGATGGTTATTAGAGTTGGTTGATTTCCCCTTTTTTCCCGCTTTGTACCCTTATTCCCCTTATATTAGTCAAATTTATCAATGAAAACAAACTTGTTGTGGATCTAAATGTGTCAAGTCTAAATGTTTGTGAAATATCTACTATTTAGGCCTACCTCCGGCAATGAGATGACCCCGTGACTTCTAGGAAGCGCACTAGCCTTAATGCATACAATCTAAGATCTTAGATCAAAAGGATAGATATCAGCTACAGAAAACCCGACGGAACATGCTCTGGTTATAGCCGACAACCCTGGGTGATCAAGGCAGAAGGGCGATACCAGGAATAATTAACACGTGGCTAGGATGGCCCAAGAAATGGTGTCCCTAAGAGAGAAAGTACAACATATCAACCACCATATTTTTCTTCTTTGGATTAGAATTCGGAAGAAGATCTATAAGAAGAAGAGGAGATGGGAAATGACTCCGGGGATGATTATTAGAGTTGGTTGATTTCCCCTTCTTTCCCGCTTTGTACCCTTATTCCCCTTATATTAGTCCAAATTATCAATTAAAACAAACTTGCTTCAGATCTAAATGTGTCAAGTCTAAATGTTTGTCAACTATCTACTATTTAGGCCAACATCCGGCAATGAGATGACCCCGCGAATTCTAGGAAGTGCACTAGCCTGAATGCGTACAATCTAAGATCTAAGATCAATAGGAAAGATATCAGCTATAGAAAACCCGACAGAACATGCTCTGGTCATAGCCGACAACCCTGGGTGATCAAGGCAGAAGGGCGGTACCAGGAATAATGAACACGTGGCCAGGATGGCCCAAGAAATGGCGTCCCTAAGAGAGGAAGTACAACATATAAACCACCACATTTTCCTTCTTTGGATTAGATTCCGGAAGCAAAATCCATAAGAAGAAGAGGAGATGGGAAATGACTCTAGGGATGATTATTAGAGTTGGTTTATTTCCCCTTCTTTCCTGCTTTGTACCCTTATTCCCCTTATATCAGTCCAAATTATCAATGAAAATAAACTTTCTTCGAATCTAAATGTATCGAGTCTAAATGTTTGTCAAATATCTACTATTTAGGCCTACCTCCGGCAATTAGAGGAATCCTCGAATTATAGGAAATACGATAGCCTTAATGCGTACAATCTAAGATGTAAGATCAAAAAGAAAAGATGTCAACTACAAAAAATCCGACAGAACATGCTCTGGTCATAGCCAACAACCCTGGGTGATTAAGGGAGAAGGGCGATACCACAAAAAATGAACATGTGGCCAGGATGGCCCAATAAATGGCGTCCCTAAGAGAGGAATTGCAACATATCAACCACCTCATTTTCCTTCTTCGGATTAGAATCCGAAAGAAGATCCATAAGAAGAGGAGGAGATGGGAAATGACTCCGTGGATGATTATTAGAGTTTGTTGATTTCTCCTTCTTTCCCGCTTTGTACCCTTATTCCTCTTATATCAGTCCAAATTATCAATGAAAATAAACTTGCTTCGAATCTAAATGTATCGAGTCTAAATGTTTGTCAAATATCTACTATTTAGGCCTACCTCCGGCAATGAGAGGAATCCTCGAATTATAGGAAATACGATAGCCTTAATGCGTACAATCTAAGATGTAAGATCAAAAAGAAAAGATGTCAACTACAGAAAACCCGACAGAACATGCTCTGGTCATAGCCAACAACCCTGGGTGATTAAGGGAGAAGGGCGATACCACAAAAAATGAACATGTGGCCAGGATGGCCCAATAAATGGCGTCCCTAAGAGAGGAATTGCAACATATCAACCACCTCATTTTCCTTCTTCGGATTAGAATCCGAAAGAAGATCCATAAGAAGAAGAGGAGATGGGAAATGACTCCGTGGATGATTATTAGAGTTTGTTGATTTCCCCTTCTTTCCCGCTTTGTACCCTTATTCTCCTTATATCAGTCCAAATTATCAATGAAAATAAACTTGCTTCGAATCTAAATGTATCGAGTCTAAATGTTTGTTAAATATCTACTATTTAGGCCTACCTCCGGCAATGAGAGGAATCCTCGAATTATAGGAAATACGATAGCCTTAATGCGTACAATCTAAGATGTAAGATCAAAAAGAAAAGATGTCAACTACAAAAAACCCGACGGAACATGCTCTGGTCATAGCCAACAACCCTGGGTGATTAAGGGAGATGGGCGATACCACAAAAAATGAACATGTGGCCAGGATGGCCTAATAAATGGCGTCCCTAAGAGAGGAATTGCAACATATCAACCACCTCATTTTCCTTCTTCGGATTAGAATCCGAAAGAAGATCCATAAGAAGAGGAGGAGATGGGAAATGACTCCGTGGATGATTATTAGAGTTTGTTGATTTCCCCTTCTTTCCCGCTTTGTACCCTTATTCCCCTTATATCAGTCCAAATTATCAATGAAAATAAACTTGCTTCGAATCTAAATGTATCGAGTCTAAATGTTTGTCAAATATCTACTATTTAGGCCTACCTCCGGCAATGAGAGGAATCCTCGAATTATAGGAAATACGATAGCCTTAATGCGTACAATCTAAGATGTAAGATCAAAAAGAAAAGATGTCAACTACAGAAAACCCGACAGAACATGCTCTGGTCATAGCCAACAACCCTGGGTGATTAAGGGAGAAGGGCGATACCACAAAAAATGAACATGTGGCCAGGATGGCCCAATAAATGGCGTCCCTAAGAGAGGAATTGCAACATATCAACCACCTCATTTTCCTTCTTCGGATTAGAATCCGAAAGAAGATCCAAAAGAAGCAGAGGAGATGGGAAATGACTCCGTGGATGATTATTAGAGTTTGTTGATTTCCCCTTCTTTCCCGCTTTGTACCCTTATTCCCCTTATATCAGTCCAAATTATCAATGAAAATAAACTTGCTTCGAATCTAAATGTATCGAGTCTAAATGTTTGTTAAATATCTACTATTTAGGCCTACCTCCGGCAATGAGAGGAATCCTCGAATTATAGGAAATACGATAGCCTTAATGCGTACAATCTAAGATGTAAGATCAAAAAGAAAAGATGTCAACTACAAAAAACCCGACGGAACATGCTCTGGTCATAGCCAACAACCCTGGGTGATTAAGGGTGAAGGGCGATACCACAAAAAATGAACATGTGGCCAGGATGGCCTAATAAATGGCGTCCCTAAGAGAGGAATTACAACATATCAACCACCTCATTTTCCTTCTTTGGATTAGAATTCGGAAGAAGATCCATAAGAAGAAGAGGAGATGGGAAACGACTCCGGGGATGGTTATTAGAGTTGGTTGATTACCCCTTCTTTCCCGCTTTGTACCCTTATTCCCCTTATATTAGTCCAAATTATTAATTAAAACAAACTTGCTTCAGATCTAAATGTGTCAAGTCTAAATGTTTGTCAACTATCTACTATTTAGGCCAACCTCCGGCAATGAGATGACCCCGCGAATTCTAGGAAGTGCACTAGCCTGAATGCGTACAATCTAAGATCTAAGATCAATAGGAAATATATCAGCTATAGAAAACCCGACGGAACATGCTCTGGTCATAGCCGACAACCCTGGGTGATCAAGGCAGAAGGGCGGTACCAGGAATAATGAACACGTGGCCAGGATGGCCCAAGAAATGGCTTCCCTAAGAGAGGAAGTACAACATATAAACCACCACATTTTCCTTCTTTGGATTAGATTCCGGAAGCAAAATCCATAAGAAGAAGAGGAGATGGGAAATGACTCTAGGGATGATTATTAGAGTTGGTTTATTTCCCCTTCTTTCCTGCTTTGTACCCTTATTCCCCTTATATCAGTCCAAATTATCAATGAAAATAAACTTGCTTCGAATCTAAATGTATCGAGTCTAAATGTTTGTCAAATATCTACTATTTAGGCCTACCTCCGGCAATGAGAGGAATCCTCGAATTATAGGAAATACGATAGCCTTAATGCGTACAATCTAAGATGTAAGATCAAAAAGAAAAGATGTCAACTACAGAAAACCCGACAGAACATGCTCTGGTCATAGCCAACAACCCTAGGTGATTAAGGGAGAAGGGCGATACCACAAAAAATGAACATGTGGCCAGGATGGCCCAATAAATGGCGTCCCTAAGAGAGGAATTGCAACATATCAACCACCTCATTTTCCTTCTTCGGATTAGAATCCGAAAGAAGATCCATAAGAAGAAGAGGAGATGGAAAATGACTCCGTGGATGATTATTAGAGTTTGTTGATTTCCCCTTCTTTCCCGCTTTGTACCCTTATTCCCCTTATATCAGTCCAAATTATCAATGAAAATAAACTTGCTTCGAATCTAAATGTATCGAGTCTAAATGTTTGTCAAATATCTACTATTTAGGCCTACCTCCGGCAATGAGAGGAATCCTCGAATTATAGGAAATACGATAGCCTTAATGCGTACAATCTAAGATGTAAGATCAAAAAGAAAAGATGTCAACTACAGAAAACCCGACAGAACATACTCTGGTCATAGCCAACAACCCTGGGTGATTAAATGAGAAGGGCGATACCACAAAAAATGAACATGTGGCCAGGATGGCCCAATAAATGGCGTCCCTAAGAGAGGAATTGCAACATATCAACCACCTCATTTTCCTTCTTCGGATTAGAATCCGAAAGAAGATCCATAAGAAGAAGAGGAGATGGGAAATGACTCCGTGGATGATTATTAGAGTTTGTTGATTTCCCCTTCTTTCCCGCTTTGTACCCTTATTCCCCTTATATCAGTCCAAATTATCAATGAAAATAAACTTGCTTCGAATCTAAATGTATCGAGTCTAAATGTTTGTCAAATATCTACTATTTAGGCCTACCTCCGGCAATGAGAGGAATCCTCGAATTATAGGAAATACGATAGCCTTAATGCGTACAATCTAAGATGTAAGATCAAAAAGAAAAGATGTCAACTACAGAAAACCCGACAGAACATGCTCTGGTCATAGCCAACAACCCTGGGTGATTAAGGGAGAAGGGCGATACCACAAAAAATGAACATGTGGCCAGGATGGCCCAATAAATGGCGTCCCTAAGAGAGGAATTGCAACATATCAACCACCTCATTTTCCTTCTTCGGATTAGAATCCGAAAGAAGATCCATAAGAAGAAGAGGAGATGGGAAATGACTCCGTGGATGATTATTAGAGTTTGTTGATTTCCCCTTCTTTCCCGCTTTATACCCTTATTCCCCTTATATCAGTCCAAATTATCAATGAAAATAAACTTGCTTCGAATCTAAATGTATCGAGTCTAAATGTTTGTCAAATATCTACTATTTAGGCCTACCTCCGGCAACGAGAGGAATCCTCGAATTATAGGAAATACGATAGCCTTAATGCGTACAATCTAAGATGTAAGATCAAAAAGAAAAGATGTCAACTACAAAAAACCCGACGGAACATGCTCTGGTCATAGCCAACAACCCTGGGTGATTAAGGGAGAAGGGCGATACCACAAAAAATGAACATGTGGCCAGGATGGCCCAATAAATGGCGTCCCTAAGAGAGGAATTACAACATATCAACCACCTCATTTTCCTTCTTTGGATTAGAATTCGGAAGAAGATCCATAAGAAGAAGAGGAGATGGGAAACGACTCCGAGGATGGTTATTAGAGTTGGTTGATTACCCCTTCTTTCCCGCTTTGTACCCTTATTCCCCTTATATCAGTCCAAATTATCAATGAAAATAAACTTGCTTCGAATCTAAATGTGTCAAGTCTAAATGTTTGTGAAATATCTACTATTTAGGCCTACCTCCGGTAATGAGATGACCCCGCGACTTCTGGGAAGCACACTAGCCTTAATGCATACAATCTAAGATCTAAGATCAAAAGGAAAGATGTCAGCTACAGAAAAACCGACGGAACATGCTCTGGTCATAGCCGACAACCCTGGGTGATCAAGGTAGAAGGGCGATACCAGGAATAATGAACACGTTGCCAGGATGGCCCAAGAAATGGCATCCCTAAGAGATGAAGTACAACATATCAACCCCCACATTTTCCTTCTTTGGATTAGAATCCGGAAGAAGATCCATAAGAAGAAGAGGAGAAGGGAAATGACTACGGGGATGATTATTAGCGTTGGTTGATTTCCCCTTCTTTCACGCTTTGTACCATTTTTCCCCTTATATTAGTCCAAATTATCAATTAAAACAAACTTGCTTCGGATCTAAATGTGTCAAGTCTAAATGTTTGTCAACTATCAACTATTTAGGCCTACCTCCGGCAATGAGATGACCCCGCAAATTCTAGGAAGCGCACTAGCCTTAATGCATACAATCTAAGATCTAAGATTAAAAGGAAAGATGTTAGCTACAAAAAACCCGACGGAACATGCTCTGGTCATAGCCGACAACCCTGGGTGATCAAGGGAGAATGGCGATACCAGGAATAATGAACACGTGGCCAGGATGGCCCAAGAAATGACGTCCCTAAGAGAGGAAGTACAACATATCAACCACCTCATTTTCCTTCTTTGGATTAAAATCCGAAAGAAGATCCATAAGAAGAAGAGGAGATGGGAAACGACTCCGGGGATGGTTATTTGAGTTGGTTGATTTCCCCTTCTTTCCCGTTTTGTACCCTTATTCCCCTTATATTAGTAAAAATTATCAATTAAAACAAACTTGCTTCAAATCTAAATGTGTCAAGTCTAAATGTTTGTCAACTATCTACTATTTAGGCCTACCTCCGGCAATGAGATGACCCTGCGAATTCTATGAAGTGCACTAGACTTAATGCGTACAATCTAAGATCTAAGATCAAAAGGAAAGATATCAGCTATAGAAAACCCGACGGAACATGCTCTGGTCATAGCCGACAACCCTGGGTGATCAAGGCAGAAGGGCGGTACCAGGAATAATGAACACGTGGCCAGGATGGCCCAAGAAATGGCGTCCCTAAGAGAGGAAGTACAACATATAAACCACCACATTTTCCTTCTTTGGATTAGAATCCGGAAGCAAAATCCATAAGAAGAAGAGGAGATGGGAAATGACTCTAGGGATGATTATTAGAGTTGGTTGATTTCCCCTTCTTTCCCGCTTTGTACCCTTATTCCCCTTATATCAGTCCAAATTATCAATTAAAACAAACTTTCTTTGGATCTAAATGTGTCAAGTCTAAATGTTGGTCAAATATCTACTATTTAGGCCTACCTCCGGCAATGAGATGACCCCGCGAATTCTATGAAGCGCACTAGCCTCAATACGTACAATCTACGATCTAAGATCAAAAGGAAAGATGTCTGCTACAGAAAACCCGACGGGTCCTGCTCTGGTCATAGCCGACAACCCTCAGTGATCAAGGGAGAAGGGCGATACCAGGAATAATGAATACGTGACCAGGATGGCCTAAGAAATGGCGTCCCTAAGAAAGGAAGTACAACATATCAACCACCACATTTTCGTTCTTTGGATTAGAATCCGGAAAAAGATCCATAAGAAGAAGAGGAGATGGGAAATGACTCCGGGGATGATTATTAGAGTTGGTTGATTTCCCCTTCTTTCCCGCTTTGTACCCTTATTCCCCTTATATCAGTCCAAATTATCAATTAAAACAAACTTGCTTCGGATCTAAATGTGTTAAGTTTAAATGTTTGTCAACTATCTACTATTTAGGCCTACCTCCGGCAATGAGATGACCCCGCGAATTCTAGGAAGCGCACTAGCCTTAATGCGTACAATCTAAGATCTAAGATCAAAAGGAATGATGTCAGCTACAGAAAACCCGACGGAACATGCTCTGGTCATAGCCGACACCCTGGGTGATCAAGGGAGAAGGGCGATACTCGGAATAATGAACACGTGGCCAGGATGGCCCAAGAAATGGCTTCCGTAAGAAAGGAAGTACAACATATCAACCAACTCATTTTCCTTCTTTGGATTAGAATCCGGAAGAAGATCCATAAGAAGAAGAGGAGATGGGAAATGACTCCGGGGATGATTATTAGAGTTGCATATTTCCCCTTCTTTCCCGCTTTGTACCATTATTCCCCTTATATCAGTCAAAATTATCAATGAAAATAAACTTGCTTCGAATCTAAATGTGTCAAGTCTAGATGTTTGTCAAATATCTACTATTTAGGCCAACCTCCGGCAATGAGAGGACTCCACGAATTATAAGAAATACGCTAGCCTTAATGCGTACAATCTAAGATCTAATATCAAAAAGAAAAGATGTCAAACTACAAAAAACACGGCGGAACATGCTCTGGTCATAGCCGACAACCCTGGGTGATCAAGGGAGAAGGGCGATACCAGGAAAAATGAACATGTGGCTAGGATGGCCCAATAAATGGCGTCCCTAAGAGAGGAATTACAACCTATCAACCACCTCATTTTCATTCTTTGGATTAGAATCCGGAAGAAGATCCATAAGAAGAAGAGGAGATGGGAAACGAATCCGAGGATGGTTATTAGAGTTGGTTGATTTTCCCTTCTTTCCCGCTTTGTACCCTTATTCCCCTTATATTAGTCAAAATTATCAATGAAAACAAACTAGATTCGGATCTAAATGTGTCAAGTCTAAATATTTGTAAAATATCTACTATTTAGGCCTACCTCCGGCAATGAGAAGACCCCGCGAATTCTAGGAAACGCACAAGCCTTAATGCGTACAATCTATGATCTAAGATCCAAAGGAAAGATGTCAGCTACAGAAAACCCGACGGAACATGCTCTGGTAATAGCTGACAATTCTGGGTGATCAAGGGAGAAGGGCGATACCACCAATAATGAATTCATGGCCAGGATGGCCCAAGAAATGGCGTCCCTGAGAGAGGAAGTACAACATATCAACCACCTCGTTTTCCTTCTTTGGATTAGAATCCGGAAGATGATCAATAAGGAGAAGAGGAGATGGGAAACGACACCGGGGATGGTTATTAGAGTTGGTTGATTTCCCCTTCTTTCCCGCTTTGTACCCTTATTCCCCATATATCAGTCCAAATTATCAATTAAAACAATCTAGCTTCGGATCTAAATGTGTCAAGTCTAAATATTTGTCAAATATCTACTATTTAGGCCTACCTCCGGCAATGACAAGACCCCACGAATTCTAGGAAACACACTAGCCTTAATGCGTGAATTAAATGCTCTATGTGATTTCCTGCTTGTACAAATGAAGAAACAGACATTCGTTTCTTTTTCTTTTTCTTTCTTCTTACTTTTTCTTTTGCTTCATTATTACCAACAAAAGAAAAAAAAAGTTGGTTTGTGTCGACCAAATCTGGCAGAACCACCGTACAATCTAAGATCAAAAGGAAAGATGTCAGCTACAGAAAACCCGACTAAACATGCTCTGGTCAAAACCGACAACCATAGGTGATCAACGGAGAAGGACGATACCAGGGATAATGAACACGTGGCCAGGATGGCCCAAGAAATGGCATCCCTAATAGAGGAAGTACAACATATCAACCACCTCATTTTCCTTCTTTGGATTAGAATACGGAAGAAGATCCATAAGAAGAAGAGGAGATGGGAAACGACTTCGGGGATGGTTATTAGAGTTGGTTGATTTCCCCTTCTTTCAGGCTTTGTACCCTTATTCCCCTTATATCAGTCCAAATTATCAATGAAAACAAACTAGCTTCGGATCTAAATGTTTCAATTCTAAATATTTGTAAAATATCTACTTTGTAGGCCTACCTCCGGCAATGAGAAGACCCCGCGAATTCTAGGAAACGCACTAGCCTAAATGCGTGAATTAAATGCTCTATGTGATTTCCTGCTTGTACAAATGAAGAAATAGACATTCGTTTCTTTTTCTTTTTCTTTCTTCTTATTTTTTCTTTTGCTTCATTACTACCAACAAAAGAAAAAAAAAGTTGGTTTGTGTCGACTGAAACTGGCAGAACCACCGTACAATCTAAGATGAAAAGGAAAGATGTCATCTACAGAAAACCCGACTGAACATGCTATGGTCATAACTCACAACCATAGACGATCAAGGGAGAAGGACGATACCAGGAATAATGAACACGTGGCCAGGACGGCCCATGAAATGGCGTCCCTAAGAGAGGAAGTACAACATATCAACCACCTCATTTTCCTTCTTTGGATTAGAATCCAGAAGAAGAGGAGATGGGAAACGACTCCGGGGATGGTTATTTGAGTTGGTTGATTTCCCCTTCTTTCCCGTTTTGTACCCTTATTCCCCTTATATTAGTCCAAATTATCAATTAAAACAAACTTGCTTCGGATCTAAATGTGTCAAGTCTAAATGTTTGTCAAATATCTACTATTTAGGCCTACCTCCGGGAATGAGAAGACCTCGCGAATTCTAGGAAACGCACTAGCCTTAATGCGTACAATCTAAAATCTAAGCTGACAACACTAGGTGATCAGGGGAGAAGGGCGATACCAGGAATAATGAACACGTGGCCAGGATGGCCCAATAAATGGCGTCCCTAAGAGAGGAAGTACAACATATCAACCACCACGTTTTCCTTCTTTGTATTAGAATCCGGAAGAAGAGGAGATGGGAAACGACACCGAAGATGGTTATTAGAGTTGGTTGATTTTCACTTCTTTCCCGCTTTGTACCCTTATTCCCCTTATATCAGTCCAAATTATCAATAAAAACTAACTAGCTTCGGATCTAAATGTGTCAAGTCTAAATGTTTGTCAAATATCTACTATTTAGGCCTACCTCTGGGAATAAGAAGACCCCGCGAAATCTAGGAAACGCACAAGCCTTACTGCGTACAATCTAAGATCTAAGATCAAAAAGAAAGATGTCAGCTACGGAAAATTCGACGGAACATGCTCTGGTCATAGCCGACAACCCTGTGTGATCAAGGGAGAAGGGCGATACCAGGGATAATGAACACGTGGCCAGGATGGCCCGAGAAATGGCGTCCCTAAGAGAAGAAGTACAACATATCACCAACCTCATTTTCCTTCTTTGGATTAGAATCCGTAAGAAGATCCATAAGAAGAAGGGGGGATGGGAAACGACTTTGGGGATGGTTATTAGAGTTGGTTGATTTCCCCTTCTTTCCCGCTTTGTAACCATATTCCCCTTATATGAGTCCAAATTATCAATGAAAACAAACTAGCTTCGGATCTAAATGTGTCAAGTCTAAATATTTGTAAAATATCTACTATTTAGGCCTAGCTCCGGCAATGAGAAGACCCCGCAAATTCTAGGAAACGCACTAGCCTAAATGCATGAATTAAATGCTCTATGTGATTTTCTGCTTGTACAAATGAAGAAATAGACATTCGTTTCTTTTTCTTTCTATTTCTTCTTATTTTTTCTTTTGCTTCATTACTACCAACAAAAGAAAAAAAAAGTTGGTTTGTGTCGACTGAAACTGGCAGAACCACCGTATAATCTAATATGAAAAGGAAATATGTCATCTACAGAAAACTCGACTGAACGTGCTCTGGTCATAACTCACAACCATAGACGATCAAGGGAGAAGGACCATACCAGGAATAATGAACACGTGGCCAGGATGGCCCATGAAATGGCGTCCCTTAGAGAGGAAGTACAACATATCAACCACCCAATTTTCCTTCTTTGGAATAGAATCCGGAAGAAGAGGAGATGGGAAATGACTCCGGGGATGGTTATTTGAGTTGCTTGATTTCCCCTTCTTTCCCGTTTTGTACCCTTATTCCCCTTATATTAGTCCAAATTATCAATTAAAAAAACTTGCTTTGAATCTAAATGTGTCAAGTCTAAATGTTTGTCAAATATCTACTATTTAGGCCTACCTCCAGGAATGAGAAGACGTCGCGAATTCTAGGAAACACACTAGCCTTAATGTGTGAATTAAATGCTCTATGTAATTTCCTGCTTGTATAAATGAAGAAAAAGTCTCCCATTTCTTCTACTTTTTCTTTCTTCTTATTTTTTCTTTTGCTTCATTATTACCCTCCCCCCCTCCCCAAAAAAAAGAGAAAGTTGGTTTGTGTCGACCGAAACTTCCAGAACCACCGTACAACCCAAGATCAAAGGGAAAGATGTCAGCTTCGGAAAACCCGACTAATAATGCTCTGGACATAACCGACAACCCTAGGCGATCAAGGGAGAAGGACGATACCAGGAATAATGAACACGTGGCCAGGATGGCCTAAGAAATGGAGTCTCTAAGGGAGGAAGTACAACATATAAACCACAACGTTTTCCTTTTTGGGATTTGAATCCGGAAGAAGATCCATAAGAAAAAGAGGAGATGGGAAACGACACCGGAGATGGTTATTAGAGTTGGTTGATTTCCCCATCTTTCCCGCTTGGTACCCTTATTCCCCTTATATAAGTCCAAATTATTAATGAAAACAAACTTGCTTCGGTTCTAAATGTGTCAAGTCTAAATGTTTGTCAAATATCTACTATTTAGGCCTACCTCCGGCAATGAGAAGACCCCCATGATATCTAGGAAATGTGCTAGCCATAATGCGTGAATTAAATGCTCTTTGTGATTTCCTGCTCATACAAATGAAGAAACAGACTCCCGTTTATTTTTCTTTTTCTTTCTTCTTATTTTTTCTTTTGCTTCATTATTACCCCCAAAAGAAAAACAAAGATGGTTTATGTCGACCGAAACTGCCAGAACCACCGTACAACCTAAGATCAAAGGAAATGATGTCAGTTTCAGAAAACCTGACTGATAATGCTTTGGACATAACCGACAACCCTAGGCAATCAAGGGAGAAGGACGATACTAGGAATAATGAACACGTGGCCAGGATGGCCCAAGAAATGGAGTCTCTAAGGGAGGAAGTACGACATATCAAGCACCTCCTTTTCCTTCTTTGGATTTGAATCCGTAAGAAGATCCATAAGAAGAAGAGGAGATGGGAAACGACTTCAGAGATGGTTATTAGAGTTGGTTGATTTCCCCTATTTTCCCGCTTTGTACCCTAATTCCCCTTATATAATTCCAAATTATCAATGTAAACAAACTTGCTTCGGATCTAAATGTGTCAAGTCTAAATATTTGTCAAATATCTACTATTTAGGCCTACCTCCGGCAATGAGTAGACCCCCGCAAATTCTAGGAAACGCACTAGCCTTAATGCATACAATCTAAGATCTAAGAACAAAAGGAAAGATGTCTGCTACAGAAAACCCGACGGAACATGCTCTGGTCATAGCCGACAACCCTGGGTGATCAAGGGAGAAGGGTGATACTAGGAATAATGAATGCGTGGTCAGGATGGCCCAAGAAATAGAGTCTCTAAGGGAAGAAGTACAATATATCAAGCACCTCGTTTTCCTTCTTTGGATTTGAATCCGGATGTAGATCCATAAGAAGAAGAGGAGGTTGAAAACAACATCAGAGATGGTTATTAGAGTTGGTTAATTTCCCCCTTTTTCCCATTTTGTACCCTTATTCCCCTTATATAAGTCCAAATTATCAATGAAAACAAACTTGCTTCGGATCTAAATGTGTCAAGTCTAAATGTTTGTCAAATATCTACTATTTAGGCCTACTTCCGGCAATGAGAAGACCCTGCAAATTCTAGGAAACACACTAGCCTTAATGCGTACAATCTAAGATCTAAGATCAAAAGGAAAGACACCTACTACAGAAAACCCGACGGAACATGCTCTGGTCATAACCGACAACCCTGGGTGATCATGGGAGAAGGGCGATACAAGGAATAATGAACGCGTGGCCAGGATGGCCCAATAAATGGCGTCCCTAAGAGAGGAAGTACAACATATGAACCACCTCGTTTTCGTTCTTTGGATTAGAATCTGGAAGAAGATCAATAAGAAGAAAAGGAGATGGGAAACGACACCGGGGATGGTTATTAGAGTTGGTTGATTTCCCCTTCTTTCCCGCTTTGTACCCTTATTTCCCTTATATCAGTCCAAATTATCAATGAAAACAAACTTGCTTTGGATATAAATGTGTCAAGTCTAAATGTTTGTCAAATATATACTATTTAGGCCTACCTCCGGCAATGAGAAGACCCCAAAAATTCTAGGAAATGCACTAGCCTTAATGTATGAATTAAGTGCTCTATGTGATTTCCTACTTGTATAAATGAAGAAAAAGACTCCCATTTCTTTTTCTTTTTCTTTCTTCTTATTTTTTCTTTTGCTTCATTAATACACTAAAAAAAAGAGAAAGTTGTGTTGTGTCGATCGAAACTGCCAGAACCACCGTACAACCCAAGATCAAAGGAAAGATGTCAGTTTCAGAAAACCCGACTGATAATGCTCTGGACATAACCGGCAACCCTAGGCGATCAAAGGAGAAGGACGATACCAGGAATAATGAACAAGTGGCCAGGATGGCCCAAGAAATGGAGTCTCTAAGGGAGGAAGTACAACATATAAACCACATCGTTTTCCTTCTTTGGATTTGAATCCGGAAGAAGATCTATAAGAAGAAGAGGAGATGGGAAACGACACCGGAGATGGTTATTAGAGTTGGTTGGTTTCCCCTTCTTTCCCGCTTTGTACCCTTATTCCCCTTATATCAGTCCAAATTATCTATGAAAACAAACTTGCTTCGGATCTAAATGTGTCAAGTATAAATGTTTGTCAAATATTTACTATTTAGGCCTACCTCCGGCAATGAGAGGACCCCCACGATATCTAGGAAATGCGCTAGCCTTAATGCGTGAATTAAATGCTCTTTGTGATTTCCTGCTCATACAAATAAAGAAACAGACTCCCGTTTATTTTTCTTTTTCTTTCTTCTTATTTTTTCTTTTGCTTCACTATTACCCCCAAAAGAAAAACAAAGATGGTTTGTGTCGACCGAAACTGCCAGAACCACCGTACAACCTAAGATCAAAGGAAATGATGTCAGCTTCAGATAACTCGACTGATAATGCTTTGGACATAACCGACAACCCTAGGCGATCAAGGGAGAAGGACGATACCAGGAATAATGAACACGTGGCCAGGATGGCCCAAGAAATGGAGTCTCTAAGGGAGGAAGTACAACATATCAAGCACCTCCTTTTCCTTCTTTGGATTTGAATACGGAAGAAGATCCATAAGAAGAAGAGGAGATGGGAAACGACATCAGAGATGGTTTTTAGAGTCGGTTGATTTCCACTTTTTTCCCGCTTTGTACCCTTATTCCCCTTATATAAGTCCAAATTATCTATGAAAACAAACTTGCTTCGGATCTAAATGTGTCAAGTCTAAATGTTTGTCAAATATCTACTATTTAGGCCTACCTCCGGCAATGAGTAGACCCCGCAAATTCTAGAAAACGCACTAGCCTTAATGCGTACAATCTAAGATCTAAGATCAAAAGGAAAGATGTCTGCTACAGAAAACCCGACGGAACATGCTCTGGTCATAGCCGACAACCCTGGGTGATCAACGGAGAAGGGCGATACTAAGAATAATGAATGTGTGGTCAGGATGGCCCAAGAAATGGAGTCTCTAAGGGAGGAAGTACAACATATCAAGCACCTCGTTTTCCTTCATTGGATTTGAATCCAGAAGTAGATCCATAAGAAGAAGAGGAGGTTGGAAACAACATCGGAGATGGTTATTAGAGTTGGTTAATTTCCCCTTTTTTCCCACTTTGTACCTTTATTCCCCTTATATAAGTCCAAATTATCAATGAAAACAAACTTGCTTCGGATCTAAATGTGTCAAGTATAAATGTTTGTCAAATATCTACTATTTAGGCCTACCTCGGGCAATGAGAGGACCCCCACGATATCTAGGAAATGCGCTAGCCTTAATGCGTGAATTAAATGCCCTTTGTGATTTCCTGCTCATACAAATGAAGAAACAGACTCCCGTTTATTTTTCTTTTTCTTTCTTCTTATTTTTTCTTTTGCTTCACTATTACCCCCAAAAGAAAAACAAAGATGGTTTGTGTCGACCGAAACTGCCAGAACCACCGTACAACCTAAGATCAAAGGAAATGATGTCAGCTTCAGATATGTTACACCCTATATTTTCGTACGTAAAAATGCGTCGTAAGCAAACTAATGTAGGACCAAAAATGAGATAATATTTAAAAGTATATAAAGTAAGTTAATCATGTTACCTCTGAGGTTACAAATATTGAAGATCATGAACAACAAGTACAAAGAGGGTTGGACAGTTCAGAAGCTAAAGCAATTAAATAAAATAATGTTTCGTCGAAAGTCGACAAGTTGGGAATGTTATAACATGTACCTTTGGGGTGAGACTAGGGTGATTAACATGATAAGGAGATTATGTTATGATTTATATTAGTCGTATGACATCCGTGTGTTATGTTTTAATGTCAAGCGAGTTGTGGAACAAAAGTCGATGAAAGTCATCACAAGTTACACTCATAAGTTTTACTGAAATTTTGGGTCAAATGTAACTGCGATTTTCTCCCAATATACTTAGAGTTATGGGGTGTTCCACCCATCAAATTAAATATCTATGAGTCTATTTTCCAACGCATTAAACCGTTTGTCAATACGACATTGGAGTAGAACGATATGGGCATTTGTGCGATACTGCACAAGCTGCTAGGTGACAAGTAGGTGTGTCACCTACTTGCTTAAATGAAAGCCCAAAAATGGGCCATTTCGGGTCATCCAAAGAGGCCTTTTAAGGGCCTATTTTCTTCATATATTAGACTTAAAATAGAGCATAATAACCAGACATAAGCTCTGCAAAGAATCCTCCCAAAAATTTCCCACAAACCCTAATTGATTTTCTCTCCCTTTCAAGTTCCAATTGGAGGTAAAACCTAGAGTTTGAAGAACCAAGATAAGAGCTGGGTTATCCAACAAATAAGGTAAGTTTACTGCTCTCTTTCATCCAATTTTTCTTCTGTAAATTCATGGTAAGTCGTTCTATACTTGTAAGAACTCACGGGACGGTGATCGGAAGCCGTGAGTTCGAGTTATTCACTCGTAGCGGACTGTTTTGTGGACTGTTTTGTGTTGCTGTTGGGCTGCGTGTTTTACTACTATTTTTTGGAGTTTTGGAGGAGGAAGGGGGTTTATAAACACCATATAAATGTAGGGTGGTTGGCTGGTCGTTCGTCATAATATTTTCGGGTCGTTTGACACTACTACGGTGGTCATTTTGTGTACGAAGAGATTGGGGTGTGTTGGGCTGTTTTGTAGTATTTGATGGTGTATATAGGGCTGGAAAATGATGTATATATATTGTTATTGTTTTGTTCTTGTATTTTTGGTGTTATCTTGAATTTGGAGGAAGTAAGATTATAGGGGAGATGCTGCCCGTTTTAATACAAAATAGGTTTGTCGTTCGTTGTGCCATAGTTGTAACTTTCGTAACTTAACGATAGTATTATTATCATTCTTGTAGATTAAGGTGCAAAGAGGTGAGTTCAACTTGGTGATTGGAAAGATTGTGATAAGTTATGTTAAGGCTAAGCCCTTCCTTCATTTTGGCATGATCTCGTAGCTACATGTGTTAGTAATGAGACAAAAGAGAAGTTCATATTCATGAATTTATTCACACTATTCTAGTCTCATAAGTTACAATATTATTCCATATCGAGACTCTATATTCAATTTTAGTATTGTCTTCTTCCAGTCAAGAGAGCAGCAAGCCTATATATACAGTATTACAATATTTTCATTACCATCGAGCTATAATCGATGGGCAGGCCCCTATTGGGCAACCTCTGATCAGATGGAAAGTTATATACCAAGCCTACTGTGGCCGAGCGCCTATGAGCGAGCCCAGCATGGTCGAGATACATAGCCTAGTATGGCCGAGCGCCTATGAGCGAGCCTACTATGGCAGAGCAGTTATATATACCGAGCCTTATAAGGCCGTACAATTATTTTACTTACTATATTGAAGGAGTTGAGTCAGTATCAGCAGGTAAGTATATCTCCAGATCATCTTTGACTCCCAGTTACTTCCAGTTATTATATTATCAGTTCAGTTTCGATTTTCAGTTATGTTATTGCCTTACATACTCGGTACATTATTTCGTACTGACGTCCCTTTTCCGGGGACGCTGCATTTCATGCATGCAGGTTCAGATAGACAGACGAGTAGATCTCCTCAGTAGGTGTTTCCCGAGTTCAGCCTGATCGGTAAGCTCCACGCCTTTCGGAGTTGCCAGGTCTAGAGTGTTGTGTACATCTTATGTATA
The DNA here is from genome assembly GCF_000390325.3 of Nicotiana tomentosiformis. Lineage (NCBI taxonomy): Eukaryota > Viridiplantae > Streptophyta > Magnoliopsida > Solanales > Solanaceae > Nicotiana > Nicotiana tomentosiformis. The sequence goes on from NC_090819.1 coordinate 54,964,858, forward strand.
TCTGTATATATGTTATGGGTAGGTCGGGGCCCTGTTCCGATCATAGTACATCTATCAGTAGAGGCTTGTAGACATATCCTGTTGGTTAGTGCAGTATGTTGGGTTTGTAGGCCTGGTATGTATAATTTGGTGGTTTGTCAGCTGTAGTAGCTATGACGGCCTTTTCAGCCTAGCTTTATATTGATGTTTAGTTAGCGCTAGTTTCCATTCAGTTTTATATTTTGCTTCGCAAATTGTCTTGCAAGGTGGCCCCATGGCCAAAGTATGACATTATGTGTTCAGAGTCCCTTAGTCGCAATTTGGTACGCCAGGTTAGGTGAGGCACCGGGTGCTTGTCTCGCTCCTAGGTTCAGGGCGTGACAAACTTGGTATCATAGCAGTTCTGTCCTAGGAAGTCTACAAGCCGTGTCTAGTAGGGTCTTGTTTATAGATGTGTTGTGCACCACATTATATAGCAGGGAACTACAGGGCATTTAGGAGTTGGTTACCCTTCTTTGAAATCTAAATCGTGCTATAGAACTGAGTTATAGGAAATTTGAATTAAACTTATGTGTTAGTGTTTGCATGCACAGATGACGGTGACTAGGAAGACTACGGCTAGCCAGAGGAGAGATACAGCAGTAGGTGAGGGGACCAGCAGGGTACCCCCAGTAGATGGGGCCCAGTCTGAGGCTCAAGGCGAGACCCCTACTCAGCCATTACCGGCTCCTCCACCAACTACGGAGATTCCTAGGGAAACCGCACATCCAGTTCCCCCTCCACTTCCATCAGATCAGGACTTGAGGAGTGCGGTGCATTTGTTGACACAGTTGGTAGCTACCCAGCAACAGGCTAGGGCATCAGCTAGTGCAGGAACTTCTGAGGGGTCTGGGAGTTCAAGGGTCCGAGAGTTTATTGCTTTGAGTCCCCCAGAGTTCACGGGGACAGATCAGAGGGAGGACCCACAGGATTTCATAGATCAGCTTCACAGGATCTTTCGTGTTATGCATGCCACGGAGAAAGAGGCAGTTGAGCTAGCAGCTTTTCGACTCCGAGATATAGCCATCCTTTGGTACGAGGGATGGGAGAGGTCCAGGGGACGTGATGCACATCCAGCTATTTGGGAGAATTTTTCAGATGCCTTCCTTGACCAGTACTTACCACGAGAGATCCGACAGGCTCGAGTCGATTAGTTTCTAGCCCTCAAGCAGGGTAATATGAGTGTTCGAGAGTATAGTCTCTGTTTTGACTCATTGGCCAGATATGCACCATCCATAGTTGCTACTATGCGGGACAGGATTCACAGATTTATAGCAGGGTTAGCCCCAGAGTTAACCGAGGCATGTGCCACCGCTGCATTGTAGGATAGTATGGATATCTCCCGGATTCAGGCATTCGCCCAGAATATAGAAAGGGGTAGGCATCGGCAGCAGGGTACAGAAAGGGCTGAGCAAGGGCAACGTAAGAGGATGAGATTTCCCAGGTCTCAGGAGCAATATCAGGGTAGTTATAAGACCCAGTACTTCGGACGGCCACCTAGGCCTCCGCCACCTCAGTTACAGGGTTACAGGTATGATCGCTATAATAAGTCAGGACCAGGTGAGAGCTCACGGGCGTCGGGTTTGCAGCGACAGTGAGGATCTGCGCAGACATGGTCATTTCCTCCACGGTGTGACATCTGTGGTAGAGGACACTTGGGCCAATGCCGAGCAGGTTCTGATGCTTGTTATACATGTGGGCGTCCAGGGCATATGATGCGAGATTGCCCAAATAGAGATTCGGGGGGAATGGCACAACCAGCGAGTTCAGCAACAGGATCATCTATGTCCGTGCATCCTTCAGGGCGCGAGTCTCAGTCTTCGGCTGGTAGAGGTCGGGGCAGAGGTAGAGGTTCCAGTTCAAGTGGTAATCAGAACCGTATCTATGCTTTAGCGGGTCGACAGGACCAGGAGTCTTCACCAGACGTTGTGACAGGTATATTAACCATTTGCTCTCACGATGCTTATGTTTTGATAGACCCAGGATCTACTTTATCGTATATTACCCCATTTGTCGCGAGGAAGTTTGGTATAGTGCCTGAAATACTAAGTGATCCTTTTGCGGTATCTACACTGATCGGAGAATCGATTATTGCTAGACGGGTTTACCGAGGTTGTACGGTGACAATTTGTAGTCGTCAGACCTCAGCTGACCTAGTTGAGCTAGAGATGATGGATTTTGATGCTATCATGGGCATCGACTGGTTGGCAGCTTGCTATGCCACAGTTGATTGCAGAGCAAAGGCAGCCATATTTCATTTTTCGGGTGAGCCAGTCCTTGAATGGGTAGGTAATACACCAACACCCAGAGGTAGGTTTATTTCCTATCTGAAGGCGAGGAAAATGATCGCAAAAGGGTGAATTTATCATATTGTGCGAGTTAGAGATGCAGATGCTGAGATACCTACACTTCAGTCTATTCTCGTAGTCAAAGAGTATGCAGATGTGTTTCCAGATGAGCTTCCAGGTATTCCTCCAGAGCGAGAGATTGATTTTAGCATCGATTTGCTTCCAGGAACTCAACCAATATCCGTCCCTCCGTATAGAATGGCATCTGGCGAATTGAAAGGGTTGAAGGAGCAGTTAAAAGATTTGTTGCAGAAAGGTTACATCAGGCCCAGTACCTCACCTTGGGGTGCACCAGTACTATTTGTGCGGAAGAAAGACGGCTCGCTGAGGATGTGTATCGATTATAGGCAGCTGAACAAGGTAACTATTAAGAATAAGTATCCACTTCCAAGGATCGATGACTTGTTTGATCAGTTGCAGGGGGCTAGATGCTTTTCAAAGATAGATTTGAGGTCGGGGTACCACCAGGTCAGAGTTCGGGAAAAAGATATTCCGAAGACAGCCTTCAGGACCCGATATGGCCACTTCGAGTTCCTTGTCATGTCCTTCGGGTTGACTAATGCACCCGCTGTATTTATGGACTTGATGAATAGCCTATTCCGGCCATTTTTAGATCTGTTCGTGATAGTATTTATTGATGATATTCTGGTTTATTCCCGTTCAGAGGATGAGCATGCGGACCACCTGCGAGCGGTACTCCAAACCCTCTGTGATCGTAAGTTGTATGCTAAGTTTTCTAAATGTGAGTTCTGGTTGAAGTCTGTAGCATTCTTGGGGCATATTGTATCAGATGAAGGGATAAAGGTGGACACTCAGAAGATTGAGGCCGTGAAATATTGGCCTAGACCTACCACTCCAACAGAGGTTCGTAGCTTTCTAGGCTTAGCAGGATACTATCGGAGGTTCGTAGAGGGTTTTTCTTCCCTTTCGGCACCATTGACGAAGTTGACATAGAAAGAAACTAAGTTTCAATGGACAGAGGCTTGCGAGCGGAGTTTCCAAGAGCTTAAGAACAGGTTGACCTCAGCTTCAGTTCTAACACTTCCAGAGGGTCTAGAGGGTTATGCCGTGTATTGTGATGCATCAGGTGTCGGGTTAGGATGTGTCCTAATGCAACATGGGAAGGTAATTGCATATGCTTCAAGGCAGTTGAGGAAGCACGAGAGGAATTATCCGACCCACGACCTCGAGTTAGCTGCGGTTGTCCATGCACTTAAGATATGGCGGCATTATTTATAGGGTGTTCATGTTGATGTATTTACTGATCATAAAAGCCTACAATATATCTTCAAGCAGAAAGAGTTGAATTTGCGACAGAGGCGATGGCTTGAGTTATTGAAGGATTACGATGTTAACATTCTCTACCATCCAGGGAAAGCTAATATTGTAGCAGATGCATTAAGTCGCCGATCTATGGGTAGCTTAGCACATGTAGATCCCGAGAAAAGACAATTAGCTAGAGAGATTCATCAATTGTCTTCGTTGGGGGTTCGGTTAGTAGATTCTGAGGATGGTGGAGTTGTACTCCAAAACACTACAAAATCATCCCTCATAGCGGAAGTCAAGGAAAGGCAGTACGAGGACCCAGAGTTGGTCGAGCTGAGAGAGCGAGTTCCGCAGCAGAAGAAACCACTGTTAGAGCTAAAGGGAGATGGGGTTCTCAGATATAGGGGTCGTTTGTGTGTTCCAGATGTAGCAGGGCTACGAGACAGGATTATGTCAGAGGCACATTATTCATGGTATTCCATCCATCCTGGGTCGATGAAGATGTATCATGACATTAAGGATGTGTACTGGTGGAATGATATGAAGAAGAACATTGCTGAGTTTGTCGCCCAATGTACTAGTTGCCAGCAAGTGAAGATAGAGCACCAGAAGCCTGGAGGGCTAATGCAGACTATAGAGATCCCGACATGGAAATAAGAGGCGATAAACATGGACTTTATCACGGGTTTACCTCATTCTAATCGTAAGTTCGATTCCATATGGGTGATAGTCGATAGGCTCATGAAATCAGCTCACTTCCTACCGGTCAGATCTACATATACAGCAGAAGATTATGCAAAGTTATATATTAAGGAGATAGTGCGGCTACACGGAGTACCAGTTTCTATTATATCTGACCGTGGGGCTCAGTTTACAGCACATTTTTGGAGGTCATTTCAGAGAGGTCTAGGGACTCAGGTGAATCTCAGCACAGCTTTTCATCCACAGACTGATGGACAAGCCGAGCGCACAATTCAGACGCTCGAGGATATGTTACGAGTATGTGTGTTGGATTTTAAAAGAAGTTGGGATGAACATCTACCTCTTGTCGAGTTTGCATATAATAACAGTTACCACTCCAGTATTCAGATGGCTCCGTACGAGGCTTTGTATGGGCGTAAGTGCAGATCTCCTATAGGGTGGTTTGATGTTGGGGAATCTGGGTTATATGGGCCAGACCTGGTTCAACAGGCCATAGAGAAAGTAAAGCTTATCCGGGAGCGACTGTTGACAGCTCAGAGTCGTCAGAAGTGACGAGACTTAGAGTTCAGGATTAATGATTGGGTATTCTTAAAGGTATCACCTATGAAGGGCATGATGAGGTTTGGCAAGAAAGGCAAGCTTAGCCCACGGTATATTGGGCCTTATAGGATCATTCGGAGAGTGGGCCAAGTAGCTTATGAGTTAGAGTTGCCCTCAGAATTGGAGTCTGTCCATCCGGTTTTTCACGTATCTATGCTACGGAAGTGCATTGGCGATCCTACCCGAGTGGTGCCCACGGATGATGTACAGATTACAGAGGACTTGTCATACGAGGAAATTCCAGTTGCCATCCTAGACCGACAAATCCGCAATCTACGAAATAAGGAGGTAGCTTCCGTAAAGGTTTTATGGAGGAGCAAGAATGTAGAAGAGATGACGTGGGAATCAGAGGAAGAAATGAAGTCTAAATACCCCCACCTATTTCAAACTGAAGATATGGTTCGAGATGGGACGCTACAACATAGCTCTATGTAGGCTAGCAGGTCATCAGGTAAGCTTTTATTTTTCACTTTCAATATTTATGATTTACGGTCGGTGAGGCAAATTGCTGCTATTTATAAAGATTGGCCATATGTGGCATGCATAGTATGTTTTTGGCTACGTGCAGGTTGGTTTTAACCTAGTGTACGAAGGATACTTTGGCAAAATTTTCCAAAGTCTCTAAGAGTAAACATTCGAGGACGAATGTTCCCAAGGGGGAGTGATGTTACACCCTATATTTTCGTACGTAAAAATACGTCGTAAGCAAACTAATGTAGGACCAAAAATGAGATAATATTTAAAAGTATATAAAGTAAGTTAATCATGTTACCTCTGAGGTTACAAATATTGAAGATCATGAACAACAAGTACAAAGAGGTTTGGACAGTTCAGAAACTAAAGCAATTAAATAAAACAATGTTTCGTCGAAAGTCGACAAGTTGGGAATGTTATAACATGTACCTTTGGGGTGAGACTAGGGTGATTAACATGATAAGGAGATTATGTTATGATTTATATTAGTCGTATGACATCCGTGTGTTATGTTTTAATGTCAAGCGAGTTGTGGAACAAAAGTCGATGAAAGTCATCACAAGTTACACTCATAAGTTTTACTGAAATTTTGGGTCAAATGTAACTGCGATTTTCTCCCAATATACTTAGAGTTATGGGGTGTTCCACCCATCAAATTAAATATCTATGAGTCTATTTTCCAACTCATTTAACCGTTTGTCAATACGACATTGGAGTAGAAAGATATGGGCATTTGTGCAATACTGCACAAGCTGCTAGGTGACAAGTAGGTGTGTCACCTACTTGCTTAAATGAAAGCCCAAAAATGGGCCATTTCGGGTCGTCCAAAGAGGCCTTTTAAGGGCCTATTTTCTTCATATATTAGACTTAAAATAGAGCATAATAACCAGACATAAGCTCTGCAAAGAATCCTCCCAAAAATTTCCCACAAACCCTAATTGATTTTCTCTCCCTTTCAAGTTCCAATTGGAGGTAAAACCTAGAGTTTGAAGAACCAAGATAAGAGCTGAGTTATCCAACAAATAAGGTGAGTTTACTGCTCTCTTTCATCCAATTTTTCTTCTGTAAATTCATGGTAAGTCGTTCTATACTTGTAAGAACTCACGGGACGGTGATCGGAAGCCGTGAGTTCGAGTTATTCACTTGTAGCGGACTGTTTTGTGGACTGTTTTGTGTTGCTGTTGGGCTGCGTATTTTACTACTATTTTGTGGAGTTTTGGAGGAGGAAGGGGGTTTATAAACACCATATAAATGTAGGGTGGTTGGCTGGTCGTTCGTCATAACATTTTCGGGTCGTTTGACACTACTACGGTGGTCGTTTTGTGTATGAAGAGATTGGGGTGTGTTGGGCTGTTTTGTAGTATTTGATGGTGTATATAGGGCTGGAAAATGATGTATATATGTTGTTATTGTTCTGTTCTTGTATTGTTGGTGTTATCTTGAATTTGGAGGAAGTAAGGATTATAGGGGAGATGCTGCCCGTTTTAATACAAAATAGGTTTGTCGTTCGTTGTGCGATAGTTGTACCTTTCGTAACTTAACGATAGCCTATCGTAACTTAACGATAGTATTATTATCATTCTTGTAGATTAAGGTGCAAAGAGGTGAGTTCAACTTGGTGATTGGAAAGATTGTGATAAGGTATATTAAGGCTAAGCCCCTCCTTCATTTTGGCATGATCTCGTAGCTACATATGTTAGTAATGAGACAAAAAGAGAAGTTCATATTCATGAATTTATTCACACTATTCTAGTCTCATAAGTTACAATATTATTCCTTATCGAGACTCTATATTCAATTTTAGTATTGTCTTCTTCCAGTCAAGAGAGCAGCAAGCCTATATATACAGTATTACAGTATTTTCATTACCATCGAGCTATAATCGATGGGCAGGCCCCTATTGGGCAACCTCTGATCAGATGGAAAGTTATATACCGAGCCTACTGTGGCCGAGCGCCTATGAGCGAGCCCAGCATGGTCGAGATACATAGCCTAGTATGGCCGAGCGCCTATGAGCGAGCCTACTATGGCAGAGCAGTTATATATACCGAGCCTTATAAGGCCGTACAATTATTTTACTTACTATATTGAAGGAGTTGAGTCAGTATCAGCAGGTAAGTATATCTCCAGATCATCTTTGACTCCCAGTTACTTCCAGTTATTATATTATCAGTTCAGTTTCGATTTTCAGTTATGTTATTGCCTTACATACTCGGTACATTATTTCGTACTGACGTCCCTTTTCCGGGGACGCTGCATTTCATGCATGCAGGTTCAGATAGACAGACGAGTAGATCTCCTCAGTAGGTGTTTCCCGAGTTCAGCCTGATCGGTAAGCTCCACGCCTTTCGGAGTTGCCAGGTCTAGAGTGTTGTGTACATCTTATGTATATCTGTATATATGTTATGGGTAGGTCGGGGCCCTGTTCCGATCATAGTACATCTATCAGTAGAGGCTTGTAGACATATCCTGTTGGTTAGTGCAGTATGTTGGGTTTGTAGGCCTGGTATGTATAATTTGGTGGTTTGTCAGCTGTAGTAGCTATGACGGCCTTTTCAGCCTAGCTTTATATTGATGTTTAGTTAGCGCTAGTTTCCATTCAGTTTTATATTTTGCTTCGCAAATTGTCTTGCAAGGTGGCCCCATGGCCAAAGTATGACATTATGTGTTCAGAGTCCCTTAGTCGCAATTTGGTACGCCAGGTTAGGTGAGGCACCGGGTGCTTGTCTCGTTCCTAGGTTCGGGGCGTGACAAGATAACCCGACTGATAATGCTTTGGACATAACCGACAACCCTAGGCGATCAAGGGAGAAGGACGATACCAGGAATAATGAACACGTGGCCAGGATGGCCCAAGAAATGGAGTCTCTAAGGGAGGAAGTACAACATATCAAGCACCTCCTTTTCCTTCTTTGGATTTGAATACGGAAGAAGATCCATAAGAAGAAGAGGAGATGGGAAACGACATCAGAGATGGTTATTAGAGTTTGTTGATTTCCACTTTTTTCCTGCTTTGTACCCTTATTCCCCTTATATAAGTCCAAATTATCTATGAAAACAAACTTGCTTCGGATCTAAATGTGTCAAGTCTAAATGTTTGTCAAATATCTACTATTTAGACCTACCTCCGGCAATGAGTAGACCCCGCAAATTCTAGGAAACGCACTAGCCTTAATGCGTACAATCTAAGATCTAAGATCAAAAGGAAAGATGTCTGCTACAGAAAACCCGACGGAACATGCTCTGGTCATAGACGACAACCCTGGGTGATCAAGGGAGAAGGGCGATACTAAGAATAATGAATGTGTGGTCAGGATGGCCCAAGAAATGGAGTCTCTAAGGGAGGAAGTACAACATATCAAGCACCTCGTTTTCCTTCATTGGATTTGAATCCAGAAGTAGATCCATAAGAAGAAGAAGAGGTTGGAAACAACATCGGAGATGGTTATTAGAGTTGGTTAATTTCCCCTTTTTCCCACTTTGTACCTTTATTCCCCTTATATAAGTCCAAATTATCAATGAAAACAAACTTGCTTCGAATCTAAATATGTCAAGTCTAAATGTTTGTCAAATATCTACTATTTAGGCCTACCTCCGGCAATGAGAAGACCCTGCAAATTCTAAGAAATGCACTAGCCTTAATGCGTATTATCTAAGATCTAAGATCAAAAGGAAAGACGCCTGCTACAGAAAACCCGACGGAACATGCTCTGGTCATAGCCGACAACCCTGGGTGATCAAAGGAGAAGGGCGATACCAGGAATAATGAACGCGTGGCCAGGATGGCCCAAGAAATGGAGTCTCTAAGGGAGGAAGTATAACATATAAACCACATCGTTTTCCTTCTTTTGATTTGAATCCGGAAGAAGATCCATAGGAAGAAGGATAGATGGGAAACGACACCGGGGATGGTTATTAGAGTTGGTTGATTTTCCCTTCTTTCCCGCTTTGTACCCTTATTCCCCTTATATCAGTCCAAATTATCAATGAAAACAAACTTGCTTCGGATATAAATGTGTCAAGTCTAAATGTTTGTCAAACATATACTATTTAGGCCTACCTCCGGCGATGAGAAGACCCCGCAAATTCTAGGAAATGCACTAGCCTTAATGTGTGAATTAAATACTCTATGTGATTTCCTACTTGTATAAATGAAGAATAAGACTCCCATTTCTTTTTCTTTTTCTTTCTTCTTATTTTTTCTTTTGCTTCATTATTACCCCCCAATAAAAAGAGAAAGCTGGGTAGTGTCGATTGAAACTGCCAGAACCACCGTACAACCCAAGATCAAAGGAAAGATGACAGCTTCAGAAAACCCGACTGATAATGCTCTGGACATAACCGACAACCCTAGGCGATCAAGGGAGAAGGACGATACCAGGAATAATGAACACGTGGCCAGGATGGCCCAATAAATGGAGTCTCTAAGGGAGGAAGTACAACATATAAATCACATCGTTTTCCTTCTTTGGATTTGAATCCGGAAGAAGATCCATAAGCGGAAACGACACCGGAGATGGTTATTAGAGTTGGTTGATTTCCCCTTCTTTCCCGCTTTGTACCCTTATTCCCCTTATATCAGTCCAAATTATCTATGAAAACAAACTTGCTTCGGATCTAAATGTGTCAAGTCTAAATGTTTGTCAAATATGTACTATTTAGGCCTACCTCCGGCAATGAGAGGACCCCCACGATATCTAGGAAATGCGCTAGCCTTAATGCGTGAATTAAATGCTCTTTGTGATTTCCTGCTCATACAAATGAAGAAACAAACTTCCGTTTATTTTTATTTTTCTTTCTTCTTATTTTTTCTTTTGCTTCATTATTACCCCCCCAAATCCCCAAAAAAAAGAGAAAGTTGGTTTGTGTCGACCGAAACTTCCAGAACCACCGTACAACCCAAGATCAAAGGGAAAGATGTCAGCTTCGGAAAACCCGACTGATAATGCTCTGGACATAACCGACAACCCTAGGCGAGCAAGGGAGAAGGACGATACCAGAAATAATGAACACGTGGCCAGGATGGCCCAAGAAATGGAGTCTCTAAGGGAGGAAGTACAACATATAAACCACATCGTTTTCCTTCTTGGGATTTGAATCTGGAAGAAGATCCATAAGAAGAAGAAGAGATGGGAAATGACACCGGAGATGGTTATTAGAGTTGGATGATTTCCCCATCTTTCCCGATTTGTACCCTTATTCCCCTTATATCAGTCAAAATTATCAATGAAAACAAACTAGCTTCGGATCTAAATGTGTCAAGTCTAAATGTTTGTCAAATATCTACTATTTAGGCCTACCTCCGGCAATGAGAAGACCCCGGAAATTCTAGGAAATGCACTAGCCTTAATGCGTACAATCTAAGATCTAATATCGAAAGAAAAGATATCTGCTATAGAAAACCTGACGGAACATGCTCTGGTCATAGCCGACAACCTTGGGTGATCAAGGGAGAAGGGCGTTACCAAGAATAATTAACACGTGGCCAGGATGGCCCAATAAATGGCGTCTCTAAGAGAGGAAGTACAACATATCAACCACCTCTTTTTCCTTCTTTGGATTAGAATCCGGAAGAAGATCAATAAGAAGAAAAGGAGATGGGAAACGACACCGGAGATGGTTATTAGAGTTGGTTGATTTCCCCTTCTTTCCCGCTTTGTACCCTTATTCCCCTTATATCAGTCAAAATTATCAATGAAAACAAACTAGCTTCGGATCTAAATGTGTCAAGTCTAAATGTTTGTCAAATATATACTATTTAGTTCTACCTCCGGCAATGAGAAGACCCCGCAAATTCAAGGAAACGCACTAGCCTTAATATGTGAATTAAATGCTCTATGTGATTTCCTGCTTGTATAAATGAAGAAAAAGTCTCCCATTTCTTCTACTTTTTCTTTCTTCTTATTTTTTCTTTTGCTTCATTATTACCCCCCCAAAAAAAGAGAAAGTTGGTTTGTGTCGACCGAAACTGCCAGAACCACCGTACAACCCAAGATCAAAGGGAAAGATGTCAGCTTCAGAAAACCCAACTGATAATGCTCTGGACATAACCGACAACCCTAGGCGATCAAGGGAGAAGGACGATACCAGGAATAATGAACACGTGGCAAGGATGGCTTAAGAAATGGAGTCTCTAAGGGAGGAAGTACAACATATAAACCACATCGTTTTCCTTCTTTGGATTTGAATCCGGAAGAAGATCCATAAGAAAAAGAGGAGATGGGAAACGACACCGGGGATGGTTATTAGAGTTGGTTGATTTCCCCTTCTTTCCTGCTTTTTACCCTTATTCCCCTTATATCAGTCCAAATTATTAATGAAAACAAACTTGCTTCGGATGTAAATGTGTCAAGTCTAAATGTTTGTCAAATATCTACTATTTAGGCCTACCTCCGGCAATTAGAGGACCCCACGATATCTAGGAAATGCGCTAGACTTAATGCGTGAATTAAATACTCTAGGTGATTTCCTGCTCATACAAATGAAGAAACAGACTTCCGTTTATTTTTCTTTTTCTTTCTTCTTATTTTTAATTTTACTTCATTATTACCAACAAAAGAAAAACAAAGATGGTTTGTGTCGACCGAAACTGCCAGAACCACCGTACAACCTATGATCAAAGGGAAAGATGTCAGCTTTAAAAAACCCGACTAATAATGCTCTGGACATAACCGACAACCCTAGGAGATCAAGGGAGAAGGACGATAACAGGAATAATGAACACTTGGCCAGGATGGCCCAAGAAATGGAGTCTCTAAGGGAGGAAGTACAACATATAAACCACATCGTTTTCCTTCTTTTGATTTGAATCCGGAAGAAGATCCATAAGAAGAAGAGGAGATGGGAAACGACACCGGAGATGGTTATTAGAGTTGGTTGATTTCCCCTTCTTTCCCGCTTTGTACCCTTATTCCCCTTATATCAGTCCAAATTATCAATGAAAACAAACTTGCTTCGGATCTAAATGTGTCAAGTCTAAATGTTTGTCAAATATCTACTATTTAGGCCTACCTCCGGCAATGAGAGGACCCCCACAATATCTAGGAAATGCGCTAGCCTTAATGCGTGAATTAAATGCTCTTTGTGATTTCCTGCTCATACAAATGAAGAAACAGACTTCCGTTTATTTTTCTTTTTCTTTCTTCTTATTTTTTCTTTTGCTTCATTATTACCCCCAAAAGAAAAACAAAGGTGGTTTGTGTCGACCGAAACTGCCAGAACCACCGTACAACCTAAGATCAAAGAAAATAATGTCAGCTTCAGAAAACCCGACTGATAATGCTTTGGACATAACCGACAACCCTAGGCGAACAAGGGAGAAGGACGATACCCGGAATAATGAACACGTGGCCAGGATGGCCCAAGAAATGGATTCTCTAAGGGAGGAAGTACAACATATCAAGCACCTCATTTTCCTTCTTTGGATTTGAATCCGAAAGAAAATCCATAAGAAGAAGAGGAGATGGGAAACGACATCAGAGATGGTTATTAGAGTTGGTTGATTTCCCTTTTTTTCCCGCTTTGTACCCTTATTCCCCTTATATAAGTCCAAATTATCAATGAAAACAAACTTGCTTCGGATCTAAATGTGTCAAGTCTAAATGTTTGTCAAATATCTACTATTTAGGCCTACCTCCGGCAATGAGAAGACCCTGCAAATTCTAGGAAATGCACTAGCCTTAATGCGTACATTCTAAGATCTAAGATCAAAAGGAAAGACGCCTGCTACAGAAAACCCGACGGAACATGCTCTGGTCATAGCCGACAACCCTGGGTGATCAAGGGAGAAGGGCGATACTAGGAATAATGAACGCGCGGCTAGGATGGCCCAATAAATGGCGTCCCTAAGAGAGGAAGTACAACATATCAACCACCTCGTTTTCCTTCTTTGGATTACAATCTGGAAGAAGATCAATAAGAAGAAAAGGAGATGGGAAACAACATCGGAGATGGTTCTTAGAGTTGGTTGATTTCCCATTCTTTCCCGCTTTGTACCCTTATTCCCCTTATATCAGTCCAAATTATCAATGAAAACAAACTAGCTTCGGATCTAAATGTGTCAAGTCTATATGTTTGTCAAATATATACTATTTAGGCCTACCTCTCGCAATGAGAAAACCCCGCAAATTTTAGGAAACGCACTAGCCTTAATGCGTGAATTAAATGCTCTATGTGATTTCCTGCTTGTATAAATGAAGAAAAAGACTCCCATTTCTTTTTCTTTTTCTTTCTTCTTAATTTTTCTTTTGCTTCATTATTACCCCCCCCCCCCAAAAAAAAAGAGAAAGTTGGGTTGTGTCGACCGAAACTGCCAGAACCACCGTACAACCCAAGATAAAAGGGAAAGATGTCAGCTTCAGAAAACCCGACTCATAAAGCTCTTGACATAACCGACAACCCTAGGCGATCAAGGGAGAAGGACGATACCAGGAATAATGAACACGTGGCCAGGATGGCCAAAGTAATGGAGTCTCTAAGGGAGGAAGTACAACATATAAACCAAATCATTTTCCTTCTTTGGATTTGAATCCAGAAGAAGATCCATAAGAAGAAGAGGAGATGGGAAATGACACCGGGGATGGTTATTAGAGTTGGTTGATTTCCCCTTCTTTCCCGCTTTGTACCCTTACTCCCCATATATCAGTCCAAATTATCAATGAAAACAAACTTGCTATTTAGGCCTACCTCTGGTAATGAGAGGACCCCACAAATTCTAGGAAACGCACTAGCCTTAATGCGTGAATTAAATGCTCTACGTGATTTCCTGCTTGTATAAATGAAGAAAAAGACTCACATTTCTTTTTCTTTTTATTTCTTCTTATTTTTTCTTTTGCTTCATTATTACCCCCAAAAGAAAAACAAAGATGGTTTGTGTCGACCGAAACTGCCAGAACCACCGTACAACCTAAGATCAAAGGGAAAGATGTCAGCTTCAGAAAACCCGACTGATAATGATCTGGACATAACCGACAACCCTAGGCGATCAAGGGAGAAGGACGATACCAGGAATAATGGACATGTGGCCAAGATGGCCCAAGAAATGGTGTCTCTAAGGAAGGAAGTACAATATATCAAGCACCTCGTTTTCCTTTTTTGGATTTGAATCCGGAAGTAGATCAATAAGAAGAAGAGGAGGTTGGAAACGACATCGAAGATGGTTATTAGCGTTTGTTGATTTCCCCCTTTTTCCCACTTTGTACACTTATTCCCCTTATATAAGTCCAAATTATCAATGAAAATAAACTTGCTCCGGATCTAAATGTGTCAAGTCTAAATGTTTGTCAAATATCTACTATTTAGGCCTACCTCCGGCAATGAGAAGACCCCGCAAATTCTAGGAAACGCACTAGCCTTAATGCGTACAATCTAAGATCTAAGATCAAAAGGAAAGATGTCTGCTACAGAAAACGCGACGGAACATGCTATGGTCATAACCGATAACCCTGGGTGATCATGGGAGAAGGGCGATACCAGGAATAATGAACACGTGGCAAGGATGGCCCAATAAATGGCGTCCCTAAGAGAGGAAGTACAATATATCAACCAACTCATTTTCCTTCTTTGGATTAGAATCTGGAAGAAAATCAATAAGAAGAAGAGGAGATGAGAAACGATACCAGGGATGGTTGTTAGAGTTGGTTGATTTCCCCTTCTTTCCAGCTTTGTACCCTTATTCCCCTTATATCAATCCAAATTATCAATGAAAATAAACTAGCTTCGGATCTAAATGTGTCAAGTCTAAATGTTTGTCAAAAATATACTATTTAGGCCTACCTCCGGCAATGAAAAGATCCCTCGAATTCTAGGAAACGCACTAGCCTTACTGAGTGAATTAAATGCTCTATGTGATTTCCCGCTTGTATAAATGAAGAAACTGACTTCCTTTTCTTTTTCTTTTTGTTTCTTCTTATTTTTTCTTTAGCTTCATTATTACCAACAAAAGAAAATGAAAGTTTGTTTGTGTCGATCGAAACTTGCAGATCCACCATATAATCTAAGATCAATAGGAAAGATGTCAGCTACAGAAAACCCGACTGAACATGCTCTTTTCATAACCGACAACGCTAGGCGATAAAGGGAGAAGGACGATACCAGGAATAATGAACACGTGGCCAGAGCGGCCCAAGAAATGGTGTCCCTAAGAGAGGAAGTACAACATATCAACCACCTAGTTTTCCTTCTTTGGATTAGAATCCGGAAGAAGATCCATAAATAGAAGAGGAGATGGGAAACGACTCCGGGGATGGTTATTAGAGTTGGTTGATTCCCCCTTTTTTCCCACTTTGTACCCTTATTCCCCTTATATCAGTCCAAATTATCAATGAAAACAAACTTGCTTTGGATCTAAATGTTTGTCAAATATCTACTATTTAGGCCTACCTCCGGCAATGAGTGGACCCTATGATATCAAGGAAATGCGCTATCCTTAATGCATGAATTAAATGCTCTGTGTGATTTCCTGCTTATATAAATGAAGAAACAGACATCCATTTCTTTTTCTTTTTCTTTATTCTTATTTTTTCTTTTGCTTCATTATTACCCCCAAAATAAAAAGAAGGTTGTTTGTGTCGACCGAAACTGGCAGAACCACCGTACAATCTAAGATAAAAAGGAAACATATCAGCTACAGAAAATCCAACTGAACATGCTCTGGTCATAGTCGACAACCCTAGGCGATCAAGGGAGAAGGACAATACCAGGAATAATGAACACGTGGCCAGAATGGCCCAATAAATGGCGTCCCCAAGAGAGGAAGTACAACATATCAACCACCTCATTTTTCTTCTTTGGATTAGAATCCGAAAGAAAATCCATAAGAAGAAGAGGAGATGGGAAACGACACCGGGGATGGTCATTAGAGTTGGTTGATTTCCCCTTCTTTCCCTCTTTGTACCCTTATTCCCCTTATACTAGTCCAAATTATCAATGAAAACAAACTTGCTTCGGATCTAAATGTGTCAAGTCTAAATGTTTGTCAAATATCTACTATTTAGGCCTACCTCCAGCAATGAGAGGACCCCACGATATCTAATAAATGTGCTAGACTTAATGCGTGAATTAAATACTCTGTTTGATTTCCTGCTTGTATAAATGAAGAAACAGACTTTCGTTTCTTTTTCTTTTTCTTTCATCTTATTTTTTCTTTTTCTTCATTATTACCAACAAAAGAAAAAGAAAGTTGGTTTGTGTCGACCGAAATTGGCAGTACCACCGTACAATCTAATATCAAAAGGAAAGATGTCAGCTATAGAAAACCGGACTGAACATGCTCTAGTCATAACCGACAACCCTGGGTGATCAAGGGAGAAGGACGATATCAGGAATAATGAACATGTGGCCAGGAAGGCCCAAGAAATGGCATCCCTAAGAGAGGAAGTACAACATATCAACCACCTCATTTTTCTTCTTTGGATTAGAATCCGGAAGAAGATCTATAAGAAGAAGAGGAGATGGGAAACGACTCCGGGGATAGTTTTTAGAGTTGGTTGATTTTTCCTTCTTTCCCGCTTTGTACCTTTATTCCCCATATATTAGTCAAAATTAACCAAAAAAACAAACTTGCTTCTGATCGAAATGTGTCAAGTCTAAAAATTTGTCAAATATCTACTATTTAGGCCTACCTCCGGCAATGAGAAGACCCCACGATATCTAAGAAATGCGCTAGCCTTAATGCGTGAATTAAATGCCCTGTGTGATTTCCTCCTTATAAAAATGAAGAAACAGACTCCCATTTCTTTTTCTTTATCTTTCTTCTTATTTATTCTTTTGCTTCATTATTACCCCCAAAAGAAAAAGAAAGTTGTTTTGTGTCAACCGAAACTGGTAGAACCACCGTACAATCTAAGACCAAAGGGAAAGATGTCAGCTATAGAAAACCCGACTGAACATGCTCTGGTCATAACCGACAACCCTAGGCGATCAAGGGAGAAGGACGATACCTGGAATAATGAACACGTGGCCAGGATAGCCCAAGAAAAGGAGTCTCTAAGGGAGGAAGCAGAACATATCAACCACCTCATTTTACTTCTTTGGATTTGAATCCGGAAGAGTATCCATAAGAAGAAGAGGAGATGGGAAACGACACCTCGGATGGTCATTAGAGTTGGTTGATTTCCCCTTCTTTCCCTCTTTGTACCCTTATTCCCCTTTTATCATTCCAAATTATCAATGAAAACAAACTTGCTTTGGATCTAAATGTTTCAAGTCTAAATGTTTGTCAAATATCTACTATTTAGGCCTACCTCCGGCAATGAGAAGACCCCACAAATTCTAGGAAACGCACTAGCCTTAATGTGTGAATTAAATACTCTGTGTGATTTCCTGCTTGTATCAATGAAGAAACAGACTCCCGTTTCTTTTTCTTTCTTCTTATTTTTTCTTTTGCTTCATTATTAGCCCCAAAATAAAAAGAAAGTTGGTTTGTGTTGACCGAAACTAGCAGAACCACCGTATAATCTAAGATAAAAAGGAAACATATCAGCTACAGAAAACCCAACTGAATATGCTTTGGTCATAGCCGACAACCCTGGGTGATCAAGGGAGAAAGACGATTCCAGGAATAATGAACATGTGGCCAGGATGGCCCAAGAAATGGAGTCTCTAAGGGAGGAAGTACAACATATCAGCCACCTCGTTTTCCTTCTTTGGATTTGAATCCGGAAGATGATCCATAAGAAGAAGAGGAGATGGGAAACGACACTGGGGATGATCATTATAGTTGGTTGATTTCCCCTTCTTTCCCTCTTTGTACCTTTATTCCCCTTATATCATTCAAAATTATCAATGAAAACAAACTTGCTTCGGATCTAAATGTTTCAAGTCTAAATATTTGTCAAATATCTACTATCTAGGCCTACCTCCGGCAATGAGAAGACCCCATAAATTCTAGGAAACGCACTAGCCTTAATGTGTGAATTAAATGCTCTGTGTGATTTCCTGCTTGTATAAATAAAGAAACAGACTCCCGTTTCTTTTTCTTTCTACTTATTTTTCCTTTTGCTTCATTTTTACACCCAAAATAAAAAGAAAGTTGGTTTGTGTCGACCGAAACTAGCAGAACCACCGTACAATCTAAGATAAAAAGGAAACATATCAGCTACAGAAAACCCAACTGAACATGCTCTGGTCATAGCCGACAACCCTGGGTGATCAAGGGAGAAAGATGATTCCAGGAATAATGAACATGTGGCCAGGATGGCCCAAGAAATGGAGTCTCTAAGGGAGGAAGTTCAACATATCAGCCACCTCGTTTTCCTTCTTTGGATTTGAATCCGGAAGAAGATCCATAAGAAGAAGAGGAGATGGGAAACGATACCGGGGATGGTCATTAGAGTTGGTTGATTTCCCCTTCTTTCCCTCTTTGTACCTTTATTCCCCTTATACCAGTCCAAATTATCAATGAAAACAAACTTGCTTCGGATCGAAATGTGTCAAGTCTAAATGTTTGTCAAATATCTACTATTTAGGCCTACCTCCAGCAATGAGAGGACCCCACGATATCTAATAAATGTGCTAGCCTTAATGCGTGAATTAAATGCTCTGTTTGATTTCCTGCTTGTATAAATGAAGAAACAGACTTTCATTTCTTTTTCTTTCATCTTATTTTTTCTTTTGCTTCATTATTACCAACAAAAGAAAAAGAAAGTTGGTTTGTGTCGACCGAAATTGGCAGAACCACCGTACAATCTAATATCAAAAGGAAAGATGTCAGCTACAGAAAACCCGACTGAACATGCTCTGGTCATAGCCGACAACCCTGGGTGATCAAGGGAGAAGGACGACACCAGGAATAATGAATATGTGGCCAGGATGGCCCAAGAAATGGCGTCCCTAAGAGAGGAAGTACAACATATCAACCCCCACATTTTCCTTCTTTGGATTAGAATACGGAAGAAGATCCATAAGAAGAAGTAGGAGATGGGAAACGACTCTAGGGATGGTTAATAGAGTTGATTTATTTCCCCTTCTTTCCCGCTTTGTACCCTTATTCCCCTTATATCAGTCCAAATTATCAATGAAAACAAACTTGCTTCAGATCGAAATGTGTCAAGTCTAAATGTTTGTCAAATATCTACTATTTAGGCCTACCTCCGGCAATGAGTGGACCCCACGATATTTAAGATTTGCGCTAGCCTTAATGCGTGAATTAAATGCTCTGTGTGATTTCCTGCTTTTATAAATGAAGAAACACACTCCCATTTCTTTTTCTTTTTCTTTCTTCTTATTTTTTCTGTTACTTCATTATCACCTCCAAAATAAAAAGAAAGTTAGTTTGTGTCGACCGAAACTGGCAGAACCACCGTACAATCTAAGATCAAAAGGAAACATGTCAGCTTCAGAAAACCCGACTAAACATGCTCTGGTCATAGCCGACAACCCTGGGTGATCAAGGGAGAAGGATGATACCAGGAATAATGAACACGTGGCCAGGATGACCCAAGAAATGGCGTCCCTAAGAGATAAAGTACAACATATCAACCACCTTGTTTTCCTTCTTTGGATTAGAATCTGAAAGAAGATCCATAAGAAGAAGTAGGAGATGGGAAACGACTCTGGGGATGGTTATTAGAGTTGGTTTATTTCCTCTTCTTTCCCGCTTTGTACCATTATTCCCCTTATATCAGTCCAAATTATCAATGAAAACAAACTTGCTTCGGATCGAAATGTGTCAAGTCTAAATGTTTGTCAAATATCTACTATTTAGGCCTACCTCTTGCAGTGAGAGGACCCCACAATATCTAAGAAATGCGCTAGCCTTAATGTGTGAATTAAAAGCTCTGTTTGATTTCTTGCTTGTATAAATGAAGAAACAGACTCCCTTTTCTTTTTCTTTTTCTTTTTCTTTTTCTTTTTCTTTCTTCTTATTTTTTCTTTTACTTCATTATTACCAAGAAAAGAAAAAGAAAGTTGGTTTGTGTCGACCGAAACTGGCAGAACCACCGTACAATCTAAGATAAAAAGGAGACATATCAACTACAGAAAACCCAACTGAATATGCTCTGGTCATAGCCGACAACCCTGGGTGATCAAGGGAGAAAGACGATTCCAGGAATAATGAACATGTGGCCAGGATGGCCCAAGAAATGGAGTCTCTAAGGGAGGAAGTACAACATATCAGCCACCTCGTTTTCCTTCTTTGGATTTGAATCCAGAAGAAGATCCATAAGAAGAAGAGGAGATGGGAAACGACACCGGGGATGGTCATTAGAGTTGGTTGATTTCCCCTTCTTTCCCTCTTTGTACCTTTATTCCCCTTATACCAGTCCAAATTATCAATGAAAACAAACTTGCTTCGGATCGAAATGTGTCAAGTCTAAATGTTTATCAAATATTTACTATTTAGGCCTACCTCCGGTAATGAGAGTACCCCACGATATCTAAGAAATGCGCTAGCCTTAATGCGTGAATTAAATACTCTGTGTGATTTCCTGCTTATATAAATGAAGAAACAGAGTCCCATTTCTTTTTCTTTTTCTTTCTTCTTATTTTTTCTGTTGCTTCATTATTACCCCCAAAATAAAAAGAAAGTTGGTTTGTGTCGATTGAAATTGGCAGAACCACCGTACAATCTATGATCAAAAGGAAACATGTCAGCTACAGAAAACTCGACTGAACATGCTCTGGTCATAGCCGACAACCCTGGGTGATCAAGGGAGAAGGACGATACCAGGAATAATGAATAAGTGGCCAGGATGGCCCAAGAAATGGCGTCCCTAAGAGTGGAAGTACAACATATCAACCACCTTGTTTTCCTTCTTTGGATTAAAATCCGGAAGAAGATCCATAAGAAGAAGTAGGAGATGGGAAACGACTCCAGGGATGGTTAATAAAGTTGGTTTATTTCCCCTTCTTTCCCACTTTGTACCCTTATTCCCCTTATATCAGTCCAAATTATCAATGAAAACAAACTTGCTTCGGATCGAAATGTGTCAAGTCTAAATGTTTGTCAAATATCTACTATTTAGGCCTACCTCCAGCAATGAGAGGACCCCACGATATCAAATAAATGTGCTAGCCTTAATGCGTGAATTAAATTCTCTGTGTGATTTCCTGCTTATATAAATGAAGAAACAGACTCCCATTTCTTTTTCTTTTTCTTTCTTCTTATTTTTTCTGTTGCTTCATTATTACCCCCAAAATAAAAAGAAAGTTGATTTGTGTCGACCGAAACTGGCAGAACCATCGTACAATCTATGATCAAAAGAAAACATATCAGCTACAGAAAACCCGACTGAATATGCTCTGGTCATAGCCAACAACCGTGGGTGATCAAGGGAGAAGGACGATACCAGGAATAATGAACACGTGGCCAGGATGGCCTAAGAAATGGCGTCCCTAAGAGAGGAAGTACAACATATCAACCACCTTGTTTTCCTTCTTTGGATTAGAATCTGGAAGAAGATCCATAAGAAGAAGTAGGAGATGGGAAACGACTCCAGGGATGGTTAATAGAGTTGGTTTATTTCCCCTTCTTTACCGCTTTGTACCCTTATTCCCCTTATATCAGTCCAAATTATTAATGAAAACAAACTTGCTTCGGATCGAAATGTGTCAAGTCTAAATGTTTGTCAAATATCTACTATTTAATCCTACCTCCGGCAATGAGAGGACCCCACGATATCTAAGAAATGCGCTAGCCTTAATGCGTGAATTAAATGCTCTGTGTGATTTCCTGCTTATATAAATGAAGAAACAGACTCCCATTTCTTTTTCTTTTTCTTTCTTCTTATTTTTTTTGTTGCTTCATTATTACCCCCAAAATAAAAAGAAAGTTGGTTTATGTCGACCGAAACTGGCAGAACCACCGTACAATCTAAGATCAAAAGGAAACATATCAGCTAGAGAAAACCCGACTAAACATGCTCTGGTCATAGCCGACAATCCTGGGTTATCAAGGGAGGAGGATGATACCAGGAATAATGAACACGTGGCCAGGATGGCCCAAGAAATGGCGGGATACACATATACATGGAATGGTAAAGTTATATACATACCAAAAGTGAAAAATAAGGAAAATGAAAATAACGATAAGTTAAAATAAACCCCCCCCCCCCCCAACATGCCAGTCATCAAAGTCATCAAATCAAAATAAGACCCCCCCCCCCCCCCCCAAAAAAAATAGAAGTTAGCATTGTCCTCAATGCTAAAAGTAAAAATAAGATCAGGGGAGGGATAGAGAGTAAAGAAAACTCCCTATGTGGTCTATGTCTGCATGGAATCAGGCTCACTAATGGGGACCTCGTACTGCATAGGATCATCAACTCCCTCTGGGTCCTCCAACGGTATCTCCAGGTCCTCTGACTGGGGCACCACAAATCCTCTCACCGGCTCTGTGTCAGCCTCCTGCTCTGATGCCTGTGTTATCTGTGCTGCAGGGGCAGTCTCCTCTATAAGCAGGTCCAGTGGAATATCTCCGGTAGAAGTGAACTTCTCTACCTCCTTCTTCAGCAGCTCTACTGACTCTTTTGAAGCTTGAGTCTTCTTCATCTTTTTAACGTGCTTTCCCAGCTCTATGATCATCTTCCCATGAGTATCTAATGTCTCCAGGATTTTCTTTTGGTTGTCCAGGAGCTTATTCTGGTTTTCCAGAAGCTCCTTCAATGAATCCTCCACTGATGGAGGTACCTGAAGCTGTGCTGGGGCTGCCTGTGCTGCGACTGCTTTGGATAAGACAGACAGCTTTAATGTAGCTGCCTGCAACCAGTTGTTGACACTAGATAGCGTCTGAGAGACCCGCAGTGAAGTTTGAGGATATGCAGAAGATGAGGGAACAGATAATGGGGCTGTGACAGATGGCCCGGATGAGGGAGGTGGCATAGCAGCCGAAGAACCCTCCGCTGTGGAAGGCTCGGAACCAGTGGCCACTACCCTTGGCTCTTCAGACTGGCCAGTGGAGGTAGTGGCTTTGCCTTTGGACTTTGGGTTGTCTTCTCCCTGAAGGATGTACCAAGAGAAGGGCCTTTTCGGCTTCACCTTTGTGTCAAAGTGTCTCCCCTCAACCCCATGGTCCTTTAGGTACATAGTGATAAAATTGGGGTAAGGGTAGGAACTTTCCTCCTTACCGGTTGCCTTAGATATGTTCTGGGCCATGAGGTTCACCACTTTTATTGGGTACCCCGCCATGATGGACGCTATGAGGATCGCCCGGGAGAGTGGAATGTCACTGTCATGCTGGCACGGATCAAGGCGGCTACAGATGATGGTGCACCACCCTTTGGCTTTAAAGCTAAGGGTGTTTCTGGCAATTGAGACTCCCGGTGTAAGCCAAGCCAGTGTTGTCCCAGGGATGGCTATCACCTCTGCAATCCATAGACGGGCTACCTCATTTAATGCCACCTTCTCCAAGTATAGGGATTCGTCCACAAATTTGCTTCTGGGAACTTGCTAGTGAAGCATTTCCACCCCACTCTTTCATCAAATTGTCTCTTCACATTCGGGTTGTGAGGGAGAAGGTCTCTTTCTATGAAATGTCGCTCAAGGGTGAGCGGCCTTTGTTGCCACCATTCCCAAAATTTGTGGTAGGCCTTCTCACTCACGAACCTATCTTGCCACACTGCTGGCTTACTTGATCTAATCAAACCTCCAACCCGGGTATCACCACCTCTCCCATCATCCGGGACATCCTCTTTATCATCAATATTAATTGGAGCCGCTGTTGAGGCCGGAGTTGCAGCTGGTAGGGCAGGTGGTGTGAAAGTCTCACTATCTCCTCCTGAGCCATCAGACGACCAAGACTAGGAGGTAGATTCATTGACGAGGCGGTAGGGCTGTGATTGAGCCACTTGTTGGGGTTGTGTAGCTTCCCCTTCAGAAATCTCCCGGGAGAGGACATATTCACTAGTCTCAGAAGAGTCGGGAGTGGGTCTTCGGAGGGTTTGCTTCTTGCCAATGACCCTTTTAGGTGCTAAGGGTGCAGACTGTTTCCCTCTGCCCTGACCTCGAGAGGATTCTCCCCTCCCATGTGATTTCTCAGGACCTCTACGAGATCGCACCATTATCTGCATACACAATCAGTGAAAGCTCATTAGTATTGTGGTTCAATAAATCAGCAAAGAAAAGCCGATGAAATGATCACATTGTTTCTCAAAGCAGGGGTCCGCTTACAGTGTAAAAAAGAGCGCAGCCGCAGAAGGGTCAATGCGGTCCGCGTAAAAAGGAGTGCGGCCGCGAAAGAGTTGAGACCAGACTACCAACTCTCTGAACATTGGTTTTCGCTGACAGCAAAATAATGGGCGCGGCCGCGAAATAACAGACGTGGACCGCGTAAGAATGAATGCGGCCGCAGAATCAATTTGTTAATTCTCTGAAGCTCATGAACGCAGTCCGCAAAATTATGGACGCAACCGCGTAAAGTCAATCGTTGACCACCGAAAAATCACCGCGTCCGCGAACATATAAGCCTACCCAGTTCGCACAAAAGCATGAACGCAGACCGCGTAATTTTGAACCACCACTACAAGAAAATAGGTCTTTAGCAAGGGAATTATGGTCGTTAAAAGTACTGATCCGGTCTCTATTAACCAATAACGTCCGTAAAAAATTTGGTCGCACCGGTCGTTGATGCCCCCGACATTAAAAGTTTACGATCGAATTTCGATCTGGACGTTGAAGAGTCTTTAGCGACGATATAAAATCCGGTCATTATGCCTCATTTTAACGACCAAATTTCCCTTCGTTAATTGTTAATCTTGTATATAAAACCCTTTTATTACTACAACAAATCCCTTCGTTAAAAGTGATGTTAGCAATGAAGTTTTCCATGGACTAATTGTCACAATCTTGCATGAACAGCCGAAATTACAACCAATTCATTGAATTTTAAATACATCCAAAATATATAAAACAATTAATAATCATAAAATTTTATGGTCAATTACAAATATAGAAGCATAACAATCTTCCAATAAATGCCTAATAAAGAGATAGAATTGTGGCATGTACAAATGGGAACATTTCTAAACAAATACTAATACAACAGTAGCTTTCTCTAATTCTTCAACTTGTTCTTTTAACATTTCAATTGCTTATACTTGCTCAGCACTTACTCCCAAGACGAGTTCTTCAGACATAATTCATGATCTGTAAAAAGAACAATATAAAAAAAATTAATAAAAGGACTTCAAATTCTTGAAAAGCATATAGACACCCACATGTATCCATATTAGGAACAAAGGTACAATAAGCCTATTGTATAGCATCAACTTGGCGAGATAATAAAGTGAAAAAGCTACACCATGAATAAGTTTGTTTGTACCTTTAGATCTTGGACAAGACATATGTAATTTAGCTCAACTTCTATGAAAGTAACTATAGATTGGATGTAATGGAAAGTAGCCAAATAATCCACACTTGCAAATAACCTTCTTTGTAGAGAAAGCCAAAACCAAAGTACTTTACAATGCCAGTTTCACCAGTCACAAAGATAAAAGACACGGGATGTGAACATAAGAAAAACTACCATTTCTATCACTTATCTAAGGATATTCTAGTTCCAAAGTAACAAACATTAAAACAAATTAGTAATTGGTAGAAACACTACGGAGTTACCAGTGATGTTAGTTCGGCTTAGGAGGAAACCAGGAAGATGCAGAAGCCTCTTAAGATTTGAGGGCAAACAATGGGGAGAAATGAAAAAGATAATATCTCAAGGTTTGATGTCAGTTTCATAACAAGCAACAGTTGGTATATTTCCTAGTGCAGCTTCCTTGTAGGCTGAAAAAGGATTCAAATAGGTTGTAAATCATTGGCAACTAAAAAGGGAGACAGTTATAAATACCTTGGAAATAACTAAATAAGCATCAACTTGGTGATCAGTACTATGAGGAGAATGAGGAGACGTGGCTTAAGTGCACCACAATTTCCATACATCTTCACAAGTTCTTAAGAAACGAAATGTGCATATGATATATCTTTCTTCAGAATCTGACCATGTATTTCTTTACCAAGCTTCACCTAGATTCCTCTTATACCCATCAATCTGCAGTAAATTAATTTTAGAAAGATATTTACCGGTGTTGGGCAAAATAGGAAAATCAATGATGCTATAACAAGCTTTCTCTACGAGCCTGTGTGAAAGGTCAATCTGTCTTTGCCGATAAGAAATCATTGATCGGAATATTCAGTAAAGGTAGTTGAGAATTTCCTAGCCAAAATGCTTCAGTAAATTGGGGGCGGAGGGGCACAAATCACAGCAACATCAGCAGGTTTCACAATGAAAGAACCTCAAGATTAAGTAACAATTTGAAAAGGGGATGAAGGAAAATAGAGATCTTGTTCAACTTAAAGGGTTCAATATTCTGATCATTACAACTTCAATATAGATTATAAATATGCATTCGATTTACCACATTATTTAACTCCGAGAAAATTGAAATTTTACCTTTATGACAAGCTTATCAAGCGTGTTATTCAAATTAAGTGGGTATGTACTGGATAAGAATTCCTCTTCACTTAAAATGGAAAGAATCCGCAATGCAAGCTATGTAGTTATGAGCTCCCTCCCGTGCTGCCCAAAACTCTGGAATACAAGCAATTTAACAGTCAAAAATTTCAGCAATGACCAATCTGAATTTTCTAGCTCTAAAGACTAAACCAAAGTCTTTTGTAGAAAATACACTAGAAAGTAGAAACCATCTATTTCCCCTCTCTTCTTTTTCCTCACAAGGATACCATCTTTACAAGGAAATTGTCTTAAGCAGTGTCCAGGAGAGATATTATACCATATATTTCCATTTTACTAAACATGACGAAGTAAATAATGGATCAGAGAAAGTAAACTTACAATAAGGATTCTGAGCTTTGACTTGTCAACGTAGTCTTTCCTATTCTGGCAATAAGTAACTACAGTCGTCTATGCACGATACCCTCTGTTTTGACTAGTAAATGTCTCGATCTGCATAAACAAGAATGAAGATGTGATGTTTAGAGGTGATGCATTTTAGTTTTCCAAGAAAAAAATTAGAAAATATAGTGGATAGGGGAGAATCTACAGAGAGCTTGCTTGGGTGTCTATGGACCAATGTCTCAATCTCTTCCAACAAAGCTCCCCTAGAGATATCATTAGCCGATGTCAAAAACCCAATGTATATTAGTACAAATTAGAAACAGAGCAGTGCAAAAGAGTGAATCACCAATCACCTCACTTCCCACCCCCCAGAAAAAATTTAAACTAAAACTAGAGTAGCAAAAATGTAGAGGAAGAGGGGGCAACCCCGGCATAATTGGTAGTGCAACTGGCATGTTAACTGAAAGGTCACAACTTCGATTCCCCTCGTTAGAACTACCTTTGCCTTATAGGTCTGAGCTTGTCAACTTGAGCTACAACCTCCTACACTACCTTCCTGTCGAGTAAAATAAAATATCAAGCAAAACAAAAAGACGGAGAAATGCGAACCCTCAATCTCAAGTAAGTTAGAATCGGTTGTATGAGTCCTCTATATCCATTAACACTTCTATTCAGGTCCATTTTATTCAAGCTACTGATGATTAATGGCCGGTAATGCTTGCAATTATCAAATGATTTAGCGGCAATACCGTTATGGCCACTATATAATTGCCGGTAAAAGTATTTTTTGTAGTAACAATAAACAAGGGATATCACTTTGGAATTTGGATCAATGTTTGTTCACGTTTTTTCAAGTTCCGGCAATTCTTTATTTTCAGAAGTAATTTGCAGGTGTTACTCAGACAAGTGTTCCTTGTCTATCACAAAACTTACAAATCTTCAAAACACTACAACTATGAATAAACAGTTTCTCTTTGCAAGCTAAAAAATATTTTTTTCTAAAACTTTCCCCCAAAGTTGCTCAAACAGTTCCCAAAGATCAAATTTAAACAAAATTTAGAACACCAAAACTTTCAATTTGGGTCACAGCTTCATTATTAATATACATAACCAATCTAATCGAAAATACTTTTTTTCACTCTTCTCCTCTTCGACGTATTAACTGAATTTAAGAGAAACCAAAAGATTCAAGCTTTCACGATCCCTAATCATCATAGAATTAATAAGTTCAAAATTTAAAAATAATTGAAGCAATAAAGACCAATCCCTAACATGTCAAACCCAATCCTAAAAAAAGGGCAAAATCAACTCAGAAAAACGAAAATTTCAGAGGAAAAAAAAAAATATAAAACTATTGAAGAATTACTTGTAACGATCAAGTTCAAGGGAATATTGATGGCTTGAAAGGGATATCGAGGGGGTTCTTCTCATCCCCAGAAAAAGGGAGATCGAGGGGGGTAAGTTTTCTCTTTTTTTAATTCTTCTCCTGGGTTGGGCAGGTGGAGGAATAAAGTGCGAAAATGCACGAGTCTTTTTTTCTTTTCCTTTTTTGTTTTAATGTGTTTAGCTTTTAGTGGCCGAATTCTATGCTTTTAAATACCAAAATATACCCCTTCGTTACTGTTGCGCTAAAAAGTGGAATTAACAACCGAAAAAAATTCTGGTTGTTGCAACTATAATTATAACGTCTGGATTCATTTGCCTTCGTTAAGAAGTGGTCGTTAAAAGCCATATTTCTTGTAGTGCGCGGTCCGCGAAATTCAAATCATACTGGCACTGATGAATTATTTAAGACTTAGGGTTTTACTTAGTGCAAACTTGTAGCCAATTAACAGTCATAGTGAACAACCATATCCCCCATTAGACATTAAACATTATCCACATGCAATTTTAGCATCAATCAAGCATCATTTTGAAATCATGACATGTGTTAAACCCTAAAAGAGAAAAAGTAAAACTAGAAGAAAAGAAAATCAAAAGATGAAATTAATATAAAGATTTGAGCATACCAAATGTGGATTTGTAGTAGGAAATTGCTTCTTGATTAATGAGATATGAAATTGAAAGTGTAAGAAGGGGAATATGAACAGTGGTCTATTTTGGTGAGAGTGTGAGGTTCAAAAAGTGTATAAGTCCTAAGGATTTCCTATTTATACCAACCCCAGAGGTCCCACCGACTTACCTGAGCGCGGTCCGCGGAATTCCACCGCGGTCCACGCTTTTTACCTTTCGAAGAGCCTTTTCAAAAACATGTCCGTTGAGAGCGGATTAACGGGCGCGGTCGCGTAAGATCAATGCGGACCGCAAAATTACGCACGCAGATGCGAATACAAATTTAGAGAGTTGATATTCTGAACTTTTCAAGTCTGCGTCCGCTGACAATTTGCGCCCCCGCAAAAAGCCCTCGCTGACCGCGAAATTTTGAGCGCGGTCCGCGTAATTCCCCACACTTAGGGAAATTTTTCCAGCAACAGTCCTGTACTGCATAAACAATTCCTACACAAAGCTCACAACCAGTTAGTTCAAAATAAAGCATGATCTATGAAGAAAATCAAAAAAGAAAGAAAAACACATGGGTTGCCTCCCAAGAAGCGGCTGATTTAATGTCGCGGCATGACGCATGTTACAAACATCATTGGAAATAGATCAAGGCAACCACATGGCTGTCATCAAACTTGCCGAGGTAATGCTTCACTCGGTGCCCATTAACTCTGAAGATTTCACCATTTTATTTTTAAAGTCAAGAGCACCAAACGGAGTCACGTGTACCACCTCAAAAGGGCCACTCCATTTTGACTTGAGCTTTCCCGGAAACAGTCGTAACCGAGAGTTGAATAGAAGAACCAAGTCACCCTCTTTGAATTCTTTATTCCGGACATATTTGTCATGTAAGTACTTCATCTTGTCCTTATACAAGGACGAGCTGGAATAGGCATGAAACCGGAATTCATCAAGTTCATTGAGTTGCTCTACCCGGAGATTGGCTGCTACATCCCATTCAAGGTTTAACTTCTTGAGCGCCCACATGGCCTTGTGCTCTAACTCAACCGGAAGATGGCATACTTTCCCAAATACCAATCGGTATGGAGACATACCAATTAGAGTCTTATATGCAGTTCTATAAGCCCACAAAGCATCGTCAAGTTTCCTTGACCAATCCGTCTGGATTGCATTGACAGTTTTTGATAATATGCTCTTTATCTCCCTGTTGGAGACCTCAACTTGTCCACTAGCCTGGGGATGATAAGGGGTTGACACCTTATGATTGACACCATACTTGGAAAATAAAGTGTCGAAGGCCTTGTTGCAGAAATGAGAACCCCCATCACTAATGATCGCCCTAGGAGTGCCAAACCTTATGAAGATATTTTTCTTTAAGAACGCCACCACACTCCGTGCCTCATTGTTGGGCAAAGCTACAGCTTCATCCCACTTGGAAACATAATCAACAGCAACCAGAATGTAAGTGTTACCGCACAAACTCACAAAAGGCCCCATGAAGTCTATGCCCCACACGTCAAAAATATCGATCTCAAGAATAGTAGTGAGAGGCATTTCATCCTTCTTGGAAATTCCACCAGCTCTTTGGCATTCATCACACCTCTTAACAAGCTCACTTGCATCTTTATATAGGGTAGGCCAATAAAATCCACAGCTACGAACCTTTGAAGCAGTTATCGCCCCACCATGATGACCACCGTAAGGTGAGGAATGGCAAGCATCAAGAATATTCATTTGCTCCTCTTCCGGGACACATCTCCGGATCACACCATCATTGCAAATCTTGAAAAGATAGGGCTCGTCCCAATAATAATCCAAGCTATCCCATTTGAGTTTCTTCCTTTGGTTAGAAGAGAGCTCACTCGGGACAATGCCGGTCACAAAAAAGTTAGCCACATCGGCGAACCAAGGCATACTATTCAAAGACACGGAGAGGAGTTGTTCATCCGGGAATGAATCATTAATTTTGAGGCCATCGTGAGGCCTCCCCTCCTCTTCTAAGCGGGACAAGTGGTCCGCCACTTGATTATCACTTCCTTTTCTGTCAATGATTTCAAGGTCAAACTCTTGAAGTAGAAGAACCCATCTCATCAACCTAGCCTTCGAGTCCTTTTTGGTTATCAAGTAACGGAGTGCCGTGTGATCGGTGTGCACAATCACTTTGGAACCCATGAGATATGGCCTGAACTTTTCCATGGCGAAGACAATGGCTAATAACTCTTTCTCGGTCACCGTATAATTGACTTGGGCGTCATTCATCATTTTGCTTGCATAATAGACCGGATGAAATATCTTGTTGACCATTTGCCCCAAAACTCCTCCTACCGCAATATCACTAGCATCACACATGAGCTCAAATGGTAAGCTCCAATTGGGTGCGGTAATGATAGGAGTGGTTGTCAATTTATACCTGAGAATCTCAAAAGCTTTCATGCAATCTTCATTGAACACAAACATTGCATCCTTTTCTCGCAGGTTGCACAAGGGGTTCACCACTTTTGAGAAATCCTTGATGAACCTTCAGTAGAACCCTGCGTGCCCAAGAAAGCTCCTAACTCCCTTGACGGAAGTAGGAGGAGGGAGTTTTGAAATAACTTCAATCTTTGCGTTTTCCACTTCAATACCGTTCTTTGAGATCTTATGGCCGAGGACAATGCCCTCCTCGACCATAAAGAGGCATTTTTCCCAATTAAGCACTAGGTTGGTCTCTTCACATCGGGCCAATACTTTGTCAAGATTATCCAAGCATTCTTCAAATGAGTCCCCCACAACACTAAAATCATCCATGAACACTTCGAGGAAGTCCTCCACCATATCTGTAAATATTGCCATCATACACCGCTGAAAGGTAGCCGGTGCATTACACAAACCAAATGGCATCCATGAGAATGCAAATGTTCCATACGGACATGTGAAGGTGGTTTTCTCTCGGTCTTTCGGTGCAATGAGAATCTGGTTGTACCCTGAGTACCCATCCCAATAGAAGGCACGTCCGGCAAGTCTGTCCAATGTTTGATCAAGAAAGGGCAATGGAAAGTGGTCTTTGCAGGTCACTTTGTTCAACTTTCTGTAGTCCATACATACCCTCCATCTGGTGATAGTACGAGTGGGGATCAATTCATTTTTCTCATTTGTGACCACAGTCATACCCCCTTCTTCGGCACACAGTGTACCGGTGAAGTCCATGAACTATCCGAAATAGGGTACACAACCCCTGCATCAAGCCACTTGATAATTTCCTTCTTGACGACCTCTTGCATAGCCTCGTTCAACCTCCTTTGATGTTCCACGGAGGGTTTGGAATCATCCTCTAGTATAATTTTGTGCATGCAAAAGGCGGGAGCCAAAGTCCATCCAATTGCCTTCTTCCTTCTTTGAAGCACCGCAAGGGTGGAGTCTACCTGCACGTTAGTTAGGCAAGCAGAAAGAATAACAGGTAGTGTGGAAGAAGGGCCTAAAAATTCATACCTGAGGTGTGAAGGCAAAGGCTTCAACTCCAATATTGGTGGCTCCTCGATTGAGGTCTTTGTTGGTGGAGTCTTCCGGTTTTCCAAGTCCAAGGAAAGTTTACGGGGCCCATATGAGTAGGATCCCATTTCTTGCAACGCATTTGCACATTCAACCAAGCCTTCCTTTTCATCATCCTCATGGTTTAACAACACAACTTCCAAAGGGTCTTCCACATTGATCATGGCACTCGTGTCATCAACTCTCACCTCCGTCACAAGATCCACAAAAGAGCAAACTTCATTGCTATTTGGTTTCCTCATTGATTTGCACACGTGGAATACAACTTTTTCATTGCCCACTCGAAAGGTGAGCTCCCCTGCTTCCACATCAACCAATGCCTTCCCTGTTGCTAGGAAAGGTCTCCCCAACATTATAGGCGCCTCATAGTCGACTTTGCAGTCGAGAATCACAAAATCAGCAGGCAAAATAAACTTGTCGACCCAGACTAGAACACCATCAATAATAACAAGCGGCTTTTTCATTGTCCGATCCGCCATTTGTAATCTCATGGAAGTAGCTCTTTGTTGCCCAATACATAGTGTCTTGAACACGGAATATGGCATCAAATTAATACTTGCTCCCAAATCACACAAGGCTTTTGCAAAATCGGCGCTACCAATGGTGCATGGAATTGTAAAGGCACCGGGATCTTCAAGCTTTGGAGCAGTTGAGTGCACAATAGCACTCACTTGATGAGTCATTTTTATGGTCTCAAAATTCATAGATCTCTTCTTAGTTACCAAGTCCTTCGTGAACTTGGCATATCCCGGCATTTGTTCGAGAGCTTCCACCAAGGGCACATTGATTGACAAAATTTTCATCATATCAATAAACTTCTTGAATTGGTTTTCATTATTTTGCTTTGCAAGCCTTTGAGGATATGGTGGAGGAGGCCTTGGCAAAGGGGCCTTGGCTTTAGGCACTACTGTTTCCGGTATGTCTATCACGTGTTCCCTAGACGGGTTCACATCACTTTGAGTCTCCTCCATGTTTTCATCAATATCAATCCTCACTTCATCATTCACATTCTCATCATTGGCTTGAATCTCATCATCTTCTTGCAACACAACATCATCACTCACAATCTTCTTTGGATTAGAGGTACTTGCATCTCCACCTCTACCGCTTCTTGTGGTCACCGCCATAGCTTGGCCTGTATTGTTCCCACCCTTCGGGTTTACTACCGTATCACTTGGTAGTGCCCTCTTAGGGTGAGTATTCAAT
The DNA here is from genome assembly GCF_000390325.3 of Nicotiana tomentosiformis. Lineage (NCBI taxonomy): Eukaryota > Viridiplantae > Streptophyta > Magnoliopsida > Solanales > Solanaceae > Nicotiana > Nicotiana tomentosiformis. The sequence continues at coordinate 54,998,785 of NC_090819.1, forward strand.
GCTTGAGAAATTTGACCCATTTGTGCTTCCAAGTTGCGAATAGAGGTAGTATGGGAGGCTATTTGGGAATCGGAGTCAGCATTCCTTTCCATCATTTGTTTGAACATACTCTCTATCCGCTCTATCTCATTGTTTGAAGAACTTTGCCCTTGAGATGAATATGGAGGCGGATTGTTGGGTTGTTGATACATCGGGGGCTTTTGAAAGCCCGACCCCCGGTTGCCTTGATTATTATTATTCCAACCCCCTTGGTTTCCATTGTCGCCCCAATTGTTATTGTTGTTCCCCCAATTCTGATTGTTGTTCCCCCAATTGTTTGAGTTGTTGTTGTTGCCATTGTTCCAATTCCCTTGGCCTTGGTTGCCCCAATTTTGATTGTTCCCTTGCAATCTCCATTGTTGATTTGGAGCATTGCTCCGTTGACCTTGGTAGTTATTGGCATATAACACTTCCTCACTTTGATCATCATAAGAATCGTCTTGAGTGTAACCACTACCACTTTGCTCATATTGATCTTGATTGTTTTGCACTTGCTGACCACGCTGTCTCCTCTTGTTGACCATGACATTTACCCCTTCCATGGCATTTACTTGCTTTGTCCCTTGAACTTCCTGAAGCTGGGTCATTGCTAACTGATTCATAGTCGTTGTCAACTCGGCTATGGCTTGTCCGTGATCATGAAGTTCCTTGTAAAGATGGATGACATTAGGATCACCCTGAGGAATATTTTCCCGACTCTGCCAAGCTGAGGATGTGTCAGCCATCTCATCAAGTATGTCACAAGCATCGGCATAAGGCATTTTCATAAAATTTCCCCCAGCTAGCTGATTCACCACACACTGGTTGGTCGTGCTGATGCCCCTATAGAATGTCTGCTGAATCATCGCTTCAGTCATATCATTGTTTGGGCATTCCTTGACCATTGTCCGGTATCGCTCCCAGATTTCATGTAGGGGTTCATTAGTTTCTTGTTTAAAGGCTATGATCTCATCCCTCAATGCTGCCATATGACCCGGTGAGAAATACTTGGCTGTAAACGTTTCTACCAACTTATCCCATGTGTGTATGGAGTGGTTGGGTAGCCTCTCGAGCCAGTCCAAAGCTTTCCCTCTAAGTGAAAATGGGAAAAGTTTCAATCTCAGAGCGTCCTCCGACACGTTCGCCTACTTACTCCCCCAGCATGTGTCTATAAAACCCTTTAGATGCTTGTATGCATTCTGATAAGGAGCTCCAGTGAAGAAGCCCATTTGCTCCAATAGGATCAGCATGACATTTGTAATTTAAAAATTGCCCACCCGAATCTGGGGTGGGACAATTGCACTTGCGTAACCTTCATTGGGTAGCACCCGCTGTGCTGCCCGTGGAGGAGGTGGGGGAGGGTTTGGAATGTTGTCATTAGCCTGGTGGCCTCTTCTTTGGACTTGAGGTTCTAGATTAACCTCATCCTCACCATTATCATCTACCTCCTCCCCCGGAAGAACATGTCTGAGAGCATCATTATGAGCCATTTGGTACCTAAAGCGATTGATACACAAAAGTTAGAAAAACAGAAGGAAAGATAAACAAGACACACAAATAGTTAGATAGATAGCCAACACCATCTAACTCCCCGGCAACGGTGCCTAAAAGTGATCGAGGCCAAGCCTACACCACTATAGAGTAGCGAGGATGCTCGATGCAGTTTTACCCAATGAGGTCGGGATCGATTTCCACAGGGAGTTCATTTGGTTTTGAGTTGGGTATCTAACTAATCTAGATGTGTGTGTTATTCCGAATTACACTTCCAAACATTGTTGCAATTGATTCTATTCTAATTTTATACTATTGTATGCTGAGTGTAAGCTAAGTACAATATTTTTGGTGAACGTTTTCAAGTGTTAAAAGGCACTAGGGAAGTGACTTCTGCCTAGGTGAGTATCTAATGGGTATCAAGAATATAGGACAATCTTGTTATGATTGGGGTCGTGATATAACCATCACACATAAGTGCTCACTCTATACCTCTCGGTAGTTTGAGTGACTTTGCCCGATTTGGCTTTCTCAAGCCCAAATGGGTGTTCATACAATACAAGTGAAATTGGCTCAAGTCAGGTATTACTATCTCTAGGTTTAACCCTTTAATTGGGGCTATCAATCTCTTGATTTCACCCCAATTCCTTGTTAACCTAATTTTTCTAGACTTAGTCCCTCTTTCTCAAGAAAAGCCTAAGTCATAAAGGCATGAATCAGTGTTTGCAACCACTAATTCTACAATTTTAGCATGAATTAGGCTAAATATCACTAACTCATAAGCAATTAAGCCCTAAAATTTAAGACCCATTAAATACCCATACTAGGGTTGGGTCACAACCCTAGCTATGGGGTCTAGCTACTCATAACAACAGCAGAAATCAAAGATAAAGATGAAATATAAACCATAATATTAAAGTACAAGATGAAAATCTAAAGTTTGAAGGTAAATCTACTCTAAAATTGTCCAAAAAGGGAAAAACTAGTCGTTCACGTGCTCTGCTAAACAAAACTTAACCTAAAATTGATAAAAGGATCTATTTATACTAGGCTGAAATTTTCGGACAAAAATGCCCCTGTGGAGGATTCGCGGACGCGTAATTCTGACCGCGTACGCGCTTGAGCTATTATTACGCGGCTGCATTTCTTCAATACCGGGCTTGGATTGGGCTTAGTTTTGCGGACCGTATAATTTCAACCGCATCCGCGTCCGCGTCCGCGTCCGCGTCCGCGTGTGCTTCCATCACTGCCGCATAATTTGGACGCGGACCGCATTCTTCAGTTAAGCCCGACTTGCAGGTTCTCTGAACCTCAAGATGCGCTCTCAGCGGAATTCCCTTCGCGTCCACGTAAGATCAATTCGCGGCCACGTTATTTGGACGCGGGCCGCGTTCTTCATTTGAGCCCAAACTGTAGAGTCTCTGAACCTCGAACCACGCTCTCAGCGAAAATCCCCTCGCGGCCGCGCCAAAGATTTTGCGGCCGTGCCTTTCCAATGCGGTCAGCGGTGATTTTAGTACTCAAAGCAGCTTCTCTGATTCTACTTTTGTGGACCGTGTAATAGTGGCCGCCTCAGTGGTGGTCCTTACACTGCCGCGCTTTTTTGCCGCTCTCAGCGCTCTAGTCTCAGCCTTGGATTCGTGCAGGTTTGACTCCTTCATGAGTTGATTATGGCTTTTTTGCCTCATTTTGACCAAGACCTGCAAGCAAATACATTAAGTTATATTTCGAGAATACCTTTACGCATTTGTGACCCAAAACCTAAGCAAAAGAGAGCAAATGTTAAAACCCCTAGTTATCATGTATCGGTCGTGCTTGATTGCTCTTAGTGGTTTTGAGACCAAAGCCGACTTATTATTTCTCAACATGGTAGATTTTGATGTTATCTTGGGTATGGACTAGTTGTCGCCCCATAATTCTATTCTTGATTGCCACGCTAAGACTGTGACACTGGCTATGCCAGGCTTACCGCGATTAGAGTGGAGAGGTACCTTAGAGTATACTCCCAGCCGAGTTATTTCATTTCATAAAGCTCAACGAATGGTTGAGAAGGGGTGTAACGCGTATCTAGCTTATGTGAGAGATGTCAGTATTGATACCCCTACAGTTGAGTCAGTTCCAGTAGTGAGGGACTATCCAGATGTGTTCCCAGCTGATCTTCCGGGTATGTCGTCCAATATATTTATTGATTTTGGCATTGATTTATTGTCGGACACTCAGCCCATCTCTATTCCTCCATACTATATGGCTCCTCCTGAGTTGAAGGAGTTGAAGAAGCAATTGTAGGAGTTTCTCGATAAGGGCTTCATTCGGCCCAGTGTGTCACCTTGGGGTGCTCTTGTCTTGTTTGTGAAGAAAATGGATGGTTCTATGAGTATGTGTATTGATTATCGCCAGTTGAACAAAGTCACAGTGAAGAACAGGTATCCTTTACCGCGTATTGATGACCTATTTGATCAGTTACAGGGTGCTAAAGTATTTTCCAAGATTAACTTGCGATCAGGTTATCATCAGTTGAAGATTCGGGAGCCGGATATCCCGAATACTGCTTTCAAGACTAGGTATGGCCATTACGAGTTCCTTGTGATATCGTTTGGGCTGACCAATGCTCCAGCAGCCTTTATGCACTTGATGCATAGTGTGTTCCGACCCTATATTGATTCTTTCATTATAGTATTCATTGATGACATTCTAGTGTATTCCCGGACTTGGGAGGATCATGAGCAGCACCTGAGGACAGTGCTTCAGACTTTGAGAGAAAAGAAGTTGTATGCAAAGTTCTCAAAATGTGAGTTCTAGTTAGATTCGGTGGCATTCTTGGGTCATATTGTGTCGAGTGAGGGGATCAAGGTAGATCCGAAGAAGGTGGAAGCAGTGCAGAGTTGGCCCAGACCATCCTCAGCTACAGAGATCCGGAGCTTCCTTGGTTTGGTGGGGTATTACCGTCGGTTTATTGAGGGATTTTCATCTATTATAGCGCCTATGACTAGGCTGACCCAGAAGGGTGCTCCGTTCAGGTGGACAGAGGAGTGTGAGGAGAGATTTCAGAAGCTCAAGACAGCTTTGACTACAGCCCCAGTATTGGTATTGCCTTCAGGTTCGGGGTCTTATATAGTTTATTGTAATGCGTCGCGAGTTGGCCTCAGCGCGGTGTTGATACAGGACTGTAGGGTGATTGCCTACGTGTCCATATAGTTGAAGGTGCATGAAAAGTACTATCATGTCCACGACCTTGAGCTAGCAGCTATTGTTCATGCCTTGAAGATTTGGAAGCACTATTTATACGGTGTTCCTTGTGAGATCTACACTGATCACCGGATTTTGCAGCATCTGTTCAAGCAGAAGGATCTTAATTTGTGTCAGAGGAGGTAGTTAGAGCTGCTTAAGGATTATGACATCACCATTTTGTACCACTCGGGGAAGGCCAATGTGGTGGCCGATGCTTTGAGTCGCCGGGCAGAGAGTTTGGATGTTCAGGCCTTAGCCAGCCAGTTTGTGAGATTGGATATTTCTGAGCCGAGTCGAGTATTGGCTTGTGTGGTCTCTCGATCTTCCCTTTATGATCGTATCAGGGAGCGTCGGTATGATGACCCCCATCTGCTTGTCCTTAAGGACACGGTCTAGCACGGTGATGCTAAGGAGGTCACTATTGGGGAGGATGGTGCATTGAGGATGCAGGGAAGGTTATGTGTGCCCAATGTGGAAGGTTTGCATGAGTTGATTCTCCAGGAGGCTCGCAGCTCACGGTACTCCATTTATCCGGGTGCCGCAAAGATGTATCAGGACCTAAGGTAGCATTATTGGTGGAGGAGGATGAAGAAGGACATAGTAGAGTATATGGCAAGATATCTAAATTTCTAGCAGGTGAAGTATGAGCATCAGCGATCGGGTGGGTTGCTTCAGAAGATAGAGATTCCGGAGTGGAAATGGGAGTGGATCACTATGGACTTGATTATTGGACTCTCACGGACTCAGCGGAAGTTTGATGCGGTTTGGGTGATTGTGGACAGGCTGACCAAGTCAGCTCATTTCATTCCTGTGATGACTACCTATTCTTCCGAGCAGCTGGCTCGAGTTTATATCCGAGAGATTGTCAGACATCATGGTGTGCCAGTATCTATCATCTCTGACTGGGGCACGCAGTTTACATCATGGTTCTGGAGAGCCGTACAGCAGGATTTGGGTACTCGAGTGGAGTTGAGCACAGCTTTTCACCCTCAGACGGACAGGCAGTCCGAGCACACTATTCGAATTCTTGAGGATATGATTCGTGCGTGTATGATGGAGTTTGGAGGTTCTTGGTATTAGTTCTTACCACTTGCGGAGTTTGCCTATAACAATAGTTATCAGTCCAGCATTCAGATGGCACCGTATGAGGCTCTGTATGGTAGGCGGTGTCGGTCCCCAGTGGGTTGGTTCGAGCCGGGCAAGGCCAAATTAGGGTACGGACTTGGTTCAGGATGCCTTGGAGAAGGTGAAGGTGATTGAGGATAGACTTCACACAGCCCAGTCCAGACAGAAGATCTATGCAGACCGGAAGGTTTGCGATGTTGCATTCATGGTTGGAGAGCGGGTCCTGCTTCGGTTTTCGCCTATGAAGGGCGTTATGAGGTTCGGAAAGAGGGGCAAGCTGAGCCCAAGGTTTATTGGCCACTTTGAGGTGTTGCAGCGAGTTGGGGAGGTTGCTTATGAGCTTGCCTTACCTCCCAGCCTAGTAGGAGTTCATCCGGTATTTCATGTTACGATGCTCCGGAGGTATCACGGAGATTCGTCTCATATTTTAGATTTCAGCTCAGTCTAGTTGGACAAAGATCTATCCTACGTTGAGGAGCAGTGGTTATTTTGGACAGGCAGGTTCGGAAGCTGAGTTCAAAGAACATTGCATCAGTAAAGGTTCACTGGCGGGGCTAGCTGGTCGAGAAGGAAACTTGGGAGACCGAGCATGATATGCGCAGCCGCTATCCTCATCTTTTCACAGCTTCAGGTATGTCTCTATACTCGTTCGAGGACGAATGATTGTTTTAAGAGGGGGAGGATGTGACAACCCGGCCGATCGTCTTGAGAGTTATAGCCCCGATCCCCTATTTACCTGCTTCCCTCGTATCTTTTTCTGCTATTGTGACTTGCCGGGAGGTTTCATTTTGGTTTTTGGAAGTGTTTTGGGACACTTAGTCCCTAAACGGAAAGCTTAAGTTTTAGGATTCGGACCATAGTCGGAACTATATGAACACGAATCCGGAATGGAGTTCTGTCGATTCCGTTAGCTATGTTGGGTGATTTTGGGCTTAGGAGCGTGTCCGGGTTGTGTTTTGGAGGTCTGTAGCTCATTTAAGCTTGAAATGGCGAAAGTTGAATTTTTAGAGTTTTGGACTGTTAGTGGAAATTTTGATATCAGGGTCGGAATCCGATTCTGGAAGATGGAGTAGGTCCATAATGTTAAATATGACTTGTGTGCAAAATTTGGGGTCAATCGGACGTGGTTTGGTTGGTTTTTGCGTCGGTTGTTGAATTTTAAAGTTTTAAGTTCTTTAAGTTTGAATTGGAGGGTGATTCTTGATTTTTTCGTTGTTTGATGTGGTTTGAGGGCTCAACTAAGTTCGTATGGTGTTTTAGGATTGGTTAGTATGTTTGGTTAAGGTCCCGGGGGTCTCGGGTGTGTTTCGGACGCCCAACGGATCGATTTTTGGACTTAGGAGGTTGCTAGTTTTCTGGTGTCTGAGTTATGGTTTCCTTATACGCGATCGCGTAAGCTTAGCTGAGCAGCGGATGGAATTGTTCTTAGCGTTCGCGGACATGGGCATGCGAACGCGTAGTGATGTGAGGTGGTGCTTCGCGAACGCAGAGACAAGGTCGCGTTCGCGTAGGGTTAAGTGAACCAAAGCTGGGCCACGCGCTTTGCTCATCGCGAACGTGTGAGGATGTTCGCGATCGCGTGATTATGGGAGCCAGAGCATCGCGTTCGCGTGGTGGTTTACTCGATCGCGTAGAGTTAATTCCTGGGGCAGCAAAGTTGTTCTTCGCAATCGCGAGACTATTTCCGCGATCGTGATTAAGGAATCAGCGGGCGGTATTAAAGTTCAAAAATGAGGGTTTTGAGTTCATATCACAAAATTGAATTAGGACCTCGGTAGAAGACGAAAATTTGAGAGATTTTCAGAGGAAGTCATTGTGTAATGATTCCTAACTCCTTTATGGTTATATCCCACTAATCTATCATTAATTTTATCATTTAATTTCGGATTTGGGGTGAAAATTTGGGAAACATTGAGAAAAGTTCTTAGGCCGAATTTTGGGGTTTTGATCGAGATTTTGGTATCGGATTTGAGTAATTTTGGTACGAGTGAACTCGTGAGTAAATTGGTGATTGTATTTTGTGACTTTTACCCGATTCCGAGACGTGGGCCCGAGGAGTCTTTTTGAGCGATTTTTCAATTTCTTGCGTTAGCTTTGATTTCATTAGCTAGATTAGTTTCTTGTAGTTATATTTATGCTATGTAATTGATTTTGGCTAGATTTGGGCCACTCGGAGCCGGATATTCGTAGGAAAGGCATTGTGACTGATTGATTGAGCTTGGTTCGAGGTAAGTGGCTTACCTAACCTTGTGTGGGGGAAACTCCCCTTAAGATTTAGTATTATTTTATATGTGAGCGTCGTGTACGTGAGGTGACGAGTAAACACACGGGCTATTTGTTGTAAAACTCCATTTTTTCGCTAAGTCATAACTTGTTTTCTCCTTATTTGAAACACACTAGTATATGTAACTATCGTGTTTAGACTAGAATAGCATGCCTACTTGTTTAACTGCCTATTTGAACTCTGTGCAGCATGTTTAGTGAAATTACCTGCTATTCTTGACTTGAACTTAGTCTAAGCTGTAGGATTTCTTGCTGTAACTGTTATTTCGATTGGTTGCGCTGCATATTTACTTTGGGACTACAGAACGGTATTCCGGGAGATCCCCCTGTACTGCATATTTACTTTGGGACTACAGAACGGTATTCCGGGATATCCCCCTGCTCAGCATATTTATTTTGGGACTACTGAACGGTATTCCGGGAGATCCCCCAGCATATTTATTTTGGGACTACGGAACGGTATTTCGGGAGATCCCCCTGCATATTTACGTTTGGGACTACGAGACGGTATCTCGGGAGATCCCCTGTTGTTATCACTGTATTCTGAGTTGTTGTCTTTCATTGATTCTATTCCTGTTAGATTTCTGTATTTATTTTTACTGCGATTTTTTATTCTGTCTTATTTCATTATATTTATACCAGTAGGGCCCTGACCTGATCTCGTCACTAGTCGCTGAGGTTAGGCTTTGCACTTACTGGGTACCGTTGTGGTGTACTAATGCCCTTTCCTGCACATGTTTTTTGTGTACAGATCCAGGTTCATCTTACCAGCCTCATCACTAGTTGCAGTCGCTGCTGCTTATTAGAGACTTCAAGGTACATCTGCTCACGCCCGCAAATCCTCGAAGTCCCCCTCTATCCCCCTATGTTCATTTTTCCTTCTTTCTGTAGAAATGATGTATAGAACGGTTAAGACTTCTTAGTAGCTTGTGACTTACGGTATTCCGTGTTTTGGAAAATTGTTTTGTACATTTTCAGAGGTGATAATTGTATATGCCAAGTGGCATTCAGTTGCTTATTAGATATTTGTTACTGTTAGTAGTTAATGTTCATGCTTTAGTTTCACTTCCGCAAAAGTGTTAGGCTTACCTAGTCGTAGAGACTAGGTGCCGTCACGACGGTTCACGGAGGGAGAAATTGGGTTGTGACAGTAAACCAACATAATCATACTAACAATATCATAGACAACTTATTTTCCATAATTTCCAGCCATATGAAGTCATATACACAACTCCAAAATAGTCCAATAAGAGAAAACAACTTCTTATACAACTTCAAGTTTTATCTTGTAATTCTTCGTCCAAATAACTTAACCAACACATAGATAAGCTTAATCCCAAACAATAGGGTGTTATACATACCTTAAATAATCAGAAAAAACTCAAACCAAAGCTTCCCTTAGCTTACAAGCACCCTTAATGGCATCACAACACCGTAGAGACTCTTTTCTTCACTTAGGCTAATATTTGAGGTTAGGTCTAGGCAAAACCACCTTGGATTCGACTTGGAACTATGGAGGACTGTTAGAGAGGTGTTGAGAGAGTTATGGAATTGTCCTTGGTCGAAAATGACCAAAAATGCATCCAAACCCTTTAAAATGTTCAAGGGTCGTCCACCGCCTAAGTGGGTCCCATTGGGAGCTACTTGCGCAGTCTCACGAAAACGCAAATATCTCTCTACTTTGATGTTGTATCGACAAAAGGTTTAATGTATTAGAAACTAGACTCGTAGATCTTCAATTTGATATCTTGTTCATCCTATAGTTCCAAGTATATTAGGAGAAAAGCTCTGCTACATTTGACCTAAGTTTCAGCACATTATGAATGTAACTTGTGATAACCTTCGCCAACTTTTGTTCCATAACTCGCTTGACTACAAAACGTAACACACGACTATCATACAACTAAAATAACTCATAACATAACCTTCTTATCATGTTGAGAACCCTAGTATCACCCCAAAGTACATGTCATAACATTCCCAACTTGTCGACTTTCGACGAAACTTATTTTCTTCGATTCGTTTAGCTTCTAAGCCTTCCAACCCTCTTAGTACTTTTTATCCATGATCTTAAAGATTTGTAACCTCCATGGTAACATGATCAACTTACTTATGTACTTTCAAAAATGATCTCATTTCTGAGCTTACATCAATTGTCTTACTACGTGCTCTTACGTACAAAAACATGGGGTGTAACAAGAAGGGCCGTCATGAAATAATAAGAATAAAACATAAGGGAATACTCGACTTAGGACAACCCCAAAATGATATACATGGGATACACGGGGATACAAGGACGAACAAAATATCTATACATATGACATCTGTCTACAAGCCATTAAGGAGTACATAAACAACATAAGATTGGGACATAGACCCGCCATACCCATAAACATATATACATAAGTATACTGACTTGAAAGGCACTCCGAGGCAAGTGGAGTGCAACAACACTTCCTATTGAACTGGTAGCCTACTGGGAGGACCGTCAACCTGTCTATCAGGACCTGCAGCATGACATGTAACGTCCACAAATAAAAGAGACATCAGTACAAATAAACTACTAAATATGTAAAGCAGGAAAGCATAAATAAGAACTATAATACAAAGAGAGATAGAGAAGATACAACTTGTAACATCTGAGTATCTCTAAGGGAAACTGACTTGAATGAAATAATATATATATATATATATATATATATATCATTTCATTCAAGTGATGACTACTTATTCTTCAAAGTAGTTGGCTCAGATTTTATATTCGCGAGATTGTCAGACTTCATGGCATGCCGGTATCCATCATCTCTGACCGGGCTACGCAGTTTACATCACGGTTCTGGAAAGTCATACAGCGTGATTTGGGCACATGGCTTGAGTTGAGTACAATATTTCACCCTCAGACGGACGGACAGTTCGAGCGCACTAATCATACTAACAATATCATAGCCAACTTATTTTCCATAATTTCCAGCCATATGAAGTCATATACATAACTCCAAAATTGTCCAATAAGAGAAAACAACTTCTTATACAACTTCAAGTTTGATCTTGTAATTCTTCGTCCACATAACTTAACCAACATATAGATAAGCTTAATCCCAAGCAATAGGGTGTTATACATACCTTAAATAATCAGAACAAACTCGAACCAAAGCTTCCCTTAGCTTACAAGCACCTATAATGGCATCACAATACCATAAAGACTTTTTTCTTCACTTAGGCTAATATTTGAGGTTAGGTCTAGGCAAAACCACCTTGGATTCGACTTGGAACCATGGAGGACTGTTAGAGAGGTGTTGAGAGAGTTTTGGAACTTTCCTTGGTCAAAAATGACCAAAAATGAGCCGTCCAAACCCTTTAAAATGTTCAAGGGTCGTCCACTGCCTAAGTGGGTCCCATTGGGAGCTGCTTGTGCAGTCTTGGAAAAATGCAAATATCTCTCTACTCCGATGTTGTATCGACAAAAGGTTTAATGCGTTAGAAACTAGACTCGTAGATATTCAATTTGATATTTTGTTCATCCTGTAGATCCAAGTATATTAGGAGAAACGCTCTGCTACATTTGACCTAATTTTCAGCACATTATGAATGTAACTTGTGATGACGTTCGCCAACTTTTGTTCCACAACTCGCTTGACTTCAAAACGTAATACACGACTATCATACGACTAAAATAACTCATAGCATAATCTCATTATCATGTTAAGAACCCTAAGTATCACCCCAAAGTACATGTCATAACATTCCCAACTTGTCACCTTTCGACGAAACTTATTTTCTTCGATTCGTTTAGCTTCTAAGCCTTCCAACCCTCTTGGTACTTGTTATACATGATCTTAAAGATTTGAAACCTCCATGGTAACATTATTAACTTACTTATGTACTTTGAAAATTGATCTCATTTCTGAGCTTACATCAATTGTCTTACGGCGTGCTCTTACGTACGAAAACATGGGGTGTAACAAGAAGGGTCGTCATGAGATAACAAGAATAAAACATAAGGGAATACTCGACTTAGGACAACCCCAAAATGATATACATGGGATACACGGGGCTACAAGGCCGAACAAAATATCTATACACATAACATCTGTCTATAAGCCATTAAGGAGTACATAAACAACATAAGTTTGGGACATGGGCCCGCCATACGCATAAACATATATACATAAGTATACTAACTTGAAATGCACTCCAAGGCAAGTGGAGTGCAACAACACTTCCTGTTGAACTGGTAGCCTACTGGGAGGACCGTCAACCTGTCTATCAGGACCTGCAGCATGACATGCAACATCCACAAATAAAAGAGATGTCAGTACAAATAACGTACTGAGTATGTAAAGCAGGAAAGCATAAATAAGAACTGCAATACAAAGAGAGATAGAGAAGATACAACTTGTAACATTTGAGTATCTCTAAGGGTAACTGACATGAAATGCATGATATATATATATATATATATATATATATATATATATATATATATATCATTTCATTCAAGTGGTGACTACTTATTCTTCAGAGCAGCTGGCTTAGGTTTTATATTTGTGAGATTGTCAAACTTCATGGCATGCCGGTATCCATCATCTCTGACCGGGTTACGCAGTTTACATCACGGTTCTAGAAAGTCGTACAGCGTGATTTGGGCACACGGCTTGAGCTGAGTACAACATTTCACCCTCAGACGGACGGACAGTCCGAGCGCACTATTCAGATATTGGAGGATATGCTTTGTGCGTGTATATATATATATATATATATATATATATATATGTGTGTGTGTGTGTGTGTGTGTGTGTGTGTGTATGTGTGTGTGTGTGTGTATAACTTTTATTTTCAAAAACATATGCCTTTGTGGACATTATCATCATCATATCGTACCCGGTCTCGAAGAGGACTCGGTCGTACCCGGCCTTAATAGGACTTGATAATGTCTCACGTCATATCATAACGTACCCGACCTCGAAGATGACTCGGTCGTACCCAGCCACGTAGAGCTCGTTAAAACCCAACTTATCAGTGGTTGCACAATAGGTGTCGTGCTTGGCCGACTATAGCACGGCTCGGTAAAGTAAAATAGGTACATACATATAATACATGTTGGACTCATGGAATAACATTCTAAACCTTTAGAGTGATGTAAGGTCGGTAACCTCCGTATACATTATTAGAGCTAACTCGCCATTATGAATCTTATAAGAATTAGGAATACCAACAATATTTTATAACATAAGAATAAGAGAAGCAACATCAACATCAATCATTCCATAAGAAAGGAAACAATGTAAGTACTACTAGCTTTTAAGAGTGGAGTATCTTTAGAAGCTTGTCCGTTTATGTTACGTACAATTGGAGTCGTGCAAAAGAAAGAAAGGGATAGCCTCACATACCTTGTATATACTTACCAACCTCAAGCTATGCAAATGTCATGGCTCCTTAGTCTACAATAAGAGAATTGATACAATCGTTATCGTTTAAGCGTCGTAACTATTATATATCGGTCACAACCTGTTTTACGACCAAAACGGGCAGCACCTCCCCTATTTATGAATTCCCACAAGTTAAAATAATCACCAAACAACCCAAACAACATCAACAATAATCATATTAAGCCTCTAAAATAGTCTAACAATCAACAACACACCTACATTTTTCGAAACGTTGAACATCACTTATATCACTTCCTTTCAATTCAAACCAACGCCAAAAATGACAAGAAAAATATTAATAACAAGACATCCAAGATACTACATCAAGAACCAGCCAAAACCTAGCTCAAAGACCTTCCAAAATATTCCTCTACGCACAACGCCTCAAACATACTTCTAACTTCAAGTTTAACATGCTTTCCTTCAACATCTAAGATTGCTATGGCCTAAATACAACTCAACCCAAGTATAGGGGTGAAGAACATAACTTATAGCATACAAATCCCCAATTTACAGAGCTTACTTTGTTGCTATGTCTTCCTCAATCAGCCACGAAGAGAGAAAGAGGCAAACTATCGACTAGTTCAGGTTCCTAAGGCTTGAATACACTTGTTTCACAATATCCATCTTTGATTTGGCTTACAAACCCTAAGGATATATTTAGGAGGTCTAGAGAGAGTTTTATGTCTGAGTTGGGTCGAAAATGAGGCTTTGAGACAAAGGCCACAACTTTATATAGCAAGATAATCCTCAACCGACCTTGTGAGTCCCAAAGGGAGTTACTTGTGCAGTTTTACAAAAATGCAAATATCTCTCTACTCCAATATCATCGACGAAGGGTTTAATACATTGGAAACTAGACTCGTAGACATTCAAATTGGTGGGTGGATCACTCCATAACTCCAAGTATATTGGCAGAAAAGCTCACTGACATTAGACTCAAATTTTAGTAAACTTTATGAACGTAACTTGTGACGACTTTCGTCGACTCTGGTTTCACAACTCGTTTGACTTTAAAAATTAACACATGACTATCATATGACTGAAATACCTCATAATATCACCTTCTTATCATGTTAAGCACCCTAGTCTCACCCCAAAAGTACGAGTTATAATATTCCCAACTTGTCGACTTTCGACGAAACTTATTTTCTTCGACCTGCACGATACTTCCCTAAAACTTATTTTAACCCATCATTTTCTTTTTAAAGGTTATTTAACTCTCTGTATCATATTGATTCAGTTAAGATGAATTCTAGCATGAAAGTACAGGGTGTAACATCAACAAAAATACGATCGAATGAATGACTCCACTTTTAGCTCCTTAATTTGGCTTGTAATCTCTTTCTCAGCTTCACACAACTCATGACTATTTTTTTGGGCGTTAGACGCATCAAACTTTGCACTCGATTAAGCCTCAATCATGAATAGCAATGCCAAATTTGTTGATCTCTTGTATTAGTTCAACTCTTTCTTCTATAAAGTGTCTCATCTCATTCGTAATTTTGTTGAGTCGCATATATTTCTCCTTGCTGAGCTTGTTCCATTAGCTAAGTTTGGCTCAAAATCTCCACTTTTTCAAATAATTTCTCTTGATGTAACTTACTCTCTTTAACAAATTCTTCCTCATTGGCCTTCATCATCGTGATTGTTGCACTCATTCTTTTTATAGCCTTTTTTAGTTCATCCTGTTGCTCTGCTACTTGCCTCAAAATATCCCTAGTACATGTATCGCGTTCCATATCCTCTACTTTATTGCTCCTATTAAACTTAAAAATATTATTAGAAAGATCATAATAAAGGATTATGAATGGATAAAAAGAATTAAGACAACCACTCCAATGGTCATCTTGACAAATATTCTACTCATAGGATTGAGATTGTGCGCACAACTCGCTCCCAAAAATATTTTGATAATTTTTTCACCAATGGGGACCTTCACAATATGGACAAGGACTATCAAAGTAATAATAAACATCATTTGAACAATTTTTATTCCAAGATGTCATGTTTAAAAAAAGTAGAATAATATTAAAATAAACTAAAATTAAAAATAAAAATTTGACTAGATAAAAAGTAAAAGTCTAATCTAGAAAAATAGCTAATCTAAGTCCCCGGCAATGGCGCCAAAAACTTATTACGGCGAAACACACACACATGTATGCACGATCATCAAATAATAAAGTGACTAGAAGTCGGATATCGAACCCACGAGGACTTGTTATCAACTATTAACTAAACTAGACTATCTTAATTATTTAAACAAGAATTAAACCTAGAAGTGCTTAACTCTAAACTAAATAAAATAAAGGAAAACAAATAGTGAACTCTAAACAAAGGAAGAGCAGATTTTTATGCTATCAATGCGATGAAACGATCTAGGGTTATGGGTTATCTAATAATCATATTGTGTTCTTTATCACTTGAATTGACTAATTAATTTATTTGGCTTATTGTTAACTGAGTTAATATTGCTCATAAGAATCTATTGAGTTTTTACTCACCTATTCAAGCTAACCTAACGCCTATATGTCTATAGAATCAACAAGAATGCATTTATAAATCTTGTATAATAACTAAACAAGGCAATTAGCATATGTCTATCCTAGCCGCGAATCTATTCCCTGATGCCCGGGTTAAAAAACTTGCTCTACTTAATCCTATGTGCAATCTGGAATTCCCACTTTCGAGTTCAATTCTAAATTCGTAAATAGTATTCAATTAGTGATCAAGCAATCAAATTAAGTGCAGGATTGAAAAATAAGCCAATACAATAAATCAAAAAACCAAAATCAATATCCAATTAACAAGAATCATGAAAGAACCACAATCCTAGAACGTGAAGTTTAACTCCACCTTGACATAGTAGCCAAACAACAAATCATCAAAAAAAATAAAAAAAAAATACTATGTTTGGCGGAAGAAAGCTGAAATGATGAACTCCGACCTCCACGGCGGCTCGTTGCTCTCCAAAGTTGAATTCCCTCCTTAAAAACGAGTTATAGAACTATTTATATGTGTAAGGTCGAAGTCTCAAAGTCCAATATCAACAAGGAAATTATTTTCTATTGGACAGGAGCAATCTGGCTAGGTATGGTCTGGGGCGAGATAGGGGACCTGGCCAGGCCAGGTTTGGGGCGAGATAGGGGACCTGGCTAGACGAGGTCTGGGGCGGGATAGGGGACCTGGCCTCCTCCGTGCCTTGCGCCGATTCTCCTTTCATACTCTATTCCTGTACTTTCAACATCGTTATATGCAATTTTCATTACTCTTTGCGTTCAATTGGTTCTACATATAAAATCAATTCAATTAAGCTCAAACGCCGTATAATTTATCATTAAAAAACAAAAATATAAGGTAAGTAACATGCTAAAAAAATATATAAGTATAGCCAAACATTAGTCATCGTCTCCAAATTAAAAATTTAAACAGTCAGAGGGCAACAGTTTTACATACTCCTTGTGATGACCCGATAGGTCATTTATAGTTTTACCTTTCATTTATGTGTTCCGAGACCTCGAGTGGCTCCATTTAGCCTTTCTCGATTTACGTGCACAATCTATGTCTTTTCCGAAAAGGTTTTATGAGAAAAATTGATAAAATGTGAAATCATGCTTTAAAACTCATTTCAGTTGACTACGATCAATGTTTTGTGTAAACGGACCCGGATCAGTATTTTGACGATCCCGGTGGGTCAGTATCGTGATTTGGGACTTAGGCGTATGCCCGGAATCGAATTTGAAAGTCCCTAACTTGATTTAACGTAATTTGTTGAAAACTAGCAATTTAAAGGTTTAAAAAATTCATAAGTTTTACCGTAGGTTGACTTTGTTGCTACTGATGGTAGGCTATAATCTCATATTTTAGCCGCTTATTGCACTCTAATTTACTACACTTTTATTATGTTCGAGCTTTAATCGCTAGTGTTTTATACTTATTATGTATTTTATGCCTTGTAGGAGTGATTCCGGGCTACGTAGATATATGAAATTAATTCGAGCTATTGGGAGCTTTGAAGTCAGAGTAAAATCCCAAGGGATTAAGCCAGGATCACATTCAGGGGGTCGAAAACCACATCTAGATATCAAAAAGCGAGGAAAATTTGTACTATGAGAAAACCCCACAGCTGAGGCGTGTGGGGCGCCGCACTAGTGAATTTTCCTGATGCCTAACAGATTTAAACTCTCTGAATTTCCCTACTAATGCCCCGCATGGAGCGTCGCCCCATGCGGCGCGCCTGTGCAAATTTTACAGAGTAATTGTCCTATTTCATGTAGGAAAAGGTGATTTTATTTGGGCCCGACCCTACTTGGTATAAATAAATGGAAAAACGTTATTTTCTGGACTTTTGACACATATTCGACCTAAGGAGGCTAAGGAGGAGTGGGAGAAGCAAAAGCACAAGGAGTTCATCATTCAATCCTCACTCAAGACCCGAGTTTGGATCATTTTATGTTTTCCTTTACTTTAAACATATTTGTGATGAATTGCTCCATGTCTTTCGAGTAGTTCCCTTTAGGGGTTTGATGGATTTGGTGTATTGATATTTGTTTGTGGAATATAACTCTAGTTTTATGTATTGAATCGCTTAGGATGATTTAATTGTTGCATCTATAATCACATGTCTATGTAATCGAGAAAGGCATAACTTGTGATATCTTTGCATTATATTGTTGGTTGAGTTCATTAATTCTTCTTAGTAATCGAAAGAGGCTAGTTGAATTATTGATTAAACCTAGTTAGGAGGATAATCGAGAGAGATTTTCCTAAAGACTAATCCACTACGCATTCTTGCATATCTTCACGTGCTTAAATTGGTTCATCTTGTGAGGTAGAGACTTAATCGAGAGAGGAGTTTCTACTAAACGGTTGAACTAATAATTGAGTGAATTCGAGAGACTCACTTAAACATTAGAAGTGAATTATCTAGAGTTAAATCTCAGACAATTATCTTGCACATATCCTATCAAAACCCTATTTCCTCCCACTGATAACTTCCTTGCTTACTTTGATTGTGATTGTCATTAGTCAATAGCTTTAGATTCTTAGTTAATTTTGGTTATTAATCACATAAAACTCGATTATTGATTCTCTTGGATAGCGATCAAGCTAAAAACTACGAAAATACTGTTTAATTCCAATTCCTGTGGATATGATATTATACTATACTATCTTTGACTAGCGAGCATAATTAAAGTGGTGTTTTGCGTTCGTCAAATTTTGGCGTCGTTGCCAGGGATTGGCAATCAATAGTGTTTGAAATAGTTTGTAGTGTTAATTCGGGAATTTTTATTTTTATTTTTGTTTTATTTTTCTCTATTTACTTTTGGTGTTCTTTGATTGTGAGCAAGTTACAGGTTAGATTGGTGCATGACTCGAGCTTCTGCTAAAGAAGTGCTGCCATACGAACCAGAGATAGAAAAATAACTGCGACAGCTGAGGAAGGAAAGAAGTCTCATCGAGACATTAGAAAAGGTTGGGCAATCCTCAACCAAAGATATGGCTGGAATCGGGGATGATAATGTGGATTTGGCTACAAGAGAGGCTGCCTAACAAAGAGAACAATCTGCAAGGGATGCTGATGAAGCAGCTATTAGAGATGCACAACTTATCTATGAAGAAGAGAGGGGTCGTAGAATTGCTCAAAATCAACCTTTGGGTGCCTGGGAGACCACTTGGCGATTATGCTAGACTGGTCTACAATCAAGGTTTATCCAGTGTTAGACCACTTCCAATTGCAGTAAACAATTTCAAGTTAAAGCAAGGGTTGCTTCAAACCCTTCAGAATTGTTGTATCTTCAGAGGGAAGCCAAACGGAGATTGAAACACACATCTAATGGACTTCAAGGAGATTATGAACACCTTTCAATGCAATGGTGTGTCACAAGATGTAGTTTACTTAAGGGCATTCCCCTTTACACTCAAAGATTATGCAAAGCAGTGGCTTCGAAGCTTACCTAATGGATCGATTCGAACATGGGATGAGATGACCAGAAAATTTCTTGATAAATATTTCTTCTCAGCTAAGACGGGCAAGTTTAGAAGATAAATCCATAACTTCTGCCAGAAAGATACTAAGACTGTGTTTGAAGCATGGGAGAGGTTTAAGGAGATTGTTAGAAAGTGTCAACATAGCGGAATTGAACTCTAGATGCAACTCCAGGACTTTTGGGATGGATTAACACCGGCCTCACATAGAACATTGAGCAATGCAGCTGGAGGTCCATTGATGAAGAAGACTCCAGAGAAGATAGTCACAATTCTTGACGAGTTATCTGAAGATGCAAATCAGTAGCCCTCTAAGAGTGCTGAAAGAAGAAGATCAACTGGTGTTCACCAAGTTGATGCTACGACATCTGTGCAGGTACAGCTTGATGCTATGGCCAAGGAGATAAAGAAGTTGACCTTAGCGTCAATACAGAGTGAGCCTCACGCAGCTTGTGATATATGTGGAAGAGGACGCCCTACTCATGAGTGTTAAGCCTCAACTGAGGAAGTAAATGTTGTAGGAAATTATAATGCGATGGGTCATAGGCACCTCAGTTTTTCATTGAGTTCACCTGAAGGTACTGCGAATGCTTGGCAACAAAATAACTCTAGACCGCAAGGACAAGGAGCTCCAGTATACCAATATTAGTAGAGGCAGCAATTTCAGCCTCAACAGCCCATTCAGCCCAGTCTAGAGGATCTAATGAAGGCTTTTATTATCAAGACTGATGAGAGGCTTGAAACTCATAGCGCAGCTATACGGGAACATGGAGCAGCTATCAAAGAAATAGGTACTAGTTTTCGAAACTTGGAAAGACAGGTTGGGCAGCTAGCCACTCTTTTATTTGAGAGGATTCCAAGAACTCTCCCCATTGATACTGAGAAAAATCCCAAAGAAATAGTGAATGTTGTGACCTTGAGAAGTGGACAAGTGTTGAAAGATCCCACCCCAAACCAAAACGATGTGATAATTGTAAAAGAAAATGGGGAGCAGTTGAAGAATGATATTGATAAGAAGAAGAAAGGCAAGAAGGGAGCTGACAAAAAGAAGAAGGAGAAAACTTCGAGAAGGGAGGAATCTAATGAGAGCGAGCATATGCTTGATCTACCTTTTCCTCAAAAGCTATATAGAGAAAAGTTGGACAAGCAATTTGAGAGATTTCTGGATATGCTGAAACAGGTTAATGTAAATTTGCCATTCACAGAAGTGCTTTCCCAAATGCCAGCTTATGCTAAATTCTTGAAGGAGATCCTGACAAAGAAGAGGAAGATAGAAGAGACCTCAGTGGTCAAGCTCACAGAGCATTGCAATGCGATATTGCAAAACAAACTCCCACAAAAGTATGGAGATCCAGGGAGTTTTACTATACCTTGCTCTTTAGGCTCTATTAATTTTGATAAATCTTTATGTGATTCTAGTGTCTCAATTAACTTAATGCCTCTATCTATTTACAGAAAACTGGAGAAGGAGATTAGAGAGATAAGGTTAGTGCCAATATCACTGCAGCTGGCGGACCAAACAACTTTAACACCCGAGGGGATAGTGGAAGATGTCTTAGTTCGGGTAGATAAGTTCGTATTTCCTGTAGATTTTATAGTAGTGAATATGGAGGAGAACAAGGAGGTTCCCCTAATCTTAGAAAGACCATTCTTAGCAACGGGTAGAGCAATATTAGATATACACGAGAGAAAACTCATGCTTAGAGTGGGTGAGGAGACTGTAACTTTCGAGATGAATGTAGAAACTAGGGTGAAAAAGGAGAAGCCAGCTGCAAGTGTTGAGTGGAAAGTGAAGGGCTCAAAAGAGAAGGTTGTGGCGAGTGAGAAAGATAAGTGTGGGATGCACCCCAAGAAGGCTGAGAAGAAGTTATCTGCATGGATGTGCGCATTAGTTCGAAGGCGAGGAATGGATCCCGACTTTGACTCAGACCCCGATTAGAGATTCAGAGAAGTTTGTTTTACCTTATGCTTTTTAATTGTGTGTCATGGGGACATGCCACAACTTAAAGTGTAGGGTGGGGGATATGCTGTATATTGTATGTTGTATGTATATGTGTTAGTTTAGTTTTTTTTTTAGTAGTTAGAAATAGAAAAAAACCATAAATATTTGAAAAAATTTCGATTTTTTCCGACGATGGATATCATTCGACAGGTTTCTTGAGGGATTAAAGTCGAAAGAAAAAGACAAAAAGATTTTCTTTTGTTAGGTAGTGTATTAATTCCCCCTTGGTTTTTCTTTGTGCCGCGGTTCTTTTCCAAGGATTTTATTTGAACATGGTGTAGTTAGTTTTTATTTTTTTTAGGAGTAGGAAACCTTGTGCTATGATTTGAATTGAAAACAATATCTTTTAACTTTATTATACCTTGAGAATAGTGAGTTCTTTAGTGTGACGCTTAGACTCAGTTTTTGACTCTTGTATAAGTACCTTAAATTGTATGATCTTAACTTTGCTTAACTGCTTTGACTAGAGTGTCTTGATAGTCCAATATTGAGTGAGTTATGTTCCATGTGTGTGTGAGGTTTTGTGTTATTCAGTACATTGCATTTGATGTCCAGAACTTGCCCCGTGTGTTTGCAAAGTAAAATAGTAGTTTTATTCAGTCTTGGAAGTGATATAGGCATTTCTTTGTTGAGCCATTTATAAGTTTTTACCTACCTAATTGTTATGTATCCTAGTTAACCCCTTGAACCTGTAATCATGTTTCTTTGGCAACCACATTACAAGCCTTACCCAATTGTCTGAATTCACCATCTATTTGAACCTTTTACCTCTCATGAGCACTTAAAATTTGTTATGAACTTTGTAAAAGTTGAAGTGTGGGGTGGTTGGTTTGGATTTTAAGTGGAACTAATGAAATAAGGAGAAAGGTGCATTGTATTGAAAAAGTAAGAGCCACTTGAATTGAAACAGAAAAAAAATAATTGTATGATTGTGAAAAATATTCCTTGATAGTGATGAATCTTGATGTTATTGTGCTTAAAGAAGTAGGGAGTTAATGTATATTGATGTGAAGGTGGAGTTATGGTCGAACATAAATGTGGGGTTTTGAATGGTTAATTGTATGTATTAAAAGTGCTTAAGGAGGTGTAGTCACTCTTATTACCAAATGTATCCTACCCATCTTGCAGCCTACATTACAACCAATGAAAGTCCTACTTGATCACTGACTGAATGAGCTTAATTAGTGGAGTAGTACACTACGGGCAAACCTATGGTGCATCTTTTGTGGCATATGAATGTTCTTTCTGAGAGTGAGTGAATTCTTTCTATCTTGAGTTCCTGATTGTTCTTAAATTTCATTATGTGTGGAACTACTCTCTATTGTTATGTGAGGGCACTTGATTCATGAAGGAAAGGTAATGTCGTTGACCTCTGTGTTAGAGTAAGTGAGGGGGTTATAAAAATGCATGGTGCTTGTGAGTCAAATCATGAGGCGAGGATGTTACGTTAGAGTGTTTAATCTATTTTAAATATTCATGGTGTGATGAATTATGAGAGTTGTTTAAAAGGGGCGTGTCTATGTGAAGTGTAGTTTGATTGCTCGAGGACGAGCAATGGTTTAAGAGTGGGGTATTGATGGTAGGCTATAATCTCGTATTTTAGCCGCATATTGCACTCTAATTTACTGCACTTTTATTGTGTTCGAGCTTTAATTGCTAGTGTTTTGTACTTATTGTGTGTTTTCTGCCTTGTAGGAGTGATTCTGAGCTATGTAGATGTATTGAATGAATTCGAGCTATTGGGAGCTTTGAAGTCTGAGTAAAAGCCCAAGGGATTAAGCCGGGATCGCGTTCGGGGGTCGAAAACCACATCTGGATACCAAAAAGCAAGGAAATTTTGTACTCTGAGAAACCCCACAGCCGAGGCACGTGGGGTGGCGCATGGGGTGCCGCACTAGTGCATTTTCCTGCTGCCTGACAGATTTCAACTCTCTGGATTTCCCCACTAATGCCCCGCATGGCGCGTCGCCCCATGCGGCGCGCCTGTGCAAATTTTACAGAGTAATTGTCCTATTTCACGTAGGAAAAGGTGATTTCGTTTGGGTCTGACCCTACTTGGTATAAAAATATGAAAAACATTATTTTCTAGCTTTTGACACATATTCGATCTAAGGAGGCTAAGGAGGAGTGGGAGAAGCAAAACACAAGGAGTTCATCATTCAATCCTCACTCAAGATACGAGTCTGGATCGTTTTATGTTTTCCTTTACTTTAAACATATTTGTGATGAATTGCTCCATTCTTTGGAGTAGTTCCCTTTAAGGGTTTGATGGCTTTGGTGTATTGATATTTGTTTTTGGATTATAACTCTAGTTTTATGTATTGAATCGTTTTGGATGATTTAATTGTTGCATCTATAATCACATGTTCATGTAATCGAGAAAGGCATAACTTGTGATATCTTTGCATTATATTGTTGGTTGAGTTCATTAATTCTTTGTAGTAATCGAAAGAGGTTAGTTGAATCATTGATTAAACCTAGTTAGGTAGATAATCGAGAGAGGTTATCCTAAAGACTAATCCACTACGCATTCTTGTATATCTTCACGTGCTTAAATTGGTTCATCTTGTGAGGTAGAGACTTAATCGAGAGAGGAGTTTTTACTAAACGTTTGAACTAATAATTGAGTGAATTAGAGAGACTCACTTAAATATTAGAAGTGAATTATCTAGAGTTAAATTCCAGATAATTATCTTGCACCTATCCTATCAAAACCCTATTTCCTCCCACTGATAACTTCCTTGCTTACTTTAGTTACGATTGTCATTAGTCAATAGCTTTAGATTCTTAGTTTATTTTAGTTATTAATCACATAAACCTCGATTATTGATTCTCTTGGATAGGGATCAAGCTAGAAACTACGAAAATATTATTTAATTACAATCCCTATGGATACGATATTATACTATACTATCTTTGACTAGCGAACATAATTAAAGTTGTATTTTGTGCTCGTCAGCTACCGGGTTCAGATTTTGATTCCCGAACTTGGTATAGACTCATTTCAGTATTTATGACTCATCTGCAAAATTTGGTGTAAAATGGAGTTGATTTGACATAATTCGAATGTCCGGTTGTAAAATTTCATGTTTTTGAGTTTCTTTTAAAATTTCAATTGTTCTGGTGTCTGATTCGTGATTCTAGGTGTTATTTTGATGTTTTGATCGTGCGAGCAAGTTTGTATGATGTGATTAAACTTGTGTGCATATTTGGTTTGGAGCCCGAGGGGCTCGGATGAGTTTCGGATAGGCTACGAGTGATTTGGGACTTAGTAGAATAGTTGATGCCTTTACTGTTACTGGTACTCTGCTGCAGGTCTCGCATTTGCGAGCCTCGCTTTTGCGAACAAGGCTTTGCATTTGTGAGCATGGGCTGGATTGGGGGAAACTCGCATTTGCGAGGTGAATGTTCGCATTTGCGAACTTGCAACTGCCACTTTTGCGAAGGTAGAGTCGCATTTGCGACTCAGCGTGTTTCTAGGCAATATTTGCATATGCGAAGGGATGGTATTTGTGGGGGTATGGGTTCGCATTTGCGACCAAAATATCGCTTTTGCGATGACTGGCCTTTTAAGAAGGGTTCGCAGTTGCGACCTCTTTCTCGCATTTGCGATATTCGCAATTGCGACATCCGCAGCTGGGTAAAAGAGGGGGGAAATGGGATTTAGCTCATTTCTCACAAACTCTCAACCCTAAACACCCTAGAGGCGATTTACCAAGAGATTTTCTTCCTAAATTCATTGATAATTGACTTTAATCTATTTCTTTTCAATTACCCATTACGTTTCATAAGATTTCAACATCAAATCTAGGATTTTCATGGTAGAAATTAGGGAATTGGATAGAATTAAAGATTTTTGTAAATTTGGGATTTAGACCTCGAATTGAGGTCGGATTTCGAAACTAATTATATAATCGGATTCGGGGGTGAATGGTAATCGGATTTTGGTCCGAATCTCGGGTTTTGACCAAGCAAGCATGGGGGTTGACTTTTATTGATTTTTTGGAAAAATTATAAAGATCGTAACTTTATGTATTGTAATTGATTTTCCTAGCATATTTTGATGTTATTGAGTCGATTTTGGTTAGATTCGATTGGTTTGGAGGTGGAGTTTAGAGGAAAGGCTCTGATTGAGCTTTGATTTGCTTGCAGAGCGAGGTAAGTGTTGGGTCTAACCTTGATTTGAGAAAATTAGGGGCCCTTGAGCTATGTGCTACGTGAATTACATGTGTAGTGACGTATATGCGAGGTGACGAGTGTATATACGCCATCAAATTCGTTGTTTTCATGCTTTCCCATATTTCAGTAATTAACTCATTCCATGCCTTAACTATCACATGTCTTAGTTGCTTTCTATGCCTTAACTTGTTGCTTGTCACCTATTACTCTTGTATTGAAATGCTTCTTTCTTCCATGATTCCATGATTAATTGCTACTTGCCTTACTTGTCTTACTTGTACACTTTAATTGTCATATCTTATGCTTATCTTGTTACCTTGTATTAATTGTAGTATTCCTTGAATTGGTATGAGGTTCCTTTATGGCTTTGCTTTCATATTTTTTAATCGTAGAGATTCTTGTGATTTGAGTTGTCGAGTTGATTACAGCTATTGATTTTGCTTATAGATCGGGTTGCATGCCGCAACGGGTAGAATAAAGGAGGATTCATATTGATATAGTGGGATCGGGTTGCACGCCGCAATAGATTTTATATGTAATTTGATATGGTGAAATAAGGGAGGATTGATATTGAGTCTGATTATATGGTGGGATCGAGTTGCGCGCCGCAAAGGATTTTACATGTTATTCTTGATATTGATATGGTAAAATAAGAGAGGATTGTGTTTCTACGGTGTGATCGGGTTGCGCGCCGCAACGGATTGTGTGTTTTGTGTTCATTGTTGTATTGTATTAGCTTTCGGTGCTTTCATACGTAATTCTGAGTACTGGTGTTTCTGGTTTTATCGATTTCGAGGATTGAGTTTATTTTCATAAGTTAACTGCCTTACTTTCTTTTGTTCCTTTCTTGTTATTATTATTATACTACGTACAAGTTATTGTAAGTGACCCGCTTTAGCCTCGTCACTACTTCGTCGAGGTTAGGCTCGGCACTTACAGAGTACATGGGATCGGTTGTACTCATACTACACTCTGCACTTTTTGTGCAGATTTTGGAGTCGGTCCTAGCGGCGGTCAGTAGATTGCTCGGATTGAATGCCGGATCGGAGACTTGAGGTACAGCTGCACGGCGTTCGCAGCCCTGAAGTCCCCTTCTACCTTATTCTAGCTGTTTATTTTATTTCAGACAGTTGTACTTTCATTCAGACCATTATATGTATTATTCTAATCGCTCGTGCACTTGTGACACTAGTTCTGGAATTGTGTTTAGATATCGCGATTGTATGATTTTCTCACTCTATTTCAGTTTATTTAGTTCTTGATTATTATTTAATTTGAATTGTTAAAAATGGCTAGAAATTGTTCTAACGTTGGCTTGCCTAGCAAGTGAAATGTTAGGCGCCATCACAGTCCCGAGGGTAGAAATTTCGGGTCGTGACATTCCTCTACACTTAACACTTGGATACATAAAATGTGGCACATGTGGCATCCAAATTGTTTCGCCAATGTATCACCTACGAGATCTTTGTCACAATCTCAAATCTTCTATATATAATAAAAGAAGAGGCAAAGACACCATATTAAGCCAAGTGGCAACATAAGAAAAAGCCACTTGACATCTATATATAATAAAAGGAGAGGCAAAGACACCATATTAAGCCAAGTGGCAACATAATAAAAAGCCACTTGATAATTTTAGGATAAATTTAGTTAAGTTAGATAATAATTAGTTTTTATTGAACTTAAATTTTAAAAAATTAAATTATGCATTATGTGTTGTTAATAATTAGTTACTATTTTTGAATTTAAATTTAAACATAAAAGAAAAGTCTAATTTGAATTTGAAATAATTAAAAGCAACATAGTAAAATATATAGTACTAAGTACTTGCTAATTTAATAAAGAATAAATAAGGAACAAACAATTTATTTGATTACTATATGATGTGTATCTTTTGATTCTGTATAGATTTTGTTATATTTCTGCACACTATATTAAATAATAAAATAAAAACTAAAATTTATTAAGATAATATGATATATTAGGTCATCATTTTATAAGATAAATATTCTATCAAAGTATATACGCATCTCGCGAGTTCTAACATTAGTATAAATACATTAGAGGAAGATTCCATGTTCAAATAGCAAATGACACACATGTACAATTCGATTACCCCTACAAAAGAATAATCAATCTTTTCCTAAACAAGCAAAAGGGGTACAAAGAAAGGAAAGAGAAATGCCAAAGAGAGCAAGGTGCCAATTGGAATACGTACGTCAACTGGAAGCCTCCACCAATCTCTCTCTCTCTCTCTATATATATATATATATATATATATATATATATATATATATATATATATAGGGAATGAAAGAGATGATTTGGCACACCTTTCTTGGGCCAAGAATCATATTTATCTTTTTTTTCCTTTTTTTGCTTCTTTCCTCTCATTATTTTCTTTCAAATTCAAATTATATTAGAAAGCCCAAAAGTTTGTAAAAGGAATTAAATAGTGAGCAATAGGAAACGGCTTCTTAATACTTGGTGACCAAACAAATCCCCACTCCTCCATATAACTTCCTAATTAATGGTAAGGGAGTAATTAGCTTTCATAATTAGAAGAATCAGAAACGGCAAAAGCAATTAACACATTAACACAAAGGAATATAAGTATGTCACTGTATGTTTGTGTGTCATTGTTGCATTGGGAGTATAGGCTGCTATAACTTGCGGCGATGCATATGAAACATTATCGTGAGGGAGTGACTCAGTCATGAAGTAGTGGAGTAAGGATCAGGACATGGGAAGGTAGTTATGGAGCCTCATATTTGACCAATTCTATTATCTCCCCAAAGAATGCAGCAATCACCTCTCCTCAGCAATGTGAACTGCTACGTTTAGACGTTGTGGACTTTAGCAATTCGCTTGCTCAAGATTACTTTGTGTTAGATCATTTTTTAGTTTTTACTTTAGCATTTTTAAAAAAAATATTTTTTTGTAAAAACGGGGGGAAAAAAGGAATTTACAAAATATATATTTTTCAGTTTTTTAAAGTATTTTTTTTGTAAAAACTAAAAATAAAAAAGATTTTGTAAAATATTTTTATTTTTTTAACTAATGCATATGTAGTCCACTGCTTTAGGAGAGTTTTTTTTTTCAGTTTTTATAAAAAAATAATTTTTTTCAGTTTTTACAAAAAAGAATACTGAAAAAATAAACTGAAAAAACTTAAAAATAAATTTTGCAAATTCCTTTTTTTTTCTTTTCAGTTTTTACAAAAAAAAAATCTAGTTTTTACAAAATATATGCTTTAAAAAATTGAAAAAATTGAATTTTAAAACGGGTCGGGTGGTGGGTTTTTAAAAACGGATCGGGTAAAAAAAAGAAATGGGTCGTTTTCATATGGTGCTGCCACGTGGCACTCCATCCAAAATAAGGGTATATTTGTTCCAAAATATGAAATAGTATAACGAGGGGTATTCTTAAACCATTTTCGAAAGTACAGGAGTATATTTGGCCATTTTTCGTTAAATTTACTATAGTTCTATTTTAGAACGTAATTGGTTCTTTCTTTTATTAAGTTGTATGAAATGTTGATATATTGTTGTTATGTGTGGCATTAAATTTCTAAATTCAGAAAACAATCTATGAGAAGATTTTGTTAAATTTATTTAGCACCGTTTATCTTCAAATTAAGTGCCATTATTATATTGTTAATGTTATAAGTTAAATTGGCCAAAAACAGCACGGAGTATCAATATTCTTGAGATTTCAAATGTTTCACGTAGAGATACCTTGTGATGATTTCTCAGTAAATTTGAATTAGTATAATATTAGAAAAATACACAAATATTATATACCAAAACAAAAATACCAAACACAAGTTTTTGACTGCCAACTAGCAGACAAAGATGTTTTACATTTTTCTAAAAACAAAGGAAGTAGAGAACGAAGAAGATGTCATAAAAAACTAAAAACTAAAATTTGTGTTGGATTTTCAATATTTGGTATTCTTGAAACTATTATAATATCATAAAAATTAAAAGGTTTTATTAAAATACATAGAGAATTAAAATATTGTGTTGAATATTTTTGTTCAATATTTTGAAAGTAATATTTTCCTAATTTTTATTTAGTATTCTATATCTATATATATGTATTATATAAATTAGTTGGTTATAGTTACTCTCTTAATGCCTAGGTTCCTATTTGATAACATTATGACAATATTGAAAAACATTTCAAATTTTAATATTATGTGATTTGAATATTTTAATGTACTCTGATTGAAAATTATTTCTATCAGTTTGAAAATGGTGACTCCGGAATTATTTGGGACCATCAATGCTATAATTTTTGACATATGATTTATTATATGAGAGGCTAAGACCCTTGAAAATATAACTTTTACTTACAATTTTCAGAGTCATTGTTTGCTTCAATTTGAAATTTTTCATACGATTAGGCTAAGAAACTTTACTTACAATTGTCAGAGTCATTGTTTGCTTCAATTTTGTCATGTGATGCAAAATTGAAAAAAGATATAGAACTGAGTATAAAGAAAAAGATAAATTCTATTTGAAATCTAATCTATTTGGGTTTGAATATTAGAAAAAAGATTAGTTCATAAATTTGATACAATTTTTTATGATCGCGCGAAGCACGAATAAATTGACTAGTATATATATAAAGGAGGGACAAAGAGTGATGACTTGGCACCTCTCTTTGGCTTGGAAAAATATTTATCTTTTTGTCAATTTTTTGCCTTTTTTGTTATTTTTCTATTAAATATCTATATTTTTTACCAACAAAAAAATGTAATCGCTGAAATATAGTTACAACTACTGCATTTAAATTATAGTGGCCTGTGGTTGAAATGTCTTTTCCTATTCAAAGTTTTACTTTAAAAAAGCGATAAAGTCTCCACAAATTCTGATTATCTTTCTTCTTCCTTATAGTTAATGTTATTAAACTGTATTAATTGGTGCACAACTTTAAATACAGGTAAAATATTCATCAACGCCATAAAACTGATATGGCAGTTATGATGAAAGTCGAAAACATTCGAAACACATAAGAAATAAGCATATTCCAATCAATAGGAAGACACTACCTAATTAAGCTTTGGCTTTCGCTTTCGCTTTCAGTGGGGAATAAAAATCACGTCTTTATTATTCCAAAAAGAAGAGGTTTCTGAATGTATTTGGAGTTTATCGGGTCATAGCCACATAAAGATTTTAGGCATTCATGTGTGTACGTTCTCTAATGGTGTTTTATTATTAATGTATTTTTTGTGCCAATTTGCTAATTGCAACAGTGAGTTATTATTAATGTATTTTTCTTGAGTTAGCAAGTTGTTGAAATCATATTACGAGTCTAAAATAATAAGGAGAGCTTTTTTTGTGTAAGCTTTAATGTCATCGTTATATATGTTTTCTTTGGTGCTTTTGGCTATTAATTTGTTTTCTTTGAATGTTAGATATGCATAATTTTGTTGTGCCTAAGTTGCAACATTTTGTTAGCACCAAATACGTCCCTCTTCTCCTTCCATTTCTTATTTGTCGAAGAAGTATGGAATGATAAACATGGTGTCGCAATAAACTTTATCATCGTCTTATTCTGGATTTTGGTGGTAAATTTGACATTATTTGATCTCTCGAGGTACATTAACTGTCAAAATTTTAGATTGAAAGAGGTAACTAAACATTTTGGTTGTTTCGTCTGGCTTTATTTTATATTTAATGTGTTGTCTTTTCAGTTTTTGGTGTGTCTTATGCCTCTTCATTTTCATTAGTGTGTTTTCTATCAATTCTAATTCCTTTTGATTTCATCATTATTTTCATTTTCGTGTGCATCTTGATGGAATTTTGACGGCATTTCGTGGAATAAACTTTGCGTTGTATTCATATTAGGAGCATATTATTTTATTAATATAAATATCGAATTTTCTTATATGTTCTTGAATATTTATTTTGGTATCAGCGAATGTCATGTTTAATTGGAATTAGTGTAACCAAAGTATCTGATAAAGTTGCATCTGATGAATGGTACAATAACCAAAGCATTGACATTATGCTCAACATAAAATTGGTTCTTTCATATCATACTGCTATAGTCCCTTTTTAGTAAAACATTAGTATATTGCAACTGAATCTAATTTGAAAGCTAAGGGATAAATCTTTGGCCCGTAATAACATTTATCGGGCACCACAATGTTCCACATGAACTTATTTTTGCCAAGTTAATTCTGTGATTGGATACGAGGATACAAAACTTGTGGTAGAGGCTAAGAATAGTGACATTATATTAGCCAAAGCGAAAGAAGCGCCACCAATAGCAACATAGGCACCAAAGACTTGATATGATAGTAAACAACGGATAAATCTGTTTAGTTTGGGATACTCTTTATACGTAGAACTTTTTCTTATGACCCTCTCTCTTTTAATCCCATTATCCTATAAGAAGACAAAAACGAAATTTATTATTCTTAATTTTAAATTGTTACAAAGTATACTTTCATTTCTTAAATAGTTCTATAATAATATGGAGGATTCACTTCATTTAAATGGGAATTGAGGTATTATATCTGAAGTTACGGCTTTCATTTTCAAGTGAGTACAAATGGAATTTTAATTTTTGTTCGTGTAAAAGACTTTTAACGTAATTGTACGTTTATCAATTTTAATAGGTCATTTATCCATTGTAATATTCATAGTAGAATCACCGCGAAATTTTTAATTAGTAAAAATTAATTTTCTTTTATATGCCGTTACTTATTTAGCCATATTTTAGTTTTTCATTTTGATAATCGCGCGAAGCGCGAACAAATTTACTAGTTGTTTATATAGATACCGGTCCAATGTCGCAACTCACGATCACACATTTCGCAAAGCAAAAGGGATAAAACATACGGGAAAAGGGAAAATAATCAGTAACTGTGAATAAAAGATTAGTCATAATATGTACATACATACCTTATACTAGACGAGCTACTTTCCTTTTTAGTCTGTTTCAAAATAAATGACACATTTTTAAATTTAAAAATAATTCAACTTTAAAATTTTTATTTTACCCATTTTATCCTTAATGAGAAGTTTTTATAACCACACAAAAGTCATGGCCCCACAAAACTTTACCTCTTAAGCTTTTAAGGCCATAAGTTTCAAAAGTCTTTTTTTTTTTTCTTAAACTCCGTGCCGAGTCAAACTATCTCATCTAAATTAAAACGGATGGAGTATGTCTAAGATACGCGAAAAACTATTCGAGAAATTATACGTTCACAATCTCTGAGAGACATTGATGAACTAAATTAAAAATTGTTACTTGATTTTCACCGACATAGTCAAACTTTGTGTTAGTGCTTCATCTATTATATTACTGCGGTATCAATGGCTAAAAAGTTAAAATGGTGAGGAAGTCTTAACATTTTTGTAGCCTCAAGTTATTTAAAAAAGAAAAAGGGAAAAAGGAAGGTACATTGTAGTTAGAACTTAGAAGTCAAAGGCTCTAGAAACTCATGAGAAGCAAAGCCAAAGAAAGCGCTCAAAAATGTTACTCCCTCCGTTTCAATTTATGTGAATGGTGAATCTGTTTGACTGGGCACGAAGTTTAAGAAAAAATAATGACTTTTGGATTTATGGTCCTAAGCAAGTCAAAAAGGGGCTCATAGTATTTGTGTGGTAATAAAAGTTTCTCATTAAGGGTAGAATTGTAAGTTTAAGCAAAATTATTTCCAAATTTAGAAATGGGTCATTCTTTTTTGAACGAACCAAAAAGAAAATAGGTTCACGTAAACAGGAACACAGGGAGTAGTTAATTAACTAAACGGCAAAGGGCCAAATATACCCCTATACTTTCGAAAATGGTCTAAAAATACTTCTCGTTGTACTATTGGGCTATATATACCCCTCTCGTCATACTTTGGAACAAATATACCCTTATTTTGGATGGAGTGCCACATGTCAGCACCAGATGAAAACGACCCATTTCTTTTTTTTTACCCGATCCATTTTCAAAAAAAATTCACCACCCGACCCGTTTTAAAATTCAGTTTTTTTAAAGCATATATTTTGTAAAAACTGATTGTTTTTGTAAAAACTGAAAAAAGAAATTGCAAAATATATATTTTTAAGTCTTTTCAGTTTTTTTTAAAGTATTTTTTTGTAAAAACTGAAAAAAAAAATATTTTTTTAAAAACTGAAAAGAAAAAAAAAGACTCTCCTAAAGCAGTGGACTATATATGCATTAGTTTAAAAAAAATAAAAATATTTTGCAAAATCTTTTTTTTTTCAGTTTTTACAAAAGAAATACTTTTAAAAACTGAAAAAACTGAAAAATATATATTTTACAAATTTCTTTTTTTGATAATCTGATATTTTAAAAAAATATTTTTTTTCAGTTTTTACAAAAAAAAATACTTTAAAAAAACTGAAAAGACTTAAAAATATATATTTTACAAATTTCTTTTTTTTATCAGTTTTTACAAAAAAGAAATTCCAATTTTTACAAAATATATGCTTTAAAAAAATGAATTTTAAAACGGGTCGGGTGGTGGGTTTTTTTAAAATGGATCGGGTAAAAAAAAAGAAATGAGTCATTTTCATCTGGTGCTGACACGTGGCACTCCATCCAAAATAAGGGTATATTTGTTCCAAAGTATGACGAGAGGGGTATATATAACCCAATAGTATAAAGAGGGGTATTTTTAGACCATTTTCAAAAGTAAGAGGTATATTTGGCCTTTGCCGTTAACTAAAAGGAGTCAATCATATCTTTTTGGACTTGGGTTGCAAATAGCTAATTCGGGCATGTTTCACGTGCCCCTATCTGAATTTATCATCACACGAGCACCACGCACCAACTCACACTAAACATGCTTCTTTGTCTTCACTCTCATCTACCCCCTCCTCCCCCTCCCCCCAACACACACACACACCAGCCATCCAACTATTTCAATCAAGACTCAGGATAGCACATAATATAAAGTTCATTAATACACATACTTATTTAACAAACGGAAGAATAGTGAAAATCACAAACTTCCATACAGAGTCTTGAATTATAACATTTTGACAATCAGTTTTTCCTTGGGGAATAAATATTTTTTTTGCGTCTGGAGCTGTATATAATAGGTAGAATAGCCTTTTGAATTGTTAAAATAAACACGATTGCGCAAGTGATTTTTTTTACTTTTAGAAGAATAAGTATCCGATCAGATGCTAACCCAAACACGTGTTTTAATAAAGTAAGAGAAAACAAACTGCCTCCTCCATGCCAATATTTCTCAAAATTGAAAAATCCCCAAACATAGTGAAGGAAATGCAACAAGTTTAGCAAAAGAACAAAAAGTAAATGACAAGAAAAGTCACACAAAATAGTCTATTTGGCCAATTTTTCAAATACCTAATTCGAAAAGCGCTAAAAAACAATCAAATTAAAAATAATTTTTACCAATATTAGAATAGCAATTTGTGATTCACCAAAACTACAAAGAAAACTACTTTACATTCTAGGAATATCTTTTGCTAACACTTCAAAGCACAGTACTAGTTTTTACTAAAAGTTCGTTTAAACACATTAATCCTCTTAAAAAAGTTATTTTCAAATTTAAAAAAAATATTTTTGACTTCCAGAAGCTTACACAAACAGAGTAAGTTGCTATGTGTGTTCGAACTCAAAAAAATATCACTTTAGTCAATTAATATAAATATTCAACATTTCATCCATGCTAATAGCTCAAATTGTCACTTCGAATACTCCTCAGAGCCATCTGGTTCCCCAATACACATCGCCCTTTCTTCCACAATATTCAATTATTATAAAATTAAAAGGGCACAAGTAAATGGACGTTTTTGTGTATGGAAAAACGGCAAGACCCATGGTCACGGCAGAACCCGGCCTGCTATTCTGCCCCAAGTCCGAATCAGGACAACTATAGAATTCTAGAATCTTTCTGCTGAACATCATTGCAGAATTACGACCGTCAAATCAAACATTAATCCAACGGCCATCAATCAACCCTATCTCCACTAAAAAAACCAAAACCCCTCCACCAAGAAACCAACCCCCTTCCAGTGGGGACGGCTAACCTACACCCAGAATCCCAAGAACCAAGACACACGGCATATTTTCATCCAATTATCGCTGGCCACGTAGCGTGATGTTTGCCCACCATTTCGGCCTTTCTCCCAAGAGGGGCCCACCTTGGACCCACCAACTGGAATTAACCTCACCCAGTCAAAGTTTCCTAGATTAGCAAGATAGCGTACTGCTCAAAAATCAACGAGTTTCAACACCCCACAAAATTTATTCAAGAAGATGCAGCTAGTAGATAGACACATTTGTTAAAATATCTGAACTATAAAACAGTATTGTTTCGGTCGAAATAGATTTCGGCCTTAGCACGTCCGATCGAGTTCGAATGATGATCTATCGAAATAAGATCTCGAAGGTGGAACAAACTAACCTCGAATCCAGGGAGGCCGATCCGTGTCGAGGTCGATATCATTATCAAGCTCGAATCGAAATCGAACTATGATGCAGAGTAGATCTATCATGCTGATAATCCAAAGACCAACCAACATTGACCTCGAATCAATTCGAGGGCTCGAGCCAGGATCGGGCTCGAACCAAGATCAAGAGCTCGAGTCGAAATCAAGCTCAAACCAAAATCGAGGGTTCTAAGCAAGATCGAGCTCGCAGACAAAAGCCGTTGCAATCCCACTAGAGAGAATCTTGAGAGAAATTGTGGAAAAGCTGACTTATTATGGGTCTCCCACTGAATGTTTATTTTATTATGCTTAGAACCAAATCCCTCCACTATAAAAGGGGTTGGTTACCATTTCTGTAAAATAAATTTTTCTCAGGCTTACATTGTAATAAAAGCGCTATATTCTTCTACAGTAAAGAATCGTTCTTTCAGATTTCTTAGATTGATTCTATTTGTTGAATCCTAAGATTCATTGTTCCTGACAACCTTATCTATTTCGCATTCTCTACAATCTATATTTACATTTATATTTATCCTTACATTTTCACTACTAGAAATTCGGCAAAAACCGACCAAGGTCGACCGACCAACTTTGGTCGGTAAAAAAACCGACCAAAAAACCGACCAAAGTTGGTCGGTTTTTCAAAATTTTTTTTTTTTTACGAAACCGACCAACTTTGGTCGGTTTTCTTTGGCGCAAAAATGCGGGAAACTATTTTTGAGTCCCGCGAATTTTATGTTTCAAGAAACCGACCAACTTTGGTCGGTTTTTCAATTAATATAAATAAAAATTAATATTAAAAAAACCGACCAAAATTGCGGTTAATTCGGCGGGTCATTTAAAAAAACCGACCAACTTTGGTCGGTAATTTTACTTTTTAATAAAACCGACTAACTTTGGTCGGTTATTTTCGTGCGAAAATACAATTGAAGAGTATAAATCAAATAAAAGACAGTCTTAAAACAAAATGTACCAATGATCTAGTGGTAGAATAGTATCCTGCCACAGTACAGACCCCGGTTCGATTCCCAGATGGTGAATCTTTTTTTTACATAATTAAAATACCGACCAACTTTGGTCGGAAAAAACCGACCAACTTTGGTCGGTTTTTTTTTGCAATATTTTTTTTTTTTTGAATTTAGTTGACCGACCAAAGTTGGTCGGTAATTTCCGACCAACTTTGATCGGTATTCCTTTCCGACCACAAAAACACCGTCCATACGTAAATTGTCGCGTTTTGGTCGGTTTTTGGCCATTACCGACCAACGTTGGTCGGTTTTTTTGGTCGATTTTTACCAAATTTCTAGTAGTGTTTGTGTTAAGTTACGCCACATATCCTCGGAACTGCGTATAAATTCAACTCTATCCATTTTTCGGGTAAACAGTTTGGCGCCCACCGTGGGGCCGAGGATAACAGTGGTTATTTGATACAAATCTGAAAAAACACGCCATTGTGCTTTGCGCTTATTTCCGAAAACATCTTGAATTTCGGATCAGCTACGAATAACCACCAATCAAATGGCTTCACCGATCGATAATGAAGCCGGCCTTCAAGATGAAACCAACAACTTGACACCCGGAGCCGGAAGGCCAATTAACGATGGCACCGAGGCTCGAATCGAAGTACCCAAAATTCGAGCCGAAATACCATTGGATGTCAATTCACAAATAGCTTTGGAGGCGAATCAGCGTTCCGAACCGGAAAGAAGCATTCAGGGCGGTACTCGATCCGTAGCCTGAGACACCCAAAACGTGGGGGAAATCGGGGCCAGCTTACGTATGATCTTCGAGATGCTACAAGCCCAACAAGTAGCGATAGCTCAGCTACAGAGCCAAACTCGCGCACAAAGCAGGCCGGATTCAAATCCACTTCGAGAAGTCACTCCCAGAACAGAGCCCGCCATAGTGAAATCTAACGAGCAAGAATCGGGGACTACTCCCGGAATTACTAAATTGCTCGAGGAACTGACAAAACGAGTTGAAGCCAACGACAAGAGGGTGGAAACATACAATGCCAGGGTCGATCAAATCCCGGGGGCTCCACCAATGATAAAAGGGGCTTGATTCGAAAAAATTCATACAAAAGCCTTTTCCGTCGAGTGCGGTGCCGAAGCCAATCCCCAAAAAATTCCGTATGCCCGAAATTCCCAAATATAACGGTACGACCGATCCTAACGAACATGTCACCTCTTACACATGTGCCATAAAAGGCAACGATTTGGAGGACGATGAGATCGAATCCGTGTTGTTGAAAAAGTTCGGGGAGACCCTCTCGAAGGGAGCGATGATCTGGTACCACAATTTACCGCCGAATTCCATCGATTCTTTTGCCATGTTAGCAGATTCGTTCGTAAAGGCACATGCTGGTGTCATAAAGGTTGCAACAAGGAAATCAGACCTCTTCAAAGTAAAGCAAAGGGAGAATGAAATGCTGAGGGAATTCGTATCCCGATTTCAAATGGAACGCATGGAATTACCCCCGGTCACAGACGATTGGGCCGTACAAGCTTTCACCCAAGGGTTGAACGAACTAAGTTCGACAGCATCACATCGGCTGAAACAAAATTTGATCGAGTATCCAGCGATAACTTGGAAAGATGTACACAACCGATACCAATCGAAAATTAGGGTCGAGGATGATCAATTGGGAGCTCCGTACGGACCCGTTCATCAGAACAGGACAGTTACTAAAAACCAAAAGGAGATCGACAGAGAACAAAGGTCGAACAGAGACCGATATCGATCGTACGTCGCAGATCGAACTTAGACCCATTTGACCCATTTGCAGGAAACGTTCGAAATTTTGAGGAAATACAACATGAAGCTCAATCCCGAAAAATATGCTTTCGGAGTCGGTTCGGGCAAGTTCCTCGGCTTCATGGTGTCACATCGAGGAATAGAGATTAACCCCGATAAAATCAAGGCCATCGAAGACATCGTCGTCGTGGACAGTGTGAAGGCCGTACAAAGGCTAACGGGTCGGATTGCAGCCTTAGGCCGGTTCATTTCAAGATCATCTGACCGAAGTCACAAATGTTTCTCTCTACTCAAAAAGAAAAACGATTTTGCTTGGACCCCGGAGTGCCAACAAGCATTAGAGGAACTAAAGCGATATCTATCAAGCCACCACTACTTCACACTCCAAAAACAAACGAAAAACTTTGTTTGTACTTGGCAGTATTGGAAGTCGTCGTAAGCGGTGTCCTAGTTCGAGAAGAGCAAGGTACGCAATTCCCCGTTTATTATACGAGTCGAACCTTAGGAGAAACGGAAACTAGATATCCGCTCCTAGAAAAATTAGCACTTGCACTGATAAGCGCCTCAAGAAAGTTAAGGTCGTACTTTCAATGTCATCCCATATGTGTGTTAACCACTTACCCGCTTCGTAATATTTTGCACAAACCCGAGTTATCAGGCCGACTGGCCAAATGGTCCGTCGAACTCAGTGGGTACGATATCGAATATCAACCCCGTACGGCCATCAAGTCTCAAATTTTAGCAGACTTCGTGGCCGATTTCACGCTAACCCTCGTACCCGAAGTCGAAAAAGAACTCCAGTTGAAATCAGGTATATCATCGGGGGTATGGATCCTTTTTACGGACGGGGCTTCTCTGCCCTAAAGAAAGTCTAAGGGAGTTCCTCTCGTCAGTAGCCCGTTGTAGGTCGGCCTCGTATCGATGCAGCTCATTTTGGGATCGAGAACATTGTTCTCGATGAACTGCCGTTGCCTACAAAGAAACAAGAAGCAAAGTTAATGAAAAATGAACATAAAGATAGTACCGACAAAATAATTTTAAAAGCTCACCTGATTCAAAGCCTGCCGCAATCCGTGAAAAAGATCCGATTCATCACCAACACCGGCAACGTCCTCAATGCCGGTAAACATGAAACAAAAGAGATCTTCTTCATCGTGAGGCCTGTCTAGATCGAGGGCTCCCAGAGTTTGAGCTTCCCGAACCACCCCTGCGGAAACAGCGGGAAAGGTAGGCGAATCCTCGATTGCTGCTGCCCCAAATGAATCGCCTGGAGCATTCTCCTCGGTTCGAAGGGGTTCGAGGGCCCCTTCGGTCATATCCCCTGCCCGTTGACTCCGATGAGATACGTCTTCGATATCCGATAGTTCGGGGACTCTACCCGAATCTTTCTCCGGTATATCCTCAGTTCGAGGCGGAGCCTCATGGAGCATCATCGATCCAGCCGCCGATGAGGCATCGGTGGTTCTCTTCATTCGGACCACCAGCGCGGACTCATCGTTTTCTTCTTCTTCTTCTTCTTCTTCTTCTTCTTCTTCATCTTCATCCCTTAGACGCAGAACGGATTCCACGGTAAAAGGAATGACATTCTTGTTCGGCTTATGAGCCATCCTCTTCTTCGGTTTTGGATCTTCGGGAACGGAGGCTCTTTTCCTTTTATTTTCCTTCACCGGCTTTAGGACAGAGGCCGAAATTTCCTCCTCATTGGACAAGGGCCTCAAAATCGCGTCTTTACCCAAACCTGCATATGGAAAACCTTAATAAAATATTTTGAAAACCACCTCGTTCGGATCATCAAAGAGTACGAGAAATGAGCTTATCGTGATTTTTGGCCTCCCACCGACCCTTTGACAAATCACGCCATGAGCGCTCGGCGTATGTGGAGGTCGAAACAAGGGCTCGTACCCAGTTCTTGAGATCGGGAACTGCTCCGGACATCCAGGGAACCGCTACATCATAAAAAGAGGAGTGTCGATGAGAGAATAAATGAAAGAACAAAGTAGAAGTAACAGTAATATCACACTTACGTTTCATATTCCACTCCTCGGGAAAGGGCATCTTTTCAGTCGGAATCAGGTCCGAAGTCCTTACTCGAACGAACCTGCCCATCCAACCCCGGTCCCTGTCCTCGTCAATACTCGAGAGCAGAGCCTTGGTAGCCCGACGCTGAAGTTTTATTAACCCTCCTCGAAAAAGTCGAGGACGGTATAATCGGATAAGATGGTCGAGGGTGAACCGCATCCCCTCGATTTTGCTTACGAA
This sequence comes from Nicotiana tomentosiformis, assembly GCF_000390325.3. NCBI lineage: Eukaryota > Viridiplantae > Streptophyta > Magnoliopsida > Solanales > Solanaceae > Nicotiana > Nicotiana tomentosiformis. The sequence continues at coordinate 55,039,977 of NC_090819.1, forward strand.
ATATCGGATCAGGATAATGATCCGCCAAAAAGAAGAGTGGACCTGGCCTAGGGTTATTTGGTATTGACGACATAAATCAATGATAACGGAATCGAGGGGACCCAACGTGAAAGGATAAGAATACACATTCAAAAATCCTCTCACGTGCGAAGTGATATCTTCGTCAGAAGAAGGAATCATTATTTCTTTTTTATCCCAATTGCAATCTTTCTTTAGCTGTTGGAGGTGCTTCTCGGTTATCGAACATATATACCTCGATACCGGTTCACATCGACCAGGCACCGATGATCCTTTATCGACCTTGAAATCAAAAGTAAGGACGCACGCCCCAGGAACACACTCCTCAGACCGTGGTTCTGCCGGCGTATCATCGGCGGCACACTGTGAAGATGAAGTTTTCTCTTTCTGACGGATGGTTTGTGACGTTTTCGCCATTTTCGAGTTCAGAAGCAAGGAATAAAGAAAAATGACAAAGATTTGGTAAAATTGAGGAAGGACTTTTGCAGAAAGAAATCACAGATTTACTGGTAAGTTGGAGAGTACGAAGAACTTGGGAAATTTGGAAGATAGAAGATGTAAAAGTGGTAAAAGATAAAAGAAAGGGTTATTTATAGGTTCAAGCGATGGCGGTTCAGTATCAGCGGTGGCCGACCACCGCCTGACATGCATTAAATGCCTTGAAAGACTAAACCGACGGGACAGCTACCAGATGCGTCATGGTCGAACCCTATGGAAACGTCAGGTTATAATCCGATCGAGCTGTTAAAAAATCATATCATTTCTCGCCACATTCTTTCTGAGAAACGAGGGGACTATCTGTATACGGTCGAAATAGATTTCGGCCTTAGCACGTCCGATCGAGTTCGAACGATGATCTATCGAAATAAGATCCCGAAGGTGGAACAAACTAACCTCGAACCCGGGGAGGCCGATCCGTGTCGAGGTCGATATCATTATCAAGCTAGAATCGAAATCGAACCATGATGCAGAGTAGATCTATCATGCTGATAATCCAGAGACCAACCAACATTGACCTCGAATCAATTCGAGGGCTCGAGCCAGGATTGGGCTCGAACCAAGATCAAGAGCTCGAGTCGAAATCAAGCTCAAACCAAAATCGAGGGTTCTAAGCAAGATCGAGCTCGCAGACAAAAGCCATTGCAATCCCACTAGAGAGAATCTTGACAGAAATTGTGAAAAAGCTGACTTATTATGGGTCTCCCACTGAATGTTTATTTTATTATGCTTAGAGCCAAATCCCTCCACTATAAAAGGGCTTGGTTACCATTTCTGTAAAACAAGTTTTTCTCAGGCTTACATTGTAATAAAAGCGATATATTCTTCTACAGTAAAGAATCGTTCTTTCAGATTTCTTAGATTAATTCTATTTGTTGAATCCTAAGATTCATTGTTCCTAACAACCTTATCTATTTCGCATTCTCTGCAATCTATATTTACATTTATATTTATCCTTATATTTTGTGTTAAGTTACGCCACATATCCTCGGAACTGCGTATAAATTCAACTATATCTATTTTTCGGGTAAACAAGTATATTTACATTTTGATTACAGGAGGAAAAAAACCAAACAAAACATATGTATAACCACTCCAAGAAGGCAAGAGTCACAGTATCTGATATTTCATCTTACTATATATTATACTTATTTTCTAAGCCCAACTCCTAATTTGTAACCCTTTTAGTCCCCTTCACATATTCTTATTTCAACTTCCATCCTCCAACTTTTCCCTTCATATACTAGTAGCACTAAAACTATATACAGTACTGCTCTTCTCAAGAGCTATCAAACACTGGCCTTTTCGTGAGAAAGCACTAGTGTTTTAAGGGAATTGGAGGAGCTGCATTCTGATTACTAAGTCTGTATACATACGTGGTGCTGATATGCTAATTAGGAGCAACTGAAGGTCTTGAAGTTGGACTCGATTAACTTAATATCCTATAACTAATCCTCCCATTGGGGCTCGATGTGGAATTCCCTTTCTTCGTTTGGCTGTTCTGTAATTAACAGAAGTTGGAGGGGGCGTTGACGGACTGAAACTTTGAACCTTGTTTCGCCGGCTATGGTTGCTGCTACTATAAGAGTCCTCCGAGTCATAGGCTGCTGCTGCTGCTGCCGCCGCCGCCATCTTCTTCTCCGATGACTGTTTTGGCTTCTTCACGAAATTCTGTGAAGTCCCAACAATCTATAAATAATCAAAATTAAAAATTAATTACTTCCTCCGTCTCATATTAATAGTCATGATTACTAAAAATAGTTGTCTCAAATTATTTGTCATTTTAGAAGTTCAAGACAAAATTAATTATTTTTTTACCCTTAGTAATAATTGTTCTTGAAGATAGAGATAACACATAATTAGAATAAATATTCAATGAAGAGATTATATCTAAAATATAAATATGGATAAAATAGAATAATTCTTTTCCTAATTAATATAAGAAACACATAATATGAGAGGGAGAGGGAGTACAACATTCCAAGAATTGCTAATGGGGAATATATTAAATGCTTAATAAGTATCTATCCCCAATCTATAAAACCCACCTGTTGATAATGCCAAAGTTTGTTGCCAATAATGGACCAGTAATGTGAGTGGAATTTCCACACTACCATTCAATAGCTTCACATTTTGTCAAAAGCAAACAGCAATTGAAAATAGCCTATACGGTATTCAGGACCCAAATATTCAATTTAGTGACCATTAAAAGTCAAAATAAATGCAATAAAATTTTTATGCAGGGGGTAAGAATGGAGCAAAAAGCAATTAGTAAGTAATTACCTTACAGCCAAGAGAGCAGAATCTGAATGAGTCGAGGAGACTCCTTTCACAAACTTCACAGGTATTAGTGACACCTTTGCCTGGCCTAGGTTGTGGCCTCTCATTCAAGAACACAACCTTTGCACTGTTGATAATGTAGGTCTGAACTGAAGTGATGTCCAAATACTTCTGTATTTCATTCACCCTTATCACATCATGGTAAGATGACCTCCTTATCTGTTCCAAAAACAGAGCAACCCACATTCAGTTTTGAAGTCAACGGTGAAAAAAATGGCAGAAACCCCTGAAATTGAAAATGAAAGAATAACAGAGAATACCTGAATGGCACGATGTTCCTTGTGATGAGATAAACAAAGAGAGCAGAGAGCGCCATTCATACAGTCCAAACAGTACATATTGCATTCACTCTTGTGGGAATCAGCATGTAACTTGCATTGAACAAAGAAACGTCCCTCTAACAATGGCTTCAACCATGGTGGCCACCTATTCTCCTCTTCATCTGGCCCTCCAGCTCCCTACACATTTTAACACTATCAGCAAAACTAAAACACAACAAACATTGATTAATCGACAACCAAAATATTTTACCATGATTCGCCTGTTCTTAGGCTTGAATTCACGGACACTTGTTTCTTGTTTATCGATCGCCAGCTTGAATGAAACTGTTGTTAGTAGTAACGCTATGTATTGGTGAAGAGAAAAAATTTTGGTTTGTGAAATATAGGAATTGGAGGCGGTGTGAGAAATATGAGGGTACTTGTAAGGGGGAGGGAAAAAAGGTCGGGTGGGTGGGTTCAGGAGGGAGAGGGGTCGTTCTTATCCTTTCAAAGGTCATACATACATAAACAAAGTTTCCGAAGCAAGCTCCGAGGCAAAACCTATAGATACGTTGGCTGCAAGGAACCGACCTCCTTCTTTCCTTTTATTTTCCCTTTCATTTTCATGTTTTCCATTTTTTTCTTTTATTCTTTATATTATTGATATTGATGTTCAAAATAATCATGTCGATTAGTTTCTTTACTTTTATGTCTTTTTATTTTTATTTTTATTTTTATTTTTATTTTTATCATATTTAATTAATAGAGAGGGGAAGGTGGGTATTTTCAATAGTGAGTTGGCACATTATTCTCTTTTAACAAATTTGGTATCTTTGGTCCATTATTGGCCATTTAGTTAGTTGTTCTAAGTGGGGTTTGTGTAAGAAACAAATTAAATATCCTTTTTAAATTTAATAATCACCATCCTCCCACTTGGGAATATCATTTTCTTTCATTTATTTTTACCTCATTTTCTTGCTTTTTCCTCCTTTTGAAAATAAAAAAGAAGAGGAATGTTTTCAAAATTTAAGCAAATCCATGAATAAATGGTTATTTGAAATGACAAATCAATTAATGCAAAATTAGAATTTGATATCCTTGTTAACCTGTAGTGTGAGACAAAAGGAGGACGCTAATATTTGGCAAGATTGCAACCATTAACACATTACCAGTAAGCAGTAGGTAGAAACATGAAATAGGAAAAATTATTTCATCACTAAAATAAAATGGGGATGCTAGCATTTATAGCACTTATTTTAGCAAAAATAATATGCTGAAATTTCTTGTTTCAATGATATATATGCTCTTAACAGCTCTTTCCATAGGTGAATACAACCATTCAAAATAAAATAAAATATATATATATATATATATATATATATATATATATATATATATATATATATATATATATATATATATATATATTGTGTCTGTTTGATCTGCTCTCTATAATGTAGGGGTAAAATTGATTTATAACGTATGGTCGAATGATAATATGACACGTGAAACCGAAGATAGGCAAAGGGCAAGTCAGGGAACAACCAATACCGGATACAACGAATATAATCGATATCGGGTAAATCCTAAAGGGAGCGTAGTCGACGGGAGAAGGTCAAGAGTTTGCCATCGGATAGTATTCAATGAGGGAATATTCGCTAACATTAAATGAGCGACCGTTGTAGAGAATATTTGCATTCATGGCGTGCCGTTACGCGTTCATCAATGACTTGTTTATTATCATTTAAGAGGAGTTTGATCCTAGGATCTTATTTCCTTAGGTAAAGTTATAAATAGAAGGCTTAGCAGCTATTGTAAGGACACAAAATATTCGGTACAACAAAGGCTATATTTTACTTTTTTGCTCTTAAATTAACAGCTTTCTTTCACTTTGTCGTCATTCCTATTTGTGCTCTCGGAGACGCTGAGTTTTGAGCCAGGCTTGTTATCTTCTTCAATTTCAATCGTTAAATCTCAATCCTAATCTTATCTCTTTATCATTTTTGGATCAAATCAATTCGCTTGTCTATAAACCACGTAACAAATTTAACTGTACAGTTTTACGGGTAAACAGTTTGGCGCCCACCGTGGGGCTTAGACGGTTGCGTAATTGCTTTAATCCTTACGTTTATTACTAACTTGTTTTGATTCTTTCCTTAGTGAAAAAAGATATGACAGCTAATGATGTCAACATCATACACAACACTGAGGGGCACGAAGGATTGTCCTGACATGATGACTCAATCAGTGAGAATCACAACGAAGAAAATGAGACGACCCCAGTTCGAGATGGCCAGTTTCCCCGGCATGTGCGGGAACCGACTCCTGATGATGCAGGGGAGGAATATGTCGTGGAAACGGTTAAAATCCTGAGAGAAGAGTGGAAAGCAATCATGAAACACCTCTCAAGGCAGGATCGGCTGATGACAGAGTTAAAACCAACATTGATAGGCGCCTCCAATAATGCGAGCGAAATGGGCCCAATTCCTCTCAGCGTTCTTGCAAACCAAACGGCTCAAAGGGTCGATAACAGCACCCCAAGGGGTGAAGTTGCAACGAAGCCGGAGGGACCGGTAGCGGATCTAGGAATAACAACGAGAATGATCCCTTCAAAACCGAGCTCATGAGGTTTATGAGGGAAATGAACTGACGAATGGATCAAAATGCGAAGGAGTTTCACGCTCGGATGTATCAGATTCCGGGCGCACCACCAGCACTAAAAGGCCCAGATTCAAAAAAATACACGCAATTGCCATTTAAGCCGAGCGCAGTACCAGAGTTAATTCCAAAGAGGTTCAAGATGTCGGACATACTAAAATACGATGGGACTTCGGATCCGCATGAGCATATCATAACCTAAACCACGCCTGTGAAAGGGAATGATTTGGCTCAACATGAGATTGAGTCGGTCTTGCTAAAGAAGTTTTTTGAAACCCTCACCAAGGGGACCTGACATGGTATTCTCTCTTACCCGAGCATTCAATCGGCTCTTTCGACATGCTTGCAGACTCGTTCATTAAGGCCCATGCTGGAGCAAGGAAGGTTCAAGCCAGAAAGGCGGACATATTCAGGATTGCGCAGGGCAAGTCCGAACTGCTACGAGAGTTCATGATTCGGTTCTAGAAAGAGAGGATGATGTTACCTACGGTACCATATGAGTAGGCAATGGAGGCATTCACAAAGGGTCTAAATCTACGGAGCTCGACGCCTCCCGAAAGCTGAAGGAAAGCCTGCTCGAGTTTCAAGCAACTACATGGGCGGATGTCCATAACCGTTATGAGTCAAAAATAAGGATAGAATACGATCAGCTTGGGTCCCCGGTATCAACTAAGGGAAGGGATCGAGAAAAAAATCACGACAAATTTAAAAACGACTTTGATGCGGATCAGCGGTCCTCTAGAGGTCATTTTCTGCCATATGACAGAATCGAAGGTTGTAGCAGCAAAGGGTTTCGATCATCGAATAATTTTGCTCCCGATAGAAGAACCGATCATGGTCGGAACAACAGGTCGTTACAGGAGAAGGAGGTGCCATGGGCCCGAAACTCTACATATCCCAGGTTATCAAATTATAACTTTAGCATCAGCTTATTAGAGTTGGTATCGGCAATAAGGAATATCAAAGAAGCGCGGTTCCCGAAGCTAATCCAATCAGATCCTAGCCAGAGAGATCTTAGTTTGTGGCGTGAATACCATGGGACTCACGACCATAGAATTGGGGAATGCCGGCATCATCATGAAGAGGTGGCGACATTGTTGAAGAATGGCCATCTTAGGGAATTCTTAAGTGATCGAGCCAAGAACAACTACGACCGAAGCCGGGATAATACGGAGCCTTTGAAGGTAGCAGAAGGCTCCCATCGACTGACTATCAACATGATTTTCGGAGGAAATGAAGTCAACTATGTAACCTTTTCAGCAAAGAAGAAAATGGAGATATCGGTGACACACAACAAGAGACTTCGGAAAGTCACAGAAGATGATATCACTTTCACGAAGGAAGATGCTGACGAACTTCTTCTGCCGCATAACGACGCTTTGGTAATCTCTCAATATTTTAGATTTCAAAATTAAATGTGTTTTGGTTGACCCAGGAAGCTCAGCCAACATAATACAATGGAGAGTTTTGGAGCAAGCAAAATTAAATAGGAATATCGTTCCAATGATAAAACTCTTAGCTGGCTTCAACTTGACAAGCGTGACAATCCGAGGAGAGATTTTGCTGCCCACACACGCCGAAGGAGTGACCAAGACTACTCTATTCGAAGCGGTAGATGGCAATATGGGTTATAATGCAATCCTCGGAAGACCGTAGATACATTAGATGAAGGTCGTACCTTCAACATATCACCAGTTATTGAAATTTTCAACGCCAAAAGGAATCAAGCAACTAAGAGGAGATCAACCAGCAGCAAGGGAGATGAATGCGGTAACTGTTTCCAGAAACAAAGGGAGAGAGTCCAACAAATAGCATTTACAGGAACCAATGCCTTCTCCCTTCCCAAATAAAGACGGTAAGAGAGAGGAGTCATCGAAATCCTATCAGGTTCCGAGATATTTTCAGGTACCAGAGGAGATGGATGTGACCAAGTTGACCACGGAGGAACTTGAGCAAGTGGCCTTATTCGAAGAATTTTGGAGAGAAAATTTCACCTGGGGACAGGAATAATCCCAAGCTTAGGTTAGAGTTTATTACTTTTCTTAAAGCTAACGTTGAATGCTTTGCGTGGTCGCACTCGGATATGACATGTATCCCATTAGAGGCAGCGGTTCACAAGCTAAGTCTGGACCCAAACTTTCCACCGGTAAGACAAAAGAAATGCTCGATAGTAGAGATCAGGAACAAGTTACTTAAAGAAGAGGTAACCCGATTACTCAACATTGGTTCAGTCCGGGAGGTAAAATACCAGAATGGTTAGCCAACGTAGTTGTAGTACCAAAAAAGAATAATAAGTTTAGGATGTGTGTAGACTATAAAGATCTAAATAAGGTGTGCCCTAAAGACTCATTTTCATTGCCAAACATTGATCAATTGATAGACGCGATGACGGAGAAAGAGCTAATGAGCTTCTTTGATGCTTACTTCTAGTATAATCAAATCAAGATGAACCTAAAGGATCAGGAAAAAACTTCTTTCATAACAAACTTTGGCACATATTGCTATAATGTGATGCCATTTGGGCTTTAAAATGTCGGAGCCACTTATCAGAGCCTCGTTAATAAAATATTTGAGGGTCAGATAGGTAAAACAATGGAAGTATATATTGATGACATATTAGTCAAGTCTTTGAATGCAGGAGATTATTTGAAACACCTCCAAGAGACTTTCGACATTTTGAGGAAGCATAATATGAAGCTTAACCAAGAGAAATGTGAGTTCGGGGTCGGTTCCGGTAAGTTCTTGGGGTTCCTGGTCTCGCAAAGAGGGATCAAGGTAAATCCTGATAAAATCAAAGATATCGAGGACATTCCAGACCAATTGACAAGTGTGAAGGACGAAGATTCATCTCAAGATCCTCAAAAAAGTGCCACCACTTCTTTTCGCTTTTAAAAACTAAGAACGATTTTGCATGGACTCTGGAATGCCAACAGGCACTTAAAGACCTAAAAGGTACCTGCCCAGCCCCTCGTTATTGAAAAATCGGGGGAAGGCGAACAGTTGTTGATATATCTAGCGGTCTCGGAGGTAGCGATAAATGTCATTTTGGTCCGAGAGGAAGACGGACTTGAACTAGCCCGCAGACTAGGCTCTGAGGTCATTGAGATAAAGTACGATTCCCAGCTGGTAGTAAACCAAGTGTAAGGGATTTTCGACACAAAGGAAGAGTGCATGCAATAGTATTTGAATAAGGTTCATGCATTGCTTGCATGATTTCGGGAATGGTCAATCATACATATTCCAAGGGAAGAAAATTTGGAAGCAGATGCATTGGCTAATTTGGGGTCATCCACAAAGATGAAAGGATCTAACTCCGGTACTGTCGTTCAACTTCTACATTCGGTATTGGATGTGAAGGGTTACTGCAAAGTCAATTCAACCAACTTAATCTGGGACTTGAGGAATTAGTTTGTCGAGTATCTTCGGCATGGCAAATTACCCGAAGACCCAAAGGCGTCCCGGGCACTATGGACCAAGGCAACCCACTACTGCCTTGTGGATGGACAGTTATACAGAATATCATACCAAGGACCGTTGGCCTAGTGTCTGGGGGCCTCGGAGGCAAATTACGTGACGAGGGAAGTTCACGAAGGAGTTTGCAAGAATCACTCTGGTGCAGATTCGTTGGTTCTAAAATTTATCAGGGAAGGTTATTACTGGTCGCGGATGGAGCAGGATGCAATGGCATTCATTCAAAAATGTGACAAATGTCAACGACATACGTAGTTGATTCACCAACCAGCAGAACTTTTGTATTCGGTGTTTTCCCTGTGGCTATTTATCAAATGGGGATGGATATAGTTGGTCCTCTACCACCGGGTCCCGGAAAGGTGAGATTTCTTTTAGTTTTGACTGATTACTTCACTAATTAGGTTGAAGAAAGTCCTTATCAAAAGATCGGTGAGCGCAAAGTGGTCGACTTCATATGGGACCACATAAGCTGCCAATTTAGAATACCGAAGGAAAATGCTTGTGACAATGGGCCGCAGTTCATAGGCTCAAAAGTCACAAAAATTTTGGAAGGATTGAAAGTCAAGAAAATTACATCTTCACCGTACCATCCCAGTGCTAACGGACATGCAGAGTCAACCAACAAGATAACTATTCAGAACCTAAAAAAGAAGTTAGAAGATGCTAAAGGAAAATGGCTCGATGAGCTACTGGGAGTGTTGTAGGCATACCGCACAATGATGAAGTCGAGCATAGGAGAAACACCTTTCTCTCTTGTGTATGGCGCAGAAGCTCTGATATTGGTGGAAGCGGAGGAGTCGACTTTAAGGTTTTCCCGAACAATGGAAGAATCAAATAATGAAGCGTTGCTGGTGAGGTTGGACTTGCTTGATGAACATAGTGACTTGGCGTACGTGAGGATGGTGGCTCAAAAGCAAGATGAAAATATAATATAATCGTAGGGCCAATCTTCGATACTTCAAGGTAGGAGACTTGGCTTTGAGAAAAGTGACTCAGAGCACTCGGGAAGTCAATGCTGGGAAACTTGGACCGACATGAGAAGGTCCTTACCGTGTTTTAGCTATCACTAGTAAAGGGTCATACGAGTTGGAAAATCAAGATGGAGTCAAATTACCCAGCAATTGGAATGCGATTCACCTCAAAAGGTTTTATTGCTGATGGAGCCTACCAATATTGAAAGTATGTTCTGCACTCTTTTTCCCTTCGTCCAGTTTTGTCCCAATCGGATTATTCTGGCAAGGTTTTTAACTAGGCAGCAATGAAAAACATACTACGAAGGGAGCGTCATCGGCAAAGGAAAGACCTTTAAATATCAAGGCAGTAAAACTTTTCATATCGATGGTAAATAGCTATGTAGATGGTTAAATAATCTTTGACTCGATGGCCATCCTTGTCTTCCATTATTAAAAAAAGATTATTTAACCATTCACAAGTTGTTTCCACCAGTGAAGTAGCAATCTGGGTACAAGACTTCCAGTGTTCGAATTCGCATGCTTCGCATTCGAACACTAGAGGGGGGAATAATATATGATATGGCACCAAGAATTCCATCAAAATCAGGGACTGTTAGAACCGGGAGCAATAATGTTTCATCAGGGCCGGGGACTGCATGATCATCCCTGTAGAAAGAAGTTGTATAAATTGACCACATGTATTGGCAACTTTATTTAATTAAGCAAACAAATGCCTATGTACTTTTAAAAATAGAGGGAATAAAACAAAGTCATTTTATTTTTATCTAATTTCTTGTCCAAATGATGACTTAATTTTATCGTTAGAAAGTTAACAAAAACGTCAAACGCTTGTACCGGAATGAACAGGAGACGTTCTCTTCAAGAGCACCGTAAATATAAGGGCCCTCTATTATGAAGCCCTCATAGCAAAGGATAGATTCCGGAAGAGTTTATGCCCAGGATCAAAAGCTATCGGATGAAAATATACCTGAAGCTTTAATCGATTAAATATAAAAGGAATATTTTTGCACAACACCTAAGCAAAAAATTCTTTATTTATAAAGTGCCAAACTCGATGAAAGGTTTGGTATATTTACAAAGTATAAAAAAAAGGAAAAGAAAAGGAAAAGAAGTTATGCATCATTGCCGCCAGAACCCGAAGGGAGAGAGGGATCTATGTTTCTTTCGGTAGAGGAAGGCGGTTCCACTACCGGTTCAGGGCCTTCATCTTCGTCAGTCTCCCCTTCAGTTCTCGTGTACTCGGAACCAGAACTCAAGGAGTCAGTCACATCGGGCTGGGAGGAAGATTTTCACCAACAGACAACTCAAGTTCTCAGGCCTAGGCAATACAATCATCTATGTTAGCGATGTCCATTTTGGCCTCCTCCAAAGTCTTCCTCTTCATAAGATATATGGCATAGGTTTTTTCTAAGACAAGGGAATCTTCTTGATACTGGAATTGAGCTCGGAGTTTATCAATTTTGGCCTGAAGACTATCGCTTTAAGATCTCATGGCGCTAAGGCGAGAGTCAAGCTCAATAGTTGTAGTTAAGTGGATCCGATTTTTCTCCATGATTCTCTTAAACCTCTCTTCCATTTTGGCCCTCTTCTCCTCGACAACATTGGCCTCCTCAGTTTTGGAGCATAAGTCTGTCTTCAAATTATTGATTTTCTCCTCAAAGGCAGAATTGTACTCGGCATCGGCGAGTACAACGTCATGGAGCTCTGTCCACTTAGCCTTAGCCTCTTGAAGCTTTTCATGTAATTGAGCAGCTTCTTGGCTATGTGCCATTTATGTTGTTCACTCTGTTGCAACCGAGTATCAAGCTCTCCCATCTCTGCAGCTTTTGCCTCCAGCACTGGAAGGCGCACAACAAGTTGGTTCCTTTCAACTAAGAGTTGATCCTGCTCGAAAGCAAGTCCTTGTTTATCAAGGATCAACTTCTACAGGCCCTCAGAAGCGAGAAGGTTGGCCTAGAAAGAGAAGTTTGAAATTAAGATTATCATTGCAACATGTAAGCAGAAAAGAAAATATGAGGAAACTAGTATGATACCTGCGCCGCATTATGCATGGCATTGTTTATCAGACACTCCCCAGAAAGGGAACGTATTTTCTTCTAGTCTTTCGTCGAAGCCAGCGGCTTCATATAATTGACGAGCTCCACCAGCCTTGAGAGGACGTGGCAATCTTGTGAAACTGAAAGGGTGGCGCTTCGCCTCCCTTGAGGGTCTTGGGAAGGTATATCATAGTTGCTACCCAAGTTCCTGTGGCCAGGAGACCGAGGAGGAGATTTAGTTGTTGCTGGTCGCGAAGGAGTAGCTGGTGTCGATGGGCGTGAACCCATCGGTGTGGAAGGTGAAGAAGCGGCTGTGGCAGAAGAAATGTTGATTGTTATTTGCTCAATGGGCAGAAGAGGCCCAGGGTCCGAATTCCTTAGACCGGAGACATCAATGTGGGCTGGGAAGAGAGAATCAGTATTCTCGACCAAGCCTATCTCCCCCCCAAAGGGCCTCAACTTCATCTGACGTCAGGTTTTGAAGCTCTCCCGGCTGAGCATCCGGTTGAGCTGATGAAGATCATTTTCTCCTTTGAAGGGAAACCTCTTCATTACTAGCTTTCCCTTCACCAATGAGGACCACTATGGTCGGCTCAGATTACACTTTCTTTGCCCTCTTCTCTTGAGTCCCAGCCGAGGAGGAGCGTCTTTTTTTTGGTTTCTTGCTCTCGGGCTGGGGAATCCGAGAGGAGGCACCCTCACCGGAGGCTCGGCAGGTCCACGAGCTCTGTTCCGGGCAAGATCATTTTCCAGCACTCTCCTGTGTGGCGCCCCGTTTTCTAGCGCAAGCGGGCCTCGACGTCGTGACGACTCTTTTGGATGGGAGATATAGTGTTAAAGAAGAGAAAGGTTGCCACTTAATGATTTTTAAGGTGCGTTAGGGCACCTATCATGCAGATAGCTCTGTTTGACTAGTCAACGCTACCAAGGATCAGGTAAGGGCTCATATTACCTCAAAGAGAAGGTGTTAGGCGCTCTTCGAGGTCTATAACTGTGGGTCCCGACTGAACTTAAGACTATGTGGATTATAATTAGGCAAGATAAACAAAGAGAGTACAAGTCAAATGAATTTATTAACATAATAAGAAGTAAGGATTACAAGGATATAACTATTAAACCTATATTAGATGTTAAATGAATAAATAAGAGAAGGGGGGTCCTAAGTTTTTTAGCCTACAGTATCACCCCGTGCAACATAATTAATACTTCGCAGCTCCCTAGAGATAGGGAGTTATTCATATTATTCAGCGGGCGTAGACTATCATCTCCTGCTACCCGATTACTATGTTAAAGTTGTTTACCTAAGCGCTCTAATTCAATTCTAAGTCGTGCCCTTTGCGTGCACTACCCGTCCCATACCTATGGTCCAGGAGGCATTTGACCTCTATTTAGGGTGGTCCTAGACTTAACTTAGGCTGATCAAAATGATAAAACTAGACGACATACAAAACAAATTGGACTTCAAATGAGAGCAGTTAAAGGCTCATGTTAGCCTCCACACTTAGACAACCAATGCACGTAAAATAGGTTCTCACATTGAGCATTGGACATTTTCAGAACTGAAGCCAATTAGAAATCATTAAGCCCTATAGACATGGTTTCTATGTGACCTTGGATTCAAACGCGCATATATGACATTACTGCTTCTAGTGGCTTAGACGAGGAAGCAGTAAACCATTTGCTGTTAACGCTGGTTTTAGATACCAGTTTTAGAAAGGTGACATTGTCCTACAGACATGATATCTAATAGTGGCAAAGTTAAGCAAATGAAAATAGTTCTGGGAACCCAACCTTGAGAAGGGGATAAACAATATTAAGCGAATGACTGCATCCTATAGGCAAGATCTCTAACAATTGGAAATCGAACCTTGATTTTATAACACTTTACCTCTATGAGCAGGTTATTTAGGCGGAGCAATAATAATAACAGTAGCTACTTGATTAGTCAAGGTCCTATAGGCATGATTTCTAGGTAAAAATAGAACATAAGCTAGTGAGATCCAATAGCCAGGGTATCTAATGAATATGCTATAATCATACAAATCGAAAGAAAGTTCACTGGCATTTATTTCCTGTATGCTGTCTAGTAGCACAGAGCAGTAGAATAAATAGAGGGTTTATACCCGTGCTTTGATGGTAGACAAGTTATGTGAGTGTGTGAGTTTCCTAAAGGCATGATTTCTATCACTAGAAGTTAAATGGCATATACAACAAGTCGGATAACAAGTAAATCACATGAATCTTATGAGCATGTTTTCTACCATTGCATGCAAATATTAAAGTATACCCGTTCCCCAGTTTCACTATCACCCCAATTGTTCATTACAGAGTTATTACAGACCCAATGATAAACGTAATTACAAAATATTATACAAGCAATGACAATAGGCCACAGCGGGCCCAAAAGGAAATACCCAGCATTGCCCGGGCCTTCAACAACTCTCACATAGCATACCCAGATTCCCAATAGGGAACTATATTCATCAGCACAACCCAGAAGCCATAGAAGAACTCAAGCCAAACCAAACATCCATAGATTGACCACTATTACCCAGACATTGAATCACTTAAACCAACAAGTTTACATATTCAATAGACAGTAGGAAGAAAGAGTTGAGTGTCAGAGATAGCTCAGGTCTCAGTAGTAAAGAGAGTGGCTAAAAGACCCCAAATCCTAGTGTGTCAAAGTTCACAAGGGTCTCAAATGGACCCCGAGCAGTGCTCACACTAGGGAGGTCAATAGTAAGAGTCTTAGTGGCCTTGGCTTTCAGCCGGCCAAGAATGATAGGTTCAGAATAGCACAGGTAACAATGAGAGGGAGTGGACAGTGGTGAAGGGACAGAAGTTGAGGAAATACACTTATAATTTAGAAAGTAGATATAGCAAAGTTGAGAACACAGAACAGTTAATCAAAAAGGTCAAGAAGATTTAGAAGCAGGTGCAACACTTATCAAAAATAACACATTGGCAGAAAGCACATTGGGAGTTGGAGGAGAATCAAGTTCCCTAAGATTACAAGATCAACCAGATTATCATACTAAGGTGCATATTATCAAACAAGTCTAAGTGGGGCACTAACTTAAAAGGTTTAAAGCTTAAAGGTCCAGGTTATGCTAAGGATTCATCACAATATCATAAGACATCCATGTTAACTTTATATCATGAAGCAAAAAAGTATCAAACATGGTATGGAAACACAAACTAAGATGGCCATTCTAAAGGTTTCAAACAGTCATTAAGGATATAAAACTAAGCAAAACAGAAACATGCTGTGATGGAGTAGATCATAGTTGATAGAAAAGGTCTTAACAAAGATTAGAACACATTACATATGCAAGACTATCATTACAGAGATTCAAAACAGAGTGGGAAAGCAAGCTCATGTCAAATAGCAAACGTAGGCATTCAGGTATTGACATAGTAGACTAATGCACTTAAGATGGCTCAAATTATTCAAATTAGGCATAAACATGACTCAAAACTGGCAGTATTAGGTAAAATTAAATACTAAAGAGGTTCCAAACAAATGCAAAACTAATCAAAGTTGCACACAAAAGTAGCCCAAAAACACATTAAGCCATGAATTTCAAAGGTAAGAATGTGCAAATCATAAACACATAAGAACAAAATTGCAAAGCCAAGTGACTTACCAGTTAAATGGACAATAAGAAAGAACAAATTCCATAATGTTTCTGAGTATCAACAAAGAATAAGAACCCAGAATCTCAATGCGTCAAAGTTCCCAAGGGCTTCAAAGGAAACTCGGGCAGTGCTCGCACCAAGAAAAGGTTGAAAAGTCGAATACCGGTGGCCTTGACTTTCAGCCGGCCAAGAATCAAGATATAGAATAAGAGAACGAGAGAACAATAAAGTGATAACTCTAATTTTTAGTGAAAATCTAGCGATTAAGGTTCCTCCTAAAGGGGAATGGGGAGGGGTTTATATAGTTGTAGAAATCTAGCAAACAAACAAGATAATACTATAAATTTAACATAAATAAGGTAATAATATCAAGCAGAATCAGTAAAAGTCAGATTAGGGGAAAATTAGGTAAACCCTAGTTGACAAAAATCGGAGATTGGCCAGAGATCTTGGCTAATCGAACTCGTATAGCCTCGCCATGATGCATATGGACGAGATATCGTCCAGATTTTGAAGGGTGAAGCTAATCTCCCTTGATTCGGAGGTTTAAACTTGACAAAATAGAGCAAGTACTTATGTAACACCATGGAGAAACACCCAGTAACGAAGGAACACTAATATGGTAAGTAAATAATGGGGGAATCCCATTATCAGTGGGATTAGGAGAGGGAATTAAGGGGAGTCGGCTAGGGTTCTTCAGAAGAGTGAAGGGGAGATTGAGCGTTTAGGGGCGACGAGTTTGTAGAAATGGGCTAGGGTTTTGGGTAAGGGGTAATATAAAGGAACGGGTAGGTTAATTATGGGCCGTTGATCATTTAAGATCGACGGCCAAGATCAAACGGGAAAGCGGGGCGGGTTATTAATCTGGTCGCAACCGGGTTGGGTACAATGGTCACCGGGTTTGGGCTTGGGGTTTATTGGGCTAAGGGGCTGGGCCATTTTGGTCTGAAAAATTAGTTTAAATCTGGGCTACTATTTAAATATGTAAAATGTATTAAAAATAATTTATAAAAATAATAAATAAATAAATAAAAATACTATTTATGCACTAAAATGATTATAAATAATAATTTAGCGTTATAAAAATATAAAAATGCTATTTTGACACAAATGACATAAATAAAAGCAATTATGGATGAGTATAGGCTATTAATGCAAAATTATTCAAATAGCTTAAAAAATTCTAATGTAATTATATATAATGAAGTAAAAATATTTGAAACATGTATTATAGGTGCAAAAAAATAATTTTAGGTAACTAGGTCATCACAAAATAATTTGAAGGAGTAATTAATAATTATTCAAGTAATTTAAGTACAGGAAAATCAATTTAAAAGCTCTAAAAATTATGAAAAATTATAGAAAATGCTCGTATAGATTTGTAAGCTAAATAATGATGCCAAAAAAAAATGATGTTTTGAAAGTATATATATTATTTGAGAAAATATGAGGGCAAAATTGGGTATCAACAGCTGTCCCTCTTTACCCGGGAATGATGAAAGAGTTGTCGGGTAAGGAAAGTGATGACCAATTTTGGCCGAATTGAGTGAGGAATGATGTGATTTAAAAAATTGGGGGTCGAACCCTGGTTCCTGAGTTGCCTACATATCCCTGGTGTTACGGGAATCAGGCTGGGTGTAGTTCTGGATCCAACGGTGAGCGAAACCGATGGAGTTGCTATAGAAATGGTCGTATGTTTCGGAAAGGGTTCTTTTAGGTAGGATAGTATTGGATGAATTTATGCGAAGTCATGAATGTGAATTTGAAACGTTACGGATGTATCACCGAGAAAATATCTGAACGGTCATAGAGTAAAAGGCGGGTAATTGATGGTGGTCGGTTATGTTTGAAACAATTGCAGGATGTGAACGTTGTGAACGGAAACCAGAGCGAATATTGCTCCTGTTTGAAGAACGGTTACTTCCTGGGTTACCCGCAAAACTTAAAACATGGCGCATGCGAATATATATGGGTTATTGCGACAATTTAAACGTGATGCAAATTTCCTTTGGACCATGAAGGTTGTCTTTGGACGGTGAAGATGACGTCCTCAGACCATGATGTCCTAGGCCATGAAGTGTATGACAAGGGATTCGCAGGCCATGAAATGATGTCCTCGGGCCATGAGAATGGTGCCTCTGGACTATGACGCCTTTGAATAATGATGTGCAATTTTGAGAGATCCTCAAGCCATAGAATAGTGTCTCCCGGCTATGAGGATGATGCCTTTGGACTATGATGCCTTTGGACAAAATGGCGATGTTTTGGCCTATGAAATGCACAGATAGGATGCTTGGGCATATGCGAAGATGAGACAAGACAAGGCTTAGTCTTGTATAATATGAGGGCAGTGCTTAGCCCTAGGTGAACAGAGGATAGTGCGAGGTTTTAGATAGCGTAGTGGAGATAATATTTAATCTTATGCAAGGAAAAGGTAATGCTTAGCCTTATGCCAAAAAGGGGGACCAATGCTTAGTCTCGTGTGGGGAAAGGCAATACTTGGCCTCATGCGAGAAGATGAGACAATGCTTAGTCTCATGCAGGAAAGAGGAGACAATGCTTAGTCTCATGCAGGAAAGGCAGTGCTTAGCCTTATGCGATTAGGGAGGCAATGCTTAGCCTCATGCGAGAAGAGGAGACAAAGCTTAGTCTCATGCAGGAAAAGGGAGACAATGCTTAGTCTCATGCAGGAAAGACAGTGCTTAGTCCTTATGCAATTAGGGAGGCAATGCTTAGCCTTATGCAAGAAAGGCAGTGCTTAGCCTTATGCAAGAAGAGGAGACAATGCTTAGTCTCATGGAGATAGTGTTTAGTCTCATGCGATTAGGGGAGACAATGCTTAGTCTCATAGAATTAGGGAGGCAATGCTTAGCCTCATGCAAGAAGAGGAGACAACGCTTAGTCTCATGCAGGAAAGGCAGTGCTTAGCCTCATGCAATTAGGGAGGCAATGCTTAGCCTCATGCAAGAAGAAGAGACAATACTTAATCTCATGCAAGGAAAGTCAGTACTTAGCCTTATGCAATTAGGGAGGAAATGCTTAGCAGCATGCAAGAAGAAGAGACAATGCTTAGTCTCATATAGGAAAGGTAGTGCTTAGCCTCATGCAATTAGGGAGGCAATGCTTAGCCTCATGCAAGAAGAAGATACAATGCTTAGTCTCATGCGGGGACAGGTAGTGCTTAGCCTTATGCAATTGGGGAGGCAATGCTTAGCCTCATGCAAGAAGAAGAGACAATGCTTAATCTCATGCGAAGAAAGGCAATGCTTAGCCTTATGCAATTAGGGAGGCAATGCTTAGCCTCATGCAAGAAGAGGAGGTAGAGCTTAAACCTCATGCAAATGATGAGAGGGCGGTGAGAAAGTAAAGTATTTCTTAGCTGGAGATGTTTGCGCTTGGTAATTTGTCGCCATGAAGGTAGTGACTTGATGTATCTGCGGATAATGTTGTTTTATCGTGCCTGCATCCAAAGAAAAATCGTGAATTTTCTGGGGGAAGTTTGGTTCGTACTTTTGTCTTCTTGCTCGGCCTTTGCTCCTGTCTTGGGATCCCATTTAAATTACCTTGGGCAACATCTGGCTGTCATAGAAATAATTTTTTTGAAAAATATACAATGTATTTGATAAATATAGTTATTTGAAATATAGTAGTATGCGACATCAAATAATTTAGATGAATCGGTGACTGTGACACATTTTAGAGACATTGCGACCTCCTTGCCTTAGAATTTTGGTGGTCCCCCTCAAAATTCTGCCCCAATTTAAATGCATACTTCTGACAATACTTTTGGTTGTTCCGCATATGATGAAGTTGGCTGAACTTGCGATCTTGCCCCAGTTTCTGATCGTGGAAAAAATGAAAATTTTATTAAGATGTAACCGAACCCGTAGGGTTGCCTACGTTCAGTTACATCAAATGAAGACATGTAAACAATCCTAAACATAGTATCTCTTGACTGCATCCGAGTTGATAGGTTTTGGCCAAATCTCTCCATCCATTTCTGCAAATATGAGTGCTCCTCCTGTTAGTACTCGATGAACCATGTAGGGACCTTGCCAATTGGGTGAGAACTTCCCCTTGGCTTCATTCTGATGTGGGAAGATCCGCTTTAGCACTAACTGCCCCAGTGTGAATTGTCTTGGTCAAATAATATATTGCCTGCTCCTTTCTTCCAATTTCATCATGTTGTCCCAAAACGCAACCGAAAGATCCATTCAGTACAGACAAATAAAGCAGCAGTGGTCTTCCTGGCTCTGGTGGGACCAGAACGGGCGGTTTGGATAAATACTCCTTGATTTTGTCGAAGGATTTCTGAAATTCTTCAGTCCAGCTTGTTGCAGCATCTTTCTTCAGCATTTTGAAGATCGGCTCATAGATCACGGTTGATTGTGCTATGAAACGACCGATGTAGTTGAGACACCCTAAGAAGCTCATCACATCTTTCTTATTCTTTGGCGGTGGCAAGTCCTGGATAGCTTTGATCTTTGACGGGTCCAATTCAATCCCTCGATGACTGACGATGAATCCTAGTCATTTTCTGGCAGGGACTCCGAAGGCACACTTTTGTAGGATTCAGTTTCAGATTGTACCTTTGAATCCGATCAAAGAATTTCCTCAAGTTTGCTATATGATCTGTGCTTCTTCTAGATTTGATGATGACATCATCCACGTATACCTCTATTTCCTTGTGTATCATGTCGTGGAAAATGGTTGTCATGGCTCTCATGTAAGTGGCTCCAGCATTCTTCAAACCAAACAACATCATTTTGTAGCAGTATATTCCCTATGGTATGATAAAGACTGTTTTTTAGGAATCCTCTTCATCCATCCAGATCTGATGATACCCAGCGAAGCAATCCACAAAGGACTGAGTTCATGCTTGGCATAGTTGTCAATCCATATGTGTATATTGGGCAATGAGAAATCATCTTTGGGGCTCGCCCTGTTTAAGTCTCAATAATCAACACACACTCTGACTTTCCCATCTTTCTTCGGAACCGGCACAGTGTTGGCCAACCAAGTCAGATATTCAACCACTATGAGAATCTTGGCTTTGATTTTCTTGGTGACCTCCTCTTTTATCTTCAAACTCATATCCGGCTTGAATTTTCTGAGCTTCTGGTTTACCTGTGGACACATGGGATTGGTAGGTAGCTTGTGAGCCACTATGGATGTGCTCAAATTAGTCATATCATCGTAGGACCATGCAAAGATATCTGCATACTCTTTTAGGAATCAGGCATACTCTTCCTTCTCTGATGGTGATAGGTAAATGCTTATACGTGTTTCCTTGACCATTTTGGAGTCCCCTAAGTTAACTGTCTCAGTCTCGTCAAAATTAGACTTAGGCTTGTTTTCAAAGTTTTCCACTTCTCTGACAATTTCTTTAGGTATTACGTCGTCTTCCAGATCCTCTGAATCATTATCCTTATGTCGCGTTGCCTCATTACATGTCACAGTCGTAGGTTCATCGGGATAGGTAATAATAATGTTGTAGAGAGAAAAAATGTAAAGAATAACAATAAATACTAAAAATAGCAACACATTAATAAAATTTGAAAAACGTCAACAAGTACGGCTCGATGACTCGAGCAATTATTTTAAAACAAAATACATTCAAAACAAAATACTGAAAATGTCTTAGATGCTCAAAAGATTGCTTTAAAATAATTGATGCTAATTGCCAGGCTACCCAGGAACTCGACGGGCACGAGATGGTGCAGCAATCCAATTCTTGAGAGCAGCTCCTTTTTCAACGATCAGAATGGTAAGGTCTTCCTCCTCCTCCTCCTCCTCAACTATCGCACTGCAATCCATGTTTTCGTCATCCAGAAATAGCTTCCTTATGCCAGCTAAGGCTTCATCTTCCTCAGACTCCCATATCATGTCAGTTTGATGAAATGTCAGGTGCAAATGTGGTACCGGTTGTTCCAGCAGATAATAAGGACCGCGCCATGGTGGCGACCAATCCTGGCACTCTTGCCAAGTATATTCATACCTAAGTCCGAAAGTTGTACCATGATGCTTCGGCTGTACCGGTTTGGTGATCCCTTGGAGGTTCTTGCTGAGGTCCTTGCCAAGTTCATACCATGTCCATAGCAGTATGCTTTCTATCTTGTTGCTCCACTATTGGTCCTTTTCAATTGCGTTGACGCGCTCAATGCGATGGTATGTTTCTCCACCTAACTTCTTCCTATTCTCGATAACCGAAACAATCTGATTGGTATAAATCGGATTATTTCCGTCTCCATGGATGATCACCTCCTGGTGGTTCCATTCAAACTTCACGGCCTGATGCAGAGTAGAGGCCACTACCCTAGTGGCATGTATCCAGGGTCATCCCAACAATAGATTGTAGGTAGCAGATATTTCCAGCACTTGAAACTCAATATCAAACCAGGTTGGGCCCATCTATAGGCTGAGGTTGATTTCTCCGATTGTGGCTATTTGAGATCCATCAAAAGCCTTTACATTCATGCTTCCTACTCGTATCTCGTGCAGGCCTTTACCCAATCTCTTCAGAGTGGTCAATGGATATATATTGAGACTCGAACCCCCATCTATCAGGACCCTGGCGATGAATTTATATTCAAATTGCATTGCGATATGTAGTGCCCTGTTGTGACTTAGTCCTTCTGGTGGCATCTCCTCTTCATGAAAGGTGATTTTGTGGCTTTCCAGTACCTGCCCGACCATGTTGGTCATTTTCCCACTAGTGATGTTGGTGGGTACATAAGCTTCACTCAGCACCTTCATCAGGGTATTCCTGTGTGTCTCAGAGTTTTGTAGCAGTCACAAGATAGATATCTGAGCGGGAGTTTTGTTCAAATGCTCAACCACAGAGTATTCTCTTGCTTGCACTTTTCTCCAAAGGTCGTCAGGACCAGTTTCAATGACAGGCGGCTTAGATGCAGCTTCCTTGCTTGTTCCTCCCAAGTGCTCAGGTGTATAAACCCTTCCAGTTCTGGTCATGCCTTGTGTTGTACCTGTTTCTTCCATTTTTGCTTTTCCTTTCCTTCTCGCTTCTGCAACATAATCCCATGGTATAACATCAGACTTGTAAGATGGCGTGGGTGATACCATCACAGTGAAGGGTGTGGTTACCTCAACTTCAAACGGTGTTGGTGCGGTTACCTCGACTTTAAGCGGTGCTTGGGTTTGTACCACAATGGGCGTGAGGGTGACTGGAGATGTTTTAGGATCATCCCCCTCCTGAATGAGTCCAATTGACCCTTTCGAATCCCATTCTACATCGGTCTCTATCACATTTACTCCCTCACATCTGTGATTCAGAAGAGGATTGTTACGAACATTGGGTGCAGCCTCCTTTGCCTGTATGACTTTAGTGTCAATTAATGTCTGAATCTTGTCCTTCAGAGTGCGACACTCATCAATGGTATGACCCTTCATGCCTGAGTGATAGGCACACGTCTTGTTTGGGTTAATCCACTAAGAAGAGTTTTCCATACCAATAGTGGGAATGTGAGTGACATAACCTGCAACTTTCAGTCTCTCGTATAGTTGGTCTATGGGTTCAGCAATCGGAGTGTATTGTCTGGGTGGTCTGCGGTCAAAATTTGGTCTTGGTTTTTGGTAATTTTGGCGGGCTGGTGGTGGTGAGTGGTAATATGTGGGTTGGGTGTTATAAGTGTGGTAGGTGGCAGCGGGTTGTTGGTATCTGGGGGGTGAAGGCTGGTATGTGGGTGGAGGTGTTTGGTATGTGAGGGGAGACTTCGGACCTTGGGCTACCATTACTGCATCCACTTCTTTCTTCTTGGAGATACCTCCTGACTGCAAAGCTTTATTTGTGGCCTGGAGTGCTTCGAAAGTTGTCACTATTCTGCTCTTGATCCCTTCTTCTATTCTTTCTCCCAGCTTGATGATGTCAGAAAATTTATGGTTTTCAATAACCATCAGCCTTTCGTAGTATTGCGGGTCTTGAGCTCTGACGAAGAACTTATTCATCTGTTCTTCTTCAAGTGTCGGCCTTACTTTCGCAGCTTCAGATCTCCACTGAGTAGCATACTCGCGGAAGGTTTCAGTTGGTTTCTTCTTGAGATTTTGAATATAGAAAACGTCTTGTGCGTTTTCTGTGTTGAACCTGAATCGATCCATGAAATCTGATGCCATGCTCACCCAATTTACCCACTTCTTTGGGTTCTGACTGATGTACCAAGACAAAGCATCTACAGTGAGGCTCCTCATGAACAGCTTCATACGAATTCGTTCATCTTTGCCAACCCCTACAAGTTTGTCACAGTATGTTCTTAGATGCACTTTCGGATCACCAGTTCCGTTGAACATTTCGAACTTGGGAGGTTTGTAACCCTCCGAAAGTTCTACATATGGTTGAATGCACAAGTCCTCATAATTCAAATCCTCAATGCCCTTTCCACCTTCGACACTCTGAACTCTGCCAATGAGGTTCTTGAGTTCTTTTGCCATGTTCTTGATGAGTAGGTCCTTCTCGGTGGATTCCAGTATATATAGGGTTTGTTGTGGGGTATGGGGTAAAGTTTCCATATATATGGGATTGCTTTGGTGAACTCCGGGAATCTGGGCATAAGGATGGTCATTGGTTGAGTTTTGGGGATCAAGAGTAGGTTGTGGCGCATTATGGGGAGCGTGATAAGTGGTGGTTTGCGGGTATTGAGTTAGATGATGGTGGTGTTGTTGAGGAGTAGGTACTGGTGGAGGGTTATGATTTTGAGGAGCTGTGGTGTATTGATGTGGTGCGGGAGGATTCAGCGGTGGATTTTGGTTCTGCATGCTTTGGGGTGGTGTCGGGATTTGGGCATTTGGATTTTGTTGGTTGATATCAGGGATGTTTAGGGTGAGGGAAAGATTTGCCAAGTTTCGGACCTGCTCAAGTTCTCCTTGTAGCTCCAGGATTTTCTATTCTAGGCGTAAGACCAATTCGTTCTGTGCCAGAATACTTTGGCCATCTAAAGTTTCAACGTTTTCTGCTATAGTAGCATTGTCTTTTCTGATACCGCTCAAATCATCCATTTTTCCTTTCCCTTTGCTTCTGCCTTTAAGATCACTTGGTGGAGGAGGAGGCGGAGGACCTCTGGATCTAGTGTGATATGCAGATGATACCTGTATGCACGAACCAACCTTGGGGAATGGGAATAATCAAAAGAAAGAAAAACAAACAAAGGTAACCAAGTCAGTAGGGATATTTGAAAGAATGCTTGCAGTATTTAAACATGTTCTGTAAAATCATGCAATAATTCGCGTCCTAATTGGGGACCTCATTGTGCCCGAGGTAGGCCTAAGCGACACATAGACTCGGAGAAAATTGATGCCAATATTGCGTCATTTCATTAATGTGAAAACGAGCCAAACTTTTACTAAATCAACAATAATAATGAAGTTACTAATGGCATTTAGCCTTATTACAATTGAAATCTAAACTAAGCTAGAAAATAGTAAAGAATATCATTTGCTAAATCTATCTGGTCCTTGAGGGACCTTCTCCATGCTTGGCTCTCTTGACTCAGTCAATCAGGTTTCCCAGGTCGCGCATATCCAACAATAGGTAAACCTTTGCTAGATGCCCTCCTTCATTGCCATCCGTGTTCTGACAATCTGAAAGCCTCTTCCTTATCTTTCATTCAAACTCCATCAACCCTTGCTCTAAATATTCCAATCTCTCGGTGAACTTAGTGGCGATTTCCTTCCATTCATTAATTGCCTCCATGTCCACTTTATGTTGTTCTAGATGTCTAGCTTCAGACTCAAAAACCCTTTTGCGAAGCCTTCTATACTTGACCTGTGCCTCAGCATCATCATCAATGATCCTATTTTCCAAATTGACCCCTGGCTTGACATCTCCCGCTATATCATCTACCAATTATGATGGATAAAAATACACATGACTGGCATGGTACCTGTCTGGCTCGATAGTCTCTCTTTCTACAATGACTTTCTGGTTCCACATGTGTTGCTCCTCGAACTTGAAAGGAATGATGTCCCCTTTGAAATCTGCCTTGTACTGGACCATGTTGGAAACCCAAGGTATGACCTGTTTTCTTCCTGCTTGTCTCATTAACCTTATAAGAGCATAAGGATAAATGCCTTGCAACCCGATTAATACCAAATGAGTAGTATCCCTCGACCTGATGATGAACTTGCTGCTGGGAAACCACTCAAACATCTAATGTACCTTCTCGTCTGTCAGATTGCTGAAGAAACGTACCCAACTTACAGCACCTCCGGGCTGTGCAAACCTATCTGGGATGAATGTCATTTTCTTTGGGTGATGGTAAGCTATGTAGTTATCCAACGGTCGTCGTAGAAGCTCTTGGCGGTATTTTCCCTTCTGAAAGTGTTCCAATAACCAGACTTGCAATAATAGATTACAACCTTCAAAATGTCCGAACCCCTACTTGCACTGATCTAGAGCGCGGTACAGTTCAGCTAGAATCATAGGGATGATGGTGTAGGTTTGCCCCTCGAGGCCTTCCATTAAAGTTCTTGCAACCATAGCTAAACGAGTGTGAATCCTTCCCCCTTTCATTGGAAATATCAACAAACCTAAGAAGCAAATGATGAATACATAAACTCGGCGGTGCGTCCAACCTAAGGAGGTAATGGCAAGTTCCTCATGATGAAGACGATATGACTTACTATGCCCGTAACGCTCATAAAGGAATTCAAATGGGATGTATGACTTCTTCAAACAAAGTAACTCATCATTTTTCTTGAAACCTAGCATTTTTAGAAAACTGCGAGGGGTGCGATTCTCTGGCACTAATAACCTTGGACTATACCATGGCAGCTTAGCGAAGCCTCCTATTTCTTCTAGGAGAGGAGTCATTTCTATGTCACCAAAGCGGAAGATGACCCTTTTCTCATCCCAGAACATGGTAGCGGCCTCAATCAATGCCCTATTTGGTCGGATGTCTAGCAAGGACGGCAAATTACCAAGGACCGTTCTCACATGATTCTTGTCGCAAGGCATGAGATTTTTCGTAGCAGAGGTGGGATGTTTTGGACCATGCCGAACCTGGGGACTTCGTGCTTCATTTTATGTGAGAAAATAGAGTTAGCCCTCTCCCCCTCCAAATTCGACCATTTACACAATAATGATCAACATATTAGCACATTTTCTCCAAGTAATGCACATAACATGGTAGTGTCCATTGGGATTGTGGAAATCCCGTCGGACTTTGGACAAGGCTTATCTTAGCGGACTATTACGTTAATAACGTCATAACCTGTACTAGGTTTAATATGATGCATGTACATTTGATGGTGGAGTAAGGTTTCTAGAATGGTCTAGACTGTTACTCTCAAGTGGAAAACTTGAGAGGGAAAGGCACGGGACCGTCGACTGCACCGCTGATCGACTAGTCTACCGCAAATAAGCCTTTCCGATTCAAAAAGGGTAATTTTGGAATAGCGCGGACACTCATCAAGTGCCGCTATGTTAATAATTGGCACGAGTGGAGTATGATGTGGAGCATGCTTTATGCAGAGATAATAACACGTTGCCAAGTATTTGCATGGTAAATATGTAAAAGCGGTAAATACAGTATTAAGGTAAAACATGAAAGGCATAAAAGAAAGAAAAGGGAAGAAATTAGTTCGTGCGATATATGAGAATGTAATAAATCAAGCAAGGGAGTAGGGACGGGGGAGGCATGATATAGCGGTCTTTAAACAAATGAAGAGCAGTTAGAGCAAATAAGGGCGAATAGGGAAAGGGATGTGCATGTTATAACAAATTTAAGCAAATAAAGGTGGAGAAGGGAAGGGATGTGCATGTTATAACGGGTTTAAACAAGTAAAGGTGAACAGGAAAGGGATGTGCATGTAATAGCAAAATTTAACAAATAAAGATGGAAAAGGAATATGCGTTTTATAACAAAGAAAACTAATCCAGATAAGCCAAGTTCATTATGGTAGGAGCCTAAGTATTTCCCCAGCAGAGTCGCTATGCTGTCACGCCCCGTTTTCTCGCGAAAGCGGGCATCGACATCGTGACAACTCTTTTAGATGGGAGATAGAGTGTTAAAGAAGATAAGAGCTGCCACCTAATGATTTTTAAGGTGCGTTAGGGCACCTATCATGCAGATAACTCTGTTTGACTAGTCAATGCCACCAAGGATCGGGTAAGGGCTTAAATTACCTCAAAGAGAAGGTGTTAGGCACTCTTCGAGGTCTATAATTATTGGTCCCGACCGAACTTAAGACTATGTGGATTATAATTAGGCAAGATAAACAAAGAGAGTACGGGTCAAATGAATTTATTAACACAATGAGAAGTAAGGATTACAAGGATATAACTATTAAACCTATATTAGATGTTAAACGAATAAAGAAGAGAAGGGGGTCCTAAGTTTTTTAGCCTAAAGGATCACCCCGTGCAACATAAATAATACTTCGCAACTCCTTTGAGGTAGGGAGTTACTCATATTATTCAACGGGCACAGACTATCATCTCCTGCTACCCGATTACTATGTTAAAGTTGTTTACCTAAGCGCTCTAATTCAATTCTAAGTCGTGCCCTATGTGTGCACTACCCGTCCCATACCTATGGTCCAGGAGGCATTGGACCTCTATTTAGGATGGTCCTGGACTTAACTTAGGCTGCTCAAAATGATAAAACTAGGCGACATATAAAATAAATTGGACTTCAAATGAGAGCAGTTAAAGGCTCAAGTTAGCCTCCACAATTAGACAACAAATGCACGTAAAATAGGTTCTTACATTGAGCATTGGACAGTTTCAGAACTGAAGCCAATTAGAAATCATTAAGCCCTATAGACATGGTTTCTATGTGACCTTGGATTCAAACTCGCATATATGACATTACTGATTCTAGAGGCTTAGACGAGGAAGCAGTAAACCATTTGCTGTTAATGCTGGTTTTAGATACTAGTTTTAGAAAGGTGACATTGTCCAACAGACATGATATCTAATAGTGGCATAGTTAAGCAAATGAAAATAGTTCTGGGAACCCAGCCTTGACAAGGGGATAAACAATATTAAGCGAATGACAGTATCCTATAGGCAAGATCTCTAACAATTGACAATCGAACCTTGATTTTATAACACTTTACCTCTATGAGCAGGTTATCTAGGCGGAGCAATAACAATAACAGTAGCTAATTGATTAGTCAAGGTCCTTTAGGCATGATTTCTAGGTAAAAATTGAACATAAGCTAGTGAGATCCTATAGGCAGGGTATCTAATGAATATGCTATAATCATACAAATCGAAAGAAAGTTCACTGGCATTTATTTCCTGTATGCTGTCTAGTAGCACATAGCAGTAGAATAAATAGAGGGTTTACACCCGTGCTTTGATGGTAGACAAGTTATGTGAGTATGTGAGTTTCCTAAAGGCATGATTTCTACCAGTGGAGGTTTAATGGCATATACAGCAAGTTGGATAACAAGTAAATCACATGAATCCTATGGGCATGTTTTCTACCCTTGCATGCAAATATCAGAGTATACCCGTTCCCCAGTTTCTCTATCACCCCAATTGTTCATTACAGAGTTATTACAAACCCAATGATAAACGTAATTACAAAATTCTCCCTCCGTTTTAATTTATGTGAACCCATTTGACTGGGCACGGAGTTTAAGAAAAGAGAGAAGACTTTGGAACTTGTGGTGTAAAATGAGGCATATATATTTTGTGTGGCTATAAATCATTGCATAAAGGTAAATTGTTTCCAAATAAGGAAAGTGGTCATTCTTTTTTGGCACGGACTAAAAAGAAAATAGGTTCACATAAATTGAAACGGAGGGATTATTATACAAGCAATGACAGTAAGCCACAGCGGGCCCAAAAGGAAATACACAGCATTGCCTGGGGCCTTCAACAACTCTCACATAGCATACCCAGATTCCCAACAGGGAACTATATTCATCACCACAACCCATAAGCCATAGGAGAACTCAAGCCAAACCAAATAGCCATAAATTGACCAATATTACCAGACATTGAATCACTTAAACCAACCAGTTTACATATTCAGTAGACAGTAGGAAGAAAGAGCTGAGTGTCAGAGATAGCTCAGGTCTCAGTAGTAAAGAGAGTGGCTAAAAGACTCCAAATCCTAGTGTGTTAGAGTTCACAGGGTCTCAAATGGACCCCGAGCAGTGCTCACACTAGTAAGAGCCGGCCAAGAATGATAGGTTCAAAATATCACAGGTAACAAATGAGAGGGAGTGGACAGTGGTGAAGGGACAGAAGTTAAGGAAATACACTTATAGTTTAGAAAGCAGACATAGCAAAGTTGAGAACACAGAACAGTTAATCTAAAAGGTCAAGAAGATTTAGAAGCAGGTGCAATATTTAGCAAAAACAACACATTGGCAGAAAGCACATTGGGAGTTGGAGGAGAATCAAGTTCCCTGAGATTACAAGATCAACCAGATTATCATACTAAGGTGCATATTTTCAAACAAGTCTAAGTGGGGCACCAACTTAAAAGGTTTAAAACTTAAAGGTCCAAATTATGCTAAGGATTCATCACAATATCATAAGACAGCCATGTTAACTTTATATCATGAGGCAGAAAAGTATCAAACATGATATGGAAACACAAACTAAGATGGACATTCTAAAGGTTTCAAACAGTCATTAAGGATATAAGACTAAGCAAAAGAGAAACATGCTGTGAGGGAGTAGATCATAGTTGATAGAAAAGGTCTTAGCACAGATTGGAAAACATTACATATGCAAGACTATCATTACAGAGATTCAGAACAGAGTGGGAAACCAAGCTTATGTCAAATAACAAACGTAGGCATTCAGGTATTGACATAGTAGACTAATGCACTTAAGATGGCTCAAATTATTCAAATTAGGCATAAACATGACTCAAAACTGGCAGTATTAGGTAAAATTAAATACTAAAGGGGTTCCAAACAAATGCAAAACTAATCAAAGTTGCACACAAAATTAGCCCAAAAACACATTAAGCCATGAATTTCAAAGGTAAGAATGTGCAAATCATAAACACATAAGAACAAAATTGCAAAGCCAAGTGACTTACCAGTTAAACGGACAATAAGAAAGAACAAATTCCATAATGTTTCTGAGTATCAACAAAGAATAAGAACCCAGAATCTCAATGCGTCAAAGTTCCCAAGGGCTTCAAAGGAAACTCGGGCAGTGCTCGCACCAAGAAAAGGTTGAAAAGTCGAATACCGGTGGCCTTGGCTTTTAGCCGGCCAAGAATCAAGATATAGAATAAGAGAACGAGAGAACAATAAAGTGATAACTCTAATTTTTAGTGAAAATCTAGCGATTAAGGTCCCTCCTAAAGGGGAATGGGGAGGGGTTTATATAGTTGTAGAAATCCAGCAAACAAACAAGATAATACTATAAATTTAACATAAATAAGGTAATAATATCAAGCAGAATCAGTAAAAGTCAGATTAGGGGAAAATTAGGTAAACCCTAGTTGACAGAAATCGGAGATTGGCCAGAGATCTTGGCTAATCGAACTCGTATAGCCTCGCCATGATGCATATGGACGAGATATCGTCCAGATTTTGAAGGGTGAAGCTAATCTCCCTTGATTCGGAGGTTTACACTTGAAAAAATAGAGCAAGTAATTATGTAACACCATGGAGAAACACCCAGTAATGAAGGAACACTGGTATGGTAAGTAAATAATGGGGGAATTCCATTATCAGTGGGATTAGGAGAGGGAATTAAGGGGAGGCGGCTAGGGTTCTTCAGAAGAGTGAAGGGGAGATTGAGCATTTAGGGGCGGCAGGTTGGTAGAAATGGGCTAGGGTTTTGGGTAAAGGGTAATATAAAGGAACGGGTAGGTTAATTATGGGTCATTGATCATTTAAAATCAACGTCGAAGATCAAACGTGGAAGCGGGGTGGGTTATTAAGCGGGTCGCGACAGGGTTGGGTACAAGGGTCACCTGGTTTGGGCTTGGGGTTTATTGGGCTAAGGTGCTGGGCCATTTTGGTCCGAAAAATTGGTTTAAATCTGGGCTACTATTTAAATATGCAAAATTTATTAAAAATAATTTATAAAAATGATTAATAAATAAATAAAAATACTATTTATGCACTAAAATGATTATAAATAATAATTTAGTGTTATAAAAATATAAAAATGCTATTTTGACACAAATAATATAAATAAAAGTAATTATGGATGAGTATAGGCTATTACTGCAAAATTATTCAAATAGCTTAAAAAATGCTAATGTAATTATATATAATGAAGTAAAAATATTTGAAACATGTATTATAGGTGAAAAATAATAATTTTAGGTAAATAGGTCATCACAAAATAATTTGAAGGAGTAATTAATAATTATACAAGTAATATAAGTACAAGAAAATCAATTTAAAAGCTCTAAAAATTATGAAACATTATAGAAAATGCTTGTATAGATTTGTAAGCTAAATAATGATACCAAAAAATGATATTTTGAAAGTATATATATTATTTGAGAAAATATGAGGGCAAAATTGGGTATCAACATCCTGGCCTCCTCGGGATTAACTAAGGCGTCGACCTCGGGGGCAGGTGACAGAACCCCGCAGAAGTCCTGTATCGGGTAGAAAATAGAGTTAGTAGTTTGTTCATGTAGATTTCTTGTGCTCAAGTAAGGGTAAAACAAAGAAGGGCTTGACTTACCATGATGCTTGGCCTTCCACCCGTATTTGGGGGACATTTCCTTCCACCGACAGGATTTTACAGTCATGATTTTCAGAATTTTTTGAATCCACTGGTCCAGGTCTTGAACCCGTGGTGGTTCCCATCGGGTAGCTGAAGCAAAAGAAACTAGAAAATCAGCAACAACGAAAAACAATATTTTCACGAAGGAAGGAAATGAAAGACCGAAAACTTATGAAAGCGATTTCACGACTCGGAAAAAGCTGGAGTTGTGGTCGGGATGATGTCCCTAGTAGCAATGATGATGAATCGTTCCATCCATCCGCGATCGTTGTCATCGTCTATGCTGGTGAGGAGAGTGTGGTGGCCACACTTGCTAAAATTTATTACTCCCCCATGAAAAATATTTGGAGAGTAAAGGTTCATCATGTGTGCAAGGGTTAGGGTTTCATCGGTCTCCGTGCACAGTTGGCGAAGGCAGGCCAGCGTCCGCCACATAGATGGGCCTACTTATGCTAAGCAGACCTGATATCGGTGGAGAAACTCCAAAATTATTGGGTCGAGCCCTTCACTCGACCCTAGGTGAATGGACCCAAGGTAAAGGGATACGTATAGACAAACGTAAACCCCTCCTTGGAGAAGGTAAACCGTTCTATCATATCCGGGGCGAGGATTTCAAGGTTGGGTGAGTTGCAGTCCTCCTTCATAGTTGGGATACCATAAGGGCGAATGGAGGAGGGATACCTACTAACTGGCCAAGTCCGTGAAGATGCAGAAGGAGCTTTATCTTGAAAGTCATTTGCGGTGCTGAGATGATGTGGTATGATGGTGCTAACAGTGGGAGGATCAGAATCGACATCAACCTCATTGTCCTTATTTTTCTTTGGGTCTCCACCAAAGAGAAGACCAGTGTTTCCGAAGAAAGCAGTAGGAAGCCATGGTAATAAAAGGTCAATAAATTCTTGATAAAAAAATTGAAGGTTGTGAATAATTTCTAAGCAAATGCAGAGAAGAAGAAAGACTTATGAAAGTTGTAAAAGTGAAGAAGTAAAAATGTTGAGTAGCAAGGAAGTTATAGACGACAAAAATCATGGTCATGATTACCTTAAAAACCGGCAAAAATATTTGCTGAATCACGGGGCAACACGTGTTCGGGATATTAAATGCGAGAAGACATGCGTCCTTTCAAGCGTCAGAGACTGTTGTGAAAATTTTCCACCAAGAAAGGAATCTTCAGCAACTTTCCGGTAATACTATGATATGTCACCGGCAAGTAGGGGGACTATCTGTATGGGGTAAAATTGGTTTATAGCGGATGGTCGAATGATAACATGACACGTGAAATCGAAGATAGGCAAAGGGCAAGTCAAGGAACAACCAATGCCGGATACAACGAATGTAATTGATATCGGGTAAATCCTGAAGAGAGCGTAGTCGATGGAAGAAGGTCAAGGGTTTGCCATCGGATAGCATTCAATGAGAAAATATTCGCTAACATTAAATGAGCGACCGTTGCAGAGCATATTTGCATTCATGGTCTGCCGTTGCGCGTTCATCAATGACTCTTTTATTATCGTTTAAGAGGAGCTTGATCCTAGGATCTTGTTTCCGTAAGTAAAGCTATAAATAGCAGGCTCAGCAGCCATTGTAAGGACACAAAATATTCGATACAACAAAGGCTATATTTTACTATTTTGCTATGAAATTAACAACTTTCTTTCACTTTGTCGTCATTCCTATTTGTGCTCTCGGAGACGCTGAGTTCGGAGCCAGGCTTGTTATCTTTTTCAATTTCAATCATTAAATCTCAATCTTAATCTTATCTCTTTATCATTTTTGGATCAAATAAATTCGCTTGTCTATAAACCACATAACAAATTTAATTGTATCGTTTTGCATATAAACATATAATAAATTAATAATTACTCTCTAAATCAATATTTTAATTTAATAGTCAAGTTTATTTTGGAACCAATTGCTTATACTATATTTTATCTCTTTATAATAACCTTATTCAAATATTTATTATTTTTTAATAACTAATTTATTAATTATATTTTATTGATTACATAACTTTGATAAATTTTGTAAGTTCCAACGAAGAAGCTAGATCATCAAAAAACTCTTGTTAACATGGAACATGAAACATTAGAAGATTAAGTTGGGTACTTTATTCTGCCATTATTTCACATATTCCATCTTATTAATATTGTATTACTTTTTAAAAAATTTAATTAATGAAAAATAAATATCTTTTAAGATTCTAAATTTAAATTATAATTTTTTGACGATAACAGTCAAATAAAATTTAATTATTAAATATTGTTATAGGTATATAATAATATAGAGAGATTTGGAAAAATTATGCTTTTATAGAGAGATTTGACTTATATCTTGTTGTCCATCATGGTTCTTCGTTTATATAATGTGCTATTGCGTATGTGTCTTTTATATACATTAGGATGCAACACTAATTAATATTACATTGTTGTTAATTTCCGATGAATCTATGATTCTGCCGGGGAAAAAACAAGGAGAAAAAGAGACAAAATGAACAAACGCGAGAGCAACAAAATTTCTTCACCAGGATATACCTTTTCAAACCGTTATACAACCAAGAAAAAGCAAGAAATTTCCCAAAAATACAAAAAGAAAGCTTGAAGCATACAAAATGACAATTCACATGTACTTCATGAACTACATAACGACACTTTTTGGTAACCCTAATTTTTGATTCTATTTAACAAATTTTCAAAGTAAAGCTTCATTGTCAACATTACAGGACACGTCACGATAAGGAGGGAAAAAAAGGATGCTAAAGAAAAATGCGAAAAAATAAAATAAAATAAATCGATCCACAAGATAGACTGCATTGGCTAACAACAGTTTCAGCCCACATTGTAGATCTTTTCTTTTTGTTTATCTTCAATACAATTAAATAATTTCTTTTAATGAAATGTTTCAGACCTCAATAGGGCAAGCACAAAATACCTCGTTCGAGTCCCCGGACGAAGGTGAGACCAACCTTATTATGATTAGCGAAGTCCCCGATGTTGATTTCCGATTTAAATGTCAGCGTAAGGTTTGGGGCGATCCTATCAAATATTTCACATTTTCTATGATTATCTCTATTTCAGGTATTCGGGGAATCCTCCTCCCCAAAAAAGAGAAGAATTCCCCTTGCTTTCTTTTTGCTCCGCTCGTGCGTGGCACTCCTTGCTCGCGGAGCGGCATACCGAAAAAAAGAAGCGACTAGATATTGTTTCTACGTTCGGCAAAATGCCCCACACACACGCATATATATATATATATATATATATATATATGCTTATTATCGGACAGAACTCGTCGGGTTGGGTTTAAAGTTGGGCCTCTGATAGCCTATGGTTTAGTCCAATTTGGTTAAAAATGAAGGAATTCATAAAGCATTATAGTTTAGAACCTAATTACCATAAGTAACTACAGTTTACCTAATACTATCCGTATCAGCTTGTATCACTTGTATCCAGACGCGCAACGAATACAACTTGTGTTAACTGTATTCCACTACTAGAAATTCGCTAAAAACCGACCAAAAATACCGACCAACGTTGGTCGGTTATGACAAATTACCGACCAAAACGCGACCATTACGGTGTGGACGGTGTTTTGATGGTCGGAATGGCTTACCAACCAAAGTTGGTCGGAAATTACCGACTAACTTTGGTCGGTATATTAAAACGACCACCTGACAAGTTTAATTACTTACCGACCAACTTTGGTCGGAAACATATTTTATTAATTTAATTTTACCGACCAAAGTTGGTCAGTTTAACTAAATTATATTTTTTTTATTAATTATTAAAATTAAAAAAAAACGACCAACTTTGGTCGGTAATTTAAAATATATATTTTTTAAAAATAATTAAAAATAAATATTACTGACCAACTATGGTCGGTAATCTCAACAATGAAAGCAAAATACCGACCAAAGTTGGACGGTAGTGTTGAATTCTGGGAATTCAATATTCATTAACCGACCAACTTTGGTCGGTATTTTGGAATAATTTATTTTTTTATTAAAAACCGACCAACTTTGGTCGGTTTTTCTGGGTTTAATTTTGGCATAAAATGCCTGTTTTGGCAGCTACACCACCTGCCAGCATACCAATACAACAACATAACAACAACAACAATACAACAACAACAACAACAACAACAACAACAACAATAACAAAAACACAACAACAACAACAACAACACAACAACAACAACCAAAACATTCAATAAATACTTTAAAACTAACAAATTAAAGTTCAATTGAACATAAAAATCCAAAACCAAGTTAAAACTAATTACAACTAGTTCAAAACTGGTTCTATTTATCTAGTTCAAAGTATATAAAAGTCAAGGGGTATTTTCTACAACATTATCATCACCGTCTGATGAACTTTCATTTACAAGATGATATAGAGAACGGTCTTGTGGAGGACGGAAAGCACGATCACGGGGAGGACGGGAGGAACGATCACGAGCAGGGCGGGAGGAACGATCACGTGGAGGTCGACCCTCTGGAGATGACTCACGAGATCGGGGCAACGGAAAAGCTCCACTAGATAGGAGAGTTCTGATCTGAGCTTGCATGCCAAGGAATTGAGCATCTCTAAGCCTTTCTCTTTCCTTGGCCGCTTCTAGCTCTGATGTGAGCTTTGTCACTATCTCCCGCATAGCGGAGAGGCTCTCCCTATTAAGTTGCTCGCCTTGCGAGGAAGTCCCTATTGCTCGCATTCCACACTTATAGCGATGAAAGTTTTTAGTAGGAAGCCCGTATACCTTCTCCCATTTTGGACCGCCAACAGACTCCAACCATATTCTTTCAGCATCCTCGTCCGAAGGTTGGGTTGGCTCACCCGATTCATCAGCTGGATGATTACGGATGAATTCCTCCACGTTACTTTGGTAGCAACCCTATATTATTTTAAATTAAATTAGTATTTCAAGTTTTTTATAAAAGTAAATTATAATACTTAAATAAAATTGAAAGCTTACATATGCAGTCGAGGCCCGGTCCTCGACCCACCTATCTTGATCCCCCTCTTTATTCTTCTTCACAATATGTGTCTCCTTGAATAGCTCATCATGACTCATTGGACGCCCATACTTCTTTTTCTGAAAACAAATTGATTTAGTTAATAAACAGAATAGATATACTTAGAAAAGTAAAATAATTTAAGCAATTACGTACCAATCTTCTTTTTATTGTCCCTAGGCTGATCGCACCTCCAGTGTGCAAGGAGCCTCCCTTCTCGGATGCGCGAGCTTTCTTTCCTTTTTCGCTCCTCTCTAAGAACTCTGCGGTAAGCCATTGCCTTTGCAAATCATTCCACAAATTCTCAAGTAACCAGCCAGGCCTCTTGTTCTTCTTTCTAGCATCCGAGAAAGCATCCGCCAATCTCTTGCGAGCTTTATGATGAAAATTTGTAGCCACTTCCGCGCTATAGCGGTCTTCCCATACACACTTGCTCTGTATTTCAAAAGTTAAATATTAGATGGAAACATCATAAATATAAATTATTAAACTGTTTAAAAGAACATTTATACCTTAAATTGATTGAAAATTTGCTCCTTCAGTGAGAATGGGCAATCAGTCCAAGTCGCATAAGGGCCATCATAAAGCTTTCTGATGGCATTGGTGATTATCCTCGTAGTCTTATTACCCGGCCTGAACCTGCAATTTAACAATAAAAACACATTAATATCTTAGTAAAAATGTTACAAATCAATAGACGCAAAAATAATGAATAACACTTACCCATCACCTTCAGGGACTATGATGATCCTGCCATATCGATCATAATGCACTACCTCGTCATCACCATCCGAAGCATGTGTATCAGAGGCATGTGAAGACGGTGTAGGCGGGTCAGAGCTAATGCCTCGCAGGCGAAGGCCTGCAATAGATGGAGTCGATGATGAAGATAGTTGCGATCCCTGTGACTGCGACATAGCTAGATGCGACCCAAGTGGATGTGATACCGATGGCTGTGACCCGAGTGGCTGTGACCCGAGTGGCTGTGACATGGGTGGATGCGATCCATGTGGCTGTGATATATAGGGATGTGATCCATGTGGATGTGATGTAGATGGCTGTGAGGCAGCTGGACTGTATGTCGGACGTATAGTCCTATGGCCCTGTGATGGAAGACTGGGTGTCTGAATGAAGGTGTACGGCTCGTGATGCTGTGGCAGCTCAGTATAGCCGTGTGGTGGAGGATAAGACATAGGCATCTCTGAAAAGGGTGGACAAGAGGGAGTATTATTTTCTACCCTCCTCTTTCCCTTCCTACCCTTTTCTTGACCCCGAGAACTAGTAGGGTCATTGTTACCTTGACCCTTGCCTGCCATCTGCATAATATAATACACATTTAGATTGAAACATATAAGAAACTAGCTATAAAACGAGAGTGCTTTAAAAAACCAACTTTTTAATCCTCATCGACGTATTGTTCCTCGTCCGAGAATTCTTCGTCCTCACTTGTTTGAGCTTCATCAGTTGATTCTTCGTCCTCATTTTCTATAATTGTTACTTCATTTATATCAACTTCTTCCAATATGCGTTCAGGATGTTCCAAATCATTTTCTAACTGATCGTCCACTATTTGGTGAACATTGGAGATATCGTTTTGATATGCAACATCTAACACATTCTCGACTTCCACCCTACCTACAGGCTTAGTTTTTATTACAACCCACCAATCGGACTTATTCTGCCGCAATGGATAAGGAGCATAATACACTTGCCTAACGTTATGTGCAATTATGAAAGGATCATAGCGATCATACTCCCTCGTATGATTAACCTCAATTATGTTGTATTGGTTGTGTACTCTTGTACCTCTTGTTGGATTTGGGTCAAACCACTTGCATCTAAAGAGTATCAATTTCTTATATGGCCAACCTATATATTCTAGCTGTAATATTTCTTTGACCACACCATAATAATCAATATCTCCAACTTGGTTGCCATCACCACCTTAAACCCACACCCCGCTGTTGTTGCTATTTTTATTTTTAGAGCAATCCTCTGTATGAAACTTATAACCATTCACTACGTACTTAGACATTGTTGTGACCTGAAGCCCAGGTCCCCAAGATATATCTTTCAAAAATTGATTTACACAATTATTTGGATTATTTACCTACATAGAGTTAAAAAAATTCATAAGTTAGCACAACTTATGAATCAATTTTTATACATTCACTACATATGTATATATATATATATATATATACACTTACAAACTGTTTGAACCACGTATCAAATCTCGTATATACAGCATCATAGCCAAATTGACCCACGAAGTGACTGTGACATATCAAATATTTTTAGTAGTTGCATCAATATGTAGTCACAGTAAATTTTACATTTTGATAACTAATAAATCAATACTTACTTGAGAAATGGTACAACTTCGGGACAATTTAGCAACACATGAAGTGTAGCTGACTTGTACTCCATATCACTCAAACTTCTCTTTCTAACATCCTTAGAACATCGGCCTGGTTGATTGAATATGGACATTGGTGGATATAATGGATCATTCACACATTCGACCGTGTGCCTATTGGGCCTATTCCTAGAACATGGCACGTTACTCTCAAAATAATAAGAACAAAAATGTGCAGTTTCCTTTGCAAGATAGGCTTCGCATATAGATCCTTCAATCTTATTCCTCTGCTTAACAAATTGTTTGCATTTGCCAATTGTCCTACATAATCTCATGTTAGCCAAGAACATTCAAATAAAATAGAATATTACATCAAACTTATAATATTACCTCTCAAAGGGATACATCCATCTGCATTGAACAGGCCCTCCAAGTCGTGCCTCGTGTACAAGGTGTATTGGAAGGTGTTCCATCACATCAAAGAAACCACATGGGAATATTTTTTCCATCTTACTAGAAATTACACGGATGTTCTGGTCCATCCGAAGTAGGTTTTCTTCCCTTAATGTGGTAGAACACAAGTCTTTGAAAAACAAACTAATCTCTGTGATGGGTTTCCAGATTCTTTCAGGCAAACCACAAAATGCAATAGGCACTAAGGTCTCCATGAAAACATGGCAGTCATGACTTTTCAAATGGCTCAACTTCCCTACCTCCATATCTACTTTTTTTCCAAGATTCGACGCATAACCCTCAGGCATCTTTAATTTCGTAACCCAATCACAAATTTGTCGTCTTTCCTCCAAAGTGAATGTGTAACTTGCTTTGGGCTTGAACACCTTACCATTGTTTGCTGTCTGCAAGTATAATTCAGGCCGCCTGCAATATTCTTGTAAGTCCATTCTAGCCTTCGGGTTATCTTTTGTCTTACCTTTAACATCCATCACTGTGTTGAACAAATTATCAAAATAATTCTTCTCAATATGCATGACATCAAGGTTGTGTCGGAGAAGATTATCCTTCCAATAAGGCAACTCCCAAAATATACTCTGTTTCGTCCAATTATGATTAACACCATATCCGGGGAATCTATAAGGTGGAGCCTCAGTAACTTTACTGAAGTTCTGGAACCTCTCCCAAATTTCCTCCCCTGAAAGTATCGGAGGTGGAGAATCATATTCCACTTTATTCTTTTTGAATGCATTTTTCATCCTTCTAAACTCATGATCATCAGTCAAGAATTGACGGTGACAATCAAACCATGATTGCTTTCGGCCATGTTTCAAAGTGAACGCTTTACTATTTTCCATGCAGTAAGGACAAGCTAGCTTCCCAACAGTCATCCACCCAGACAACATTCCATACGTAGGAAAATCATTAATAGTCCATATTAAATTAGCACGCATATTAAAATTCTGCTTGGTTGATATGTCATATGTTTCAACACCATCATACCACAATTGTTTTAGCTCATCAATCAAAGGTTGCAAATATACATCAATCAAACTTTTCGGATTACGTGGACCGGGGATAATACAATTTAAGAATATATATGGACTAGTCATACACAACTCAGGTGGTAGATTATAAGGTGTAAGAAAGACAGGCCAACATGAATATGGTGTCGCAGATATAGAAAAAGGCGTGAAGCCATCGGCACACAGACCTAACCGAATGTTCCTTGGTTCACTAGCAAAATCTGGATATGTCCTATCAAAGTGCTTCCAAGCTTCTCCATCTGAAGGATGACACATAACACCAGGTGGTCTTCTATTTTCAAAGTGCCATCTCATATGAGGAGCAGAACTCATCGACGCATATAACCTCTTTAACCTAGGTATAAGAGGTAAATAATGCATTGCCTTGACAGCGACCATATTCCCGCTAGAAAGCCTCTTGAAACGAGGCTTTTCGCAAAATTTACAACTGTCTAAAGTTGCATCATCTTTATAATATAACATGCAACCATCTTCACAACAATCAATTCTCATTGACGAAAGTCCTAACTTAGAAACCAATCTCTTCACCTTATAGAAATCACCAGGTAAGTTGATATTAGGGTCAACTAGTTCACTCATAAGGTCAATGAAAGAGTACATGGCTGCTTGAGAAATATTCCAATTAGATTTGATACTTAGTAATCTAACTGCAACAGACAGCTCAGAGTGCGGACTTCCTTCACGTAGTGGACGACTAGCTTCCTCTAACTGTTCATAAAAACGTTTTGCGTCATCATTAGGAGTTTGTTCAACATTTTCATTGGGCTCACCCCTAAAAGCATCCGCAACCATATCCTGAATTCTAGAATCAAGATTTGTATTCTCCACCGACCTACTACTTTCACCAACAACCATGTTATGAAATATCCCACGGCTACCATCGATCTCTCCATGATTAGTCCACACAAAGTAATTCTCTATAAACCCCTTCCTATAAAGATGAAGCTTAACTTCCTCCGATTTTTTAAACTTCATACAATCGCACCTGACACAAGGGCACCTAATTACTCCTTCACTTTGGTATGGTGGAAGTGACATTGCATGTCTAATAAAGTCATCAACCCCTTCTACAAAATCCTCCCACAATCCCCGCCGATTAGGATAATTTCTATTGTACATCCAAGTACGATGTTCCATCTATACAAATAAAACAAGAATAAATTAATTTATTCTACAATTATAAATTAATTATATCTTTTTTAGTTAATTCAAGATAATTATTTTTTTCTAATTACATCAATTTATATCCTAAAAGTTCAATTCATATCCAGAAGGTCCAATTCATATCTTAAAAGTTCAATTCATATCCTAAAAGTTCAATTCACAAGAATAAATCCTAAAAACTAAAATTTCAATTCATATC
Organism: Nicotiana tomentosiformis; assembly: GCF_000390325.3. Lineage (NCBI taxonomy): Eukaryota > Viridiplantae > Streptophyta > Magnoliopsida > Solanales > Solanaceae > Nicotiana > Nicotiana tomentosiformis. The sequence continues at coordinate 55,082,778 of NC_090819.1, forward strand.
CTACGAGTTTAAACATAAACTAACTAAACTAAAGAAATTCAACCCATACCCTAAAAGTTCGATTCACAACAACAAATTAATTTATTCTATAATTATAAATTAATTATATCTTTTTAGTTAATTCAAGATAATTATTTTTTCCTAATTACACCAATTTATATCCTAAAAGTTCAATTCATATCCAAAAGGTCCAATTCATATCTTAAAAGTTCAATTCATATCATAAAAGTTTAATTCACAAGAACAAATCCTAAAAACTAAAATTTCAATTCATATCCTACGAGTTTAAATATAAACTAACTAAACTAAAGAAATTTAACCCATACCCTAAAAGTTCGATTCACAATAATAAATTAATTTATTCTATAATTATAAATTAATTATATCTTTTTTAGTTAATTCAAGATAATTATTTTTTCCTAATTACACCAATTTATATCCTAAAAGTTCAATTCATATCCAAAAGGTCCAATTCATATCTTAAAAGTTCAATTCATATCCTAAAAGTTCAATTCACAAGAACAAATCCTAAAAACTAAAATTTTAATTCATATCCTACGAGTTTAAACATAAACTAACTAAACTAAAGAAATTCAACCCATACCCTAAAAGTTCGATTCACAACAACAAATTAATTTATTCTACAATTATAAATTAATTATATCCTTTTTAGTTAATTCAAGATAATTATTTTTCCTAATTACACCAATTTATATCCTAAAAGTTCAATTCATATCCAAAAGGTCCAATTCATATCTTAAAAGTTCAATTAATATCCTAAAAGTTCAATTCACAAGAACAAATCCTAAAAACTAAAATTTCAATTCATATCCTACGAGTTTAAACATAAACTAACTAAACTAAAGAAATTCAACCCATACCCTAAAAGTTCTATTCACAACAATAAATTAATTTATTCTACAATTATAAATTAATTATATCTTTTTAGTTAATTCAAGATAATTATTTTTTCCTAATTACACCAATTTATATCCTAAAAGTTCAATTCATATCCAAAAGGTCCAATTCATATCTTAAAAGTTCAATTCATATCCTAAAAGTTCAATTCACAAGAACAAATCCTAAAAACTAAAATCTCAATTCATATCCTACGAGTTTAAACATAAACTAACTAAACTAAAGAAATTCAACCCATACCCTAAAAGTTCGATTCACAACAACAAATTAATTTATTCTATAATTATAAATTAATTATATCTTTTTTAGTTAATTCAAGATAATTATTTTTTCCTAATTACACCAATTTATATCCTAAAAGTTCAATTCATATCCAAAAGGTCCAATTCATATCTTAAAAGTTCAATTCATATCCTAAAAGTTCAATTCACAAGAACAAATCCTAAAAACTAAAATTTCAATTCATATCCTACAAGTTTAAACATAAACTAACTAAACTAAAAAAATTTAACCCATACCCTAAAAGTTCGATTCACAACAACAAATTAATTTATTCTACAATTATAAATTAATTATATCTTTTTTAGTTAATTCAAGATAATTATTTTTTCCTAATTACACCAATTTATATCCTAAAAGTTCAATTCATATCCAAAAGGTCCAATTCATATCTTAAAAGTTCAATTCATATCCTAAAAGTTCAATTCACAAGAACAAATCCTAAAAACTAAAATTTCAATTCATATCCTACGAGTTTAAACATAAACTAACTAAACTAAAGAAATTCAACCCATACCCTAAAAGTTCGATTCACAACAACAAATTAATTTATTCTACAATTATAAATTAATTATATCTTTTTTAGTTAATTCAAGATAATTATTTTTTCCTAATTACACCAATTTATATCCTAAAAGTTCAATTCATATCCAAAAGGTCCAATTCATATCTTAAAAGTTCAATTCATATCCTAAAAGTTCAATTCACAAGAACAAATCCTAAAAACTAAAATTTCAATTCATATCCTACGAGTTTAAACATAAACTAACTAAACTAAAGAAATTCAATCCATACCCTAAAAGTTCGATTCACAACAACAAATTAATTTATTCTATAATTATAAATTAATTATATCTTTTTTAGTTAATTCAAGATAATTATTTTTTCCTAATTACACCAATTTATATCCTAAAAGTTCAATTCATATCCAAAAGGTCCAATTCATATCTTAAAAGTTCAATTCATATCCTAAAAGTTCAATTCACAAGAACAAATCCTAAAAACTAAAATTACAATTCATATCCTACGAGTTTAAACATAAACTAACTACACTAAAGAAATTCAACCCATACCCTAAACTAAACTAATTCATAACTAATTGACTAATTAACAAAACTAATTAGTTAATAAAACTAATTAAAACAAGACCTAAACCCTAATCCTCAATAAAATGCAATGTTCAAATAATTGAAACACTAATCAATTGAAACTAATTCATAACTAATTAACAAAACTTAGAAATAATAAATAAATGGGTTGTAATTCAAACCTAGAATTTTAGGAGATGGAGAAGGAGAGGGGCGGCAGTGGTAGCGGCGACGGCGACGGTGAGGGCTGGACGGCGAGGGGGAGGGCTGGGAGAAGGAGAGACGGGGAAGGTTTAGAGTGAAGAGGAAAAAATTTCAGAGAAATGGGGGTTTCCCCCGTTTTTCACTTCTCTGATTTTAGAATTACCGACCAAAGTTGATCGGTAATTTTGGTCGGTACATTAAGTGCTGACCGTTTGACCAAAAACCGAACAACTTTGGTCGGTTTTTTTTAAAAAAAAATTTAAATTCTTTTTTTTTTGTGTTTTTTTCTTAAAATATTATAAACTATAAAAAAAATATTATAAACTACAAGCATTTATTTTATTTAACTATGCAATTATTATAAATAATTATAAACTATAAGCATAATCTTTATAAATAATTATATTAACTATTTAATTTTAATAAATTATAATAGCATCTATCTAAGTAAATTTTCTAAGTTATAATTAAGTATGTGAGTAATTTCTCTCACACACAATACACTATATTGTAATTGATGCTAATAACTTCTTTTTTCATTCGTTCATCACTAATAATCCATGACATAGATTAATCGATATATAGGTCGAGACGTTTTGATGAATCATCGATTAATATTCATCAATACATCTAAGTAAGTTATAAGTCGATGAATCAATTTACAATAGATATATTTGATGATAAAGTATATATACTAATTAGTATCTTCCCAAGTCTATCCCTAAAAGAACCCGACCCTGTGGTCCTAGCGCTTCGTGTTCTTATATATGTATGTGTATATATATATACACATACAAACACACTTCACTGTAATACTTTAACTATATATATAGCTTGTTATAGTATATGTTAGTGTGTATATATATAGCTTGTTAAAGTTTGACCATGTTTGACCTATTAATTTAACTCGTTTACTTAATACTAATATCTTCTTTCGTTTATTTAATTTGTGATCCATATATATATATATATATATATATATATATATGTATGTCATATATATGTATGTCACAGATGTTTAGTATTAATTCTTTTATTTTTCATTCATTCATCACTAATAATACATGGCATAGCTAGATTAATCGATATAAGTCGAGACGTTTTGTTTTTACTATTAGTCGATATAGGTCAAACGTTTTGTTTTTAATATTCATCGATGCATCTAAGTAAGTTATAAGTCGATGAATCAATTTAAAAATAGCATGTTATATATAGTATATGTTAGTGTATTAATTATTTGTATTACAAAAGTGTTAACAAATTACATTTATATTATTTATATAGTAAATATAAAAGTAATTCGAAAGTTTGATCAATGTTGACGTAATAACCGACCAACTTTGGTCGGTTATTTTGCAGAAAATAACAATTACCGACCAAAGTTGATCGGTAAATGCTTTCCCTACATTAACCGACCAACGTTGGTCGGTAATTTTAAATATAAATTCTTAAATATTATAAAATATTTTAAATAATAAAATAATTATTAAAATTTAAAAAATTGGATCCAGATTACCGACCAACGTTGGTCGGTAATCCAAAATTTTCTTGTCTGACCAGCTTGGTCAATTCGTTGACCAATTTATCGACCAACGTTGGTTGGTATTTAGTTTAAAAAAAATGTAAATATTTTTTTTCCCCAGTTTCCGTCCAACCTGGACGGTTTTTGGTCGCTTTTTTTGACCGACCAACGTTGGTCGGAAATAGTTGGTCGTTTTTTAGCAGATTTTTAGTAGTGTTCGTTCGCACGACGAATACAACCTATATCAACTGTATTCATTCCCACAACTGTATACAACTTGTATCAATTGTATTCATCGTGCAACAGATACAATCAAGGCGAAATGCAGGGATATATACAAAGGATACAGCCTGTATCGACTGTACTCGTTTGTGCAACAGAAACAACCAATGCGAAATACAGAAACATAGAATGTTCCCGTTGAGAGTCAAATTCTCAAGACCTCCGTTTACTAAGCGGGTGGTCTAACCAACTGAGCTACGAGAGCTTGTTGCTCTCTTGTTTCAGTTCAAAACAATTGATCTCTTATTTCAATACTTTCAAGTGGATTTGCTATAAAATTCAAATATAATTATGAATAGTAATTTTCTAAAAGTATAGCTATACGAATGATAAATACAATATATATATTTGTTGTTTCGCGTAATTTTTCCTTAAAACATATGATTTCCTATTATAATAAGTGTTGACAAGTTAATCCACCTCCTATAAGCTTTATGTCTAATAACTTGTGGGGCCAATTTAGACATTTGAAGATATTATTGTTATTGATATTATTTTCTTCTGGAGATTTAGATAAGCTAGTGGCATGGTCCAAGCTTCCACCCTTAGTAGGTGATTTAATTATAATTGAACCAAAGAAACGAGCATTGTAGTTATTTAACCTTGGTTTTCTAATGGTTTAACGAAAAATAAGAAAAGCAATTGACTTCAAAGTTAAAAGGATCATGCTCAATAATCATGATGAAAAGTTTATATTAGAATATTACCCCCAAAGAAAAAATGAGCATGGTTTCTGTTTTCATGGTTCCATTGAAGTAAAACATGCCTGCAGTACTATTATTGGTTTTTATAGTCGGGTTAGCAAAAAAATCACTTATTGTTTTTTGTTTTTAATAAAATTTAGATCCTAGTCTTTTATAATTTCCATTCAATAACATTGACTGCTAGACTATGCCTTGTCCAACAATTATTAGTATCCCGCCATGAACTCCTGTTGTACCAAATAATAAACCTAAACACTTACGTTTTTATAAAAAATGACAAATTAAAGTACTTAAAGTGTATTCCAACATTTGCTCGCATATATTAAGCCATAACCTAATTTTGGATGGGCTCACCCACAGTAATGTGGCATCCTGCGCTCTTTAATGGAGTATTAGATGCAAGTCACGCGAATAATTAAAGTTAAGGCTTGGACTATTTTGTACTGATATTCCTTAAATTTATGTTATATCACATATATTATATATTAATTAATATTAACAAAATTGTATACGGTTGAAATAGATTTCGGCCTTAGCACGTCCGATCGAGTTCGAAGGATGATCTATCGAAGTAAGATCCCGAAGGTGGAACAAATTAACTTCGAACCCGGGGATGCCGATTCGTGTCGAGTTCGATATCATTATCAAGCTCAAATCGAAATCGAACTATGATGCAGGGTAGATCTATCAGTCATACTGATAATCTAGAGACCAACCAACATTGACCTCGAATCAATTCGAGGCCTCGAGCCAGGATCGGGCTCGAACCAAGATCACGAGCTCGAGTTGAAATCAAGCTCAAACCAAAATCGAGGGTTCTAAGCAAGATCAAGCTCACAGACAAAAGCCGTTGCAATCCTACTAGAGAGAATCTTGGCAGAAATTGTGGAAAAGGTGACTTATCATGGGTCTCCCACTGAATGTTTATTTTATTATGCTTAGAGCCAAATCCCTCCACTATAAAAGGGCTTTATTACCATTTCTGTAAAATAAATTTTTTCTCAGGCTTACATTGTAATAAAAGCGCTATATTCTTCTACAGTAAAGAATCGTTCTTTCAGATTTCTTAGATTGATTCTATTTGTTGAATCCTAAGATTCATTGTTCCTAATTACCTTATCTATTTCGAATTCTCTGCAATCTATATTTACAATTCTATTTATCATTACATTTTGTGTTAAGTTACGCCACATATCCTCGGAACTGCGTATAAATTCAACTTTATCCGAATTTCGGGTAAACAGTTTGGCGCCCACCGTGGGGCCGAGGATAACAGTGGTTATTTGATACAAATCTGAAAAAAACACGCCATTGTGCTTTGCGCTTATTTCCAAAAACATCTTGAATTTCGGATCAGCTACGAATAACCACCAATCAAATGGCTTCACCGATCGATAACGAAGCCGGCCTTCAAGATAAAACCAACAACTTGGCACCCGGGGCCGGAAGGCCAATTAACAATGGCACCGAGGCTCGAATCGAAGTACCCAAAATTCGAGCCGAAATACCATTGGATGTCAATTCACAAATAGCTTTGGAGGCGAATTTGTGTTCCGACCCGGAAAGAAGCATTCAGGGCGGTACTCGATCCGTAGCCCGAGACACCCAAAACACAGGGAAAATCGGGGCCAGCTTACGTATGATCTTCGAGATGCTACAAGCCCAACAAGTAGCGATAGCTCAGCTACAGAGCCAAACTCGTGCACAAAGCAGGTCGGATTCCAATCCACTTCGAGAAGTCACCCCCAGAACAGAGCCTGCCATAGTGAAGTCTAACGAGCAAGAATCGGGGACTACTCCCGGAATTACTAAATTGCTCGAGCAACTCACAAAACGAGTCGAAGCCAACGACAAGTAGGTGGAAACGTACAATGCTAGGGTCGATCAAATCCCGGGCGCTCCACCAATGATAAAGGGGCTTGATTCGAAAAAACTCATACAAAAGCCTTTTCCGTCGAGTGCGGAGCCGAAGCCAATCCCCAAAAAATTCCGTATGCCCAAAATTCCCAAATATAATGGTACGACCAATCCTAACGAACATGTCACCTCTTACACATGTGCCATAAAAGGCAACGATTTGGAGGACGATGAGATCGAATCTGTGTTGTTGAAAAAGTTCGGGGAGACCCTCTCGAAGGGAGCGATGATCTGGTACCACAATTTACCGCCGAATTCCATCGATTCTTTTGCCATGTTAGCAGATTCGTTCGTAAAGGCACATGCTAGTGCCATAAAGGTTGTAACAAGGAAATAAGACCTCTTCAAAGTAAAGCAAAGGGAGAATGACATGCTAAGGGAATTCGTATCCCGATTTCAAATGGAACGCATGGAATTACCCCCGGTCAAAGATGATTGGGCCGTACAAGCTTTCACCCAAGGGTTGAACGAGCTAAGTTCGATAGCATCACATCGGCTGAAACAAAATTTGATCGAGTATCCAGCGATAACTTGGGAAGATGTACACAACCGATACCAATCGAAAATTAGTGTCGAGGATGATCAGTTGGGGGCTCCGTAAGGACCCGTTCATCAGAACAAGACAATTACTAAAAACCAAAAGGAGATCGATAGAGAACAAAGGATGAACATAGACCGATATCGACCGTACGTTGCAGATCGGGTAAACAATGGTTCAGCACACAATGCAGTTCGAAACAATCGAAGGATTGATCGAGGACAAAATTCTCGGGGGCTTATGAGTAAGAGCGGCTTCGAAAAATATACCGATCCTATAGAAGCACCTCGATTATCAGAATATAACTTCAGCGTTGGTGCATACGCTATCGTGTCAGCCATCGAACACATCAAAGACACTAAATGGCCTCGACCCATGCAGACCGATCCTACCCGAAGAAATCCCAATCAAACGTGCGAATATCATGGTACCCATGGCCACAGAACGGAAGATTGCAAGCAACTAAGAGAGGAAATAGCTCGCTTATTTAACAAAGGGCACCTTCGGGAATTTCTGAGTGATAGGGCAAAGAACCATTTTAAAAACAGGGATTTCAGCAAGCAAAACGAGCACGAAGAACCGCAGCACATCATCCACATGATCATCTGTGGCATCGATACCCCTCAGGGACCAGTGCTTAAATGCACTAAAACATCGATGGTGAGGGAAAAGCGATCTCGGACTCAAGATTACGCACCCATGAAGACTTTGTCCTTTGATGATGAAGATGCAGAAGGGGTCATCCAACCTCACAATGATGCACTGGTAATATCCGTACTCATGAATAAAACTAAAATTAAGCGTGTGTTAATCGATCCAGGTAGCTCGGCCAACATCATTCGATTGAAGGTAGTAGAGTAGCTCGGCCTACAGGATCAGATCGTACCCGCAACTCTGGTTCTAAACGGGTTCAATATTGCATGTGAAACCACCAAAGGTGAGATAATCCTACCAATAAACGTGGCTGGAACCATCCAGGAAATAAAGTTTCACGTGATCGAAGGCGATATGAGATACAACGCCCTTTTTGGAAGGTCATGGATCCACAACATGAGAGCTGTACCTTCGACCCTACACCAGGCCCTCAAATTCCCGACATCGAGAGGTGTCAAAACGGTGTACGGAGAACAACCAGCCGCAAAGGAAATGTTCGCCGTCGACGAAACTAAATCAATATCCTCACTTTCGCCGATAAAAGGATCGGGCCCGGAAGGAGAACGGGACACCAAATAGCAATCACAAACATCGGCTTCAACCCAGCCAGACAACCAAAAAATCAAAGAGGATGATGATCAAAGGGTCCCTCGATCTTTCGTGATTACCGATGACTCTGACGCCACCAAATCAACAATCAAGGAGCTAGAGCAAGTCATATTAATCGAGCACTGGCCCGAGCGAAAGGTATACTTGGGAACGGAGTTAAGCCCCAAACTCAGGAAGAAACTCGTTCAATTTCTTATCGATAACATCGATTGTTCTGCCTGGTCCCATTTAGATATAACAGGTATCCCGCCGGACATAACGACGCATCAACTAAGTTTGGACCCCAGGTTCAGACCGGTGAAGCAAAAGAGAAGACCCTAGTCCGAGAGAAAGCACGCATTCATAAAGGACGAGGTAACCAAGCTTCTCAAAGTAGGGTCCATTCAGGAGGTAAAATATCCCGAATGGCTAGCCAACGTAGTTGTAGTCCCTAAAAAAGGGAACAAACTTAGAATATGTGTGGACTATAAGGATTTGAACAAAGCATGCCCCAATGATTCCTTTCCGCTACCCAACATCGATCGCATGATCGATGCCACGGCCGGCCACGAGATCCTCACTTTTCTCAATGCCTATTCCGGGTATAATCAAATCCAGATGAACCCGGAGGACCAGGAAAAGACTTCATTTGTCACCAAATATGGAACGTATTGTTATAATGTGATGTCCTTCGGGCTAAAAAATGCAGGGGCTACTTACCAACGCCTAGTAAATAAAATGTTTGAAGAACAAATGGGAAAATCAATGGAAGTTTATATTGATGACATGCTAGTTAAATCCCTGCGCGCAGAGGACCATTTTACCCATTTGCAGGAAACGTTCAAAATTTTGAGGAAATACAACATAAAGCTCAATCCCGAAAAATGTGCTTTCGGGGTCGGTTCGGGCAAGTTCCTCGGCTTCATGGTGTCACATCGGGGAATAGAGATTAACCCCGATTAAATCAAGGCCATCGAAGACATCATCGTCGTGGACAGCGTGAAGGCCGTACAAAGGCTAACGGGTCGGATTGCAGCCTTAGGCCGGTTCATTTCAAGATCATCTGACCAAAGTCACAAATTTTTCTCTCTAATAAAAAAGAAGAACAATTTTGCTTGGACCCCGGAGTGCCAACAAGCATTAGAGGAACTAAAGCGATATCTATCAAGCCCACCACTACTTCACACTCCAAAAATAGACGAAAAAGTTTGTTTGTACTTGGCAGTATCGAAAGTCGCTGTAAGCGGTGTCCTAGTTCGAGAAGAGCAAGGTACGCAATTCCCCATTTATTATACGAGTCAAACCTTAGGAGAAGAGGAAACTAGATATCCGCTCCTAGAAAAATTGGCACTTGTACTAATAAGCGCCTCAAGAAAGTTAAGGCTGTACTTTCAATGTCATCCCATATGTGTGTTAACCACTTACCCGCTTTGTAATATTTTGCACAAACCCGAGTTATCAGGCCGACTGGCCAAATGGGCTGTCGAACTTAGTGGGTACGATATCAAATATCAACCCCGTACGGCCATCAAGTCTCAAATTTTAGCAGACTTCGTGGCCGATTTCACGCCAACCCTCGTACCCGAAGTCGAAAAAGAACTCCTGTTGAAATCAGGCACATCATCGGGGGATATGGATCCTTTTTACGGACGGGGCTTCGAACGTGAAAGGGTCCGGGCTGGGCATAGTTTTAAAACCACCCACGGGTAACACTATTAGGAAATCTATTAAAACTATCAGGTTGACTAACAACGAGGCCGAGTATGAAGCCATGATTGCAGGTCTCGAGCTAGCTAGAAACTTGGGAGCAGAAGTCATTGAAGCCAATTGCGACTCCTTGCTGGTGGTGAGTCAAGTAAACAAAACTTTCGAAGTTCGAGAAGGTAGTATGCAAAGGTATTTAGATAAACTTCTTGTCACTTTGCACCATTTCAAACAATGGACTTTATGGCATGTACCACGGGAACAGAATAATGAGGCCGATGTGCTTGCAAATTTAGGGTCGTCGGTCGAGGTAGATGACTCGGGCTCGGGGAATGTTGTTCAACTTTCGAGATCGGTAATCGAAGAAGGTCACTCCGAAATAAATTCTACAAGCTTAACCTGGGATTGGAGAAACAAGTATATTGAATACTTGAAGAGCGGAAAACTCCCATCGGACCCTAAAGATTCCAGAACCCTACGGACTAAAGCTCATCGATTCACGTTGGCTTCGGACGGAACGCTGTACCGAAGAACATTCGATGGACCGTTGGCAGTATGCTTGGGTCCGGGAGATACCGATTACATCCTACGGGAAGTGCACAAGGGTACTTGCGGGAATCACTCTGGAGACGATACACTAGTTCGAAAAATAATCAGAACAGGGTATTATTGGATCTATATGGGCAAAGATGCGAAGGAATTTGTTCGTAAATATGACAAATGTTAAAGGTTTGCACCGATGATCCACCAACCCGGAGAGCAACTCCACTCAGTCCTATCCCCATGGCCGTTCATGAAGTGGGGAATGGATATCGTCGGCCCTCTGCCATCGACCCCAGGTAAAGCCAAATTCATTTTATTTATGACTGACTATTTTTCTAAATGGGTTGAAGCGCAGGCGTTCGAGAAAATAAGAGAGAAAGAAGTTATAGACTTTATTTGGGATCATATCATATGCTGATTCGGGATACCCGCCGAAATAGTGTGTGACAATGGAAAACAATTCGTTGGCAGCAAAGTAACAAGATTCCTCGAAGACCACAAGATAAGAAGGATACTATTGATGCCATACCACCCCAGTGGGAATGGACAGGCCGAATCAACGAACAAAACTGTCATTCAAAACTTAAAGAAGAGGTTGAACGACGCTAAAGGGAAATGGAGAGAAATCCTGCCCGAAGTCCTTTGGGCATATCGGACGACGTCAAAATCCAGTAGGGGGCGACCCCATTCTCCTTAGTATATGGGTCCGAAGCATTGATACCCGTCGAAGTTGGTGAACCCAATGCCAGATTTAGATTCGCAATGGAAGAATCAAATAACGAGGCAACAAATGCCAGCCTCGAACTATCGGGCGAAAGACGAGAAGTTGCTCTCGTCCAATTGGCCGCCCAAAAGCAGCGTATCAAAAGATATTATAATCGAAGAACCAAGCTCCGCCATTTCAGGCCTGGGGACTTAGTGGCGAGAAAAATTACCATCAATACCCGAAATCCAAACGAAGGAAAACTAGGACCGAATTGGGAAGGACCATATCAGGTGCTCGAGAAAATCGGAAAGGGATCGTACAGGCTCGGCATTATAAACGGCAAACAACTATCAAGTAGCTAGAATGTATCACATCTAAAACGGTACTACTGCTAAGGTACGACCTTTCTATATTCGTTTATATTTCAAAATTGACACAGCAGAAGTCCGAACAAGGGCTAAGATGGATCTCTCGCTTGAAAGCACGCGTTGCACTCTTTTTCCCTTAGACCAGTTTATCCCAAATGGGTTTTTCGGCAAGGTTTTTAATGAGGCAACCATTGATCGTGTAGCATTTACAACAATATCCAAGGCCTCGCAAGAGAGTTATTTCACTACAATAGGGTTCCAATAGGAAAAATTATAAGAGCCAAATGGTCGAAGCGAACCATGCTCATATAGATTGGCCCGAACCCAGGCATGTAATAACGTGCGAAGAAAGTTCTCTTCTTTATCGGCATCTTATATCCAAGGAAAATTCCTCTGTTTTGAGATTTATTATGCAATCAGAATTAAGATAAACTCGACCACTAAGCCTACGGGCTACTTTTTATCTCGAGTTCGAGCAAACACTCACTCGACCATTGCGCCTACGGGCTACATTACTTCGAGTTCGAATCATTCACTCGACTAAGCCTATGGGCTACTTTTATTTCGAGTTCGAGCAAACACTCACTCGACCATTACGCCTACGGGCTACATTACTTCGAGTTCGAATTATTCACTCGACTAAGCCTACAGACTACTTTTATTTCGAGTTCGAGCAAACATTTACTCGACCATTATGCCTATGGGCTACATTACTTCGAGTTCGAATTATTCACTCGACTAAGCCTACGAGCTACTTTTATTTCGAGTTCGAGCAAACACTTACTCTACCATTACGCCTACGAGCTACATTGCTTCCAGTTCGAATCATTCACTCGACTAAGCCTACGGGCTACTTTTATTTCGAGTTCGAGCAAACACTCACTCGACCATTAAGCCTACGGGCTACTTTTATTTTGAGTTCGAGCAAACACTCACTCGACCATTACGCCTACGACTATATTGCTTCGAGTTCGAATCATTCACTTGACTAAGCCTACGGGCTACTTTTCGAGTTCGAGCAAACGCTCTCTCGATCATTACGCCTACGAGCTATATTACTTCGAGTTCGAATCATTCACTCGACTAAGCCTACGGGCTACTTTTATTTCGAGTTCGAGAAAACACTCACTCGACCATTACGCCTACGGGCTACATTGCTTCGAGTTCGAATCATTCACTCGAATAAGCCTACGGGCTACTTTTATTTCGAGTTCGAGCAAACGCTCACTCGATCATTACGTCTATGGGCTACATTACTTTGAGTTCGAATCATTCACTCGACTACTAAGCCTACAGACTACTTTTATTTCGAGTTCGAGCAAGCACTCACTCGACCATTACACCTACAAGCTATATTTCTTCAAGATTGAATCATTGACTCAACTAATAAGCCTAAGGGCTACATCGCTCCAAGTTTGATTAAGCGCTCGCTCGGTTACAGAGGCTACGAAGTCCAAATTTGATTAAGTTATTTAAATCATTGTGAAAACATTCATAGGGCATGAATAAAGTCCTCACAAGAGAGGAAACAAAAACAGAACCAAGTCGGCAAAAAAGGAGATATATCTATATACAAATTTATCTGCATGGGTGATTACAACGTAAAAACTAAGAACTAAACTTCTCGGTCCGGAGCGGTCTCCTCTTTATCAGGTTCCCCCCCATTTTCGGATCTGCTCTTGCTCCCATCATCATCATCATCATCATCATCATCGCCGTCAGAAACCAGAGCTTCAGCATCGGCTTCTAGTTCTTTGGCCCTTTTTATCTCTTCAGTGAGATCGAAACCACGAGCATGGATCTCCTCGAGAGTTTCCCTTCGGGATCGGCACTTAGCAAGTTCGGCGACCCAATGTGCTCGAGTATCGGCGGACTCGGCTGCTTCTCTTTCCTGGACTTGGGCAGCTTCAGTATCGTCCCGATAAATGGCCACGATCGCATCCGCATCGGCCTTTGCCTTTTCGGCATCAGATTCGGCCTTGGCAAGTACAGAGGCCAACCGAGCCTCAAGCTCCTCAATTCTTCTTGCTTGAACCAGGCCTTTTTCCTTCATTTTCTGAAGTTGGGTTTCGGACGATGATAATTGGGCTCGAGCAGCCTCTTTTTCTGCAGCAAAGCGGTCCATACCTTCTTTCCACCGCAAAGACTCCGTTCTTATCATGTCGACCTCCTCACGAAGCTTCCTGATTATCTCGATTTTTTGCTGCATCTGTGAGACCGAAATGTTAGCTATCATTCCGGTATCAAGCCTATAGGCTTTCAAAAACATCATTACCTGCTCAGACAAATCGGTCTGATCTCGATAAGCCTTGGCCAGCTCAGCTCGGAGGTCTTTCATTTCCTCTTCTCTCTGCCCTAAGGAAAGTCTAAGGGAGCTCCTCTCGTCAGTAGCTCGTTGTAGGTCGGCCTCATATTGATGCAGCTCATTTTGGGATCGAGAACATTGTTCTTAATGAACTGCCGCTGCCTACAAAGAAACAAGAAGCGAAGTTAACGAAAAATGAACATAAAGATAGTACCGACAAAATAATTTTAAAAGCTCACCTGATTCAAAGCCTGCCGCAATTCGTGAAAAAGATTCGATTCATCACCAGCACCGGCAACGTCCTCAATGCAGGTAAACAGGTCACGAAAGGGATCTTCGTAATCGTGAGGCCTGTCTAGATCGAGGGCTCCCAGAGCTTGAGCTTCCCGAGTCACCCCTGCGAAAAAAGCGGGAAAGGTAGGCGAATCCTTGATTGCTGCTGCCCCAAATGAATTGCCTGGAGCATTCTCCTCGGTTTGAAGGGGTTTGAGGGCCTCTTCGGTCGTATCCCCTGCCTGTTGACTCCGATGAGATGCGTCTTCGATATCCGATAGTTCGGGGAGTCTACCCGAATCTTTCTCCGGTATATTCTCAGTTCGAGGCAGAGCCTCATGGAGCATCATCGATCCAGCCGCCGATGAGGCATCGGTGGTTCTTTTCATTCGGACCGCCAGCGCAGACTCATCATTTTCTTCTTCTTCTTCTTCTTCATCACTTAGGTGCAGAACAGATTCCACGATCAAAGGAATGACATTCTTGTTCGGCTTACGAGCCATCCACTTCTTCGATTTTGGATCTTCGGGAACGGAGGCTCTTTTCCTTTTATTTTCCTTCACCGACTTTAGGATAGAGGCCGAAATTTCCTCCTCATTGGACAAGGGCCTCAAAACCGCGTCTTTACCCAAACCTGCATATGGAAAACCTTAATAAAATATTTTGAAAACCACCTCGTTCGCATCATCAAAGAGTGCGAGAAATGAGGTTACCGTGATTTTTGGCCTCCCACCGACCATTTGACAAATCACGCCATGAGCGCTCGGCGTATGTGGAGGTCGAAACAAGGGCTCGTACCAGTTCTTGAGATCGGAAACTGCTCCGGGCATCCAGGGAACCGCTACATCACCAAAAGAGGAGTGTCTATGATAGAATAAATGAAAGAACAAAGTATAAGTAACAGCAAGATCACACTTACGTTTCATATTCCACTCCTCGGGAAAGGGCATCTTTTCAGCCGGAATCAGGTCCGAAGTCCTTACTCGAACGAACCTGCCCATCCAACCCTGGTCCCAGTCCTCGTCAATACTCGAGAATAGAGCCTTGGTAGCCCGACGTTGAAGTTTTATTAACCCTCCTCGAAAAAGTCGAGGATGGTACAATCGGATAAGATGGTCGAGGGTGAACGGCATCCCCTCGATTTTGCTCACAAAATATCAGATCAGGATAACGATCCGCCACAAAGAAGGATGGACCAGGCCTAGGGTTACCTGGTATTGACGACAGAAGTCAATATTAATGAAATCGAGGAGACCTAAAGTGAAAGGGTAAGTATACACATTCAAAAACCCTTTCACGTAAGAAGTGATATCTTCGTCAGGGGTAGGAATTATTATTTCTTTTTCACCCCAATTGCAATCCTTCTTTAGTTGTTTGAGGTGATTCTCGGTTATCGAATACATGTACCTCGATACCGGCTCACACCGGCCAAGGACCGATGAACCTTTATCGACCTTAAAATCTGAAGTAAGAACACACGCCCCGGGAACATACACTCCTCAGGCCGTGGTTCTGCCGGTGTCTCATCGGCAGCACACTGTGAAGATGAAGCCTTCTCTTTTTGAGGAATGGTTTGTGATGTTTTCGCCTTTTTTGAATTCAAAGGTGAGGAATAGAAGAAAGTGACAAAGATTTGGTAGAATTGAAGAGGGGCTTTTGCAGAAAGAAATAACAGATTTACTGGTAAGTTGGAGAGTACGAAGAAGAACTTGGGAAATTTGGAAGATAGAAGATGTAAAAGTGGTAAAAGATAAAAGAAAGGGTTATTTATAGGTTCAAGCGATGGCGGTTCAGTATCAGCGGTGGCCGACCACCGCCTGACATGCATTAAATGCCTTGAAAGACTAAACCGACGGGATAGCTACCAGATGCGTCATGGTCAAACCCGATGGAAACGTCAGGTTATAATCCGATCGAGCCGTTAAGAAATTATATCGCTTCTCGCCACATTCTTTCTGAGAAACGAGGGGACTATCTGTATACGGTCAAAATAAATTTCGGCCTTAGCACGTCCGATCGAGTTCGAACGATGATCTATCGAAGTAAGATCCTGAAGGTGGAACAAATTAACTTCGAACCCGGGGATGCCGATCTGTGTCGAATTCGATATCATTATCAAGCTCGAATCGAAATCGAACCATGATGCAGGGTAGATCTATCATGCTGATAATCTAGAGACCAACCAACATTGATCTCGAATCAATTCGAGGCCTCGAGCCAGGATCAGGCTCGAACCAAGATCACGAGCTCGAGTCGAAATCAAGCTCAAACCAAAATCGAGGGTTCTAAGCAAGATCGAGTTCGCAGACAAAAGCCGTTGCAATCCCACTAGAGAGAATCTTGGCAGAAATTGTGAAAAAGCTGACTTATCATGGGTCTCCCACTGAATATTTATTTTCTTATGCTTAGAGCCAAATCTCTCCACTATAAAAGGGCTTGGTTACCATTTCTGTAAAACAAGTTTTTTCTCAGGCTTACATTGTAATAAAAGCGCTATATTCTTCTACAGTAAAGAATCGTTCTTTCAGATTTCTTAGATTAATTATATTTGTTGAATCCTAAGATTCATTGTTCCTGATAACCTTATCTATTTCGCATTCTCTGCAATCTATATTTACATTTCTATTTATCATTACATTTTGTGTTAAGTTACGCCACATATCCTCGGAACTGTGTATAAATTCAACTCTATCCGAATTTCGGGTAAACAAAAATATTTAAGAAAATATAAGAAACATGAGAAAAGTGGAGGGCCAGAGTTCCGGGATTTGAACTCAACTACAAAACCAGCGATGCGTCAATATGTACTTTCAATAATTAATAGTACAAAATAATTTTGTTTTAGAAAAAGTATAAGAAAAAGTGTGGAATGCCAAGATTCCAAAAATTATTGTTTTCTCTTTATTGTGAGCATTAGGCTAATGAAGCACTATCTTGATATAATTCCAAATGTAAGGAAAAAAGGTTCTTCTCGATAATAAGACATTTGATTCATCGCAATCTGTAACTTGTCGAATTATGTTTTGTCTTTGATTTGATATAATAAATATGTCCTTTCAAGAATCCAGCCCTAGAAAAACTCAGGTGTATTATGTCTAACTAAAGGGGAAAAGATAATAAGAGAAGAGAAGGAATAACATTTAGAAGGAATGTTATCGTTACAGGGGAATCAAGTAAAATAGCTTAGAATGATATAAGTATCTTAGAAAATGTAATTTACTCAAGAAAGCATGAGAATCCTTTTTCGATGTACATGTCATTTTTGCAAAGAGAACAATAGACAGGAATCAGCTTTAATTATACCTTCTTTTCCTACACCAATATTCTACTGTTCCAGCACTTCTAGGCTGGGTTATAGATATATAATATATATTAGTATATTATAGTAATAAATCGAACCCTAGGGGAACAAATTATGGTGATACAAATAAACCCCAACATATTCTTGTATAACTGACAGTGAAATGATTTCATATACTATTAATTTATTTTAACTTATTGTAAACTAGTAATTTACTTACCTTATATTTAAGGTTAGTAAACTCACTTATTGACGACAAAGCTTATACTTATCTTTTATGTAAAAACATTAACATTTTTACTCTATTAGTGTAAAAAATATATTCAACAAACTGAACAATTTGGCAAGAATGCGATTATAAAAGTAAGATGTGCATGCATTTTCCAACATCATAGGCAGCAATTAATTTAAAAGCAAATAAGAAACGGAAAATGAATTTTGGGTTTCTTTTTTTTTTTTGGGTCAGGAATGACATATTCATCGGTTATGATAGTCAAGAAAAAAAATCGTTGAAGGAATTTGTATGGGGTAAAATTGGTTAGTGACAGTTGGATGAATGATGAGATGACATGTGGAACTGAAGACATGTATGATGTGAATCAGCAAATAGTTGGCACCATATACAAGCATGTGACCGATACTGAGTGAATTCCGAAGGCATTAAAACCGAGAACAAAGATTTGAAAGAGAGACGTCGGTTGGGAAAGACATCATTAAATGAGCAGCCGTTACAAAAAAATTCTATATTTATAGCTAACCGTTATGCGGTCTTAAATGATAGTTTTATTCTCATTCAAGAGGAGCTTGATTTGGAGATATTGTCTCCCTAAATAAAGTTATAAATAGGAGAATTATTATCCATTGCAAGACACGAAAAATCATCTGCACTCAAAGGCTCTAATTTGCTCTCATACTAAAATTTCTCGCTTGTTTTTGTTCTTAATATTGTTCATATTATTGCTTCCGGAGAAGAACAAGGCTTGTATTTCTCTAAGTTATTTTTATATTCTTGATTTCATTCTTATTTATTTCATATTTTTGGATCAAATTAATTTACGTGTCTATAACTACGTTACAAATTTAACTGTACCGTTTTACAGGTAATTAATTTGGCGTCCACCGTGGGGCATAGACAATTGTGTAATTGCTTTGATCCATTCATCTGTTACTAATAAATTTTGATTCCTTTCTTAGCAAAAGAAAAAGTCAGATATGTCAACTAATGATGTGAACAATTCCTATAATGTTAGAGCACACAACGAACGTGAGGATGTGTACCAACGTGATGATTTAACTAGCGAAACCCGCAATAAATGAGATGAAACAACTCTAGTTTGCATAGTCAAAATTCTCGTCATGTGAGAAGTCCAACTCTCGATGATGCGGATGACGAACACGTTGTTAAAACGGTCAAAATCTTGAGAGAGCAACAAAGAAAAATTATGAATCATCTCTCAAGAAAAGATCTGGTGATGACAGAATTAAAGTAGGTGCTTTCGGTTGCTTCCAATAATTCTAACGGAGGAGTTCAGATTCCTCCCATTGTCCCTGCAAATCAAAAAGTTCAAAGAACCAAAAATGATGCTCCAAGGGAGGAGTTTGGTTTTAACGAGGCAGGTCGTACCGGTAGTGGATCCGGGAATGACAACAATGCTAACGACCCTTTTAAAATCGAGCTCATGAGATTCATGAGGGAAATGAATGAGCGAATGGACTAAAATGCTAAAGAATTCCATGCTTGGATGGATTAGATCCCGAGAGTGCTATCAGTGTTGAAGGGACCAGATTCAAAAATATATGCAACTGCCGTTCAAACCAAGTGTGGCCCCTGAGTTGATTCCGAAAATGTTTAAGGTGCCGAATATTATGAAGTATGATGGGACTTCGGATCCACATGAGCATATCATGACTTACACTAAAAGGGAAATGACTTGGACCAACACGAGATTGAATCTGTCTTGTTGAAGAAATTTGGCAAAACCCCGACGAAGGGTGCTTTAACTTAGTATTCTCTTTTGCCTGAGCATTCCATTGATTCTTTTGAAATGCTTACAGATTCTTTTATAAAAGCTTATGCTTGTAAGGCCCCGTAAATATTTTCTAATGATTTAAGATTTTAAAGTGCGCCAACGGTATTTGGGAATAACGTATTTGAGTATTAAAGGAGACCTATGAGATAGAGCCACATCATGTAATTGATAATGTATGTTTAAGGTGTGTTGGAATATGCTAAGGAGTTTTGGGAATGGCAAGAACTTGTGTGGAACAAGTTGGACACATTAAGTGGAAAGGATGTTTTAATTGGCACAAGACCCGACTTAAAATGAATTTAACTCCCTCAATATAATAACATAGGTGGTTATCTATCTATCAAATTAAATCCCTTTGAGTCTAGTTTCTAACGCAATAAACCGTTTGTCATTTGGATATTTTTACAGAAAGTTATGGCCATTTTACTGGACCTGTGTCATATGCTCGCCCAGATGCGCGGTCGTGCATATTTGAGAGTTTCTGCCTCAGGTGCACGGCCAGATGCGCGGCCACGCACGTAGGAGCTCATTTAATACCCCCAAGGCCGGGTAGAGAGAGGGGTTAAGTCATTTTTGAGCTAAAAACTGATATTTTAGAGAGAAGTGAGAGTGTTCTAGAGAGAGGAAATCTCACAAGATCTCACAAGATTCATCAAGATCTTATTCAAGCCTTGAAATCCAACAAGGAAATCTCACAAGATCTTCACTCAAGAGGTAAGATTCAAACCCCTAGTCTTCAATTTCGAGTTTGAGGTAAAAGATGGGTGATTAGGAGTATGATTCTTATGTGTAAGAGTATTACTTATACATGCTTGTACCAATAAGGTTTGTGGGAAGATTGTTGAGCTCAAATAATTATGGATTGGGTTGTGGAGTGAAGGAAATCTTGTAGAAGAACCTCATAGCTAAATTTGCACACCTAATATTTGATAAAATGCTCAAATGAGCTGAGACCATGAATATCTTTCTAATTATGATTCAATTTTGTTATGTCTCAAAATAGATTGGGATTGCTAGAATTTCTGAAACGTTGTAGTAATTTAAGGAAAGCTCAAAGAGAGGTATGTTGGCTAAACTTTCTCTCTTAGAATCGAATTCCATAATATTTCCGTAAGATCAAGTATGATTGGCTCAAGATTTCTAACTTCTATATTCCGGGTTATGCCCTATAAACTTGGTTATTCCGAATGAGCCTTATGTCGAAAGATAGTTGTTCAAAGTATGGTTTGCGTATTAAAATGCTATGTCTTTGAGTCGTATTCCAAATGAAGGTTATGTTACCAAATTGTGTGAGAAAATCTCAATATTCTTAAGACTCTTAATTGCTCATATGTGTACCTAAAGTGTTGATTGGAAATGTCTTATTGTTGATAATCTATAAAGATGGTTGGAAGTGAAATAAGTGAATTGTGGATATGAGTGTGGCCAATGTGCCAAGAATTTAAGTTATAATTGTGGCTACTGGTGACAATGAAATGAGAGAGTGTGATAAAGATTGTGAAATGAGCCTCGACTCCACTGTTTTAAAAGTGATTTGGAAAATAGAATTTGCCTAAGAGCTTTTATACTTAAATCATGCGCATCAGTGGCTGCTTTAACTAATGCTTTGCTTTATAAATATATCCAGTGTGATTCGAGTTCTATATACTCATGTGTTGAAATTGTACATTGTCATTTCTAGGGAAGAGTATTGCAAGAATAAATGGTGTATTGATTGTTTATAATTTTTCATGTCTGTTTCTATTGTTGGTTGGTATGCATCATTCTTTGGGAAGAAACCATTTGTGTGGGAAGTTCCCATTTCAAATGGTTATGAAGTATATAATTTCTAAAATATTCTATATGTTGATATTTGATGGTGATCTTTGATATTGAAAGAGGTGAAAGTGTGGAATATGAAATATGGCCATCGTGCCAGGAATAAAGAATCTTGTGAATGGCCAAATGAGCCAGTGAAATATTATTGTTGTGAGTGACTGAAAATACTAATGAGAATTTATACAATGTGAAGGATATTGAGGTGAGTACAATTGTATTTATATTACTTTTGTGTGCAAATCAAATAAAAAAAATATTTTTGGGAGCATCATTAGCAAAACCGAGGAAGGGTGGGTCATAAGGCCCACACCTGAAACTACATGTGCCGGTGTAGGGGTGGATTGTGATTATTCCCCTTATTTGGGGTGAGATTGATGTGATAAAAGTATTCCTCTTAATTGAAATTGAGATTTTGCTTGATGTCTTCAAATAAGATAGCCTAGCCGATCGGGTCGTGATCGGACTCCACGCTAAAATTACGGTAGTATTGGTATTGATAGTAATTGTGGTTGATTCTCTAAGGAGATAGCCTAGCCGATCGGGTCGTGATCGGACTCCGTGCTAAAATTACGGTGGTATTGGTATTGATAGTAATTGTGGTTGATTCTTTAAGGAGATAGCCTAGCCGATAGGGTCGTGATCGGACTCCGCGCTAAAATTACGGTGGTATTGGTAATGATAGTAATTGTGGTTGATGTGTCTAATGAGATAGCCTAGCCGGTCGGGTCGTGAACGGACTCCGTGCTAAAAGTACGGTGGCATTGGTATTGTGAACACTGGTATTGTGAACATTGTTATTATGAACACTGGTATTGTGAACATTAGTATTGTGAATAGTGATATTGTGAACAGTGGTATATCAGTGCTAATGATATCCCAACCAAAATAATTGTATATGAAGTTCATATTTTGAAAATTTTTATGTTTTAACTGGACATTTGGATATTGTTGATTGTGACTTGCTGTTTCTATATGTTGCCTTTTCTTATATGGGCATTCTATTTTGAAAGAGGACTTTTAGCTATGCATACTAGTGCTATTCGATGGTACTAACGTCCCTTTTGCCGGGGGCACTGCATCTTTAATGGATGCAGGTACTTCTACAGCAGGCGGTATTGATCAGTGATAGCGGTACACTCTTTTAAGCTGACTTGGTGAGCCCCACTTCATTTCGGGGTCATATATCTTTTGTTTCTCATGTACTTTGTGGTTGAGGTATAGCCGGGGCCTTGTTGTCGGTATTTCCATATTTCTCTTCTGTTGTACTTAGAGGCTCCGTAGACAAGTTGTGTGTGGTATTTAATGTGGGGAATTGAATTAGAAATGTTGATATTTGGAAATCATGTTTTTCAATAATCCTATAAATTCGTAATATTTTGGAAATTATGAATGAAACTGCTAATGGGAATGAAAAAGAAGTTGTTAATAAAATCTTTTCAGTGTTTGATTAATGAAGTACATATCCTCTTTATTCATAGATGAGTTTGGGTAGAAGGAAATCTAACAGGCTTGCTCGGCCGGGTTCTCTCGGTTGAGCGCCGGTCGCGCGCCCCGAGTTTGGGGCATGACAAACTTGGTATCAGAGCCTAAGGTTGTTTAGTAGAGTACTTCTTATCGGTGTGTTATCGACCACATCTATAATGAGGAGGCTACTGGGACATTTAGGAATTTCACACTTCTTTGATACTCTAGATCATGCGATAGAGATCAAGAAAGGAAGCTAATTTCCTCGTCATGTCCCATTTTCCATATGAGTAACCCACGGGTTCGAGGCAGCAGGGAGGTAATGAAAGAACCAATTACTAGGGGAAGTGTCCTTATTCCTATTAATGTCACTGCGCCACCAGATTATGTGGTGAGGGCACCTAAGAAACAAAAGAGGATTGTTGGTTCCAATAAGTCGGATTGTTTGATTTGTAAGAAGCACCACTTAGGTTTATGTTGGGTCACTCTTAAAATATGTTATGGTTGTGGAAAGAGGTGGCACAAGAAGAACAAATGCCCTAGGTTGGGTACACCCATCCCGGTCTGCCCGATATGCGGAAAGGAACATTTGGCGTCGTGTTGTGAGTATGCTCACCAGCGTGCTAGGGGTGGTAGATCTGGGCAATTCCAAAGGCCCACACAATAAACCGCTACATATATTGTTACTCCTGCCATGAAGGCTTGGAAGAAGGATAAGGGGGATGTTTATAATGTATGCAAAAAGGGTAAAAGTCAGGTTAGTAGGGCGAGTCAGCTTAGCAGACCTCATACCAGTGGCGTGAAATGTAGGAGATGTCATTCGGGGGTTTGTCACTATGGTACCAATGTATGTTATGGATGTGGATTCGAGGGGCATCAGTTAAGGTACTATCCTGTCAACCTAAAGTCATCAAGTAAGTCACTCCTTGCTATACCGTTATGAACATCGCATTATTTTTCCTTGTTGTATATATGCATCCATATTGAAGAGCCTACATAAATATGGTCGTAACCAAAACATTGAATCACAAAATATTGCATGTACCTACTCTTTGAACGAGACACAGTATTCGTGAAGCCTCTTGATCACAATTCTCTTATTTATGACCTCTTGAGGAATTGAGCTCTATAATTATGTTCTTGAATTGAGTTATAACTCTAGGATTAATACTTCCCTCTTGCTTTTCTAAATTCTCAACAAGAGTCTTTACCTGATGAATTTCTTATAGAACCTTTTGATTCAAATGGATAAGATCTTCTCACTTGTTCTTATGCATGCACAGTCATAAAGTTTACCTATGTGGTATCAAATCCAATGTAAAGCAGCCTAGTGTTGAGGTCCTGCTTGAGCCACTCTTTTTCTCTCCGGTGTATGTTTCTCCTATGGTTTGAACAACCACTTTGTTCCTTTGTGTATATTATCATGAATCCTTTTCACCGTCTAGTAACATGAGAGCATATTGATTTGAAAGAAAAGTTCGTTGTATCTCTAGTCCTCTCATATAAAATCAACTATCAGGAAGGGTTAAGCTGTCAGAATGATAATAATCTCACAAATGTTCAACTTCTTTTTCATCCTCATTGGGTTTGTGGCATAGATTTCTTGTGTCAAATACTGTTAAGAGCGTAATGCAACTTCGTGTATCTTGAAACCCATATCACATTCAGAGTGTTAGAATATTCTCATTTCGAGTTAAACAGATATTTCCTACATTCCAAGAGGCGACTAGTGTCACATACTTGTCTATCTCACTTTGAGGCCTACTATTGCCGAACAAGGCATATATGAAATGAAACAGTTGTTGTTTTCCTTTTCATGACTCATTTCTGTTAAATCTCATAATCACGAATATTGTCCTCACATTATCAATGCATACTAGGAAACTATATGCCTCATTTGTCAAATCAATGATGTCATCACAATGATTAACCATGCCAGCACTATTGGTAGTAACCTTCATGTCTCTTAGGATATAACCTCCTGAAATGCCCTGTTCAGCACATTGATGGATTCTTGAAAACTTCTAGCCCAATCTCGGACCTCGTTGTTCCTATTTATAGTAACCTATGGGGGTTGAAGGTTCAAACATGTCAAAGAAAAGCATCATCCCGTGATCAAATATATTGGATAGGAAATTTTATGGTCATATTTATGCTAGAACATCTTAGAGTAATTGTTGGAGGTCGCCAAAGGTTTACTTTGGGTGTTCGGCGTAGGGATTTAGAGATGAAGAAAGTGAACGGGTTATTCTCAATATTTTGCTCCATGAGGATACTATGTGAATTGTTAAGGAAGGTAAAGTATGTGTAGTCACATTAGGCCTTATGAAATCTTGAAGGAAATAGGCCAAACTATGAGTATGATGTTCCCCCTATTATTGTCCTCCGTGTACCCGGTGTATCATGTGTCTCCCTCTATGAAGGTAATTATAAATCCTTTGTCTATCGTTCCGGTGAAAGATAGTGAATGTAAAGTTAATGGATAATTAGATTATGAGGGGTATCTATTTGCCATCCTTGTTAGATAAGTCCGAGAGTTGAGATTGTCTCCGTTAATATATTATGACGAAGTCTATAAGTCGAGGAGGCCACCTTGAGGTCCAAAAGTGTTAAGGAAATAAAATGTTCTCAGTTGAGTGTATAGTCAAATGATTGTGAATCAAAAGGCAATTTATATGTGTTATGATTTAAATATGTGCAACTCATGTCCAGATATCACTCTTGTTAATGTAATGCCCTTAATGTTGAGATCAGTGTTGTTAAAATATACTGTGATGCTTTGTTGAGTTATGGATATGTTTTTAGGGTGGTTTTGGTGATTCTCTGGCAGGTGGTTAGACCCAATTATAGGAGAGACTCTGCCGAAATATCTAAAAAGTTTTGAAGTTAGTCAAATTTGGGGGATTGAAATGTTTAAAAGAAGAGTCGAGTTATGTTAAGTGTTTGGGGCCAGACTCTACTCCTCATTCGAGGATGAATGATCCTAAGTGGGGGAGAATGTAAGGCCCCGTAAAAATTTTCTAATGATTTAAGATTTTAAAGTGCGCCAACGGTATTTGGGAATAACGTATTTGAGTATTAAAGGAGACCTATGGGATAGAGCCACATCATGTTGAATTGATAATGTATATTTAAGGTGTGTTGGAACATACTAAGGAGTTTTGGGAATGGCAAGAATTTGTGTGGAATAAGTTGGGCACATTAAGTGGAAAGGATGTTTCAATTGGCACAAGACCCGACTTCAAATGAATATAACTCCCTCAATATAATGACTTAGGTGGTGATCTACCTATCCAATTAAAGCCCATTTTCCAATGCATCAAACCGTTCATAATTTGGATATTTCTACAAAAAGTAATGGCCATTTTACTGGACCTGTATCATATGCGCGCCCCGATGCGCGGCCGCGCATATTTGAGAGTTTCTGCCTCAGGTGCGCGGCCGCGCACGTAGGAGCTCATTTAATACCCCCAAGGCCGGGTAGAGAGAGGTGTTAAGTCATTTTTGAGCTAAAATCTGATATTTTAGAGAGAAGTGAGAGTGTTCTAGAGAGAGGAAGTAGATGAAGTGTTTTGTTCGTCAAGATCTTGTTCAAGCCTTTAAATCCAACAGGGAAATCTCGCAAGATCTTCACTCAAGAGGTAAGATTCAAACCCCTAGTCTTCAATTTCGAGTTTGGGGTAAAAGATGGGTGATTGGGAGTATGATTCTTGGGTGTAAGAGTATTAATTATACATGCTTGTACCAAGAAGGTTTGTGGGAAGATTGTTGAGTTCAAATAAATAAGGATTGGGTTGTGGAGTGAAGGAAATCTTGTAGAAGAACCTTGTAGTTAAATTTGCACACCTAGTATTTGATAAAATGCTCAAATGAGCTGAGACCATGAATATCTTCCTAATTATGGTTCAATTTTATTATGTCTCAAAATAGAATGGCATTGCTAGAATTTCTGGAGCTTTGTAGTAATTTAAGGAAAGCTCAAAGTAAGGTATGTTGGCTAAACTTTCTCTCTTAGAATCGAATTCCATAATATTTCCGTAAGATCAAGTATGATTGGCTCAAGATTTCTAACTTCTATATTATGGGTTATTCCCTATAAACTTGGTTATTCCGAATGAGCCTTATATCAAAAGATAGTTGTTCAAAGTATGGTTTGCGTATTAAAATGCTATGTCTTTGAGTTGTATTCCAAATGAAGGTAATGATACCAAATTGTGTGAGAAAATCTCATTAATCTTAAGACTCTTAATTGCTCATATGTGTACCTAAAGTCTTGATTGGAAATGTCTTATTGTTGATAATCTATAAAGATGGTTGGAAGTGAAATAAGTGAATTGGGGATACGAGTGTGGCCAACGTGTCAAGAATTTAAGTTATAATTGTGGCTACTGGTGCCAATGAAATGAGAGAGTGTGATAAAGATTATGAAATGAGCCTCGACTCCACTGTTTTAAAAGTGATTTGGAAAATAGAATTTGCCTAAGAGCTTTTATACTCAAATCATGCGCATCAGTGTCTGCTTTAACTAATGCTTTGCTTTATAAATATATCCAGTGTGATTCGAGTTCTATATACTCATGTGTTGAAATTGTACATTGTCATTTATGGGGAAGAGTATTGCAAGAATAAATGGTATATTGATTGTTTATGATTTTTCATGTGTGTTTTTATTGTTGGTTGGTATGCATCATTCTTTGGGAAGAAACCATTTGTGTTGGAAGTTCCCATTTCAAATAGATATGAAGTATATGATTTCTGAAATATTCTATATGTTGATATTTGATGGTGATCTTTGAAATTGAAAGAGGTGAAAGTGTGGAATATGAAATACGGCCATCGTGCCAGGAATAAAGAATCTTGTGAATGGCCAAATGAGCCAATGAAATATTGTTGTTGTGAGTGACTGGAAATACTAATGATAATTTATATAATGTGTAGGATGTTGAGGTGAGTATAATTTTATTTATGTTACCTTTGTGTGCAAATCAAATAAAAAAAATATATTTTTGGGAGCATCATTAGCAAAACCGAGTAAGGGTGGGTCATAAGGCCCACACCTGAAACTACACGTGCCGGTGTAGGGGTGGATTGTGATTATTCCCCTTATTTGGGGTGATATTGATGTGATAAATTTATTCCTCTTAATTGAAATTGAGATTTTGGTTGATGTCTTCAAATAAGATAGCTTAGCCGATCGGGTCGTGATCGGACTCCGTGCTAAAATCATGGTGGTATTGGTATTGATAGTAATTGTGGATGATTATCTAAGGAGATAGCCTAGCCAATCGGGTCATGATAGGACTCCGTGCTAAAATTATTGTGGTATTGGTATTGATAGTAATTGTTGTTGATTCTTTAAGGAGATAGCCTAGCCTATCGGGTCGTGATCGGACTCCGTGCTAAAATTACGGTGGTATTGGTAATGATAGTAATTGTGGTTGATGTGTCTAATGAGATAGCCTTGCCGGTCGGGTCGTGATCGGACTCCGTGCTAAAAGTACGGTGGCATTGGTATTGTGAACACTGGTATTGTGAACATTGTTATTATGAACATTGGTATTGTGAACATTGGTATTGTGAATAGTGATATTGTGAACAGTGGTATATCGGTGCTAATAATCTCCCAACCAAAAAAATTGTATATGTAGTTCATATTTTGAAAATTATTATGTTTTAACTGGATATTTGGATATTGTTGATTGTGACTTGCTGTTTCTATGTGTTGCCTTTTCTTATATGGGCATTCTATTTTGAAAGAGGACATTTAGCTATGCATACTAGTGCTATTCGACGGTACTAACGTCCCTTTTGCCGGGGGCGCTTCATCTTTAATGGATGCAGGTGGTTCTACAGCAGGCGGTATTGATCAGTGATAGCGGTACACTCTTTTCAGCTGACTTGGTGAGCCCCACTTCATTTCGGGGTCATGTATCTTTTGTTTCTCATGTACTTTGTGGTTGAGGTATAGCCGGAGCTTTGTTGCCGGCATTTTCATATTTCTCTTCTGTTGTACTTAGAGGCTCCGTAGACAAGTTATGGGTGGTATTTAATGTGGGTAATTGAATTAGAAATGTTGGTATTTGGAAATCATATTTTTCATTAATCCTATAAACTCGTAATATTTTGGAAATTATGAATGAAACTGCTAATGGGAATAAAAAGGAAGCTGTTAATAAAATCTATTCATGGATGAGTTTGGGTAGAAGAAAATCTAGCAGGCTTGCTCGGCCGGGTTCTCTCGGTTGAGCACCGGTCGCGCTCCCCGAGTTTGGGGCGTGACAATGCTGGAACAAGAAAAGTCTAAGCAAGGAAGACTGATATATTCAAAATAGCCCAAGAAGAATCCGAACTATTGCGAGAGTTCGTAATCCTGTTTCAGAAAGAAAGGATGTTGTTGCCGGCAGTACCAGATAAGTGGGCAACAAAAGCTTTTACAAAGGGTCTCAACCCATCAAGCTCCGATGACTCCAGGAAACTGAAGGAAAGCTTGTTAGAATTTCAGGAAATCATATGGGAAGATGTCCACAATTGCTACGAGTCAAATATTAGAATATAAGATGATCAACTTAGTTCCTCGATATCTTCCAAAGGACGTAGTTGTGATCGAAATCAGGAAAGGTTTAAAGCTGATGTCGATGAAAATAAGAGATCTTCCAGAGGTCGCTTTCAGCCTTACGAAAGGGCCGATGGGCGAGGAAATAAAGGTTTTCAGTCATCGGATAGGTTTTCTTCCGATAGAAGAATGGATCGTGGTCGGAGTAGCAGAACTTTAAAGGAGAAAGAAGCATCGGGGTCCCGAGATTCAACATATCCCCGGTTATTCAACTACAACTTTAACATCAATTTTGTAGAGTTGGTGTCGTCTATGAGAAACATTAAGGAGGCTAGGTTTTTGAAGTCAATTCGATCGGATCCTAGTCAAAGGGATCCTAATTTATGGTGTGAGTTCCATGGAACACATGGTCACAGGACTGGGGACTGCCAGCATCTACGGGAAGCGGTTGCAAAGTTGTTGAAGAATGGTCACCTTAGAGAATTTCTAAGTGATTGGGCCGAAAATAATTATGGAAAAAATTGAGACGTTGGGGAGCCAGCAAAACCAGCCACAAGGTCTCCTCACATGACGATAAACGTGATTTTTGGTGGTGACAAGGTAAATGGGGTGACATTTTCAACAGCAAAGAAGGTAAAGACATCGGTAACTCATAGCAAGAGGATCCGAAAAGCTGCGGAGGATGACATCACCTTCACAGAAGATGGACTTCTTCTACCGCACAATGATGCTCAGGTAATATCTCTTGATGTTTTAGATTTTAAAATTAAACATGTGTTAGTTGATCCAGGTAGTTCAGCCAATATCATGCAATGGAGAGTTTCATAGCAAGCAAAGTTGACCGGAAACATAGTTCCGACAACAAAGCTTCTGGCCGGGTTCAACCTAACGAGTGTAACGACCCGAGGAGAGATCCTACTGCCAACATATGTAGAAGGTGTAACAAATACCACGCTTTTCGAAGTAGTAGATGGCGATATAGGGTACAACACAGTCCTTGGAAGACGGTGGATACATGAAATGAAAGCTGTGCCGTTAACTTATCATTAGTTGTTGAAGTTTCCCACACCGGAAGGGGTCAAGCAGATCAGAGGAGATCAACCGGCTGCAAGAGAGATCAATGTAGTAACCTTGTCCAGTAGCAAGGGGAAAGAAATAAACAAATAGCAATTACAGGAGCTGGTGCGCTCTTCCACCCCGATTGAAGATAATGAAGAAGGGGAGTCGTTGGAGTTTTACCAGGTGCCGAGGTCTTTTCAGGTATCGAAGGAAATGGATGCGAGCAAATCAACTGCTAAAGAGCTCGAGCTAGTGGCCTTGTTCACGAAGTTCTTAGAAAGGAAATTCCATTTAGGAACGGGGTTGAGTCCCGAACTCAGATTAAAAATTATAGATTTTCTAAAAGCTAACGTCGATTATTTTGTATGGCCACATTTAGATATAACAGGTATCCTATTAGAGGTGGCTGTCCACAAGTTGTGTTTGGATCCTAACTTCCCTCCGGTAAGAAAAAATAAATGACCGATTGCAGAAGTCATAAACAGGTTTGTCAAAGAAGAGGTAACCCGATTATTAAATATAGGTTAAATTCGAGAGGTAAATTACCCCGATTGGCTAGATAATGTGGTGGTAGTACCTAAAAATAATAATAAATTTAGAATGTTTGTAGATTAAAAAGATTTAAATAAGGCATGCCCTAAGAACTCTTTCCCGTTGCCAAACATTAATCAAATGATTGATGCTACGACCGGGCATGAGTTAATGAGTTTTCTCGATGCATATTCTGCGTATAATAAAATTAGGATGCACCCGGAAGATCAAGAAAAGACTTCATTTATCACAAAATTTGGCACATATTGCTATAATATGATGCCTTTCGGGCTTAAGAATGCCGGAGCCACTTACCAGAGGCTTGTTAACAAAATGTTTGAACCTCAAATTGGTAAGACAATAGAGTTTTATATTGACGACATGTTGGTTAAGTCTCTTAATGTAGGAGATCAATTGAATCATCTCCAAGAAACATTCGACACTCTGAGAAAATACAACATGAAGCTCAACCCGGAGAAATGCGCCTTCAGAGTTGGTTCCAGTAAGTTCTTGGGGGTGTTTAGTCTCTCAAAGAAGAATTGAATTAAACCCCGATAAATTAAAAGTTATCGAGGATATCCCAGATCAATTGACAAGTGTGAAGGAAGTACAGAGGTTGAACGGTAGGCTGGCGGCCTTAAGTAGGTTTATTTTGAGGTCTTCGGAGAAATGACATCATTTCTTTTTGCTTTTGAAAAAGAAGAATGATTTCGTGTGGACTCCGGAATGCTAGCAAGCACCAAAAAACCTAAAAAGGTACTTGTCTATCCCTCATTTATTGTCAAAACTGAAGGAAGGGGATCAACTGTTAATCTATCTGGCGGTTTCGGAAGTGGCGGTAAGTGTTGTTATGGTCCGAGAGGAGGAAGGTACGTAATTTCCTGTTTATTATGTTAGTAAAATTTTATCGGGAGCGGAGACACATTATCCGCACCTTGAAAAAATGGACATAGCTCTCGTAGCAGCCTCTCGAAAGCTTAGGCTTTATTTTCAATGTCATCTTATAGCCGTTGTGACAACATTTCCCTTGAGGAATGTCCTTCATAAGCCTGCATTATCAGGTCGTTTGGCTAAATGGGCAGTCAAAGTTATTGAATTCGATATTGAATACAAGCCTAGGATTGCGATCAAGTCACACATTTTGGCTGACTTCATGGCTGACTGTAGTCCTAGATTAATGCCTTTAGATGCTAAAGAAGCAGTGTTGGTATCAGGGACAGTATCAAGTGTTTGGACCTTGTTTACGGATGGAGCTTCCAACGTAAAAGGGTCTGGTCTCGGGATTGTATTAAACACTCTCTTGGGAGAGACCCTAAGACATGCCATTAGAACTTTGCCATTAACTAACAATGAAGTCGAGTACGAGGCTTTGGTTGTAGGACTTGAACCGGCTCGGAGACTAGGCTCCGAGGTAATCGAAATAAAGTGCGACCTCCAGCTAGTATTGAGCTAGGTGTACGGAATTTTCGACACCAAGGAGGAATGCATGAAACAATATTTGAGTAAAGTTCAAGTATTACTTTCCCGGTTCAGGGAGTGGTCAATTATACACATTTCGGGAGAAGAAAATGTGGACGCAGACGCTTTGGCCAATTTGGGGTCGTCCACGGAAATGAAAGGAACTGATTCCGGTGCAGTCATTCAACTGTTACATTCGGTATTGGCTCGTTTAACTTTTGCATTTGGTATTTAAGGCATGGAAAATTGCCTGAAGATACAAAAGCATCCCGGGCACTACAAACTAAAGCAGCTCGTTATTGTCTTTTTGATGGTCAACTGTACAGGAGATCTTTTTAAGGGCCATTGGCTCGGTGTTCATCGTAGGCTGATTACGTAATGATGTAAGTTCACAAACAAGTATGTGGGAACCACTTTGGTGCAGACTCATTGATTCTCAAACTGATAAGAGCTGGCTACTACTGACCCCGGATAGAGAAAGCGCGAAGACATTTTTACAAAAATGTGATAAATGTCAGCGTCATGCATAGTTAGTGCATCAACCGGTGGAACTTTTGCATTAGGTGATATCACCATGGCCATTTATGAAATGGAGAATGGACATAATTGATCCCTTATCACAAAGACCCGGGCATGTAAGATTTCTTTTGATTTTAACGGACTATTTCACTAAATGGGTTTAAGCAGGTGCTTACAAAAAGATCGGGGAACGAGAAGTGATGGATTTCATATTTGATCACATCATATGTCGGTTTGGAATACCAAAAGAAATCGCTTGTGATAATGTGCCACAATTTATAGGTTCCAAAGTTACAAAGTTTTTGGAAGGTTTGAAGATCAAACAGATTACATCATCTCCTTATCATCCAAGTGCTAATGGACAAGCAGAGTCACCAACAAGATAATAATTCAAAATCTTAAAAAGAATTTAGAAGACGCCAAAGGTAATTGGCCAGATGAGCTACCAGGTGTGCTGTGGGCATACCGAACAACGGCGAAGTCGAGCATGGGTAAAACATCATTTTCACTTGTGTACGGTGCAAAAGCTTTGATCCCGGTGGAGATTGGGGAACTGACCATAAGGTATTCCCGAGCAAACGAAGAAGAAAATAATGAAGCTGATTAAACTGAATTTGCTTGAAGAACATCGAAATCTAGCATATGCGAGGATGGTGTCACAAAAACAAAGAATGGAAAGATATTACAACCGCAGAGAAATATTCGATATTTCAAAGTCGGAGATTTAGTTTTGAGAAAGGTAACTCAATGTACTCGAGAGGTTAACACCGGGAAGGTGTGACCAATATGGGAAGGACCTTATTAGATTTCTGCTATAACCGAAAAATGTTCGTATCAATTGGAGAATCAAAATGGAGTTAAGTTCGCCAAGCAATTGGAACGTGACTCACTTCAAAAGATATTATTGTTGAAGATCCTTGATGATTCTAAAAGTATGTGCTGCACTCTTTTTTCATTCGTCCAGTTTTTGTCCCACTTAGGTTTTTAATGAGGCAGCAATGTAAAGTATACTATAAAGAAAGGGTCATCAGCGATAGCAAGTTCTCCAGTATTTGAATTCTCATACTTAGCATCTGAACACTGGGAGGGGGGGGGGAACTATTACATACTAAGAAACTAAAAGTGTTACGAAGACCGGGGACAGTTAGAATCAGGATCTATGTCTTTCCAGGACCGGGGACTGCATGATCAACCCTGTAGAAATAAGTTGTAGAAGATAGCCACATGTATTGACAACTTTATTTACTTAAGCAAATGAATGTTTATGTAAGTGTACTTTTAAAGATAGTAGGAATAAATTAAAGTCCTTTTAGTTTTATCTTATTTCTTGTCTGAATGATAAGTCAATTTATTTTTTGTTTGAAAGTTAGTTAAAACTTTAAATGCTTGTGCTGGAATAAATATGAGACGTCCTCTTCAATAGCACCATAAACATAAGGGCCCTCTCTTATGAAACCCTCATAGTCAAAGGGAAGATTTCGGAAGTGTGAATTCCCGAGATCAAAAGTAAAATATAATATTTCTTTCACAATACTTAAGCAAAAGGTTTCTTTCATTACATAAAATGCCAAACTCAATAAAGAAGTTTTGGCATAGTTACAAAGGAAAAACAATATATATACATCAGTTAGTTTTGCCACCAGAGCCCGAAGGGAGAGAAGAGTCCTCGTTTCCTTTTCAGGAGAAGGCTGTTCTGTTTCCGGTTCGAGTCCTTCATCATTTTCTTCCTCTTCTTTAGCTTCCTCTTTGGTTCTCGAATACTTGGAGATAGTGTTCGAAGATTCAGAGGAAATGGGCCGAGCAAGGAGGTTCTCGAGAGCATTTGTCTCCAATTCACGAGCTTTAGCAATGCAGTCATCGATGTTTGCAATGCCTTCTTTGGCCCCCTCCAAAGTCTTCCTCTTCATGTGATAAATGGTGTAGGTTTTCTCGAGGATGATAGAATCTTCCTGGCCTTGGAGTTTATCCCAGAGTTTCTCAATTTTTTGATTGGGGCTTATCATTTTCAGCTTTCACGATGCTGATCCTGGAATCAAGTTCAACATTGGTTGTCGCATGATGTTGGTTCTGCTCCATGACCCTTTTGAGACTTTCTTCCATTTTGGCTCTCTTCTCCTCAGCAACATTAGCTTCTTCAGCTTTCAAGTGTATGCTTGCTTCCAAGTTGTTGATTTGCTCAGAAAAGAAGACTCACGGTGGGCCGCCGCAGTTGCGGCATCATGTAGTTCAGCGCACTTGTCCATCACTTACTTAAGATCTTCATGTAATTGAGCGGCCTCTTGGCTGTAGGCTAGTCTATCTTGCTCTGATTGCTACAATCGAGCCTCGAGCTCGCCCATTTGGGAAAATTTTGCTTCCGAAACAAGGAGGCGCTCGGCAAGCTGGTTCCATTCGACGAAAAGTTGATTTCTTTTCGTAGAAAGTTCCTCTTTATCCAAAATCAAACTTTTCAGGCCCTCGGAAGCAATGAGGTTAGCCTAAAAAGGTTAAAGCTAAGGTTATTAAGACAACGTATAACAAACAAAAAGGGTATAGAAGAAGGTTAGATCCATACCCGAGCCGAACAGTGCATGTTGTTGTTTATCAGACAACATGCAAAAAGAGAGTCCATATTTCTCTAGTACTTTTCCGTGGCCTGCGTCTTTAGATAGTTGGCAACCTCCACCGGTTTGAAAAATATGTGGCATTCATTTGAAACTGTGAGAATGGTAGTCCGTTTTTCATTAGGGTTTTGAGTGGGTGCCGGGTAAGTATACCCTAAATTTCCATGGTCGGGTGACCATGGGGAAGGAACATCTTCTATCGGTTTGGATGGGGCCGGTGGAGAGGGGGCAACTGGTGTACAAGGAGATGCGGTTATAGCTGGCTCAGAAGTTGTTGGCAGAGGAATGTCAAGGGTAGAACTCCTTTGACCGGAAGGCCTTTTTAAGCCTTAACCGTTTCCCTCCAGCCGTTAAAGGCCTTTTTAGGTGGCCCACTAGATTTGTAACCAAAGAGGAACTAGTGCCGACCTAAAAAAGGTATTTGACAGGCAGTATTTGCCTTTGCTGGATTCTAACCCGTTTTAACGAAATTCTAGCTCTCGGGAGCCTTTATCATATGCACCACCGACTAGATAATTGTCACGTTCCAACCTTGGGGAGCGCGACCGGTGCTCAACCGAGATATCCCAGTCAAGCAAGCCTACTTGATACCTTCTACCCGACCTTACCCATGAATAAAGTGAAGATGCATACCATTTGTTAGACAATGAGAGGGTTTCATAAACAACAGCAATTTCATTACCATTAGTTACTTCATTTACAATTCCCAAAATACATTACACATGCGAAAATTTTAGAAGTGGAAACTTGTGTTACGAGTACAACATTTCAAGTTTGACTTACCCAAATCAAAATACAACCCACACTATGTCTATGGAGCCTCTAATAGATATAAAAGAGTAATATAATGGTGCTGGCAATAAGGCCCCAGCTGTACATCAGAACACTATACATAAGGAACAAAAGATACAAGACCCCGATATGAAGAGGGACTCACCAAGTCAGCTGAGAAGAGGGTGTACCGCTATCACTGATCGATGCCGCCAGCCGTGGAACCACCTGAATCCATTAAGGATGCAGCACCCCCAACAAAAAGGACATTAGTACATATGGAATAGTACTAGTATGTAAGACTAAACACCCTCCCAATGAAACGAGTAACAATACAAGTTAAGAGAAAGATAATTTTTCAAGTGAATATCAATATTCTTAAGTTGGGAGATCTTTAGTACTGATACACCATCGTGCTTTTAGCACGGAGTATGATCTCGACCCGATTGGCTAAGCCATCTCACCCCAAGACATCCAATCACAACACCACCATGTGCGCGACATAACGTCCGATCTCGACCCGATCGGTTAGGCCGTCTCACCACAATGCTGTGAGGGTCGACATCACATTCTGCTAGCGATCATCTCATCCCAGTTAATGGGGAATAATCTCAACACATCAATCTCATCCCAATTAAGGGGAATAATCTCAACACATCAGTACGAGGATTTAATCCTCAATTACTCCTATATCGACACGTGTAGTTTCGGGGTTAGGTTGTTTCAACCTACCCTTCCTCGGTGACTAACGATACTCCCAAAACATTTATTATATAAAGGAGTTACAGCTCATTTCATAATCTATCACACATTCTTTTCATTTCATTGGCACTATTGGTCACAAGTGTAATTTCGTTCTTGGCATGTTGGCTGTATTTTATATTTCATACTCACTCTTTTCACTTTCAAGCATCATCATGGATTAACAACAATAAGAGCATTTATAATCAAGACTTTAGATATGTATATGAGCAATAGGAGTCTTAAGCACGTTGAGTTTTTTCCTTTCCAAAATTAGGCATAATAAACTTGCAAGTGTAACATGATTTTTAATCATAACATTTTGATATATTGGTCATACTTGAATACATTCCCGAAGGAGAACATAATATGATAGGGGCATTTGGAGCACATTTTGAGTATATCTCTCGACACAAAGCTTATTAGGAATAATCGAATTTATTAGGAATGACTCGGAACATTGGAAAATAAGAACTTGGGCCAATCACACTTAAAACTTATGAGAACATCATGGAATTCGACTCTACAAGAGAAGTTTATCCAACATACCTCACTTGCGCTTTACTTAAACTACTAGAACGTTCCAAAATCTTAGCAACTTTAATCTATTTAGAGACATGACAAAATTGAACCATAATTAGAAAGAGATTCATGGGTTCAACCCATTTGGGCATTTTATCAAGCACTAAGTGTGCAAATCATATTACAAGGCCGTAGAATGGGAATCCTTTATCTCACAACTAATTCCCAAGTCCATATTTCACCCAAATCAGTTCAACGATTCCCATACCACCATTTTTGCATATGCATGCCAATGACTAACTTCCAACCTCAGATTCATGTCTCCCATTACCCATGTTCAGCCCAATTCCAAAGTTGAGAGTTGGAAAGTAGAGCCTTACCTCTTAGAAGGAGACCTTGAGAGCTTTACTTATTGAATTCCAAGGCTTGAGCAAGGGATGATTAGTAGGATGGTGGGAGCTTCTTGATCCCTCTCTAAGACACTCCTCCTCTCTCTAAACCACCTGTTGAAACTAGCCAAAGTAACCCCAAAGTCATTTTATAGGAAATGGGGTCAGGTTATAAAATCATAAAATGGACCCTCCGAAGTCAGCTATGCGGTTGCAAAGTGCGCTGCAGATCAGGTCTGTGGTCCATGAAGGGACCGCGAAATTGACTTTCAAAATTGGGCTGGTCTGTGCAAGTCTACGGCCATAAATGACCTCCGAAATTGGCTTTGTTTCTGCTTCATTATACAACAGATATGTGGACCACAGAGTGGTTCTGCGGTTGCATAGTGGACCGCAGAAATACCATGTTCTGCAAATATTGTTCTTCCAACCCCCCAACGCA
The DNA here is from genome assembly GCF_000390325.3 of Nicotiana tomentosiformis. Taxonomy (NCBI): domain Eukaryota; kingdom Viridiplantae; phylum Streptophyta; class Magnoliopsida; order Solanales; family Solanaceae; genus Nicotiana; species Nicotiana tomentosiformis. The sequence continues at coordinate 55,121,572 of NC_090819.1, forward strand.
TTGCACAACCCAAAAAGTTCATACCGCGGCGATCTCTACTATCTTCGAACACGTTAGCCTACCTCGGCACCACGAAACTCCGGGTTCTAGGGAAAATTTTACGGGACATTACATCCCCCCCCTCTTAAAATCATTTGTCCTCAAATGAGGAGTAGAGTCTGCCTAAAATACCCAACATAACGCATCCCTTCTTTCACACATCTCAAGCTTCCAAATTTTGGCTAACTCCGAATATTTTCAAAACTTTCGGCAGAGTTTCCCCTGTAGTTGGGCCCATCCACTTCTCAGAGAATCCCAGAACCAGTCCTAACAACATAACCATAACTCACGATGTATCACAATATGAAACTATTATCGACCATAACGTTATAAACATTATATTACCGAAAAGGAGCATCTTTATCATAAACTGTACATGTTGAACATAATTTATAGAAAATAAGCTCTTAATCATTCTTTCAAAACAAAGCTACCTAGTTATACAAACAAATGAGGGTATTTCTTATTCATATCTTCCTCGTCCTTCTAGGTGGCCTCTTTCACATGTTTGTTCCGCCATAACACTTTCACGAAGGCAATCTCTTTATTTCTTAGCTTTCAAACTTGCCTATCAAGAATGGCGATCGAACTCTCCTCATAAGTCAATTCTTCATTAACCTCAATAGCCTCTACCAGAATAATGAGTGCCGGGTCTCTAGCTACCTTCTTCAACATAGATATATGAAACACCGAGTGCACCAACAACATCTCCGGTGGTAGCTCGAGCCTGTAAGCTAGCTGACCAATCCTCTGAATGATTTTGTACCGCCCGATATACCTAGGACTCAATTTCCCTTTCTTCCCAAATCGCATTATACCCTTCATGGGGGAAACCTTCAAGAATACCCAATCATCCTCTTTGAACTCCAAATCCCTACGACGCACATCCGAATATGACTTCTGGCGATTCTGGGCAGTTTTTAATCATTTATTAATGATCTTAACCTTCTCCATAGCTTGATGCACGAGGTTCGGCCCTATCAACTCTAATTCCCCAATCTCAAACCACCCAATGCGAGATCTACATCTCTAACCATATAGAGCCTCGAATGGTGCCATCTGAATGCTAGCATGATAACTGTTGTTGTAGAAAAATTCTATGAGCGACAAATGATCATCCCAACTACCCTTAAATTTAAGAACATAAGCGCACAACATATCCTCAAGCGTCTGAATAGTCCGTTCTGCTTGCCCTTCTGTCTATGGATGAAATGATGTACTAAGATTTAGTTGAGTACCAAACCTTGCTGAAATTTCTTCCAAACGTTTGCTGTGAACTATGCCCCTTAATCAGAGATGATAGATACTGGAGTGCCATACAACCTGACTATTTCCTTGATATACAACTGGGCATACTGTTCTGCTGTGTCGGTTGCCTTAACAGGCAAGAAGTGTGCTGATTTCGCGAGTCGGTCCACAATAACCCAAATTGAGTCGAACTTACGAGGCGTGCGAGGTAGTCCCACCACAAAGTCCATATTGATCATCTCCCACTTCCACATTGAAATTTCTATATTTTGTGCCAACCCACCGTGCCTTTGGTGTTCGGCCTTCACTTGTTAACAATTTGGACATCTTCCCACAAAGTTCGCTACATTCCTCTTCATATCATTCCACCAGTAGACTTCCTTAAGTTCATGGTGCATCTTTGTAGAGCATAGATGCATGGAATACCTGGAATTGTGAGCCTCGGTCATGATTCTTTCCCGGAGACCATCAACATTTGGAACACATAATCGCCCTTGGTACCTTAGTATACCATCATCCATGCCAAGAGAAAAAGCCATGGTCTTATATTTATGAATCCCCTCCTTCAACTGCACCAACAATAGATCGTTGTATTGCTTCTCCTTGACTTCCACTACAAACGATGATTCATCCCTATTTTGCACAATCACCCCTCCTTCGCTAGAGTCCTCAAGACGAACTCCCAAACTATCCAACTGGTGAAATTCCTTGGCCAACGACCTTTGAAGTGCCTCCAAGTGAGCCAAACTACCCATGGATTTCCAGCTAAGAGCATCTGCCACAACATTAGCCTTCCCCGGATGATATAAGATATCGATGTCGTAGTCCTTGAGTAACTCAAGCCATCTTCTCTGCCTAAGATTCAATTCCTTCTGCTTGATATATTGAAGGATCTTATGGTCCGTGAATATATCCACATGGACCCCATACAAGTAATGATGCCAAATCTTAAGTGCAAACACTACCTCCGCAAGCTCTAAGTCATGTGTTGCAAAGTTCTTCTCATTATTCTTGAGTTGCGTAGAAGTATAAGTGATCACCTTGCCATGTTGTATCAGTACACACCCTAGTCCAATTCTTGAAGTATCACAATATACCACAAACCCATCCGTACCCTCTGGTAAGGTCAACACCAGAGCCGTAGTCAATCTTATCTTCAACTCTTGGAAGCTCATTTCGCAAGCGTCTGACCATTGGAACTTAACCGCCTTCTACGTCACTTTAGTCAATGGAGAGGAAAGAGTAGAGAGCCCCTCCACAAACCTCCTGTAATACCTAGCTAAGCCCAAGAAACTGCGAATCTCCATTGGAGTTATAGGTCTAGGCCAATTCTTCACAACTGCGATCTTGTGAGGATCAACCTTGATTCCCTTACTGTAGACAACATGACCCAAGAATGTAACAAATTCAAGCCAAAATTCACACTTCGAAAACTTCGCATACAACTTTTGCTGATACAGAGTATGCAGAACTGCCCTGAGATGGTCGGCATGGTCCTCTTGATTTCGCGAATATACAAGAATATCATCAATGAACACTATCATGAAAGAGTCGAGAAAAGGCTTGAAGACTCGGTTCATAAGATCCATGAAGGCTGCCGGGGCATTTGTTAGCCCAAAAGACATTACCAGAAATTTGAAGTGCCCATATCGAGTCCAGAAAGCTGATTTCAGAATATCCCGCTCCCTGATCTTCAATTGGTGATACCCTCATCTTAAATCAATTTTGGAGAAATACTTAGCACCCTGCAATTGGTAAAACAAGTCATCTATCCTTGGCAGTGGGTACTTATTCTTGATCGAGACCTTGTTGAGCTGCCGATAGTCAATACATATTCTCAGTGACCCATATTTCTTCCACACAAAGAGAATCGGTGCGCCCCAAGGCGACACACTCGGCCAGATGAAACCCTTATCTAACAAATCCTTCAACTGCTCCTTTAGTTCCTTCAATTCTGTCGGCGCCATTTTGTAGGGTGGAATAGATATAGGCTGCATGCCCGGCATCACATCGATCCCACAATCAATCTCTCTGTCTAGTGGGATCCTAGGGAGCTCATTAGGAAAGACCTCCGAAAATTCATTCACAACTAGCACAGACTCACGTGTAGGTACCTTAGCATCGGTGTCCGTCACCTGGACCAAATGGTAAATACATCCCTTGTTGATCATCTTTGTAGCCTTAAGGTAAGAAATAAACCTACCTTTCGGTACCACTTCATCCCCTTCCATTAATTGACTAGCTCATTTGGAAATTCAAACCTAACGGTTATGGTTCGACAATCCAGCTTAGCAAAACATGAATAAAGCTAGTCCATCCCCATTATAACATTAAAATCAAGCATACCCAATTTGATGAGATCGGCCATGGTGTCTTGACCACGTACCATGACAACACAATCCCTATAAACCCGCACGACCACAATAGGCTCACCAACTGGAGTGGATACAGAGAACAGCTCATGGAGTTGTTCCGGTTGTATCCCAAACTCCAAAGCAACATAAGGAGTGACATATGACAAAGTGGAACTAGGATCTATGAGAGCATAACATCATGAGAATGGACAGTTAATATACTTGTGACAACATCTGGAGAAGCCTCTGAACTCTGGCGATCCCTCATAGCATAGAAACGGCTGGGTCCTCCCGAACTCTGTGCACCACCCTTAGATGCACCACACACTACGGGTGCTGTAGTGCCTCGAGCTGGAGGAGGTGCTGCGGATGTAGTAGCTGCAGAACTGGCTGGCTGTGCCGTACCCTTGCCCATACTCTGGTAGGGTAAACGACAATCCCTCAAAATTTGACCTCTAATACCGTACCCGTAGCATACGGGTAGGTCCGTGTAGCATGCTGCTAAATGCATCTTCCCATATCTAGGGCATGGGGCCTCCGCTACTGTTGGAATCTCCTTCCAGGTCGACCCTGCTGGTAGGATCCCATGTTGCCCTGACTGGGCCTAAAATGGCTCCACTGCTGCTGACCGGGCCCTGATGGCGGTGCACTTACTGAATAATGGGCAAAGGAGTAGGATGGCCTCGATGACCCTCCCCTAAACGCTGACCTTCCACCACTACAACCACTGGAAGAACCACCAAAGTTTCTCGCGGACCGGGTCTTATTGCAACCCTCTCGCTCGATCCTATTCTTTAATTTGCATGTCTCTATGGCTTGAGCAAATGCCACTATCTTCCCATAGTTCATATCAAAATTTAGGGCAGCTGTAGTGGTCTCATTAATAACCAAGGGGCTGAGGCCCTCGTCACCACCCAAACTGGAGGGCCATGACTGGCATCCGGGCCATACCTACCGAGCACCAACTTACATTTTATCTAACCTTTCTTATTATCTATAAGGCCTGACGAGATCAACATAAATGGTAGACATGAATCACGAATAATCAACAATGATAGATAATGGCATTAACATACATAACATGGGCCGACAAGGCTTTTATGAAGCTATATTTAAGGTACGAGCCGACAAGCTGCCATGAGAGTCTATACAACAAAAATCAGCCGACAAGGCTATCCAAACTATACATGAGTCGACACCTATATATGAGCCTCTAAAGGAACATAAATGCTGCAGCATTCCTGGAAAAGGGCTTCGACATACCTATAATGTCTATAACAAAAATGCATACCAAGACCATGACAAGTCCGGAGAAGGGATCTCGCTAATAACCGCTGAACTGGGCAGCCTACCGTGGTGGGGGAGCTTTGTCTACCTGTCTATCAGGACCTGCAGCACGACATGCAGCGTCCACAAATAAAAGGGACGTCAGTACGAATAAAGTACTGAGTATGTAAGGCAAGAAGCATAAATAAGAATAGTAATGTAAAGAGGGATAGAGAATATACAACCTGTAACATCTGAGTGCCTCTGAGGGCAAATGACATGAAATGCATGATACAAATATATATGCATATACCTTTAAAAACATATGCCTCTATAGGCAAAATCATCATCATATCGTACCTGACCTCGAAGAGGACTCGGTAAAAATGTACCCGGCCATCATAAAGCTCGGTAGAATCGTACCTGACCACGTGGAACTCGGTAAAACCCAACTGATTAGTGGTTGCACAATAGGTGCCATACCCGGCCGATAAATATGGGAGGTGTTGTCCATTACGTTCATAATATAATGCATGCTGGACTCATGGAATCACGTTCTAAACCTTTCGGACTGACGTAAGGTCGGTAACCTCCGTATACGTTATTAGAGATAATTCATCATCATGAATCTTATAGGAATCATGAAATACCAACAATATTTGATATATAAGAATAAGAGGAGCAACATCAACATGAATCTTTCCATAAGAAGGGAAACAATGTGAGTACTGCTAGCTTCTAAGAGTGGAGTATCTTTGGAAGCTCATTCGTCACATTATGTACATTCGGAGTCGTGCAAAGAAAGAAAGAAATAGCCTCACTTACTTTGTACATAGTTCCCAAACTCAAGCTATGCAAATCTCATGGCTCCAAAGTCTACAATAAGAGAAATGATACTATCGTTATCGTTTAAGCGTCGTAACTAGTATATATCAACCACAACCTATTTTACGATGAAAGGGACAACACCTCCTCTATTTATATGACTTCCCATAAGTTACAACAATGACCAAACAGCCCAAACAACATAACCAATAGCAACAACAACAATATAATCCAATATGAGCTTCTCCGATTATCTTAACAATCATATTGAGCGGCAAGCTCGTTTTTACTAATAACAAAATATAAATTAAATCCAACTCTTATTCCATAAATTAGTTTTCAACCTTCAAAATATCATACTTATATGTACTATATGATTCCTAGTTCAAAACATCCACAAAATGCCTTTCAAAAAAGCCCCATACGCCTAGCACCCTAACATTTATTGTCAATCACTCGTTTTTCATGTTTTCTTTTTCAATAAACTTAATTAACACCTATAAAAGCTTAACAACAGCAGCCAAAACATTATCAAATTATTTCTCATAATTTCCAGCCACCACAAAAAATATATTTAGCTACAAAACAGTCCAACCAAAAACATAACCATATCCCATGTTCTTCCAAGTGCTATCTTATGGTTTCTCACTCAAACGACACAACCAACACAAGATTAACCTTAGACACAATCAAGAAGACAGCAGCTAAAACTCGAAACCCCATCTCAACTTAGATCACAATAGCCCTCAATAACATCACAAGATCATAGAAGCATTCTCTTGTAGTCTTTAACACCTTTGATGATGATGTGAGTTGATTTTCCTTGAGTTTGGTTCTTGGATCTTGGAGATATGTTAGATAGGGTTTTGGAGAGCTTTTTGGATGATTTTTGGGTGAGAAATGACCCGAAATGAGGCTGAAACATCTTTTAAAAGAATTAAGGTCGATGGCCGCCTCAAGTGGGTCCCAAACGGAGCTGCTTGCGCAGTATCGCAAAAATGTGAATATCTCCCTACTCCGACTTCGTATCGACGAACGGTTTAATGCCTTGGAAACTAGACTCATAGATATTCAATTTTGTGTGTAGATCACCCCTTAATTCTAAGTAAATTGGGAGAAAAGCTTAGTAACATTTGACCTAAAGTATAAGTAAATTTATGGACGTAAGTTGCGACAACGTTTGTCAATTTTTTTTCATAACTCGTTTGACTTCAAGACTTATGATACGGATATTATATAATTGAAATAACTTAGAACATGACTCCTTAGCATATTAAGCACCTCTAGTTTTACCTGAAAATACAGGTTACAACATCCTTGATTCGTTTAACTTCTACTACTTGTTAACCACTCTTATACACCCTTGTATCATTTAAGACCAATATGATTAATTTCTTATCATCACAAAGATAATCTCTTATCGGATTTATTTCGATTAACTTACGGCGTGATCTAACATACGCGAATATGGGTTGTAACACCCTCCCCCCTTAGGAACATTCGTCCGCGAATGTAAGGGTTTATGAGGATTCTAACTCATCGTGTATTACGACGGAAATTTCTGGCCGAGCTTCCCCTATAAAATGGACACTAGCCAAACATGCAAGAATTTAAACCAAACCTACGGCCTCAGAAGGCTATACAAAGCATTATGAATGTGTACATTAACTGCATATCACCATTTTGTATTAAGGAAGAGTATTCTCAAGGTTTTGTTTACCTCATAGAGCCATTTCTGTTTCCATTGCGTCCTACGTTCCCCCAACATCCTCGTTATCTACAATCTGGAATAGGTAAGGGTATTTAGACTTCATCTCCTCTTCTGCTTCCCATGTCATTTCTTTCGTATTCTTGTTCCTCCACAATACTTTGATGGAAGCTACATCCTTTTTTCTCAGCTTACAGACTAGTCAATCTAATATAGCCACTGGCACTTCTTCATATTATAGATCCTCTGTAACTTGTACATCTTTGATAGGGACGACCCGAGAAGGGTCTCCAATACTTTCTCTACATAGATACATGGAATACTGGGTGGACAAATTCCAATTTGGATGGAAATTCTAACTCATAAACAACATGTCCAATTCGTCGAAGAATCTTGTACGGCCCGATATACCGCGGGCTCAGCTTACCCTTCTTCCCAAAACGCATAACACCCTTCATTGGTGAGATCCTCAGGAAAACCCAATCACTAACCTCAAACTCCAGATCACGACGTCGGACATCGGACTAAGACTTTTGCCTGCTTTTCGCCGTCCTCAGTCATTCTTGTATCACTTTCACAATCTCAATGGTTTCGTGAAACAAATCTGGCCGATATAATTCTGTTTCTCCGACTTCGAACCATGCAACTGGTGATCTACATCTCCTTCCGTATAACACCTCGTACGGGGCCATTTTGATATTGGAATGGTAGCTATTATTGTAGGCAAATTCTATGAGTGAAAGATGGTCATCCCAATTGCCCTTGAAATCTAGAACACATGCTCGTAGCATATCTTGGAGTGTTTAAATGGTACGTTCAACCTGTCCATTAGTCCGCGGATGGAATACAGTGCTGAGATTCACTTGTGTTCCTAAACCCTTCTGAAATAACCTCCAAAGGTTAGACGTAAATTGAGCTCCTCGGTCTGATATAATAGATATCGGCACACTATGAAACCTAACAATCTCCTTGATATACAACCTCGCATAATCTTCAGCCATCTAAGTTGTCTGAACTAGTAGAAAATAGACAGATTTTTTAAATCGATCAACTATCACCCAGATGGAGTCAAACTTATGATAAGAGCGAGGTAATCGAATAATGAAGTCCATATTGATCACCTACCATTTCCACATCGGAATCTCTATATTTTGAATCAACCCACCGGGTTTCTGATGCTTGATCTTTACTTGTTGACAATTAGGACACTGGGCTACAAATATTGCAATAGCCTTCTTCATGTTGTCCCACCAATACAACTCCATAATGTCATGATACATCTTTGTCGATCCGGGATGGATGGAATATCAGGACTGATGAATCTCAATCATAGTCTTCTCTTGTAGCTCTGCCATATTAGGCACACATAATTGGCCCTGATATCTCAATGCCCCATCTTCTTCGATCTCGAAAGCCGTAATCTTATGCTGCTGAATTCTCTCTCTCAATCGTACTAAGGTAGGGTCTTCATATTGTCGTGCGTTTACCTCTCCTACCTAAGATGATTCTGCCGTATTCTGTATAGTAACATCTCCGTCAACAGAGTCTAAGAATCTGATTCTCATATTGGCCAGCTAATGAAGCTCTTTAGTCAACCCTTTTATACCTGCCTCAATGTGTACTAAGCTTCCCATTGACTTATGGCTGAGAGCGTCTGCCATAACATTGGCTTTACTAGGATGGTACAATATCTCGACATCATAGTCTTTCAGTAATTCAAGACCCCTTCGCTGCCTCAAATTCAACTCCTTCTGCTTAAAGATGTATTGTAAACTCTTATGATTTGGGTAGATGTCAACATGAACGCCATATAAGTAGTGCCGCCATATCTTCAAAGCATATATTACTGCAGCCAATTCCAAATCATGAGTCGGGTAATTCTTTTCATGTTTCTTCAATTGTCTTAATGCATAAGCAATCAACTTCCTATGTTGCATAAATACGCACCCCAAAACTATACCCGAGGCATCACAATATACCACATAACCTTTTGTTCCTTCTGGGAGAGTGAGCATTGGCGCGGATGTCAATCCATTCTTCAGCTCCTGAAAACTACGTTCACAAGCGTCAGACCACTGGAACTTGGTAGCTTTCTATGTTAACTTAGTCAATGGTGCTGATATAGTGGAAATCCCTTCTACTAACCGCCTATAATATCCTGCTAGCCCCAGAAAGCTGCGGACTTCTGACGGCGTTGTAGGTCTCAACTAATTCTTCACTACATCGATCTTCTGAGTGTTGACACTAATACCCTCGTCAGATATCACATGGCCAAGGAATGCTACTGAGTTCAGACAGAATTCACATTTGTAGAGCTTAGCATATAACTTACTATCCTGAAGGGTCTGTAATACTATCCGCAAGTGGCCCACATGTTCCGCCTCTGAACAAGAATACACCAGAATGTCATCAATGAATACGATCATGAACACGTCAAGATACTGTCTGAATACACTATTCATGAGATCCATAAAAGCTGTTGGGGCATTTGTTAGCCCGAACGACATCACCAAGAACTCAAAGTGCCAATATCTTGTTCAGAAGGACGTCTTCAAAATATCCTTCTCCTTAACCCGCACCTGATGATACCCGAAACGTAAGTCAATCTTGGAGAAATACTTGGCACATTGGAGTTGGTTAAACATGTCATCAATCCTCGCACGTGGATACTTGTTCTTTATAGTAACCTTATTTAACTGTCGATAATTGATACATATCCTTAACGACACATCCTTCTTCTGCACGAATAAGACTGGTGCACCCAAAGGTGAAGTGCTAGGCCTAATGAAGCCCTTATCCAGCAAGTCCTTTAACTGCGCCTTCAACTCTCGTAATGCTGCCAGGGCTATGGAGGGATATAGATCGGTTGAATGTCAGGCAACACATCAATGCTAAACTCAATCTCCCTTTCAGGAGGAAGGCCTGAGAGTTCATCTGGGAAAACATCTGGAAATTCATTGACCACGTGGATTGATTATAGAGTAGGCGGCTCCGCCTTTGCATCTCTAATGCGAACGAGATGATAAATGTAACCTTTTGAGATCATCTTCCTTGACTTAAGATAAGAAATAAACCTACCTTTCGGTGTAGTAGTGTTCCTCTTCCATTCAATGAAGGGTTCACCAGGAAACTGAAACCTAAACATCTTCGTACGACAATCAACGTTTTCATAACATGATGCCAACCATTCCATTCCCATTATCACATCGAAATAAACCATATCTAACTCAAATAGATTCTCCAAGGTTTGACGACTACAAATCATCACTGTGCAACCTCTATACACGCTTCTAGCAATCACAGAATCTCCTATCGGAGTGGATACTGCAAGAGGTTTACTAATCAATTCAGGTTCAATGCCAAAATTTTGAGCCACAGAGGGTGTAACATATGATAATGTAGATCCCGGATCAATCAGCGCATATACATCATAAGAAAACACAGAAACTATACCTGTAACAACATCCAGAAACGACTCGAGATCGTGTCGACCTGCTAGAGCATAGGTTCGATTTTGAGTACCGCTCAAAATTGATACTGCATCTCTACCTCTACCACGACCTATCTACTATTGAAAACCCCGTGCTGGAGGTCGAACTGATGAAGAAGAACCAAACAAAAATCTAGTCAGCTGAGCCATACACCACCTCCTCTGTTAGGACAATCCTGCATCATATGGCCAAGCTGTCCGCAAGAATAGCACGCATCAGAACCTCGATGACACAGTCCAAAGTGGGCCTTGATGCACTGATCACAACGAGGTGTTGGGGGTCTCGTCTGACTAGTATCCTTATGATATTGCGAGCCTGATGCCCGTGAACTCTGACCTGGACCAAAATATATAGATCGATCATACCGAGGCCTCTGAAACTGTGGTGGAGCACTAGCTATAGGTGGTGCCGAACTCCTCGAAGACTAGGGCCTGATACTACCTCTGAAGTCACCAAAATACCCTGCGAATCTTGCCCTCTTATGCTGGTCCCTATCCTGCTCCCTATCTTCCCTTTACTGGCGCGTATGATCCTCTAGTGTCTAGGCATAAGCCTTAATACAGGAAATATCCATGCCCTCCACCAAGAAGGCTGTCATGCACTCATTTATCAGATGTGGTCCCAACCCGTTCACGAACAGGTGCACCCTATCGCTCATCTCGGCCACCATATGGGGAGAATACCTTGCTAAAGAATCAAACTGCATACTATACTCTCGCACACTCATATTACCTTATCGAAGGTTCGGACCCCTAGATCTCTGCCAACTGTCATACTAGAAAATTGCTAAATCCCATAACCGATAAGAATCCAACTCCACTGCCTTTGTATCACTAGCATGCATAATCCATAGTGTACGATAAACCTAACCAATAAAAGTCTGCGGGTCCTCTTGGGGTCTGATCCGATAAACACCGGAGGGTCTAGATTAATAAAATCACAAACTCTCGCACTAACCGTTCTATCAGCAGCACCGGTATTCTGCCTCTGAGCCTGAGTAGCTACTAATCTAGTTAACAACTGCATTGCACTCTACATATCCTGGTCTAAGTGCTAGACAGAGGAACTGGAGGCGTTGGGTCCCTCCTCATATCCGCTGGAGGGGACGGAGTAGATGAGGTATGAGACGACATCTTGCTCTGAGCCTCACTTTGGCTTTCTTTGGTTGGAGGCACCTGACTGGTACCCTCTCCTGTAGCTGTATCAAGCCGTCTACTAATCGCTTGCTTCCTAATCGAAGGTATCGCTGAAAGAAAACAAGGTGAATATTAGAGATGAACACTTACGACTCAATTCTACACATGATCTAGATTCAGATAGAAGGTAACAAACCTAGATGTCATGTAGCCTCCTGATTATAAATGTGGCACGCTACACATCCATAATAAAGAATCTACTGGACACGACTCATAGACAACCCATAGGACAGACTTGCTCTGATACCAAGTTTGTCACGACCCAAACTGAAGGGCCATGACTGGCACTCGGGCCATAGCTGCCGAGCACCAACATACATTTTATCTAACCTTTCCTATTATCTATAAGGGCCGACGAGATCAACATAAATGGTAGACATGAATCATGAACAATCAACAATGATAGATAATGGTATGAACATACATAACATGGGCCGACAAGGCTATCATGAAGGTATATATAAGGTACAAGCCGACAAGCTGCCATGAGAGACTATACAACAAAAATCAGCCGACCAGGCTATCCAAACTATACATGAGTCGACACCTATCTATGAGCCTATAAAGGAACATAAGTGCTGCAACATTGCCGGAATAGGGCCCCGACATACCTATAATGTCTATAACAAAAATGCATACCAAGACCACGGCAAGTACGGAGAAGGGATCTTGCCAATAACTGCTGAATTGGGCAGCCTACTGTGGTGGGAGATCTTCTTCTACCTGTCTATCAGGACTCGCAGCACGACATGCAGCGCCCACAAATAAAAGAGACGTCAATACGAATAAAGTACTGAGTATGTAAGGGAAGAATCATAAATAAGAATAGTAATGTAAAGAGGGATAGAGAATATATAACCTGTAACATCTGAGTGCCTCTGAGGGAGACTGACATGAAATGCATGATACATATATATATGCATATTCCTTTAAAACCATATGCCTCTATGGGAAAAATCATCATCATATCGTACCAGACCTCGAAGAGGACTCGGTAAAAATGTACCCAGCCATCATAAGGCTCAGTAGAATCGTACCCGGCCACGTAGAGCTCGGTAAAACCCAACTGATCAGTGGTTGCACAATAGGTGCCGTACCTGGCTAACTATAGTGCTGAGTGACGTAAGGTCGGTAAACTCCATATACGTTATTAGAGGTAATTCATCATCATGAATTTTATAGGAGTCATGAAATACCAACAACATTTGATACATAAGAATAAGAGGAGAAACATCAACATCAATCTTTCCATAAGAAGGGAAACAATGTGAGTTGCTAGCTTCTAACAGTAGAGTATCTTTGGAAGCTCATTCGTTACATTATGTACATTCAGAGTCGTGCAGAAGAAAGAAAGAGATAGCCTCACATACCTTGTATATACTGACCAACCTCAAGCTATGCAAATCTCAAGGCTTCTTAGTCTACAATTAGAGAAATAATACTATGGTCATTGTTTAAGCGTCATAACTAGTATATATCAACATCAACCTATTTTACGATGAAAAGGACAGCACCTCCGCTATTTATATGACTTCCCACAAGTTACAACAATCACCATACCTCCCAAACAATATCAACAATAGCAACAACAACAATATAATCTAATATGTGCTTCTCCGATTATCTTAACAATCATATTGAGCGGCAAGCTCATTTTTACCAATAACAAAATATAATTTGAATCTAAATCTTATTCCATAAATTAGTTTACAAACTTCATAACATCATACATATATATACTATATGATTCCTAGTTCAAAACATCCAAAAATGCCTTCCAAAACAGCCCCATACGCCTAGCACCTTAACATTTATCGTCAATCACTTGTTTTTCGTGTTTTCTTGTTCAATCAACTTAATTAACACCTAGAAAAGCTTAACAACAGCAGCCACAATATTATAAAATTATTTCTCATAATTTCCAGCAACCACAAAACATATATTTAGCCATAAAACAGTCCAACAAAATAGATAGCCATATCCCATGTTCTTTCAAGTGCTATCTTATGGTTTCTCACTCAAACAACACAACCAACAGAAGATTAACCTTAGGCACAATCAAGAAGACGTTATACATACCTTGGATAGCAGCTAAAACTCGAAACCCCATCTCAACTTAGCTCACAATAGCCCTCAATCACACCACAATATCATAGAAGCATTCTTTTGAAGTCTTTAACACCTTTGATGATGATTTGAAATGATTTCCCTTGAGTTTGGTTCTTGGATCTTGGAGATATGTTAGATAGGGTTTTGGAGAGATTTTTGGATGAATTTTGGGCGAGAAATGACCCAAAATGAGGTTGAAATATCTTTTAAAAGAAGTAAGGTCGGTGGCCGTCTCAACTGGGTCCCTACCGGAGCTGCTTGTGCAGTCTCGCAAAAACATGAATATCTCCCTACTCCTACGTCGTATCGATGAACGGTTTAATGCGTTGGAAACTAGACTCATAGATATTAAATGTTTTGGTTAGAACAACCCATAATTCCAAGTAAATTTTGAGAAAAGCGTTATAAAAGTTGACCTAAAGTTTAAGTAAAACTATGAACGTAAGTTGCTACAACTTTTGTCGACTTTGTTTCATAACTCGTTTAACTTCAAGACTTATGATATGGATATTATATGATTCAATTAATTTAAAACACGACCTCCTTAGCATATTAAGCACCTCTAGTTTTACCCGAAAATATGGGTTACAACATCCTTGATTCGTTTAACTTCTACTACTTGTTAACTACTCTTATCCACCCTTGTATCATTTGACACCAATAAGATTAACTTCTTATCATATCAAAGATAATATCTTCTTGGATTTATGTCGACTAACTTACGACCTGATCTAGCGTACGTGAATATGGGTTGTAACAGTCCTGCACAAACCGGTGCACTCTAGCCTCCATAGTGGGAAACATGTAAATGGAATACTTGAACAGGCGCGCGAATCTCATATGGTAATCCCACACACTCATGCTACCTTGTTTCAGGCTCTCAAACTCAGCGGCACGGGTTGCCTTTGTCTCGGTAGATAAGAAATGATCAATGAAGGCATCGACAAACTCACTCCACCTTGCTGGAGGGCTCCCCTCCTCAGGGGATTCCTCCCACAGCTCAAACCAGGAATATGCCACCTCTTTTAGGCGATAGGAGGCCAACTCTACTGCTTCCCTCTCAGTGGCACACATAACTTGAAGAGTCTTGTGCATCTCGTCAATAAAGTCCTGGGGGTCCTCCTCAGGATCAGTACCCGTGAACACTAGAAGATCCAACTAAAGAAACCTGTTCACCCTGGAACTAGCGGAATCCCCTTGATGGCTGGAAAAAGTAGGTGCAACATTCGATCTCTGGGCCTGGGAAGACACTACTGAGCCAACATCTATATGGCTCCCCTAAGGTCCCCATCAGAAACACTGGGACCAAAAGTTGAGGCTGGAGATGGAACCAGAGTATCAGTTGGAGGTGGAATTGTTGTACCCTCAGTAGGAGTAGGGATTGGTGCAGTCTGAGCAGGAGTAGTAGAATCAGGCGGTGTTATGGCAGGGGGATTATCCTCGCCCCTCGGGTGCTAACTTGCATTATCCGTTATAGGATCAACTGCCACTCTTGGGGTGGCATTGGCTCTTTGGCCAGTTCTTCCTTCTTCTTAGGTGCCATATACTGAAAATTAGAACAATGCACGAGTTAAAAAGAAAGGAACAGTCTCATAATCAAGCTCTATCGCACGATCTAGAATAGCAAAGAGGGGTGACATTCCTAAATACCCAAGTAGCCTCCTAATTATAGATGTGGTCGACAACACACCGATAAAAAGGACTCTACTATACAAGGCTCCGAGACATCCTAGAGCACTTTAAAACCTTAGGCTCTAATACCAAGCTTGTCACGCCCCGACCGTGGGGAGCGCGACCGGCGCTCAACCGAGATATCCCAGTCAAGCAAGCCTACTTGATGCCTTCTACCCGACCTTACCTATGTATAAAGTGAAGATGCATACCATTCGTTAGATAATGAGAGGGTTTCATAAACAACACTAATTTCATTACCATTAGTTACTTCATTTATAATTCCCAAAATACATTACACATGTGTAGTTTTAGAAGTGGAAATATGTGTTATGAGTACAACATTTCAAGTTTGACTTACCCAAATCAAAATACAACCCACACTATGTATACGGAGCCTCTAATGGATACAAAAGAGTAATATGATGGTGCTGGCAATAAGGCCCCGGCTATACCTCAAAACACTATACATAAGGAACAAAAGATACAAGACCCCGATATGAAGTGGGGCTTACCAAGTAAGTTGAGAAGAGGGTGTACCGCTATCACTGATCGATGCTGCTAGCTGTGGAACCACCTGTATTCATTAAAGATGTAGCGCCCCCAGCAAAAGGGACGTTAGTACATATGTAATAGTACTAGTATGTAAGACTAAACACCCTCTCAATGAAACGAGTAACAGTACAAGGAGAAAGAAACATGGAATCCATGAGAGCCTCAAACAATATTAAAGAATCTAGTTAAGAGAAAGATACTTTTTCAAGTGAATATCAATATTTTTAAGTTGGGAGATCTTTAGTACCGATACACCACCGTTCTTTTAGTAAGAAGTCCAATCTCGGCCCGATCAGCTAAGCCGTCTCACCCCAAGACATCCAATCACAACACCACCATGTGCACGGCATGGCGTCCAATCTCGGCCCGATCGACCAAGCCATCTCACCACAAGGCCGTGTGGGTTGACATAACATTCTTCTAGAAATCATCTCATCCCAGTTAAGGGGAATAATCTCAACACATCAATATCATCCCAAATAAGGGGAATAATCTCAACACATCAACATTGGGATTTACCCCTCAATCACTCCTACACCGGCACATGTAGTTTTGGGGTTAGGTTGTTTCAACCTATCCTTCCTCGGTGACTAATGATACTCCCAAAACATTTATTACATAAAGGAGTTATATCTTATTTCATAATCTTTTACACATTCTTTTCATTTCATTTGCACTATTGGCCACAAGTGTAATTTCGTTCTTGGCACGTCAGTAGTATTTTATATTTCATACTCACTCCTTTCACTTTTAAGAATCATTATGGATTATCAACAATAAGTTCATTTATAATCAAGACTTTAGATATGTATATGAGCAATAGGAGCCTTAAGCACGTTGAGTTTTTTCCTTCCAAAATTAGGCATAATAAACTAGCAATTGTAACATGATTTTAAATCATAACATTTTGATATGTTGGTCATACTTGAATACATTCCCGAAGGAGAACATAATATGATAGGGGCATTTGGAGCACATTTTGAGTGTATCTCTCGACACAAAGCTTATTGGGAATAATTTAATTTATTAGGAATGACTCAAAACATGGGAAGATAAGAACTTAGGCCAATCACATTTAAAACTTACAAGAACATCATGGAATTCGACTCTACAAGAGAAGTTTAGCCAACATACCTCGCTTGCACTTTCCTTAAATTACTACAATATTCTGAAATCTTAGCAATTTCAATCAATTTAGAGACATGACAAAATTGAACCATAATTAGATAGAGATTCATGGGTTCAACCCATTTGGGTATTTTATCAAGCACTAGGTGTGCAGATTAGACTACAAGGCACTAGGATGAGAATCTTTCATCTCACAACTAATTCCAAAGTCCATATTTCACCCAAATCAGTTCAACAATTCCCATACCATCATTTTTAGCACATGCATGCACAATGACTAACTTCCAACCCCAGGTTCATGTCTCCTATTACCCATGTTCAGCCAAATTCCAAAGTTGAGAGCTGGAGAGTAGAGCCTTACCTATTAGAAGGAGACCTTAAGAGCTTTCCTTGTTGAATTCTATGGCATGAACAAGGGATGATTACTAGAATTGTGGGAGCTTCTTGATCCCTCTCTAAGACACTCCTCATCTCTCTAAATCAGTCGTTAAAACCATCCAAAATAACCCCAAAGTCGTTTTTATAAGAAATGGGGTTGGGTTATAAAATCAAAAATTAGACCCTCTGAACTCAGCTATGCGGTCGCAAAGTGTGCCACATATCAGGTCTGCAGTCCGCGAAGGGACCGCAAAATGACCTCCAAAACTGGCTGGTCTGTGCAAGTCTGCGGCTGTTCTGCGACCCGTAGAATAGTTAAATATATCTCCGAAATTTCTCATGTTGAATCTGCGATGTAAATGCGGCCCACAAAATGATTATACGGTCGCATAATGTACCGCAAAATGACCTTCGAAATTGGCTTTGTTTCTGTTGCACTCTGCGTGAGATCTACGGTCTACGGAGTGGTTCTGCGGTCGTATAGTGGACCATAGAAATACCATGTTCTATAAAAAGTGTTCTTCCAACTCCCCAATGCATTGTATAACCCAAACACGTTAGCCTACCTCGGGCCAATGCCCATGTAACAAAGACCATCTACTGGCTTAACTTGCCTACATTAAGTTTGGTCGCTGCGGGGTTTGTCCCCTTTGAGTTTTTTGCTTCGATTTCTTTCTTGATTGGTAAACCCTGTCTTTCCCTTTTTTCGATTTCTGTTTTCCATACTTATGTTAAGTTTAGTTTGATTCTTGTTTTCTTTTGCTTTGTCAGTTTAGTTTGAATTCATCAACTTGCATGATCACTCATGTTTCTTAGATTTTTCAATTTGAATATAATATGTAGTCTTAACTATAATTAACTTTTTAATTGCCTTTACTTTAACTAGTGTTAATTAGTCAAACTATTTTAGTTATAATGTTGTTAAGCTTTGAGTTTGATAATTGGTGATTGTGGTATTGGGTTGAGATTTGTTGGACATATGGGCCTATCTTGGATTTCAGACAAGCCCTGATGTTTGTCTGCAAGGTTTGGTATGCTGAGTCAATTCCATAGACTTCCAGTTTATCTGAGTCCTTCAGTCGATAAGTGGTGAGATGAGATAGATAAGGGTTGAGGGGGTTTAAAGGTAAAAGGGGGAATAACAAGGGAATAGTACAATGTTATTTTTAGCTCGTTGGTAGGTTGGCATAAGATTCTCTATGGCTGAAACTTAGAGGAGGGTACAATGGGGAATAAAAAAAGGGAATACCCTAGGGTTCCCTTATATAACCTGCTCTTCCTCTCATTTGAGAGGCACTAACGATCCGACCGGTCATTTTGAGCTTTAGCACTTCATTTAGGGGTTTGAAATCTTGAGTAGTTTCATATTATGCATTATGACTTGCATGTATAGTTGGTTTTGACTTTCGAGAGGTTCAGAGTTTGGAAGGGTAATTCCCAATTCAGAAGTTTAAGTTGGAAGAGTTGACCAAAGTTTGACTTTTGAGTAAATGACCTTTGAATCTAGATTTTGTGGCTTGAATATGTTCATATTGTAATTTTGTACTTAGGCATATGTTTGAATTTGGATTTGTTGGTTTCTTGGTTGATTTGGCTCTAACAGTAGAAAGTTAGAAAATTGAAGGTTTGAAAAGTTTACAAGTTTGACCGAGAGTTGACTTTGATGGTATCATGTTCGGATTATTGTTATGGAAGTTAGAATAGGTTAATTTTGTTATTTGGGACTTGTGTGCGAAGTTTGGTTGGAATCCGGATTGGTTAGGCGAGAATCGGACGCTTGGTTGCAAGTCGGAAGTTCTTGAAGTTAAGGGAATGATTTTGATCTTCAATTATTGGTTTTGATATTATTTGTGGCATTTTGAGCCTTTGAGTAAGTTTGAATAATGTATTTGGACTTTTTGGAATGATTGGATGAGGTCTCGTGGGGCTCCGGTGTGATTCAGGGTGGCTTTAGACCATTTTGGCTGTGTTGCATTGCTTATTTGTGGTGCTTTTCTTACGTTCTTCGTGTTCGCGATCAGTGAGTCTCATTCACGTAGAGTGTTCTGGGTTGCTGGTAATTTGTTCATCGTGTTTGTGATGCAGTTCTTGCGTTCACGGAGTTTTATGGATGATGGTTAGCGCGTTCTCATAGGTAACTTCGTGTTTACGAAGTGTTGGAGAAGGCTGGTTAGCAGCTTTTCGCGTTTGGTCTCTCGCGTTCGCGCAGTTGAGAGGCCAGTTAGCCTTCGCGTCCGTGTGGTGCATGTCGCATTCATGATGAAGGTTTTAGGCGCTGAGTTGTTTTGTTCTTTGCAAACACGGGCCTGAGGTCGCGTTCGCGTAGTATATAGTTGGGGCAGACTATTTTGAGACCTAGACTATGATAAAAGGAGATTTTGAAAAGCATTTTCACTACTACATTGGAGGTAAGCAATTTTCACTTGGATTTGGCTTTATATCTTGATTACCCATAGATATCTATACCTAAAACTTGGAATTTTGAAAGAAAATTTGGGTGTTTTTGCCTACACTATAAGAAAGTATATTTTGGCGATTTATCTGCCAATTTAGACTTGGTTTTGGAAACTAATTCCATATTAGGACTCTACAGGTTATGAGTCATCGGATCTTGGTGGTTTCAGATTTCGTGCACGAGGCCTAGGTTGACTTTTGGAATTTTTTTTAAAGATCGAAGCTTTATGTATTGGGATCGCTTCCTATGGCATTGTTGACTTCTTTGGGTGATGTTTGGCTTGGATTTGCGTTATTGGAGGCCTAGATCGAGGCTTTGACATGATTCGAGTTTGAAGACTAGCCAGATGAGGTATGTATCTCGCCTACTTGGTTTGAGGGTATTTTCCCCGTTGACTGTGATATTTGTTATATGTTGGGGGTGACATATATGCGAGGTGACGAGTGAATATGAGTGCACCGTAGTTATTTATGATTCGGGTAGTTCTTAGGCCATTATATGCCTTATTTTGCTACTGCTTCTTTGATATAATATTTTCTCCATTTGTATGACTACGTAAGCTATCATTCTGCTAGAAATCATGTCTAGACTATTTGTTACTTGTTGAGGTATGATAGGGCTATTTTTGCTATGTTGATCTATTTGCCTTAGTTGTAGTCATACTTTTCAGTCATGATATTATATTAGCTTGTTATATCTCTGTCTCTTTGCATTTTTAATATATTATCTCACATGTTGTTGGTGTACTTGTATGTGACATGAGTTTGAGATGAATTGTAGTGTAAGGTCTCATAAAATTTCGTAAAAAAATTTAAGGTTTCGTGTTGCCGAGGTAGAGTAAAGGAACAATGCGTTGGGGAGTAAAGGAAAATTTTCGGTACAAGAAGATATTTCTGCGCTCCACTATGCGGTCGCAGAATAACTATACGGACTGCATAATGGCGGCATAATGAATTAGAGGCGGGGCAAGATTGGAGGAAGTCTGCGGTACATTATGCGACTGCAGACCAGTTCTGCGGTGCATTATGCGACCGCAGAATAGGTCTGCGGGCCGCATAACCACCGCAGACCCAACCAGGCGACCCTCGTTTTGGACCTACAGTTATGCGGTCGATTTGGGGACCGCAAACGTGTTATGCGGTCGCATATGCGACCGTAGATCTGCGTCGGGGCTTCAATTTTTCTAAGTTTTTTGACCCAACCCTATTTTGATATATTGAGGTAAAGGGACTCTTTTAGAGCAAAAATCTGATATTTTTAGAGAGATGTGAGAGTATCTTAGAGAGAGAAAGAGAAGACCTAGTCATTTGTTCATCAACTCTTGTTCAAGTCTTGAAGATTTCACAAGGATCTTGCTAGGGCTTCAAAGAGGTAAGAATTTCTTCCCCCAATTCTTCAATTTCGAGTTTGGGGTAAAGGATGGGTGATTAGGAGTATGATTCTTAGGTGTGAGAGTATTATTTATACATGCAAGTACCAATAAGGTTTGTGGGAAGATTGTTGAGCTCAAATAAGTAAAGATTGGGTTGTGGAATGAAGAAAATTTTGAAGAAGAACCTTGTAGTCAAATTTGCACACCTAGTATTTGATAAAATGCTCAAATGAGCTAAAACTATGAATATCTTCCTAATTCGTGTTCAATTTTGTTATGTCTCAAAATAGATTGGTATTGATAGGATTTTCGAAACGTTGTAGTAATTTAAGGAAAGCTCAAAGCGAGGTATGTTGGCTAAACTGCTCTCTTAGGATCGAATTCCATAATGTTCTCGTAAGTTTCAAGTATTGTTGGCTCAAGTTCCTAATTCCTATGTTCCAGGTTATCCTTTATAAACTTGACTATTCCGAATGAGCCTTATGTCGAAACATATATGTTGATTGCGTATTAAAATGTTATGGCTTTGTGTCGTGTTTCAAATGAAAGCTAGTATGCCAAATTGTGTGAGAAAAACTCGATATGCCTAAGACACTACATGCCCATATGTGGTTGTTTTAACTAATGCTATGCTTTGTGAGTATTTTCAATGTGTTTTGCGTTCTTACATATTCGTGAGTGGAAATTGTGTATTGCCCTTTTGCGGGAAAAAGTATTTTCAAGAATAAATGGTGTGCTACTTGTTTATGATTTTAACTTGCTCTTCGATTGCCAATCATTTTACTTCATTTTTTGGAAAGAAATCTATTGTGTTTAAAGCCTCCGTTTCTAATGAAATTAAAGTTGTGATTTTCTGAATATTATAATTGTTGATATTTGTGATGATGATCCATGGGAGGAAAGATATAAATGTGTGGAGTTCAAATACGGCCACCGTGCCTTGAATAAAGAATCTTGTGAATGGCCAAAAGAACTAAGGAAATATTGTTGTTGTAATTGGTTGAAAATACTAGTGGATTTATACAATGTGAAATATGATGAGGTAAATACATTTGTACCTATATTACCTTTGTGTGCAAAAACAAAAACTAATATTTTTGGGAAGTATCATTAGCAAACCGAGGAAGGGTGGGTTGTAACAACCCACACCTAAAGCTACACATGCCGGTGTAGGAGCCGATTGTGATTATTCCCCTTATTTTGGATGAGATTGATGGGTTGATATTATTCCCCTTAATTGGGATAAAACTGGTAATAATTGTGGATTAGAAAGGTCAACCCACACGACATATGTGGGAAGGCGGCCTAGCTGATCGGGTGGAGATCAGATGCCATGTTGCGCACATGGTGGTACTACTCTTGGTAACACTTTTCTTTCGCATCACATGTCGAACCAATTTGTTCGTGGGGAGTTGGCCTCGCCGATCGGGCGTGATCAGACTTCGTGCTACAAACACGGTGGTAAATCGGTGTTATTGATCTCCCAACCAATAATATATATATATATATATATATATATATATATATATATATATATATATATTAATTTTGTATTTTGAAAATCGTTATGTTTTAACTAGACATTTGGATATTTGTTGATTTTGACTTGTTGTTTCTATGGTTTTCTCTTTTTTATATTGGCATTGTATTTTGAAAGAGGACAATTAGCTTTACATACTAGTACTATTCCATGTGTACTAACGTCCCTTTTGTCGGGGGCGCTGCATCTTCAATGGATGCAGGTGGTTGATCAGCGGGCAACTTTGGTCCTCGTTAGCTGTTACTCCCTATTCAACATGTTTTGGTAAGCCCTACTCTATTCCGAGCCTAATATCATTTGATGTTCTACTTTGTATTTTGAGGTATAGCCGAGGCCTTGTTGCCGGCATTTCCATAATACTCTTCTGTTGTACTTAGAGGCTCCGAAGACAAGTTGTGGGTGGTGTTTGATGTTGGGGATTAAACTAAAAATGTTGGTATTTGGCAAACATGTTTTTCATTATATCTATAAACTTGTAATACTTTGGAAATTATGAAAGAAGTTGCTAATGGATATGAAATGGGAGTTGTTAATGAAATCTTTTTAATGTTTGATTAATGGAGTTCATCTCCTCTTTATTCATGGATGAGTTTGGGTAGAAGGAAATCTAACAGGCTTGCTCGACCGGGTTCACTCGGTTGAGCGCTGGTCGCGCTCCCCGATTTCAGGGTGTGACATGTAGTACGTTGGTATATTCCATATGGTATATTGATTTATGTTTCTGTGAGATATTGGCATATAGAGACTTGAGTGGATTGATGACTTATCTTCGGCCACAAGCCGATTTTATATTGATAATGAGGTGACGTGTGCGTCAGGCCCCATGTTGGGCTGAGTGGTATTGATTATGAGGTGACGCGTGTGCCAGGCACCATATTGGGCTAATTGATATTGATCGTTGACTTAGCTCAAATCAGCGCTTGGGCAAGGACATGCCCCATATTGGGCTAATTAATATTGATCTTTGACTTAGCTCCAATCAGCGCTTGGGCAGGTACGAGGTCATATATATGTGCTTGGTGAGGGACTTGTGTCAGGAACTCGTAAAGTGCTGAGAGTGTGTATGTGTGTGTGTGTGTGTGAAGGTCCATGGGCTTTCAGCCAGGCACCGTGAGCGTGCTTAGAGTATGATTAAGGGGTACTTTGTTCCAGGCACTGTGAATGTGCTGAGATTATGTACACTTGGTATTTAAACTGTGATTCCTTGTTGATTTGGCATGTATAACTGACATGCAGACATAAAGTTTTATTATCTCTCATGCTAATTGGTATTTGAGACTCTACTTGATGTTTAGAGCTTGATATTACAATTTTATCTTGTTAAATACTTGTCTAAGTGGATTCTGTGGAAGTTGATGCCTTGACTGTTATATTTGAAAAGCATGTCTATTTCTCCTTCTATTGTGTTAAGCTGTGCCGTTTCTTATTTGAGTTGTTTTCCTTCATATGCTTATTCTACTGTTATTGCTATTGTTGGCTGTGGAAAGTGAGCATTGGACCTTGCTAAACCGGTCACTTCTTTCAGCCCGAGATTAGACTTGCTACTTATTGAGTACATGGGGTCGGTTGTACTC
Organism: Nicotiana tomentosiformis; assembly: GCF_000390325.3. Taxonomy (NCBI): domain Eukaryota; kingdom Viridiplantae; phylum Streptophyta; class Magnoliopsida; order Solanales; family Solanaceae; genus Nicotiana; species Nicotiana tomentosiformis. Next base: position 55,146,481 of record NC_090819.1, read on the forward strand.
ATACTATTGGCAAGACCCCAATTTTTCACCTTAGGATGTCGTGATGGCACTTAGTCTCTAAGACTCGGTAAGCCTAACATTCGTTGATAGCTTAACAGAATAACAAACTAAGAAAATAAAATAAACCGAATAAGATCATAATAACTCCAAAACGGTACATCAGTAACAAAATCCCCAAAACTGGTAGAACTGAGTCAAGCTCTACAGAAATGTGCTTAAATCTCTAATACAACATTGTCTGATAATAGGATAAACAATAGTAAAAGGAATAACAGAAGGTGACTTCGAGGCCTGCGAGCGTCGAGCTGGTATACCTTGAAGTCTCCGGAAAGATAGATGAACGATCACTGGCATCCGGCATGAGCAGATGTACCTAGATCTGCACAACAATTTGCATAAGCATAGCATGAGTACACCACAACGGTACCCAGTATGTATCAAACCTAACTTCGGTAGAGTAGTGACGAGGCCAGGTCAAGACACCTACTAGGACAAGAAAACTAAATAGATTATAGTATAATCTGATAATGGGAAGCGAAGAAATGAATGGCGATAAAGGCAACAAGAAATGAACACATGAATAGAACAACAAGTAATCAAATACGGACAAATACAAGTAAGTCAACTGAAGAATCAACAAGAACTGTTCAACCAATATCACCACCGAGGTACCACACCTTATAATCTTATTTCACAAGTCACAATCACAATCATCCTTATATCACTGCGTGAGCCTTGCATTGATTTTTGAAAAGATTTTCCTGAAATAGATACATGCATTTTAGCCCCCTTATCTCACCGCGTGGCTTCAAGTAATTCCCTTACTAGCAATACGCGTATCAATCCCACCTTATCTCACCGCATGCGTGTCAACCCCTCTCCTTATACCACCGTATGCGTATCAATATCACAACACAACAATCAACTCGCATCATACATGCCCATATGCAACAACATTTGCCAAAATGAACAATATCAATGTTACCACATTATATAACCCATGGCTCAACCACAATGTATACAAGAATTTCAATAATAACAAAATGAATGAGAATTACTCAACAAGGAAATATATCTCAACAATCATCAACCTTAACCGCAATGTGATAATATCTTTCACAACTTCAACATCAATAACCCAACAAGAAAATATTCCCACGAAATGACCACTTCAAGTAGGACTAGTTCAACAATAAAAGAGGTAACAAGACAATAACAGAGGCAACAGTTTCAACTAAAGCATATAAAAATAATTATAACAATAAAAGAGAGAACATGTGCTAACAACGTCAAATAGAGCATGTGAGAGTAAATTTAACAATGAAAAATATAACATGCTATGACGATTTCAATTAAATGCAAGGAAAAAGTCTAAAAGTCTAAACCAGTCAAAATACCAAATATAAGCCTGGGTACACACTCGTCACCTTGTGTATACGTCTTCCACATAATTAAAATAACACAAATAACCCAAATCCTAAGGTGTAGTTCCCCCACATAATGTTAGGCAAGATACTAACCTCAGCTAGGCCAAATCAACCTTAGAAAATAGCTTTTCCCGTAAAATTCGCCTCCACATGGTTCTAATAAAAAAAAGGACTTAATATCATCAAACAATGCAAGGGAAACCAATTATGATAGATAAAGCTATGATCTCTTTACACAATTCCCCAAAAGTCAGCAAAAGTCAACCCCATGCCCGCACGGTCAAAACCCAAGTACAATGGTAGATTTCGACTACCCATAACCCCATGAGTCTATATATGTGTTTTGTTTTCAAATCCGAGTCCAAATCGACTCTCAAAATCCAAATTTTCATTTTTCAAAACTTTGACAAAACCCCCCAAAATTCCTCTTTGATTCTCATAAATTGATGTTAACTCTAAGATATAATCATGAAATATAGTTGGAAATTGATTAGAATCACTTACCCAATGATTGTAGATGAAAATCCCCTCTCTAAATCGCCTCCTACCGAGCCTAGGGTTCTAAACAACAACAACAACATACCCAGTATTGTCCCACATCGTGGGGTCTGGGGAGGGTAGTGTGTACGCAGACCTTACCCCTACCTTGTGAGGATAGAGAGGATGTTTCCAATAGACCCTCGGCTCAGGCAAACATAAGCACCATATTAATAAAAATATAGACAAGAAGGGACAGTACCAAAAATCCATATAAAAGCAGAATAAAAAAAAAAGATAGTAAGGTGATCAACAATGAAGGAAACAATGGTTGGTCATAAAAATCAACTACCAACAGAAAGCGAGACTGCGTGCCAATACTACTGTTATGAACACTGTAGACTATATACTCTACTATCCTAATCCTTGACCCCCATACCTTCTTATCAAGGGTCATGTCCTCGGTCAGCTGAAGTTGCGCCATGTCTTGTATAATCACCTTTCCCACCTCTTCTTTGGCCTACCTCTACCTCTCCGTTAGCCCTCTAATGTTAACCTCTCACACCTCCTCACTAGGGTGTCTGTGCTCCTCCTCCTCACATGACCAAACCACTTAAGCCGCGCTTCCCGTATCTTGTCCTCAATAGGGGCCACACCCACCTTGTCGCGAATAATCGCATTTTTTATCCTATCTAGCCTGGTCCGCCCGCACATCCATCTCAACATCCTCATATCCACTACCTTTATCTTTTGGACATGAGCGATCTTGACTGGCCAACACTCATCCCCATACAACATCGTTGGTTTGACCACTACTCTATAGAACTTACCATTAAGTTTCGGTGGCACCTTCTTGTCACACAAAACACCGGAAGTGAGTCTCCATTACACCCTTTCCGTTCCAATACGATGTGTGACATCTTCATCAATCTCCCCATCCCCCTGAATAATAGACCCAAGGTACTTAAAGCTTCCTCTCCTATGGATGACCTGCGAGTCCAACCTCACCTCCCCTTCCCCTCCCTGAGTCTTTCCACTAAACTTATACTCCAAGTATTCTGTCTTGGTCCTGCTCAACTTGAAACCTTTAGATTTCAGGGTCTGCCTCCATACCTCTAATTGCGCGTTGACACCGTCTCGTGTATTATCAATCAATACAATATCATCTGCAAATAGCATGCACCACGACACCTCCCCTTGGATATGGCGCGTCAGTACGTCCATCGTCAGAGCAAACAAAAAAGGGCTGAGTGCCGACCCCTGATGCAGCCCCATCATAACCGGGAAATGATCTGAGTCCCCGCCCACCATCCCCATTCGGGTCTTTACTCCATCATACATGTCCTTAATCAACCTAACGTAGGCAACAGGTACACCTCTTGCCTCCAAACATCTCCACAAAACCTCCCTCGAAACTTTATCGCATGCCTTTTCTAAGTCGATGAACACCATATGCAAGTCCTTCTTTTTCTCCCTATACTGCTCTATCAATCTCCTAACAAGGTGGATGGCTTCTGTTGTCGAACATCCCGGTATAAACCCAAACTGATTCTCGAAAATAGACACACTCCTCCTCACCCTTAGCTCTACCACTCTCTCCCAGACTTTCATAGTAAGGCTAAGCAGCTTGATACCTCGATAGTTATTGCAATTTTGGATATCACCCTTGTTCTTGTATACAGGAACCATCATGCTCCTCCTCCGCTCTTCGGGCATCTTCTTCATTCTAAATATGACATTAAATAACCTAGTGAGCCACTCCAGGGCTGCCTTGCCGGCACTCTTCCAAAACTCCACCGTGATTTCATCCGGCCCGGTCGCTTTGCCCCTTCTCATCTTATGCATAGCCCCCTCAACTTCATCAACTCTAATCAGCCTACAATACCCAATGTCACAACGACTCCCGGAGCGTTCCAAATCACCCAGTACAATGCTCATGTCCTCCTCCTCGTTCAAGAGACTATGGAAGTAGGTCTGCCATCTCCGACGGATAAGCCCCTCATCTAACAAAACTCTACCTTCTTCGTCCTTGATGCACTTCACTTGGTCCAAGTCACGCACCTTCCTTTCTCGCATCTTAGTTAACCTGAACAACCTCTTATACCTACCTCGGCACTCGAGTTCATTATACAAATGACTAAAAGTTGCAGTTTTGACTGTCGTAACTACTAGCTTTGCCTCTTTCTTAGCCAACTTATAATGCTCCCTATTCGCCCTCTTCTCCTCCTCGTCTACACTTTCCACTAGCTTCAGATACGCTGCTTTCTTGGTTTTCACTTTTCCTTGCACCTCTCCATTCCACCACCAGTCTCCCTTATGACCACCAGAGTAACCCTATGAAACCCCTAATACCTCTCTCGCGGCTTCCCTAATGTACTGCGCAGTCGTGGCCCACATAGCGCTTGCGTCCCCACTACTCCTCCAAGCCCCCATAGTCACCAGCTTGACCCCCAACTCTTGCGCTTTAGCTTCCGTCAAGGCTCCCCACTTGATAATATGTTGGCTATATATCGCCCTCTTCCTATTCTTCCTCGTGATCTCAAGGTCCATGACCAAGAGCCTAGGAAGGGTCGAGAGGTTCTCACTCAGGATGACCTTGCAATCTGTGCAAAGACCTCTATCGAACTTCCTGTAGAGTAAATAATCAATCTGAGTCTCAGCCACCGAACTCCGGAATGGTCAAAACCGAAGTACAATGGTAGATTTCGACTGCCCATAACCCCATGAGTCTATGTATATGTTTTGTTTTCAAATCCGAGTCCAAATCGACTCTCAAAATCCAAATTTTCATTTTTCAAAACTTTGACAAATATCCCCAAAATTCCCCGTTCATTCTCATAAATTGATGTTAAATCTAAGATATAATCATGAAATATAGTTGGAAATTGATTATAATCACTTACCCAATGATTGTAGATGAAAATCCCCTCTCTAAATCGCCTCCTACCGAGCCTAGGGTTCTAAAATGAGAGGAAATGAGATGAAATCCCGACTTTCCAACCTTTTATTCAGTTGCAGATGTCGCAATTGCGACACTGGGTTCGCAATTGCGAACCTTCAAAATTGTGAAGAATGCCTCGCTAATGCGCTACTGACAACCTATGTGGGAAGTCATAAGTGTAACAAGGGTATCGCAATTGCGAAGCCTGCTTCCCTCGCAAATGCGACTAAAGTGTTGCAAATGCGAACCTACCCAGCCCAGGTACTACTTCCTAATTGCAATCTAGGCATCTCAAATGTGACACATGAGACCCCCTTCTAAGATCACAATTGTGATGCTGGTGTTCGCAATTGCGACATCAGAGACACCAGCACACCAACAACCTATTTCAGTTCAAAACCATTCCGAAACATGTCCGAAATTCACCCGAGCCCTCATGGTCCCCATCCAACCACCGACACAAGTCTAAAAATATCATGCAAACTCGATCACATGATTAAAATACAAAAGTAATATCTAGAACTACAAATCGGACATTAAAATGCATGAATTTCAAAAGAACACTCAAGAACCTCTAAAATTACAACCAAGTGTCTGAATCCTATCAAACCAACTCCAAATGACACCAAATTTTGTAGACAAGTTCCTAATAGCAAAACGGGCCTATTCCAAGTCCCAAAACAAAATTCCGAACCCGATAGCCAAAAAGTCAACCTACAATCAAATATGGGAAAACTCTAAACCTCAAATTGCCAACTTTCGGCAAAACAAGTCAAGTCAGCCTAGGGACCTACGAATTCGATTCCAGGCATACTCCCTAGTCCAAAATAACAATACGGACCTATCGGAGCCATCAAAACACCATTCCGGGGTCATTTTCATAAAAGTTAAACTTTGGTCAATATTTTCAACTTAGGCTTCTAAACCAAGAATCAAAGAGTCCAAATCAACCCAAAACCTTCCCAAAACAAAACTAACCCTGCAAGTAATAAAACCATAAATACACATGTGTGAAGTATCGAAAGGGGAAACGGGGCTCAAATATATAAAATGAGCGGTCGAGTCATTACAACTATACACTGCACTTCGTGAGCAGATCCAGGTGTTGCTGATCCTGATAGTTGCCCGTGAACCGGATCTGGATTAGTTGGAGATCTCGAGGTAGCACTGATGTTCCATTCGCAGGCCTTGAAGTCCCTTTTCCTGTCTCATGTTAACATTCTTTAGTTTTTCAGACTATATTGTATTTGATTCAGACCTTGTATTTTCTTATTCTATAGAGCTCATGCACTCGATGATATCAGATTATGGGATGGTTTTAGTTGTATTGTTGCTATTGACTTCAATTATTTATGCTTATTCCACTTATGAGACTATTCAATACTAGTGGTTAATTTTATTTCTGCTTATTGAATGATGGCTTGCCTAGAAAGCGATGTTAGGCGCCCGCACGGCTCCGATGATATTTTTGGTCATGACAAAAAATACTCCAAAAAATTCAAAAAAGGTTATCGTTTCGTAATCTTGAAGTCTTGGTCGATATTTTTGGGTTTGATTTTGAGTTTGAGTTTTTGTTGTTGTTACTAGTGTTGTTGAGCCCCATCCCCTGCTGATCATTGCATTTTACTACTTTCTTCTCTTTGTTTTTGCTTTTTAAGGTATATGTCTTTACAAAATATGTATATTTAGCCTACTTTTATGAATAAAAATGAGTTGAAAGTGCATATTTTATCTTGAAACATGTTGTTAATATTAGATTTATGCTTCTATTGAATAAATGAATGATTGTATGTAATGGAATGTGCATACGGTCAAAACAATTTTTGACCTTCCTATGATTGGTCGAAGATGGGAACTTAATGGACCGAAGAGCGTCTTCATAATATCGAGATGAGGTCTGAAGCCAGGTAACCGAGCTTCGAGTTTCAGGGACCGATCAAATACCGAGCTCGAAGTCATTACCAAGCTCGAGCTTAAGAGCTAGTGACCGACCAATACCGAGCCCGAATCAATATCTAGCTCGAGTCAATATCGAGCTCTGAATTTGGAGATCAATCAATATCAAGTCCAATCAAGATCGAGCTCATAGACAAGAGTCGTTACAACCGCACTAAGGGAGAGAATCTCAGCGGGAATTAAGGAAAAGCTGATTTATCATGGGTTCCCCACTATGTATTTTTAATTATATCTAAAGTAGGATCTCTCCACTATAAGAGGGGTGGCTATATTTCTGTAAAGGGGATGAAGTTTTGAATACATTGTAACTTAGATATCATACACTCCCATATTGAAGAATTATCCTTTTTTAGCTTCATAGATTGATTCATCTTGCTTAATCCATAAATCATTTTACTTTCAACTCAGTTGAATCTTTCTTTATAGTTAATATTCGATATTTCTATTTAATCTTACGATTTGTGTCAAGTTAAACCACATACCCTTAGAACTACGTATAAATTCAACTTTATCCATTTTTCGGGTAAACAGTTTGGCACCCACCGTGGGGCTAAGGATAATAGTGATTATTTGATACGAATCTGCAAAAACACACCACTTTACGCTTGTTTTCGGAAGTGTCTTTGATTTCGGATTAGCAACGACGAGCTCTCAATTAAATGGCTTTACCTATCGATAACAAAGCTGGCCTTCAAGGTAAGAACAACAACTTGACGCCCAGGGCCAAAAGGCTACTTGTGGACGCCGTTGGAGCTCGAGTCGAAGTACCATTAGACTTTAATTCGCATATGGCCATTGAGGCAAATCTATGTTATGAACCTGAAAATAGCATTCATGGTGGTACTCGATCTGCAGCTCGAGAAACCCATAATGTTGAGGAAATCGGAATCAGCTTGCGTATGGTTTTCGAAATGTTGCAAGCTCAACAGGTAGCGATAGCTCAATTGCAGAGTCAAACCCAGGTACCGAGCAGGCCGGAGCCTAGTCTACCCCAAGAAATCACCCACAAAACGGAGCCAGCAATAATAAGATCAAATGAGCAAGAGTCGGGAACTAATTCTGAAATTGCTAAGATACTCGAGGAACTCACAAAACGGATCGAAGAAAATGATAAAAAAAGTGGAAACATATAACTCCAGGGTCGATCAGATCCCGGGGGCACCACCAGTATTGAAAGGGTTGGATTCGAAGAAATTCGTGCAAAAGCCTTTTCCACCAAGTGCAGCTCCAAAACCGATCCCCAAAAAATTCCGCATGCTTGAGATTCCTAAATATAATGGAACGACCGACCCCAACGAACACGTCACCTCTTACACATGTGCCATCAAGGGTAACGATTTGGAAGACGTTGAAATTGAATCTGTGCTGTTGAAAACATTCGGAGAGACCCTCTCGAAGGAAGCAATGATTTGGTATCACAACCTACCACCAAATTCCATTGACGCATTCGCCATGCTAGCAGACTCTTTCGTAAAGGCACACGCAGGAGCAATAAAGGTTGCAATGAGGAAATCAGACCTTTTCAAGGTAAGATAAAGGGATAATGAAATGCTGAGAGAATTCGTGTCCCGATTTCAAATAGAACGTATGGAATTGCCACCGGTCACAGATGATTGGGCCGTTCAAGCTTTCACCCAAGTATTGAATGAGCGGAGTTCGGTAGCATCACATCGGCTGAAACAAAATTTGATTTAATATCCAGCTGTAACCTGGGCAGATGTGCACAATCGATATCAATCGAAGATCAGGGTCGAGGACGACCAACTAGGAGCACTTTCCGGTTCAGTACATCCGAACAGGTCGGTAGTTAAAAACCAGAGGGACATCGATAGAGAGCCAAGGTCGAACAAAGACCGATATCAACCATATACCGCAGATCGAACGAACAATGGTTCAGAACGCAGTTCTGCCTGGAACAATCGAAGAAATGATCGAGGATAGAGTTCTCAGGGACTTATGAGAAAAAGTGGTTTTAACAAGTATGTCGATCCCACAGAAGCACCTCGGTTATCGAAATATAACTTTAGCATCGATGCATCAGACATTGTGTCGGCAATCGAAAGGATCAAAGATACAAGGTGGCCCAGACCCATATAAACCGATCCTTCCCAAAGAAACCCGAATTAGATGTGCAAGTATCATGGCACGCATGGTCACAAGACTGAAGATTGTAGGCAATTAAGGGAAGAGGTAGCCCGTCTATTCAATGAGGGCCACCTTCGAGAGTTCCTCAGCGATCGAGCGAAGAATCATTTCAGAGAAAGGGACGCCAACAGGAAAAATGAACAGGAGGAACACCAACATGTCATTCATATGATCGTCAGTGGGGTTGACATTCCACAGGGACCCATATTCAAACGCACTAAGGTATTAATCAGTAGGGAAATATGAGCCCGAGATTATATGCTCGGAGGCACTTTATCGTTCAACAACGAAGAAGCAGAAGGCATTTGTTAGCCCCACAATGATGCTCTGGTAATTTCTATCTTATTAAATAAAGTTCAAGTTAAGCGTGTTTTAGTGGATCTAGGCAGCTCGGCGAATATCATCCGATCAAAGGTCGTGGAGCAGCTCGGCATACAAAATCAAATCGTGCCCACAGCTCGGGTCATAAACGGCTTCAATATGGCTAGTGAAACAACTAAAGGTGAGATTACTTTACTGGTAAACGTGGCTGGAATCATTCAAGCTACCAAGTTCCACATAATCGAGGGTGACATGAGGTACAATGCCCTGCTCAGAAGGCCTTGGATCTACAATATGAGGGCATCCCCTTCAACCCTCCACCTGATGATGAAATTCCCAACGTCGGACAGTGTAAAAATAGTATACGGGGAGCAGTATGCTGCAAAGGAAATTTTTGCGGTCGATGAGGTAACACCGATATCAACACTATCAACCTCGGAAAGGTCGAACATCGAAGGTAAACAGGAAGTCAAATATCAATCACAGCCACCAGCTTCGACCGAATCGAGGAAGCAGGAGGGAGAAGAAAAAGAAGAGGATTTTCTGACCCCTCAAACTTTTATTGTTCCCGAAGATTCTGACCCCACCAAATCAACGGTTGAAGAGCTGGAACAAGTTATATTGATCGAGTACCTGCCCGAGCGAAAGGTATACTTAGGAACGGGATTAACCCCCGAACTCAGGAAAAAGCTTATTCAATTTCTTATTGATAACATAGATTGTTTTGCTTGGTCCCATTTAGACATAACAGGGATCCCACCGGATATAACGATGCATCGGCTAAGTTTGGACCCTAGGTTCAAACCGGTGAAGCAAAAGAGAAGACCCCAATCTGAGGTAAAGCATGCATTCATAAAGAACAAGGTAACTAAACTTCTCAAAATAGGGTCCATTCGGGAAGTGAAATATCCCGAATGGTTAGCTAATGTAGTTGTAGTCCCTAAAAAAGGGGACAAACTTTCAATGTGTGTAGATTATAAGGATCTAAACAAGGCGTGCCCCAAAGATTCTTTTCCGCTGCCTAACATCGATCGCATGATCGATGCCACGCCCAGCCATGAGATCCTTACTTTTTTCGATGCCTATTCCGCGTATAATCAAATCCAAATGAACCTGGAGGACCGAGAAAAAACTTCATTTATCACCAAGTATGGAACATATTGTTATAATGTAATGCCCTTCGGGCTAAAAAATGCAGGTGCTACTTACCAACGCCTAGTAAATAAAATGTTCAAAGAACAAATAGGTAAATCGATGGAAGTTTATATTGATGACATGCTAGTTAAGTCCCTGCGCACAAAAGACCATTTGGCTCATTTGCAGGAAACGTTCGAGATTTTAAATAAATACAAAATGAAGCTCAACCCCGAGAAATGTGCTTTCGGGGTCAGTTCGGGCAAGTTCCTTGGCTTCATGGTATCAAATCGGGGGATCGAGATCAACCCTGATAAAATCAAGGCCATCGAAGACATCACCATCGTAGACAGTGTAAAAATCGTGCAGAGGCTAACCGGAAGGATAACTGCCTTAGGCCGATTCATTTCGAAGTCGTCGGATCGAAGCCACCGATTTTTCTCTCTACTCAAAAAGAAGAACGATTTTGCCTGGATCCCGGAATGCCAACAGGCATTAGAGGAATTGAAGCGATACCTATCGAGCCCACCACTGCTTCACACTCTGAAGGCAGATGAGAAGCTTTACTTGTACTTAACGGTATCTGAAGTAGCGGTAAGTGGTGTCCTAGTTCGACTATTAAGCCTACGGGCTACCGTTCTTCGAGGTCGAGCAATCACTCACTCGACTATAAAGCCTACGGGCTACCTTTCTTCGAGTTCGAGCAAAGCACTCACTCGACTATCAAGCCTACAGGCTACCTTACTTTGAGTTCGAGCAAATCACTCACTCGAATATAAAGCCTACAGGCTACCTTTCTTCGAGTTCGAGCAATCACTCACCCGACTATTAAGCCTACGGGCTACCTTACTTCGAGTTTAAGCAAATCACTCATTCGACTATAAAGCCTACGGGCTACATTTCTTCGAGTTTGAGCAATCACTTACTCGCCTGTTAAGACTACGAGCTACCTTTCTTCTAGTTCGAGTAAAGCACTCACTCGACTATTAAGCCTACGGGCTATATTTCTTCGAGTTCGAGCAAAGCACTCACTCGATCTCTAAGCCTACCGGCTATATTACTTCGAGTTCGAGCAATCACTCACTCGACCTCTAAGCCTATGGGCTATATTACTTCGATTTCGAGCCATCACTCACTCAGCCTCTAAGCCTACGGGCTATATTACTTCGAGTTCGAGCAATCACTCACTCGACCACTAAGCCTATGAGCTATATTACTTCGAGTTCGAGCAATCACTCACTCGACCTCTAATCGTACGGGCTATATTACTTCGAGTTCGAGCAATCACTCACTCAACCTCTAAACCTACAGGCTATATTACTTCGAGTTCTAGCAATTACTCACTCGACTACTAAGCCTACAGGCTACCTTATTTCAAATTTGAGCAAGCACTCACTCAGTTATAAAGGCTACAAGGTCCGAATTCGATCAAATTGCCTAAAGCCTTATGAAAACCTTCATAAGGCATGAATGAAACAAAATCTTCACAAGGTAGAGAATAAAACAGAGGCAAGTTGGGAAAAGAAAAGATCTTTTTATATATATATATATACAAGAGTTCTTACAACGTCCGAACAGGACCCTACATAAAAAACCAAAATGGAAACTATGGGCTAAGTTTCTTGGTTATCTCCGGGGGTGGTCTCTTCTCCATCAGGCACCTCCCCGCTCTCGGACCCACTCTTGCTCCCATCATTACCATCATCATCATCATCATCATCATCATCATCGGAAGCCAAGGCTTCAGCATTGGCTTCGAGCTCTTTAGCCCTTTTTATCTCTTCGGTGAGATCGAAACCTCGAGCATGGATCTCCTCGAGGGTCTCCCTCCGAGATTGGCAATTAGCAAGTTCAGCAACCCAATGTGCTCGAGTTCTAGCGGTCTCGGTTGCCTCTCTTTCCTGTACCAGAGCAGCTTCATCATCGGCCCAATAGACGGACACAAATACATCCACATTAACCTTTGCTTTTTCGGCGTCAGATTTGGCCTTGGCAAGTTCGGAGGCCAACCGAGCCTCGAGCTCCTCTATTTTTCTTGCTTGAACCAAAATCTTCTCCTTCATGCCTTGAAGTTGGTTTTCGGCCGATGATAATTGGGCTCGAGCATTTTCTTTTTCTGCGGCGAGACGGTCCATACCATCTTTCCATCCCAAGGCCTCTGCCTTTATCATATCGACCTCTTCACGAAGCTTCCCAATCACCTCAAGCTTCTGCTGCAGCTGTGAGATCGAAATATTAGCCACCTATCACGCCCCATCCCCGGGAAGCGCGGCCAGCGCTCAACCAAGTGAACCCGACCGAGTAAGAATGTTAGATACTTTCTACCCAATTAACCCATGATCAAGAAAACACGTGATTACATTAATTATACAGTAGGATTCTCATTCATACAATCCTAAATCATTTCATTAGTCATTGCGCCTTTAAGTCTCAAAATACACATTTCTTATAGTTCAAGTGGAACAAGTGATCAAACACAACATAACTTGTTTAACATTCCCAACACCAATATATACAACTCACATAGTATCTACGGAGCCTCTAAAGATAAAAAAGAGAGTAAAGATGGTGTCGGCAACAAGGCCCCGGCTATACCTCAAAAAGTGACCATAATATAAACGAAAGGTACAATACATGACCCTGTAATGAAATGGGGCTCACCGAGTCCACTGAGAAGATGGTGCAGCACTATCTGTGATCCGCACTGTCTGCTATGTAACCACCTACATTCATTTAAAGATGCAGGACCCCCGGCAAAAGGGATGTTAGTACCGTCGAATAGCACTAGTATGTATAGCTAAACACCAACTCAATAGAATGAATAATAATACAAGAGGAACAATCAAGAATTCAATAAGGGCTTCAAATAATAGTAAAACAACAAATTAAGGATCATATACATTTTCAAAACAATTTCCGTATTACTAGGTTGGGTGACCTTTAGTACCGATATTCCACAATTCACCATACCTCCGTACTCTTACACGGAGTCCGATCTTGGCCCGATCGGCTAGGCCGCCTCATCTGAGACATTACCACAATTTCATTATAACTTTCCAGCAGAGTACCACCATGTGTACGACATGGCGTCCGATCACGGCCTGATTGGCTAGGCCATCTCATTTGGAGACATTTCCACAATTTCATTCACAATTTCTGGCACATAGGGGTCTTTCATACAATTTGGCAAAACAACCTTTATTTCAATCTTGACATGAAGTCTTAACATTCCTAACACATATTTCACATTTTGAACATATTCTCAAATGGCAAGACCGAGAACATACTTCTCGATAAACCACTGCGGCCTACGAAGAAAGAAGAAAAAACCTATTCGGCACCACGAAACATTATTAACATTATTTTACAAAAACTTTACAGGGCCTTACATTCTCCTCCACTTAGGATTATTCGTCCTTGAATGAGGGTAAAAATATGTTATTAGCATCTTATGCAACTCAGTTTTCATACTACACACCAGCAGCCCCAAATTTGACTAATTCCCTAAATTCTCAAAAATTTTGCCAAAGTTTCGTTTGTAACCAGGCCAATCCACCTATCAGAGAGCCCCCAAAACACATCTTACAAATATGTATAGAACCCAACGACATAGCATAACTCATAACCACACCAACCGTGGCCTCATGTAAACAACATATAATCAAAAGGAGCATCTTTACATTAACTGAACAAGTGATAAAAAATTCTTAGGTGACAGGTTCGTAAAATAAAGGATTACACAACTATTCAAACAAGTGAGGATATTTCTTCTTCATATCTTCCTCGGCCTCCCACGTGGCCTCTTCAACCTGCTGGTTTTGCCATAACACTTTCACGGAGGCAATTTCTTTATTCCTCAACTTTCGGATTTGCCTATCAAGAATGGCAACTGGAATCTCTTCATATGACAATTCTTCATTAACCTCAATGGTCTCAACCGGAACAATGAGTGACGGATCTCCAACTACTTTCTTCAACATAGACACATGGAACACCGGGTGTACTAATGACATCTCAGGTGGTAGCTCAAGTTTGTACGCCACCTCACCGATTCTCTGGATGATTTTGTACGGCCCAACATACCTCAGACTCAATTTCCCCTTTTTCCCAAACCGCATAATACCTTTCATGGGGGAAACCTTCAAGAATACCCAATCATCTTCTTTGAACTCTAAGTCTCTGCGACGAACATCCGAATAGGATTTCTAACGACTCTGAGTAGTTTTCAACCGCTCCTTTATGCTCTTAACTTTTTCCATAACCTGATGTACAAGGTCTGGACCTATTAACTCTGCTTCCTCAATCTCGAACCATCCAATGGGAGATCTACATCTCCTACCATATAATGCCTCAAACGATGCCATCTGGATACTTGCATGAAAGTCGTTGTTATAAGCAAACTCTATGAGTGGCAAATGATCATCCCAGCTACCCTTGAAATCAAGAACACAAGCACGCAACATGTCCTCAAGTGTCTGAATAGTCCGCTCTGCTTGCCCATTGGTCTGTGGATGGAAAGCTATACTAAGATTCCTCAAGTGTCTGAGTACCCAAACCTTGCTGAAATTTCCTCCAAAAATTGGCCGTGAACTGAGCCCCTCGATCGGAAATGATAGAAACTGGAGTGCCATGTAGCCTGACTATTTCCTTAATATACCACTGAGCATACTGTTCTGCTGTGTCGATAGATTTAACTTACAAGAAGTGTTCTGATTTCGTGTCGGTCCACGATCACCCAAATTGAGTCAAACTTGCGCGGAGTGCGTGGAAATCCTACCATAAAATCCATATTAATCATCTCCCACTTCCACATTGGAATTTCTATGTTCTGTGCCAACCCACAAGGCCGTTGATATTCAGCCTTCACTTGCTGATAGTTCAGACACCTTGCCAAAAAGTACGCCACATTCCTTTTTATGCCATTCCACCAATAGACTTCCTTGAGGTCGTGATACATCTTCCTAGAACCTGGATGCACTGAATACCTAGAAGCGTGAGATTCGGTCATGATTCTTTCCCGGAGACTATCTATATTCGGAACACACAGTCGCCCTTGGTACCTTAGTGTACCATCATCCATGCTAAGAGCAAAAGCCGTAGTCTTATGTTTTTGAATCCCCTCCTTCAATTGCACAAAAAATGGATCCTTGTATTGCTTCTCTTTGGCTTCCACAACATGCGATGATTCGGCCCTATTTTGCACAATTATCCCTCCTTCATTAGAGTCCATAAGACGAACTCCCAAAATAGCCAGTCGATAGACTTCATTGGCCAATGGCCTTCGATATACCTCCAAGTGTGCTAAACTACCCATAGATTTCCGGCTAAGAGCATCCGCCACAATATTGGCTTTCCCCGGGTGATATAGAATATCAATATCATAATCCTTGAGTAACTCAAGCCATCTTCTCTTCCTCAGATTCAGCTCCTTTTGTTTGAAAATATATTGAAGACCCTTGTGGTCCGTGAATACATCCATATGGACCCCATACAAATAGTGACGCCAAAGTTTTAATGCAAAAACCGCCGCCGCGAGTTCTAAGTCATGTGTTGGATAATTCTTTTCATGATTCTTGAGTTGCCTAGAAGAATATGCTATAACTTTGCCGTGTTGCATTAATACACACCCAAGCCCAATGCTTGAAGCATCGCAATATACCACAAATTCATCTGTACTCTCTGGCAAGGTCAACACCGGCGTTGTAGTCAATTTTGATTTCAACTCCTGGAAGCTCCTTTCACAAGCATCGGACCATTGGAACTTAACTGCTTTCTGAGTCAATTTAGTCAACGGAGAGGCAAGAGTAGAGAACCCCTCCACAAACTTCATGTAATACCCTGCTAAGCCCAAGAAACTGCGAATCTCGGGGGCATTGTAGGCCTAGGCCAATTCTTTACTACTGAAATCTTTTGAGGATCAACCTTGATTCCTTCTCTCGAGACAACATGACCCAAGAATGTGACAAATTCGAGCCAAAATTCACAATTTGAAAACTTCGCATACAATTGGTGCTGATGAAGAGTCTGTAACACTACCCTGAGATGATCGGTATGGTCCTCCCGACCTTGTGAATGCACAAGACTGTCGTCAATGAACACTATCACAAAGGAGTCGAGGAAAGGCTTGAAAACCCGATTCATAAGATCCATGAAAGTCGCTGGGGAATTTGTTAGCCCAAAAGATATTACCAGAAATTCAAAATGCCCATACCGGGTCCTAAAAGCTATTTTCGGAATATCCTGCTCCCTGATCTTCAGTTGGTGATACCCGGATCGTAAATCATTTTTGTAGAAGTATCTAGCACCCTGTAACTGATCAAACAAATCATCTATTCTTGGTAGTGGGTATTTGTTTTTGATTGTGACTTTGTTGAGCTGCCGGTAGTCAATACACATCCTCAGTGATCAATCTTTATTCCTTACAACAAGAACCGGTGCACCCCATAGCGACACACTCGGTCGGATGAAACCCTTCTCCAACAAATCCTTCAATTGTTCCTTTAGTTCCTTCAATTCTGCTGGTGCCATTCTGTAGGGCGGAATAGATATAGGCTGCGTGCCTGGAATCACATCAATCCCAAAATCAATCTCCCTGTCTGGCGGAATCCAAGGGAGCTCATCAGGAAAGACCTCTGGAAATTCATTCACAACTGGCACTGACTCGAGTGTAGGTGCCTCAGTAGTGGTGTCCGTAACCCGGACCAAGTGATAGATACACCCCTTGTTAATCATCTTCGTGGCCTTAAGGTAAGAAATAAACCTACCCTTTGGCATCACATTATCCCCCTTCCACTCAATAACCGGCTCATTAGGAAATTCAAACCTCACAGTTCTAATTCAGCAGTCGAGCGTAGCAAAACATGAATAAAGCCAATCCATTCCCATAATTACATCAAAATCAACCATCCCCAATTCAATGAGATCGGCCACGGTGTCCCGACCACGCACCGTGACAACACAACCCCTATAAACTTGTGCGGCCACAATAGACTCACCAACCGGAGTAGATACAGAGAACGACTCAGGAAGTTATTCCGGTTCTCTCCCGAATTCCATAGCAACAAAAGGGGTAACATTGGACAAGGTGGAACCGGGATCAATAGGAGCATATACATCATGAGTTTGGACAGTTAATATACCTGTGACGACATCTGAAGAAGCCTCTGCACTCTGGCGACCACTCATAGCATAGAAACGGCTGGGTCCTCATGAACTCTGCGCACCACCCCTAGCTGCACCACGCCCTGCTAGTGCCGGAGTGCCTCGAGCTGGAGGGGGTGCTGAAGATGTAGAAGCTGTAGAACTGGATGGTTGTGCTATGCCCCTGCCCGCACCCTAGCGGGATGAATGGCACTCCCTATGATTATGACCCCTCAATCCGCACCCGTAACATATGAGTATGTCCATGTAGCAAATCCCCGAGTGCATCCTCCCACACCTAGGGTATGGGGGCCTCCGCTGCTGCAGGAATCTCCGTCCTGATCGGCCCTGATGGTAGGGTACCCTGCTACCCTGATTGGGCCTGAAGCGACTCCCTTGCTGCTGACTGTGCCCCACTGGCGGTGCACTAGCTGAAGACTGAGCATAAGACTAGGTTGGCCCTAATGACCCTCTCCTGAAAGCTGATCTCCCCCCCCCCCCCACCAAATGACTCCCCAAAGTTGCCCGCGGACCGAGCCTTGCTGGTACCCTCTCACTCCCTCTTGTTCCCATAGTTCATGTCTGAATTCAAGGCAGCTGTAGCGGCCTCATTGATAACCAAGGGGCGAAGGCCCTACACAAACTGGCGCACTCTAGCCTCCATAGTAGGCAACATGAGAATGACATATTTTGACAGGCGCGCGAACTCCATGTGATACTCCCACACACTCTTACTCCCTTGTTTAAGATTCTCAAACTCTGCGGCATGGGGTTCCCTAGTCTTAACATGCAAGAAATGGTCTATAAAGGCATCAACAAACTCACCCCATCTCGCTGGAGGGCTCCCCTCCTCCCGAGAGTCCTCCCACAGCTCAAACCAAGAATAGGCCACCTCTTTCAAGCAGTAGGCGGCCAACTCCACTCCCTCCGTCTCAGTAGCACGCATAACTCGGAGAGTCTTATGCATCTCATCAATGAAGTCTTATGGGTCCTCCTCGGGATTAGCACCCGTGAACACCGGAGGATCCAGCTGCAAAAATCTGTTCACCCTAGAACTAGTAGAATCCCCTTGTTGGCTAGAAGATGTATGTGCAACATTCAACTTTGGGCCTGAGAAGCCACTATTTGAGTCAGCATCGGTCGAATGTTGATTCTAGAAGATGTATGTGCAACATTCGACCTTTATCCTCACCCCTCGGTTGTTCACCCGCATCATCAAATAAAGGGTTAACTGCCACTCCTAAGGAGGCGTTGGCTCCTTGGCCAGTTCTTGCTCTCTTCTTAGGTGCCATATACTGAAAGTTAAAGGAATGCACGAGTTAGAGGAGGAACAGTTGCACATTTAGTTTCATAACACGATCCAGAATATCATAGAATGGTATTGTTCCTAAATGTCCGAGTAGCCTCCAACTTATAGATGTGGTCGACAATACACCGATAAGAAGGCCTCTACCAGACACGGCTCCGAGACATCCTAGGATACTTTAAATCCGTAGGCTCTGATACCATGTTTGTCATGCCCCATCCTCGGGAAGCGCGACCGGCGCTCAACCAAGTGAACCTGACCGAGCAAGCATGTTAGATACTTTCTACCCAATTAACCCATGATCAAGAAAAGACGTGATTACATTAATTATACAGTAGGAATCACGTTCATACAATCCTAAATCATTTCATTAGTCATTGCGCCTTTAAGTCTCAAAATACATATTTCTTATAGTTCAAGTGGAACAAGTGATCAAACACAACATAACTTGTTTAACATTCCCAACACCCATATATACAACCCACATAGTATTTACGGAGCCTCTTAAGATACAAAAGAGAGTAAAGATGGTGCCGGCAACAAGGCCCCGACTATACCTCAAAAAGTGACCATAATATAAACAAAAGGTACAATACATGACCCCAGAATAAAATGGGGCTCACCGAGTTCGCTAAGAAGAGGGTGCAGCACTATTTGTGATCCGCACTGTCTGCTATGTAACCACCTGCATCCATTTAAAGATGCAGCGCCCCCGACAAAAGGGACGTTAGTACCGTCGAATAGCACTAGTATGTATAGCTAAACACCAACTCAATAGAATGAATATAATACAAGAGGAACAGTCAAGAATTCAATAAGGGCTTCAAATAATAGTAAAACAACAAATTAAGGATCATATACATTTTCAAGACAATTTTCGTATTACTAGGTTGGGTGACCTTTAGTACCGATATTCCACAATTCACCATACCTCGGTACTCTTACACGGAGTCCGATCTCGGCCCGATCGGCTAGGCCACCTCATATGAGATATTACCACAATTGCATTATAACTTTCTAGCACAGTATCACCATGTGTGCGGCATGGCGTCCGATCACGGCCCGATCGACTAATCCATCTCATTTGAGACATTACCACAATTTCATTCACAATACTACCATGTTCTTACACGGAGACCGATCTCGTCCCGATCGTCTAGGCCCATCTTATTTGGAGACATTTCCACCATTTTATTCACAATTTCCTGCACATAGGGGTCTTTCATACAATTTGGCAAAACAACTTTTATTTCTATATTGACATGAAGTCTTAACATTCCTAACACATATTCCACATTTTGAACATATTCTCAAATGGCAAGATGACATGAGGAAGCATTTAGTATAAAAATTGAACAAACATCCTTCAACACAACCACATTAGGAAAAGCCAATTCGATAATGATCAAGGACTTACTCCGATTACATGAACATCGTGGGATTAGATTCTAAGAAAGGGGGGGGGGTTAGCCAACATACCTCAATTGAGCTTCTTAAAACTCTAAGATGTTCCGGAACATTAACAACTTCAATCTATTTAAGAAATATAACAAAAGTGAACCAAAAATTAGGAAGATGAACATGGTTTTAGCTCATTTGAGCATACTATCAAACACTAGATGTGCATCAATGTTTTAAGGCTCTTTTGTGGAAGATTCTATCATTTCCCAACCCATTCTCTACCATTATTAGCTCACAATCTTCCCACATACTACAAGGATACATGCATGCAAGGTAAGCACTCCCATCCCCATGAATTACCTCACTAATGGCCAAATCTAGTTACACTTTAAAATTAAGAGTTTGGGTGATAGAATCTTACCTCTTAGAAAGAAGACCTAGGTTCCTCTCTTGATAATCTTCAAGATTTAAGTGATAATTGAAGAACAATTTGATGAAGATCACTTCTCCCTCTAGGACCCTCTCTCTCACTCTAAAAATATCAGAAAATATGTTCAAAATGGTCCATGGGATGTGTTTTAACGAAATAAGGTCGAGTTTAAAACCCCAAAAATGAAGCTCTGGAACAGGTTCTGCGATCGCATAACCATTATACGGACCGCATATCAGTCGCATAATTGCTGACCAAAACGACCAAAAAATTTGTCCGTGTCTGCGGTCACTATGCGGCCCGCATAACTATTCTGTGGTCGCATAATGCACCGCAAAACAGTTATGCGGTCGCATAGTCGACCGTATAATTGCTCCCAGTCCCAAAAACTGCCTCACTCTGCGGCCATTATGCGGTCCGCAGAGTGATTCTGCGGTCGTATAATGGACCACAGAAATGTGTAATTCTGCCAAACATTTTTCTTTACTTTCCAATGCATTGTTCAACCCAAAAAGTCCGAACTGCAGAGAGCTTGTAAAACCCAATTCGGCACCCAAACATTTTTATAATACACAACACGTAAAAACCAATTCGGCACCACGAAGCATTATTAACATTATTTTGCAAAAACTTTACGGGGCCTTACACCACCATTCCAATATCGAGCCCATGGGTTTTTAAGATTATCATTACCTGCTCGGTTAGGTCTGTCTGGTCTTGATGAGCCTTGGCCAACTCAGCTCGGAGGTCCTTGATTTCTTTTTCCTTTTGCCCGAAGAGGAGTCTAAGGGCGTTCCTCTCCTCCGTGACCCATCGGAGGTCGGCCTCGTACTGACTCAACTCAGCTCGAGACCAAGAACATACTTCTCCATGAACCACTGCGGCCTACGAAGAAAGAAGAAAAGAAGTTAGAAAGAAATAGCAAAAATGGTATCAACGAAGGGAGTTAGACCTTACCCGATTCAGAGCTTGTTGCACTTCACAGAAAAGGCCCGACACATCACTAGGGCCAGCAACATCCTCGACACCAGTAAACAAATCATAGAAGGGGTCCTCCCTTTCATGAGACCGGTTTATCTCGAGGGCCCCCAAAGCTTGGGCTTCCCGAATCGCCCCTTCGGAAAAAGCAGGGAGAATGGGCGAGTTTCCGATTATTATTTCCCCAAGCGACTCGCTTGGGGCGTTCTCCTCAGTTCGGAGAGCTTCAAGACCGACCCCTTCGGTGGGAAGCATCCTCGATCTCTAACGATTCGGGGACTCTGCCCGAATCTTTCTCCGATATCTCCTCAGTCTGAGGCGGAGGTTCATAAACCACGATCCATTCAGCTGCCTTTGGGGCATCGATGGTTTTCTTCACTCGGGCCACCAGTACAGACCCATCATTTTTTTCTTCTTCTTCTTCTTCGTCTTCATCCCTTAGACGCAGAACTGATTCTTCGGTCAAAAGGATGGTATTCTTCCTCGGCTTACGAGCCATCCTCGTCTTAGGTTGTGGATCTTCAGAAGTAGAGGCCCTTTTTCTTTTATGGTCATTTGCCGGCTTCGGTACTGGGGCCAGTGTCTCTTCCTCACCAGATGGGACCCTCAAAACCGCATCTTTGCCGAGGCCTACACACCAGAAAATTAGTTGAGTATATGGAAAATATTTCGTTCGAACTATCAATGACATGAGAAAGAAGCTTACCATGATTTTTGGCCTCCTATCGGCCCTTTGACAAATCACTCCACGAGCGCTCGGCGTATGTGGAGGTCGAAGCCAAGTCCCGTACCCAGCTCTTAAGATTAGGAACTGCGTCGGGCATCCAAGGAATCGCTACATCGCAAAAGGGGATATCGGTGAGAAAGAAATGAAGGGGCAAATCAATAAGAGATAATGGCAGAATTACACTTACGCTTCATGTTCCATTCCTCGGCAAATGGCATCTTCTCGATCGGAATTAGGTCCGAAGTCTTCACTCGAACGAACCTTTCCATCCAACCTCGATCCTTGTCCTCGTCTATGCTCGAGAACAGCACCTTGGTAGCCTAGCGCTGGAGTTTAATTAACCCGCCTTGAAAGATGCGGGGGTTGTACAATTTGATAAGGTGGTCGAGGGTGAAAGGCATCTTCTCGATTTTGTTCACCAAGAAGCGAATTAGGATAACAATCCGCCAAAAAGAAGGATGGATTTGGCCTAGGGTTATTTGGTATTTACGGCAAAAATCAATGACAACAGGGTCGAGGAGGCCTAACGTGAAAGGGTAAGTATACACACTTAAAAACCCTTTCACATAAGTAGTAATATCTTCCTCGGGAACCAGGATTACCACTTCTTTGTTCCCCAATTGCAATCTTTCCTTATCTGTTCGAGATGCCCCTCGGTTATCGAGGGCTCGATATTGGCTCGCATCGACCGGGAACCAACGAGCCTTTATCGACCTTAAAATTGAAGGTAAGAACACACGCCCCGGGAACACACTCCTCAGGCCGTGGCTCCACCAGTGTTTTGTCGTCGGCAGGCTGTGAAGAAGAAGCTTTTTCTTTTTGAGAAACGATTTTAGATATTTTTGCCATTTTTGATTTAGAGATGGAAAATAGAAGGAGATGACAAAGATGTGTTGTTTTGAAGAAATATTTTACAGTGAAAATCACAGAAGAAAGATATTTGTAGAAAAATCACAGACTTGCAGATGGACTCAGAAGATACGAGAAAGAGCTTAGAAAATTTTGGAAGTTGGAGACGTAAAAGTGGTAAATGGTAAAAAAAAAAAAGGGGGGGCTATTTATAGATTGAGCAATGGCGGTTCAATATCAGCAGTGACCGACTACCGTCTTACACGCATTTAATGCCTTGGTAAACTGAACCGACGGAACAGCTATCACGTACGTCATGGTCGGGCTCAATGCAAACGTCAGTATACATCCAATCGAGCCGTTGGGAAATCATATCGTTTCTCGCCACATCCTTCCCGAGAAACGAGGGGGCTATCTGTATACGGTCAAAACCTTCGTACGATTGGTCGAAGATGGGAACTTAATGGACCGAAGAGCATTTTTATAATATCGAGATGAGGTCTGAAGCCAGGTTACCGAGCTTCGAGTTTCAGGGACCGATCAAATACTGAGCTCGAAGTCATTACCAAGCTCGAGTCAATATCGAGCTCTGAATTTGGAGATCGATCAATATCAAGTCCAATCAAGATCGAGCTCATAGACAAGAGCCGTTACAACCGCACTAAGGGAGAGAATCTCGGCGGGAATTAAGGAAAAGCTGATTTATCATGGGTTCCTCACTATGTATTTTTAATTATATCTAAAGTAGGATCCCTCCACTATAAGAGGGATGGCTATATTTCTGTAAAGGGGATGAAGTTTTGAATACATTGTAACTCAGATGTCATACACTCCTATATTGAAGAATTATCCTTTTTTAGCTTCATAGATTGATTCATCTTGCTTAATCCATAAATCATCTTCCTTTCAACTCGGTTTGAATCTTTCTTTATAGTTAATATTCGATATTTCTATTTAATCTTACGATTTGTGTCAAGTTATACCATATACCCTTAGAACTACGTACAAATTCAACTCTATCCGTTTTTCGGGTAAACAGAATGCGTATTGAAATTACTGATAAAGGTTGTATGAACTTTGTTTTATGTTAGAAGCTCAAATTTCAGTTTTGTTTGAAGTCTTTGAATGCTTTCTGAAAATTACTTGGGCCGTTTATTGATGGCCAATTGCAGATCTAACCACTGATTGGTCGTATTTTTATGCATAGGCAAAAATTAGTGATTTACTTATTTGAATGTATTATTTTCTACTTCTAAATCTGTTGAATGTTGATTTTCAGTTTGCATAAGTGTATTTTAGTTAAATTTAGATTTTAACCCTATTTTGAGTGGCTAGGTTTGCAAGAGCAGCCTTGCAGCTAATTCTGCAAGCCTAATTTTGGCCACAAGGGGCCACGATTGCAAACTCAGAATTGCCTATCTTTGCAGAACAAATATGGCTATTGCTGCAAATAAATTGCGGGTTAGCATTGAAAATCAATAATCGTTGTAGCTGCAAAGCACAATATAGTCAAAACTGTAATTCTAGCTTTGAAAGAAGTGGGGTTGGACATGCAAAAGGCCCCTTAGTGGGTGCCTTGTATGTACCAATTCCAACCTAATGGATGGCCTGATTCTTGTAAAGCCCAGCCGGCCACCGGTTTGGATCTCTGATTTTACTTAGTCTATCACCTTTAATTAATCATCCCAGTAGTAATAAAGGACCCAAAAATTGGCAAGTAATCGTGGGCCTATACAAATTTGCCTAGCCCAATCCTAATAACTTTATCCTGCCCAACCAGCTTTCAATAACAAGTCTAATTGCTAAGCCCAATTTTAGTGATAACCTATACTAACTTAAAAAATCAAGTCTTATAGGCTCGATGTCTTTAAAATGTTAGATTTATCAATCACTTATTAATCAATAGATATTAAATAATTCCAAACTCGCTAGTCAAAGCTTTTAGGCGCGCTTCATTTAATCAAATACCGTCTTTGATTATGTATACATTCGCGTAACATAGTCATGACACCTAATAAAAAGGTAATGTACGCGTTCACACGACTTAATCAAATAATACGAATGCATTAATATTTATAATTATTTTTTATTATGTACACGTTTATGAGATATGATCATGATATATAAAGAGACGAGGACATGTTCATGTGACTTGTTCAAAATATTTCTAAATAAGCTCCAATAATCAGCAATAATCAAGCGGATCATAGACACCCATTAAGGCTAATAAAACACAAAATATTCAAACATAATTTAAGCCTAGATAAGATGATAAGCGATCATGCTAGAATCACGAGACTCGAGGGGTGCCTCACGCCTTTTTCCTAGTCAACAGAATTTCTTACCCGATCTTTTGTGTTCGCAGACCATAAATAAAATGGAGTTAAACTTTCTTTTGACTAGAAATTTAAATAAAAGGCGACTTGGAACATCATAACTCAATTTCGGGTAGTGACTCTGTAATAATAAAATAATTCTTATTCAAATTGTCACTTTAATTAGAAAAACTTCCTTTGTAATAAAAATAAGAGGCGTGACAACTACGTTGACTTCGCTGGGGATTGAACCAGAATTCAAGCTTGTCATATTGACTTGTACTTGGCTTCAATTTATTTTTGGATATTCTGTGTTTGTGAGCCTAATATGCTATTTTTCACTTATTTACCGCTTTAATATTATTTGAATTGTATATAAACTATCTTCTCGTGCTCTCCCTTTGAGTCTTCTGAATATAATAGGTGTACAAGTGCGTGTGGCCTACTTTCTTATGTTAGTAGTAGAATAAGTTAAGCGAGGTTACAAATTGGTAACAGAATCGGGACAGTCTTGTTGTCGGTACGTTGCCCCTCCCTGGCTCGAGTTGTCCTCTCGGGTAAACCAGTCTAGACACCTTTTTCCATTTAGGTGTTGAAACCTAATATAACAAGCAACACGCATGGATGTAGGAATGCTTTGTTTGTATCACGTGCAGTTGACTTAGTGAGACTCGACATAGGGACCATACCTATCTAGTATAAGTACCCTCTTTAAGACCATCATGTTCAACTTATGTGCTACCTGAATGTAACGACCCAAACGGTCGTTTTGAGCATTTGAACTTCGCTCGGTAGTTTACGGGCATGAGTAGCTCTGTATGATGTATTATGACTTATGTGAATCATCGGTTTTGATTTTCAAGTTATTCGGAATCGAATTGGAAGAATGGATTTCATTGTTGAAGCTTTAAATTGGGAGAGTTGACCAAGTTTGACTTTTTTGTGAATTTGAACCCGGAACGGAGTTTTGATGGTTCCGGTAGGTCCGTTGGGTGATTTTACACTTAGGAGCGTATCTGAATTGTGATTTGGAGGTCCGTAGTGAAATTTCACTTGAAATGGAGGAAGTTGGATTTTTGAAAAGTTTGACCAGGAATGGACTTTTTGATATCGGATTCGGATTATGATTCCGGGATTTGAAACAGCTTCGTTTTGTCAAATGTGACTTATGTGCAAAATTTGAGGTCAATCAGACATGATTTGATAGGTTTCGGCATCAGTTGTGGAAATTTGATGTTTTAAAATTCATTGATTTCGAATGAGGTGTGATTTGTCATTTCGATTTTGTTATGTGTCTTTTGAGGCCTCGAGTAGGTCCGTGTTATGTTATGGGACTTGTTGGTATGTTAGGACGGGGTCCCGAGGGGCTCGGGCGTGTTTCAGATTGATTTCGGATCATTTTTCCTTCATGTTTTCACTGTTGTGTTCTGCTGGCTTCTGGTGTCTTAGTCCTTCACCGTGTTCGCATGGCAGTTGTCATGAACGTGTAGTGTATTCCGATGGAAGAAGAAAATTGTTCTTCGCGATCGCGAAGTATGTCCCGTGTTCGCGTAGAGTTGGGGCAAGTCTTCTTCGCGTTCACGTATGGAGGATCGCATTTGTGCAGTGATGAGGTTGGCAGCTAGGAGTTGGAGAATTCTTCTATACGATCGCGGAAGGTAAGTCACATTCGCGAAGCCTTGGCAGCAGTGGTCATCGCGTTCGTGTGGGGTGTATCGCGAACGTGTAGAGTCTTTTGTGGCAGTGCGAGTTTTATTCATCGCGAACGTGATGAATTTCCCGCATTCGCGAAAAAGGGGGGCCTGGGTAGATTATAAAGTGCTCTATTTCGAGGGTTTCGGCCATTTTTACATTTTGGGAGCTATAGAGCTCGGATTGAGACGATTCGTGAAGCGATTTTCACCATATGAATTGGGTTTTGAGCCGTTCGGAGGTTGCTACGGGCGTGATGGCATCTTTGGAGCATTGCTTGGCTTGCTCGGCATTGGTATTGGCTTGTTCGAGGTATGTAACTCTTCTAAACTTAGTGTTGAGGGTATGAAACCCCGTAATACGTGTTAAGTGATCGTTATTGAGGTGACGCACATGCTAAGTGACGGGCGTGTGGGCATGCACCATGTGAATTGGGACTCTGTTGCTTCTATGGCACTGTATAGTGGTCCTACTTTGTTGATATCCGTGTTTCCACCATGTGATAAAGTAGTTAAGATGTCAATCATGCTAGATATCATGTTTAGGCATTATGCCGATACTATTTGGACCCATAGTGGTCGTTTATTACTGTCATCTCACTGATTTTATTGACATTTTGTTCTCGGTCATATCCATGCATTCATACCATATCTCAATCTCAGTTATTATTTACTGATACATCATATCATTATTGTTGGGCTAGTTTCATGACATTGCGAGCCCGTGAGTTAGACTGGAGAGATCGATGACTGAGTTAGGCCAAGGGCCTGATTGAGAGTGATATTTTGGGATCGGGCTTCATGCCGCAACATGTTATATTGATTACATTTTATGGGATCGGGCTGCACGCAGCGATATAGCTCTTGCGCTGAAGGAACCCCTCCGGAGTCTGCACACCCCCAGTGAGCGCAATCGACTATATATATGTGGATGGGGTTGCACGCCGCAACGGGCCTTATGGTCATATGTGAATCGAGTTGCACGCCGCAGCAGTTACTGTACAACGCTGAGTGATTGAGTGTGCTGAGCATTGAGCATAGTGAGAGAGAATGCGAGATAGTGAGATTGAGTACTCTGGGAGTGTGAGTACATGAGCTCATCATCGAGATGCATTGCATTTGTCATGCATACTTGAGATACATGCATAGAGATGCATTTCCTTCTGCTGCCCAGTTTTGGGGACATTTATGATTTTACCTGTATATTGACATGTAGGCATAGAGACTTACTTTCCTCATGCTATCTAAAAATAAAACATTTTACTTATCATTGAAATGAGTTTTAGGAAAAATCACAGTTATCAAACTTACTCGTATTTTGGTATTTTCGGTAAAAGATTTGGGTTTTCACTGAGATACTTGAAAAGAAATGCCTATTTTTCTGGAACTGTGACCGAACTAGGCATTTTATTTCTTAAATACCTCTTTCATTACTTGCTTTATGTTATTATGAACTGTTGTTGGTTATTGGAGCTGGACTCCGACCTTGGTACAAGCTCGTCACTACTTTCAACCTAAGGTTAGGTTTGTTACTTATTGAGTACATGGCATCTGTTGTTCTCATACTACTGCACCTTGCGTGTAGATGTTGGCTGATGATGTTGCTGTGTTCGTTGGGAGCTGGATCTGAAGATGTACATGTGTTCCGGTTGTAGCTACCTATTGTTCATGGTAGCCTTAGATTCATAAAAATCTATTTATGTACTTTTCAAACAGATGATGTATTTACTTTATACCAGCTTTGTAAACTCTATTCTTATAAGCTCATGATTTGTACTACCAGTTCTTGGGGAAATGTATTAGTTTCATATATTTTCTTTTAATTAATTGCCTTATTAATTTAATTCGAATTGGATAGATGATAATTGGCTTACCTAGCGGGTTGGGTTAGGTGCCATCATGACTAGTTGAATTTTGGGTCGTGATAAGTTGGTATCAGAGCTCTAGCTTCATAAGTTCTACAAGTCATGAGCAAGTGTCTAGTAGAGTCTTGTGGATCGGTATGATGACGTCCATACCTATCTTCGAGAGGCTACAAGACATTTAGGATATACTTCCCATCTTTCATTCCTTATCGTGCGACATTGATTCAGCCTGAAGCGTGACTCTTTGAATTCCTTCCATGCATTCGTATGCGCACATGAGCATTCGGTATTAGTTGTGCATCGACAGCTTGTGATTCCATGGTTAGGTGTGAGATATGATTTTGGCGTGCTGATGATGGGCCAATCTGGAAGACTTGAGGCCGGGTTTTGACTGTAGCTTGAGCACGGAGATTTTGATTGTGTGAGCACGTGCTTTTGGGACTTATAGGTCCATTGGTGTCCTCATTAGTGGAATTTATGATTGGATGACTATGTGGTGAGTATGATGTGACTGCGAGATGTGTTCAGATTGTTTGAATGTGACGAGAAGAGTTTACTTGATATGTAGCAAGGACTATTTGGTGTTTTATTTCTGTCTTGATTTGGCGTATGGTCTCGAGTTACAGGTGTGTAAATGGATCTCTCATGTTGTTTAGTTGTGGAGTAAAGTAGATTCTCATGTCTTTTTGATGAGTTCTGAATTGAGAAGATTAAGTGATTGCGTAGTAGTCATGACTGTGGAAGGGTATATGGAGATGTCAATTTGAGGAAAAGCAGGTGGGTTGTCTCCTGCGAGGTGTCTTAAGGTTGTGTGATCCCTATGATGTTTTGTAGAGAGTTCTCCTTTACCAGTAAATAATATATGTTGCAATTTGAGTTTGGATCGGTTGTGGAAGTTGGCTTAACCATCACGAGGATGAATGCAAGATTGCAGATGATTTGAAGTACTAGATGGTTTGTGTTGCATGAGTTGATGAAGGATTTAGTTGAATCTCAACACGGTATTATTGCGGTAATAGAGTATGGGCATTGTGAGTTGTTGTGTGTTTTGATCTATGGCTTTGAGCCAAGTGGGGGCATATGCTATCAACGAGTTGATTGCATTATTATATGTTGTATTGGTTTCAGTTTGAGGTATACTGGTGAATCAGTTATGACTGCAGGGGGTTGAGATTGAGGATGACTCGAGTGAGGGGATTTTTGGATACGGGTTGTAATACACTCTATGGGTATATGGGAATCATGGAATGATTGAGTGGTTATTCGTGAAGGATGTAGTGTGCATGGAGTAGGAATTTGCTTGGTCGCGTTAAGGTAGGGTTACTCCTTTGGGTGTCATCGTGCCAATGGGGCACCAGTCGTTTGGCCTGTTTGGGACGGTGCAATTGAGATTGGAGTAGAGTAGATGACTCTCGAGAATGGTTCTAATGGATTCAAGATTTATATGTAGCAATTGGAAATTTTCAGGATTTATATATGGCTAGAAACTGAGATTTACATTGGATGATGTCGAGACTTGTGGCATTTCTATATCATTATGGATTCTACATTTCAGCATTCAGGAAGGCAAAGAAAATGACTTCAGATTCGCAGAAGATCTCTTCAGAGTGGGTATCTTGTTTGTGGTACTTTTGGGGCGGTGGAGAGAGAATTCAGCGGCTTATGGGCCTTAGGGCATTATGGTTTTATACTAGGGTCTCTTGTGTGGTGAGTTTTGCTTGAGGATCGTAGTATTATGGTGAGGAGAACTATCAATTTAAAGGTAATTCGGAAAGAACTCGGAGAGTTAGGACAACTTGGTAGTAGGTTGGATTAGCACAGTAATGGATATAATCGATATTTTGGGTACTTATGATGTGGCTAGTCTCTTTTTTGTGGCAATGCTCTTGGGTTTTGGCAACTTGTGTGGCTTGGTTGAGTTAGAGAGATTTAGTTCTGATGGCTTGATTTTGTGCAGATGGACTTCGAAGGGTTCTCAATGGTTTCTACCACGGTTCGAGGAGTTTATTTCCTACTAGCGTGAAGAGCATGTGGTGTATAGTGATTTTCTCCTGGGTGAAATCAAATGGAAGGTCCTTGGCTAATTGAGTACTTAGTTGCTTGTGACTCGGAGTATACTATGAAGTTTTCATATTTTTCTTGTGATGGCATGGTATATGCGGTGTGTTGTGTGGGATTGAGATTTACATGAGCGAGATCACAATTCAGTTTTGAAGGGAAGGTCATAAAATTCTTAGGCAGCAGGACAGTTTTAGATGACTAGGTAAATGATATTACTAATTGGTATTGCTTGATGAGAGTATACATTTCAGAAGGGATAATGTGTTTTGATTTATGGATACTTCACTGGTACTGCGGCACTCTCCTGGTTGATCCACTACTGATGTTCAATTTTGCTAGGTGACACAGAAGAATTTTAGAAGTATTCCTCGTGGGATGATTGTGTATGAGAGTTGTGTTAGACATTCGGGCGGTAGAGATGGAATCAAATATGGTGATTCGTGTGTTCTATGGATTTGGATACTGGGAGTCTCAAGAGCATATTATTTCATGGTTGTGGACTGTGAAGTCATGGCCGAAGCTAGCTAGATGATAGTATATGTTATGATTCAGTCATTGTGGGCTTTCAGAGGGTTATTTATCTATTTGTGGGTGCCCGGAGTTGATTTTGGGGCCCATTGGTAGGCCTAATTAGGATGTGTATTCGACACCGAGCCGGATTGGTTAGCTCCATACTGCTATTGTTGAGGGATGTGCCATTCGGTTGTTGTTGAGGTTATTCGTGTTCTGAAAGGATCTGTGAGTTACTCTTCTATGCTACAAGGAGTTGTGATTCGTTGGCTATAAGCACACCTGGTGCGGTTCTATTTGGGCTTTATTGCCGAATTTGAGCGAGATGAGTAATTGGGTATTGCATGGTTGATGGCGTATGGGTTATGTTCTTTCCGGTTTTGTGTGACATTGTGCCATCAGCTTCTCCATGGTTATGGTAATGCACTTTGGGTACTTGATGTCGAATTATACGTGATTATTGATTTTAAGCATGGTGGCTCGAGGTGTCTCATATGGGCCAGTGTTTGGATGGGGTCGCATATTGCAGCAGAGTTATTTTGAGATATGATCCTTTGTGTTAGATTCATGTTTTATGGTTCTATGGTGTGTGATGGATTCTTAGCATTGCATTGTGGTGGTACCCGTTGAGCTTGCGGGGCAGTTCTCTTGTTTGAGTCATTTTTGTTATTGAGTACATTTGGGTTATTGCTTATTGGTGCATGGATTGCACGATTTGTGGCTCTGGGTAGTATTGGTATTGTGTATCAGTAGAGTAGTTGGTATTTGATAAGATGAAGTCGTCGGATCTAGGATGGGTGCTATAGGATTTGATTGTTGTATATTTGGAAGGATAATATTGGAAGTCAGCTTAGGAATTGGCTATAGTTCTTATTGAAGTAGAGGGAGCTCCATGACTTGTTGGTCTGATGAATGGTTATGAGTTTGTGTGTGTTTCTTTCATCATCGGTAGTGTACGTAGGTTTTAGAATGGAATCTTGTTTGATATGAGGTTTATTACCGACATTGGGTTGTTTTGAGCAGCTACTATGATTAGAAATCATTGCTACGAGTATCTGTGTTATGTGATATATCATGGAACTGTATCTTGGGTTATGGTTGTGTCTTGGTACAGCTTGTTCATACTTATACAGGGTGTAGGTTGCGAGATTCAGATCTTATAAGAAATTCCGGATGTTGGAAATTGGATTCTAAGGCTTGTGGGCTAGGTTGAATTGGGAAATTTCAATTATGTTGTGTTATCGGACCTGTATGGGATATGGTGATATGGGATCACCCCCGAGTATGTGTATGGTAAGGTTACATTGCAGTTTGATGACTTTGAGAACAACTCTGGACACGTTCGAGGACGAACGTAGGTTTAAGTGGGGGAGAATGTAACGACCCAATCGGTCATTTTGAGCATTTACACTTTGCTCGGTAGTTTACAGGCATGAGTAGCTCCGTATGATGTATTATGACTTATGTGAATCGTCGGTTTTGATTTTCAGATTATTCGAAATCGAATTGGAAGAATGAATTTCATTGTTGAAGCTTTAAATTGGGAGAGTTGACCAAGTTTGACTTTTTGTGAATTTGAACCCGGAACGGAGTTTTGATGGTTCCGGTAGGTCCGTTGGGTGATTTTGGACTTAGGAGCGCGTCCGGATTGTGATTTGGAGGTCCGTAGTGGAATTTGACTTGAAATGGCGAAAGTTGGATTTTTGGAATGTTTGACCGGGAATGGACTTTTTGATATCGAATTCGGATTGTGATTCTGGGAATTGGAGTAGCTTCGTTTTGTCAAATGTGACTTGTGTGCAAAATTTGAGGTCAATCAGACATGATTTGATAGGTTTTGGCATCAGTTGTGGAAGTTTGAAGTTTTAAAGTTCATTGATTTCGAATGAGGTGTGATTCATCGTTTCGATGTTGTTATGTGTGTTTTGAGGCCTTGAGTAGGTCTGTGTTATGTTATGGGACTTGTTCGTATGTTAGGACGGGGTCCCGAGGGGCTCGGGCGTGTTTCAGATTGATTTCAGATCATTTTTCCTTCATGTTTTCACTGTTGTGTTCTGCTGGTTTCTGGTGTCTCAGTCCTTCATCGCGTTTGTGTGGCAGTTATCGTGAATGCATAGTGTATTCCCATGGCAGCAGTAAATTATTCTTCGTGATCGCGAAGTATGTCCTGCATTCACGTAGAGTTGGGGCAAGTCTTCTTCGCGTTCGCATATGGAGGATTGCGTTCGCGTAGTGATGAGGTTGGCAGCTGGGAGTTGGAGCATTCTTCTATACGACAGCGGAAGGTGAGTCGCGTTCGCGAAGCCTTGGCAGCAGTGGTCATCGCATTCGCGTGGGGTGTATCGCGAATGCGTAGAGTCTTTTGTGGCAGTGTGAGTTTTATTCATCACGAACGCGATGAATTTCCCGTGTTCGCGAAAGAGGGGGGGCCTGGGCTGATTATAAAGTATTCTATTTCGAGGGTTTCAGCCATTTTTACATTTTGAGAGCTCGGATTGAGGCAATTCTTGAAGCAATTTTCACCATATGAATTGGGTTTTGAGCCGTTCGGAGGTCGCTACGCGCGTGATGGCATCTTTGGAGCATCGCTTGGCTTGCTCGGCATTGGTATTGGCTTATTCGAGGTAAGTAAACTCTTCTAAACTTAGTGCTGAGGGTATGAAACCCTGTAATACGTGTTATGTGATCAGTATTGAGGTGGCGCACATGCTAGGTGACGGGCATGTGGGCGTGCACCATGTGAATTGAGACTCTGTTGCTTCTATGGCACTGTATAGTGGTCCTACTTTGTTAATATCCGTGTTTCCACCTTGTGATAAAGTAGTTAAGATGTCAATCATGCTAGATATCATGTTTAGGCATTATGCCGATACTGTTTAGACCCATAGTGGTTGTTTCTTACTGTCATCTCACTGATTTCATTGACATTTCATACTCAGTCATATCCATGCATTCATACCATATCTCAATCTCAGTTATTATTTATTGATACATCATATCATTACTGTCGGGTTAGTTTCATGACATTGCGAGCCCGCGAGTAAGATAAGACTTGAGAGATTGATAACTGAGTGAAGCCGAAGGCTTGAGTAAGAGTGATATTTTGGGATCGGGCTGCACGCTCAGCATGTTATATTGATTACATTTTATGGGATCAGGCTGTATGCCGCAACGAAATAGCACTTGGGCTGAAGGAGCCCTACGGAGTCTGCATACCCCCAGTGAGCGCAATCGACTATATATATGTGGATCGGGTTGCACGCCGCAACGGGCCTTATGGTCATATATGGATCGGGTTACACGCCGCAGCAGGTACTGTATAGCGCTGAGTGATTGAGTGTGCTGAGCATTGAGCATAGTGAGAGAGAATGCGAGGCAGTGAGATTGAGTACTCTGGGAGTGTGAGTACATGAGCACGTCATCGAGATGCATTGGATTTGTCATGCGTACTTGAGATACATGCATAGAGATGCATTTCCTTATGCTACCCAGTTTTGGGGACATTTATGATTTTACCTGTATCTTGACATGTAGGCATAGAGACGTACTTTTCTCATGCTATCTAAAAATGAAACATTTTACTTATCATTGAAAGGAGTTTTGGGAAAAATCACAGTTTTCAAACTTACTCGTATTTTGGCATTTTCGGTAAAAGATTTGGGTTTTTCTAGAACTGTGACCGAACTGAGCATTGTATTTCTAAGATACCTCTTTCATTACTTGCTTTATGTTATTATGAACAGTTGTTGGTTATTGGAGCTAGACTCTGACCTTGGTACAAGCTCGTCACTACTTTCAACCAAAGGTTAGGTTTGTTACTTATTGAGTACATGGGGTCGGTTGTACTCATACTACACTTCTGCAGCTTGCGTGCAGATTTTGGCTGTTGATGTTGCTGTGTTCGTTGGGAGTTGGATGTGAAGATGTATCTGCGTTCCGGTTGTAGCTGCCTCTTGTTCATGGTAGCCTTAGATTCATAAAACTTTGTTTATGTACTTTTCAAACAGATGATGTATTTACTTCATACCAGCTTTGTAAAATCTATTCTTAGAATCTCATGATTTGTACTACCAGTTCTTGGGGAAATGTATTAGTTTCATATATTTTCTTTTAATTAATTGCCTTATTAATTTCATTGGAATTGGATAGATGATAATTGGCTTACCTAGCGGGTTGGGTTAGGTGCCATCACAACTAGTTGAATTTTGGGTCGTGACACTGAACATTATTTGGTAAGCTTGTTTGCATGTTGATCGGCTTAGGGTAACATGCAAAATAAAGGGAGAGAGGAGGAGATAGAATTTTTATTCGGTTTTAAAAAATACCCATATCTGGCAAAATAGGAATTGTCAGATTTTTACTTTTGAAAGGCTGGATTTTCAAGCTTCTTCCATTTTTCTGAAACTCTTGCCGAACTACGCGAGTCTTATTCTCATAGCCCGGTGGGATATATAGGCAACATTTCTCGGGAACGACTCTATCCTTTCAAAAGTGTCACGACCTAAAACTCCACCATGTCGTGATGGCACCTAACAAACCCCGCTAGATAAGCCAATCAGTATGAGTTACAACTAATCTGAGAGGTCAACAATATATATGTATGTATGTATATATATATATATATATATATATATATATATATATATATATATATATATATATGTATGTATGTATGTATGTATATATATATATATATATGTATGTATGTATGTATGTATGTATGTATGTCACGCCCCGACCACGGGGAGCACGACCGACGCTCAACCGAGCAAGCCTGCACAATACCTTCTACCCAACTCGTCCATGAATAAAGAGAAGATACATTTATATCTTTAATTAAACATTAATAGGTCATGCGAATAACACACGTTCACTTCCATTATGTCAGTAACAATTCTCCAAAATAGTACACTATAAATTCGTAGTTAAAGTGGGACAAATGATACAATTACAACAAGTTTAGTTCAACCTTCCCAAAATGGGATACAACCCACACTATCTCCGGAGCCTCTAACAGAAACAAAAGAGTGCTACGACAGTGCCGGCATTCCCCAGCTATACCTCAAAAGATAGGTACATGGAACAAGAGATACAGTGCCGCCTCACCCTAATATTTGCAGGTGGAAATACATCAACGACACCAATACCAACACAAAGCGGCTACGCTGCCTCACCCCAAAGTATGCGGGTGAAAATGCATCAACGATACCAATACCAACACAAAGCGGCTATGCCGCCTCACCCCAATGTATGCGGGTGGAAATGCATCAACGATTCCAATACCAACACAAAGCAGCTATGCCGCCTCACCCCAATGTATGCGGGTGGAGGTGCAGTCCCACAATACCATAATCCCTACACAAAGCGGTCATGCCGCCTCTCCCTAATATATGCGGGTGGAGGTGTATCAAAATCCCAATCTCTACACAACTTGGCATAATAACTTTCACATTAATCACGAGTTGAAATTATAATATGTGGATACACAATCCATAGATTGAAACCCATCCTCAATTTATAATGCAATATGATAAGAGCATTTGAAACACAAATTGAACATATATCTTTATCACAAAACTTATCGGAATACTCTGTTTGTAATAAACATCTTGGAACTTACAAGGATAATGGGAATTCCAATTCTTAAAGAAGAGTTTAGCCAACATACCTCAATTGAACTTCCTTAACTCTAAAACGTTCCGGAATTCTTAGCAACTTCAATCTATTTTAGAAATATAATAAATTCTCTAGCTCATTTGAGCATTTTATCAAACACTAGGTGTGCATTAAGGTTTCAAGGCCCTTTTATGGAGGATTCCATCATCCCACAACCCAATCTTTACCATTCTTAGCTCAACAATATTCCTACACCCTTTGATAACACATGCATGTAAAATAAACAACTCTCATGCCCAACAATTTTCTTGCTAATTACCCATTTTCAGAAAATTTCGAAATTAGGGTTTAGGGTGTAGAATCTTACCTCTAGGATGAAGACCTAGTGAGTTTCCCTTTTTAATATTCCAAATATTGAGCAAGAATTGAAGAATCAATTATTGAGGAACACCTTCTCACTCTAGGGCACTCTCTCTCACTCTAAAATATCAGATTATAGTTCAAAAATGTCCCAAAGAGTGTATTTAACGAAATAGGGTCGAGTTTTAAAAACCCAAAATGGAGCTCCGGAACGGTTCTGCGGTCACATATGCGACCGCATAATGGTCGCATAATTGCTGACAAAAATGATCAAAAAACTATTTGCGTATGCGGTCACTATGCGGTCCACAAAACTGTTATGCGGTCGCATAATGCACCGCATAACAGTTATGCGGTCGCATAGTCGACCGCATAGCTGATGCCAGAATGGCCCCTTTCCTGCTCACTTGTGCGGCCATTATGCGGCCCGCAGAGTGATTATGCGGTCGCATAATGTACCGCATAAACGCACTTTTCCGGCAAAAAAGTTTCCTTTACTTTTATGTGCATGCGGCCCGCATTGTTCGGTACCACGAAATATTATTTTCTTTTGCAAAATTTACCGGGCTTTACACTTAAGTACTTTGAAATTTTTCGGGGTGTTACATTCTCCCCCGCTTAGGATCATTCATCCTCGAATGAGGGTAAAAATCCGGCATTAGCATCTTATGCAACTCAGTTTGTTTCATACGACATTCGAGCAGCCCCAAATTTGACTAACTCCCCAAATTTCCAAATATTTCGCCAGAGTTTCCCTTGTAACTAGGCCTATCCACCTGTCAGAGAGCCACAGAAACACATCCTAACAACATATACGTAAGCCAACGACGTAACATAATACAAAACAACACCAACTGTGGCCTTACAAGCAATTATATTACCAGAACAGAACCCCCTTAATATCAAATGTACAAATCACACATAATTCATAGAAAACGACTCTTAGAAATTTTTTCATAGATCACAACTTTATAAATATATGGTTAGTCAAACAAATATGGATACTTTTTCTTCATTTCTTCCTCGGCCTCCCAAGTAGCCTCTTCAACCTGTTGGTTTCGCCATAGCACTTTTACGGATGTAATTTCTTTATTTCTCAACTTTCGGACTTGCCTATCAAGAATGGCAACTGGAATTTCTTCATAATTCAATTTCTCATTTACCTCAATAGTCTCAACCGGAACAATGAGTCTCGGATCTCTAACTACTTTCTTCAACATAGACACATGAAACACCGAGTGTACTAATGACATATTAGGTGGTAATTCAAGCTTGTATGCCACCTCACCGATCCTCTGAATGATTTTCTACGGTCCGACATACCTCAGACTCAATTTCCCTGTCTTACCAAATTGCATTACACCCTTCATGGGGGAAACTTTCAAGAATACCCAATCATCTTCTTGGAACTCCAAATCCCTACGACGAACATTCGAATAGGATTTCTGACGACTCTGAGCAGTCTTCACCTGCTCCTTAATGATTTTAAATTTTTCCATAGCCTGATGCACAAGGTCTGACCCTATCAAATCTGCTTCCCCAATTTCGAACCACTCAATGAGAGATCTATATCTCCTACCATATAAAGCCTCGAACGGTGCCATTTGAATGCTAGCATGATAGCTATTGTTATATGCAAATTCTATGAGTGGTAAATTATCATCCCAGCTACCTTTGAAGTCTAGAACACAAGCGCGCAACATATCCTCAAGCGTCTGCATAGTCCGCTCTGCCTGCCCGTCAGTCTGCGGGTGAAAGGTTGTACTAAGATTCACCTGAGTACCCAAACCTTGCTGAAATTTCTTCCAAAACTTAGCTGTGAATTGTGCTCCCCGATCAGAAATGATGGAAACTGGGGTGCCATGCAACCTGACTATTTCTTTGATATACAACTCAACATACTGCTCCACTGTATCGGTAGACTTAACCGGCAAAAAGTGTGCTGATTTCATGAGTCGATCCACAATCACCCAAATTGAGTCAAACTTGCACGGAGTGCGCGCTAATCCTACCACAAAGTCCATATTAATCATTTCCCACTTCCACATTGGAATTTCTATGTTCTGTGCCAACCCACCGGGCCTTTGGTGTTCGGCCTTTACTTGCTGACAATTTGGACATCTTGCCATAAAGTCTGCCACATTCCTCTTCATATCATTCCACCAATAGACTTCCTTAAGATCATGATACATTTTCGTAGAACCTGGGTGCACGGAATACCTAGAAGCATGAGCTTCAGTCATAATTCTTTCCCGGAGACCATCTACATTTGGAACATAGAGTCACCCTTGATACCTTAGTGTACCATCATCCATGCCAAGAGAAAATGCCATGGTCTTATGTTTATGAATCCCCTCTTTCAACTGCACCAACAATGGATCATTGTATTGCTTCTCTTTGACTTCCACAACAAGCGATGATTCAACCCTATATTGCACAATTACCCCTCCTTCACTAGAGTCCGCAAGACGAACTCCCAAACTAGCCAATCGGTGAACTTCCTTGGCTAATGGCCTCTGATATGACTCCAAGTGAGCCAAACTACCCATAGATTTCCGGCTAAGAGCATCAGCCATAACATTGGCCTTTCCCGGATGATATAGAATATCAATGTCGTAGTCCTTGAGTAACTCAAGCCATTTTCTCTGCCTCAGATTCCGTTCTACTTGAAAATATATTGAAGGCTCTTATGGTCCGTGAATATATCAACATGGATACCTTATAAATAATGACGCCAAATTTTCAATGCAAATACCACTACCGCAAGTTCTAAATCATGTGTTGGATAGTTCTTTTCATGATTCTTTAGTTGTCTAGAAGCATAAGTTATCACCTTCCCATGTTGCATTAATACACACCCAAGCCCGATTCTTGAAGCATCACAATATACCACAAATCCATCTATACCCTCTAGTAGAGTCAACACCGGTGCCGTAGTCAATCTTGCTTTCAATTCCTGGAAACTCTTTTCACAAGCATCTGACTATTGGAACTTAATTTCCTTCTGCGTCAATTTAGTCAATGGAGAGGCAAGAGTAGAAAACCCCTCCACAAACTTTTTGTAATATCCAGCTAAGCCTAAGAAACTGTGAATCTCTATTGGAGTTGTAGGCCTCGGCCAATTCTTCACAGCCGCAATTTTCTGAGGATCAACCTTAATCCCCTCACTAGAGACAACATGACCCAAGAATGTGACAGACTCGAGCCAAAATTAACATTTCAAAAATTTTGCATACAACTGGTGTTGATACAGGTGCAACACTGCCCTGAGGTGACCGACATGGTCCTCTCGATTGCGTGAATATACAAGAATATCGTCAATAAACACTATCACAAAAGAATCGAGGAATGGCTTGAAAATGCGATTCATAAGATCCATGAAGGCTGCTGGGACATTTGTTAGCCCAAAAGACATCACCAGAAATTCAAAATGCCCATACCGGGTTCTAAAAGCTATTTTTAGAATATCCTGCTCCCTGATCTTCAATTCGTAATGCCCGGATCTTAAATCAATCTTGGAGAAGTGCCTGGCACCTTGCAATTAATCAAACAAATCATCTATCCTTGGCAGTGGGTACTTATTATTGATTGTGACCTTATTAAGTTGCCGATAGTCAATACACATTCTCAATGACCCATCTTTCTTTCTTACAAAAAGGACCGGTGCGCCCCAAGGCGACACACTTGGCCGGATAAAACCCTTTTCTAACAAATATCTCAATTTTTCCTTTAGCTCTTTCAATCCTGCCGGTGCTATTCTGTAGGGTGGAATAGATATAGGATGTGTGTCTAGCATCACGTCAATCCCAAAATAAATCTCCCTGTCTGGTGATCCCAGGGAGTTCTTCCGGAAAGACTCCCAAAAATTCATTCATAATAGGCACAGACTCAAGTGTAGGTGCCTCAGCATCGGTGTCTGTAACCCGTACCAAATGGTAAATACATCCCTTGTTGATCATCTTTGTGGCCTTTAGGTAAGAAATAAACCTACCCTTCGGTACCACATCATCACCCTTCCATACAATAATTGGCTCATTTGGAAATTCGAACCTAACAGTTCTGGTTCGGCAATCGAGCTTGGCAAAACATGAATAAAGCCAATCCATCCCCATTATCACATAAAAATCGACCATTCTCAATTCAATAATATCGGCCACGGTGCCCCAACCACACAATGCGACAACACAATCCCTATAAACCCGCGTGGCCAAAATGGACTCACCAACCGGAGTGGATACAGAGAACGGCTCATGAAGCTGTTCTGGTTCTATCCCAAATTCCATAGCTACATAAGGTGTGACATATGACAAAGTGGAACCGGGATCAATAAGAGCATATACATCATGAGATTGGACAGTCAATATACCTGTGACAACATCTGGAGAAGCCTCTGATTCCCGACGTCTCCGCATAGCATAAAATCTGTTGGGTCCTCCCGAATTCTGTGCGCCACCCCTAGCTGCACCACGCCCTACGGGTGCTGGGGTGCCTTGAGCTGGAGGTGTTGTGGATGTAGTAGCTGCAGAATTAGCTGGTTGTGCCACACCTCTACCCATATTTTGGCGGGATGAGCGGCAATCTCTCTAAATGTGACCCCTCAAACCACACCCATAGAATACTGGTAGGTCCATGAAACAGGACCCAAAGTGCATCCTCCCACACTTAGGGCATGGAAGTCTCCGCTACTGAAACCTTCTGTCGGGCCGACCCTATTGGTGTGGTCCCCTGTTGCCCTGACTGGGTCCAGATGACTGTGTACCCATCGAAGACTGGGCGAATGATTGGGATGGTCCTGATGACGCTCCCCTGAATGCTGACCTACCACCACCACCACCGGAAGAACCACCAAAGTTGCCCGCGAACCGGGCTTTGCTGTTACTCTGACACTCCATTCTATTCTTTAATTTGCGGGTCTCTGTGGCTTGAGAAAATGCCACCATCTTACCACAGTTAATATCGAAATTCAAGGCAGTTGTAGAGGCCTTATTGATAACCAAGGGGATAAGGCCCTATACAAACCGACGCACTCTAGCCTCCAGAGTGGGCAACAAGTGAATAGCATACTTGGACAGGCATGCAAACTCTATATGGTACTCCCACACATTCATACTACCCTGCTTCAGGCTTTCAAACTCAGCGGCACGAGCTGCCTTAGTTTCGACAGGCAAGAAATGATCCATAAAAGCATTTGTAAACTCACCCCACCTTGCCGGAGGGCTTCCCTCCTCACGGGATACCTCCCACAACTCAAACCAAGAATAGGCCACCTCTTTCAGGCGGTAGGAGGCCAACTCTACTCCCCCCGTCTCTGTAGCATGCATAACCCGGAGAGTTTTGTGCATCTCATCAATGAAGTCTTGGGGGTCCTCCTCGGGATCAGTACCCGTAAACACTGGAGGATCTAACTAAAGAAACTTGTTCACCCTGGAACTAGGTCTTCATCCTAGAGGTAAGATTTTACATTCTAACCCTCAATTTTGAATTTTATGTAGAAATGGACAATTAGCAAGATAATTTCTGGGCAGGAGGGTTGTTTATTTATATGCATGTGTTATAAAAGAGTGTAGGAAGATTGTTGAGCTAAAAATGGTAAAGATTGGGTTATGGGATGATGAAATTCTCCATAAGAGGACTTTGGAACCTTAATGCACACTAAGTGTTTGATAAAATGCTCAAATGAGCTAGAACCATGATCATCTTCCTACTTTTGATTCAATTTGTTATATTTCTACAATAGATTGAAGTTGCTAAGAATTTCGGAATATTTAGAGTGTAAGGAAGCTCAAGTGAGGTATGTTGGCTAAACTCTTCTTTTAGAATTGAATCCCATGATATTCATGTAAATTATGTAAGTCCCGAGTGATTCATAATGAAATTCGTTATTTCGAGTAAGATTCGGTTGAAAGATATATGCTCAACAAGCATCCCAAATGCTTTATTCATGTTATGTTACCAATTAAGGATGTGTTAAAATATGGGCTGTGCATTAATAATGTTTCGACTTTAAGTCAAGTTCAAATGAAGGCTATTATGCCAAATTTTGTGAAATATCTCTATGTGCCTTAGACTCTAAATTGCTCACATGTGTACTACACAGCTTGATTTGAATTGTATTTGTTGTTGATGATGATAATGATATTTGAAATTGATAAGGTGAGCATGAAATACTGAATATGGCCAATGTGCCAAGAATGATCTTATAATTATGGCCATTAGTGTCAATGAAATGAAAAGATGTGAAAGTGATATGAAATGCAATGATTGATACAAAAAGGTTGATGTCTCGAATAAGACATCCTAGCCGGTTGAGTCGTGATCGGACACCATGCCACACACATAGTGGTGATTGTAATTGAAATTGTGATTGTGGTCGATGTCCCTAATGGATAGCCTAGCCGATTGGGTCGTGATCGGACTCCGTGTTAAAGACGGTGGTATTGATATTGAGAGAAATTGTGGTTGATGTCTCTAATGAGATGGCCTAGCTGATCGGGTCGTGATCAGACTCCGTGCTAAGAGTACGGTGGTACTGGTTTTATGAATAATGGTATTGTGGACAATGGTATATCGATACTAAAAATCTCCCAATGTGATATATGGAAATTAATTTAAACATTG
Organism: Nicotiana tomentosiformis; assembly: GCF_000390325.3. Lineage (NCBI taxonomy): Eukaryota > Viridiplantae > Streptophyta > Magnoliopsida > Solanales > Solanaceae > Nicotiana > Nicotiana tomentosiformis. The sequence continues at coordinate 55,190,749 of NC_090819.1, forward strand.
TCTTGATCCTAAAATGAGGTTTGATGTTGATTAAGGCGTTCATTGATATTATGAAATTCTTGTTTGTATTATTTGTCATTCTATTGAAAGGGTGTTTAGTTATACATACTAGTGCTATTCGACGGTACTAACGTCCCTTTTGTCGGGGGCGCTGCATCTTTAAATGGATGCAGGTGGTTCCACAACAGGAGATACTGATCAGAGATAGCAGTACACCTTCTTCCTAGCTGACTTGGTGAGCCACACTTCATCCTGGGGTCATGTATCTTTTGTACTTTGTGTATTCGGTTTGAGGTATAGCCGGGGCCTTGTTGCCGACATTATCATTGTACTCTTCTTTATCTATTGAGGTTCTGTAGACATAGTGTGGGTTGTGTATTGGTATTGGGGAAAGACAAACTATGTTATGTTGTGGTTGTATTTGTTACACCCTATATTTTCGTATGTAAAAATGCGTCGTAAGCAAACTAATGTAGGACAAAAAAATGAGATAATATTTAAAAGTATATAAAGTAAGTTAATCATGTTACCTCTGAGGTTACAAATATTGAAGATCATGAACAACAAGTACAAAGAGGGTTGGATAGTTCAGAAGCTAAAGCAATTAAATAAAACAATGTTTCATCGAAAGTCGACAAGTTGGGAATGTTATAACATGTACCTTTGGGGTGAGACTAGGGTGATTAACATGATAAAGAGATTATGTTATGATTTATATTAGTCGTATTACATCCGTGTGTTATGTTTTTAAGTCAAGCGAGTTGTGGAACAAAAGTCGATGAAAGTCATCACAAGTTACATTCATAAGTTTTACTGAAACTTTGGGTCAAATGTAACTGCAATTTTCTCCCAATATACTTAGAGTTATGGTGTGTTCCACACATCAAATTAAAGATCTATGAGTCTATTTTCCAACGCATTAAACCATTTGTCAATACGACATCGGAGTAGAGAGATATGTGCATTTTTGCGATACTGCGCAAGCTGCTAGGTGACAAGTAGGTGTGTCACCTACTTGCTTAAATGAAAGCCCAAAAATGGGCCATTTCGGGTCGTCCAAAGAGGCCTTTTAAGGGCCTATTTTCTTCATATATTAGACTTAAAATAGAGCATAATAACCAGACATAAGCTCTGCAAAGAATCCTCCCAAAAATTTCCCACAAACCCTAATTGATTTTCTCTCCCTTTCAAGTTCCAATTGGAGGTAAAACTTAGAGTTTGAAGAACCAAGATAGGAGCTGAGTTATCCAACAAATAAGGTGAGTTTACTGCTCTCTTTCATCCATTTTTTCTTCTGTAAATTCATGGTAAGTCGTTCTATACTTGTAAGAACTCACGGGATGGTGATCGGAAGCCGTGAGTTCGAGTTATTCACTTGTAGCGGACTGTTTTGTGGACTGTTTTGTGTTGCTGTTGGGCTGCGTGTTTTATTACTATTTTTTTGGAGTTTTGGAGGAGGAAGGGGGTTTATAAACACCATATAAATGTAGGGTGGTTGGCTGGTCGTTCGTCATAACATTTTCGGGTCGTTTGACACTACTACGGTGGTCGTTTTGTGTACGAAGAGATTGGGGTGTGTTGGGCTGTTTTGTAGTATTTGATGGTGTATATAGGGCTGGAAAATGATGTATATATGTTGTTATTGTTCTGTCCTTGTATTGTTGGTGTTATCTTGAAGTTGGAGGAAGGGCATATTATAGGGGAGATGCTGCCCGTTTTAATACAAAATAGGTTTGTCGTTCGTTGTGCGATAGTTGTACCTTTCGTAACTTAACGATAGTATTATTATCATTCTTGTAGATTAAGGTGCGAAGAGGTGAGTTCAACTTGGTGATTGAAAAGATTGTGATAAGGTATGTTAAGGCTAAGCCTTCCTTCATTTTGGCATGATCTCGTAGCTACATGTGTTAGTAATGAGACAAAAAGAGAAGTTCATATTCATGAATTTATTCACACTATTCTAGTCTCATAAGTTACAATATTATTCCTTATCGAGACTCTATATTCAATTTTAGTATTGTCTTCTTTCAGTCAAGAGAGCAGCAAGCCTATATATACAGTATTACAGTATTTTCATTACCATCGAGCTATAATCGATGGGCAGGCCCCTATTGGGCAACCTCTGATCAGATGGAAAGTTATATACCGAGCCTACTGTGGCCGAGCGCCTATGAGCGAGCCCAGCATGGCCGAGATACATAGCCTAGTATGGCCGAGCGCCTATGAGCGAGCCTACTATGGCAGAGCAGTTATATATATACCGAGCCTTATAAGGCCGTACAATTATTTTACTTACTATATTGAAGGAGTTGAGTCAGTATCAGCAGGTAAGTATATCTCCAGATCATCTTTGACTCCCAGTTAATTTCAGTTATCATATTATCAGTTCAGTTTCAGATTTCAGTTATTTTATTGCCTTACATACTCGGTACATTATTTCGTACTGACGTCCCTTTTTGGGGGCGCTGCATTTCATGCGTGCAGGTTCAGACAGACAGACGGGTAGACCTCCTCAGTAGGTGTTTTCCGAGTTCCGCCTGATCGGTAAGCTCCACGTCTTTCGGAGTTGCCAGGACTAGAGTTTTGTGTACATCTTATGTATATCTGTATATATGTTATGGGTAGGTCGGGGCCCTGTTCCGATCACAGTACATCTATCAGTAGAGGCTTGTAGGCATATCCTGTTGGTTAGTGCAGTATGTTGGGTTTGTATAAATTGGTGGTTTGTCAGCTATAGTAGCTATGACGGCCTTGTCGGCCTAGCTTTATATTGATATTTAGTTAGTGCTAGTTTCCATTCAGTTTTATATTTTGCTTCGCAAATTGTCTTGCAAGGTGGCCCCATGGCCAAAGTATGACATTATGTGTTCAGAGTCCCTTAGTCGCAATTTGGTACGCCAGGTTAGGTGAGGCACGGGGTGCTTGTCTCGCTCCTAGGTTCGGGGCGTGACAGTTTCCTTAAAGACAAGCAAGTGGGGATCATCATACTGACATGCCTTAATGTGCTCAAACAAGGACGACCGCAATACAAAACAAGCATGAACCCTTCAAGGCTCCGAAATATCCAACCTCACGAACCTGTTGGCCAAAGCCTGAACATCCTAAGCTAGCGGTCTCTCCCTAGCTAGAATAAAAGCAAGACTCCCTATACTCTCCGCCTTCCTACTCAAGGCGTCAGTCACCATATTGGCCTTCCCCGGATGATGAAGAATGGTGATATCATAGTCTTTCAATAGCTACAACCACCTCTGTTGCCTCAGGTTCAAATCCTTCTGCTTGAATAGGTGCTGAAGACTCCGGTGATCCATATACACCTCACAAAACACGCCATAAAGATAATGCCTCCAAGTCTTGAGAACGTGTACAATAGTTGCCAACTCTAAATCATGCACTAGGTAGTTATTCTCATGGGGCTTCAATTTTTGCGAAGCATAAGCAATCACCATACTATCTTGCATCAACACACACCCAATGCCAACTCGTGAAACATCACAATAGACTGTATATGATTGAAGCCGAAGACAAAAACAAAATTGGAGTTGTAGTCAAGGCAGTCTTGAGCTTCTGAAAGCTCTCATCACACTCATATGTCCACCTGAATGGGGAACCCTTCTGAGTCAACCTGGTCAACGAAGCTGCAATAGATGAGAAACCCTGCATGATGCGACAATAATACCCAGCCAAACTTAGAAAACGCCCGATCTCAGTAGCTGTAGAAGGTCTGGGCCAACTCTGAACTGTCTCAATCTTCTTCGGATCCACCTGAATCCCCTCACTAGACACCATGTGACCCATGAATTCCACCGGATCTAACCAGAACTCGCACTTAGAGAACTTAGTATATAGCTTTTTCTGCCTCAAAGCTCTCCTCAAATGCTGCTCATGCTCCTCCCGGTTGCAAGAATACACTAATATATCATCAATGAACACAATGATGAAGGAATCCAAATAAGGCTGAAGCATTAGTCAGCCCAAAAGACATCACCAAGAACTCATAATAACCATAATGGGTCTTGAAGGCCGTCTTAGGAATATCTGAAGTCCTGATCTTCAACTGATGGTACTTCGATCTCAAATCAATCTTCGGGAATACCCTAGCACCTTGAAGCTGATCAAATAAATAATCAATATGAGTAGTGGATACTTGTTCTTGATAGTAACCTTGTTCAATTGCCTGTAGTCAATCCACATTCTCATGGAACAGTCTTTCTTCTTCACAAATAGAACCGGAGCACCTCAAGGTGAAACACTTGGCCTGATGAAACATTTGTCTAGCAATTCCTACAATTGTTCCTTTAGTTCTTTCAACTATGTTGGATCTATGTGGTACGGTCGAAAAGAAATGGGCTGAGTGCCCGACACCCAGTCAATACCAAAATCAATATCCCTATTGGGTGACGTGCTCGGTAGGTTTGCTGGAAACACATATGGAAACTCCCTCACCACGGGGACTGAATCGACCATGGGAGTACCAGTACTCACATCTATAACAAAGGCCAAGTACGCCAAACACCCCTTCTCAATCATCCACTGAGCCTTCAGAAAAGACATCACTCTACTAGGAACATGACCCAAGGAACCCTCTCTACTACAACATCGGTAACCCCGACATAACCAACGTCACAATCTTAGCGTGACAATCTAGAATAGCATGATACAGAGATAACCAATCCATACCCAGAATCACATCAAAATCCCCCACATTAAGCAATAGAAGATCAACCCTAGTCTCATAGCACCCAATAGTGACCAAACAAGAATGATAGACACGGTCCACCACATTAGAATCCCCAACGGGTGTAGACACGTAAACATGAGTATCTAGAGAATCACAAGACATATCCAAATGTACAGCCAGATGGGATAACACATACGAATAAGTAGAACCCAGATTAAATAAAACTGATGCATCTCTATGACAAACCGGAACAATACCTGTAATGACCACATCTGATGCAACTACCTCAGTCCTACTAAGTAAATCATAACAATGGGCCTGACCTCCCCCTCTTGGAAGTCCTCTCCCCGCATGTCCTCCACCTCTAACTGGCTGCGTAGGTGAAGTAGCAACTGGAGTGGAAACCATAACCTGAGTACCCTGCTGAGGTCCAACCCTCCGAAGTCTTGGACAATCTCTCTTAATATGCTTAGTATCACCACACTCAAAATAACCCCTCTGCGGGCGTGGCTGCAGGTACTAAGTCTGCGTCAGACGATTGGAATAACCACTATAGGAACCTCGTGTAGAAGGTGCACTGAAGGATGGTTGCCCGATATGAGTGCCCTGGGTACCTGTCTAGCTGGAGCACTATGGGTAACCTGAAGTGTGGATTGAACTGGTCGACTGATATGACCTGTGCCATGACGGACCTTGGTCCCAAAGTAGGAGCCACCAAATCCTCCAAAACCATGAGGCTTCTTATCCCCCCTCTCCTGACCGCGAATGTGCTCTAACCTCCTAGCAATCTCCACATCCTGAAGGAATGGAGTCTCAGTCTTCAACTCCCGTGCCATCCCAAATCTGAGGCTATAGATGAGTCCCTCAATAAATCTACATACTCTTTCTCTCTATCTATAGAAACCAAGGAAGGTGCATGAAGAGATAACTCTATAAATCTCATAGCATACTCGGACACAGTCATATTCCCCTGGCACAACTGCTCAAACTCGCTGCGCAACTCACCCCTGCAGGTTTGTGGAATAAACTCTCTCAAGAAAAGATCAGAGAACTAGGACTAAGTAAGTGGTTCTGCGCCAGCTAGCCTACTCATCCCATAAGTCTGCCACCATCTATATGTTGACCCCGTCAACTAAAAAGTAGTAGGGTCGACCCCGATTGACTTTATCAAACCCATAGTTTGCAGAATGTAGTGACACTAATTGAAGAAGCCCTGTGCATCCTCAGAAGCCCCTCCACTGAACTGGGGAGGATGGAACTTATGAAACCACTCCAAACTCCTCTGCCCCTCTGCCGACACAACTGTCCCTGCCTCGGGCTGAACTACGACTACTGGCTGTGCTGGCATAACATTCGATGTTTGATAAGCATGAGTCGGCTACTCTAGTGTATGAGTGGCAGGGGTCTGAGCTCCTACCCCAGCCTGTGAAGTAGTTGGTACACCCGGAATCAACCCTGCCTAGGCCAATCTCCCGAACTTACTCATGAAGTGTGCCAAGGTCTCTTGGATCCCCGGTGTAGCAATAGGTTGCTCAGGTGCTCGCTCAACATGCTTAGGCTCCTGATCCTCAACTGGAGTTGTTGGAGGCTCCACAACTGCTGCTCTGATAGGTGCTCCAGCTATAGCATGTGCCCCTTCTCGGCCTCTACCTCGACCTCTGCCTCTCATGGCTCTAGAAGGGGGTGCTGGTGTCTGCTCAGCTGATCCAGTAGAGCGTGTCCTCACCATCTGTGAGATAATAGAAGAGTAAAGGTTCAAACTTCGGAATAACAAATCGACACTATAAAGAATGATAGAAGATGATATTTCCTAACAGTTTGGTAGCCTCTCGAAGATAAGTACAGACGTCTCCCCACAAATCAGTAAGACTCTACTAAACTTGCTCCTGACTCGTAGAACCTATGAACCTAGGGATCTGATACCAACTTATCACAACTCAAATCCCACCAAAGGGATCGTGATGGCACCTAATCTCTAAGACTAGGTAAGCCTATCACTTGACAATATTAATTCAACAAATCATGATATAATAAGGTAGAAATTAACATAAAAGCAAAAATAGAGTTAATACAATTCAAAGGAGATAACCAAACATCTCCCATGAACTAGGTATTACAGAGTCATGAGCTCTAACAGAATACATACGGAATATTCCAAAAGATACAATAATGTTTGAATGTAATATAACAATATCAATATAAAATATGAGACTCCAAGGGATTGCGTGTGATGACCCGACTGGTTTTATTGAGAGTTATTGCCCCGATCCCCTATTTAACTGCTTCCCCCATATCTTTTTCTACTATTGTGACTTGCCGGGAGGTTTCGTTTTGGTTTTTGGAGTATTTTGAGACACTTAGTCCCTAAACGGAAAGCTTAAGTTTTAGGATTCAGACCGTAGTTGGAATTGTGTGAAGACAACTACGGAATGGAGTTCTGTCAATTCTATTAGCTCCGTTGGATGATTTTGGGCTTAGGAGCGTGTCTGAATTGTGTTTTGGAGGTCTATAGCTCATTTAGGCTTGAAATGGCAAAAGTCGAATTTTTGGAGTTTTGGACCGGTAGTGCAAATTTTGATATTGGGGTCGGAATCCGATTTCGGAAGTTGGAGTACGTCTTTAATATTGAATATGACTTGTTTGCAAAATTTGGTGTCAATTGGACGTGGTTTGGTTAGTTTCGGCGTCGGTTGTCGAATTTTGAAATTTTAAGTTTGTTAAGTTTGAATTGGAGCGTGATTCTTGATTTTTGCATTGTTTGATGTGATTTGAGGGATCGACTAAGTTCGTATGGTGTTTTAGGATTGTTGGTATGTTTGGTTGAGGTTAGGAGGGCCTCGAGTGTGTTTCGGACGCCCAACGGATCGATTTTTGGACTTAGGAAGCTGTTGAAGTTTTCTGGTGTCTGAGTTCTGGTTTCCTTATATGCGATCACGTGGGGTGATCCGGGATCGTGTAGGCTTAGCTGGATAGAGGATGGAATTGTTCTTCGCGTTTGTGGACATGGGCATGCGAACGCGTAGTGATGTGAGGTGGTGCTTAGCGAATGCAGAGACAAGGTCGCGTTCGCGTAGGGTTAAGTGGACCAAAGCTGGGCCACACGCTTTGCTCATCGCGAAAGCGTGAGTACGTTTGCGATCGCGTGAGTATGGGACCCAGAGCATCGCGTTTGCATGGTGATTTACGCAATCGCGTAGAGTTAATTTCTGGGGCAACAAAGATGTTCTTCGCGATCGCGATTAAGGAATCACTAGGCAATATTAAAGTTCAAAAACGAGGGCTTTGAGTTCATATCACAAAATTGAATTGGGAGCTCGGTAGAAGACGAAATTTTGAGAGATTTTCTGAGGAAGTCATTGGGTAATGATTCCTAACTCCTTTATGGTTATATCCCACTAATCTATCATTAATTTTATCATTTAATTTCGGATTTGGGGTGAAAATTTAGGAAAAACTGAGAAAAGTTCTTAGGTTGAATTTTGGGGTTTTGATCGAGATTTTCGTATCGGATTTGAGTAATTTTGGTATGAGTAAACTCGTGAGTGAATGGGTGATGGTATTTTATGACTTTTACCCAATTCCAAGACATGGGCCCGGGGAGGCTTTTTGAGCGATTTTTTCAATTTTATGCGTTAGCTTTGATTTCATTAGCTAGATTAGTTTCTTATAGTTATATTTATGCTATGTAATTGATTTTGGCTAGATTTGGGCCACTCGGGCCGGATATTCGTGGAAAAGGCATTGTGACTGATTGATTGAGCTTGGTTCGAGGTAAGTGGCTTGCCTAACCTTGCGTGGGGGAAACTCCCCTTTAGATTTGGTACTGTTTTATATGTGAGCGCCGTGTACGTGAGGTGACGAGTACGTACACGGACTATTTGTTGTAAAACTCCATTTTTTTGCTAAGTCATAACTTGTTTTCTCCTTATTTGAAACACACTAGTATATGTAACTATCCTGTTTAGACTAGAATAGCATGCCTACTTGTTTAACTGCCTATTTGAACTCTGTGCAACATGTTTAGTGAAATTACTTGCTTTTCTTGACTTGAACTTAGTCTAAGCTGTAGGATTTCTTGCTGTAACTGTTATTTCGATTGGTTGCGCTATTCGTATCAAGATTCCAGATGGAACGGATGGATCTGCCACCAGTTGCGAATGATTAGGCCATTCAGGCATTCACTCAGGGGCTCAATCCCCGAAGTTCCATGGCCTCTCCACAGCTGAAACAAAATTTGGTGGAGTACCCAGTGGTAACCTGGGCCGACATCCACAACAAATACCAAATGAAGATCAGGGGCGAAGACGATCAACTCGGGGACCCTTCTTAGTCTGTCTACCCTATTAGACCTGATGATAGATCTAAGAGAGCCATTGATTAGGAGCCAAGGCTGGTCCGAGATCGATATCAGCCATACAATGCTGATCATAGGGGAAACGGATCCGGGCATCACCCAACAAGGAACGAGAAGAGAATTGATCGAGGATCGAGCAGCCGGGTCCTGATGAGTAAGAGAGGGTTTGACAGGTCGCTCGGGAGCAAGAAATCGCCAAGATTATCGGAGTACAATTTCAACATGGACGCCGCAAGCATTGTGTCGGCCATAGGGCATATCAAAGAGACCAAGTGGCCCCGACCATTACGGTCTGACCCTGCCTAGAGATATCCTAGTTTGGTGTGTAAATATCACGGCACTCACGGTCATAGGACTGAAGACTACCGACAGTTAAGAGAAGAAATTGCTCGATTGTTCAACAATGGGCTCCTCCGAGAATTCCTAAGCGAGAGAGCCAAAAACCACTTTAGAAACAGGGACGCCAACAAACAGATCGAACAAGAGGAGCCTCAGCACGTAATCAACATGATCATTGGGGGAGTCGATGTCCCCCAAGGGCCGATAATAAAACGCACTAAAGTGCCTATTACAAGGGGAAAATGCACTCAGGATTACATCCCGGAAGGAGCTATCTCATTCAGCGACAAAGACGCCGAAGGCATCGTGCAGCCTCACAACGATGCATTGGTAATATCTGTACTTATCAATAAATCTTGGGTTAAGCGTGTGTTGATTGATCTAGGTAGCTTGGCCAACATCATCAGATCGAGGGTCGTAGAGCAACTAGGATTACAGGATAAAATTGTACCGGCGGTCCGGGTAGTGAATGGATTCAACATGGCGTGCAAGACCACGAAAGGTGAGATAACTTTACTGGTAAACACTGTCGGGACAACCCAAGAAACAAAGTTCTACGTGATCGAAAGGGATATGAGTTACAACACTTTGTTCGAAAGGCCATGGGTCCACAACATGAGGACGATACCTTCGACCTTACACCAGGCGCTGAAATTTCCCACTCAGGGGAAAGTTAAGATGGTGTATAGAGAATAGCCGGCCGCAAGGGAAATATTCATTGTAGATGAAGTGATCTCGATGCCCGCGGTTTCAACATAAAGAAATGCGGAACCGACCAAAAAAGAAGAAACTAAATAGAAATCAATGATACCGGCCCCAGCCAAACCTTAAAAACAGTAGGAGCGCAGAGCGGACGATGAGGACAATTACAGTGTCCCGAGATCGTTCATAGCATCCGATGACACTGACGCCACCAAATCAACGGTCGAGGAGTTGGAGCAAGTTATATTGACCGAGCACCTACCGGATTGAAAAGTATACCTAGGCAGGGGGTTAACCCCCGAGCTCAGGAAAAAAACTAATTGGTTTTCTTAAAGCTAACGCCGATTGTTTTGCCTGGTCCCATCTAGACATGACAGGTATCCCACCGGAGTTAACCACTCACAAGTTGAGTTTGGATCTGAAGTTCCATCCCTTTAAGCATAAGAGAAGGCCACGGTCCGAGATCAAACACGCGTTCATCAAGCACGAGGTATCCAAACTTCTGAAAATAGGTTCCACCTGGGAAGTTAAATACCCAGATTGGTTAGAAAACATAGTGGTAGTACCTAAAAAAGAAATAAACTAAGGATGTGTGTAGATTATAAGGATCTAAACAAGGCATGTCCAAAAGATTCTTTCCCTTTGCCTAACATCGATTGAACGATCGACGCGATGGTCGGACATGAGATACTCAATTTTCTCGACGCCTACTCCGGGTACAACCAAATTCGAATGACCCCGGATGATCAAGAAAAGACTTTTTTGATAACCAAGTTTAGCACCTACTGCTATAATGTAATGCCTTTCGGATTAAAGAATACGGTGCCACATATCAACGCCTAGTAAACCGGATGTTTGAAGAACAAATAGGAAAATTAATGAAAGTTTATATTGATGATATGTTGGTCAAGTCCTTACGAGAAGAGGATCATTTGAAACATTTATAGGAAACCTTTGACATATTTAGGAAGTACAACATGAAGCTAAACCTGGAGAAGTGTGCCTTTGGGGTCGGCTCGGGAAAGTTTCTCGGATTCATGGTATCTAAGCAGGGAATAGAAATCAACCCTAACAAAATAAAGGGCATAGAGGACATTACCGTAGTCGAAAATGTCAAGGCAGTTCAAAGACTGACTAGGCGGATAGCCGCATTGGGCCGATTTATCTCTTGATCGTCGTACAAGAGCCATCTGTTCTTCTCACTTTTGAAGAAGAAGAACAATTTTTCTTGGACTCTGAAATGCCAGCAAGCTTTGGAAGAACTCAAGCGATACCTATCGAGCCCCCCTTTATTGCACACTCTAAAGGCAGATGAACAGTTATTCCTCTACTTGGCGGTTTCCGAGGTAGCGGTAAGTGGTGTCCTAGTCCGGGAGGAAGAAGGTACACAATTTCCTATTTATTATGTTAGTAGAACCCTAGGCGATGCCGAAACAAGTTATCCTTACCTAGAAAAATTAGCGCTCACCTTACTAAGCGCTTCTAGGAAATTAAAATCATACTTTCAATGTAACCCCATATGTGTCGTGACCTCTTACCCGCTGAGAAATGTCATGCATAAGCCCGAGCTCTCAAGTCGGTTGGCCAAATGGGTTGTGGAGATCAGTGAGGACAATATTGAGTACAAACCACAGACTGCCATAAAATCTTAGATTTTGGCAGACTTTGTGGCCGACCTTACGCCGGCCTTGATACCCGAGCTCGAAAGGGAATTGCTGCTCACTTCGGGGGCTAGCTCGGGAATCCAGACCCTATTCACGGATGGTGCCTCCAACGCGAAAGGGTCCAGGCTCGGTATCATATTAAAGCCACATGCCGGTAACATAATTAAACAATCCATTAGAACTATAAAATTGACTAATAATGAAGTCGAGTATGAAGCTATGATTGCAGGTCTAGAACTGGCTAAGTGTCTTGGGGCCGAAGTGATTGAAGCCAAATGTGACTCCCTCCTCGTCATAAATCAATTCAACGGAACGTTTGAAGTAAAAGAGGAACAGATGTAGAGGTACTTGGACAAATTGCAGGTAACCCTACACCAATTCAAGGAATGGGCTCTGCAGCACGTACCTCGAGATCAAAATAGTGAGGCCGATGCACTGGACAACTTGGGGTCGTCTATCGACTCCGATGAATTCCACTCGAGGGAAGTGGTACAACTGATGAACTCGGTGGTAGAAGAAGGTCACGCCGAAGTAAACTCGACAAGTTTGACTTGGGATTGGAGAAATAAATACATAGACTACCTGAAGATAGGAAAATTGCCATCGGATCCCAAGAAATCAAAAGACCTGCGCACCAAAGCTACTTGGTTTAGTTTAGTCGAAGGGAAATTGTTCAGACGATCCTTCTTTGACCTACTAGCTAGGTGCTTAGGTCCAGGAGAGACCGAATACGCCATGAGAGAGGTCCACGAGGGCACTTGCGGGAACTACTCGGGGGCAGAATCCCTAGTTCAGAAGCTAATCAGAGCCGGTTACTACTGGAATGAAATGGAGAAGGATGCGAAGGACTTTGTACGGAAATGTAACGAGTGTCAAAGACACGCCCCGATGATTCGTCAACCGGGAGAGATGCTTTACCCGGTCCTATCACCATGGCCATTTATGAAATGGGGAATGGATATCGTCGGTCCCCTGCCATGGGCTGATAGCATCCTAGGAAGCTCAACTCTATTCAAGGACAAGGATGAAGCTTTGGAATCTCAAAGATGGCCTTTAACAAGATGTCAAGCTAAAGAGTTGCAAAACAAGGACATTAGACCTCAAATGCAAATAAAAATGTTGTTAATTGGGAAGAAGAGCTCAAGGATAAAGGATGTGAATTGGCTAGGTGATAGCATCAAGGACACATAGATTTTGGAAGCTCCAAGAAAGCCATTTACGATATCTCAAGCTAAAGAGTTGCAGACTAAGGTTGTTGGGTTTTAATGGAAAATAAAGAAGCTTTTAATTGTAGAGGAAGAGCTCAAGCCCAAATGAGATGAATTGTCCAAGTTTTACAATTATTTGGTAGCCCAAATTTAAGTCCAAGAGGAGGAAGATTGGGTCACCAAATCAACCCTTGAAGTCCACCAAAAGGGCTCAAAATGAGCATAAAATAGGTCCAAAAGGGGGTGTTTCAAAAGGAGCCCAATTGGAGTCCAAACCAATGGCCCAAACTAGTCGTTTTAAGGTCCAAATCTGCCCCAAAGGGATTTGGCCGCCCACCCTCTTATATTTTTGTATCTTTTATTCCTTAGAATCCACCTTACCTAATTTTGATGACTTTTGTTACCCCTTAGCAGCCCCCTACCTAATTTTGATGACTTTGGTTACCCTTTAGCAACCCTCCTACCTAATTTTAAGGACTTTTACTCCTATAAATAAGGAATTCTTCTCATTCATTAGGCATTTCATTATTGATTAAGAATATCATACTTTGAGAGTTCTTTTGAACCTTTGTTACATATGCTTTGAGATTTATCTTTCAACCTTTACTTGTTCATAGTTCAAGGTAGTAAGATTACTTCTCTATTGTGATATCTTTGAATCCTTTGTGGTATTATTAGAAGGAGATTAATACTAGTTATTGATTGTTGTCTCAAGTTACTCGTAAAACGGTCAAGATCGAATCTATTGTTTTGATTTATTTTTAAGTAAAGGCGTTTGATTTCTTCAATAAATCAAGACTTTGTTGCTTAGATCTTGTCAAGGCTATAGAACTTGCGTTCTTGGAAGTTTTTGGACTTCTTTCCTTGAATTTTCCCATATCCTTTATTTTCTGCACTTCAATTCTAGTAGTTCAATTCCTTATTATTTTTGCTTCCGCATTTACTTCTCAAATTCTTACTCTAGTTTGGATCCCCGACCTTGTTATTATCATGGGGACCCGGTAAGACCCAATGCATACTACTCATGACCGATTATTTTTCTAAATGGGTCGAGGCTCAGGCGTTCGAGAAAGCCTGGGAGAAAAAAGTCATCCACTTCATCTGGGATCACATAATATGTCGATTTGGGATGCCGGTCAAGATCGTTTGCAACAACGGAAAACAATTCGTCGGCAGCAAGGTAAGTAAGTTTTTCAAAGACCACAAAATCAAGAAGATATTATCAACGCCTTACCACCCTGGTGGAAACGGGCAAGCGGAATCGACAAAAAAATTATACTCTTAAACATGAAAAAGAGATTGACCGATTCGAAAGGGAAGTGGAAGGAAATCTTGCCCGAAGTCTTATGGGCATACCGCAAAACTTTGAAGTTGAGTACCGGAGCGACTTCGTTCTCTCTAGTTTACGGAGCGGAAGCCTTAATACTAGTCGAGGTAGGGGAACCGAGCCTCAGGTTCTAGTATGCTAGCAAAATGTCAAACGGTGAGGCCATGACCACGAGCCTGGAATTATTTGACGAAAGGCGGGAAGACGCCCTGGTCCGATTGGCCGCCCAGAAGCAGTGAGTAAGGAGGTACTACAACCGAAGATCCAACCATCGACATTTTCAAGTCGGGGACTTAGTGTTGAGAAAAGTAACACTACACACCAGGAACCCAAACGATGGAAAACTGGGCCTGAATTGGAAAGGACCGTATAGAGTTGTCCAAATAATCGGTAAAGGCTCGTATAAACTCGAGTCCGGAAATGGTGTATAACTACCGAACAACTAGAACGAGGCACACTTAAAGTGGTACTACTGCTAGGTACGAGCTCAATTCCCTTTTTAATTTTGTTATATTACAGACTAACTTATGCAGTACTCGGTCGAGGGCAAATGTGACTATTAGGTCTGAAAGCACGTGTTGTACTCTTTTTCTCTTGAATCGGTTTTTTCTCGAAGTGGGTTTTTTGGCAAAGTTTTTAATGAGGCAACAGTAAAACGTGCTACCTTAGTTTCGAATGTCGGCCTTAAACCGGAGTACTTGATCATTTGCACCGAACCAACAGTATTTGAGCCCTCACAAGTTCGGCCTCAAATACTGGGGGCCATTACCCCTAGATTAAGATCTTTAGAAGGTGCAATCACTTGATATTAAAACCAATGCTTGGTACTTAGGATTCATTGTAAGGGTCAAACGGTCAAACGAATCGTAGCCATGTAGCCCACTCTAGCCGCAACATAAGGCTTATGCACCTTCGATTATATACTCTACATACAAAACAATGAAAGAAACCTTTGCTTTCTTTATACTTTACTATTACGCATTTCGCTTTGTCGATGTTTCACAACGGATCATAAATCTTAAAGCCCACGGGCTATCCCGACTCGAGGATTATCGTCCGATAAAAAATTGGATGGCCCGGGCTATCGAATCCCGGAGGCACTGAGCCTATTAGGCAGGGCCCGATCACGAAAGGCTACGGACGCCCTAAAATGGCTCGGAGACGTCCGAAGTCCCTACTCAAAAAATAAGGCCCTTACGTATAATTAAAACCTACCAAAAGTTTAATTAAAACCTATTAAAGGGTTACCCTCGGCAAAACATTGTCGGATATGACTGAAACACATAAGTGTCTTAAAGGCCTTCGATTTTTATCAAAAATTTGAAGCCACGAGCAATCCGGAGTTACCATCGAAACCAGGCATAATTCGAGCTTCCGGAGAACGGATGCACCAAATTACGTCTGATTCTATGCTAAGGCATTAAGGACGATACACAAATAAAAAATTACAAATACGTGCTGAAAAGTAAAAACACGATGTTGCCAAAGGGAAAAGTTTTATATATATCTCAACAAATATTTACAAAGGCATGATAAAACGTCACCAAAATAAACAAGAAAGAAAATATACAAAAAGGAAACAAAAAAGAGCTAAGGCATCTCCGCCTGATCTTTACCGGAGCTCGACTCGGCACTAGAACGTTCGAAATCTTCGGGGCCTTCGGGCTCGTAAAGTTCCTTTGCCTCGGCCTCAATCCTCCCGGCTTCTTCAATATCGGCCGACAAGCCGAATCCCCGGGCGTAGACTTCCTCGGGGGTCTCCCTCCGGGACAGTCGCTTTACATACTCGGTCTTCGTTCTTAAGAGGGCCTCGGCTATCTCCACATCAGTTTTATACTAGGCCAGCATTTCCTCAACTTCGGAGGAATCAATCGAGGTTGCTTCCAATTTGGACTTCAGCGCAATATATTCCCGGCCAAGGGCATCCCGTTCTGAGGCGGCTGAATTTAGTTGTGCCCGAGTTCATCATTTAGCCGAGATCACTTGTCGGCCTTGTCCTTTGCTACCCGGAGCTGGTCCTTGACCTATGCTAACTCCTCCTTTGTAGCCTCATTTTCCAAAGCTAGCAGGTTCATCCTGCTCCTCAACGCCCAGGTCATAGTTTTGACCTCGTTCATCTCGACACGAAGTTGATCAATCAAGTCTATCTTCTCTTGGACCTGCGAGGTTGCGTCGTTAGTCACTACGCATAACCTCTCATTTTTAACCTACAAAATCCTTACCTTCTCGACCAGTTCGGCATGCTCCCGTTTCACGGACAAGGCCTCCTTCTGTGCCTTTTCCAGCTCAGCTCGGAGAATTAGGAAATCTTTGAGGGCCTTGTCTTTTTGTTCACTGAGAACCATATACATGTCCTTCTGCCGGACTTGCTCTTTGAGCTCGAACTCGAGCTGGCTGACATCCATTCGAGACCGAAGGAAGCTTTCATGGTGGAGCACCGAAGCCTGAAAAACAAAACGATAAGATCATAAGAGCATGCTGAAACTAAGCAAGATTCGTAAAGGGAACAAGGAATAGACAACTTACCCGGTTCAGTGCATGTTGTGCCTCATTAAAGAGGTTCGATGTGCCTACTTCGTTCATCTTCGCCTGTTCGTCCTCAGTCATTAGGCAACAAAGATAGCTGGCCACACCTATCGGAGCGGACATCACCCGGCGTCCGCTGGGATAGTAAGCATGAACATTCTTTTATGGTCGGGATCCACACTCGGAGTAGGGAACTACCTCACTAGCTTCGGGCTCGATCTCGGTTCGCCTGCTCTCGATGACACGTCCTTTTTTGGGACCTCCAGGTGACCAAACCCAGAATAATCCTCCAATGCGCTCATGTCTATGCCGTCAAAAAACATGTTTAGGGCATCATCTGCACCCCGTGCCATCTCATTTGAATTCTCTTTATCGGCTTGAGCCTCGTAGAACATAGACACTATGTGATACGGCGACTACGATGTCGATTACACCTGCTACATCCTTCGGGGCAGGGGAGGTTTCTCGGGAGGCCGTGGCCTCTGATTCATCTTTTGGCTCCCTAGCTAAATGGGGATCGGCCTCTCGGCCACCTTCTCCGGTTGCCACATGTTCCCCTTTGCCGATGGTCGACCCATGAGCGATGAACTCCAGATCAACATCTTCAGGGTAATCCCTAAGCCGGAAGAGGGAATCAAGGTCCGATACCCTAGATTTGGTACTCTTTTTGCTGCTTTTTTGGACACGGACAGCTACCCTCTTCTTCTTGATCTCGGTGTCCGGGGAGATAGAGGATTTCCTCTTTTTCTTCTTCTCCTCCTTTGCAGCAGCTCTGGGCTGTCTCGAACGGAAAGTTCAGCAAGTGAGGACGGGCAAACCTGTGAAAGGAAAAAAGACTTAGCAGAAATAAAAGTTAAGTATGAAAATAGAATTTTTCGGGAGGAGGACTCACCATGGGAACGGGCCTCCCACTTGCCCTTCGAAAGCTTGCGCCACTCGCGCTCGAAATAAGACATTTGTTTGTAGATCCCCTCGATCCATTCCTTGAAGCGGCAGACTACATTGGGAACTTGGGCGACCGCTGCACAACGGTAGGCACAGTAAGTTAGATAAAGAACAAAGGAAGTACCAAGTACTCAGGAAGGGGAGAAAACTTACACGATGGATTCACTTTTCAGGGAACGGTAAGAATTCGGGGGGGAATAAGGTCTTCGGTTTTCACCTGAACGAACCTCCCCTGCCAACCTCTATCTCGTTCTTCATCGATACTCGAGAATGGCGCTTTGCTAGCTCGCCGAATGAGCTTGATCAACCCCCTTGGAAGACTCGAGGACTATGGAGATGAAGTAGGTGGTCAAGGATAAATCGAGGTGCTTCGGTGTTGTTGACGAAGTGGCGGAGGAGGATTACGATCTTCCAAAAGGACGGGTGAATCTGCCCAAGGCAGGCCTCGTACCTTTTGCAGAAGCCAAGAATTATAGGGTCTACCGGGGAGAGCGTGAAGGGGTAAACACTTAGATACCCCTCCACGTGAATGGTAATGTCTTCTTTGGTCCCGGGGACGACCACTTCCTTGCCCTCCCAGTTGTAGTCCACCTGAACTATGGGGAGTGTGTCCTCGGTAACGGAGCATATGTACCTCCATACTCCCTCCCCTCGGGCTTGTTGACGGAGGCCTTCTCGACTTTAAAGTCGTTCTCAATGGGACAGTCCCCGGGGATGAAGCTCTTTAAAGGAGGCTCCGGGGGCACCTAAGGAACAGCCACCTCGGCATCCGTGGCCGGTTTGTAAGTTGAAGGGATGGTCAGTTAAGGCACGGATTTGAAAGTTTTTGCCATCGAATTCTGAAAAATATGAAGGTTTGAAGGTAAGGATGAAGATTTGAAGATAGGGATGAAGGTATGAATGTCTGACTTGAAGATTTGAAGAAGGAGTATGTACTTTTGGAGATAAAAATATAAAGATCTGGAAAACAATAGATGAATGTTTAAAGGGGTTAGAAATAAGTAAAGAATTTGAGGGTAAGTTGGGAAGCTCTGGAATCGGAAACTAAAAAAGTGAAAAAGGGGTCGAAGCTTTTATAGAGAAAAGATAATCAATGCGTGACGTTTCGCGTTCGAGGATAGTCAACCAGCAGCTGACACATGTCCGAAGTCAGAACGACGCGATTGATGGGACATTTCGCTGACCCGACAACTCAGTTGCAGCGTACGGAAGAAGGAACCTAGGTTAATTTATCGCTTCCTGTCGCTTTGATAAATCTACTCTCCGGGAAACGAGGGGACTATCTGTATACGGGTAAAATCGGGGGTAAAATTTTTCCGATTCCCAGATGAAGGAACGAAGGGGAAGCACGACTCGAAGTGATTATAATCGAGGCCCAGGATCCTCTCGTATCGAAACCCGGGAGGAATGAACAATGTATCTGAGATCGGGCACGGTGAAATGACGGACCCGGGCCAAGTATAGCTTCTGGACCTTGGGGGACGCGGTGAACGGTTATGCATGACGAGCAGGGGGCCGTAATATTCGCTCTCAACCGGACATTACAGTGCGAATCCCGTTCAGTATCAACTGTAGATCAACATTTACCGGAAAAGGAAGATTTTTACCTTTTTTAGGCTTGTACTAGGACTGAAATTCTCCTACTATATAAAGAGGAAGGTTTTCTTTATTCGGACACATTATGACACGCAAATCAAAGCTATAAAATTTTACTTTTGTCTTCTAGATATTGTTCAAGGCATTATTCATTTGTTCTTTTCTTCATTCGCGACCGAGCTTGTATCGAGAGTCCAATCGAGGACGAATCTCACTGTTCAATTTAAGATCAGACTTCGTCATTACATTGCGATTGGTTTGATCATTTATTTTGTCTTTAACTCGTTTACCTGTTGTTCTTAATTATTCATATTGAATTAAACCACATATTCTTTAAACCGCGTACAAATTTAATTGTTACTCATTTTTGGAGTAAACACACCTAAGCAATTAGGGCACGCTCCATTTCTCAATTTCAAGTTACACGGTCTTATCATCTACCACTTTTGGTGTAATATATGATAGTGACATACTGTTCTCAACTGAGCGATTGCCAGCAAATAAGTTTGTCCATGGAAATTCTAGTAAGGTCTCCTCCTCCGACTCCGGCACCTTGGAATCTTGCTTGTTCTGTCCCTCAATTACACATGGGGTATCTACCAATTTCCCTCCGTGAGTTGATGAGCTTGCATGTTCACTGGTTTGAATATTGCACTTAAATTCAGCTTTTGCGCGAGTTGAAAGTAATTGCAATTCCAATTTTTCAATAGACTACCTTGAAATTGGTTATCAATTGGAGTAACCGCCTACTACGTGTTCCCTTACTCAAGTGTTTCAGCTATTAATTGAGCACTTATAGAGTTTCATACCTTCACAAAAGGCTGTTTCTTGCTAGGTCTTCCTCTCCTGGCCATGGCTACCGAGGCAGATTTAATATTTTTAGAATATGAGTGCACTATTAAAAAATGAGAAATAAGAAAGTAATTAGTGGGAATTGATTCTTTTTCTTTTGAATAAATAACTCAACATTTTAATAAGTGCACAACTCAAATTTTTTAGAGCATGAGAGCTAGCAAATAATGTTACATCAATTATAAAAAATATGTACATAAAACACCTAATTTGACGGGAAAATCATAGGTTTACGTGCACCACAATTTGGATCTAAATCTGCCCCTGTTGGTTGCCGACGAATCAACACACAATAGCTTAACCTACCCGAGAGCATTTCTAGAGAGAGAAAGTATTTTCTATTAGTATTATTTAAAAGCAGTATAACTTCCGTAGTATACATCAAAGACTATCCTAGAGTGTAAAATGTTCACATATTTTTAGATGGCTAAATTTATTTTAAAAAAAATTAATCATTTTTCTCTATTTTAAATAAGTGAAAAATGAAAGACAGGCAAACAATGGTGAATGTGATTTGTTCGTCAAAAATAAATTACGACGAGTGTTGATTTACAAATCTGCAATCCTGTCCGGCTTTCTCATGACAAATTACTAGTAATCAGGGAATTTGCACCATTCAATTAAGAAATAATTCATTTGCATTTCACACAAGTCGCTTTTTAGATTGCTTTAAAGAAATTCACACACACACAAAAACCTAACATACAAGTTCCTACTTTTTTTGCAAAATAGTGCTCCTCGGGAGGAAATAAATTAAAATAAATGAAAAAAGAAAGTAAAGGCAAATTAAAGGATCTTAGTGTAGATGCAACCTTGGAATAGGGACATCCTATGCACTGTACTACTCGCTATATCATGGCAGGACATGGGACATAAACTTTCATTCTGCTCTATGTAGCAACGAATTTCTTCTTTTCCCTCACTTTTGTTTTCTTTACAACCTGTTCCCCTTTTGAAAAAGTAGCACTAAAGTGATTTAGACATTTGGACCCAAAAGATCAAATTACCCCTTCTTTTTTATAAAAAACATTATTTTCCTTTACTAATTTCATGGATACAAGGTAAGGAACAAAAAGTAACTTACCCTAGATATCAAGTTCTCTTGTCTTCTCCAGTATCCATCTCTCCCAATCTTTCAAATTCCTTTTTGAAAATCTTTAGAGAACAAAAAAACAAGCAAGAAAGAAAATGGCACTAAGTAATAATGTCATAGGGTGCATCAACTTTGTAGCCATGCTATTGTCAATTCCAGTGATTGGTGCTGGAATTTGGCTAGCAATGGAAACTGACAACTCTTGTGTCAAGATTCTACAATGGCCAGTTATTATCTTAGGAGTTCTCATTTTAGTTGTCGCTCTTGCTGGTTTTATTGGAGGGTTTTGGAGGATTCCAACACTGCTCATTTTCTACCTCATTGCTATGCTCATTCTCATAGTTTTGCTGGCATGTTTGGTAGTTTTTATTTACATGGTCACTATTAGAGGTTCAGGCCATATGGAACCAAGTAGGGCTTATTTGGAATACCATCTTGATGACTATTCTGGCTGGCTTAGAAGGAGAGTTCAAAGTTCTTACAAATGGGATAGAATAAGAAGTTGCCTTAGCTCCACAACTATGTGTGCTCAGTTGAATCAAAGTTATCGCATGGCTCAAGATTTCTTTAATGCTCCTATTAGCCCTTTGCAGGTAAGTTTTTCTTGCATGAATTCATGCTTTTGTGATTTTTCAACTCATATAAAAGGTAGCACATGAAATTTCTTGGTTTAGTATAAAAAGGGAAACGGAAAATAATTCTACCAAGAAACTTTTTTATTTTATTCCTATGAAATCTTATGGAGATTTAATATTGTTTCCCATTTTTGCTCTCTTATAATGGATTGAAAATAAAGTAGGTAGTAGCTACGTCTTCTAATTTATGCGTGTACGAAGCGAAGTATTACTTAGTCATGTTAGTATGTATATTTTAAGTCCAGTATTATTTGCTTGGAGGCGTCTATTCTGTAACATTGTAATGTTAAGAGTTTAGGTGGACCTTAATAGACAGGCATCAAAGTGAGGATTCATAAAATCGGTACCAAATTGATTTGGGTTGAAGTTGTTGTTTTCCTTGTATTAAGGAAAGCATTATAAATTCTTATGAAGGGAAGCTTTCTTTCCTTAGAGGAAAACCCTTTTCAACTGTGATTATACCTGGAGTGATTCCAACATCAAAAAAGTATACATAAAGCATAGACAAGAATTAACAAAAGCAAACAAGTTTTTACTTAAAAGACACAAGAATCTTATTCCCTTTCCATGTGGTAATATGCCTTGGAACTAAATTCTTTTTAGGCATTCTTCACGTATGTTTTCTTTTTGCAGTCAGGGTGCTGTAAGCCACCAACACAATGTGGGTACACATTTGTGAACCCAACATATTGGATTAGCCCTATAAACAATGTTGCAGATATGGATTGCTTGCAATGGAACAATGATCAAACACAACTTTGCTACTCTTGTGATTCTTGCAAAGCTGGATTGTTGGCTAATTTGAAGAAAGAATGGAGGAGGGCAGATATAGTTCTGCTGATAACTCTTGTTGGATTGATTTGGGTTTATTTGATTGGGTGCTGTGCTTTTAGAAATGCCAAAACTGAAGAAATATTCCGCAAGTACAAGCAAGGTTATGCCGATACTTAGGCTGAATTAATGAGAAGAGATCGTGGATTGATTTGGGTTTATTTGATTGGGTGCTGTGCTTTTAGAAATGCCAAAACTGAAGAAATATTCCGCAACTACAAGCAAGGTTATGCCGATACTTAGGCTGAATTAATGAGAAGAGATCGATTTAGGGTTTAGAGTCAGTGAATTCATAATTAGCCCGATCATATTAAATGTATACTATTAAAGGATTTTTTGTTATTTAAGTTTGATGTATTAGAAGAATAGCTAGTGAAATATGTAAAACTTCTGCGGGGTGATTTTAGTTCACCTAAAGGCATTGGGATTGATGTCTTGACTATTTGGTCTGTGAAAATTGACTTTCGTGGCGTTGGAGAAATAATGAATCACGAATTACGAACAAGAACAGCTTAACATCATTTACGAAAGGCGCCGAAAGTTGATATTTTCAATTTCTTCGAGAAAACAAAATCCATTGAAAAGAGAACATAGAGAGATTGGTTGTCGTATGTGGGGCACTCTCTTGTTAATTCCAGTAATTTGAGAATGTCGCTCCACATTACTACTGTATATTACTGGAATAAGACATAAGCTAGGGTAAATCTTCTATATGCACAGCAAATGGCAGTAAATTTGCACATGGTAGACAATTAGAATTTTATTCAATTTAAATTCATAAGAAATTTAGATTTAACTATAAATTAAATATATACTAGTCCTAATAAATATTATGAGCTATTATAATAGGGTCAATTATTTAAGGAGATATTCGTAAATACCCACCCACCACAAACTATTTACCCACCCTTACACATAAAGTTTTCCTTCTATCCATTTTTGTAATGCCCGACCCTTCCAACCAAATAAAGTCAACTAAGATACTAAAATCAAATCAAGTCAAACCAAATCAAGCCAATTCAAGCCAAATCAAGTTATGTTAAGCTAAATGGGTAACAAAAGTGGGATGGATTGGTAGGCAGGGGTAATTAGTTTTAATTGGGTAGGTATATATTATAAATAGTTTTCAAATGGGTTTAAAAATCGTAATTAGTTTAAGCTCAATGGGTATTTTGCATAAATTATTGCTCATTATTATTTAAGAGCGAAGTGCATTAGTAGCCACTTTTAAGACTGCTATTTAAAATGTATCCACAATTTATTATATATTTAAAGATTAGTCAATTCGCCTTACTGAGTATCCTGAATTTTTGTATTCTAAATTTTTGAGCTACTAATTTGAAATTCAGGACTTAGTATCCTAAATTTTTGAGCTGTTAATTTGAAATTCAGGACTAAGTGGCCTGAATTTCTGAACTATTAATTTAAAGTTTAGGACATAAAATTCTAGTTTCTAGACACAATATTCGAACTTTAGGACACGATATCCTAAAGTTTGAGCGAGTTGGCTAATCTTCAAATACATAGTAACCTGTGGATATATTTTGTTACAACCCATATTCGCGTACGTTAAATCACGACGTGAGTAACTCGATGTAAATCTGAGAAGAGATTATTTTTGAGATGATAAGAAGTTAATCCTATTGGTCTTAAATGATACAAGGGTGTATAAGAGTGGTTAACAAGTATTAGAAGTTAGAAGTAAAACGAATCAAAGATGTTGTAACCTGTATTTTCGGGTAAAACTAGAGGTGCTTAATATGCTAAGGAGGTCGTGTTTTAAGGTATTTGAATCATATAATATATGTATCATAAGTCTTGACGTCAAGCGAGTTATGAAACAAAAGTCGACAAAAGTTGTCGCAACTTACGTTCAAAATTTTACTTAAACTTTAGGTCTAATGTTACTAAGTTTTTCTCTCAATGTACTTGGAATTACGGGGTGATCCACCCATAAAATTGAAGATCTATGAGTCTAGTTTCCAACGCATTAAACCGTTCGTCGATACGACATCGTAGTAGAGACATATTTGCATTTTTGCGAGACTGCACAAGCAGCTCTCTATGGGACCCACATAGGCAGTTGATATATATTAATATATATGAGACGCCCAAATCCCGTTTTAACTCATTATTTTTCACTCTCTTCAGACCCTAGACACCTAAAAACTTTCTCTCAAGATTCTCTCATGATCCAAGACCCAAACAAAGGGCAAACAACACAAATCAAGTGTAGGGAATCCCGTGGCGCTAGTGAGTTTCTTATTCTTCTTGTTATTGCTAATTTTTGTGCGGTTCCAGCTCATGTGAGAGGTTGTTTTAAATGGTTTAAGTTCTGTAAAATACTCTCTCAAGTTTTCAATATCAACCCTAGGTGATTTCAAGTCTTCCAAAGTGATTCTACTGTCGAACAATCCGAATTGATTGCTAGTTTCACTTCCTTGTTCTTGTGGCTGCATTGGGAGGATATTTTGTGGTGAAGTAAGGCCAAATTGGAGTTGTTCTATCTGTTTAAAGGTAAGAAACCTCTTACTCTACATGTATTTAAGTTTATCCAAGTTGCGGCTAAGTCGTTGAAGCCAGAACTTGTGAGATATTTTTCGAATGGCTTGTTAGTAATGTTATTGATTGGTGGACTATTTTGGGAGGCTTATTATGATTATTATTGATGTTTTTTGGGCTATTTGGTGATTGTTTTAACTTGTGGGAAGTCATATAAATAGGGGAGATGCTGTCTTTTTCATCGTAAGACAGGTTGCGGTTGATATATACTAGTTACGATATTTAAACGATAACGATAGTATCATTTCTCTTATTGTAGACTAAGGAGCCGTGAGATTTGCATAGCTTGAGGTTGGGCAGTATATACAAGGTATGTGAGGCTATCCTTTTCCTTTTTTTGCACGACTCTGATAGTACATAATGTAACGAACTAGCTTCCAAAGATACTCCACTCTTACAAGCTAGCAGTACTTACATTGTTTCCCTTCTTATGGAACGATTGATGTTGATGTTGCTTCTCTTATTCTTATATTATCAACGTTGTTGGTATTTCCTGATTCTTCTTAGATTCATGATGTAAGAGTTAGTTCTAATGATGTATACGGAGGTTACCGACCTTACGTCACTCCGAAAGGTTCAGAATGTGATTCTCATGAGTCCAGCATGCATTATATATATGTACCTATTTTACTCTACTGAGCCACACTATAGTCGGCCGGGTACGATACCTATTGTGCAACCACTGATCAGTTGGGCTTTACCGAGCTCCACGTGGTTAGGTACGATTCTATCAAGCCTTATGATGGTCGGGTACGTTTTTACCGAGCCTATTACAACTGGGTACGATATGATGATGATGATGCCCACAGAGGCGTATGTTTTTTTAAAAGTATATGTATATATATGTATCACGCATTTCATGTCAGTCACCGTCAGAGGCACTCAGATGTTACAAGTTATATATTCTCTATCCCTATTTACATTACTGTTCTTATTTATTCTTTCTTGCCTTACATACTCAGTACTTTATTCATAATGACGTCTCTTTTATTTGTGGTCACTGCATGTCGTGCTGCAGGTCCTGATAGACAGGTAGACGAAGATCCCCTACCACAGTAGGCTGCCTAGTTTAGCGATTATTGGCGAGATCCCTTCTCCGGACATGCATGGTCTTGGTATGTATTTTTGTTATAGACATTATGGGTATGTCAGGGCCCTGTTCCGGCAATGTTGCAGCACTTATGTTCCTTTAGAGGCTCATAGACAGGTGTCGTCTCATGTATAGTTTGGATAGCCTTATCGGTTGATTTTTGTTATATAGTCTCTCATTGCAGCTTGTCGGCTCGTACCTTGTATGTAGCTTCATGACAGCCTTGTCAGCCTATATTATATATGTTCATGCCATTATTTATCATTGTTGGTTGTTTATGATTCATGTCTACCATTTATGTTGATCTCGTAGGCCCTTATAGATAATAAGAAAGGTTAGATAAAATGTACGTTGGTGCTCGGCAGGTATGGACCCGGTGCCAATCATGGCCCTCTAGTTTGGGTCGTGACAAACTTGGTATCAGAGAAGGTCTGTTCTAGGGGTTGTCTATGAGCCGTGTCTAGTAGAGTCTTGATTATGGATATGTAGTGTGCCATATTTATAATCAGGAGGCTACATGACATCTAGGGTTGTTACCTTTCTTCTGAATCTAGATCGTGCGTAGAGTTGAGTCATAAGTGTTCATCTCTAATATTCACCTTGTTTTCTTTTAGCGATGCCTTCAACTAGGAAGCAAGCGATTAGTAGATAGCTTGATACAACTGCGGGAGAGGGTACCAGTCAGGTGCCTCCAGATAGAGCAGGCCAAAGTGAGGCTCAGAGCGAGATGTCATCTCATACCTCATCTACTCCGTCTCCTCCAGAGGATATTAGGAGGGACACAACACCTCCAATTCCTCCTTCTAGCATTACAGACCAGTATATGCGTAGTGCGGTGCAGTTGTTGACTAAATTGGTAGCTGATCAGGCTCAGAGGCAGAATACTGGTGCTGCTGACAGACTGGGTAGTGCGAGAGTTCGTGATTTTATTAATCTAGACCCTTCAGTGTTTACCGGATTAGACCCCAATGAGGACCCGCAAACTTTTATTAATCAGGTTCATCGGACACTGCGAGTTATGGACGCCAGTGATACTGAGGCAGTAGAGTTGGCTTCTTATCGGTTACAGGAGTTAGCAGTTTTCTGGTATGACAGTTGGGAGAGATCCAGGGGTTCGAACGCTCCTCCAACTGTGTGGAAGGAATTTTCTGAGGACTTTCTTTGTCACTACTTGCCAGTTGAGATACGATAAGCTAGAGCTGATAAGTTCATGAACCTTTGACAAGGTAAATTGAGTGTGAGATAGTATAATATGTAGTTTTATTCTTTAGCAAGGTATGCTCCCCATATGGTGGCCGAGATGAGCGATAGTGTGCACCTGTTCGTGAACGGGTTGGGACCACTTCTGACAAATGACTGCACGACAACCTCATTGGTGGAGGGCATGGATATTTCCCGTATTCAGGCTTATGCCCAGACACTAGAGGAT
The DNA here is from genome assembly GCF_000390325.3 of Nicotiana tomentosiformis. Taxonomy (NCBI): domain Eukaryota; kingdom Viridiplantae; phylum Streptophyta; class Magnoliopsida; order Solanales; family Solanaceae; genus Nicotiana; species Nicotiana tomentosiformis. Next base: position 55,218,580 of record NC_090819.1, read on the forward strand.
CGTAAGCGCCAGCAAAGTGCAGTTAGGGAGTAGGATAGGGGCCAACATAAGAGGGCGAGATTCGTAGGGTATTCCGGTGACTTCAGAGGTAGTTTCATGCCCCAATCTTCGAGGAGTTCGGCGCCACCTATAGCTAGTGCTCCTCCACAATTTCAAAGGCCTCGGTATGATCGATCTATCTATTCTAGTCCAGGTTAGAGTTCGCGGGCATCAGGCTTGCAATATCATAGGGATACTAGTCAGACGAGACCCCCAGCACCCCGTTGTGATCAGTGCAACAAGGCCCACTTTGGACTATGCCGTCGAGTTTTCGATGCATGCTATCCTTGCGGACAACCTAGCCATATGATGCAGGATTGTCCTAACAGAGGAGGTAGTGGTGGTATGGCTCAGCCGACTGGATATGTGTCTGGTTCTTCCTTATCAATTCGACCTCTAGCATGGGGTTTTCAGCAATCGACAGGTCATGCTAGAGTTAGAGGTGTGTAACGACTCGGCCGGTCATTTTGAGAGTTAGAGCCCCGATCCCCTATTAATTTCTTTCCCCATATCTATTTCTACTATTGTGACTTGCCGGGAGGTTTCATTTTGGTTTTTGGGGAGTGTTTGGGACACTTAGTCCCTAAATGGAGGTTTAAGCCTTAGAATTTGGACCGTAGTCAGAACTATGTGAAGACGACTCTAGAATAGAGTTCCATCGATTCCATTAGCTCTGTTGGGTGATTTTGGGTTTATGAGAGTGTCCGGATTGTATTTTGGAGGTATGTAGCTCATTTAGGGTTGAAATGGCGAAAGTCAAATTTTTGAAGTTTTGGACCGGTAGTGGAATTTTTGATATCGGGGTCGGAATCTGATTCCTGAAGTTGGAGTAGGTCCGTAGTGTTGATTATGAATTGTGTGCAAAATTTGGGGTCAATCGGACGTGGTTTGATAGGTTTCGGCATCTGTTGTAGAATTTTGAAGTTTCAAGTTCTTTAAGTTTGAATTGGAGGGTGATTCGTGATTTTAGCATTGTTTGATATGATTTGAGGGCTCGACTAAGTTCGTATGGTATTTTAGGATTGGTTAGTATGTTTGGTTGAGGTCACGGGGGCCTCGGGTGAGTTTCGGGTGCTTAACGGACTAGTTTTTGGACTTGAAAGATAGCAGATTTCTGGTGTTTTTGTTGCAGACAATCCTTTATCGCGTTCGCGAGAGAGGTCTCGCATTCGCGAGAGAGGTCTCGTGATCACGTAGAGCATCTGGGAAAGGCAGCTGAGTTTGTTCTTCGTGTTCACGATGTCGTTCCCGCATTCGAGAAGGTCTGGAACACTAAGGCTACGCATTCGTGATAAGGACCCCGCGTTCGCGTAGAGTCAACAGTCAGATGGGTTCCAGGCATGATAGCCTACGCGTTCGCGATGAGTGTCCCGCGTTCTCGTAGGGTCAGGCTAGTTGAGCTTTGCGTTCGTGACCAGCGCATCGTGTTTGCGATGAGTATATTTTTGGTCTGAAGTAGCCTGTGCTTCGCCAACGCGAGGCTTTGACCGCATTCGCGAAGAAGGGCATACCTGGGCAGAATTTAAAGTTGTAAAACGAGGGTTTTGAGTTCATATCACAAAATTGAATTGGGAGCTCGATAGAAGACAAAATTTTGAGTGATTTTCAGAGGAAGTCATTGGGTAATGATTTCTAACTCATTTATGGTTATATCCCACTAATCTATACTTGAATTCATCATTTAATTTCGGATTTGAGGTCAAAAGAAATTGGGAAAATTTGAGAAAAGTTCTTAGGCCGAATTTTGGGGTTTTGATCGAGATTTTGGTATCGAATTTGAGTAATTTTGGTACGAGTGAACTCGTGAGTGAATGGGTGATTATATTTTGTGACTTTTACCTGATTCTGAGACGTGGACGCGGGGAGGCTTTTTGAGCGATTTTTTAATTTCTTGCGTTAGCTTTGATTTCATTAGATAGATTAGTGTCTTGTAGTTATATTTATGCTATCTAATTGATTTTGGCTAGATTTGGGCCACTCGGAGCCGGATATTCGTGGGAAAGGCATTGTGACTGTTTGATTGAGCTTGGTTCGAGGTAAGTGGCTTGCCTAACCTTGTGTTGGGGAACTCCCCTTAGGATTTGGTACTGTTTGATATGTGAGAGCCGTGTACGTGAGGTGACGAGTACGTACACGGGCTATTTGTTGTAAAACTCCATTTTTCACTTAGTCATAACTTGTTTCTCCTTATTTGAAACACACTAGCATATATAACTGTAAGGCCCCGGAAAATTTTTTTAACGATTTAATATTTTAAAGTACGCCAACGGTATTTGGGAATAACGTGTTAGAGTATTAAAGGAGACCCATGGGATAGAACCACATTATTTCGAAATAAAACGTATATGTTTAAGGTGTGTTGAAACATACTAAGGAGTTTTGTGAATGGAAAGAATTCGTGTGGAACAAGTAGGATACATTAAGTGGAAAGGATGTCTCAATTCGCACAAGATCCTACTTCAAACGTATGCTTCTACCAAAGTATAATGACTTATGAGGTGATCTACCTATAAAATTAAATCCCATTGAGTTTAGTTTCTAACGATTCAAACCGTTCGTCATTCGGACATTCCTACAAGACGTTATGATCAAATTACCAAAGGCTGGCGGAGGAGCCTGCGGATGCGAAGCATCCGAAGCCGCGTCCGAAAGAGAGGCTGGCAGTGAAGTGCTGCCATAGCGTCCAGGTCCGCATCCGAGCTTCAAAGAGGAGTGAAGTGGGGATGCGAAGCATCCAGGGCCGCATCCGAAACCCAGAAATTTGGGCCTATAAATACAAGGTCGGGGAAGGGGGATATTTTGAGTATTTGGGGGTTAGGGTTCTTGAGGTGAAGGGACGATTTTGAGCTCAAATCACGTCCAATCAACCAAGGTAAGCTGTTAATGATATTTTGCGTTGATTATTACTCAATATACATGATTTCTAACATCATTTTTACATCCAAATACAAGATTTCATCATTAAATTCTCAAGAACACAAAAATCACCAAAGTTGTGATTTTTCAAGATTGATCTACTAGAGGTAATTCCAATGCTTCAAACTCCTTTAATATGAGTAGTTAGAAGTGTCTGAAGCATTTGTTACAAGTTTTAAGGGTTGAAAGATTGGATTATAAAAATCTAGTTCATGGAATGAATAGTACTTTTGAGAAAATAAGGGAGAAGGTGAATGGTAATCTTGGCGATGAAATTTATGAATACATTGAACCTATGGGATTTTTTTACTAATATTGGTCTCATTGGATGTTGTTATAGTAGATTGAAGTTTATTAGTGTAGTGCATCGTTGTAGTGTCATTAAGGGAAGAATTTGAGGTATGTTGGCTAAACTCTTCTTTAAGAGTTGGAATTCTCATTATCCTTGTGAGTTCCGAGATGTTGATTATAAATCGAGTATTCTGATAAGTTTTGTGATGAAGATATATGTCAAATTCGTATTTCAAATGCTCTTATGATATTGCATTATAAATTGAGGATGTGTCCCAAACCATGGATTACGTATCCACATGTTATAATTTCTAGTCGTGATTTATGTGAAAGGTATTATGTCAAGTTGTGTAGAGATTGTGCTTGTGATACACCTCCACCCGCATATATTGGGGTGAGGCGGCATGACTGCTTTATGTGGGGATTATGGTATAGAGATTGTGATTGTGATACACCTCCACCCGCATATATATTAGGGTGAGGCGGCATGATCGCTTTGTGTAGGGATTATGGTATTGTGGGACTGCACCTCCACCCGCTTACATTGGGATGAGGCGGTACGATCGCTTTGTGTATAGTTTTGGTATTGTTGTGGCACCACCACCCGCATACATTGGGGTGAGGCGGCATAGCCGCTTTATGTTGGTATTGGTATCGTTGATGCATATCCACCCTCATACATTGGGGTGAGGCGGTATAGTCGCCTTGTGTAAGTTCTTAGTACTGTGGTTATATATCCACCCGCATACATTGGGGTGAGGTGGCAGGGCCGCTTGATTAGAGTTGTGGTATTGTACGCACACCTCTATCTGCATACATCGAGTGAGGCGGTGGGGCCGCTTTGTGTGAAGATGGTTACATAGGATCTCATCTTAAATCCTATAAATGTTGTTGATAGCTTTTAATAAGCTTGCTATGGTTGAGACAGTTATCTACATTATTCTATTGCCGCACTGGTTCATCATAATTATCTTGTATTTCTAAATTCTTAAATTGGTGTTTAGTTTTCATACTAGTACTATTCGACGGTACTAACGTCTCTTTTGCCGGGAGCGCTGCATCTTTAAATGGATGCAGGTGGTTCCACAGCAGGAGACATTGATCAGTGATAGCAGTACACCTTCTTCCCAGTTGACTTGGTGAGCCCCAATTCATCCCGGGGTCATGAAACCTTTCTACTTTGTGTATTTTGTTTGGGGTATAACTGGGGCCTTTTTGCCGGCATTATCATTGTACTCTTCTTTATCTATAGAGGCTCCGTAGACATAGTGTGGGTTGTATATTGGTGCTGGGGAAGACAAAATATGTTATGTTGTGGTTGTATTACCTATCCGTTGAGACTTTAAAAATGATGAAGCTATTGGAAATGAATTGGTATTGCAGACGTGATCACTTTATTGTTTGATTAACGAAGATATATATATATATATATATATATATATATATATATATATATATATATATATTCTCTTTATTCATGAATGAGTTTGGGTAGGAGGAAATCTAATAGGCTTGCTCGGCCCGGTTCACTCGGTTGAGCGCCGGTCGCGCTCCTCGGTTTTGGGGCGTGACAAACTTGGTATCAGAGCCTAAGGTTTTAAAGTGTCCTAGAATGTCTCGGAGCCGTGTCTAGTAGAGTCCTTATTATCGGTGTGTTATCGACCACATCTATAATTAGGATGCTACATGGGCATTTAGGAATAATACCCTTCTTTGATATTCTGAATCGTGCGATGAAACTGGTTGTGAAACTGTTCTTCCTCCAACTCGTGCGTTGAGGTTCAAGGTAAGTTTATATGCTCTTTTGGTTTATTCCAAGTAATGTTGTCATGTGACATGATGAATGGGTAAAGGTATGAATATTAAACAGATGGCACATGTATTATGTTGAATGAATGGTATGGCCATATGAGACAAGTATATAGTAACATTAGCATACTTTATATGCGAAGTGGTAGAAGTTATTACCCACCTCCAAAGAGGCATTGACATGATAAATGAGACCTAAACTTAACTAGTACATGTGGATAGTGTGGGAACCATGTGTATGATTATAAGCTGTAAATTTGTTACATAGGCACGTGATATATGAAAGGCATGGCCTGGAGAGTAATGATAAATGTGTAGTTCTCTCACGGGAGACAAGAAGTTATGAAGGAGAGTTAAGTGAACCCACAATGAGAAGACCCTAGCACTATGAATATTATAAAAATCCCAGGAATGTGCGAAGTGGTGTTACAGTCCAAAAAGGATATTGACACGAGGGATTTGGATCCCAGGCCTGTGTGGCTGAATAAGAGTAAAGAACTTATGAGGTTAATACCATGGGGACTTAAATCTCCCTAATAGTCAATCATATACAAGAGGACTAGAGATGTGAAACATGTGTCCGTCAAATTGCTAAATTCAAGACTGATGTCGAAATGTGAAACATTCACCCCAAGTGGGGAGGGGAGGACCATGTTGAGGGTACTTAAGTGCAATAAAACAAGAGTAGAGTCATGTTGCTATGATGTTTGGATATTTTGTTGAAGACATGCGTAGTTTAGAAAAGTGGTAAGGGATAACGTGATTCTCTGAAAGGAAATGCAAAAGATAAACCACTAGTACAAAAATAATATGGAAGGTTAAGAAATGTAAATTCTTCGTACGTGGAAATATATATGACAAGGTCAACGATTCTAGAAACTAAGAGTAAGGTTTGCAAAAGGGTTTTATACTTGTTAGAGAGTCAGGGACAATGGAACCCAAGGAAGTAATATAGATCAAATGAGAAAGGCTTGCGAGTTCATAGAATGAGTTAATCACGGATTTACGATTTAGCTAAAGTTCCAAGGCTTTAAGAAAGACAGAACGAGTGGGAGAGATAAATGTGATGTTATAAAAACCCAAGAGTGCATCTGGGTTTGATGGGGGGTCTCTTAAAAATCTTACAAGCAAGGAAGTGTTAAGTGATACACGGATGAACACACTTTCCCATGGATATCCCAACAAGTGTCGAGAGGCGAGCATGATGAATTCCCAACTAAGGGAAAAGACCACGTAACATATGGAAGAACGCATGGCTATTCACTAACTAGGAAGAATGAGGCGAGAAGAATTGGAAGAGAAATCTGATATAGATGTTCCACTAATGATGAAATATAGCAAGATGATCATTTATGCCTCTAGGCAACTCAAGAATCATGAGAAAAACAATCCAACATATGACTTAGGACTTGCAGCTGTGATTTTTACATTAAAGGTTTGGTGTCATAAATTGTATGGGGTCCAGGTGGTCATATTCAGAGACCAAAAGATCCTTCAATATATTTGCAAATAGAAGAAATTGAATCTAAGGTGGAGAAGATGGCATGAGTTATGTAAGGATTATGATATCAATATTCTATATCCTCCGGGGAAGCCACTATTGTGGCGGATAATCTTACCCGAAAATCTATGGGTAGTTTGGCTCACTTAGAGGCATGTCAAAGGCCGTTGGCCAAGGAAGTTCATTGATTGGCTAGTTTGGGAGTTCGTATTGTGGACTCTAATAAAGGAGGGGTAATTGTACAAAGTAGGGCTGAATCATCGCCTGTTATGGAAGTCAAAGAGAAGCAATACAACGATCCATTTTTGGTGTAATTAAAGGAGGGGATTCAAAAACATAAAACAATGGTTTTTCTTTTGGCATGGATGATGGTACACTAAGGTACCAAGGACGTCTATTTGTTCCAAATGTGGGTGGTCTCCGGGAAAGAATTATGACTGAAGCTCACACTTTTAGGTATTTTGTGCACCCAGGTTCTACAAAAATGTATCATGATATTAAGGAAGTCTATTGGTGGAATGATATGAAGAGGAATGTGGCGGACTTTGTGGCAAGATATCTGAATTGTCAGCAAGTGAAGGTCAAACACCAAAGGCCTGGTGGGTTGGCACAGAACACAGAAATTCCAATGTGGAAGTGGGAAATGATTAATATGGACTTTGTGGTAGGATTACCGTGCACTCCGCACAAGTTTGACTCAATTTGGGTGATTGTGGATCGACTCACAAAATCTGCACACTTTTTACCGGTTAAGTCTACCGACATAGTGGAGCGGTATGCTCAGTTGTATATCAAAGAAATAGTCAGGTTGCATGGCACCCCAGTTTCCATCATTTCTGATCGGGGAGCACAATTCACTGCTAATTTTTGGAAGAAATTTCAGCAAGGTTTGGGTACTCAGGTGAATTTTAGTATGACCTTTCACCCGCAGACTGACGGGCAGGCAGAGCGGACTATTCAAACGCTTGAGGATATGTTGCGTGCTTGTGTGCTATACTTCAAAGGTAGTTGGGATGATTATTTACCACTTATAGAATTGGTATACAACAATAGCTATCATGCTAGCATTCAGATGGCACCATTTGAGGCTTTATATGGTAGGAGATGTAGATCTCCCATTGGGTGGTTCGAAATTGGGGAAACAGATTTGATAGGGCCAGACCTTGTGCATCAGGCTATGGAAAAAGTTAAATCATTAAGGAACGGTTGAAGACTGCTCAAAGTCGTCAGAAATCCTATTCGGATGTTCGTCGTAGGGATTTGGAGTTCAAATAAGATGATTGGGTATTCTTGAAAGTTTCCCCCATGAAGGGTGTAATGCGATTTGGTAAGAAAGGGAAATTGAGTCCGAGGTATGTCGGACCGTACAAAATCATTCAAAGGATCGGTGAAGATACAAGCTTGAGCTACCACCTGAGATGTCATTAGTACACCCGGTGTTTCATGTGTCTATGTTGAAGAAAGTAGTTGGAGATCCGACACTCATTGTTCCGGTTGAGACTATTGAGGTAAATGAGAAATTGAATTACGAAGAGATTCCGGTTTCTATTATTGATCGACAAGTCCAAAAATTAAGGAATAAAGAAATTGCCTCAGTAAAAGTGTTGTGGCGAAACCAACAGGTTGGAGAGGTTACTTGGGAGGCCGAGGAAGAAATGAAGAAAACGTATCCTTATTTGTTTGAATGACCATGTATTTTAAGTCGTGATCTAGGAAAATTATAAAACTTACTTTTTATGAATTTTGTATCATGTGAACAATTGGCATTGAGGGTGTTCCTTTCTGGATATATATTGCTTATGAGACCACAATTGGTGTTGTTTTGTATTATGTTACATCGTTGGAATACGTATATGTTGTTAGGATATGTTTCTGGGGCTCTGTGACATATGGATAGGCCTAGTTACAAGGGAAACTCTGGCGAAATTTTTGGAAATTTTGGGAGTTAGTCAAATTGGGGCTGCTCAAATATGGTATGAAACAAACTGAGTAATGTAAGATGCTAATGATGGTTTTTTACCCTCATTTGAGGATGAATGATCCTAAGCGGGGGAGAATGTAAGGCCCCGGAAAATTTTTCTAACGATTTAATATTTTAAAGTACGCCAACGGTATTTGGGAATAACGTGTTAGAGTATTAAAGGAGACCCATGGGATAGAACCACATTATTTCGAAATGAAACGTATATGTTTAAGGTGTATGTTTAAGGTGTGTTGAAACATACTAAGGAGTTTTGTGAATGGAAAGAATTCGTGTGGAACAAGTAGGATACATTAAGTGGAAAGGATGACTCAATTCGCAAAAGATCCTACTTCAAACGTATGCTGCTACCAAAGTATAATGACCTATGAGGTGATATACCTATAAAATTAAAGCCCTTTGAGTCTAGTTTCTAACTCTTCAAACTGTTCGTCATTCAGACATTCCTACAAGAAGTTATGATCAAATTACCAAAGGCTGGCGGAGGAGCCTGTGGATGCGAAGCATCCGAAGCCGCGTCCGAAAGAGAGGCTGGCAGTGAAGTGCTGCCATAGCGTCCAAGTCCGCATCCGAGCTTCAAAGAGGAGTGAAGTGGGGATGCGAAGCATCCAGGGCCGCATCCGAAACCCAGAAATCTGGGCCTATAAATACAAGGTCGGGGAAGGGGGATATTTTGAGTATTTGGGGGTTAGGGTTCTTGAGGTGAAGGGATAATTTTGAGCTCAAATCAAGTCCAATCAACCAAGGTAAGCTGTTAATGATGTTTTGCGTTGATTATTACTCAATATACATGATTTCTAACATCATTATTACATCCAAATACAAGATTTCATCATCAAATTCTCAAGAACACAAAAATCACCAAAGTTGTGATTTTTCAAGATTGATCTACTAGAGGTAATTCCAATGCTTCAAACTCATTTAATATGAGTAGTTAGAAGTATCTGAATCATTTGTTACAAGTTTTAAGGGTTTTAAGATTGGATTATAAAAATCTAGTTCATGGCATGAATAGTACTTTTGAGAAAATAAGGGAGAAGGTGAATGGTAATCTTGGCGATGAAATTTATGAATACATTGAACCTATGGGATTTGTTACTAATATTGGTCTCATTGGATGTTGTTATTGTACATTGAAGTTGATTAGTGTAGTGCATCTTTGTAGCATCATTAAGGGAAGAATTTGAGGTATGTTGGCTAAACTCTTCTTTAAGAGTTGGAATTCTCATTATCCTTGTGAGTTCCGAGATGTTGATTATAAATCGAGTATTCCGATAAGTTTTGTGATGAAGATATATGTCAAATTCGTATTTCAAATGTTCTTATGATATTGCATTATAAATTGAGGATGTGTCCCAAACCATGGATTACGTATCCACATGTTATAATTTCTAGTCGTGATTTATGTGAAAGGTATTATGTCAAGTTGTGTAGAGATTGTGATTGTGATACACCTCCACCCGGATATATTGGGGTGAGGCGGCATGACTGCTTTGTGTGGGGATTATGGTATAGAGATTGTGATTGTGATACACCTCCACCCGCATATATATTAGGGTGAGGCGGCATGATCGCTTTGTGTAGGGATTATTGTATTGTGGGACTGCACCTCCACCCGCTTACATTGGGATGAGGCGGTACGATCGCTTTGTGTATAGTTTTGGTATTGTTGTGGCACCACCACCCGCATACATTGGGGTGAGGCGGCATAGCCGCTTTATGTTGGTATTGGTATCGTTGATGCATATCCACCCTCATACATTGGGGTGAGGCGGCATAGTCGCCTTGTGTAAGTTCTTAGTACTGTGGTTATATATCCACCCGCATACATTGGGGTGAGGCGGCAGGGCCGCTTGATTAGAGTTGTGGTATTGTACGTACACCTCCATTTGCATACATCGGGTGAGGCAGTGGGGCCGCTTTGTGCGAAGATGGTTACATAGGATCTCATCTTAAATCCTATAAATGTTGTTGATAGCTTTTAATAAGCTTGCTATGGTTGAGACAGTTATCTACATTATTCTATTGCCGCACTGGTTCATCATAATTATCTTGTATTTATAAATTCTTATATTGGTGTTATGTTTTCATACTAGTACTATTCGGCGGTACTAACGTCCCTTTTGCTGGGGGCGCTGTATCTTTAAATGGATGCTGGTGGTTCCACATTAGGAGACATTGATCAGTGATAGCAGTACACCTTCTTCCCAGCTGACTTGGTGAGCCCCACTTCATCCCGGGGTCATGAATCCTTTGTACTTTGTGTATTTTGTTTGGGGTATAGCCGGGGCCTTTTTTCCAGCATTATCATTGTACTCTTCTTTATCTATAGAGGCTCTGTAGACATAGTGTGGGTTGTGTATTGGTAATGGGGAATACAAAATATGTTATGTTGTGGTTGTATTACCTGTCCGTTGAGACTTGAAAAATGATGAAGCTATTGGAAATGAATTGGTATTGCAGACGTGATCACTTTATTGTTTGATTAACGAAGATATATATATATATATATATATATATTCTCTTTATTCATGAATGAGTTTGGGTAGGAGGAAATCTAATAGGCTTGCTCGGCCGGGTTCACTCTGTTGAGCGCCGGTCGCGCTCCTCTATTTAGGGGCGTGACAATAACTATCCTGTTTAGATTAGAATAACATGCCTACTTGTTTAACTGCCTATTTGAACTCTGTGCAGCATGTTTAGTGAAATTACCTGCTTTCTTTGACTTGAACTTAGTCTAAACTGTAGGACTTTTTGCTGTAACTGTTATTTTTGTTGGTTGCGCTGCATATTTACTTTGGGACTACGGAACGGTATTTCGGGAGATCCCCCTGTACTGCATATTTATTTTGGGACTACGGAATGGTATTTCGAGAGATCCCCCTGCACATTTACGTTTGGGACTACGAGGCGGTATCTCGGGAGATTCCCTGTTGTTATCTCTGTATTCTGAGTTGTTGTTTTGCTATGATTCTATTCCCGTTAGATTTGCGTATTTATTTTGACTGTGATATCTCGTTATGTCTTATTTCATTATTTTATACCAGTAGGGCCCTGACCTGATCTCGTCACTACTCGACCGAGGTTAGGCTTGGCACTTACTAGATATCGTTGTGGTGTACTCACGCCCTTTCCTGCACATGTTTTTCGTGTGCAGATTCAGGTTCATCTTACCGGCCTTATCACTAGTTGCAGTTGTTGCTGCTTATTGGAGACTTCAAGGTACATCTGCCCGCATCCACAGATCCTCGGAGTCCCCCTCTATCCCCCTACGTTCATTTTGCCTTCTTTCTGTAAAAATGATGTATAGAACGGTTAAGCCTTCTTAGTAGCTTGTGACTTACGGTATTCCGGGTCTTGGGAATTGTTTTGTACATTTTCAGAGGTGATAATTGTATATGCCGAGTGGCATTCAACTGCTTATTAGATAATTATTACTGTTAGTAGTTAATGTTCATGCTTTTGTTTCATTTCTGCAAAGTGTTAGGCTTACCTAGTCGTAGAGACTAGGTGCCATCACGACGGTTCACGAAGGGGGAAATTGGGTCGTGACAAGTTGGTATTAGAGCTCTAGGTTCATAGGAGTCTTGAGTCACAAGACGGTTTATTAGAGTCTCGCGGATCGGTACGAAGACGTCTGTACTTATCTTCGAGAAGCTATGGAACTGTTAGGAAAATTTCACTTCTTTTGATTCCTTGTTGTGCGAAATTGCTGACTTCGAAATTCTAAACTTCTGTCTTCTATTCTCTCTCAGATGGTGAGGACACGTGCTATTGGAGATGACCAGGCACCCGCGCCCCCTGCTAGAGCCGCCAGAGGCCGGGGCCGGGGCAGAGTGCGGCCACACGGTGCAGCCAGAGCACCTGCGCGAGCTGCGATAGAGGAGCCCCCAGCAGTTCCAGCTGGAGGGCAGGCACCGGAGGTTCCTATTGCTGCCCTCTAGGAGACTCTAGCCCAGTTCATGAGCATGTTCAGCACCTTAGCTCAGGCTGGATTGATTCCATTAGCTTCCGCCACATCTCAGGCCGGGGAGAGGCACAAACTCCCGCAGCCCGTACTCCTGAGCAGAGGGTCATAGTTGATCAGGCCCCAGAGTTCATTTCTATGCCACCGGTAGCTCCGGTTCAGCACGAGACTATGACATCCGCTTCTGAGGCGGAACAACTCAAACTTGAGAGGTACAAGAAGTACCACCCTTCTACTTTCATCGAATTGGCTATAGATGATGCTCAGGCTTTTCTGGAGGAGTATCATCGTATTATCCGTACTATGGGCGTAGCAGAGATGACTGGGGTTTCTTTTACCACTTTCCAGCTTAGAGGAGCAGCCTATCAGTGGTGGCGTGCTTATGAGTTGAGTAGTCCGGATGAGGCAGCTTCACTTATATGGACTCAGTTCTCGGACATGTTTTTAAGAGAGTATGTCCCTCAGAGCCTTAGGGACTCATGGCGTGCGGAGTTTGAGCACCTGTGCCAGGGTGCTATGACTATGTCAGAGTATGTAGTCTGCTTCAGTGATTTGGCCCGACATGCACCGGCCTTGATTGCCACAGTTCGAGAGAGGGTTCAACGATTTATTGAGGGACTCCACCCCAGTATCAGGATTAGTATGGTCAGGGAGTTGGAGATGGATATCCCTTACCAGCAGGTTGTGAGTATTTCTAGGAGATTGGAGGGCATGCTTGCCCGAGACCGAGGCCGAGAGGAGAGATAGGCCAAGAGGTCTCGAGAGACTGGTTCTTATTCTGGAGCTCGTGCCCCAGTAGATCGCCATGGTAGGGGTTATATGAGTCGCCCTGTTCATTCAGCTCTTCCATCCCCTTCTAGGCCCAGGAGCCTTATTATGCATCGCCAGTATCTAGTGTGCCTCTTGTTTGGGGTGCTTTTAGCGGCCAGTCCAGCAGACCTTGCTCGAGTCAATCGCAGCAACCACGCCCTCCGAGGGGTTTCTTTGAGTGTGGAGACACCCGCCATATGGTGACGGATTGCCCCAGACTTAGGAGGGTTGCACCTCCACAGACTTCTCAGCCATCACGTACTCCACCGGGTCCTCAGGCCATGATTCCAGCACCAACTACCGCCCCACCTGCTCAGCCAGCTCGAGGTGGAGGTCGGAGAGGTCGAGGTCGCCCTAGAGGGGGAGGCCAGGCCAGGTATTATGCTCTTTTGGCTAGTACAGAGTAGTTGCTTCCGACTCTATCATTACAGGTATTGTTTCAGTCTGTCATAGAGATGCGTCGGTATTATTTGGCCCAGGCTCTATGCATTCATATGTGTCCTCTTATTTTGCCCCACATTTAGGCGTATATCGGGATTCTTTGAGTTCCCCTATTTATGTGTCTACTCCTGTGGGATATTCTCTTGTTGTGGACCGCGTGTATCGGTCGTGTTTGATTGATCTTAGTGGTTTTAGACCATAGCCGACTTATTATTGCTCAGCATGGTAGGTTTTGATGTTATCTTGGGCATGGACTGGTTGTCGCCCCATTATGCTATTCTTGATTGTCTCGCTAAGACCGTGATATTGACTATGCCTGGCTTACCGCGATTAGAGTAGAGAGGTACCTTAGAGTATACTCCCCGCAGAGTTATTTCATTTCTTAAGGCTCAACGAATGGTTGAGAAGGGGTGCGACGCGTATTTAGCTTATGTGAGAGATGTCAGTATTGATACCCCGACAGTTAAGTCAGTTCCAGTAGTGAGGGATTTACCATATATGTTTCCAGCTGAACTTCCGGGCATGTCGCTCGACAGAGATATTGATTTTGACATTGATTTGTTGTCGGGCACTCAACCCATCTCTATTCCTCCATACCGTATGGCTCCTTCTGAGTTGAAGGAGCAGTTGCAGGAGTTGCTTGATAAGGGATTCATTTGGCCTAGTGTGTCACCTTGGGGTGCTCCTGTCTTGTTTGTGAAGAAAAAGGATAGTTCTATGCGTATGTGTATTGATTATTGCCAGTTGAACAAAGTCACAGTGAAGAACAGATATCCTTTGCGCTCAGCGGAAGTTTGATGCAGTTTGGGTGATTATGGATAGGCTGACCAAGTCAGCTCATTTCATTCCCGTGATGACTACCTATTCTTCCGAGCAGCTAGCTCGAATTTATATTCGTGAGATTGTCAGACTTCATGGCGTACCGGTATCTATCATCTCTGACCGGGGCACGCAAATTACATCGCGATTCTGGAGAGCCGTACAGCAAGAGTTGGGTACTCTGGTGGAGTTGAGCACAACTTTTCACCGTCAGATGGACGTGCAGTCCGAGCGCACTATTTAGATTCTTGAGAATATGCTCCGTGCGTGTGTGATGGAGTTTGGAGGTTCTTGGGATCAGTTCTTGCCACTTGCGGAGTTTGCCTACAATAACAATTATCAGTCCAGCATTAAGATGGCACCGTATGAGGCTCTGTATGGTAGGTGGTGTTGATCCCCAGTAGGTTGTTTCGAGACGGGCGAGGCCAGATTATTGGGTATGGACTTGGTTCAGGATGCCTTGGAGAAGGTGAAGGTGATTCAGGACAGACTTCACACAACCCAGTCCAGACAGAAGAGCTATGCGGACCGAAAGGTTCGCGATGTTACATTCATGGTTGGAGAGTGGATCCTGCTTTGGGTTTCGCCTATGAAGGGCATTATAAGTTTCGGAAAGAGGGGCAAGCTGAGTCCAAGGTTTATTGACCCCTTTAAGGTGTTGCGGCGATTTGGGGAGGTTGCTTATGAGCTTGCCTTACCTCCCAGCCTAGCAGGAGTTCATCCGGTATTTCATGTTTCGATGCTCCGGAGGTATCACGACAATCCGTCTCATGTGTTGGATTTCAGCTCAGTCCAGTTGGACAAGGATCTATCCTATGTTGAGGAGCCAATGGCTATTTTGGAGAGGCAAGTTCGGAAGCTGAGGTCAAAGAACATTGCATCAGTAAAGGTTCAGTGGCGGGGTCAGCCGGTCGAGGAGGCGACTTGGGAGACCGAGCAGGATATGCGCATCCGTTATCCTCATCTTTTTACCACTTCAGGTATGTCTCCATACTCGTTCGAGCACGAACGATTGTTTTAAGAGGGGGAGGATGTAACGACCCGGCCGATCGTTTTGAGAGTTAGAGCCCAGATCCCCTATTAACTGCTTTCCCCTTATCTATTTCTGCTATTGTGACTTGCCGGGAGTTTTTTTTTTTCGTTTTTGGGGAGTGTTCGAGACACTTAGTCCCTAAATGGCGGTTTAAGCCTTAGAATTTGGACCGTAGTCGGAACTGTGTGAAGACGACTCCAGAATGGAGTTTCGTCGATTCCGTTGTCTCTGTTGGGTGATTTTGGGTTCAAGAGAGTGTCCGGATTGTGTTTTGGAGGTCTGTAGCTCATTTAGGGTTGAAATGGCGAAAGTCAAATTTTTGAAGTTTTGGACCGGTAGTGGAATTTTTGATATCAGGGTCAGAATCCGATTCCTGAAGTTGGAGTAGGTCCGTAGTGTTGATTATGACTTGTGTGCAAAATTTGGGGTCAATCGGACGTGGTTTGATAGGTTTCGGTATCGGATGTAGAATTTTGAAGTTTCAAGTTCTTTAAGTTTGAATTGGAGGGTGATTCGTGATTTTAGCGTTGTTTGATGTGATTTGAGGGCTCGACTAAGTTTGTATGGTGTTTTAGGATTGGTTAGTATGTTTGGTTGAGGTCTCGGGGGCCTCGGGTGAGTTTCGGGTGCTTAACGGACTAGTTTTTGGACTTGAAAGATAGCAGATTTCTGGTGTTTTTGTTGCAGACAATCCTTCATCGCGTTCGCAAGAAAGGTCTCGCGATCGCGTAGAGCATCTAGGAAAGGCAGCTGATTTTGTTCTTTGCATTCGTAATGTTGTTCCCGCATTGGTGAAGGTATTGAACACTACGGCTATGCATTCGCGATAAGGACCTCGCGTTCGTGTAGAGTCAACGGTCATATGGGTTCCAGGAATGATAGCCTACACGTTCGCGATGAGTGTCCCGTGTTCGCGTAAGGTGAGGCTAGTTGAGCTTCGCATTCGCGACTAGTGCATCGCGTTCGCAATGAGTATATTTTTGGTCTGAAGCAGCTTGTGCTTTGCGAACGCGAGGCTTTGACCGCGTTCGCGAAGAAGGGCATACCTGGGCAGAATTTAAAGTTCAAAAATGAGGGTTTTGAGTTCATATCACAAAATTAAATTAGGAGCTTCGTAGAAGACAAAATTTCGAGAGATTTTCAGAGAAAGTCATTGGGTAATGATTCCTAACTCCTTTATGGTTTATCCCACTAATCTATGCTTGAATTCATCATTTAATTTCGGATTTGGGGTGAAAATAATTGGGAAAAATTGAGAAAAGTTCTTAGGCCGAATTTTGGGGGGGTTTTGATGGAGATTTTGATATCGGATTTGAGTAATTTTGGTACGAGTGAACTCGTGAGTAAATGGGTGATTGTATTTTGTGACTTTTATCCGATCCTGAGACGTGGGTCCGGGGAGGCTTTTTGAGGGATTTTTCAATTTCTTGCGTTAACTTTGATTTCATTAGCCAGATTAGTTTCTTGTAGTTATATTTATGCTATGTAATTGATTTTGGCTAGATTTGGGCCACTCGGAGCCGGATATTAGTTGAAAAGGCATTGTGACTGATTGATTGAGCTTGATTCGAGGTAAGTAGCTTGCCTAACCTTGTGTGGGGGAACTCCCCTTAGGATTTGGTACTATTTGATATGTGAGCGCCGTGTACGTGAGGTGACGAGTACGTACACATGCTATTTGTTGTAAAACTCTGTTTTACACTAAGTTATAACTTGTTTCTCCTTATTTGAAACACACTAGCATATGTAACTATCCTGTTTAGATTGGAATAGCATGCCTACTTGTTTAACTGCCTATTTGAACTATGTGCAACATGTTTAGTGAAATTACCTGCTTTCTTTGACTTGAACTTAGTCTAAACTATAGGATTTCTTGCTGTAACTGTTATTTTTGTTGGTTGCGCTGCATATTTGCTTTGGGACTACGGAACAGTATTCCGGGAGATCCCCCTGTACTGCATATATACTTTGGGACTACGGAACAGTATTCCGGGAGATCCCCCTATTCTGCATATTTATTTTGGGACTACGGAACGGTGTTCCGGGAGATCTTCCTGCACATTTACGTTTGGGACTACGAGACGGTATCTCGGGAGATCCCTTGTTGTTATCTCTGTATTCTGAGTTATTATTTTGCTATGATTCTATTCCGCTAGATTTTTGTATTTATTTTGACAGTGATATCTCGTTCTGTCTTATTTCATTATTTTATACCAGTAGGGCCCTGACCTGATCTCGTCACTACTCGACCGAAGTTAGGCTTGGCACTTACTGGTTGCCGTTGTGGTGTACTCACGCCCTTTCCTGCACATATATTTTGTGTGCAGATCCAAGTTCATCTTACCAGTCTTATCACTAGTTGCAGTTGCTGCTGCTTATTTGAGACTTCAAGGTACATCTGCCCGCGTCCGCAGATCCTCGGAGTCCCCCTCTATCCCCCTATGTTCATTTTACCTTCTTTCTGTAGAAATGATGTATAGAACGGTTAAGACTTCTTAGTAGCTTGTGACTTACGGTATTTCGGGTTTTGGAATTATTTTCTACATTTTCAGAGGTGATAATTGTATGTATATTTCGAATGACATTCAGTTGCTTATTAGATAATTGTTACTGTTAGTAGTTAATGTTCGTGCATTTATTTCATTTCTGCAAAGTGTTAGGCTTACCTAGTCTTAGAGACTAGGTGCCATCACGACGGTTCACGGAGGGGGAAATTGGGTCATGACAAGGTGCAGTGCCGAGTTCGAGCGGTACTCAAAATCGAACCTATGCTCTAGCAGGTCGACAAGATCTCGAGTTATCTCCGGATGTTATTACAGGTATATTGTCTGTGTTTTCTTATGATGTTGATTGATATGGGATCTACATCATCATATGTTACACCCTTTGCGGCTAATAAGTTTGGCGTTGAACCTGAATTGATAAGGCTATATAGAGCTTGCACATCGATGATTTGTAGTCGTCAAACCTCGACGAATCTATTTGAGTTAGAAATGGTTGATGTCGATGTGATAATGGGAATGGACTGGTTGGCATCATGTTATGCAAATGTTGATTGTCGTACAAAGATGGTTTGGTTTTAGTTTCGCGGTGAACCCGTCATTGAATGGAAGGGGAACATTGACTACGTCGAAAGGTAGGTTTATTTCCTATCTTAAGGCAAAGAAGATGATTTCGAAAGGTTACATTTATCATCTCATTCGTGTTAGAGATGTGGAAGCAAAGCTGCCTACTCTACAATCAGTTCCCGTGGTCAATGAATTTCCAGATGTTTTCCCAGATGAACTCCTAGGCCTTCCCCCTAAACCCTAGATTGAGTTTAACATTGATGTGTTGCCTCACACTCAGCCGATCTTATCCCTCCGTACAGGATGACCCCGGTAGAGTTGCGAGAGTTGAAGGCATAGTTGAAGGACTTGCTGGATAAGGGCTTCATTAGGCCTAGCACTTCACCTTAGGCGTAGTTCATGCTGAAGACAAATGGGTCGTTAATGATGTGTATCGATTATCGACAATTGAATAAGGTTACTATAAAGAACAAGTATCCACTTTCAAGGATTGATGACCTGTTTGACGAACTCTAGGGTGCCAAGTATTTCTCCAAGATTGACTTACGTTTAGGGTACCATCAGGTGAGGGTTAAGGAGAAGGATATTCCGAAGACGGCCTTCTGAACAAGATATGGTCATTTTGAGTCTTTGGTGATATCGTTCAGGTTTGAGTCCTTGGTGATATCGTTCGGGCTAACAAATGCCCCAGCAGCTTTTATAGATCTCATGAATAGTGTATTTAGACCCTATCTTGACGTGGTCGTGATCGTATTTATTGATGACATTCTGGTGTATTCTCATTCGGAGGTGGAACATGTGGGCCACTTGCGGATAGTATTACAGACCCTTCAGGATCGTAAGTTATATGCTAAGCTCTCCAAATGTGAATTCTGGCTGAACTCAGTAGCATTCCTTGGCCATGTGATATTTGACGAGGGTATTAGTGTCGACACTCAGAAGATCAATGCAGTGAAGAATTGGCCGAGACCTACAACGTCGTCAGAAGTCCGCAGCTTCCTGGGGCTAGCAGGATATTATAGGTGGTTTGTAGAAGGGTTTTCCACTATATTAGCACCATTGACTAAGTTAACACAGAAAGCTACAAGGTTCCAGTGGTCTGACGCTTGTGAACGTAATTTTCAGGAGCTGAAGAATTGATTGACATCCATGCTAGTGCTCACTCTCCCAGAAGGAATAGAAGGTGATTGCTTATGCATCAAGACAATTGAAGTAGCATGAAAAGAATTACCTGACTCATGATATGGAATTGGCTGCAGTAATATATGCTTTGAAGATATGGCGGCACTAGTTATATGGCATTCATGTTGACATCTACACATATCACAAGAGTTTACAATACATCTTCATGCAGAAGGAGTTGAATTTGAGGTAGCGTAGGTGGCTTGAATTAATGAAAGAGTACGATGTCGAGATATTGTACCATCTCGGTAAAGCCAATGTTATGGTAGATGCTCTCAGTCATAAGTCAATGGGAAGCTTAGTACACATTGAGGCAGGAAGACAAGGGTTGACTCAAGAGCTTCATCAGTTGGCCAATATGAGAATTATATTGTTAGACTCTAATGACAAAGGTGTTACTGTACAGAATACGGAAAAATCATCTTTTGTAGCCGAGGTAAAAGCACGACAATATGAAGACCCTACCTTAGTACGATTGAGAGAGGGCATTCAGCAGCATAAGATTACGGCTTTCGAGATCAGAAAAGATGGGGAACCAAGATACCAAGGCCGATAATGTGTGCCTAATGTGGCAGGGCTGCGAGAGAAGATTATGATTGAGATTCATCAGTCCCAATATTCCATCCATCCCGGCTCGACAAAGATGTATCATGATATTAAGGAGTTGTATTGGTGCGACAACATGAAGAAGGCTATTGCAAAATTTGTAGCCCGGTGCCCTAATTGTCAACAAGTAAAGATCGAGCATCAGAAACCTGGTGGACTAATTCAAAATATATATATTCTGACCTGGAAATGGGAGGCGATCAATATGGACTTCATTATTGGATTACCTCGCTCTTATCGTAAGTTTGACTTCATCTGGGTGATAGTTGATCGACTTACAAAATCTGCCCATTTTTTTCTAGTTAAGACAACTTACATAGCTGAAGATTATGCGAGGATATATCAAAGAGAATGTTAGGCTTCATGGTGTGCAGATATCTATTATATTAGACCGAGGATCTAAGTTTACGGCTAACTTTTGGAGGTCGTTTCAGAAGGGTTTAGGCACACAAGTGAATCTCAGCACTGCATTCCATCCGTAGACTGACTGATAGGCTGAACGTACTATTCAGACACTCGAAGATATGCTATGATCATGTGTTCTAGATTTCAAGGGTAATTGGGATGACCATCTGCCACTCATAGAATTTGCCTACAATAATAGCTACCATTCGAGTATTAAAATGGCCCCGTATGAGGAGTTGTACGGGAGGAGATTTAGATCACCAGTTGGATGGTTCAAAGTCGGCAAAACAGAATTATATGGGCGAGATTTGATTCACCAAGCCATTGAGAAGGTGAAAGTGATACAAGAACGACTGAGGACAACGCAAAGCAGGCAAAAGTCTTATTCCGATGTCCGACATCATGATTTGGAGTTGAGGTTGGTGATTGTGTTTTCTTGAGGATCTCACCGATGAAGGGTGGGCATTTTGGGAAAAAGGGTAAGCTGAGTCCACGGTATATCAGGCCGTATAAGATTCTTCAACGAATTGGACAAGTTGCTTATGAGTTAGAATTGCCATTCGAATTGGAATTTGTCCACCCGGTATTCCATGTATCTATGTTGAGGAAATGTATTGGGGACCCTTCTCGGGTCATCCCTATAAAAGATGTACAAGTTACGGAGGATCTATCATATGAAGAAGTGCCGGTGGCTATATTAGATCAACAAGTTCGCAAGCTGAGAACAAAGGATGTAGCTTCCGTCAAAGTATTATGGAGGAACAAGAATACAAAAGAAATGACATGGGAAGTGGAAGAGGAGATGAAGTCTAAATACCCTTACCTATTCCAGACATAAGATAACGAGGATGCCGGGGGGACACAGGATGCAATGGAAGCTGAAACGGCTCTATGAAGTAAATAATTACATATCCATAATTCTTTGTATAGCATTGTAAGGCCGAAGCTTTGGTTTAACTGCTTGCAAGTTTGGATAGTGTCCATTTATAGGGGAAACTCGGCCGAAAATATTCGTCGGAATCCATGATTAGTTAGACTCCCCATAAACCCTTACATTCAAGGACGAATGTTCCTAAGGGGGGAGGGTGTTACAACCCATATTCGCGTACGTTAAATCACGTCGTGAGTTAGTCGATGTAAATCTGAGAAGAGATTATCTTTGAGATGTTAAGAACTTAATCCTATTGGTCTTAAATGATACAAGGGTGTATAAGACTGGTTAATAAGTATTAGAAGTTAGAAGTAAAACGAATCAAGGATGTTGTAACCCGTATTTTCGGGTAAAATTAGAGGTGCTTAATATGCTAAGGAGGTAGTGTTTTAAGGTATTTGAATCATATAATATCCGTATAATGTCTTGAAGTCAAGCGAGTTATGAAACAAAAGTCGACAAAAGTTGTCGCAACTTCCGTTCATAATTTTACTTAAACTTTAGGTCTAATATTACTAAGCTTTACTCTTAATGTAATTGGAATTATGGGGTGATCCACCCACAAAATTGAAGATCTACGAGTCTAGTTTCCAACTCATTAAACCGTTCATTGATATAACATTGGAGTAGAGAGATATTTGTATTTTCACGAAACTGCACAAACAGCTCTCTATAGGACCCACATAGGCAGTTGAGATATATGAGATGCCTAAAGCCCGTTTTAACTCATTACTTTTAACTCTCTTCAGACCCTAGACACATAAAAACTTTTTCTCAAGGTTCTCTCATTATCCAAGACCCAAACAAAGGGCAAACAACACAAATCAAGTGTCAGAAATCCCGTGAAGCAAGTGAGTTTCTTGTTCTTCTTGTTGTTACTGATCTTTGTGTGATTCCAGCTCGTGTGGGTGGTTGTTTTGAGTGGTTTAAGTTCTGTAAAATGCTATCTCAAGTTTTTAATATCAACTCTAGGTGATTTCAAGTCTTCCAAAGTGATTCTAGTTTTGCTTCCTTGTTCTTGCGGCTGCATTGGAAGGATATTGTCACGACCCAAACCGATGGGCCGCGATGGGTACCCGGTATCTTACTCAATCGAGTACCAATGTAACATATCTTTCTTATCGTACTATCATTGGTAACTGGGCCAACATGGCTACAACTCGTAATGTATAACTATAAGTGGGAAAGCACTATATACATTGAACAATCTTCCTTAAACATGAATACATATGGGCTATCAAGGCCTCTAACATACTGTACAAAGTGAATCTCTATCTACAAATCCTCTAAGAGTATCTAATACCAAATGGGACAGGGTACCAACCTACCCATAAGTCTGTAGCAAAATTCTAACACGATATCATAGACTCGGCTGCACTCCGAATGAGGTGGAGTCTTACCGATCCTTCGTTGAATGCTAAACTCGTCTACTATGAGGGCTCGTCAAACGGATTTTCTATATCTGTAGGCATGAATGCAGCGTCCCCAATAAAGGACGTCAGTACGAATAATGTACCGAGTATGTAAGGCACATAAATAAATATATAAAAGACATGGAAGAAACGTGGAGTACATGACTCAACCCGTAGGTCTGGATAACTCTATAAATCATGAAATACTTATAGTGTCAAGCATATTTCTATGAATGTCATGTCTTGCATAGGTACATGCGTTCATAACATCATCAAGCCTCTGAGGGCATTCCATCATATCATCTCGGCCACTGTGGGCAAAATCATCAATGTATACTAGCAGATCAGGTGGTGGTGCGTATATAACGCCATAATCTTTTCCCATATCCTATATACATATAATATACATATATATGCATATATAATGTCATCTGGTCATGGGTCAATGTAAATAAATGCAATGCATGAGAAGTACATCAATGAAATCTCCCAGAATATCATAAGACCATTATGCCTTTAATTAACATCATGAAATAAAAATTATCAACTTACGTATTTTCTGAAACCCATGAACAGATGAGAGAATAATATGACACATGGGAAATCAAGAACATAAGCATCTCTAGTATTTCTATGAATAGAGTCATTTATGGAAATTGTGCATTTGCTCGTTTCGTTTGTGTCGTATAGATCATGCCAAAAGAAAGAAGGGATAGTCTTAACATACCTGAACCGATTCTCTTGACAATCCCTCTAACACACGTAAATTGCGACAACACGTAATGACGGATCGAAGTAGGGAAAAATTCATATGATGTTCTTGAGAAAAATTGTACCGTGCTCTCTTAGAATCGCAAAATCCCGTTGATATTATGCTAAGAAGTCTCGCATGAACTGAAGTAACTTACGTTATTATCATGTATGATCTTGGATGAAACTTTCTTGCTGAAGCTTTTCATTCCTTTGTAGAGACACAAAATGAATTAGAATGTTTTTTTAAGCCTTTAGGAGTGGGCCCCACACTTTTGATGACTAAGTCACATAATCCTTTAAAAAGTGACACCTTGCCATATGATTCAAGAGTCATTTAAGTGAACAAATCCTGCTGCCACGTTGGTGGGAAATTTCCCAACCAATAATTATCCATAATTTCTTAATTAGATTGTTAATCTTCCACCAAAAATTCACAATTAACCAAATATCCACATAATTTCCTAATTAATTAGGTAATATTCCATTACCCAATAATTAAAAATTATCTCAACTTACTTAAAATACTACTTATTTTTAACATACCTTGTACACCTTACTATTATGGCCATGTAGTACCTTGTATGGTACTAGTCCATAAATACCGGGTATTTTAGCTTGGGCCGTATTTTATCCCACACCAACAACCTTTAACGAAACTCATTTTCTTTGATTCGTTTACCCTCTCACTTTCACGAATTTACTCTTCATTTGATTGAAATAACATAATGCTTATATTCCCATAAAAAATCTCATTCCCGAACTTACGTCGATTAACTTACGATGAAACTTTAACGTACAAAAATGCAGGATGTAACATCTCCTTTCTGAGCTTTTATCAATTTATTTATGGCGTATTTTCACGTATGAAAATATGGGGTGTAACTTCATTCCCCCCTTTGGAACATTCGTCCTCGAATGTTGACTGGTGCACTTATCATTATCATAACCTATAGCTCTTGCGAATACTTTAGTACTCTCCTTGCCATCTAGGCAGCTGTTCTGTGAATAAATTCAAAGGCCAGGGCATTCCCCCATTTTAGTCTCTTTCTCACACCATGACTCGTGGTCGGAATCATTCCAATCTTTTAACGGTTGCTATCGTTTATCATGCAGCCTGTACGACTCTGACTTTGTAAGTGCGCCTATGCCACTCTTCTCTCTTTTTTCCTCCAACTTTTAGCCATTCCCTAGGCCTCATTTTGTGAACATATACAAAGCTTAATAAGATATCCCTCTGGGCATCTATAAGTACAATGAGGTTCTTCGCTCGGTACTTTGTTGAACTTATGAATATTGCTATATCTTGTTTCATATATTCGTTTATCCATCTGTATGACTTTACTGCACCAAGGTAGGTCATACTATACCGTAACTATTACTTCAATTTATCGTTACCGAGGTCTGCTACAAAACTCCAGGTAACTCTCGTTGATCATCCTATATGTATAAATCCAAGTCCTTATAATGCTTCCTCATTACTGTTCATCTTAAGAATGATGGCCAAATCTCATGTCATACTTTGTGACTTTTGTTCATCGATTGTTGATTCACCTCAATATTGATCTACAATCTACCACTGGTAACTTAAAATCTCTTATGTAATCACTAGGGCTCACGTTGCATCGTGGAACATTTGAAGTAATTAGACTGATCCACCTAGGGGCGATACTATACTTCCATAATTGTATTTCATAGCGTCCCAATGTGATTCACTTACGTGGGTGTTTTAATCCTGTACAATTTTTGAAATCCCTTTATTTTACTTCTTCAAATCATTACTCAATCGAAGGCCCAAACGTCATCCCTTATCTATCTATGACAATCATACCCTCATTCCACTACCAGGGCAGCATTCCATCTCTTCTAAATGCTATTAGTCTTAGACTCCTTTGAGTTAATTCAGGCTA
This sequence comes from Nicotiana tomentosiformis, assembly GCF_000390325.3. Classification (NCBI taxonomy): domain Eukaryota; kingdom Viridiplantae; phylum Streptophyta; class Magnoliopsida; order Solanales; family Solanaceae; genus Nicotiana; species Nicotiana tomentosiformis. The sequence continues at coordinate 55,244,451 of NC_090819.1, forward strand.
TACTGAGCTTTCCATAACTTAGAGAAACCATTAGCTCTCTTGTTTTCATGGGCTTAATCCCGAGGACTTATCCATTCTCGTCACTTTCTCACTCGCCCTTTATTATCCTTACTCATGTCTTCCAAAAACCTTGTCGCTTTGTCATACTTTAGGTTGCGACCTATACGTATCTATTTATACTATTCGCAACCTTCCTTCAACTTTCTTGCACCATAGATTTCCTTATGTCATTCTGGAAAATCAAGCGAGACATCACATCGTCTCTAACTCTTCTTTACTCTTTTAACTAGACCTCTCGATACATAGAAATCATAGGCTGAAAAATATGCCACTGACGATGCCGCTATTATTCCTGGATACTGAATCCCAGTGCTTCTAGCCTTCTATCTAAAGTATGGACTATTCACAAGCTTCTGTGTTTAAGTATCTCGTACGTTGTCCACCTTTACCTTACTTTACCTTAAAGTCTCGTATCACATCTTCTATCTCTTTCATGACTTCCTTTCCACATAGGTATCATTTACATCCATAATTTGAAGCTATATTATAATACTTGCACCTTTGATGCATACATAATCCGGTGGAAGCTTCATACTTTCTTCTTTTGAGGCTGGTACTCTTCTAACTGGCTTTCTCGTAGAGCCGTTATAGAATATGGTTGTTGTACTCTTGTACTTCTGATATTAAGAGTGATTCTACAATGTTCTCAATCATGATGTCTATAATATTCTGGGTCCAATAATCAGACTCCTGATTTACTTAGTTGATGTAACTCTTTAGTTTCCTTTTCCTTCTGATCAGCCTTTATGTAGGCTTAAGCTATCTTCTGATCTGCGGCTTCTGGTATTAGCTATTACTTTAGCCTTTCATGGGCGCTATGGGATATCCATGATACAATCTTTTAACAATTCAATCCCTTGTCTATGACCTGGGCTTAATTCTTTCTTTTAACTTATACCGGAGTCTTCTACGACTGTATGATTGTCAACATATATGCTGCATGGATAATACTCCGAAATCTTAAGTGCGTTCATAACGCAACTAACTCTGGATCATTGATCGAATAATTCTTTTCGAGCAACTCACATGATCTCGAATCCTACTATTGCTTTTACTTCCCGTTCATTAGCCATGGTAGCTGCCACTTTCTTATAGAGTGCATACTATGTTGTAGTGAGATTGTTTTTACATGACCATTTCCTCTTTAGGTCACTGAGCTTAGGTTGAAGCCTTTTTCCTAATTTCCTCAGCTAGTCTTTCGTTGTAGTACTTAGGGAGGATCCTCTGATTCTTGTAAAGATGTGACCTTATTACATTGTATACTTAACAGACCTTTTGATGTCTTTTCCTTGCCTATAATTATCCGTAGTTATTTACCTCCATGTCCTTATGCTTGTAGGGTTGCTTCTGAACTTGATATTTTGACTATCTTCCCAGTGGCACTCTCTATTATTTCTGTAACACTCATATGGTACCTTTAACTACCCCAACTCCTATCTTAATATTTCTCAAGGTTCACAATGTCATATCTGCGAGACTGAATTCCCCATGTTGGGGTTCACTATGTTTATCTTGCACGATCTGTTGATTTGCCTGTATCCTCTTTTCCAGCCATAACTAGGCTCTTCCTAGATCAACTACTAATTGCTCGTTGGTCCATTCTCATATATCTATTCTGCGTAATCCCTCTTGGGTTATTCCCTTTGTCTTAACTTACATCTCGCACTGACTCCTTATTTATCAATAACATCTTGGGTAGGAACCCTTACTTCATTTCCTTGACATCGTGTTTGCATAATGTTCTGGAATCGTAGCATATCGGTAGGATTTGAATAAGTGCAATCTCATCCCTTTCTCATTTTTATCGCATTCTTCCTTTACCATTCCGTAGTTACTAGAACCACTTAATTCTAACTTAATGCCACATCACTCCATATTCCCCCTTTTAGGGGAGCACTAAGATTTAGTGCTATGATGATCTATGTATAGATGTTTTACCTTCTCATCTTTGGCATCTTTTTACATCATCGATGATCCTTACTTGCCTTGCGGTAATCCTTATGTACCAAGGATAACAAAATTCCTCACTCGCGAGGGTGACACCTAGTGTAACTGGCACACACAGTCCTTTACGCTTTACTTTGCTCACATTGCTTGCTTTAGGGAAGTGTCTTCCTGAATGACCTTTAAGGGTTATTCTTTTGTCATCCATTCTATTATTGCCGGAACGCAATCTCTGAATCTCCTATGATGCCGACTATTATCAAATCACTCAGTCCCTAATTCATGTTTAGTTTATCTTGTTCACCAGTACATACTGATTTCTGTTACTCTGGGTCTAACTTTTCCTTCTCGTAGTCGCGTTGGAGTCACGAACTTATTTCTCGTAATGAGGATATGAATTTATGGCCTATACTCTTTTGTTGTCTCAAGGCCTGTCACCTCTTATCTTTTCCTTCACTTGACTATAGACTCCGTAATACTGTCATCTTTTTTATCTAGCGTTGTCATCCATGTATCACATCTTACTCATAATGCTTCATTAACTCTCTTCTTATTTCTCGCTAACATTTATGCCTATCATTTTATTCTGAAAACTCGAACAAGATATTCTTTTGCTTTTAGCTCCCCTTTCTCCATCCATTGGCTCTTTGGGTTGCCTAACATTCTTTCTCCACTGAGGACGGGAGTTACAATAAGGTAATATTTATCCCTTCCAGGCTTTCAGTGCCTATCTTCTGAATATTTTTGATCATGCTAGTATTCACATCTAATTGTAATATTCTAGAGTGCACTATCTGGATGCCTCGTACCCTTATTCATCTTGCTTCTTTTACTTGTTGAAACTTGTATCTATCTTCTGAATCTCTCATTGCCTTTCACCATAGGGGTGGATTGATATTCCTGCCTTAGGGCTCCTTTTCCAGAAGCTTACACATCTTAGTACACACATGATCTGCTGAATATCTCATATTTATCCATCAAAAGCATGATGCAAAAATCGAGCTTCTCTGACTCAATTCTTCCAAAGCTATATCTCTTACCAACCGTCTTTCTGGATGTAGGCATCGTCGTATAATGAATAGGATAGAGTTTAGGAAATTGAGTTCTTACAACTGAGCTCTACTATACGATCTAGAGTAAGAAGCAAGAGCGACAGTCCTAAATACATTGTAGCCTCCTGCTTATAAGTGATGTGCACAACACATCCATAAACAAGACTCTACTAGACACGGCTTGTAGACTCCCTAGGAAAGAACTGCTCTAATACCACTTTTGTCACGACCCTAACCGATGGGCCGCGATGGGCACTCGGTATCTTACTCAACCGAGTACCAACGTAACATATATTTCTTATCATACTATCATTGGTAACTGGGACAACATGGCTACAACTCGTAATGTATAACTATAAGTGGGAAAGCACTATATACATTGAACCATCTTCCTTAAACATGAATACATATGGGCCATCAAGGCCTCTAACATACTGTACAAAATGAATCTCTGTCTACAAAGCTTCTAAGAGTATCTAATACCAAATAGGGCAGGGTACCAACCTACCCATAAGTCTTTAGCAAATTTCTGACACAATATTAAAGACTCGGCTGCACTCCGAATGAGATGGAGTCTTACCGATCCTTCGTTGAATGCTAACCTCGTCTACTATGAGGGCTCGTCAAATGGATTTTCTATACATGTAGGCATGAATGTAGTGTCCCCAACAAAGGACGCCAGTACGAATAATGTACCGAGTACGTAAGGCACATAAATAAGTATATAAAAGACATGGAAGAAACGTGGAGTACATGACTCAACCCGTAAGTATGGATAACTCTGTAAATCATGAAATACTTATAGTGTCATGCATATGCGTATGAATGTCATGCCGTGCATAGGTACATGCATTCATAACATCATCAAGCCTCTGAGGGTATCCCATCATATCATCTCGGTCACTGTGGGCAAAATCATCAATGTATACCAGCTGATCAGGTAGTGGTGCGTATATAACGCCGTAACCTTTTCCCATATCCTATATACATATAATATACATATATATGTGTATATAACGCCACCTGGTCATGGGTCAATGTAAATAAATGCAATTCATAACAAGTAGATCAATGAAATCTCTCGGAATGTCATAAGACCATTATGCCTTTAATTAATATCATGAAATAAACTTTATCAACTTACGTATTTTCTGAGACCCATGAACAGATGATAGAATAATATGATACATGGGGAATCAAGAACATAAACATCTCTAGTATTTCTATTAATAGAGTCATTTATGGAAATTGTGCATTTGCTCGTTTCGTTTGTGTCGTATAGATCATGCCAAAAGAAAGAAGGGATAGCCTTAACATACACGTCAATTGCGAAAACACGTAACAGTGGATCGAAGTAGGGAAATATTTGTATGATGTTCTTGAGAAAGATTGTACCGTGCTCTCTTAGAATCGCAAAATCCCGTTGATATTATGCTAAGAAATCTCGCATGAATTGAAGTAACTTACGTTATTATCATGTATGATCTTGGATGAAACTTTCTTGCTGAAGCTTTTCATTTCTTTGTAGAGACACAAAATGAATTAGAATGGTTTTTTGAAGCCTTTAGGTGTGGACCCCGCACTTTTGATGACTAAGCCACATAATCATTTAAATGTGACACCTTGCCATATGATTCAAGAGTCATTTAAGTGACCAAATCTTGCTTCCACGTTGGGGGGAAATTTCCCACCCAATAATTATCCATAATTCCTTAATTACATTGTTAATCTTCCACCAAAAATTCATAATTAACCAAATATTCACATAATTTCCTAATTAATTAGGTAATATCTCATTACCCAATAATTAAGAATTATCTCAACTTACTTAAAATACTACTCACTTTTAACATACCTTGTACACCTTACTATTATGGCCATGTGGTACCTTGTATGATACTAGTCCATAAATACCGGGTATTTTAGATCAATACCTATTTTATCCCACACCAACAACCTTCAACGAAACTCATTTTCTTTGATTCGTTTACCCTCTCACTTTCACGAATTTACTTTTCATTTGTTTGAAATAGCATAATGCGTATAATCCCATAAAAAATCTCATTCTCGAACTTACGTCGATTAACTTACGACGAAACTTTAACGTACAAAAATGTGGGATGTAACATCTCCTTTCTGAGCTTTCATCAATTTATTTATGGCGTACTTTCATGTATAAAAATATGGGTTGTAACTTCATTCCCCCCTTGGGAACATTCGTCCTCAAATGTTGACTGGTGCACTTATCATTACAATAATCTATAGCTCTTGCGAATACTTTAGTACTCTCCTTGCCATCTAGGCAACTCTTCTGTGAATAAATTCAAAGGCCAGGGCATTCCCCCCTTTTGTCTTTCTCACACCACGACTCGTGGTCGAAATCATTCCAATATTGTAACTGTTGCTATCTTTTATCATGCAGCCTGTACGACTCCGACTTTGTAAGTGCGCCTATGCGACTCTTCTCTCCTTTTTCCTCCAGGTTTTATCCATTCCCTAGGCCTCATTTTGTGAACATAAGCTTAATAAGATATCCCTCTGGGCATCTATAAGTACAATGAGGTTCTTTGCTCGGTACTTTGTTGAACTTACGAATATTGCTATATCTTGTTTAATAGATTCGTTTATCCATCTGTATGACTTTACTGCACCAAGGTAGGTCATACTATACCGTAACTCTTACTTTGATTTATCGTTACTGAGGTCTGCTACCAAACTCCAGGTTACTCTCGTTGCTCATCCTATATGTATAAATCTAAGTCCTTATAATGCTTCCTCATTACTGTTCATCTTAAGAATGATGGCCTAATCTCATGTCATACTTTGTGACTTTTGTTCATCCATTGTTGATTCACCTCAATATTGATCTACAATCTACCACTGGTAACTTGAAATATCTTACGTAATCACTAGGGCTCACGTTGCATCGTGGAACATTTGAAGTAATTAGACTGATCCACCTAGGGGCGATACTATACTTCCATAACCGTATTTCATAGCGTCCCAATGTGAGTCACTTACGTGGGTATTTTAATCCTGTACAATTCTTGAAATCCCTTTATTTTTCTTCTTTAAATCATTACTCAATCGAAGGCCCAAACATCCCTTATCTATCTATGACAGTCACACCCTCATTCCACTACCAGGGCAGCATTCCATCTCTTCGAAATACTATTAGTCTTAGACTCCTTTGAGTTCATTCAGGCTATACTGAGCTTTCCATAACTTAGAGAAATCATTATCTCTCTTGTTTTCATGGGCTTAATCCCGAGGACTTATCCATTCTCGTCACTTTCTCACTCGCCCTTTCTTATCCTTACTCCTGTCTTCCAAAAACCTTGTCGCTTTGCCATACTTTAGCTTGCGACCTATACGTATCTATTTATACTATTCGCAACCTTCCTTCAACTTGCTTGCACCATAGATTTCCTTATGTCATTCTGGAACATCAAGCGAGACATCACCTCATCTCTAACTCTTCTTTACTCTTTTAACTAGACCTCTCGATACATAGAAACCATTGGCTGAAAATTATGCCACTGACGATGCTGCTATCATTCCTGGATAGTCAATCCCAGCGCTTCTAGCCTTCTATCCGAAGTATGGACTATTCACAACCTTCTGTGTTTAAGTATCTCGTACGTTGTCCACCTTTACCTTACTTTACCTTAAAGTCTTGCATCACATATTCTATCTCTTTCATGACCTACTTTCCACATAGGTATCATTTACATCCATAATTTGAAGCTCTATTATAATACTTGCACCTTTGTTGCATACTTAATCCGGTGGAAGCTTCATACTGTCTTCTTATGAGGCTGGTACTCTTCTAACTGGCTTTCTCGTAGAGCCGTTATAGAATATGGTTGTTGTACTCTTGTACTTCTGATATTAAGAGTGATTCTACAATCTTCTCAATCATGATGTTTATAATTTTCTAGGTCCAATAATCAGACTCCTGATTTACTTAGTTGATGTAACTCTTTAGTTTTCTTTTCCTTTTGATCAGCCTTTATGTAGGCTTAAGCTATCTTCCGATCTGCGGCTTCTGGTATTAGCTATTACTTTAGCCTTTCATGGGCGCTATGGGATATCCATGATACAATCTTTTAACAATTCAATCCATCGTCTATGACCTGGGCTCAATTCTTTCTTTTAACTTATACCGGAGTCTTCTACGACTGTATGATTGTCAACATATATGTTGCATGGATAATACTCCAAAATCTTAAGTGCGTTCATAATGCAACTAACTCTGGATCATTGATCGAATATCTCTTTTCGTGCAACTCACATGATCTCGAATCCTACTGTTGCTTTTACTTCCCGTTCATTAGCCATGGTAGCTGCCACTTTCTTATAGAGTGCATACGATGTTGTAGTGAGACTGTTTTTACATGACCATTTCCTCTTTAGGTCACTGAGCTTAGGTTGAAGCCTTCTTCCTTATTTCCTCAGCTAGTCTTTCGTTGTAGTACTTAGGAAGGATCCTCTGATTCTTGTAAAGATGTGAGCTTATTACATTGTATACTTAACGGACCTTTTGATGTCCTTTCCTTGCCTATAATTATCCGTAGTTATTTACCTCCACGTCCTTGTGCTTGTAGGGTTGTTTCTGAACTTGATATTTTGACTATCTTCCCAGTGGCACTTTCTATTATTTTCGTAACACTCATATGGTACCTTTAACTACCCTAACTCCTATCTGAATATTTCTCAAGGTTCACGATGTCATATCTACGAGACTGAATTCCCCATGTTGGGGTTCACTATGTTTATCTTGCACGATCTGTTGATTTGCCTGTATCCTCTTGTCCAGCCATAACTAGGCTCTTCCTGGATCAACTACTAACTGCTCGTTGGTCCATTCTCATATTTGTATTCCGTATAATCCCTCTTGGGTTATTCCCTTTGTCTTAACTTACATCTCGCACTGGCTCTTTATTTATCAATAACATCTCGAGTAGGAACCCTTACTTCCTTTCCTTGACATCATGTTTACATAATGTTCTGGAATGGTAGCATATCGGTAGGATTTGAATAAGTGCAATATCATCCCTTTCTCATTTTTATCGCATTCTTCCTTTACCATTCCATAGTTACTAGAACCACTTAATTCCGACTTAATGCCACATCACTCCATATTCCCCCTTTTAGGGGAGCACTAAGATTTAGTGCTACGATGATCTAAGTATAGATGATTTACCTTCTCATCTTTGGCATCTCTTCACATCATTGATGATCCTTACTCGCCTTGCGGTAATCCTTCTGTACCAAGGTTAACAAAATTCCTCACTCGCGAGGGTGACACCTAATGTAACTGGCACACACAGTCCTTTATGCTTAACTTTGCTCACATTGCTTGCTTTAGTGAAGCATCTTCCTGAATGACCTTTAAGGGTTATTTTTCTATCGTCCATTCTATTATTGCCGGAAAGCAATCTCTGAATCTCCCATGATGCCAACTATTATCAAATCACTCAGTCCCTAATTCATGTTTAGTTTATCTTGTTCACCAGTGCATACTGATTTCTGTTACTCTGTGGTCTAACTTTTTCTTCTTGTAGTCGCGTTGTAGTCATGAACTTATTTCTCGTAATGAGGATATGACTTTATGGCCTATACTCTTTTGTTGTCTCAAGGCTTGTCACCTCTTATCTTTTCCTTCACTTGACTATAAACTCTGTATTACTGTCATCTTTTTGATCTATCGTTGTCATCCATGTATCACATCTTACTTATAATGCTTCATTAACTCTCTTCTTATTTCCCGCTAACATTTATGTCTATCACTTTATTCTGAAAACTCGAACAAGATATTATTTTACTTTTAGCTCCCCTTGCTCCATCCATTGGCTCTTTGGGTTGCCTAACATTCTTTCTCCACTGGGGGCGGGAGCTGCACTAAGGTAATATTTATCCCTTCCAGGCTTTCAGTGCCTATCTTCTGAATTTTTTTGATCATGCTAGTATTCAAATCTAATTGTAATATTCTAGAGTGCACCATCTGGGTGCCTCGTACCCTTCTTCATCTTGTTTCTTTTTCTTGTTGAAACTTGTATATATCTTCTGAATCTCTCACTGCCTTTCACCATAGGGGTGGATAGATATTCCTGGCTTAGGGCTCCTTTTCCAGAAGCTTACACATCTTAGTACACACATGATCTGCTGAATATCTCATATTTATCCATCATAAGCATGATGCAAAAATTGAGCTTCTTTGACTCAATTCTTCCACAGCTATATCTCTTACCAACCGTCTTTCTGGATGTATGCATCGTCGTATTATGAATAAGATAGAGTTTAGAAAATTAAGTTCTTACAACTGAGCTCTACCACACGATCTAGAATAAGAAGAAAGAGTGACAATGCTAAATTCCCTGTAGCCTCCTACTTATAAGTGCGGTGCACAACACACCCATAAACAAGACTCTACAAGACACGGCTTGTAGACTCCCTAGGATAGAACTGCTCTGATACCACTTTTGTCACGACGCAAACCGATGGTCCACGACGGGCACCCGGTATCTTACTCAACCGAGTACTAACGTAACATATCTTTCTTATCATACTATCATTGGTAACTGGGCCAATATGGCTACAACTCGTAATGTATAACTATAAGTGGGAAAGCACTATATACTTTGAACCATCTTCTTTAAACATGAATAATATGGGCCATCAAGGCTTCTGACATACTGTACAAAATGAATCTCTGTCTACAAAGTCTCTAAGAGTATTTAACATCAAATGGGACAGGGTACCGGCTTACCTATAAGTCTGTAGCAAAATTCTGACACGATAACTCATAGACTCGGCTACACTCCGAATGAGGTGGAGTCTTACCGATCCTTCGCTGAATGCTAACCTCGTCTACTATGAGGGCTCGTCAAACTGATTTTCTATACCTGCAGGAATGAATGCAGCATCCCCAACAAAAGACGTCAGTACGAGTAATGTACCGAGTATGTAAGGCACATAAATAAGTATATAAAAGACATAGAAGAAATGTGGAGTAAATGACTCATCTTGTAAGTCTGGATAACTCTGTAAATCATGAAATACTTAGTGTCATGCATATGCATATGAATGTCATGTCGTGCATAGGTACATGCGTTCATAACATCATCAAGCCTCTGAGGGCATCCCATCATATCATCTCGGCCACTGTGGGCAAAATCATCAACGTATACCAGCTGATCAGGTGGTGGTGCATATATAATGCCGTAACCTTTTCCCATATCCTATATACATATAATATACATATATATGTGTATATAACGCCATCTGGTCATGGGTCAATGTAAATGTATGCAATGCATGAGAAGTACATTAATGAAATCTCTCGGAATGTCATAAGACCATTATGCCTTTAATTAATATCATGAAATAAACTTTATCAACTTACGTATTTTCTGAGACCCATGAAAAGATGATAGAATAATATGACACATGGGGAATCAAGAACATAAGCATCTCTAGTATTTCTATGAATAGAGTCATTTATGAAAATTGTGCATTTGCTCATTTCGTTTGTGTCGTATAGATCATGCCAAAAGAAAGAAGGGATAGCCTTAACATACCTAAACCGATTCTCTTGACAATCCCTCTAACACACGTCAATTGCGACAACACGTAACAGCGGATCGAAGTAGGAAAAAATTCGTATGATGTTCTTGAGAAAAATTGTACCGTACTCTCTTAAAATCGCAAAATCTTGTTGATATTATGCTAAGAAATCTCGTATGAACTGAAGTAACTTATGTTATTATCATGTATGATCTTTGATGAAACTTTCTTGCTGAAGCTTTTCATTCCTTTGTAGAGACACAAAATGAATTAGAATGGTTTTTTTAAGCCTTTAGGTGGGGGCCCCACACTTTTGATGACTAAGCCACATAATCCTTTAAATGTGACACCTTGCCATATGATTCAAGAGTCATTTAAGTGACCAAATCTTGCTGCCATGTTGGGGGAAGATTTCCCACCCAATAATTGTTCATAATTCCTTTATTACATTGTTAATCTTCCACCAAAAATTCACAATTAACCAAATATCCACATAATTTCCTAATTAATTAGGTAATATCCCATTACCCAATAATTAAGAATTATTTCAACTTACTTAAAATACTTCTCACTTTTTACATACCTTGTACACCTTACTATTATGGCAATGTGGTACCTTGTTGTCACGACCCAAACCGATGGGCCGCGACGGGCATCCAGTACCTTACTCAACCGAGTACCAACTTAACATATCTTTTCGTATCATACTATCATGGATAACTTAGCCGGAAAGGCTGCCGTGAGATAAGTAGAATACAACATGAAATACCAACTTATACGTAAGACATACGGGCCTATAAGACCAAAATGAGCACTCTTACACTGAACATAGGCCGACAAGGCCATACAATCTTTCATATACATGACATATGTCTACAATCCTCTAAGAGTACATAAACATCATAAAGGTCGGAACAGAGCCCCGCCATACCAATCAACACATATTCTAATCATACTGACCAAATAGCAACTCCGGAGCAAATGGAGCGCACCAACACCTTCTATTGAGCTGATAGCCTACTTGGAGGACTCTCATCCTATCTAACGGAACATGCGGGTATGAAACGCAACATCCCCAGGCAAAAGGGACATCAGTACAAATAATGTACCGAGTATGTAAGGAATGAAAATACGTAAATAATAGACATGAGAGAAACATGGAGTAAAAGACTCAACATGTAAATCTGAATAGCTCTGTGAATCATTAATATTTACAATGTCATGCATATGCGTATAATGTCATACCATGCTTAGGTATATGCGTTCATAACATCATTAAGCCTCTGAGGGCGTCACATCATATCATCTCGGCCACTGTGGGCAAATCATCAACCTATACTAGCTGATCCGGTGGTGGTGCGTATATAACGCCATAATCTTTTCCCATATCCCATATACATATAATATACTCGTATATAACGCCATCTGGTCATGGGTCAATGTACATATATAAATGCATGAAATGCATAAGAATTACGTTAATAAGATTTCTCGAAATGTCATAAAAATAATATGCCTGTCGGATAAATTATATCAAATACGTATTTTTCCAAGACCTATGAATAGAAGATATAATAATAATTCACATGGGGAATCAAGAATATAGACACCCCTAGTATTTCTATGAATAGAGTCATTTATGATAGTTGCGTATTTTGCTTGTTTCATTTGTATCATTTGGACCATGCCAAAAGAAAGAAGGGATAGCCTTAACATACCTGAGCCGATTCTCATTAAAATCCCTCTAATACACGTCAATTGCGACAACATGTAATCGACAAGACCGTAGTAGGGAAAAATCCGTATGATATTCTTAAGAAAGATTGCACCGTACTTCCTTAGATTCGTAAAATCTCACGTTGCTAAATATTAAGTAGTCTTGTATGAGATTTGATTGTAGCAAATCACATATACAATTTGTATGAAATTATACACGGTTTTGACAATATACCAGCTCCAACCATTGTCAAGTTTGGCTTAATTTTGTGCTGAAACGATGCTTGTATTTTCTAATCTCAAGGGGGTACGCAAACATTAGCTTGCCGAGGTGATCTGTTTATTGTTGATTCCCTCTTTTTCCTGTTGCCAATACTTAGATTAGACAAGTTTGGATTTTGTTTTGGTTGATGAATACTTGTGGTATGATACCAGCCATTTCAAGCTTGACCATATTGTTATAAATCTGGTTCTTGAATTGCCAATACAGTAGCTTTCATGTGCAAATTATGTTCAGAAGGCTAATGAGGGGGTGAATCACTTAATGGACAACTTGCTACATAATATATGAGTCACTTAATGGACCATATGTGGTTGCCACATTGATGCACTTAAACTTATCCAAATTTTCACCCCTTTTCCTTAATCAACTTATTAATCCCCCACTAATCCAATAATTAACTACTTACCTACATAATTAAGAATTATCTCAAATTAATTAAAATACTACTCACTTTTAATATACCTTATACACCTCACTATCATGGTCGTGTGGTACCTTGTATGGCACAAGTCCATAAATACGGGGTATTGTAGCTTGGACCGTATTTTATCTCAAAATGACAAACTTCGACGAAACTCATTTTCTTCGCTTTTCTTACCCTCTCACCTTCACAAATTTACTTATCACTAAGGGCCTGTTTGTGAGTGATATTGATGGGATCGGGCTGCACGCCGCAGCGAACACTATTGACTCTTCATGGGATTGAGCTGCACGTCGCAACAGGTATTATTGATTCACGATGGGATCGGGTTGCACGTTGCAGCAGGATTTATTAGCGCTTGGGCTGGTTCTGCCCCTCCAGAGTCTACACACCCACAGTGAGCGCAGTTGCTATTGATTCATGATGGGATCGGGCTGTACGCCGCAGCGGGTACTGTACAGTGCTGAGTGATTGAGTGTGATGAGTGAGAATTTAGACAGTCACGTTGAGTACTCCGAGAGTGTGAGTACGCGGGGCTTTCATTGTGTTGTATCACATACGACATGCATATTGGCATGTAGATGTAGAGATGTCATATTCCTCTTATCATTCAGACTTGGCATATTTCATCTCTATTGAGCTTAACTGTTAAACCTGGAAGCATGTCTACTTTCATGTACTGTACTTGCAGATTATAAGTTTCTCTGAGGTACTATTGTCATTTTTTTCTGTTAATTTCCATATTGTTTAATTCTGTATTTGGACGGTAATGTTTGAGCTCGTCACTGCTTTCAGTCCAAAGATTAGACTTGATAATTATTGAGTTGGTTGTACTCACGCTACACCATACACTTTGTGTGCAAATCCAGGCATTTCTGGACATAGTGGTTGCTGATTTTCTAAAGTTTCATCAGTCGGAGATTATCGAGTTAGCTTCCATGGCATCCGCAGACCATGACTCTCCTCCTTTATCTTTTAGTTTTGTTTATAATGTTCTACTTTACTAGACAGTGTTTCAATTGTCAGACCGCATTATTGTATAGATGCTCTTGTACTCCGTGACACCCGGATCTTTTGGGAAATTCTGTATTGAGTTGTGGCGTTTTCATTCAAATTTTATGAGATTTTATTTACTTAAACTTATTTATGTATATTTTGAATTAAAGAAGTCGTAATGCATCATATGAAGCTACTCAAACTCGAACCACCAAACAAAATGCTTAATCTCAAAATGAGTAGGTCATTATATTCTCCCCCACTTAAACATACGTTCATCCTTGAATGTACCGAGAGTCATTCCAAAGCCATAAAATAACTATACAATCTCATTATATATACACCCACGAGTGATCACATGCCACTGCAATCCATGTAAGTCCATTAACACCATTTCGACTATAGATTCTCCCTTCAATCTTATCCCATAAGCCTTGGAACCAAATTCTCGCATCCGAAATTTCCTATAATATCTGATTCCTATACATATACACTGTATCAATCCTCACAAGCTGCATCAAGTCATAAATTTACTCCCAAGATGTAGCCACACCAAATGCCACCTAGATCCTCATATGATACGATCCGCAGGCTAAACAAGCAACAACTCGAATATGACCAATAATAGAAAGAGAACCAGATAAGAGAACTATCTAACATGTTAACCAAATATAATAACAAAAGCATAAATCTATGAACCCATCTCACAAATAAGAAGGAACACACACGATATAAGCACAAGAAATCGTATCATACATAACACTGTTGCGGCGTGCTACTCGATCCAAACATAACAATCCACATCGAAATACCGATCGAGCCATAATTCTTATACTCAACAAACCCATGTGTACCAACAACAAGCATATAAGATGCATAAACATAACCATGGGGAGACGGATAGCATAATACACTACGAAAATGGTAAGCACGACTAAGGTTCAATTAGCGAATCAACAGATTAGGAGCCATCTTGCTCATATATCGCTACACGGCCCAAATATAACTGCAATGTGTATGTGAATAATCAATTGGCCTCACAATCCATCATATCATAAAAGAGTAACATATGAAATAGATCAAGGCATGAATAAGATCCATTCTACCCGATGACACACCTGCAGCAAATATCGCGCTGAGTAAGAAGATCCAATCTAGTGTAGAATATACATTCTCATTAGGCCTACCAATAGGCCCCCAAACCGATTCAAATCATTCTAAAATAGGTAAATAACCTTCCAAAAGTACACAGTGACCCTATCCATGACATATACAATCAGTTGTATAACCCTTAGCACACTTTCATAGTCCGCAACCAAAGGAATACTCTATCTCTAAGAACAACCAATCTCTAAACCTCAAGAATATATGGACCTCCATACTTGATCTCTACCTTTCCCACTTAAATGACTGACATGTCACACATACACAATCACCTCATGGGAGATACTCACATAACCTTCCGCATCAAGTAGCAAAACTTGATCATCAACGGTTACCAACCATATGATTTCATTAGAACAAGTCAAGCATCCGCAGATCAATACACAATGTGTCTTCAGTAACACACACTCTCCTCAAATAATACAAGATCGTCCTAGAGTTCATGACCTTCCTTTCGAAACTGGTTCGCAACATTTTCCATTCAATCTCAATCTCACATGGCTCACCGCATCTACCATGCCAGTATATGAAAATATGAGAACTCGTTATCAACTCTGCATCGCAAATAAGATAAACACCCCATCGACTAGAAACCTTCCATTTAAATCAATTCAAGAGAAGATCACAACATGCAACAACTTTCCATACCCATAGAACATATCAACCTCAAGTCGTGTCCAAAACCATCATAAACTCTTCAAAACCCATATGCGCATAACTAAGCCATCAGAACCGAACCCCTCTAAATTAACCAAGTCATGCAGAATGCCAACCCAAAAGTTGTGCGATAAAAGCACCTATCAGGCCCTATCATACCAAAGGAACTGATCATCTCTATTACCAAACTGATCCAAGCCACTACTATACTGATCCAACTTCTTCAGATTACTCTAGACTTGCCTTTAAGATAACACTTATCTTTCCTAGTATACTATGGACCTTACTCAAGACTCATATCGAGTGATACCAACATGAAATCATGTTGTCCTAAGATCCATAAGCCATTTTTTCCCTTTCATGCGCCCAATAGTGCCTCAAACCGAATGCTTGCTCCCAAGAGACCTTTCAATGACTCTAAAGTTGTTTCTTCCATCTCTCAAACACTTTATCATGGAGCCGATAATGATACAGAAATACTCCATGTCTCTTTCACACTCCGACGCAAATCTCAATCCTTAGCCATACACAAATCTCGAAATCCTTAAGTACTACATCTTGGATCTTGAACCCGCTAGAACTATTCTCGAGAGTCACCCACTCTGACCTAGTCCCAAATGTATAGCTAATCCTGGCGAACGACTAGTGCTCCTTTATACATGAAATTATCCAAGAAGATGCAACCGAGAAAATTCTTTCCTATTACACACTACATCTACAAAGGACTGTCAAATCTAAGTTTTTCCACAACCTTCATATATCAAATAGGTGTAATACATCACGCAACCATTGTTTGAATCATCCTCGAAGTCATACTCCTCAAGTCATAACTAATCCACAGGTCTACCTTAGTCCAGAATATACAACACATGAAAATGTGATTCAGTCATCGATGGTAAGCTTCCCCACTTAGCTTTAAGCCACAATCACATCAACTAAAACCCTTCAATAACTTCTGCTCTTTAACTACCATGATCTCACACTGTTACCCAGTTGAATTTCTTATAAGCTCAAGTTGTACTATCCATAACACATCCCAAATTATCAGCCCAGATGCATACTCGACCTAGTGACAAGCGACCCGGACTCGCATTATAGTACATACATCCTACTAGATAGAAAGCAAAACACTTCATAGGAACCTTATAAGAAATTATTCAACCTCCAACCTTCTTACAAGAGATAGCGCACCTGTGTAACCTCATATCGACATATTTTTGTGACCTTACGATGAGTACAACACTATGTAATCAATTGATCCTCCTGAGTTTACACTCGTCCACATGCTGTAAGAATCTACTTCCTCCTACCAATGAACAACTGAAAGATCCATCAACACATCTAAAACTCAAGATTCGTATTTCATATAAAATGATAACCAAGCATTATATTCGCTTTGTATTTCAAGTAAACACCCCTCTCATCACATTCGAACTCTCAAATGTAAGAAGTCATCACTAGAACAAAATATACAGACTTAGTCACTTGTCCATAATTGTCCAAATAATAAAATATTCTCAAGGTTCGTGGCAACCCTACCACAAAATCTATAAATATACGCTCTCACTTCCATTCCGGTATAACCATCTTCTGAAGAAAACCACCCAGTCTCTGTTGCTCGTCTTTGACCTGCTGACAATTCAAACACCGCAAAAACATATCCAACAATGTCCTTCTTCATCCTTCCCTAAGAATAATGCTGCCTCAAATCATGATCCATTTGTGTAGCACCCGTATGAATACAATTTCATAAACTATGAGACTCCTCAAGGATCAACTCCCTACGACCATCAATACTAGAAATAGAAATCCGACTCTGAAGTCGCAATACATTATCATCTTCGATCACTGCCTCCTAAGAACTACCTCGCGGCACTGTGTCCCTAAGGACAAACAAAATAAGGAGCATCATACTTACGAGCTCTGATACACTCAAACAAGGATGACCACGCAACCGCATAATCAAGAACTCTGCCATGCTTAGAAATATCCAATCTCACCACACTATTAGCTAAGGCATGGACATCCATAGCCAAATTATTTCCCTTCATAGCCAAATACTTTCCCTCCGCTGGAGTAAATGCTGAATCACCTATGTTCTCTGCTGCCTCAAACCCAAATCCTCTTGCCTGAACAATTGCTAAAGACTTCGATGTTCAGCGTAAACCTCACACGACACATTATTCAAATAATACCTCCAAATCTTAAGTACGTACACAATGGCTGCCAACTCCAAAAATTGAGTTTGTAGTTAAAATAGTCTTGAATTTTTAAAAGCTCTCCTCACATACATCAGACCACCTACAAGGAACAATTCTCCTAATCAACTTTGTCAATGGGGCTATAATAGATGGAAACTCCTCCACAAAGCGACGATAGTAGTCCGCCCCCATAACACATGGGAAACATTCGCCCACACCGCATATGTAATATCATCACAACTGGCCGGTGCCTAACTGATATCGAGTAGTCAATATCACATACGAGTGAATATGAAGGAATTGAAGATATAGGCTTCTAGCGAAAATAAAGTCGCACGATAAGGAATCAAGAAAGGGAAAAGTTCCTAAAGCCCTATAGCCTCTCGCAGATAGATACTGGCGTCTCTATATTAATCCACAAGACTCTACTAGGCCTAGTCGTGACTTGTAGGACCCTTAAAAACCTAGATCTCTGATACCAACTTGTCACAACTCAAATCCCACCAATGGTCGTGATGGAGCCTAACTTGTTTGCTAGGCAAGCCAACACTCAACAACAATAATTAGAATCAAATTATTAAGCCATTAATTATTCATGATATAAATAACAAATGCAAAAATAAATCCCAAATCAATAACATAAAGGTATAATCAATGACAGGGTCTAAACTCGACCACAACCGTCTAACAACGGCCAAAACCCGGTGTCACTACATCACAAACATCTAATAAGAGTAACTAGTTTGAATTGAACAATAATGTCTGTCCAAAAAAGAAGTACATAGACAGAAATAGATAAGTAGGGAAGGAAGACTCCATGTGCTATGGATCGGATCCAGTAAGAAGCTCACCATAAAGTCTCTAGTAAAATATTCCTACTTAGCTCAAAGGGGTACCTCTAATACTAGCTTCAAAACGTGTACAAAAATATACAAAAGTGTAAAATGAGTATAAAACTACGGTACTCAATAAGTATCAAGTCTAGCCTCAAAGAAATAGTAGTGAGTGGTTGACACTAACACCTACTACAATTTAATAATCAAATGTAAGAAATTTAGAACAAGAGATGAGTCATGATATTGTCCAAAAGTCATAAAGTTAAAGGCACAGCAAATCGGGAATTTATTCATGCTTTTTAGACAAAACAATAGAGCACAATATCAATTATCTCAATTTTCCTTTAATAATTGTAATGACCCGGCCAGTTATTTTGTGTAGTTGAGCCTTGTTCCTCTATTTGTCACTTCCCGTATGTGTATTTGTTATTATGTGACTTGCAGGGTTGGTTTGTTTGGTTTCAGGGAGGTTTTGGATTGAATTGGAACTCTTAGTTCCTAGTTTGGAAGCTTAAGTTGGAAGTATTGACCAAGTTTGACTTTTGTGTCTTGACCTCGGATTGGAATTTTGATGGTTCTATTAGTGCGGATGGTGATTTTGGACTTAGGCATATGTCTAAATTTGGATTTGGAGGTTCCTAGGTTGATTTGGCTCTAATTGGTGAAAGTTGAAAATTTAAAAGTTTAGAAGTTCATAAGTTTGATCCATAGTTGACTTTGTGGTTATCGATGTATATTTGGGATTTAGAGCCTTGGAATAGGTTCGTATGGTGATTTATAACTTGTGTGTAAAATTTGGGGTCATTCCGAGTTATTTAAGCATGTTCAGCGTAAGTTTGGAATTCAAAATTTTGGATTAGTTCATTAAGCTTGAATTGAGGTACGATTTGTAATTTTGGAATTATTTTGTGCGATTTTGGGCCTCGAGTAAGTCTATATTGTCTTTTAGGACTTGGTGGTGTGTTTGGACGGTGTCCCGGGTGCCTCGGGTGTATTTCAGCTAGGTATCATACCAATTCTCTCATTCTTGGAGTTGTTGGTTTTCTGATGTTCTAGTATTCATCACGATCGCGGATGTGGTACCATCGTAGTGGAGTGTGTTTTGGTGGCTGGCATTTTTTTACTTCTCCACATTCGCATAGGGGATGTCACGATCGCAGACTGCTGGGGGCTGAAGCTTTGCATTCGCGATTGGGGTTCGACATCACATTGGTTTGTGTCCGGATGGGGGAAGGCATGTGGCATAGCCTTCGCGTTCGCAGAGAAGCATTGCATTCGTGTAGGCCTGAGGTATTGTGTATCACGATCCCGATCTTGATGTCATATTCGCATAGGGTCTTTTGGTGGCAGTTGTTACTTGTGCTTTGCAATCGCGAAGTGGATCCCACGATCGCGAAGGGAACCCCTGGGCAGATTAGGAGCTCGGATTTGGGCAATATTTTAAGGGATTTTCACGATTTGGATTGGGGTAAGTGTTCTTGACCCAGACCTGATTATTATCCATAATTCCATCCTTGATTTTAGCATTTGATTGATGAATCTAAGGGCTTGGCACTTACTGGGTATCGTTGTGGTGTACTCACGCCCTTTTCTGCACATGTTTTTCATGTGCAGATCCAGGTTCATCTTACGAGCCTCATCACTAGTTGCAGTCGCTGCTACTTATTGGAGATTTCAAGGTACACCTGCTCGCGCCCTCAGATCCTCGGAGTCCCCCTCTATCCCCCTATGTTAATTTTTCCTTCTTTCTATAGAAATGATGTATAGAACGGTTAAGACTTCTTAGTAGCTTGTGACTTACGGTATTCCAGGTTTTGGGAAATTATTTTGTACATTTTCAGAGGTGATAATTGTATATGCCGAGTGGCATTCAGTTGCTAATTAGATATTTGTTACTGTTAGTACTTAATGTTCATGCTTTAGTTTTACTTCCGCAAAAGTGTTAAGCTTACCTAGTCGTAGAGACTAGGTGCCATCACGACGGTTCACGGAGGGAGAATTTGGATCGTGATAAGTTGGTATTAGAGCTCTAGGTTCATAGGAGTCGTGATTCATAAGCCGGTTTATTAGAGTCTCGCGGATCGGTACGGAGACATCGGTACTTATCTTCGGGGGCTATGGAACTGTTAGGAACAAACATACTTCTTTGATTCCTTGTCGTGCGAGTTATTTGCATCAAATTCTAAAAAATTCTCTATTCTATTCTTTCTCGTAGATGGTGAGGACCTGTACCGGAGGATCTGAGGACCAGGAACCCGCGCCCCTGCTAGAGCCACTAGAGGCTGGGGCTGGGGAAGAGTACGGCCTCGCGGTGCAGCCAGAGCACCCGCACGAGTTGCGATATAGGAGCCCCCAGCATTTCCAGCTGGAGGGCAGGCACCGGAGGTTCCTATTGCTGCACCAGCCCTCCAGGAGACTCTAGCCCAGTTCATGAGTATGTTCAGCACCTTAGCTCAGGCTGGATTGATTCCGTTAGCTCCCGCCATATCTCAGGCCGGGGGAGGGGCACAGACTCCCGCAACCCACACTCCTAAGTAGAGGGTCTAGGTTGATCAGGCCACAAAGTTCATTCCCATGCCACCGGTAGCCCCGGTTCAGCATGAGACTAGGACAGCCGCTTGTGAGGCGGAGCAGCTCATATTTGAGAGGTACCAGAAGTACCACCCACCTACCTTCAGCGGATTGGCTACAAATGATGCTTAGGGTTTTCTGGAGGAGTGTCATCTTATTCTGCGTACTATGGGCATAGCAGAGACGAGTGGGGTTTCTTTTACCACTTTCCAGCTTAGAGGAGCAGCCTATCAGTGGTGGCGTGCTTATGAGTTGAGTAGTCTGGATGAGGCAGCTTCACTTACATGGACTCAGTTCTCGGACATGTTTTTGAGAGAGTATGTCCCTCAGAGCCTCAGGAACTCATGGCGCGCGGAGTTTGAGCAGCTGCACTAGGGTGCTATGACTGTGTCAGAGTATGCAGTCCGCTTCAGTGATTTGGCCCGACATGCACCGGCTTTGGTTGCCACAGTCGAGAGAAGGTTCGATGATTTATTGAGGGACTCCACCCCAGTATCAGGATTAGTATGGTCAGGGAGCTAAAGATGGATATTCCTTACCAGCGGGTTGTGAGTATTGCTAGGCGATAGGAGGGCATGCTTGCCCAGGACCGAGAGGAGAGTGAGGCCAAGAGGTCTCGAGAGACTGGTTTTTATTCTGGAGATCGTGCCCCAGCAGCCCGCCATGGTAGGGTTTATGTGGGTCGCCCCGTTCATTCAGCTCTTCCAGCCGCCAGTGGTGTTCCAGCCCCTTCTAGGCCCCAAGAGCCTTATTATGCACCGCCAGTATCTAGTGTGCCTCCTGCTTGGGGTGCTTTTAGCGGCCAGTCCAGCAGATCTGGCCCGAGTCAGTCACAACAGCCACGCCCTCCGAGAAGTTATTTTGCGTGTGGAGACACCCGCCATATGGTGAGGGATTGCCTCAAATTTAGGAGGGTTGCACCTCCACAGACTTCTCAGCCACCATGTGATCCACCGGGTCCTCAGGTCATGATTCCAGCACCAGCTATCGCCCCACCTGCTCAGCCAGCTCGAGGTGGAGGTCGGGGAGGTTGAGGTCACCCTAGAGGGGGAGGCCAGGCCAGGTATTATGCTCTTTCGGCTCATACAGAGGTAGTTGCTTCCGACTCTATCATTACAGGTATTGTTCCAGTCTGTCATAGATATGCATCGGAATTATTTGACTCAGGCTCTACGTATTCATATGTGTCCTCTTATTTTGCCCCACATTTAGGCGTATCTCGGGATTCTTTAAGTTCCCCTGTTTATGTGTCTACTCCTGTGGGAGATTCTCTTGTTGTGGATTGCGTGTATCGGTCCTGTTTGATTGCACTTAGTGATTTTGAGACCAGATCCGACTTATTATTACTCAGCATGATAGATTTTGATGTTATCTTGGGCATGGACTGGTTGTAGCCCAATTATGCTATTTTTTATTGTCACGCTGAGACCGTGACACTGGCAATGCCAGGCTTACCGCGATTAGAGTGAAGAGGTACCTTAGAGTATACTCCCAGCCGAGTTATTTCATTTCTTAAAGATCAACGAATGGTTGAGAAGGGGTGTGACGTGTATCTAGCTTATGTGGGAGATTTCAGTATTGATACCCCTACAGTTGAGTCAGTTCCAGTAGTGAGGGACTATCCAGATGTGTTCCCAGCTAATCTTCCTGGCATGCCGCTCGATAGAGATGTTGATTTCGGCATTGATTTGTTGCCGAGCACCCAGCCCATCTCTATTCCTCCATACCGTATGGCTCCTCCTGAGTTGAAGGAGTTGAAGGAGCAGTTGCGGGTGTTGCTTGATAAGGGCTTCATTCGGCCTAGTGTGTCACTTTGGGGTGCTCCTGTCTTGTTTGTGAAGAAAAAGGATGGTTCTATGTGTATGTGTATTGATGGGGTGCTCCTGTCTTATCACCATTTGAACAAAGTCACAGTGAAGAACATGTATCCATTGCCTCGTATTGATGACCTATTTGATCAGCTACATGGTGCCAAATTATTTTCCAAGATTGACTTGTGTTCAGGTCATTTGGGCTGACTAATGCCCCAACAACCTTTATGTACTTGATGCATAGTGTGTTCCGTCCCTATATTGATTCTTTCATCATCGTATTCATTGATGACATCCTAGTGTATTCCCGGACTCGGGAGGATCACGAGCAACACCTAAGGACAGTGCTTCAAACTTTGAGAGAAAAGAAGTTGTATGCAAAGTTCTCAAAATGTGAGTTCTGGTTAGATTCCGTGGCATTCTTGGGTCAAATTGTGTCAAGTGAGGGGATCAAGGTGGATCCAAAGAAGGTGGAAGCAGTGCAGAGTTGGCCCAGACCGTCCTCAGCTACAGAGATCCGGAGCTTCCTTGGTTTGGCGGGGTATTACTGTCGGTTTGTTGAGGGATTTTTATCTATTGCAGCGTCTATGACCAGGCTGACCCAGAAGGGTGCTCCGTTCAGGTGGACAGAGGAGTGTGAGGAGATCTTTTAGAAGCTCAAGACAGCTTTGACTACAGCCCTAGTATTGGTATTGCCTTCAGGTTCGGGGTTTTATACAGTTTATTGTGATGCATCACGAGTTGGCCTCGGCGCGGTGTTGATGTAGGACCGTAGGGTGATTGCCTATGCATCCAGACAGCTGAAGGTGCATGAGAAGAACTATCATGTCCACGACCTTGAGCTAGCAGCTATTGTTCATGCCTTGAAGATTTGGAGGCACTATTTGTACGGCGTTCCTTGTGAGATATACACTGATCACCGGAGTTTGCAGTATCTGTTCAAGCAGAAGGATCTTAATTTGCGTCAGAGGAGGTGGTTAGACCTGCTTAAGGATTATGACATCACTATTTTGTACCACCCGAAGAAGGCCAATGTGGTGGCCGATACTTTGAGTCGCCGGGCAGAGAGTTTGGGGAGTTTAGCTTATCTACCAGCAATAGAGAAGCCTATGGCGTTGGATGTTCAGGCCTTAGCCAGCCAGTTTGTGAGATTGGATATTTCTGAACCGAGTCGAGTATTGGCTTGTGTGGTCTCTCGGTCTTCTTTTTATGATCGTATCAGGGAGCGTTAGTATGATGACCCCCATCTTCTTATCCTTAAGGCTATTTCTGAGCCGAGTCGAGTATCTGAGCTGTTGTCTTTCATTGATTCTATTCCTGTTAGATTTTCGTATTTATTTTTACTGCGATATTTCATTCCTTTGAGCATCTTGTTATCCCTTTGGTTGACCTTGAAAGATCTGACTTTTTGGTCTCTACCTTGATGGCTCTGGGATGGGCCTTCACGAAAGCATCTGCAAGTATAGAAAATGAGTTAATAGAATTTAGAGGCAAGTTGTGATACCATATCATTTCCCCCTGGACAAAGTTTCCCCAAACCTTTTCAGCAGCACCAACTCGATTTCATCATCTTCCAAGTCATTCCCTTTGATCGCGCATTTATAAGAGGTTCATGCTCATTTGGATCCGTGGTCCCATTATACTTGGGAATGTCGGTCATTCAAAACCTCTTCGGGATTGGCTTCGATGCCGCGATTGGGGGGAAAGGATTCTGAATAAACTTTTTGGAGTCTGGTCCCTTCAATATCGGAGGTACTCCTGGGATCTGATTGACCCTGGAGTTTTATGTTTCTACCTTCTTGTCATTAGCCTCAATCTTTTTCTCGCTCGACTCCACCCGTTTTGTTAATACTTTGAGCATCTTCATCACCTCAAAAGTTTCTACGGGCCTGACTTCACCCAGTTTCGCGACAACTTGTCCATCTCTTCGAGTATTTTCCCGGGATTGTTCTAGCTCGACCCTATTAGGGGCGTGGCTTTGGTTCTGCAACTTTGCTATTGCCGCTTGTTGAGCCTGCAACACTTCAAAAATCAATCGTAGGCTCGCCCCATCACCTTCACCTTCGGGTGCTTCTCAGGCCGTTGGCCGGGGTCCTCCACGAACACTGTTCTCGAGATCAGATTGCAAATTGATGTTGATGGATACCTGGGAGTTAGGATTGTCCGGGTCAGCGGCCGGGACACCATTGGGATCGGCTGGTGGCACATCATTACTAGGCACCACATTATTATTCTCGTCGTGATGGCCTGACTCAAAGTCAATGTTCAAGTGAGCAGACTGAGAGTTTGACATCCTTAGGCTATCATGGAATTAAAATTTCAAAGAACAAGTGTAGAATAAGGTGTGTTATGGAGATTTGTATAAAATCACCACCATTATCCTTAGCCCCATGGTGGGCGCCAAACTATTTATCCCAAAAATGAGTAACAATTAAATTTGTACACGGTTTAAAGGATACGTGATTTAATTCAATACGAATAATTAAGAACAATAGGTAAATGATTTAAAGAAAAAATAAATGATCAAACTCATTGCAATGTAATGACCAAGCCTGATCTTAAATTGAACACTGAGATTTGTCCTAGATTGGACCCTCGATACAAGCTTGATTGCGAATGAAGAAAAGAACAAATGAATAATGCCTTGAACAATAGCTAGAAGACAAAAGTATACTTTTATAACTTTGATTTGCGTGTCAAAATGTGGACAAATAAAGAAATTCTTCCCCTTTATATAGTAGGGGAATTTCAGTCCTACTACAAGTCTAAAAAAGGTAAAAATCTTCCTTTTCCGATAAATGTTGATCTACAATTGATATTGAACAGGATTCGCTCCGTAATGTTCGGTTGAGGGTGAATATTACGCTCCCCTGCTCATCATGCATAACCGTTCACTGCGTCCCCCGAGGTCTAGAAGCTATACTTGTCCCGGGTCCGTCATTTCACAATGCCCGATCTCAGATACATCGTTCATTCCTCCCATGTTTCGATACAAGAGGCTCCTGGGCCTTGATTATAATCACTTCGAGTCGTGCTTCACCTTCATTTCTTCATCAGGGAATCGAAGAAACTTTGCCCCCGATTTTACTCGTATACAATATGATTGGTGAAATAACTGGTTATAAATTTTTAAAAGAAATTTATAAAACATAACATGAATAATGTGGTAAAACCAGATATATAGAACCTGAGGAAGGCTACTATATTGTAAAGTTTTAGAGTGTAGCTAGTATATAGGAGATTCTATATTCAAGGCTATACACGGTTAAACATCAGACCCATGATTTTGAAAGCTTGGCTACCTGATTTTGATTTCAATAGTGCGATCCTGATTGAAGATACCTCTATGGGTTAATTTCCCTGAACATCCAATGAATTATTTTGGATGTTCAATTCTAAGTAGAATAGCAGATGCAATTGAGAATCCTTTATTTGCAAATAAGTGTAGAGCCAAACAAACTAGAATTTCCTATGCCAGAAGTATGATAGAGGTCAATGTGACAAAGACTCTACCAACAGAAATGGATGTGTTAGATTCATCAGGTAGAAAATTTACAGAAGCAGTTACTTATGATTGGAAATTTGTATTTTGTAACAAATGTATGGCTATAGGGCACAACTGTACAACAATAGCA
The DNA here is from genome assembly GCF_000390325.3 of Nicotiana tomentosiformis. Lineage (NCBI taxonomy): Eukaryota > Viridiplantae > Streptophyta > Magnoliopsida > Solanales > Solanaceae > Nicotiana > Nicotiana tomentosiformis. The sequence continues at coordinate 55,271,367 of NC_090819.1, forward strand.
AGAGAGGATCCTAGGCGCTTTTAACAACAAGGAAGGAGGAGGATACCAGGAGGATTTTACAAGAATGAAGAAAAATAGGCCAAGATGAAAATGTTAACACAAGTGAACTAGTTGGGCAACAAAACACCAATGGACTGGTAGTGCAAAAGGTTCTTTAACAGAAGGAAGTTGTAGCAATGGGTGGGACTTGTCTCCATTATACCTCCAAATCATGAAAACATGAAATATCAGATGAACACCCGAAAGACTAGGAGGCAAAGCAAGCTTATAAGCTACCTTACCCACTCTCTCCTACATCTTAAATGGGCCAATGGACCTCGGACTTAACTTGCCATTCTTACCAAATCTCATTACATTCTTCATAGGTGAAACCTTCAAAAGTACCTTCTCACCTTCCATGAAAGCCACATCACAGACCTTTCTATCTGTATAACTCTGATGTCTGGAATGAGCTGTGCGTAGTCGCTGCTCAATCAACTTTACCTTCTCCAAAGCATCACGAACCAAATCAGTACCTAACAATCTAGCCTCGTCAGGCTCAAACCAACCAATAGGAGATCGACACCGTCAGCCATACAAGGCCTCATACGGAGCCATCTGAATGCTGGACTAGCAGTTGTTGTCGTAAGCAAACTCCACCAATGGTAGGAACTGATCCTAATGGCCTCTAAAATCAATAACACAAGCTCTCGACATATCCTTAAGGATCTGAATAGTCCGCTTGGACTAATCATCCATCTATGGGTGAAAGGTTATGCTAAGCTCTAATTGTATACCTTACATGGTAAATAGCTCTCCAAATATGAGACGTAAACTGAGTGCCATGGTTTGAAATGATAGAAATAGACACACCATGCAAGCGAACAATCTTTCGAATGTAAATTTGAGCTAACCTCTCTAAAATGTATGCAGTCAACATTGGTATAAAATGCGTGGACTTGGTCAACCTATCCACAATAACCCCATCAAACTTTCTCAAGGTACGTGGTAAGCCTACCACAAAATCCATAGTAATATGCTCCCAAGGTACATAGTAACCCTACCACAAAATCTATAGTAATACTCTCCCACAACCACTACGGTATAACCATCTTCTGAATCAAACCACCTGGTTTTTGATGTTCATACTTTACTTGTTGGCAATTCAAACACCGTGAAACATGCGATCAACAATGGTTTTCTTCATCCTTAGCCACCAATAATGTTGCTTTAAATAACAATACATATTCGTAGCACCTAGATGAATAGATACTGTGAACTATGAGCCTTCTAAAGTATCAACTCCCTCAAGCTATCAATATTAAGAACACAAAGCCGACCTTAAGGTCGCATAACCCTATTATCTCCAATCCACCTTCTTAGCACTACCTTGATGCACCGTATCCTTAAGCATCAATAAATGTGGATCATCATACTGGCGAGCCTTGATGCACTCTAACAAAGACGACTACATAAAAACACAAGCAAGAACTCTACTAGGCTCAGAAATATACAATCTCACAAATCTATTGGCCAAAGCATGAACATCCATATCCAAAGGCCTCTCCTTAGCTCGGATAAATGCCAAACTCCCCATACTCTCCGTCTTTCTACTCAAGGAATCCGCTACAACATTCGCCTTGCCCAGATGATACAAGATAGTGATATCATACTCCTTAAGCAACTCAAGCCACCTCAACTGCCTCAAATTCAAATCTTTTTGCTTGAACACGTAATGAAAACTTTGATGATTAGTGTAAAACCTCTCATGACATAGCATACAAATCAAAAATAAATATGTGAATTTTTCTTACTAATATTATAAAGTGACTTTTTTATAGTCGAAATAAAGTGAATTATTTTTTATTATTAATTTTTCTTGATTTATTTCATTATTGGCAAGTAATGCCTCCAAATCTTAAGCGCATGCACAATAGCTGCCAACTCCAAATCATGAACTAGATAATTCTTCTCATAGGGCTTCAACTACCGTGACGCATAAGCAATCACTCTACCCTCCTGCATTGACACAACTCCAAGACCAACACGAGAAGCATCACAATGCACCGTGTATGGCCCAAAATCCATGGGCAACACCAATATTGGGGATGTAGTCAAAGCAGTATTGAGCTTCTAATAGCTCTCCTTACACTCCTTGGACTATCTGAAAGGAACACCCTTCTGAGTCAACATAGTCAATAGGACTGCAATAGATGAAAACCCTTCTATAAAGTGATGATAGTAACCTGCTAATCCCAACAAACTCCTGATCTATGTAGCTGTAGTAGTTCTAGGATAACTCTGAACCGCCTCAATCTTCGTGGGATCAACCTTAATACCATCACTAGACACAACATGACGCATGAATGCAACAGAATCCAATCAGAATTCACATTTCCAAAACTTAGCATAAATCTTTTGATCCTTCAAAGTCTGAAGTACTACTCTTAAGTGCTACTCATGCTCCTCCCTACTACGCGAGCAAACCAAGATGGACAATCACAAAATAGTCTAAATAAGACTTGAACACCCTATTCATTAAATCCATGAATGTTACTGGAGCATTAGTCAAACCAAATGCCATCACCAAGAACTCATAATGACCATATCGGGTACTAAAAATCCGTCTTATAGATATTTGAAGCCCTAATCTTCAACTGATGATAACCCGGTCTCAAGCCAATCTTGGAGAACACCTTAGCACTCTGAAGCTGATCAAATAAATCATCAATATGAGGGAATAGATACTTGTTCTTGAATAGTAACCTTGTTCAGTTGTCTGTAATTAATGCACATCCTCATAGTACATCCTTCTTTTTCATAAACAACATCGAGGTGCCCCAACGAGAAACACCCGGTGTAATGAATCCCTTATCAAGCAAATCCTGCAACTGCTCCTTCAATTACTTCAACTCTGCCAGAGACATATGATATGGTTAGAATAATGTCACGACCCAAACCGAAGGGCTACAATGGGCACCCGGTGCCTTACTCAACCGAGTACCAACGTAACATATCTTTCTTATCATACTATCATGGGTAAATGATCCAGAAAGGCCGTCATGAGATAACCAGAATAAAACATAAGGGAATACTCGACATATGATTACCCAACATGATATACAAACTTATACATGTGACATACGGGCCTATAAGGCCGACATGAACATTTGTACACTCAAAACATAGGCCAACAAGGCCATACAAGTATCCATGTACATGACATCTGTCTACAAGCCTCTAAGAGTACATAAACGTCATAAAGGTTGGGATTGGGCCCGCCATACCAATCAATACATGTCCAAAGTATACTGACCAAACATGCAATTTCAGAGCAAGTGGAGTGCACCAACACCTTCCGCTCAGCTGATAGCCTACTAGGAGGACTGTTAACCTGTCAATCGGGACCTGCGGGCATGAAACGCAGCATCCCCAGGAAAAAGGGACGTCATTACGAATAAAGTACCGAGTATGTAAGGCAGGGAAAGCATAAATAAGAATAGTGATGTAAATAGAGGTAGAGAAGATACAACCTGTAACATCTGAGTGCCTTTGAGGGCGACAAACATGAAATGCATGATACATAAATATATACATATACTTTTAAAAATATACGCCTCTGTGGGCATCATCATCATATCGTACTCGGCCTCAAAGAGGACTCAGTAAAAATATACCCGGCCATCATAAGGCTCGGTAGAATCGTACCCGGCCACTTGGAGCTCGGTAAACCTAACTGATCAGTGGTTGCACAATAGATGTCGTACCCGGGCGACTATAGCGTGGCTCGGTAGAGTAAAATAGATACATATATATAATGTATGCTGGACTCATGGAATCATGTTCTAAACCTTTCGGAGTGACCTAAGGTCGTTGCAGCCTCGATTAAAATTATTGACATCCATACCATCAACATGAACCTCAATAGGATTCAAGGATCATACATACTTACTTAGAATAACTTTATAAGGAAAGAACAACATGGACAACCTTAGTTGCTAGGAGTAGATCCGTTATGAAATAGCGTATAGTTTATGTTCATTTCACTTTAGATCATGCCAAAAGAAAAAATGAAGTGCCTTAACATGCCTTTGAAATCTTCTATCATATCATCAAGCAAGCTCAATATGATATTCTTACGTCTACAATGAGTAAACTAACTTCGTCGTCATCATATAAGCGTTGTAACTCTCATATTTGGAAACCAATATTCTACAAGAAAATGGACAACACCTCCCCTATTTGTAATAAATCTCATATGTTACCAAAAGTCACCAAATAGCCCAAACAACAATAATATAATTCACAATAAGCTCTCTGATTACTTCAACAACCATTTTGAGCAGCAAGCTCGATTTTCAATTAACAAAATATGGTTTGAATCAAATTCCTTTTCCATTAATCTACCTAAAACATCTATAACATCATACTTATGCTTACCATATCATTTTCAGCCCAAAACATCATAAGAATAATCTTCAAATATAGTCCACATGCCTAGCACCTTAACCTTTATCGTCAACCTCTAATTTTTCATGTTATCTTCTTCAATCAACTTAATTAGCACAAATATAAGCTCAACAACAGCAGCAATAACATAATCAAGATATTTATGATAATTTCCAGCCACAATAAACTATATATAGCCTCAACACAGCCCACAAAAAAAGATAACAATTCCTTATGCCATGTCAATTACTATCTTGTAGAGTTTCACTCAAACAACTAAACCAACATATGATTAACCTTAAGCACAATAAAGAACATGATTTATTTACCTTAGGCAGTAGATACAACATGAAATCCCCACCTGGTGTAGCTCACAACAACCCTCAATCACACCACAATACCATAGGAGTTGTATTCATCAACTTTTGTGTTCAAGTTGGCGTGTTCAACTTGTATTTCGCCTTGAAACTCTAATATGTATGAATGATGGACTGATTCGTAACTTAATCAGGTTACTTACCTATGAAGAACCCTCCAAAACAGCCACAAGATGAAGAACTACGATCTAGCAAGCACCACAGGATTTCTAGCGTTGGATTCATATTTTTATCTTAGGCTTTCACCCTAGAATCATGGAGGAACCCTTGGAGAGCATTTAGGAGGGTTTAAGAACTGTTTTGGACGAGAAACATGAGTTAAAACGACTTAGAATTGACTTAAATATAAGCTGGAGTTTTACACCGACTTTGTGGGTCCCATGGGAGCTGCTTGCGCAGTCTAACGAAAACATGAATATCTCTCTACTCCAATGTCTTATTGATGAGCGGATAAATGCGTTAGAAACTAAACTCATAGATCGTTAATATGGTAGGTAGATCTCTCCATAATTCCAAGTATATTTGGAGAAAAGCTCAGCTACATTTGACCTAACTTTCAGCACATTTATGAATGTAACTTGTGATGACCTTTGCCAACTTTTGTTCCACAACTCTCTTGACTTTAAAACATAACACACGACTATCATATGACTAAAATAAGTCATAACATAACCTCCTTTTAATGTTAAGCACCCTAGTCTTACCCCAAAAGTACATGTTATAACATTCCAACTTGTCGACTTTCGACGAAACTTATTTTCTTCAATTCGTTTAGCTTCTAAGCCTTCTAACCCTCTTGGTACTTGGTATTCATGATCTTAAATATTTGTAACCTCCACGGTAATATGATTAACTTACTTTATAAACTTTTCAAAGATGATTTCATTTATGAGCTTACATCAATTGACTTACGACGTACTCTTACGTACGAAAACATGGGGTGTAACAAATAAATAGGGGTTGAGTGCTCGGAACTAAGTCAAAACCAAAATCAATATCCGTATCTGGTGGCATGCCAGACAAATCCATAGGAAACACCTCCGAAAGCTCTCTCACAACCGGTTCTGAATCCATGGAAGGAACCTTTGTGCTAGAATCCCGTAAAAAAGCCAAATATACTAGACATCCCTTCTCAATCATACGTTAAGCCTTTAGGAGTTAAATCATCTTACCTATGGAGTGACCCAGTGATCCTCACCACTCTAATCTAGGCAATCCTAGGATAGACAAAATTGACAATCCAAGATAGCATAATATGGTGATAACCAATCCATGCCAAGAATCTCCTAAAAATCCACTATGTCCAACAACAAGAGATCAGCCAAAGTATCATACTCAATAATAGTAACCACATGAGAACGATATACATGATCCACCATAATAGAATCTCCAATAGGTGTAGACACATAAATAGGAATATCAAAAGAATTACGAGGCATATCCAAATATGATGCAAAGTAAGATAAAACATACAAATAAGTAGAATCCGGATCAAATAATACTAAATCATCTCTATGATAGATTGAAATAATACATGTGATGACTGCATCAAACGCAACCGTCTCAGGCCTACCAGGGAAAACATATCAACGAGCATGGACTCCACCTCTAGGACGACCTTTACATGCTTGACCTCCACCTCTAGATATTTGTGTAAGTGGCATAGAAACTAGTGCAAGAATCATGGCTTGGGTATCGTGCTGAGGTACAATCATCCAAAGCCTAGGGAAACCCCTCCTCATATGCCTCGAATCCCCACACTCGAAGCAATCTCTCGACTGGCGTGGCTGTTTGGAATGAGCCTGCCCCTGGAGATGCATTGTAAGAACTACGTTCGGGAGGTCACTGAATGATGACTACCCTGGGCAAGTACTCTAAAACCCATGGCTAATTGGATCACCATAAGAAATCTGAAGTGCTGACTGAACTGGCTTACTAGCATAGCCTCTGTCAAAATGACCCTTACCTCCAGTGTAGGCACCACCATATCCTTCAGTGCCATGAGCCTTCTTGGCCTTTATATCCTCCCTCTCTTGCCTGCGAATAAGCTCCAATATCCTAGCAATATCAACAGCCTGGTCGAAGGTATTCTCAATCTCAACCTCTCATCCACACCGTACCTAAGGCTGCAGCTGAGCCCCTCAATGAACCTCCGTAATATCTTCTTCTCGGTAAGAATCAGGAAAGCTGCATAGCATGATAACTTTGTGAACCTCATCTCATACTGATTAACTATCATACCATCTTGCTACAAATGCTCAACTGGATGCACAACTCATCTCTCCTGGTGAGTGGAATAAACTTCTCTAAGAAGAGAGTCAAAAAATGAGCCCATGTGAGAGGAAGTGACCTTGCTGGTCTGCCTTTCTCATATGTCTGCCACCACCTCTTAACTGGCCCTCTCAATTAAAATATAGTAAAATCAAATCCATTGGACTCCAGAAGTCCTAAATTGCATAAAATCTCGTGACACATGTCCAAGAATTCTTGAGCATCAACTGTGGAATCACCATTAAAACATGGAGGATATAACTTCTATAACCAATCCATCCTTTTCCGCTCCTCAACAGTCATAACAGGTCTAACCTCAGGCATGATTGTAGCAACAAGCTAAACCATCCTAACAGGTGGAACAACCAGAACTTCTAGATTCTGAAACATAGTAGTAGCCTACTCTGGAATGTGAATAGGTGGGACCTATGCTCGCTCTCTTGTCTGAGAAGTAGATGGAATCATAGGAATCATACTGGCATGTGCCAAGCTGTCAAAATAACTTAAGATGCAAACAATAGTATCTTGAAGCACTAGGTAGCAATAAACCACTCAGGAAACTGAGCTGCACTTGGTCGAGCAATACGAGCTGGAGATTAGTACACTCCTGGAGCTGCAGGTGGATCCTCAAAAATTGATCTAGGTCGAGCAAGAGTGACTTTAGGTGCTCCATCTCTCATAGGTGCGGCCGTACATGTTTTGGCCTGAACTCTAGCCCTACCCCGACCCCTGACTCTCCTGGCTTTGGCTTGGGGTAATGGATCCTGCTCGGCTATTGCAAAAGAATGCATTTTCACCATCTGTGAGAGAATAGAAGAGTAAAGATTCAAACTTTAGGGTGACCTAAAATCGCACGATAAAGAAAGGAAGAAAGTGAAGTTTCCTATTTGCTTAATAGACTCTCGAAGACAAGTACAGATGTCTTTGTACCGATGCAAGACTCTACTAGAAATGCTTATGGATTGTAGGACCCATGAACCTCAAGCTCTGATATCAAACTTCATCACGACCCAAAATCCCACTAAGGATCGTGATGGCACCTAACCCCCAAAGCTAGGTAAGTCAATATTCAAACATAGATCAAACTAAGCATAACAAGATATAATATAACATCTTTAGCATATATACGCAAAATGAATCCTTCAACAACAACAAACATATAAATACTACTACAATACTCTCCCCAAAACCTGGTAGTATAGTCATGAGATCTAAACTAAGATACAACAAAATCTCTCGATAATACAAATATTGTCTGAAATATAAAAAATGTATGATAAAAGAAGGTAGAGGACTCCATAGGTCTGCTGACAACCATGCAACACTACCTCAAGTCTGCTATATCAGCTACTGGGTACCCTTCTAAGGTCCACTCGAGTCAATGTCATAATCTACACAAAAATATGCAGAAGCGTAGTATGAGTATGAAACAATGTGCACTCAGTAAGTATCAAGACTAACATCGGTGAAGTAGTGACGAGATTCAATTCATGTGATACCTACTAACAAATAAACTAGTACAATTCATATCTATTCATGGCAAGATTATTGAAAGACATGCAATATTATAAAATAATACATCATGAGATATCAACTCAAAACTGATAGTTCTATCTCGTCTATCAAGTCTAAAGCATATTACAGAGGCATCAAGTAGCATGTTTGAAGAAAAACATAGAAAGCATATAGTATTAATGATATGGCATAAAGGATTCACTTGAATGGCCAAAAATTCCACCCTTCTGCTCAAAACTTACCACATTGGATTTCACTTTAGAATCAATCAGAATTCTATTAATTTCTCACAACATGTGTGTATGCTATCAAGAGAGAAACTAAGAGGGTGACCCTAAGGGGATAAATCCATATCCACACACTGTACGGCAAAGAGCTCATGCCCTAAAATATCAATATTACGATAACAGCATGGCAGAAACCTTGGCCAAATCCATATTAATCCTCTTAACTTGTCCAAATATGCCATAGTCATAGCAATCCAGAATAATATTTCATCTCTGATAGTGCATATGCTCACAAATAATCAATAAGATGCACACAGAAATAAAAAATAAAAGTGTTGATGTGTGCTCAAGATAAAAAGCATGACTATGGCTGAATCAAGTACATCAACAATTTCACAAATAGCCTGTCTTGGCTAATTAAGATGTAGTAATTCTAAACATGATTACTAGTATGAAAGAATAAGCTGACTTAGTCATACAATTGATTAAAACATAATTCATGGAAGGCACAAAACTAAACAAGGCATAATGAAAGCCTAAAGTCTAACTCGTACATGAATAACCTGTATCACCCGCATATATGCTCGTCACCTCACATATAAGTTGCTCTTCACACATTCCAATTAAGAAAACAAGGTCATGTCCTAAGGATTATTCCCTCAAACCAAGATTAGGCAAGATACTTACTTTAGCAAGCCAAATCAACCCTCCAAAAGCGCCTTTCTTTTAGGAATCACTTCCAACCAACTCAAATCTAACCAAATAGTTCTTAATAAGGTCAAATAACATCATAGGAATCAATTCCAAGCAATAAATCTTTAATCTTTAATTAATTACCGAAAAGTCAACAAAAGTTAACTCGGAACACATGGTCAAAACTCGAGTCTAGGGGTAGATCACATTTACTCATAACCCCACGAGTCAAGATATATGTTTAGTTTTTAAATCCAAGTCCAAATCGATTCTCAAAATGCCAATTTACACTCTCTTAAGTTGTAGACAAAACCCCCAAATTTTACTCCAGAATTTATATTTTAGGTATAAAAATTCATAGGAAATCAAGATATATGATCAAATCCAAGTGTAAATTACTTGCCGCCAAGATAGTAGTGAGATCCCTCTTTAAACTCTTCTCTTCTCATTCTCCAAAACTCAAAAAGTAAAAAATGGGTAAAATCCCAAAATTTAGACTTAAAATGCCCTTGCCAGCACTACCCTTCGCGAACGCGATCTCAGCCTCGTGTTCCCGAAGCAAAAAACTCTGCCGCCTGAAATGGCTATAATTGTATGGCCTCGTAAAATATTTCCTAGAAACCGGGGTTCGGACTTTTTGGATTGAACAGTGAGCTGGGGAGTTGAAAGAAAATATTTTGCAGAGTTAGGCATTTCTGTGGCACATTATGCAGCCGCATAATCACTATGCGGGCCGCAGAATGGCCGCGGAGTGAAGCATCTATTTGGGCTATTTTTTATGTCAATTTCGCGGCCAGTTATGCGACCACACAACCGTTTCACGGGCCGCACTTTTGTCGCACAATCAGCCTTAGAATTATTATGGAGGGAGGTTCTGCGGTGCATTATGCGACCGCAGAACAGGTCTGCCGGCCGCGTAACGGCTGCAGAGTAAAGCAGGTCAGCCCAGTTCCGAAGGCCATTTTTCGCGGTCATTTCGCGGACCGCAGAATCATTATGCGGTCACATATGCGACCGCAGATCCTGTCCCGAGGCTTCATATTTGGGTTTTTATAACCCGACCCTACTTCGATAAAACATATGCCATAGTCCATTTTGAGCAAATTTCTGATACTTTTAGAGTGCTTAGAGTAGGGGAGTAACCTTCAACCTATTATCCATCAATTCTTGCTCAATAATTGAAGATTAACAAGGAAAGTCTTCATCCTAAATGTAAGAGTCCATGCCCTAGCTCTTAATTTCGAAAATCTCTAAAAAGAGAGTTGGAAGGTTGTGAGCTAAAAATGGTAGAGAAAGGGTTGGGGGATGATGGAATCTTTCGTAAAAGGGCCTTAAAAACCTTAATGCACACCTAGTGCTTGATAATATGCTCAAATGAGCTAGAATCATGATCATCTTCCTAATTTTGGTTCAACTTGTAATATTTCTAAAATAGATTGAAGTTGCTAAGAATTCCAGAACATTTTAAAAGTTTAAGGAAGCTCAATTGTGGTATGTTAGCTAAACCTCATTCTTCTTAGAATCGGATCCCACAGTATTCATGTAATTGGTGTAAGTCCCAAATTGATCATAATAGAATTGGCTATTCCGAATGTGCTTGTGTTGAAGGATATATGCTCAATATGTATTGTAAATGCTTCATCATAACACCTTATCATTGAGGATGTGTTCACAATATGGAATATGTGTTAAAAATGTTAAGACCTCAAGTCAAGATCGAAATAAAGGTTGTTATGCCAAATTATATGAAAAGCCTATACGTGCCTAAGATTCCCAAATTGCTCATATGTGAATTTAATGTATTGAATGGGAAGACTTATTGTTGTTGATAATGATAATGATGTTTGAATGTGGAAAGGGGAACTGGAATTATGAACTACGGCCAAGTGCCGAGAATGACTTTATAATTGTGGCCACTAGTGCCAATGAATTGAAAGGATGTGAAAGAAGTATAATGTGAGATGATTGAATGAAAAAGGTAATGTCTCGGGTGAGACAGCCTAGCCGATCGGGCCGTGATCGGATGCCATGCCGCACAAATGGTGGTGACTGTGCTGGAAGTTATGATGAAATTATGGTTATGGTTGATGTCTTAAATGAGACGACCTAGCCGATCGGGTCATGATCGGACTCCGTGTAAGAATACGGTGGTATTGTGAATTATGGTATATCGGCACTAAAGATCACCCAACCTAATAACATGGAAATTGACTTGAAAACTTATGTGATCCTTAACTTGATGTTTTAGTATTATTTGAAGCTCTTATTAAATTCTTAACTGTTCCCCCTTGTATTATTATTCATTCTATTGAGATGGTGTTTAGTTTTATATACTAGTACTATTCGACGATATTAATGTCCCTTTTGTCGGGGGCGCTGCATCTTTAAATGGATGCAGGTGGTTCCATAACAGGCAGTGTTGATCAGCGATAGTGGTACATCCTCTTCCCAACAGACTTGGTGAGCCCCACTTCATCCCGGGGTCATATATTATATCTTTTGTTCATAATATCATCACGTTTTGAGGTATAGCCGGGGCCTTATTGCCGGCACTATCATAACACTCTTTTGTATCTTTTAGAGGCTCCGTAAACACTATATATGTTGTACAGGGGTGCTGGAAAAGTCAAAAAAATTATGATGTGTTTTGATCACTTGTTTTGCTCAACTATAAGAGTATGTGTACTTTGAGACTTAAAAGTGAAGTAACTAATAGAAAGGTTTTGGTATTGTATTCATGATCTCCTTATTGTCTAATTTATGAATATATGTCACCTCTTTTTCCATGAGTGAGTTTGGGGTAGAATGTATCTAGCAGGCTTACTCGATCGGGTTCACTCGGTTGGGCGCCAGTCGCGCTCCCCAAGTTTAGGGCGTGACAAACTTGGTATCAGAGCCTAAGGTTTTAAAGTGTCCTAGGATGTCTCGGAGCCGTGTCTAGTAGAGTCCTCCTTATCGGTGTGTTGTCGACCACATCTATAAGTTGGAGGCTACTTGGACATTTAGGAATAATAACCTTCTTTGATATTCTGGATCGTGAGACGAAACGGATTGTAAAACTGCTCCTCCTCTAACTCGTGCATTCCTTTAACTTTCAGTACATGGCACCTAAGAAGAGAGCAAGAAATGGCCAAGGAGCCAATGCCACCTCAGGAGTGGCAGTTGACCCTTTATTTGATGATGCGGGTGAATACCCGAGGGGTGGGGATAATCCCCCGACTGCAACACCGCCTGATTCCACTATGCCTGATCAGGACACACCAGTTCCTGCACCTATTGAGGGTGCAGTGATTCCTCCAACTGATATTCTAGTTCCATTTCCAGCCCCAGCTTCCGGTTCTAGTATTTCTAACGGGGATCATAGGGGAGCTATCTAGATGCTGGCACATATAGTGGTTTCTCAAGCCCAGAGATCAAATGTTGCACCCACTTCTTCTAGCCAACAAAGGGGATTCTAGTGGTTCCAGGGTGAACAAGTTTCTTCAGTTGGATCCTTCGGTGTTCATGGGTGCTAATCCCGAGGAGGACCCGCGGGACTTCATTGATGAGATGCATAAGACTCTCCGGGTTATGCGCGCTACTGAGACGGAGGGAGTGGAGATGTCCGCTTACCGCCTGAAAGGGGTGGCCTATTCTTGGTTTGAGCTGTGGAGGACTCTGGGGAGGAGGGGAGCCCTCCAACGAGGTGGAACGAGTTTGCTGACGCTTTTATGGACCATTTCTTGCAGGCTAAGACTAGGGCAGCCCGTGCCACAGAGTTTGAGAACCTTAACCAAGGAAGTAAGAGTGTGTGGGAATATCACATGGAGTTCGCGCGCCTGTCTAAATATGCCTTTCTCATGTTGCCTACTATGGAGGCTAGAGTGTGCCGGTTTGTGCAGGGCCTTAGCCTCTTGGTTATCAATGAGGACACTACAACTGCCTTGAATTTTGATATGAACAATGGGAAGATGGTCGCATTTGCTCAAGCTACAGAGGACCGTAAGTTGAAGAACAAAATGGAGCGAAAGGGTAACAGCAAGGCCCGGTCCGCGAGAAAATTTAGGGAGTCATTTGGTGGGGGAAGATCAGCTTTTAGGGGAGGATCATCAGGGCTATCCTAGTCTTTTGCTCAGTCTTCAGCGAGTGCACCGCCAGCAGGACCCAGTCAGCAGCAGGGGAGTCATTTCAGGCCCAATCAGGACAGTAGGGGACCCCACTTGCAGGGCCGATCAAGAGGGATATTCCACCAGAAGCGGAGGCCCCATGCCCCAGTTGTGGGAAGATACACTTGGGAATCCATTACATGGAACTACCTATATGTTACGGGTGTGGATTGAAGGGTCATATTCAAAGGGAGTGTCGTTCATCCCGCCAGGGTATGGGCAGGGGCACAACTCATCCATCCAATTCTGCAGCTGCTACATCTTCAGCACCCCCTCCAGCTCGAGGCACTCCAGCACCCGCAGGGCGTGGTGCATCTAGGGCTGGTACACAGAGTTAGGGAGGACCCAACCGTTTCTATGCTATGAGTGGTCGCCAGAGAGCTGAGGCTTCTCCAAATGTTGTCACAGGTATATTGACTGTCCAATCTCATGATATATATGCTCTCATTGATCCCGGTTCCACCTTGTCCTATGTTACCCCTTATGTTGCTATAGGGATAGAACCGGAACGGCTTCCTGATCCGTTCTCTGTATCTACTCCGGTTGGCGAGTCTATTTTGGCCGCACGGGTTTATAGGGGTTGTTTTATCATGGTGCATGGTCGGGACACCGTGGCTGATCTCATTGAATTGGGGATGGTCGATTTTCATGTAATTATGGGAATGGATTGGTTTTATTCATGTTTTGCCAAGCTCGATTGCCGAACTAGAACTGTGAGGTTTGAATTTCTAAATGAGCCAGTTGTTGAATGGAAGGGGGATAATGTAATGCCAAAAGGTAGTTTTATTTCTTACCTTAAGGCCACGAAGATGATTAATAAGAGGTGTATCTATCATTTGGTCCGGGTTACAGACACCATTACTGAGGCGCCTATACTCGAGTTTGTGCCAGTTGTGAATGAGTTTCTAGAGGTCTCTCCTGATGAGCTCCTTGGGATTCCGCCGGACAGTGAGATTGATTTTGGGGTTGATGTGATGCCAGGCACACAGCCTATATCTATTCCGCCCTACAGGATGGCACCAGCAGAATTAAAAGAGCTAAGGGAACAATTAAAGGATTTGTTAGAGAAGGGTTTCATCCAATCGAGTGTGTCATCATGGGGCGCACCGGTTCTCTTTGTGAGGAAGAAAGATGCATCACTGAGGATGTGTATTGACTTTCGGCAGCTCAACAAAGTTACAATAAAAAACAAGTACCCATTACCAAGAATAGATGATTTGTTTGATCAGTTACATAGTGCTAGGTACTTCTCCAAAATTGATTTACAGTCTGGGTACCACCAATTGAAGATCAGGGAGCAGGATATTCCGAAAATAGCTTTCAAGACCCGGTATGGGCACTTTGAATTTCTGGTAATGTCTTTTGGGCTAACAAATGCCCCGGCGGCTTTCATGGATCTTATGAATCGGGTTTTCAATCCTTTTCTCGATTCCTTTGTGATAGTATTCATTGACAATATTTTTGTGTATTTACGAGGTCGAGAGGACCATGCCGATCATCTCAAGGCAGTTTTGCAAACTCTTCATCAGCACCAATTGTACGCGAAATTTTCAAAATGTGAGTTTTGGCTCGAATCTGTCACATTCATGGGTCATGTTGTCTCCAGCGAAGGAATTAAGGTTGATCCTCAAAAGATTGCAGCGGTGAAGAATTGGCCTAGACCTAGAACACTAACCGAGATTCGCAGTTTCTTGGGCTTAGCAGGGTATTATAGGAATTTGTGCAGGGGTTCTTTACTCTTGCCTCTCCGTTGACTAAATTGACTCAGAAAGCGATTAAGTTCCAATGGTTCGATGCTTGTGAAAAGAGCTTCCAGGAGTTGAAATCAAGATTGACTAGCGCCGGTGTTGACCCTGCCAGAGGGTACAGATGGGTTTGTGGTATATTGCGATGTTTCAAGGATTGGGCTTGGGTGGGTGTTAATGCAAAACAGTAAGGTTATAGCTTATGCTTCTAGGCAACTCAAGAATCATGAGAAGAACTATCCAACGCATGACTTGGAACTTGCGACAGTGGTTTTTGCATTGAAAATTTGGCGTCATTATTTGTATGGGGTCCATGTGTATGTATTCACGGACCACAAGAGCCTTCAATATATTTTCAAACAGAAGGAGCTGAATTTGAGGCAGAGAAAATAGCTCGAGTTACTCAAGGATTATGACATCGATATTCTATATCACCCGGGGTAAGCCAATGTGGTGGCGGATGCTCTTAGCCGAAAATCTATGGGTAGTTTGGCTCATTCGGAGGCATGTCAGAGGCCGTTGGCCAGGGAGGTTCACCAGTTAGCTAGTTTGGGAGTTCGTCTTGCGAACTCTAGTGAAGGAGGGGTAATTATGCAAAATAGGGCTGAATCATTTCTTGTTGTGGAAGTCAAAGAGAAGCAATATGACGATCCATTGTTGGTACAATTGAAGGAGGGGATTCACAAACATAAAACTATGGCTTTTACTCTTGGAACGGATGATGGTACACTAAGGTACAAAGGGCGGCTATGTGTTCCAAATGTAGATGGTCTCCGAGAAAGAATGATGACCGAGGCTCACACTTCTAGGTATTCCGTGCACCCAGGTTCTACAAAGATGTATCATGATCTCAAGGAAGTATATTGGTGGAATGACATGAAAAGGAATGTGCCGAACTTTGTGGCAAGGTGTCCCAATTGTCAGCAAGTGAAGGCCGAACACCAACGGCCTGGTGGGTTGGCATAGAACATAGAAACTCCAATGTGGAAGTGGGAAATAATTAATATGGATTTTGTGGTAGGACTACCGCGCACTCCGCGCAAGTTTGACTCAATTTGGGTGATTGTGGATCGACTCACGAAATCAGCACACTTCTTGCCAGTTAAATCTACCGACACAATGGAGAAATATTCTCAATTATATATCAAGGAAATAGTCAGGCTGCATGGCACTCCAGTTTCTATCATCTCCGATCGAGGAGCTCAGTTCACGGCAAATTGTTGGAGGAAATTTCAGCAAGGTTTGGGTACTCAGGTGAATCTTAGTACAACCTTTTATCCACAGACAGACGGGCAGGCAGAGCGGACTATTCAGACTCTTGAGGATATGTTGTATGCTTGTGTTCTTGACTTCAAGGGTAGCTGGGATGATCATTTGCCACTCATAGAGTTTTCTTATAACAACAACTTTCATGCTAATATTCAGATGGCACCATTTGAGGCACTATATGGTAGGAGATGTAGATCTCCATTGGGTGGTTCGAGATTGGGGAAGCTAAGTTAATAGGAACAGACCTTGTGCATCAGGCTATGAAAAAGGTTCAAATTATTAAGGAGTGGTTGAAAACTGCTCAAAGTCATCAAAAATCCTATTCGGATGTTCGTCGCAAAGACTTAGAGTTCAAAGAAGATGATTGTGGTATTCTTGAAGGTTTCCCCCATGAAGGGTATAATGCAGTTTGGAAGGAAAGGAAAATTGAGTCCGAGGTATGTCGGGCCATACAAAATCATTCAGAGGATTGGTCAGGTGGCATACAAGCTTGAGCTACCTCCCGAGATGTCTTTAGTGCACCCGGTATTCCATGTGTCTATGTTGAAGAAGGTAGTTAGAGATCCGTCAGCTATTGAGCCGGTTGATACCATTGAGGTTAATGAAGAACTGTCATATGAAGAAATTCCAGTTGCCATTCTTGATAGGCAAGTCCGAAAGTTGAGGAATAAAGAAATTACCTCCCTGAAGGTGTTGTGGCGAAACCAGCAGGTTGAAGAGCCTACTTGGGAGGCCGAGGAAGAGATGAAAAAGAAGTATCCTTATGTCACGCCCCGAACCTAGGAGCGATACAAGCACCCGGTGCCTCACCTAACCCGGCGTACCAAATTGCGACTAAGGGACTCTGAACACATAATGTCATACTTTGGCCATAGGGCCACCTTGCAAGACAATTTGCGAAGAAAAATATAAAACTGAATGGAAACTAGCGCTAACTAAACATCAATATAAAGCTAGGCCGAAAAGGCCGTCATAGCTACTACAGCTGACAAACCACCAAATTATACATACCAGGCCTACAAACCCAACATACTGTACTAACCAACAGGATATGTCTACAAGCATCTACTGATAGATATATTGATATCGGAACAGGGCCCCAACCTACCCATAACATATATACAGAAATACATAGGACATACAAAAAACTCTAGACCTGGCAACTCCGAAAGATGTGGAGCTTACCGATCAGGCTGAACTCGGGAAACACCTACTGAGGAGGTCTACCCATCTGTCTGTCTGAACCTGCACGCATGAAATGCAGCGCCCTCAGAAAAGGGACGTCAGTACGAAATAATGTACCGAGTATGTAAGGCAATAAAATAACTAAAATCTAAAACTGAACTGATAATATGATAACTGAAATTAACTGGCAGTCAAAGATGGTCTGGAGATATACTTACCTGCTGATAGTGACTAAACTCCTTCAATATAGTAAGTAAAATAAATGTTCGGCCCTATAAGGCTCGGTACGTGTAACTGCTCGGCCGTAGTAGGCTCGCTCATAGGCGCTCGGCCATACTGGGCTCTGTACCTCGGCCATCCTGGGCTCGCTCATAGGCACTCGGCCACAGTAGGCTCGGTATATATAACTTAGCATCTGATCAGAGGTTGCCCAATAGGGGCCTGCCCACCGATTATAGCTCGATGGTGGTGAAAATAGTGTAATACTGCATATATATATAGACCCTCTGCTCTCTTGACTGAATAAAGACAAAACTAAATTGAATATGAAGTCACGATAAGGAATAATATTGTAACTTATGAGACTAGAATAATGTGAATAAATTCATGAATACGAACTTCTCTTTATGTCTCATTATTAACACATGTAGCTACGAGATCATGCCAAAATGAAGGAAGGGCTTAGCCTTAACATACCTTATCACAATCTTTCCAATCACCAAGTTGAACTCACCTCTTTGCACCTTAATCTACAAGAATGATAATAATACTATCGTTAAGTTACGAAAGGTACAACTATCGCACAACGAACGACAAACTTATTTTGTATTAAAACGGGCAGCATCTCCCCTATAATCCTTACTTCCTCCAAATTCAAGATAATACCAACAATACAAGAACAGAACAATAACAACATATATACATCATTTTCCAGCCCTATATACACCATCAAATACTACAAAACAGCACAACACACCCCAATCTCTTCGTACACAAAACGACCACCGTAGTAGTGTCAAACGACCCAAAAATGTTATGACGAACGGCCAGCCAACCACCCTACATTTATATGGTGTTTATAAACTCCCTTCCTCCTCCAAAACTCCACAAAATAGTAGTAAAACACGCATCCCAACAGCAACACATAACAGTCTACAAAACAGTCCGCTACAAGTGAATAAATCGAACTCACGGCTTCCGATTACCGTCCCGGGAGTTCTTACAAGTATAGAATGACTTACCATGAATTTACAGAAGAAAAATTGGATGAAAGAGAGCAGTAAACTCACCTTATTTGTTGGATAACTCAGCTCTTATCTTGGTTCTTCAAACTCTAGGTTTTACCTCCAATTAGAACTTGAAAGGGAGAGAAAATCAATTAGGGTTTGTGGGAAATTTTTGGGAGGATTCTTTGCAGAGCTTATGTCTGGTTATTATGCTCTATTTTAAGTCTAATATATGAAGAAAATAGGCCCTTAAAAGGCCTCTTTGGACGACCCGAAATGGCCCATTTTTGGGCTTTCATTTAAGCAAGTAGGTGACACACCTACTTGTCACCTAGCAGCTTGCGCAGTATCGCACAAATGCCCATATATTTCTTCTCCAATGTCGTATTGACAAACGGTTTAATGCGTTGGAAAATAGACTCATAGATCGTTAATTTGATGGGTGGAACACCCAATAACTATAAGTATATTGGGAGAAAATCGCAGTTACATTTGACCCAAAGTTTCAGTAAAACTTATGAATGTAACTTGTGATGACTTTCATCGACTTTTGTTCCACAACTCTCTTGACTTCAAAACATAACACACGGATGTCATACGACTAATATAAATCATAACATAATCTCCTTATCATGTTAATCACCCTAGTCTCACCCCAAAGGTACATGTTATAACATTTCCAACTTGTCGACTTTCGACGAAACATTATTTTATTTAATTGCTTTAGCTTCTGAACTGTCCAACCCTCTTTGTACTTGTTGTTCATGATCTTCAATATTTGTAACCTCAGAGGTAGCATGATTAACTTAATTTATATACTTTTAAATATTATCTCATTTTTGGTCCTACATTAGTTTGCTTACGACGCATTTTTACGTATGAAAATATAGGGTGTAACATCACTCCCCCCTTGGGAATATTCGTCCTCGAATGTTTACTTTTAGAGACTTTGGAAAATTTCGCCAAAGTATCCTTCGTACACTAGGTTAAAACCAACCTGCACATTGCCAGAAACATACTATGCATGCCACACATGGCCAATCTTTATAAATAGCAGCAATTTGCCTCACCGACCGTAAATTATAAATATTGAAAGTGAAAAATAAAAGCTTGCCTGATGACCTGCTAGCCTACATAGAGCTATATTGTAGCGTCCCATCTCGAACCATATCTTCAGTTTGAAATAGGTGGGGATATTTAGACTTCATTTCTTCCTCCGATTCCTACGTCATCTCTTCTACATTCTTGCTCCTCCATAAAACCTTTACGGAAGCTACCTCCTTATTTCATAGATTGTGGATTTGTCAGTCTAGGATGGCAACTGGAATTTCCTCGTATGACAAGTCCTCTGTAATCTGTACATCATCTGTGGGCACCACTCGGGTAGGATCGCCAATGCACTTCCGTAGCATAGATACGTGAAAAACCGGATGGACAGACTCCAATTCTGAGGGCAACTCTAACTCATAAGCTACTTGGCCCACTCTCCGAATGATCCTATAAGGCCCAATATACCGTGGGCTAAGCTTGCCTTTCTTGCCAAACCTCATCACGCCCTTCATAGGTGATACCTTTAAGAATACCCAGTCATTAATCCTGAACTCTAAGTCTCGTCGCCGCACGTCAGAATATGACTTCTGACGACTCTGAGCTGTCAACAGTCGCTCCCGGATAAGCTTTACTTTCTCTATGGCTTGCTGAACCAGGTCTGGCCCATGTAACCCAGATTCTCCAATATCAAACCACCCTATAGGAGATCTGCACTTACGCCCATACAAAGCCTCGTACGGAGCCATCTGGATACTGGAGTGGTAACTGTTATTATATGCAAACTCGATAAGAGGTAGATGTTCATCCCAACTTCTTTTAAAATCCAACACACATACTCATAACATATCCTCGAGCGTCTGAATTGTGCGCTCGGCTTGTCCATCAGTCTGTGGATGAAAAGTTGTGCTGAGATTCACCTGAGTCCCTAGACCTCTCTGAAATGACCTCCAAAAATGTGCTGTAAACTGAGCCCCACGGTCAGATATAATAGAAACCGGTACTCCGTGTAGCCGCACTATCTCCTTAATATATAACTTTGCATAATCTTCTGTTGTATATGTAGATCTGACCGGTAGGAAGTGAGCTAATTTCGTGAGCCTATCGACTATCACCCATATGGAATCGAACTTACGATTAGAATGAGGTAAACCTATGATAAAGTCCATGTTTATCGCCTCCCATTTCCATGTCGGGATCTCTATAGTCTGCATTAGCCCTCCGGGCTTCTAGTGCTCTACCTTCACTTGCTGGCAACTAGTACATTGGGCGACAAACTCAGCAATGTTCTTCTTCATATCGTTCCACCAGTACACATCCGTAATGTCATGATACATCTTCGTCGATCCAGGATGGATGGAATACCATCAATAATGTGCCTCTGACATAATCCTATCTCGTAGTCCTGCTACATCTGGAACACACAAACGACCCCTGTATCTGCGAACCCCATCTCCCTTGAGCTCTAACAATGGCTTCTTCTGCTGCGGAACTCGCTCTCTCAACTCGACCAACTCTGGGTCCTCGTACTGCCTTTCCTTGACTTTAGCTATGAGGGATGATTTTGCAGTGTTTTGGAGTACAACTCCACCATCCTCAGAATCTACTAACCGAACCCCCAACGAAGCCAATTGATGAATCTCTCTAGCTAATTGTCTTTTCTCAGGCTCTACATGTGCTAAGCTACCCATAGATCGGCGACTTAAGGCATCTGCTACAATATTAGCTTTCCCTGGATGGTAGAGAATGTTAACATCGTAATCTTTCAATAACTCAAGCCATTGCCTCTATCGTAAATTCAACTCTTTCTGCTTGAAGATATATTGTAGGCTTTTATGATCAGTAAATACATCAACATGAACACCATATAAATAATGCCGCCATATCTTAAGTGCATGGACAACCGCAGCTAACTCGAGGTCATGGGTCGGATAATTCCTCTCGTGCTTCCTCAACTGCCTTGAAGCATACGCAATTACCTTTCCATGTTGCATCAGGACACATCTAAACCCGACACCTGATGCATCACAATACACGGCATAACCCTCTAGACCCTCTGGAAGTGTTAGAACTGGAGCTGAGGTCAACTTGTTCTTAAGCTCTTGGAAACTCCGCTCGCAAGCCTCTGTCCATTGAAACTTAGTTTCTTTCTGTGTCAACTTCGTCAATGGGGCCGAAAGGGAAGAAAAACCCTCTACGAACCTCCGATAGTATCCTGCTAAGCCTAGAAAGCTACGAACCTCTGTCGGAGTGGTAGGTCTAGGCCAAGATTTCACGGCCTCAATCCTCTGAGTGTCCACCTTTATCCCTTCATCTGATACAATATGCCCCAAGAATGCTACAGACTTCAACCAGAACTCACATTTAGAAAACTTAGCATACAACTTACGATCACGGAGGGTTTGGAGTACCGCTCGCAGGTGGTCCGCATGCTCATCCTCTGAACGGGAATAAACCAGAATATCATCAATAAATACTATCACGAACAGATCTAAAAATGGTCGGAATAGGCTATTCATCAAGTCCATAAATACAGCGGGTGCATTAGTCAACCCGAAGGACATGACAAGGAACTCGAAGTGGCCATATCGGGTCCTGAAGGCTGTCTTCGGAATATCTTTTTCCCGAACTCTGACTTGGTGGTACCCCGACCTCAAATCTATCTTTGAAAAGCATCTAGCCCCCTGCAACTGATCAAACAAGTCATCGATCCTTGGAAGTGGATACTTATTCTTAATAGTTACCTTGTTCAGCTGCCTATAATCGATACACATCCTCAGCGAGCCGTCTTTCTTCCGCACAAATAGTACTGGTGCACCCCAAGGTGAGGTACTGGGCCTGATGTAACCTTTCTCCAGCAAATCTTTTAACTGCTCCTTCAACTCCTTCAATTCGCCAGGTGCCATTCTATACGGAGGGACGGATATTGGTTGAGTTCCTGGAAGCAAATCGATGCTAAAATCAATCTCTCGCTCTGGAGGAATACCTGGAAGCTCATCTGGAAACACATCTGCATACTCTTTGACTACGGGAATAGACTGAAGTGTAGGTATCTCAGCATCTGCATCTCTAACTCGCACAATATGATAAATGCACCCTTTTGCGATCATTTTCATTGCCTTCAGATAGGAAATAAACCTACCTCTGGGTGTTGGTGTATTGCCTACCCATTCAAGGACTGGCTCACCTAGAAAATGAAATCTGGCTGCCTTTGCTCGGCAATCAACTGTGGCATAGCAAGCTGCCAACCAGTCCATGCCCATGATAGCATCAAAATCCATCATCTCTAGCTCAACTAGGTCAGCTGAGGTCTGACAACTACAAATTGTCACCGTACAACCTCGGTAAACCCGTCTAGCAATAATAGATTCTCCAACCAGTGTAGATACCGCAAAAGGATCACTTAGTATTTCAGGCACTATACCAAACTTCCTCGCGACAAATGGGGTAATATATGATAAAGTGGACCCTGGTTCTATCAAAGCATAAGCATCGTGAGAGCAAATGGTTAATATACCTGTCACAATGTCTGGTGAAGACTCCTGGTCCTGTCGACCCGCTAAAGCATAGATACAGTTCTGATTACCACTTGATCTGGAACCTCTACCTCTGCCCCGACCTCTACTAGCCGAAGACTGAGACTTGCGCCCTGAAGGATGCACGGACATAGATGATCCTGTTGCTGAACTCGCTGTTTGTGCCATTCCCCCCGAATCTCTATTTGGGCAATCTCGCATCATATGCCCTGGACGCCCACATGTATAACAAGCATCAGAACCTGCTCGGCATTGGCCCAAGTGTCCTCTACCACAGATGTCACACCGTGGAGGAAATGACCATGTCTGCGCAGATCCTCGCTGTCGCTGCAAACCCGACGCCCGTGAGCTCTCACCTGGTCCTGACTGATTATAGCGGTCATACCTGTAACCCTGTAACTGAGGTGGCGGAGGCCTAGGTGGCCGTCCGAAGTACTGGGCCCTATAAATACCCTGAGATTGCTCCTGAGACCTGGGAAATCTCATCCTCTTACGTTGCCCTTGCTCAGCCCTCTCTGTACCCTACTGCTGACGCCTACCCCTTTCTATATTCTGGGCGAATGCCTGAATCCGGGAGATATCCATACTATCCTGCAATGCAGCGGTGGCACATGCCTCGGTTAACTCTGGGGCTAACCCTGCTATAAACCTGTGAATCCTGTCCCGCATAGTAGCAACTATGGATGGTGCATATCTGGCCAATGAGTCAAAACGGAGACTATACTCTCGAACACTCATATTACCCTGCTTGAGGGCTAGAAACTGATCGACTCGAGCCTGTCGGATCTCCCGTGGTAAGTACTGGTCAAGGAAGGCATCTGAAAAATTCTCCCAAATAGCTGGAGGTGCATCACGTCCCCTGAACCTCTCCCATCCCTCATACCAAAGGATGGCTATATCTCGGAGTCGAAAAGCTGCTAGCTCAACTGCCTCTTTCTCCGTGGCATGCATAACACGAAAGATCCTGTGAAGCTGATCTATGAAATCCTGTGGGTCCTCCCTCTGATCTGTCCCCGTGAACTCTGGGGGACTCAAAGCAATAAACTCTCGGACCCTTGAACTCCCAGACCCCTCAGAAGTTCCTGCACTAGCTGATGCCCTAGCCTGTTGCTGGGTAGCTACCAACTGTGTCAACAAATGCACCGCACTCCTCAAGTCCTGATCTGATGGAAGTGGAGGGGGAACTGGATGTGCGGTTTCCCTAGGAATCTCCGTAGTTGGTGGAGGAGCCGGTAATGGCTGAGTAGGGGTCTCACCTTGAGCCTCAGACTGGGCCCCATCTACTGGGGGTACCCTGCTGGTCCCCTCACCTACTGCTGTATCTCTCCTCTGGCTAGCCGTAGTCTTCCTAGTCACCGTCATCTGTGCATGCAAACACCAACACATAAGTTTAATTCAAATTTCCTATAACTCAGTTCTGTAGCACGATTTAGATTTCAAAGAAGGGTAACCAACTCCTAAATGCCCTGTAGTGCCCTGCTTATATAATGTGGTGCACAAAACATCTATAAACAAGACCCTACTAGACACGGCTTGTAGACTCCCTAGGACAGAACTGCTCTGATACCAAGTTTGTCACGCCCCGAACCTAGGAGCGATACAAGCACCCGGTGCCTCACCTAACCTGGCGTACCAAATTGCGACTAAGGGACTCTGAACACATAATGTCATACTTTGGCCATGGGGCCACCTTGCAAGACAATTTGCGAAGCAAAATATAAAACTGAATGGAAACTAGTGCTAACTAAACATCAATATAAAGCTAGGCCGAAAAGGCCGTCATAGCTACTACAGCTGACAAACCACCAAATTATACATACCAGGCCTACAAACCCAACATACTGTACTAACCAACAGGATATGTCTACAAGCCTCTACTGATAGATATATTGTGATCGGAACAGGGCCCCGACCTACCCATAACATATATACAGATATACATAAGATGTACACAAAACTCTAGACCTGGCAACTCCGAAAGACGTGGAGCTTATCGATCAGGCTGAACTCGGGAAACACCTACTGAGGAGGTCTACCCGTCTGTCTGTCTGAACCTGCACGCATGAAATGCAGCGCCCCCAGAAAAGGGACGTCAGTACGAAATAATGTACCGAGTATGTAAAGCAATAAAATAACTGAAATCTAAAACTGAACTGATAATATGATAACTGAAATTAACTAGGAGTCAAAGATGGTCTGGAGATATACTTACCTGCTGATAGTGACTAAACTCCTTCAATATAGTAAGTAAAATAAATGTCCGGCCCTATAAGGCTCGGTACGTGTAACTGCTCGGCCGTAGTAGGCTCGCTCATAGGCGCTCGGCCATACTGGGCTCTGTACCTCGGCCATCCTGGGCTCGCTCATAGGCGCTCGGCCACAGTAGGCTCGGTATATATAACTTACCATCTGATCAGAGGTTGCCCAATAGGAGCCTGCCCACCGATTATAGCTCGATGGTGGTGAAAATAGTGTAATACTGCATATATATATATAGACCCTCTGCTCTCTTGACTGAATAAAGACAAAACTAAACTGAATATGAAGTCCCGATAAGGAATAATATTGTAACTTATGAGACTAGAATAATGTGAATAAATTCATGAATACGAACTTCTCTTTATGTCTCATTATTAACACATGTAGCTACGAGATCATGCCAAAATGAAGGAAGGGCTTAGCCTTAACATACCTTATCACAATCTTTCCAATCACTAAGTTGAACTCACCTCTTTGCACCTTAATCTACAAGAACGATAATAATACTATCGTTAAGTTACGAAAGGTACAACTATCGCACAACGAACGACAAACTTATTTTGTATTAAAACGGGCAGCATCTCCCCTATAATCCTTACTTCCTCCAAATTCAAGATAACACCAACAATACAAGAACAGAACAATAACAACATATATACATCATTTTCCAGCCCTATATACACCATCAAATACTACAAAACAGCCCAACACACCCCAATCTCTTCGTACACAAAACGCCCACCGTAGTAGTGTCAAACGACCCGAAAATGTTATGACGAACGACCAGCCAACCACCCTACATTTATATGGTGTTTATAAACCCCCTTACTCCTCCAAAACTCCACAAAATAGTAGTAAAACACGCAGCCCAACAGCAACACAAAACAGTCCACAAAACAGTCCGCTACAAGTGAATAACTCGAACTCACGACTTCCGATCACCGTCCCGTGAGTTCTTACAAGTATAGAACGACTTACCATGAATTTACAGAAGAAAAATTGGATGAAAGAGAGCAGTAAACTCACCTTATTTGTTGGATAACTCAGCTCTTATCTTGGTTCTTCAAACTCTAGGTTTTACCTCCAATTAGAACTTGAAAGGGAGAGAAAATCAATTAGGGTTTGTGGGAAAGTTTTGGGAGGATTCTTTGCAGAGCTTATGTCTGGTTATTATGCTCTATTTTAAGTCTAATATATGAAGAAAATAGGCCCTTAAGAGGCCTCTTTGGACGACCCAAAATGGCCCATTTTTGGGCTTTCATTTAAGCAAGTAGGTGACACACCTACTTGTCACCTAGCAGCTTGTGCAGTATCGCACAAATGCCCATATCTTTCTACTCCAATGTCGTATTGACAAACGGTTTAATGCGTTGGAAAATAGACTCATAGATCTTTAATTTTATGGGTGGAACACCCCATAACTCTAAGTATATTGGGAGAAAATCGCAGTTACATTTGACCCAAAGTTTCAGTAAAACTTATGAATGTAACTTGTGATGACTTTCATCGACTTTTGTTCCACAACTCTCTTGACTTCAAAACATAACACACGGATGTCATACGACTAATATAAATCATAACATAATCTCCTTATCATGTTAATCACCCTAGTCTCACCCCAAAGGTACATGTTATAACATTTCCAACTTGTCGACTTTCGACGAAACATTATTTTATTTAATTGCTTTAGCTTCTGAACTGTCCAACCCTCTTTGTACTTGTTGTTCATGATCTTCAATATTTGTAACCTCAGAGGTAACATGATTAACTTACTTTATATACTTTTAAATATTATCTCATTTTTGGTCCTACATTAGTTTGCTTACGACGCATTTTTACGTACGAAAATATAGGGTGTAACACCTTACTTATTTGTATAAGCTATGTAACCTTTCTATTAAACTGTCGCTTATGGATTCTTGTATCACTTGTTCAGTTAATGTAAAGGTGCTTCTTTCTAAATATATTGTACGTGAGGCCCCGGTTGGTGTTGTTATGAGTTATGTTACGTCATTGGATTATGTATATGTTTTAAGGATGTGTTTCTGGGGCTCTATGATAGGTGGATAGGCCTAGTTATAGGGAAACTCTGACGAAAGTTTTGGAAATTTTGGGAGTTAGTCAAATTTGGGGATGCTGGTGTGTGGTATAAAAACTGAGTTGCATAGGATGCTAATAATGAGCCTTGATCCCCATTCGAGGATGAATGATCTTAAGTGGGGGAGTATGTAAGGCCCCGTAAAATATTTCCTAAAAATCGGGGTTCAGACTTTTTGGATTGAACACTGCGTTGGGGAGTTGAAGGAAAATATTTTGCAGAGTTAGGCATTTCTGCGGCCCATTATGCGGCCGCATAATCAATCTGTGGGCCGCAGAATGGCCGCAGAGTGAAGCAGCTATTTGAGCGATTATTTATGTCAATTCCGCGGCCAGTTATGCGACCGCACAACCATTTCGCGGGCCGCACTTTGATCGCATAATCAGCCTTAGAATTTTACGGCGGGAGGTTCTGCGGCGCATTATACGATCGCAGAACAAGTCTACGGGCCGCATAACGGCCGCAGAGTAAAGCAGGGCAGCCCAGTTCCGGAGGCCATTTTCCGTAGCCATTTCGCGGACCGCAGAATCATTATGTGGTTGCATATGCGACTGCATATCCTGTCCCGGGGCTTCATTTTTGGATTTTTATAACCCGACCCTACTTCTTTAAAACATATGCCAAAGACCATTTTGAGCAAATTTCTGATACTTTTAGAGTGAGAAAGAGTGCTTAGAGTGGGGGAGTAACCTTCAACCTATTATCCATCAATTCCTGCTCAATCATTGAAGATTAACAAGGAAAGTCTTCATCCTAAAGGTAAGAGTCCATGACCTAGCTCTTAATTTAGAAAATCTACTAAAAAGGGAGTAATTAGCAAGAAAATGTTTGGGTGTGGGAGTTTTTACCTTGCATGTGTTATCAAATAATGTAGGAAGGTTGTGAGCTAAAAATAGTAGAGAATGGGTTGGGGAATGATGGAATCTTTCGTAAAAGGGCCTTAAAACCCTTAATGCACACCCAGTGCTTGATAATATACTCAAATGAGCTAGAATCATGATCATCTTCCTAATTTTGGTTCAACTTGTTATATTTCTAAAATAGATTGAAGTTGCTAAGAATTCCGAAACGTTTTAAAGTTTAAGGAAGCTCAATTGAGGTATGTTGGCTAAACCCCCTTCTTCTTAGAATCGAA
The DNA here is from genome assembly GCF_000390325.3 of Nicotiana tomentosiformis. Taxonomy (NCBI): domain Eukaryota; kingdom Viridiplantae; phylum Streptophyta; class Magnoliopsida; order Solanales; family Solanaceae; genus Nicotiana; species Nicotiana tomentosiformis. The sequence continues at coordinate 55,300,523 of NC_090819.1, forward strand.
TCCCACGGTGTTCATGTAATTGGTGGAAGTCCCAAATTGATCATAATATAATTGGCAATTCCGAATGTGCTTGTGTTGAAGGATATATGATCAATATGTATTGTAAATGCTTTATCATATCACCTTATCATTAAGGATGTGTTCAAAATACGGAATATGTGTTAAAAATGTTAAGACTTCAAGTCAAGATCGAAATAAAGGTTGTTATGCCAAATTATATGAAAAGCCTCTACGTGCCTAAGATTCCCAAATTGCTCATATGTGAATTTAATGTCTTGAATGGGAAGCCTTATTGTTGTTGATAATGATAATGATGTTTGAATGTGGAAAGGGTAACTGGAATTATGAACTACAGCCAAGTGCCAAGACTGACTTTATAATTGTGGCCACTAGTGCCAATGAATTGAAAGGATGTGAAAGAAGTATGATGTGAGATGATTGAAGGAAAAAGGTAATGTCTCGGGTGAGACGGCCTAGCCGATTGGGCCGTTATCGGACGCCATGCCGCACACATGGTGGTGACTGTGCTGGAAATTATAATGAAATTATGGTTATGGTTGATGTCTCAGATGAGACGACCTAGCCGATCGGGTCGTGATCGGACTCCGTGTAAGAATACATTAGTATTGTGAAATATGGTATATCAGCACTAAAGATCACCTAACCTAATAACATGGAAATTGACTTGAAAACTTATGTGATCCCTTAACTTGATGTTATAGTATTATTTGAGGCTCTTATTGAATTCTTGATTGTTCCCTCTTGTATTATTATTCATTCTATTGAGATGGTGTTTAGTTATATATACTAGCACTATTCGACAGTACTAACATCCCTTTTGCTGGGGGCGCTGCATCTTTAATGGATGCTGGGGGTTCCACAACAGGTCGCATTGACCAGTGATAGCAGTACACCTTCCTCCTAGCAGACTTGGTGAGCCCCACCTCATTCCGGTGCCATGTATCTTTTGTACATTTTTTTATCATGTTTTGAGGTATAGCTGGAGCCTTGTTGTTGGCACTATTATTGTACTCATTTGTATCTTTTAGAGGCTCCATAGACATTGTGTGGGTTGTATGTCGGTGTTGGGGGAAGTCAAACAATTCATGTTTATGTTTGAATGAATTACTGTTCCACTTTAGCCTATATAAAGGTGTGTATTTTGAGATATTAAAGATGAAGAAACTAACAGAAAGGTTTTGGTATTATATTCATGATCTCCCTATTCTCTAATTAATGAATATATGTCACCTCTTTTTTCATGAGTGAGTTTGGCGTAGAAAGTATCTAGTAGGATTGCTCGGCCGGGTTCCCCGAGTTTGGGGCATGACAATTACAGGGGAAACTCTAGCAAAAGTTTTGGAAATTTAGGGAGTTAGTCAAATTTGGGGCTGCTGGTGTGTGGTGTGAAAACTGAGTTGCATAGGATGCTAATAGTGAGCCTTGATCCCCATTCGAGGATGAATGATCTTAAGTGGGGGAGTATGTAAGGCCCCGTAAAATATTTCCTAAAAATTGGGGTTCAGACTTTTTGGATTGAACACTGCGTTAGGGAGTTGAAGGAAAATATTTTGCAGAGTTAGGCATTTCTGCGGCCCATTATGCGGTCGCATAATCACTCTGCAGGCCGCAGACTAGCCGTAGAGTGAAGCAGCTATTTGGGCCATTTTTTATGTCAATTTCGCGGCCAGTTAAGCGACCGCACAACCATTTCGCGGGCCGCACTTTGATCGCATAATCAGCCTTAGAATTTTATGGCGGGAGGTTCTGCGGCGCATTATACGATCGCAGAACAGGTCTGCGGGCCGCAGAGTGAAGCAGGGTAGCCCAGTTCCGGAGGCCATTTTCCTTAGCCATTTTGCGGACAACAGAATCATTATGCGGTCGCATATGCGACCGCAGATCCTTTCCCGGGGCTTCATTTTTGGATTTTTATAACCCGACCCAACTTTGTTAAAACATATGCCAAAGTCCATTTTGAGCAAATTTCTGATACTTTTAGAGTGAGAAAGAGTGCTTAGAGTGGGGGAGTAACCTTCAACCTATTATCCATCAACTCTTGCTCAATCATGGAAGATTAACAAGGAAAGTCTTCATCCTAAAGGTAAGAGTCCATGACCTAGCTCTTAATTTAGAAAATCTACTAAAAAGGGAGTAATTAGCAAGAAAATGTTTGGGTGTGGGAGTTTTTACCTTGCATGTGTTATCAAATAATATAGGAAGGTTGTGAGCTAAAAATAGTAGAGAATGGATTGGGGAATGATGGAATCTTTCGTAAAAGGGCCATAAAACCCTTAATGCACACCTAGTGCTTGATAATATACTTAAATGAGCTAGAATCATGATCATCTTCCTAATTTTGGTTCAACTTGTTATATTTCTAAAATAGATTGAAGTTGCTAAGAATTCTGGAACATTTTAAAGTTTAAGGAAGCTCAATTGAGGTATGTTGGCTAAACCCCCTTCTTCTTAGAATCGAATCCCACGGTGTTCATGTAATTGGTGTAAGTCCCAAATTGATCATAATATAATTGGCTATTCCGAATGTGCTTGTGTTGAAGGATATATGATCAATATGTATTGTAAATGCTTTATCATATCACCTTATCATTAAGGATGTGTTCAAAATACGGAATATGTGTTAAAAATGTTAAGACTTCAAGTCAAGATCGAAATAAAGGTTGTTATGCCAAATTATATGAAAAGCCTCTACGTGCCTAAGATTCCCAAATTGCTCATATGTGAATTTAATGTCTTGAATGGGAAGCCTTATTGTTGTTGATAATGATAATAATGTTTGATGTGGACAGGGGAACTGGAATTATGAACTACAGCCAAGTGCCAAGAATGACTTTATAATTGTGGCCACTAGTGCCAATGAATTGAAAGGATGTGAAAGAAGTATGATGTGAGATGATTGAAGGAAAAAGGTAATGTCTCTGGTGAGACGGCCTAGCCGATTGGGCCGTTATCGGACGCCATGCCGCACACATGGTGGTGACTGTACTAGAAATTATAATAAAATTATGGTTATGGTTGATGTCTCAAATGAGACGACCTAGCCGATCGGGTCGTGATCAGACTCCGTGTAAGAATACATTAGTATTGTGAAATATGGTATATCGGCACTAAAGATAACCTAACCTAATAACATGGAAATTGACTTGAAAACTTATGTGATCCCTTAACTTGATGTTATAATATTATTTGAGGCTCTTATTGAATTCTTGATTGTTCCCTCTTGTATTATTATTCATTCTATTGAGATGGTGTTTAGTTATATATACTAGCACTATTCGACAGTACTAACATCCCTTTTGCTGGGGGCGCTGCATCTTTAATGGATGCTGGGGGTTCCACAACAGGTCGCATTGACCAGTGATAGCAGTACACCTTCCTCCTAGCAGACTTGGTGAGCCCCACCTCATTCCGGTGTCATGTATCTTTTGTACATTTTTTTATCATGTTTTGAGGTATAGCTGGAGCCTTGTTGATGGCACTATCATTGTACTCATTTGTATCTTTTAGAGGCTCCGTAGACATTGTGTGGGTTGTATGTCGGTGTTGGGGGAAGTCAAACAATTCATGTTTATGTTTGAATGAATTACTGTTCCACTTTAGCCTATATAAAGGTGTGTATTTTGAGATATTAAAGATGAAGAAACTAACAGAAAGGTTTTGGTATTATATTCATGATCTCCCTATTGTCTAATTAATGAATATATGTCACCTCTTTTTTCATGAGTGAGTTTGGCGTAGAAAGTATCTAGTAGGCTTGCTCGGCCGGGTTCCCCGAGTTTGGGGCGTGACAGTTACAGGGGAAACTCTTGCAAAAGTTTTGGAAATTTAGGGAGTTAGTCAAATTTGGGGCTGCTAGTGTGTGGTATGAAAACTGAGTTGCATAGGATGCTAATAGTGAGCCTTGATCCCCATTCGAGGATGAATGATCTTAAGTGGGGGAGTATGTAAGGCCCCGTAAAATATTTCCGAAAAACCGGGGTTCAGACTTTTTGGATTGAACACTGCGTTGGGAAGTTGAAGGAAAATATTTTGCAGAGTTAGGCATTTATGCGGCCCATTATGCGGTCGCATAATCACTCTGCCGGCCGCAGACTAGCCGCAGAGTGAAGCAGCTATTTGGGCCATTTTTATGTCAATTTTGCGGCCAGTTAAGCGACCGCACAACCATTTCGCGGGCCGCACTTTGATCGCATAATCAGCCTTAGAATTTTATGGCGGGAGGTTCTGCGGCGCATTATACGATCGCAGAACAGGTCTGCGGGCCACAGAGTGAAGCAGGGTAGCCCAGTTCCGGAGGCCATTTTCCGTAGCCATTTCGCGGACAGCAGAATCATTATGCGGTCGCATATGCGACCGCAGATCCTGTCCCGGGGCTTCATTTTTGGATTTTTATAACCCGACCCAACTTAGTTAAAACATATGCCAAAGTCCATTTTGAGCAAATTTCTGATACTTTTAGAGTGAGAAAGAGTGCTTAGAGTGGGGGAGTAACCTTCAACCTATTATCCATCAATTCTTGCTCAATCATTGAAGATTAACAAGGAAAGTCTTCATCCAAAAGGTAAGATTCCATGACCTAGCTCTTAATTTAGAAAATCTACTAAAAAGGGAGTAATTAGCAAGAAAATGTTTGGGTGTGGGAGTTTTTACCTTGCATGTGTTATCAAATAATTTTGGAAGGTTGTGAGCTAAAAATAGTAGAGAATGGGTTGGGGAATGATGGAATCTTTCGTAAAAGGGCCTTAAAACCCTTAATGCACACCTAGTTCTTGATAATATACTCAAATGAGCTAGAATCATGATCATCTTCCTAATTTTGGTTCAACTTATTATATTTCTAAAGTAGATTGAAGTTTCTAAGAATTCTGGAACGTTTTAAAGTTTAAGGAAGTTCAATTGGGGTATGTTGGCTAAACCCCCTTCTTCTTAGAATCGAATCCCACGGTGTTCATGTAATTTGTGTAAGTCCCAAATTGATCATAATATAATTGGCTATTCCGAATGTGCTTGTGTTGAAGTATAAATGATCAACATGTATTGTAAATGCTTTATCATATCACCTTATCATTAAAGATGTGTTCAAAATACGGAATATGTGTTAAAAATGTTAAGACTTCAAGTCAAGATCGAAATAAAGGTTGTTATGCCAAATTATATGAAAAGCCTCTACGTGCCTAAGATTCCCAAATTGCTCATATGTGAATTTAATGTCTTGAATGGGAAGCCTTATTGTTGTTGATAATGATAATGATGTTTGAATGTGGAAAGGGGAACTGGAATTATGAACTACAGCCAAGTGCCAAGAATGACTTTATAATTGTGGCCACTAGTGCCAATGAATTGAAAGGATGTGAAAGAAGTATGATGTGAGATGATTGAAGGAAAAAGGTAATGTCTCGGGTGAGACAGCCTAGCCGATTGGGCCGTTATCGGACGCCATGCCGCACACATGGTGGTGACTGTGCTGGGAATTATAATGAAATTATGGTTATGGTTGATATCTCAAATGAGACGACCTAGCCGATCGGGTCGTGATCGGACTCCGTGTAAGAATACATTAGTATTGTGAAATATGGTATATCGGCACTAAAGATCACCCAACCTAATAACATGGAAATTGACTTGAAAACTTATGTGATCCCTTAACTTGATGTTTTAGTATTATTTGACGCTCTTATTGAATTCTTGATTGTTCCCCCTTGTATTATTATTCATTCTATTGAGATGGTGTTTAGTTATACATACTAGCACTATTCGACAGTACTAACATCCCTTTTGCTGGGGGCGCTGCATCTTTAATGGATGCTGGGGGTTCCACAACAGGTCGCATTGACCAGTGATAGCAGTACACCTTCCTTCTAGCAGACTTTGTGAGCCCCACCTCATTCCGGTGTCATGTATCTTTTGTACATTTTTTTTATCATGTTTTGAGGTATAGCCGGAGCCTTGTTGTTGGCACTATCATTGTACTCATTTGTATCTTTTAGAGGCTCCGTAGACATTGTGTGGGTTGTATGTCGGTGTTGGGGGAAGTCAAACAATTCATGTTTATGTTTGAATGAATTACTGTTCCACTTTAGCCTATATAAAGGTGTGTATTTTGAGATATTAAAGATGAAGAAACTAACAGAAAGGTTTTGGTATTATATTCATGATCTCCCTATTGTCTAATAAATGAATATATGTCACCTCTTTTTTCATGAGTGAGTTTGGCGTAAAAAGTATCTAGTAGGCTTTCTCGACCGGGTTCCCCGAGTTTGGGGCGTGACAGTTACAGGGGAAACTCTGGCAAAAGTTTTGGAAATTTAGGGGGTTAGTCAAATTTGGGGCTGATGGTGTGTGGTATGAAAACTGAGTTGCATAGGATGCTAATAGTGAGCCTTGATCCTCATTCGAGGATGAATGATCTTAAGTGGGGGAGGATGTAAGGCCCCGTAAAATATTTTCTAAAAATCGGGGTTCAGACTTTTTGGATTGAACAGTGCACTGGGGAGTTGAAGGAAAATATTTTGCAGAGTTAGGCATTTCTGCGGCCCATTATGCGGTCACATAATCACTCTGCAGGCCGCAGACTAGCCGCAGAGTGAAGCAGCTATTTGGGCCATTTTTTATGTCAATTTCACGGCCAGTTAAGCGACCGCACAACCATTTCGCGGGCCGCACTTTGATCGCATAATCAGCCTTAGAATTTTATGGTGGGAGGTTCTGCGGCGCATTATACGATCGCAGAACAGGTCTGCGGGCCGCAGAGTGAAGCAGGGTAGCACAGTTCCGGAGGCCATTTTCCGTAGCCGTTTCGCGGACAGCAGAATCATTATGCGGTCGCATATGCGACCGCAGATCCTGTCCCCGGGCTTCATTTTTGGATTATTATAACCCGACCCTACTTCGTTAAAACATATGCCAAAGTCCATTTTGAGCAACTTTCTGATACTTTTAGAGTGAGAAAGAGTGCTTAGAGTGGGGGAGTAACCTTCAACCTATTATCCATCAATTCCTGCTCAATCATTAAATATTAACAAGGAAAGTCTTCATCCTAAAGGTAAGAGTCCGTGACCTAGCTCTTAATTTAGAAAATCTACTAAAAAGGGAGTAATTAGCAAGAAAATGTTTGGGTGTGGGAGTTTTTACCTTGCATGTATTATCAAATAATGTAGGAAAGTTGTGAGCTCAAAATAGTAGAGAATGGGTTGGGGAATGATGGAATCTTTCGTAAAAGGGCCTTAAAACCCTTAATGCACACCTAGTGCTTGATAATATACTCAAATGAGCTAGAATCATGATCATCTTCCTAATTTTGGTTCAACTTGTTATATTTCTAAAATAGATTGAAGTTGCTAAGAATTCCGGAACGTTTTAAAGTTTAAGGAAGCTCAATTGAGGTATGTTGGCTAAACCCCCTTCTTCTTAGAATCGAATCCCATGGTGTTCATGTAATTTGTGTAAGTCCCAAATTGATCATAATATAATTGGCTATTCCGAATGTGCTTGTGTTGAAGGATATATGATCAATATGTATTGTAAATGGTTTATCATATCACCTTATCATTGAGGATGTGTTCAAAATACGGAATATGTGTTAAAAATGTTAAGACTTCAAGTCAAGATCGAAATAAAGGTTGTTATGCCAAATTATATGAAAAGCCTCTACGTGCCTAAGATTCCCAAATTGCTCATATGTGAATTTAATATCTTGAATGGGAAGCCTTATTGTTGTTGATAATGATAATGATGTTTGAATGTGGAAAGGGGAACTGGAATTATGAACTACAGCCAAGTGCCAAGAATGACTTTATAATTGTGGCCACTAGTGCCAATGAATTGAAAGGATGTGAAAGAAGTATGATGTGAGATGATTGAAGGAAAAAGGTAATGTCTCGGGTGAGACGGCCTAGCCGATTCGGCCGTTATCGGACGCCATGCCGCACACATGGTGGTGACTGTGCTGAAAATTATAATGAAATTATGGTTATGGTTGATGTCTCAAATGAGACGACCTAGCCGATCAGGTCGTGATCGGACTCCATGTAAGAATACATTAGTATTGTGAAATATGGTATATCGGCACTAAAGATCACCCAACCTAATAACATGGAAATTGACTTGAAAACTTATGTGATCCCTTAACTTGATGCTTTAGTATTATTTGAGGCTCTTATTGAATTCTTGATAGTTCCCCCTTGTATTATTATTCATTCTATTGAGATGGTGTTTAGTTATACATACTAGCACTATTCGACAGTACTAACATCCCTTTTGTTGGGGGCGCTGCATCTTTAATGGATGCTGGGGGTTCCACAACAGGTCGCATTGACCAGTGATAGCAGTACACCTTCCTCGTAGCAGACTTGGTGAGCCCCACCTCATTCCGGTGTCATGTATCTTTTGTACATTTTTTTATCATATTTTGAGGTATAGCCGGAGCCTTGTTGTTGGCACTATCATTGTACTCATTTGTATCTTTTAGAGGCTCCGTAGACATTGTGTGGGTTGTATGTCGGTGTTGGGGGAAGTCAAACAATTCATGTTTATGTTTGAATGAATTAATGTTCCACTTTAGCCTATATAAAGGTGTGTATTTTGAGATATTAAAGATGAAGAAACTAACAGAAAGGTTTTGGTATTATAGTCATGATCTCCCTATTGTCTAATTAATGAATATATGTCACCTCTTTTTTTCATGAGTGAGTTTGGCGTAGAAAGTATCTAGTAGGCTTTCTCGGCCGGGTTCCCCGAGTTTGGGGCGTGACAGTTACAGGGGAAACTCTGGCAAAAGTTTTGGAAATTTAGAGAGTTAGTCAAATTTGGGGCTGCTGGTGTGTGGTATAAAAACTGAGTTGCATAGGATGCTAATAGTGAGCCTTGATCCTCATTCGAGGATGAATGATCTTAAGTGGGGGAGGATGTAAGGCCCTGTAAAATATTTCCTAAAAATCGGGGTTCGGACTTTTTGGATTGAACAGTGCACTGGGGAGTTGAAGGAAAATATTTTGCAGAGTTAGGCATTTCTGCGGCCCATTATGCGGTAGCATAATCACTCTGCAGGCCGCAGACTAGCCGCAGAGTGAAGTAGCTATTTGGGCCATTTTTGATGTCAATTTTGCAGCCAGTTAGGCGACTGCACAACCATTTCGTGGGCCACACTATTATCGCACAATCAGCCTTAGAATTGTTGTGGAGGTAGGTTCTGCGGCGCATTATGCAACCGCAGAACAGGTCTGCGGGCAGCATAACGACCGCAGAGTGAAGTAGGCCAGCCCAGTTCCGAAGGCCATTTTTCGCGGTCATTTCGCGGACCGCAGAATCATTATGCGGTGGTATTGTGAATTATGGTATATCGGCACTAAAGATCACCCAACCTAATAACATGAAAATTGACTCGAAAACTTATGTGATCCTTAACTTGATGTTTTAGTATTATTTGATGCTCTTATTAAATTCTTAACTGTTCCCCCTTGTCTTATTATTCATTCTATTGAGATGGTGTTTAGTGTTACATACTAGTACTATTCGACGGTACTAACGTCCCTTTTGCAGAGGGCGCTGCATCTTTAAATTGATGCAGGTGGTTCCATAGCAGGCATTGTTGATCAGCGATAGTGGTACATCCTCTTCCCAGCAGACTTGGTGAGCCCCACTACATCTCGGGGTCATGTATTGTATCTTTTGTTCATAATATCATCACGTTTTGAGGTATAGCCGGGGCCTTGTTGCTGGCACTATCATAGCACTCTTTTGTATCTTTTAGAGGCTCCGTAGATACTATGTGGGTTGTACAGGGGTGCTGGAAAAGTCAAACAAGTTATGTTGTGTTTTGATCACGAATATGTGTACTTTGAGACATAAAAGTGAAGTAACTAATAGAAAGGTTTTGGTATTGTATTCATGATCTTCCTATTGTCTAATTTATGAATATATGTCACCTCGTTTTCCATTTGTGAGTTTGGGGTAGAAAGTATCTAGCAGGCTTGCTCGGCCGGGTTCACTCAGTTGGGTGCCGGTCGCGCTCCCCGAGTTTGGGGCATGACAATAATAAAGTTTCTCTTATTCGTATTAATAGCTACTCTAGGGGGAATGTTTTTATGCGCTGCTAACAATTTAATAACTACCTTTGTAGCCCCATAATATTTTAGTTTATGCTCCCACCTATTATATGGATATACCAAGAAATATGTGCGGTCTAATGAGGCTACTATGAAATATTTACTCATGGATGGGTCAAGCTCTTCTATTTGTTTCATGATTTCTCTTGGCTATATGGTTCATCCAGGGGAGAGATTGAGCTTCAAGAAATAGTAAACGGTCTTATCAATACACAAATGTATAACTTCTCGCGATTGCGAAGACCATCTGCCTCAGATCCTTTGCAAACACAACCAGCTCTTTTGTGAATGCGAAGGCCAAGGACCCATCCCCTTCCGCGAATGTGACCCTTCCTTCGTGAAAGCGAATGCCAAACCCTCAGGCCACACTTCCTTCTTCATGAATGCGAGCCAAGCTCCGCGATCGCGAAGCACACTAGGCACCAACAAAATTATCCATCTCAAACATTCTCCGGGTGGTTAGAAACTCACATGAACCCCCGAGACCCCGTCCAAATGTTTCAACAAGTCCATAAACACTATCTGGATCTATCCAAGGTCTCAAAACACATACAAAATCACCGTAACTAAAAATCAAGGACCAAACAACATGTTGATTTCTCTTAAGTTCATAAGCTTCTAGACTTCAAACCAAGTGTCCGATTCATGCCTAAACACCTCAGATAAAAATAATCGGAGCCCGATAAATTCAAAGTAACCTATTGGTCAAACTTCGGAACTCTCCAATTCTTTAAATTGCCAATCTTCGACAAATAGAGCCAAAATCTTCTAGAAACATCTCAAAATAAAATTTGAACATACGCCTAAGTCCAAAATCATCATACGAACCAATTGGGACATTCAGATCACCAATCCGAGGTCATTTATACAAAAGTTCCTTGGTTAACTCTTACAACTTAAGGTTCCCAAAATAGAATTAAGTATTCCAAATCACTCTCAAACCCTACAAAAATCAAACCATCCATCCTAACAAGTCCTATAACATCAAAAGAACCTACGTGAAGCATCAAATAGGGAAACCGGGTTCTAGAACTCAAAACGACCGGTCAGGTTGTTACACTTTTATTCTAATTCAGTCAAGTTTATATGAACAGATTGTAGAGTCTGTTAGCAGCCTTAGTAATGCGATTAAGTGGAAATCCTCCCTAGGAGGTTTGCGTCTTATTTCATTAGGCAAGATAGCTATTTTGTTAGTCCTTATTTCTTTCGAAAAATAACTGTCATGACGCAAATTCCCACTATAGCAGTGACAGTGCCTTATACCGCTTGCTAGGCAAGCCAACAATTAACAACAACAATAATCATAATAATGGGACTAAATAATTTCAATAGGGGGAAAAACCCTAATGATATCTGAAATAACTACAATAACGTAGCTACAACCATCCCATGATCTAGTGTCAACTAGTACATGAGCATTATAAAATGTCAAAATACAGAGTCAACCCTCAATACAAAATCGTCTAAATGATAGAATAGTGATAAACAAATAAACAAAAGAGAACTTCAAGGTCTGCGGACGACATAGAGCTACCTCGTAATCTCGACAAGCTGGAACTGGTACAAACTCTACCAATCACCATTCCCAGAGGTACCTAGATCTACACATAAAGTGCAAAGTGTAGTATGAGTACAACTGATCCCATGTACTCAATAAGTAACTAACATAACCTCGGGCTAAAAATACAGACGAGCTCGGAAGAAAGTTAGTTTCCAACACCAATAATCAATAACAACACATGAAATAATGATGACCGTAAAAGTAAATAATTCAAAAGATATCATGCTCATCTCGTTCACAGTTATCGAAAATTACATTCTGCTTTCCAAGTATAATAGTCAAAGCCCAATCTTCCACTGAAATGACTAAAACATGAGTTTATCATGGAAACTGTGATTTTCTAAACTTTCAACAATAGCTAAGATATTTTATTTACAATCTAGCATGAGAAAAATACATCTCTATGCCTACATATCAAATATACATGTCAAGTCAATAACATCACAACGAAACCATCAAGTATACTCACACTCTGCACACTCACGGTGCTTGGCACAAGTGCCCCCTACCATCACACACACAACCACACTCAGCACTGTTCTCACGATCCCAAAATCCCAGCTTTAGGATTGTGATGGCACCTAGTCTCTAAGACTAGATAAGTCTAGCATATGATGAGATTTAGCAGAAATAACCAACTTAATTGTTAAATGTAAAACTGATAATGATATAATATAGCTGAAACTGAACAATAGTCATACATCCCAAAATCGGTAGTACAGAGACATAAGCTCTACTATGAGAAAAATATATCCGGGTAAGTTCTTGTCCTCAATCTTCCATGAAAGTTTGTCATGGGTCTAAGTAGGTCGGGGAGTAGAATATATGGCATGCAAGTTTAGATAGAGGGGTCTTGGAGGTTGCTGGATTACCCAGGATTAATTGTTGGTTGATATGGGTTGTGGAGTGAAGGAAATCTCATAAAAGAACCTTGTACTCAAATTGCACACCTAGTGCTTGATGAAATGCCTAAATGGGTTGAACCCATGAAATCTCTTCCTAATTATGGTTCAATTTTGTCATGTCTCTAAATAGATTAAAGTCACTAGGAGTTTCGAAACGTTGTAGTGTTCTAAGGAAAGCTCAAGCGAGGTATGTTGGCTAAACTTCTCTTGTAGAGTCGAATTCCATGATGTTCTCGTAAGTTTCAAGCATGATTGGCCCAAATTCTTATTTCTCATGTTCCGAGCCATTCCTAATAAATCCGGTTATTCCAAATAAGCATTGTGTCGAAAGTTATATATTCAAAATGTGTTCCAATTGCTCCTATCACATTATGCTCTCCTTCGGGAATGTCTTCAAGTATGATTAATGTATCAAAATGTTATGATAAAAATTCATGTTTCAATTGCAAATTTATTATGCCTTACTTTGAAAGAAAAACTGAAAGTGTTTAAGACTCATATTGCTCATATACATATTTAAAGTCTTGATTTCGAAATGCTCTTACTATTGATAACCTATGATGATACCTGAAAGTGAAAGAAGAGAGTATGAATATAAAATGCGGCCAACATATGATGTAGGTGGTTCCACAGCAGGCGGCGTTGATCAGTGATAGCGGTACAACCTCTTCTCAGCTGACTTGGTGAGCCACACTTCATATCGGGGTCTTATGTCTTTTGTTTCTTATGTATAGTATTGTGCGGTATAGCTGAGGCCTTGTCACCGGCACCATAAAATGACTCTTTTGTATCAATTAGTGGCTCCGTAGACATAATATGGGTTGTATTTTGATTTGGGAAAGTCAAACTAGAAATGTTGTACATGTAACACATGCTTCAATTTCTAAACTACGAAGGTGTAATGTATTTTGGGAATTTTAAATTGGGCTTCTAAAAAGAAATGAAATTGGTGATGTACAAGTTACTCTTTCGTTGTCTAACTCGTGGTGTTCATTTTCGCATTATTCATAGGTAAGGTCGGGTATAAAGCATCAAGTAGGCTTGCTTAACTTCTCGGTTGAGCGCCGGTCGCACTCCCAAATCAGGTGTGACAAAAAGGTCGAAGGAGAATCTATGAGAATTTCCATTGACTACCTAGAGTGACATATACAACCGGCACAACACTATGCTTCGAAGAGAGGAAGTCACACTATGCCATTTTAACAATAATGACAGGTCTAGAGGCAAATTCACTAAAAGCCCAGATAGTTCATCAAGACGCACAGAATTTGATTGAAAAAGTTCAAGTAACAATTTACGAACCTTAATATTATTTTGTCAAAAAATATTATAAATCCTTTATTAATTACACAATGATAATTCAAAGTGAAATAAATCTCCATATATCATAACCGATAGAATAAATCCAAAATATCCGATAAAATAACTCCCAAAACTTAGCGTCAATGAGTACACGATAATCTATGATTAATACAACTATAAATTAGAAAATAAATATAATATTACCTGAAATGAAGTGCATTAAAAAAATAAAGAAGAAGTAATTTCAAGGGCATGCGAACGATCATGCAGCACTACCTCGAGTCTGTTGATAAAGCTACTGGACACACTCCTGGTCCCCACTGATATCGATGTCTTAATCTTCACACGTGGTGTAGAAGTATAGTACGAGTAAAACCAACCCCATATACTCAGTAAGTATCAACTCTAACCTCGAAAAAGTAGTAGCGATGGGTTGATAATGAATGCTTACTCTCATGATCAATAATCAATAACAGGAATAAATAAAAAATGCTCGAAAATATTAAATCATGAATAGTAAGGTGCACAGTCAATGAATAATATAATTCTGCTCCGAATAAGGATAATCAAATACGTTCCAGTACACAAATTCTGCCTGATATGACAAAGATGAGTTTCTCACATAAATGAGGCAAATATCAAAATATGTATATAAATAAGATATGCATAAACTAGAATTTATATGAATGCTTCTACATGAGCGTAGAATGTCTAAGCATGCCCAAGGCACAACTTTACATTATCACCGATTACACATACATGTACCAATAGGAGTCTCAACACAGACCATGAAAATCAATGTACCTACGCTCTCAGGGCCCAATGTAGCATGTCTCTAGAGGGACGGATCCAAGTTTAAGCGTGTAATAGCTATATGGCTCAATCAAGAATCAGATGCCAATAAAACTCGGACGGAAAACTCATGTGCCATAACAGTATCAATATCACAATAACCGCACGGTATAAACTCTACGCTATAATCATCTTGACTGCACTGACAACTTACATGCCATAATATTAGTCCATATCGAGTATCCATATTTCATGTAACGACCGGACTGGTCATTTGGAGAATTAGCATTCCGTTTAGTGGTTTGAGTCTTTAAGTATCTTCACAAGATATATTTTGACTTGCGTTTGGTTTTGATTTTTGAGAAATACAAGATTAATTTGATAGAGTAATTCTCAATTTGGAAGCTTTAAGTTAGAAGTGTTAATCATGGTTTGACTCTTGAGTAAAAACCTCGGAATCAGGATTTGATGGTTTTTTAGGTCGTATGGTGATTTTGTACATGCGCATATGTTTGGATTTGAATTTATATGTTCCCAAAAGGTGTTGGCTCTATTTGTCGAAAGTCGGCAATTTGAAGAATTGCAGAGTTCAATTGTTTGGCGGGAATCGACTTCAGTTATCAGACTCTTTTTGTGGTCTTGAGACATTGGATACGTTTATTTGGTGTATTGGAACTTATGTTCAAAGTTTGGTTGTGATCCGGAATGTCTAAGTGTAATTCGGACGCGTTCGTCAAAATTTGAAGATTTGAAACTTAAGAGAATGATTTTATCTTCGATTCTCAGTTTTATTGTCATTTGTGGTATTTTGATCTTTTGAATAAGTTTGGATAAGGTATTTGGACTTGTTGGTATAATTGGATAGGGTCCCGAGGGGCTCAGGTAAATTTCGGATTGGTTTTGGATTGTTTTTGCTAATTTGAGTTATGCTAGTTCAGGTTCTTCGCAATTGCGATGGTAGTGGGAGAGGGGGGGTCGCAAATGCTACCATTGCATTTGCGAGGGTTTTGTCGCTTTTGCGACCTGGGCAAGGTGGGTGGACCTCGCGTTTGGGAGGACGTGAGTCGCATTTGCGACTGTGGACCTCTGAGGATTTTGTTCGCTTTTATAAGGATGTGGTGTCGTTTTTGCGACTAGCAACTGTGGGGCTTTGCATTTCCGAAGTGTTTGGTCGCAATTGCAACATTGGCTAGGTCAAACGAGGTTCGCATTTGCGAGCCTCAAGTTGCATTTGCGAGCCTCTGGTCGCAAATACGACATATGCAGTTGGATTTAAGTTGGGATTTTGGGATTTTGAGCTCATTTTCTCATATTTTGAACCCTAGACTTGGTAGCTAAAATTACCAAGGACAAGTGGTAGCTATATCCGAAAAGCAAGTATATCTTCAGTGTCAGCTCCAAGCTTTGCACGCAAGGTGCAGAAGTGTAGTATGAGTACAACTGACCCTATGTACTCAACAAGTATCATAATTAACCTCGGCGAGGTAATATAAGCAAGAATTATAAGTGATACTCGCCAATCACTTGCACAGTTCATAAATTCAACAAGTAAAAAACAATAACATAATCAAGTAATGAATTATAGAAGGAACCAGCTTGGTGCACACAAATTTCTTAGTGTACTCTACTTAGAGAACAATCCAGTATATAAGGAAGATATGCAAATAAATCAGGTAAACAGCCAAGGGACTTGCAAGTAAAGATGAAATTCAATAACCAAATGTCAGTTCGTTGTGGCACGTAGCCCGATCCAAATAGAAATCATAATATGGCTCTAAGGCCCATATCAAAATCTCAGTAACCGAACCAAACCACTGATCAATTTTTCCAAAGTCCACATCAACCAGATACCTGTCGGTTTCTCAAAATATATGTGTACACCATCAAGAAGAAACATGAGAGGGTGACCCCAGGGGGATGGCTCTATATCCACATGCTGCACAGATAACTCACGTGCTGCACAGACAACTCACGTGCTAACAATATCAAACACATGGACAACTAATGTGCTGCATGGACAACTCACGTGCCAATAATAATAATATCTTGGATCCGCACGGACAACTCACGTGCTAATAATATCAATCGCACGGACAACTCACATGATGCACAGACAACTTACATGCCAATATCACAATCCGCCCAGAATCGACAAATGCTCAATATCACAATCCGCCTAGCATGGTCACATGTTCAATGTCACAATTCGCCCGACGTGGTCACATGCTTAATAACACAATCCGTCCGGCGTATTCACAGGCACAATATCACAATCCGCCCGGCTTGGTCACATGCTACTAGTCCAATCCATATCACACAGAAAGAAGATATACAATAATACATATAAATGATCAATGAACATCAAATTTCATACTCCTAGACCGGTATAAGTGGTATGCTAAGGTGTATGCATGTGCAAAGTGTGCTATGATAACTCAAATCAGGAAAAAACATAAAGAAAATAGCAATTATCAAGTTCAATCAGGATATTAACCTCTATGTAACCTCAAACATGGCTCAAATAGCTCAAAACATGGATACAAATATAAGAACTACCCCAGCATGAATCTTAGCAATCAATTCAAGGCATATCATAGCCTAAACACTACCCCAAGCATGAAAAATACCCCAGTGCACACACATGGGCTCAACCACACACGCGTGTGCAACCCATAGCACATAGCTATCACAAATAACTCAGGCAACTAGTAACTCAACCAAGTTTAGGTAAGATACTTGCCTTAAGTAAGCCAAATCTATACTCTAGAAATGCCATCCCGCACGAATCGACCTCCGAACGGCACAAAACTAGCCAAAAGCAACTCAAAAAAATCAAATAATTCCATATGAAACAAACCCAAACGATAAAGGTCAAATCATCAAATACTCAAAGTAAACCAAAAAGTCAACGCGAGCACATACCTCGAAACCCAACAAAACCCACAAATTCCGACAACACGTTCGAATACAAGTCCAGCCATACTAGTTTCATTTAAATCTAACTCCGATTAGATGTTCAAAATCCAATTATTCACTTTAGAAAAGTTTTGACAAAACCCCCAATTTCTCTTTTAGATAAAGTCAAAGATGGAATCATGTAAAATATTCAAATCCGAGTAAAAAATACATACCCCAATCCACGTATTGAAAATCGCCTAAAACATCGCCCAAGTCCGAGCTGCCAAACTCAAAATGTGATAAAATAACCAAAACCAAAGTACTTATAACACTGATCTAGGTTAATCTTTCACGGTTGTGGGACCAGCTTCGCGATCGCGAAGCACAAAACTTCACTGCCCACAGAATACACTTTGCATTTGCGATACTAACCTCGCGAATGCGATGCACAATGACACCAACCCTTCACAAACGCTGCATTGACCTCGCGAACGCGAAGGTAACTCCAACAGATCCCATTTCCTCAATGCGTACGCGACCTCCTCTTCACCAACACGAAGAGGGAAAGTTCCCAATCAATCAAACAACCTTAGCAAATGCGGTCCCCCACACGCAAATGCGTAGAACAAATCTTTTCCAGTCAGATTCCTTATTCGCGAAGGCGAATAAAAAATCTCTTCCAATCCAATTCCTTATTCGCGAACGCGATGGTACCCCCGCGAACACGATTCACAGCTGACACCAACAAAAACCAGTAATGCAAACATGAGAGAAATGACCTGAAATCAATCTGAAACACACGTGAGCCCCTCGGGACTCCGTCTGAACATACCAACAAGTCCCAAAATATAAAATGGACCTACTCGAGGACTTAAATCCCATAAAATAATATCAAAACCATGAATCACACCTTAATTCAAGCTTAATAAACTATTTTAAATTTTCTAATTCCAAACTTACGTTGAACACGTCTAAACAATTCGGAATCACCTCAAATTTTGCACAAATGCTCCAAATGACATAAATAACCTACTCCGACTCCCAGAACAACAATCCAATTTCGATAACATCGAAGTCAACTCCCGACCAAACCTATGAACTTTCCAAACCTTCAAATTACCAACCTTAGCCAATTAGAGCCAAAACATTCTAGAAATATCCAAATGCAAATCCGGTGATATGCCTAAGTCCAAATTCACCATCCGGACCTAGCAGAACAATATAAAATCTGATCCGAGGTGAATTACACAAATGTCAAACTTGGTCAACTCTTCCAACTTAAAACTTCATAGTTGAGAAGCATTCTTCCAAATCAATCCCGAACTACTCGAAAACCAAATCCAGCGATACATGCAGGTCATAATACACCATATGAAGATACTCATGACCTCAAACTATCAAACTGAATCCAAATGTTCAAAATGACCATTCAGGTCATTATATTCTCCCTCACTTAAATATATGTTCGTCCTCGAAAGTACCAAGAGTCATTCCAAATCCATCAAATCACTGTATAAACTCACCATGCACATAATTATGGGTGATCCCACATCACCCCAATTCATATAAGTCGGACAACACAACCTAACTACAGATCCTTACTTCAACCATAGACCATAAAACTTAGAACCCAATCCCAACATCTGAAATTGATTATACGAATCGAGTCTCACATCTGTTGTATAAGTCTGGACAAGATTTATCAAGCCATAACTATATTCAAAGATATAATCACATGATATACCACATAACTCATGTACTCATAGTAATACCTTCTCGCCACAATAGATTCTCATTACTAAACTCAGTACTAGTAATAAACATCATACCAAATAAAACCTTGTTATGAACATTCGTACACTGTCAATGATGGAAGAAACACGTAGATACTCATAAACCCATTAGATCGACAAGTCGTGGGTCTCTCTCTCCCAATAAGAACCATTGCCAAATTCTAATTTGACTAATAACATTATTCTCCAAGCTTACCTTAATCAAATCTGATAGCACTTATTTCAGGTCCAATAACCTCATTTCATCCCGTACAAGCTACTCGACTAAGCCATGAAGATTGCCAAACCCAAGAGTATTTCTACAAAACACACGTAAAGCCTCACCACACCAAAAGAACCAATCCCCTTTATTATTATACTTATCCAAACTACTACCAAGCATACCCATTCTCCAAATTCCGCTCGACTTGCCTTAAAATTAAAATCTCCTAGCTAGTATTCTACTGTCACACCCCACATATAAAATTAAGTATTGGTAAGTGTGGCTTCTAGCACAGCCAATCCGTTGACGACGCATTTAAGGCTAGAAGGTGGTTACACATTTCAATAAGCTTGTGACAAATGTTTGACCGGGCACTGTGACTGGGGCGGGGAGGCACATTTTACATGTGGACCCGACGAACCTTCCTATGCTTGGTATACATATAAAAAGGCAGTGAGTCTCATTCTCTTTTAATTTCAGGAAGTACTATTCATTATAATTCACCCAAAGACGCTCTCACATCTCCTTTGAGGTTTCAAAGTAGCCTAAGCTGAATTAGAAGATAGTTCTATTAAGATTTAGCTTGAAGATACATTGGAATCACTGTTATAACATCTATCATCTGGTGATATTAATTCTGAAGATTCATCAGAGGCAAAGTTAATCACCATTGAAGCATAGTTAGTTGTTCAACAAGGTATATAGGGAAACCTTCTTTATTGGCATGAGTTAGTGTAAGTCTCTCATTCCTTCTAAACGACTCCTTCACTGTAAGGTTTGGTAGTTCTAAACCCTCTCAACGATGTTGCTCTATTATTGTATATTCTTGCTGGTAGCATTTGTTTCAAGTCTAACATGTTCCCAGTTGGTATCCTATGATTGGAAAGTATGATTAGTGCTGGGTCTAAACTTTATATTTCGTGAAGTTGATTTTGCGCTTCACTTGTGTGTATATGTATCCATTACACTTTACCGAGTAACGCTATAGATTGTTGAGTACGACACCTATTGTGCAAACATTGATCAGTTGGGTACGATGTAAAATGCTACCGAGCCCTTACATGGCCGGGTACGAACGACCCTAGTGTGGCCGGGTATGAAATGATGTAAAATAATACACTATCGAGCCCTCACGTGGCCAGGTACAATGTGGTAAGAGAAAGATACTTATCGAGTCCTCTACAAGGTCGGGTACGATATGAATTGATATGCCCCAAACAGGGGTAAATAAAGTTATATTGAATTCAGTTTATAATCTCCATGAGTGGCCTAGCCCTTCATAAAGCATGTGTATGTTTAAGTCTATAGCTCTACGGTAACCAGGTTGAAAGCATGCTCTCATATCTCTTACGTTATATCTTTGATTTACACGATTTGCCTTACATACTCAATACACTTTTCGTACTGACGCCCTTCTCTTTTGGGCGCTGTGTTCATCCCCACAGGTACAGATAGACTCGCTGACCCCCCTCCCCGGTAGGTGTACAATTCAGCTGTTGGTGGTTGCTCTCCACTTTTTCGGAGTAGTTGTTCAAAGATCAATAGGTACTGAAGCTCGTGTTCTAAAAATTTTGGGTACAGTAGGGCCCTATCCTGATCAAGTTGTGTATATGTTTAACTCTTTTGATCCTCTTAGGGGCTTGCAGATTAGAGTTTGGTTGTATGTAAAAAGATGGAAGTATGACTCTGTTACAGCCGTAAATATATATGGAATGCCAATGTTTCTTTTTCTAACAAGTTATACACATTATAATTCTGGTATTGTTACTTGGAAGCCTCAGTTGCCCGGGATTGGATGAATAAGAAGATGTAAGAACAGATGTCAGTTCGCACGGGCGTACGAGCATCGTGTGTCGGTCGCACCTCCCAGGGTTGTGTTGTGACAAACTTGGTATTAGAGCAGGTCATGTCCTAGGAAGTCTACAAGTCATATCTAGTAGAGTATTGTTTTATGGGTTTGTTGTGCACCATACCTATAAACATGAGGCTACATGATATCTAGGATGAGTACCCTTCTTTCTGATCTAGATCAGGCAGTAGAGTTGAGTCATAAGTATTCGCTTCTGATCCCCATCTTGTTTATGTTTATAGGAATGCCTACCACGAGATGTCAAGCACTTGACCAAGGATTGAATGAAAAACTAGGAGATGTTACTAATTAGGTGCCACCTGTCCCTATGGGCAAGCATAGACCTCATGACGAGCCTAGGACTCAGGCTTCGAGGACCCACCACCACCCCTGGAACCGCATAGAGAAGTTAATGTACCACCTATTCCTCCCTTGTTGCTACTGACCAAGATTTAGATATGAGAAATGCAGTACAACTGTTAACTTAGTCGGTGGCCTCTACGGCCCAACGACAGGCCCACTCCGCTTCAGATAAAGCAGTCAGTACGAGAGTTCCATATTTCATAAATTTGGACTCCCCGGTATTCATAAGAATGGATCCAAACAAAGACCCCCAGAACTTTTTGGATCAAATGCAACAGTCTTTACGAGTGATGCATGCCACTGATACTACGTGCCTAGTGTGACAACCCAAATTCGCATACCATAGATCATGCCGTAAGTTAGTCGACGTAAATCCAAGAAGAGATTATCTTTGAGATGATAAGAAGTTAATCCTATTGGTCTTAAACGATACAAGGGTGTATAAGAGTGGTTAACAAGTATTTGAAGTTAAACGAATCAAGGATGTTGTAACCCGTATTTTCGGGTAACACTAGAGGTGATTAATTGTCCCAAGAGGTCTTGTTTTAATGTATTTGAATCATATAATATCCGCATCATAAGTCTTGAAGTCAAGCGAGTTATGAAACAAAAGTCGATAAAAGTTGTCGCAACTTAGGTTTATAATTTTACTTTAACTTTAGGTCGAATGTTACTGCATTTTTCTCCCAATGTTCTTGGAATTATGGGGTGATCTACCTATCAAATTGCAGATTTATGAGTCTAGTTTCCAACGCATTAAACCGTTTGTCAATACGATCTCGGAATAGAGAGATATTTGCGTTTTCGCGAGAGTGCGCCAAGCTGCTCTCTATGGGGCCCACATAGGCGGTTTAAGACATATGGATATATATAAGATACCTCAACCCCGTTTTAAGTCATTATTTTTCAGTATATTCAGACCTTAGAACCCTAAAAACACTCTCTCAAGGTTCTCTCATGATCCAAGACCCAAACAAAGGGCAAACAACACAAATCAAGTGTCGGGAATCCCGTGGCGCTAGTAAGTTTCTTGTTCTTCTTGTTGTTGCTGATTTTTGTGTTGTTCCAGCTCGTGTGGGAGGTTGTTTTAAGTGTTTTATGTTCTGTAAATACTCCTTCAAGTTTTTAATATCAACCCTAGGTGATTTCAAGTCTTCTAAAGTAATTCTAGTGCCGAAAAACCCGAATTGATTGCTAGTTTCGCTTCCTTGTTCTTGTGGCAGAATTGGAGAGATATTTCGTGGAAAATTAAGGTCAAATTGGAGTTGTTATTTCTGTTTAAAGGTAAGGAACCTCTTACTCTATATATATATTTAAGATTATCCAAGTTGCGGCTAAGTCGTTGAAGCTAGAACTTGTGAAATATATATCGAAAGGCTTGGTAGTAATGTTGTTGGTTGGTGGACTGTTTTGGGAGGCTCAATATGATTATTAATGATGTTGTTTGGGCTGTTTGGTGATTGTATTAACTTGTGTGAAGTCATACAAATAGGGGAGGTGTTGTCTATTTCATCATAAAATAGGTTGCGGTCGATACATAATAGTTACGACGCTTAAACGATAATGATAGTGTCATTTCTCTTATTGTAGACTAAGGAGTCGTGACATTTGCATAGCTTGAGGTTGGGCAGTATATACAAGGTATGTGAGGCTATCCCCTTCATTCTTTTGCACGACTCCGATTGTACATAATATAATGAACGAGATCCCAAAGATACTCTACTCTTAGAAGCTAGCAGTACTTACATTGCTGCCCTTCTTATGAAACGATTGATATTGATGTTACTTCTCTTATTCTTATATTATCAATGTTGTTGGTAGTTCCTGATTCTTATAAGATTCTTGATGAAGAGTTAATCCTAATAACGTGTACGAAGGATACCGACCTTACGTCACTCCGAAAGGTTCAAAATATGATTCCAATGAGTCCAGCATGCATCATATATATGTATCTATTTTACTCTACCAAGCCGCGCTATAGTCGGCCGGGTACGACACCTATTGTGCAACCACTGATCAGTTGGGTTTTACCGAGCTCCACGTGGCCGTGTATGATTCTACCGAGCCCTATGATGGCCGGGTACGTTTTACCGAGCCTATTACGGCCGGGTACGATATGATGATGGTGATGCCCACAAAGGCATATGTTTTAAAAGTTTATGTATATATATATGTATGTATCATGTGTTTCATATCAGTAGCCCTCAGAGGTACCCAGATGTCACAGGTTGTATATTCCCTATCCCTGTTTACATTACTGTTCTTACTTATGCTTTCAGGCCTTACATACTCAGTACTTTATTCGTACTGACGTCCCTTTTATTTGTGGACGCTGCATGTCGTGCTGCAGGTCCTGATAGACGGGTAGACGCAGCTCCCCCACCACAGTAGGCTGTCCAATTCAGTGGTTATTGGCGAGATCCCTTCTCCGGACTTGCCGTGGTCTTGGTATGCATTTTTGTTATAGACATTATGGGTATGTCGGGGCCCTGTTCTGGCAATGTTATAGAACTTATGTTCCTTTAGAGGCTCATAGACAGGTGTCGACTCATGGTAGCTCGTACCTTATATATAGTTTCTTGACAGTCTTGTCGTCCCATGTTATGTATGTTCATGACATTATCTTTCATTGTTGGATGTTCATGATCCATGTATGCCATTTATATTGATCTTGTCGGCCCTTAAAGATAATAAGGAAGGTTAGATAAAATGTACGTTGGTGCTCGGCAAGTATGGCCCGGGTGTTAGTCATGACACTCCAGTTGGGTCGTGACAAACTTGGTATCAGAGCAAGTCTATCCTAGGGGTTGTCTATGAGCCGTGTCTAGTAGAGTTTGGATTATGGATGTGTAGCGTGCCACATTTATAATCAGGAGGCTACGTGGCATCTAGGGTTGTTACCTTCTTCCTGAATCTAGATCGTGCGTAGAGTTGAGTCGTAAGTGTTCATATCTAATATTCACCTTGTTTTCCTTTAGCGATGCCTTCAACTAGGAAGCAAGCAATTAGTAAACGGCTTGATACAGCTGTGGGAAAGGGTAACATTCAGGTGCCTCCAGTCATAGCAGGCCAAAGTGAGCCTCAGAGTGAGATGTCGTCTCATACCTCTCTGTCTCCTCCATAGGATATTAGGAGGCACCCAGTACATCCAGTTCCTCCGTCTGGCACTACAGACCACGATATGCGCAGTGCGGTGCAGTTGTTGACTAGCTTGGTAGCTGCTCAGGCTCAGAGGCAGAATACCGGTGCTACTGATAAACCGATTAGTGCGAGAGTTCGTGATTTTATTAATCTAGACCCTCCAGTGTTTACCGGATCAGACCCCAAGAAGGACCCGCAAATATTTATTGATCAGGTTCATTGTGCATTGCGGGTTATGCATGCTAGTGATACGGAGGCAGTAGAGTTGGCTTCTTATCGGTTACGGGATTTAGCGATTTTATGGTATGATAGTTGGGAGAGATCTAGGGGTCAGAACGCTCCTCCAGCCGTGTGGAAGGAATTTTCTGAGGCCTTTCTTCGTCACTACTTGCCAGCTGAGATACGACGAGCTAGAGATGATAAGTTCTTGAACCTTCGACAGGGTAATATGAGTGTACGAGAGTATAGTATACAGTTTGATTCTTTAGCAAGGTATGCTCCCCATATGGTGGCCGAGATGAGTGATAGGGTGCATCTGTTCGTGAACTGGTTGGGACCACATCTGATAAATGAGTGCACAACAGCCTCCTTGGTAGAGGGCATGGATATTTCCCGTATTCAGGCTTATGCCCAGACCCTTCAGGATCATAAGTTATATGCTAAGCTCTCTAAATGTGAATTCTTGCTGAACTCAGTAGCATTCCTTGGCCATGTGATATCTGATGCGGGTATTAGTGTCGACACTCAGAAGATCGATGCAGTGAAGAATTGGCCGAGACCTACAACACCGTCAGAAGTCCGCAGCTTCCTGGGGCTAGCAGGATATTATAGGCGGTTTGTAGAAGGGTTTTCCTCTATATCAGCACCATTGACTAAGTTAACACAGAAAGCTACCAAGTTCCAGTGGTCTGATGCTTGTGAACATAGTTTTCAGGAGCTAAAGAATCGATTGACATCCGCGCCAGTGCTCACTCTCCCAGAAGGAACAGAAGGTTATGTGGTATATTGTGATGCCTCAGGTATAGGTTTGGGGTGCGTATTGATGCAACGTGGGAAGGTGATTGCTTATGCATCAAGACAATTGAAGAAGCATGAAAAGAATTACTAGACTCATGATTTGGAATTGGCTGCAGTAATATATGCTTTGAAGATATGACGACACTACTTATACGGTGCCCATGTTGACATCTACACAGATCACAAGAGTTTACAATACATCTTCAAGCAGAAGGAGTTGAATTTGAGGCAGCGTAGGTGGCTTGAATTACTGAAAGACTACGATGTGGAGATATTGTACCATCCCGATAAAGCTAATGTTGTGGCAGACACTCTCAGCCGTAAGTCAATGGGAAGCTTAATACATATTGAGGCAGGTAGACAAGGGTTGACCAAAGAGCTTCACCAGCTGGCCAATATGAGAATCAGATTGTTGGACTCTGATGACGGAGGTGTTACTGTACAGAATACAGCAGAATCATCTTTGGTAGCCGAGGTAAAAGCACGGCAATATGAAGATCCTACCTTAGTAAGATTGAGAGAGGGAATTCAGCAGTGTAAGATTACAGCTTTCAAGATCGGAGGAGATAGGATACTGTGATACCAGGGCCGATTATGTGTGCCTAGTGTGGCAGGGTTATGAGAGAAGATTATGATTGAGATTCATCAGTCCCGATATTCTATCCATCCCGGCTCGACAAAGATGTATCATGACGTTAAGGAGCAGTATTTGTGGGATAACATGAAGGAGTCTATTGCAGAATTTGTAGCTCAGTGTCCTAATTGTCAACAAGTAAAGATCGAGCATCAGAAACCTAGTGGATTGATTCAGAATATAGAGATTACGACCTGGAAATGGGAGGTGATTAATATGGACTTCATTATTGGATTACCTCGCTCTTATCATAAGTTTGACTCCATCTGGGTGATAGTTCATCGACTTACAAAATCTGCCCATTTTCTGCCAGTTAAGACAACTTACACGGCTAAAGATTATGCGAAGTTGTATATCAAGGAGATTGTTAGGCTTCATGGTGTGTCAGTATCTATTATATCAGATCGAGGATCTCAATTTACGGCTAACTTTTGGAGGTATTTTCAGAAGGGTTTAGGTACACAAGTAAATCTCAGCACTGCATTCCATCAGCAGACTGACAGACAGGCTGAACGTACCATTCAGACGCTTGAAGATATGCTACGAGCATATGTTCTGGATTTCAAGGGGAATTGGGATGACCATCTGGCACTTATAGAATTCGCCTACAATAATAGCTACCATTCCAGTATTAAAATGGCCCCGTATGAGGCACTGTATGTGAGGAGATGTAGATCACCAGTTGGATGGTTCGAAGTCGGTGAGACAGAATTATATGGGCAAGATTTGATTCACCAAGCCATTGAGAACGTGAAAGTGATACAAGAGCGACTGAGGACGGCACAAAGCAGGCAAAAGACTTATTCCGATGTCCGACGTCGTGATCTGGAATTTGAGGTTGGTGATTGGGTTTTCCTGAAGATCTCGCCGATTAAGGGTGTTATGCGTTTTGGGAAGAAGGGTAAGTTGAGTCCGCGGTATATTGGGTCGTACAAAATTCTTCGACGAATTGGACAGGTTGCTTATGAGTTAGAATTGCCATCCGAATTGGAATTTGTACACCCGGTATTCCATGTATCTATGTTGAGGAAATGTATTGGAGACCCTTCTCAGGTCGTCCCTATCAAAGATGTACAAGTTACAGAGGATTTATCATATGATGAAGTTCCAGTGGCTATATTAGATCGACAAGTCCGCAAGCTGAGAATAAAGGATGTAGCTTCCGTCAAAGTATTATGGAGGAACAAGAATATAGAAGAAATGACATGGGAAGCAGAAGAGGAGATGAAGTCTAAATACCCTTACCTATTCCAGAGTGAAGATAACGAGGATGCCGGGGGAAAGAAGGACGCATTATAAGGTGGAACGGCTCTATGAGGTAAGCAATAGCTTGTGAATACTTTTTTTTTAAATACCAAATGGTAATATGCAGATAATGTACATATCCATAATGCTTTGTATAGTCTTGTAAGGCCATAGGTTAGGTTTAACTGCTTGCAAGTTTGGCTAGTGTCCATTTTATAGGGGAAACTCAGCCGGAAATCTCCGTCGGAATCCACAATGAGTTAGACACCCCATAAACCCTTACATTCGAGGACGAATGTTCCTAAGGGGGAGAGGGTGTTACAACCCAAATTCGCATACCATAGATCACGCCGTAAGTTAGTCGACGTAAATCCAAGAAGAGATTATCTTTGAGATGATAAGAAGTTAATCCTATTGGTCTTAAACGATACAAGGGTGTATAAGAGTGGTTAACAAGTATTTGAAGTTAAACGAATCAAGGATGTTGTAACCCGTATTTTCGGGTAACACTAGAGGTGATTAATTGTCCCAAGAGGTCTTGTTTTAATGTATTTGAATCATATAATATCCGCATCATAAGTCTTGAAGTCAAGCGAGTTATGAAACAAAAGTCGATAAAAGTTGTCGCAACTTAGGTTTATAATTTTACTTAAACTTTAGGTCAAATGTTACTGCATTTTTCTCCCAATGTGCTTGGAATTATGGGGTGATCTACCTATAAAATTGAATATCTATGAGTCTAGTTTCCAACGCATTAAACCATTTGTCGATACGATCTCGGAATAGAGAAATATTCGTGTTTTCGGGAGAGTGCGCCAAGCTACTCTCTATGGGGCCCACAAAGGCGGTTTAAGACATATGGACATATATAAGATACCTCAATCCCGTTTTAAGTCATTACTTTTCAGTATATTCAGACCTTAGAACCCTAAAAACACTCTCTCAAGGTTCTCTCATGATCCAAGACCCAAACAAAGGGCAAACAACACAAATCAAGTGTCGGGAATCCCGTGGCGCTAGTAAGTTTCTTGTTCTTCTTGTT
This sequence comes from Nicotiana tomentosiformis, assembly GCF_000390325.3. Classification (NCBI taxonomy): domain Eukaryota; kingdom Viridiplantae; phylum Streptophyta; class Magnoliopsida; order Solanales; family Solanaceae; genus Nicotiana; species Nicotiana tomentosiformis. The sequence continues at coordinate 55,329,391 of NC_090819.1, forward strand.
GTTGCTGATTTTTGTGTTGTTCCAGCTCGTGTGGGAGGTTGTTTTAAGTGTTTTATGTTCTTTAAATACTCCTTCAAGTTTTTAATATCAACCCTAGGTGATTTCAAGTCCTTTAAAGTAATTCTAGTGCCGAAAAACACGAATTGATTGCTAGTTTCGCTTCCTTGTTCTTGTGGCAGAATTGGAGAGATATTTCGTGGAAAATTAAGGTCAAATTGGAGTTGTTGTTTCTGTTTAAAGGTAAGGAACCTCTTACTCTATATATATATTTAAGATTATCCAAGTTGCGGCTAAGTCGTTGAAGCTAGAACTTGTGAAATATATATTGAAAGGCTTGGTAGTAATGTTGTTGGTTGGTGGACTGTTTTGGGAGGCTCAATATGATTATTAATGATGTTGTTTGGGCTGTTTGGTGATTGTATTAACTTGTGTGAAGTCATATAAATAGGGGAGGTGCTGTCCGTTTCATCGTAAAATAGGTTGCGGTCGATATATAATAGTTACGACGCTTAAACGATAATGATAGTGTCATTTCTCTTATTGTAGACTAAAGAGTCGTGACATTTGCATAGCTTGAGGTTGGGCAGTATATACAAGGTATGTGAGGCTATCCCCTTCATTCTTTTGCACGATTCCGATTGTACATAATGTAATGAATGAGCTCCCAAAGATACTCTACTCTTAGAAGCTAGCAGTACTTACATTACTTCCCTTCTTATGAAACGATTGATATTGATGTTACTTCTCTTATTCTTATATTATCAATGTTGTTGGTAGTTCCTGATTCTTATAAGATTCTTGATGAAGAGTTAATCCTAATAACGTGTACGAAGGATACCGACCTTACGCCACTCCAAAAGGTTCAAAATATGATTCCAATGAGTCCAGCATGCATCATATATATGTATCTATTTTACTCTACCGAGCCGCGCTATAGTTGGCCGGGTATGGCACCTATTGTGCAACCACTGATCAATTGGGTTTTACCGAGCTCTACGTGGCCGGGTATGATTCTACCGAGCACTATGATGGCCGGGTACGTTTTACCGAGCCTATTACGGCCGGGTACGATATGATGATGGTGATGCCCACAAAGGCATATGTTTTAAAAGTTTATGTATATATATATGTATGTATCATGTGTTTCATATCAGTAGCCCTCAGAGGTACCCAGATGTCACAGGTTGTATATTCCCTATCCCTGTTTACATTACTGTTCTTACTTATGCTTTCCTGCCTTACATACTCAATACTTTATTCGTACTGACGTCCCTTTTATTTGTGGACGCTGCATGTCGTGCTGTAGATCTTGATAGATGGGTAGACGCAGCTCCCCCACCACAGTAGGCTGTCCAGTCCAGCGGTTATTGGCGAGATCCCTTCTCCGGACTTGCCGTGGTCTTGGTATGCATTTTTGTTATAGACATTATGGGTATGTCGGGGCCCTGTTCCGGCAATGTTGTAGAACTTATGTTCCTTTAGAGGCTCATAGACAGGTGTCGACTCATGGTAGCTCGTACCTTATATATAGTTTCTTGACAGTCTTGTCGTCCCATGTTATGTATGTTCATGACATTATCTTTCATTGTTGGATGTTCATGATCCATGTCTACCATTTATATTGATCTTGTCGGCCCTTAAAGATAATAAGGAAGGTTAGATAAAATGTACGTTGGTGCTCGCCAAGTATGGCTCGGGTGCTAGTCATGACTCTCTAGTTGGGTCGTGACACATAGAGCTTGCCTCTTACAAGTTGAGGGATATAGTTGTTGTGTGGTATGAGACTTGGGAGCAGTCTAGGGGACCTCTTGCCCCAGCAGCAGGATAGAGGGAATTTTCTGAGGCATTCTTGCAGCTATATATGCCCGTTGAATTTCACTGAGTGAGACAAGAAAGATACTTATGGTTGGAGCAAAGTAATATGAGTGTCCGAGAGTACAACATGCAACTTAACTCCTTGGCTAGGTATTCTCCATCGGTGGTGGCCGAGATGAGTGGGTACATCAATTTGTGGCCGGTTTGGGGCCACACCTAATAAAAGAATGTACCACAACTTCTATGAATCCGATTATGGATCTTGCCCGTATTCAGGCCTCTGCACAAAACTTAGAGGATCGCAAGAGGCTACAACAAGCTGCATAAAAAAATGACCAGGGTTAATCTAAGAGAGCCCGGACTGTGGGATACACATGAGAATTTCAAGGAGGGTTTAGGTCCCAATTTCCTCGGTAGTCACACAACTCGATAGTTAGCGTGCAATCATAGACCCGGGGCCAGAATCGAGAACAGACCATTTATTCCAGTAGGGTACAGAATTTTTGAGGGTAGAGTTCTCAGAACAATGGTACCTTAGTAGGGAGAGACCCCCGATGCCACATCGTGGTTGATGTGGTAGGAATCATTTTGGGTAATGCCACCAAGGTTTAGATTTGTGTTATTCTTATGAGCAGCCCAATCATATCATGCGCTATTACCAAGTAGAGAAATGTGGGTGGTATGACACCGTCAACAGGATCAGCAACAACTTCTTTATCGATGGCACGCCCTCGTGATCAAGGTGTGCAACTGCTGATGGGAAGTGGTAGAGGTAGAGTTGGAATGTCTGGCCGAGGTGGGCAACATCAGGATCGTATCTATGCATTGTCGGGTTGCCAGAATTTAGAGCCTTCGCCAGACGTGGTCACAAGTATACTATCCATATTCTCCCTTAACATGTATGCTCTGATAGATCCCGGTTCTACTTTGTCGTACATTTCCCCATTCATTGCTAGTAAATACGGTAAGAAACAGAATTGTTATGTCAACCATAAGTGTCCACGCCTGTGGGAGAATCTGTGGTAGTTAGGCTGGTGTATCGAGGTTGTGATGTGATGATTCATGATCGCCATACCTTGGCTGATTTGAATGAGTTAGAAATGATAGAATTTGATGTTGTTTTGGGCATGAAATGGCTAGCCTTTTTTTATGCTACGGTGCATTGCTAGAAGAAGGTTGTTTGTTTCAACTTTCCTGGAGATCCCGTTCTTGAATAGTGTGGCGATATTGCGGCACCAAAGGGGAAATTTATCTCTTACCTTAAGTCCCGAAAGAGTGTTTTTACCACTTGGTATGAGTGCATAATGCGGAGATGGAGCCTCCCACCTTACCGTCGGTTCCGATATTAAGTGAATTTCCTTATGTGCTCCCTGATGAGCTCCCTGATAAGCTCCTGAGTATTCTACTCGAGAGGGAGATTGAGTTTGCTATCGATGTGCCACCTGATATATAGCCGATATCTATTCCCCTATACAGGATGGCTCCTGCAGAGTTGAAGGAACTAATGGATAATCTGAAGGATCTTCTTGATAATGTCTTCATTCGACCCAGTACTTCCCAATGGGGACCCCCGATATTGTTTGTTCGAATGAAGGATGGGTCGTTAAGAATGTCTATTGATTACCCGTAACTAAATAAGCTGATCGTCAGGAACAAGTATCTTCTTACAAGGATTGATGATTCATTTGATTAGTTGCAAGCAAGTAAGTATATTTCGAAGGTTGATCTCAGATATGGGTATCATCAGCTAAGGATCAATGAAGAAGATGTCCCAAAGACAGCCTTCCAGACCAGATATGGCCATTACAAAGTTTTTGTTATGTCTTTTGGCCTAACCAACGCACCAGTTGCCTACATGGATTTGATGAATCGAGTATTCAGGTCATTATTGGATATCCTTGTGATCATGTTCATTGACGATATTTTGGTGTACTCTCAATCGGAAGTAAAACACGTAGAGCATTTGCGAAAAGTTCTACGCACGCTCCGGGATCACGGGTTGTATGCAAAATTTTCCAAGTGAAAGTTCTAGCTAATCTCGGTGGCTTTTCTCGGCCATATAGTATCGGGGGAGGGTATCAAAGTTGATGGTCAAAAGGTTGAGGTAGTTAAGAATTGGCCAAGGCCCACGACTCCCACCGAGATACGTAGCTTCTTGGTCTTGGCCAGTTACTATCGAAGGTTTGTGGAAATTTTCTTTTCCATAGCTGGTCCATTGACGAAATTGACGGCTAAGGCAGCAAAATTCCCTTGGACTGATGATTGTGAAAAGAGCTTCCAGGAGTTAAAGGATAGGTTAACCTCAGCACCAGTGTCAACTCTTCCTGAAGGACTCGAGGGGTACGTCATATACTGTGACGCCTCTAGAGTGGGATTGGGAAGCGTTTTAATGCAACACGGGAAGGTTATTGCATATGCTTCAATGCAGCTGAGGAAATATGAGCAAAATTATCTGACCCATGATCTTGATCTAGAAGCTATCATTTTTTCTCTAAAGATATAGCGTCACTATCTGTACGGAGTTCATGTTGACATATTCACTGATCACAAGAGCTTGCAATACATATTCAAAAAAAAAGAGTTGAATTTGAGGCAACAAAGGTGGCTCAAATTTTTAAAGGACTATGATGTGGATATTTTATACCACCCCCGGAAAGCAAATGTTGTGGCTGATGCGTTAAGTCGGAAGTCTATGGGTAGGCTGCGGCATGTGAAGGAGCAGAAGTTGGAAACATCTATAGACTTGTACCGGTTCGCAAACCTAAATATACGATTGCTTGATACTAGTGACAGTCGAGCCACGTATTGAAATACTGCTGAGTCCTCGCTAGTAGCTGAAGTAAAGGCACGACAATTTGATAATCCAGCCTTGGTGAAGATAAGAGGAACATCCCCTTTCAAAAGAACCAAGTGTTTGAGTTATCCGAGGACAGGGTCCTTAGATACAAGGACCGGCTATGTGTGCCCGATGTTGGAGCACTCCAAGAACAGATCATGGTAGAAATCCATCAGTCCCAGTATTATGTTCATCCTGGGTCAACCCAGATGTACCGTGACCTTCAAAAACTATACTAATGGAACGTCATGAAGAGGGACATTGCTGAATATGTCATCAGGTGCCCAAATTGTCAAAAAGTTAAGGTTGAACATCAAAAACTGGGAGGGTTGCTGCAAAACATGGAAATTCCAACCTGGAAATAGGAAGTAATTAATATGGATTTCATTATCAGACTATCACGATCGCATCAAAGATCTGATTCCATATGGATCATCGTGCATCGACTCACCAAGTCAGATCATTTCCTACCCATGAAGACTACTTTCTCGGCTGAGGATTCCGCTAAGTTGTATATTAAGGAAATAGTTCGACTCCATTGGATTTTGATTTCCATCATATCAGACCGAGGTGCTCAGTTTACGGCTAACTTCTGGAGATCATTCCAAAAAGGAGTGGGAAAGAGGATTAACCTTAGCACAACCTTTCATCCCCAAACAGATGGTCAGGCCGAGCGCACTATTCAAATGCTCGAAGACATGTTACTAGCTTGTGTTTTGGATTTCAAGGGTAATTGGGAAGATTATCTACCACTCATCGAATTTTCCTACAACAAAAGCTAATATGCTAGTATTCAAATGACCCATACGAGGCCCTAAATGGATGAAAGTACAGATCTCCAATCGGCTGGTTGAAAGTGGGTACAACAAATTTATTGGGGCCAGAATTGGTGCAATAGGCTTTGGAAAAGGTTAAGCTAATTCGAACTTGATTTTTGACAGCTCAAAGCAGGAAAAAGTCTTAATTGGTTAACCGGCAGCGAGATTTGGAGTTTACAGTAGGAGACTGGGTTTTCTTGAAGGTTTCACCTATGAAAGGCATGATAAGATTTGGTAAAAGAGGCAAACTCAGCCCCCGGTATATTGGGCCATACCGAATTATTCAGAAGATCTAGCAACTAGCCTATAAGCTTGAGTTGCCCTCGCGACTGGAAGCAATGTATCCGGTATTCCATTTTTCTATGCTTCGAAATTGCTTGAGCAATCCATCATGCATCACCCCTGTTGAGTTTATTCAAGTCATAGAAGATTTATCCTACGAAGAAGTTCCGGTGGCTATTTGGTGATCGGCAAGTCCGTAAGCTGCAAATTGTAGAAGTGGCTTCGATTAAGGTACTTTAGAGGAATAAAAGTAAGGAAGAAATGATGAGGGAAGCTGAAGAAGATATGAAATCTAGGTGCCAAACATTTACTCCACACTAACGGGAACAAAACCGTTATGATGGGCCATGATTCAACATTCGAAGACAAATATTCTGAAGGTGGGGATGGTGTTACATCCCACACATAAAATGAAGTATTGGTAAGTGTGGTTTCTAGCGCGTCCAATCAGCTTGCCACACATTTGAGGTTAGAAGGTGGTTATATGTTTCAATAAGCTTGTGACAAATGTCTCACCAGGCACTATGACCGGGGCAGGGTGACCCATTTTGCATGTGGACCGATGGAGTTTTCTATGCTTGGTATACATATAAAAAGGTAGTGAGGCTCATTCTGTTGTATTTTTAGGCAGTACCGTTCAATATAATTCACCCAAAAAGGTTCTCACATCTCCTTTGAAGTTATAAAGTACCCTAAACTGAATCAGAAGACGGTTCTATTGAGATTTATCTTGAAGAAACATTGGAATCATTGTTCTACATCTATCATCTAGTGGTATTGATTCTGAAGATTAGCTAGAGGCAAAATTAATCACCATATAAGCGTAGTTTGTTCTCCAACAAGGTAGTCTAAGTCTCTCCTTCCTTCTAAATGACTCCTGCACCATACTGTTTGGTAGTTCTAAACACTCTCAATGATGTTGGTAGCATTTATTTCAAGTCTAAAACATTTCCAATTTGTATCCTGAGGTCAAGAAGTATGATTAACGTTGAGTCTAAACTTTATATTTCATGAAATTGATTATGCGCTTCACTTGTGTTTATATGTATCCATTATACTTTACCGAGTTGCGCTATAGATGTCCGGGTACGACACCTATTATGCAACCACTAATCAGTTGGGTACTATGTAAATGCTACCGATCCATTGCGCCACTAGGTACGATCGAGCCCTAGTGTGGCCGGTTAAGACCGAGCTCTCTATGAGGCTGGGTATGAAATGATGTAAGATTATACACTACTGAGCCATCATGTGGCTGGGTACGATCGAGACCTATTGAGGTCTGATACGATGTTGTGAGAGAAAGACACTTACCGAGTTCTCTGCGAGGACGGGTAAGATATGAAGTGATATGCCTCAAACATGGCTAAATAAAGTTGTGTTGAATTCATTATATAATCTCCATGAGTGCCCTAACCCTTCATAAATCTTATATATTTTTAAGCCTATATCTCTACGGTAACCAGGTTAAAAGCATTCTCTCATGTCTCTTATGTTATATCTGTGATTTACATGATTAGCCTTACATATTCAGTAAATTTTCCGTACTGACGCCCTTTTCTTTTGGACGTTGTGTTTATGCCCACAGGTACAAATAGACCCGACGATGCCCCTCCACAGTAGGTGTACGATTCAGCTATTGGTTGTTGCTCTCCACTTCTCCAGAATAGCTGTTCAAAGGTCGATAGGTACTGAAGCTCGGGTTCTAAATATTTTGGGTATGGTCTCGACCAAGTTGTGTATATGCTTAATCCTTTTGATCCTCTTAGAGGCTTGCAGACTAGAATTTGGTTGTATTTAGAAAGGCGGAAGTACGACTCTATTACAGTCATAAATATGTATGGAATGCCAATGTTTATTTTTCTAATCAGTTGTACACATTATAATTCTGGTATTGTTACTTGGAAGCCTCAGTTGACCAGGATTGGATGAATAAGAAGATGAAAGAATAGACGTCGGTTCGCACGAGCCTACAAGCATCGTGTACCGGTTGAACCTCCCAATGTTGGGGTGTGACATCTACGATCGTTAACCCAAATATTCCTCCAAGAGATCTTAGTATGAAACCATGTCGCCCTAAGGCCCATAAGCCATTGTTTTCCCTCTTAAGCACCCAATAGTCCCGCAACCGGACTGCCCACTCTGAAGAGACCTTCTGTGAATTTGAAGTTGTTTCTTTAACCTCTCTGATACTGAAATGTAGCATCACTAATGATACATAAATACCGCATGTCTCGACAGTAACAAAATGCAAATCTCATATCTTAGCCATATACAAATCCGGAAAATCCTCAAATACCACATATGAATCATGAACTCGTTAGAACCATCTCGAGATTCATCCACTCTACTCAAATCTCCTATGCACCACCCAAACAAACCGAATGACTTATGCTAATAGAACTCTATTAGCATACAAACACCTCAAGAAGTAACCCCCGCCTTAAGAAACCGAGTGAATCCCTACTCCATGCCTAATATATCCACCATGAACAACAAACCCGATCATACTATGTTTTCCATATCTTCCTAAAGTATAATACATCATGTATCCAGAAATTTTCTTACTCAAGTCATCCTCGAAATCAACCCCTTCGAGTCATAAACGATCCACAAGTATGCCTCAGACCAAAACTAATATAACACAAGAACATGCTATCTGATCGTCGATAGCAGACTCCCCAACTTAGCTCAAAGCCATAGAACAAAACATCCAATAACCCACCATACACTTACTCCATGAGTGTCATGATCTCGCACTATAATCCAACTAAATTATTCATAAGCTCATGTAGCTCTAACCATAAAATACCTCAAACATAAAACATACAACCTATTCGTAGAAAGAAAACTCTCCACAGAAACATCATAAGGGTTACACATCCATAGCCTACCCCGTAGGAGATAACCAACCTGCTTAGCCTCAAAATAGAATCTATCTATGCCTTATCATGGTCATAATCACAACACAATAACTTAATCTTACTGAGTCTAAACTCATCAACAAGACATAAGAATCTACTTCATTCCACAAATGAGTAATTGGAAGATCCCTGACACACTCATAATTCAAGGATGAACAACCCATCAAACAGAAATAAAGTACCCATAGTCCTTTCGCATCCCAAGAAAAATTATTTTCTTCACATCCAAACCACCTAAGCATAGTCCTCAGTCACATAACACTCATCACATAGCTATCCAACAACTCACTGAGGTAGCAGTCCCACTCCTAGGGACACTACTAGATATATAAGTCGAGAAGCACATACTCACATAGCTAAAACTAGCGAGCCCAAGCTACAGTCTGAACCTGGCCTCAAGTCCTCCAGAATGTCCTATCTCTGCAACATCGAGAACACATTTGCACCTCATCTATGATATAACAAGCCGTCAATGCACAACTGATATCGAGTGCTCAACACAACATTCTAATGGATGGAAAGAAATCAAAGAGACATGCTTCAACATGAATCAATGCTGAACAATAAGGAAAGAAATATGGCAAGTTTCCTACATGCGATGTAGCCTCTCGAAGATAGATATGGACGTCATCATTTCGATTCGCAAGACTCTACTAGACACTTACTCGTGACTCGTAGAACCAATGAATCTAGAACTCAGATACCAACTTGTCACGACCCAACATCTACCTAGTCCTGATGGAACGTAACCCAATCCGCTAGTTAATACAAACAAGAACCAACACAACTCTAATAAAATAATAAGAAACCAGTAAATGAAATAACTAAAATTTTCATACAACAACTCAAAGATTGTGTAACGACCCGACCGATCATTATGAGATTTTACATTTAGTTAAGTGGTATGAGATCTGGGGTAGCTTTATATGAGGTATTATGACTTACGTGTGAGGTCGGTTTTGGTTTTCGAGTGGTTCGGGATTGATTTGTAAGGATGATTCTCATTTTAGAAGCTTTAAGTTGGAAGAGTCGACCAAGTTTGACTTTGTGTATTTGACCTCGGATTGGAGTTTTAATGGTTCCGTTAGTTTTGGATGGTGATTTTGGACATTAGCGTATGCCTGAATTTGCATTTGGATGTTTCTAGAAGGTTTTGGCTCTTATTGGCTAAAATTGGTAATTTGAAGGTTTGGAAAGTTCATAGGTTTGACTGGGAGTTGACTTTGATGTTATCGAGTTCTGATTGCGGTTCAAGGAGTTGGAATAGGTTCGTTATGTTATCTGGAACTTGTGTGAAAAATTCAAGGGGTTTCTGAGTTGTTTAGATGTGTTCGGCGTAAGTTTAGAATTTGGAAATTCGAAATAGTTAATTAAGCTTGAATTGAGATACGATTCGTAATTTTGATGTTATTATGGGTGATTTGAGGCCTCAACTATGTCCATGTCATGTTTTGGGATTGGTTGGTGTTTGGATGAGGTCCCAGGGGCCTCGAGTGTGTTTTGAATTCATTTCGGATTTATTTTGGGCTATGTTACTTTACTTAAGACTTTTAGGTTTTGTTGTTTCCGCAGCTACGGAAGGTTGGCCACAGATGCGTGACTTCAGATATGGGATATTGGTCGCAGAAGAGAAGAAGTCTAGAGGTTGGGATGTTCACAGATGCAGAATGTTGGGTGCATCAGCGAAATCGCAGAAGCGATAGATTGAGCGCAGAAGCGAGAAACTGGCTTTGGGCTTAGTGTAGGATGGGAAGTGTCTTGCACATGAGATGTAGCAGAAGGGGGAGATGTTTCACAGGTGCAGAGTTTAGGGCTTCAGTGTTATCTGCAGAAGCGACGCCGCAGAAGGGGCTATTGGACCGCATATGCGAAAGTGCTAGGCAAAAGCTTTATATTTCAAGGGTTGAGTTATTTTATCAAATTGTGAGATCTAGATCTCGAATTTGGGTGATTTTCACGATTTTGATTTGGGTAAGTATTTTCGACTCGGATATGATTATGTTGTATGATTCCATCTTTGATTTTGGTATCTAATTGATAAATCTAAAAGAGAAATTGGGGGTTTTACCTAAACTTTTCTGGAGAGAATTATTGGGGTTTGAACATCGATTCAGAGTCGAGTTTGAGTTAAATTAGTATGGTTGGACTCGTATTTGAATGGGTTGTCGAAATTTATGAGTTTTGCTAGGTTTTGAGTTGTGGGCCGATGTTGATGTTTTGGTTGACTTTGCATATCTGATTAAAGATTCGACCTTTATCGTTTGGGTTTGACTCCTACTACATTATTTGATGTTTTTGAGTTGCTTTTGGCTAGTTTTGAGTTGTTCGGAGGTCGATTCGTGCGGGATGGCACTTATGGAGTATTGATTTGTCTCGCTTGAGGTAAGTATCTTACCTAAACATGGTGATGCACTAGTTGCCTGAGTTATTTGTCATAGCTACATGCTATGGCTGTCACACATGTGTGGGATTAATCCCAGGTGCGAGCATTGGGGTATTATCCATGCTTGGTGTAGTGCTTAGGCTATGATATGCCTTAAGTTGATTCCTAAGCTTCATGCTATTTTTTTCTCTTATTTGCACCCCTATTGCGAGCTGTTTGAGCAAAGTTCGAGGTTACATAGATGTTACTCTCCCGATTGAACATGATAGTTGCTATTTTGTGATGTATTTACATGATTTGAGCTATGATATCACACTTGCACATGAATACACCTTAGCATGTCACTTATACCTGTCCAGGAGAATGAAATTTGATATTCATTGAACGTAAACATGTATTCTTGTATAATGCTTTCTATGTGATATGGTTTGGACTAGTAGCCGTTGACTATGTCGGGCGGATTGTTATATTGTGCATGTTATCATGCCAGGCTGATTCTTATATTGTGCATGTGACCACGCCGGGTAGATTGTGATATTGTGTGTGTGACCATACCGTAAGGTTTGTGATTATTAGCACGTGAGTTGTTTGTGTGGTTGTTATATCATTAGCACGTGAGTTGTCCATGCAGAACTTGAGTTGTCCATGTAGATCAAGATATTGATATTATTAGCACGTGAGTTATCTATGCAACACGTGAGTTGTCCGTGTAGTGTGTGGATATAGATCCATCCCCAAGGGTTCCTTCTTGATGGTGTACACGCGAATTTATGAGAAACCGACGGGTTTCTGGTTGATGTTGGCCTTGGGAAGGCTGAACAGTGATTTGGTTCGTCTATTGAGATTCTGATTTGGGCCTTAGAGCCATATTGTGATTCCTATTTGGATCGGGTTGTGCGCCGCAACATATTGATATTTTGTTATTGCATTTCATCTTTACTTGCAATTTCCTTCGCTGTTTACCTGATTTATTTGCATATCTTCCTTATATGCTGGATTGTTGACCGAGCAGAGTACGTTAAGAAAATTGTGTGCACCAAGGTGGTTTTATTTGTGATTTCATAATTTTATCATATTATTATTTTGTACCTGTTGGAATTACGAATTGTACAGGTGATTGGCGAGTATTATTTATAATTCTTGCTTTAACCTATAATGACCCGGCCAATCATTTCGAGTATAGTAGCCCCATTCCTATATTTATTTCTTATTCTATGTTCGTTTGTTGTTATGTGACTTGCCGGGGTGGTTGGTCTTTTTCCGGGTCTATTTCGGAATGAATTGGGACACTTAGTCCCAAGGTTGGAAGCCTAAGTTGAAAGAGTTGAACGAATGTTAACTTATGTGTAAATGACTTTGAAATGGAGTTGTTATGGTTCCGATAGCTCCGTATGGTAATTTTGGACTTAGGACTGTGTCCGGATATTGACTTGGAGGTCCGTAGATGATTTTGGCTTGAATTGGCGAAAGTTATAAAAGTTGAATTTTGGAGAGTTGAGAAGTTTGACCGAGAGTTGACTTTGTTGTTACCGGACCTGGATTTTTGTTCTGGAAGTTGGAATAGGTCAGTTGTGTCATTTATGACTTGTGTGCAAAATTTGAAGTCAATCGGAGTTGATTTGATAGATTTTAACATCGATTGTGGAAGTTGGAAATTCATTAGTTTCATTAGGCTTGAATTAGGTGCGATTCGTGTTTTTGATGTTGTTTTATGTGACTTGAGGCCTTGACTAAGTTCGTATCGTCTTTTAGGACTTGTTGGTATGTTTGGATTGGGTCCCGGGGGCCTCGGGTGGGATTCAGACGAAGTTCGGCTTAATTTTGGTCTTATGGAACTGCTGATCTGATAACTTGTGTGTCCTTCATCAGAATCGCGACATAGTGGTTGCGTTCACGTAGTGTTCCTAGGTGGCAGATTGTTTTGTTCTTCGCTTTCGCGAACAATGCGACGCATTCGTGAAGGTTAAAAGGGGCTGTGCACCGCAATCGCGAGAGTAGTGTCGCATTTGCATAGAAGGTTGAGGCCTGCTTGGGTACTAGGCCTTAAGCCTCATGTTCGCGGTCAGGGAGACGCGTTCGCGGTCAGGGAGACATGTTCACGGTCAGGGAGACACGTTCGAGTAGGCAGAGCACTGTGAAGCATCGCATTAGTGACGTGGATGTCGCATTTGCGAAGGAGGTTTTTTCAGCCGGTAAATTTTGTGCTTCGCGAATGCGAGGCTTTTTCTGTGTTCACGAAGAGGAACCACTGGGCAGCAGATATTTAATTTCAAAATCGAATGTTTGGACATATTTTTCAAAATCGATTTTGGGCGCTTCTTGAATGGATTTTCAAGGAGTTTATTGTGGTAAGTGATTTTAACTCGGATTTGATTAATATACATGAATCTATCATTATTTTTACCATTTAATTAGTGTTTTAGATTGGATTATTTGGGAAAAATTGTAGAAACTTCATAAACCATATTTTGAGGATTTCGAAGGCTATTTGAGATCGGAATTGGATAATTTTGGTATGGTTGTACTCGTTATTGTATGCATATTCGGATTGTGTAAATTTTGTCGAATTCTGAGGCGTGAGCCTGGGGTTGACTTTTTGACTTTGGTTAAAGAACTTAGCTTTATTGCATGGAATCAATTTCTGTAGCTTGTATTGATTGTATTAAGTTGTTTGTGGCTAGATTCGAGTCGTTCAGAGGCCGATTCGCGAGGCAAGGGCTTGTTGGAGTAGGGATTTGCGCGGTTTAAGGTAAGTAACACTTCTAAGCATGGAACTGAGGGTATCTATCCCTGAACTACATGTTATGTAGTTGGTGTTGAGGTGACACACATGCTAGGTGACGGGCATGTGGGCGCGCACTGTTGTAATTGTGACTCGGTTGTTTCCGTGGTTTCGTGTAGTTATCAAACCTTATTGCTATTCATGAAATTCCTATGTGTTAGAGTAATTGAGTTGCAATCCATGTTAGAAATATTGTTTATTCTATATGTGTAAAACCCTGGAAAATTTTGAAGAACTTAAGTGTAAAGCCCGGTAAAAATTGCAAAGAAAATAATGTTTCATGGTGCCGGACTAGGATTACGTGTTTAAGGATTGTAGAAATTCTTCGCGGCGAGCTTGCTCACCCCGGCTCGGACCTTTTGGGTTGAACAATGCACGGAAAAGTAAAGAAAAATTTTTGGCGGAAAAAGTGCATTTCTGTGGTCCATTATGCGACCGCAGAATCACTCTGCGGACCACATAATGGCCGCAGAGTGAGGCAGTTGATTGGGTCAGTTGGAAGAAACTATGTGGTCGACTATGCGACCGCATAACTATTATGCGGTGCATTATGCGACCGCATAGTGACCGCATACACAGGCAGTTCTTTTGGCTATTTTGTAATCAAATATGCGACCGATATGCGGTCCGCATATCGGTTATGCGATCGCATACCTTGTTCCGGAGCTCCATTTTTTGGGTTTTTAAAACCCGACCCTATTTCATTAAATACACTCTTTGGACCATTTTTAAGACATAATCTGATATTTTAGAGTATGATAGAGTGCCCTAGAGTGAGAAGGTGTTCTTCAATTATTGCTCAAGCTTTGGAAGATTAAGGAGGGAAACTCACTAGGTCTTCATCCTAGAGGTAAGATTCTACACCCTAACCCTCAATTTCGAATTTTGTCTAGAAATGGGTAATAAGCAAGATAATTTCTGGGCAAGAGGGTTGTTTATTTTACATGCATGTGTTATCAAAGGGTGTAGCAAGATTGTTGAGCTAAAGATGGTAAAGATTGAGTTGTGGGATGATGGAATCCTCCATAAAAGGACCTTGAACCTTAATCCACACTTAGTGCTTGATAAAATGCTCAAATGAGCTGAGACCATGAATATCTTCCTAATTATGGTTCAATTTTGTTATGTCTCAAATAGATTGGGATTGCTAAAATTTCCGAAATGTTGTAGTAATTTAAGGAAAGCTCAATTGAGGTATGTTGGCTAAATTTTCTCCCTTGGAATTGAATTCCATAATGTTTCCATGAGTTTCAAATTATGGGTTGCGTATTAAAATGTGGTGGCTTGAACCATATTTCAAATGAAAGTTAGTATGCAATATTATGTGAGGAAATCTCAATATTCGTAAGACTCTTAGTTGCTCATATGTGTACCTAAAGTCTTGATTGGGAATGTCTTATTGTTGATAACCTATAAAGATGGTTGGAAGTGAAATCAGTAAATTGAGAATATAAAGTATGACCAATGGTGCAAATGAAATGAAATAAGATGAGAAAGATTATGAAATAAGCTTTGACTCAACTATTCCCAAATTGACTTCAACAATATAATCGGCTAAGAGTTTATGAACTCAAGTGATGCCTATATGTGGCTGTTTTAGCTAATGCTATGCTTTGTAAGTAATTTTCAATGTGTTTTGCGTTCTTACATATTCATGAGTGGAAATTGTGTATTATTTTAACTTGTACTTTGATTGCCAATCATTTTACTCCATTTATTGGAAAGAAATTGATTGTGTTTAAAGCCTTCATTACTAATGAATTTAAAGTTGTGATTTCCGAAATATTCTACTTGTTGATAATTATGATGATGATCTATGAAAGGGAAGAAATGAAAGTGTGGAATATGAAATACGGCCATTGCGCCATGAATAAAGAATCATATGTATGGCCAAGAGAGCCAATGAAATAATAATGTTATGAGTGGTTGAAAGTACAGATTAGGTGATATGGGGTGTGAAAGGTTATGAGATGTACGTATTTGTACTTTTGTTTCCAATGTGTTATGAAACCCTATGGACGGTCTATGAAACGCATATGTATATTGTGCTATGAAACCCTATGGACGGTCTATGAAACGCACAGGTATATTGTGTTATGAAACCCTATGGACGATCTATGAAACACATAGGTATATCGTGTTATGAAACCCTATGGACGGTCTATGAAATGCATAGGTACATTGTGTTATGAAATCCTGTGGACGGTCTATGAACGCATAGGTACATTGTGATATAAAATCCGGTGGACGGTCTATGAACGCATAGGTACATTGTGTTATGAAATCCATTGTGATATGAAACCCTATGGACGGTTTATGAAACACATAGGTGCATTGTGTATAAGAGGTATAGATGTATGGTATGAATAAACACTACGGACGGTCTATGAAACGCATAAGTGTATGAACACTAAGGACGGTCTAATGAGACACATTATTAATGCAGACAATAGGTGCCCCTTTTTTTTGTCTTTGTTTGTACATATTGTTTCAATTACATTATATTATGTGTTCCACGTATAGATCACATGGGCATTCTATTTTAAAAGAGGATTTCTAGCTATACATATTAGTGCTATTCGACAGTACTAACGTCCCTTTTGCCGGGGGCGCTGCATCTTTAATGGATGCAGGTGGTCCTACAGCAGGTGGCATTGATCAGTGATAGCAGTACACTCCTTTCAGCCGATTTGGTGAGCCCCACTTCATTTCAGGGTCATGTATCTTTTGTTTCTCATGTAATTTGTGGTTGAGGTATAGCCGGGGCCTTGTTGCCGGCATTTCCATATTACTCTTCAGTTGTACTTAGAGGCTCCGTAGACAGGATGTGGGTGGTACATAATGTTGGGAATTGGATTAGAACTATTGGTATTTGGCAACATATTTTTCATTAAATCTATAAACTCGTACTATTTTGGAAATATTGAATGATGTTGTTAATGGGAATGAAATGGAAGCGGTTAATGAAGTCTCTTCAGTATATGATTAACGGAGTACATCTCCTCTTTATTCACGAATAAATTTGGGTAGAATAAACTCTAACAGGCTTGCTCAGTCGGGTTCACTCGGTTGAGCGTCGGTCGCGCTCCACGATTTTGGGGGGTGACATTATGCTTATTCTGGTTGGACCCACTGAGGTCATTTCTGTTATGGAATGATTTGCTTAAATTGCAATAATGTACTCAGTCACATCCATCATTTACATATCATATCTCAATCTCTATTGTCATTTATTGTTACATCATGTTTCATGTATCATTCTCTGGGCTGATTGGCATGAGATTTGTGAGCCCAAGAGACTGGAGAGATTGATGACTGAGTTGGGGCCTAAAAGCAGTATTGTGAGTGAGGTTGTGGATAGGGCTGCACCCGCAATAGGCGTTCTTGGCTTTATATATATTATTATTTTGGATTGGGCTACATGCCGCAACAGGCCTTGTAGGCTTTATTTATAATTATGGGATCGGGCTGCACATCGATGCAGGCCATATTGGCTTTATATTAGCGCTTGGGCAGGATCCGCCCCTCCAGAGTCAGAAATACCAGCAGTGAGCACATGTACTATATAGTGCTGAGTGATTTAGTGTGATGAGTGAGAGTTGTGACAGTCAGATTGAGTAGTATGAGAGTGTGAGTACATGATTTTATCACTGTGATGCATTACATGGGACATGTACATTTGACATGTAGATATAGAGATGTAACATTACTCAGATTAGTCATACTTGCCATATTTTATCAGTGTTATGCTTAAACTGTTTAACTTGAAAGCATGTCTACATTTTTGTACTGTGTACAAACTGTTTTTGAGATTTCTCTGAGTTATTACTATCATTTCCCTATCATATATGCACTGTTATTATCTTGATTTGGACTGTATCTTTCTGAGCTCATCACTGCTTTCAGCCCAAGGTTAGTCCTATTAGTTATTGAGTACACTGGGTCGATTGTACTCATACTACACTCTGCACTTTGTTTGCAGATCCAGGTACATCTGGACCCAGTGGCTGCTAGACTTGGAGCATTACCTGCTTGGAGACTTTTGAGGTAGTTGCTTTGGCATCCGCATACCTCGACTCTCCTTCTTTTCAGTTTATTTAGCAATGTTCTATCTTTCCAGACAGTTGTATTAGAAGTTTTGACTATGTTGACATTTAGTAGCTTATGTACTTGGGGATACCCGAATTTTTGAGATTTTTGTATTTGAGTCGCAGCTATTCTTATCGGTTATTTATGAGATTTTTTCCCTATTAATTGTGATTGTCAGCTTGCCTAGTACAATGATAGGCACCATCACGACATGTGAGATTTGGGTCATGATATCTTTGTATTAGAGACTAGGTTACATAGGTCTCATGAGTCATGAGCAGGTTTAGTAGAGGCTTGCGGATCGGTATGGAGATGTCTGTACTTATCTTCGAGAGGCTACCAAACAATTAGGAAAACTTCACTTTCTTGTATTCTTGTCATGTGTATTTGTTGATTCCGGAAACTAAAATTCTATTATTCTATTCTCCCATAGATGGTGAGGACACGTGCGACCGGATCTGGTGGACGGCCACCGGTACCACCTACTAGGGTCGCGAGAGGCCGGAGCTGCGGTAGAGGCTAATGTGTAGCTTGTACAGTAGCTAGAGCAGCACCTGTGGATCCCCCTGTTGCTCCATCTCTGGAGCAGATACCAGATGTGCCCATTGTGATTCTAGGTCTTCAGGAGGCTTTAGCCTAGATATTTACTGTATGCATTAGTTTTGCTCAGGCAGTTTTAGTTCCGGCGGCACCAACCACTTCTCAGGCCGGGGGAGTGCTCAGACTCCTGCCGTCCGTGCTGCAAAGCAAGTAGTTCATGGACATCAGACACCGAGGGTACTACCAGTGCAGGCAGTTGTAGTGGCTAAGGCCCCGGTTGGTTCACCAATGAGTGACGAGGAGCAGTTTGGGAGGCTCTGGCCTCCAAATTTCAGAGGGGAGGAGTCGGAGGATGCTCATGATTTCTTAGACCGATGCCAGTGGATCCTTCATACGACTGGTATTCTGGAGACTAGTGGAGTCTCTTTTACTACTTTTTTAGTTGTCAGGGGAACCCTTCAGATGGTGGGAGGCCTATGAGTTGAGTAAGCCAGCCGGCGCTGCACGACTTATGTGGCATGAGTTCTTAGTTCTCTTCTTAGAGAAGTTTGTTCCACAAACCCGCAAGGAGGAGTTACGTATGCTATTTGAGCAGTTACGCCATGAGGGTTTGTCAGTGAACCAATATGTGATAAGATTCTCAGAGTTTTCTCGGCATGCGATCTGGTTGGTTCCCATAGAGAGGAAGAGGATTAGGAGGTTCATTGATGGCCTCAACTATGAACTTCGTTTCGTCATGACTCAGGAGATTGCATCAAGTGCTAGGTTTGATGAGGTGGTAGATATTGCTAGGTAGCTAGAGCAGGTCCGTAGTCAGGAGCATGAGCAAATGGAGGTAAAGAGGCCTCGTGGTTCGGGTGGTTTCAACGACGTTTCTTCTGGAGAATAGGCCTACCACAGCAGGGGCCGCCCTTATAGGCACGCTCAGATGGCTCGTCCAATTCATCGTGGTGCATCAGCTAGCCATGGTTCATACAGTGCCCGTCTGGGTCAGTCATCTCTTAGTGCCCTCCCAGCTCAGACTTCATCTTGTTCTCCATTAGTTCAGGGTTCATCTGTACTAGGTTCTTCTAGTAGCTATTCTGGTTCTTGAGGTCTGTTTCAGTCTCCACCACCATTCATGGATCGGAGTTGCTACGAGTGTGGGGAGTTTGGACATGTGAGGAGGTATTGTCCCCGTCTCTTAGGAGGTCCAGTTCAGTAGAGGGGTCAGGTTATGACTTCTGTACAAGTTACTTCACCACCCGCTCAGCCAGCTCAGGGTGGGGCTCAGGCAGCTAGAGGTCGCCCTAGAGGGGGAGGCCAATTAGGTGGCGGTCAGGCTCGATACTATGCTTTCCCTACCAGGCCAGAGGTTGTTTCTTCAGACGCACTGATCACAGGTATTGTCTCAATTTCCACAGGGATGGTTCCATATTATCTGACCTTGGTTCCACTTATTCATATGTATCGTCATATTTTGCTCGTTACTTAGATATGCCCCATGAGTCCTTAGTTTTGCCCGTTCATGTATCTACGCCGGTGGGCGATTCTATTGTTGTGGACCGTGTGTATCGGTCGTGTGTAGTGATCATTGGGGGATTGAAAATGAGAGTTGATCTCTTATTGCTTAGTATGGTTTATTTTGACGTGATTCTGGGCATGGATTGGTTGTCCACATGTCATGCTATTCTGGATTGTCATGCTAAGACCATAATGCTGGCGATGCCGGGGTTACCTAGGACCGAGTGGCGATGTTCTCTGGACTATGTTCCCAGTAGGGTGATTCCATATCTGAAGGCCCAACTGATGGTTGGGAAGGGGTGTTTTTCATATTTGGCTTTTGTGAGTGATGTTGGTGCTGATACTCCTATTATTGATTTTGTTCTGGTAGTGCGAGACTTTCCGGATGTGTTTACTGCAGACCTGTCAGGCTTTCCACCCGACAGGGACATTCATTTTTGTATTGACCTGGTGTCGGGCACTCAGACTATTTCAATTCCTCCCTATCATATGGCACCAACAAAGTTGATGGAATTGAAAGTGCAGCTTTAGGAGCTTCTTGATAAGGGGTTCATTAAGCTTAGTGTGTCACCTTGGGGTGCACCGGTTCTGTTTGTGAAGAAGAAGAATGATACTATGCGGATGTGCATTGACTATAGGCGGTTGAACAAAGTTACAATTAAGAACAAGTATCCTTTGCCGTGCATTGATGGCTTATTTGACTAGCTACAGGGAGTTAAAGAGTTCTCTAAGATTGATTTGAGATATGGGTATCACCAGTTGAAGATTCGAGACTCTGATATTTTGTAGACGACATTCAGGACCCGCTATGGTCACTATGAGTTCCTTGTGATGTCTTTTTGGCTGACAAATGCCCCATCAGTATTCATGCATATGATGAACAACGTCTTCCAGCCATATCTTGATTCATTTGTCATAGTATTTATTGATGATATTCTGGTGTACTCACGTAGCCAGAAGGAGTAGGCACTACTGATGAAAATGAAGAATCTATGTTAAATATTATTAATTCTGGCCAAGATCATGTTTTACAGCTCAAGTCCAAACATATGGACTTAATTTCAAGAAGCGCAAGAAGTCCAAGAATCTAAAGATTGATTTCAAGAAGCCAATATTCTTTCCTTCTTAAGATAGGATTTATTTTATTCCTTTTAGAATAAGGATTTTCTTTTAGTAGGATTCTAGTTTCTTTTCCTTGTAGAATAGGGATTTTACTTTCCGTGTCTTTAGTAATTTTATTTCCTCATTAGAATAGGAATTTTAGTCATCAAAAAAGAGACCATAGACCTATATAAAGGGTTCTCATGCCTTATAGAAGGGGAATTCACGTTTTTGAGGCTTGCCCTAGTTTTACAATAGACTGTTTTCTCAATTTTGTCCTCTTTATCATTGTTTTTGGTTCCAAGCAAGGTGGTCATAGTCTTTATCTTCTTTTCAATTATATGTGGTGTTTCTTTATCACTTTAATTGATTCCAAGTGGTTACTTTAGGAACTTGTTTAGTTATTTATTTTTCAAGAATACGTTACTTGATCTAAATTCGTTCTTTTGATATCATAGAATTATAACTTTCATTGAACTGGTGCAATATCAATATTTGTTTATTTTGAAAGAGTAAATAGTCCTTCTTATAGTTCAGATCGTAAACTTTCACCTTGTTTTTGAATCATTAGATTCCGAGTCCTAAAATTTGAGATACGTTGTTTCTTGAAATCGACCCACAAATCACGTTTTCGTTTCAAGATCTTGATCATGGTCGGTTGGTTCTTTGTTAACTCGAAGAATCACATCAATTTGGTATCAGAGCTATAACCTACAGGTCCTAATGTTGACAAATCATCATGTCTAAGATTCAACCACGAAGAAGATTCTTGGTTCAAGAAGATGAAGAAACAAGACAACATGAATCTCTTTTCCACACTAGATGTACCTCCCATGAAAAAGTTTGTTTGTTGATCATTGAAGAGATGGTTATTAAACTTGGTTTGTTAACAAAATTTCATCTATATACTTACAGCATCCAAGTTAAAGATGATGATGTTTTAGAGGCAACTCGTCAATGCCTAGTATCTTTTTCTTTTGGTAAGATCTATAACGACTAGATTTGGTGTTACATAATGAAAATGGATGCTTGTCACTTATTACCTGGAAGATCATGAGTGTATGATAGGTGTGCTAAATATGCTGAAGACCTTAACACCTATTATTTTACAGAGGATGAACGTAAGGTTATTTTCATACCATTGAATCCAGGAAATATTGCTAAGAATCTGAAGCCCAAGAATGATTATTTTGTGATCAAATTATAAACAATTAGCCCAATCAATAGAGAAAAGTCTTTGAATGTTGGTATTACTGTGGAAGAGCACAAGAAGGAGGAGCAGGCACTGGATCCACAAGTTGAGGATTTACCTCCAAAGTTTGATGATGATCCGTTGGAGCATCCCATATGTGAGCTTAACTTTTCACCTAATAGAGATGCCCAACATAATATTGATTTGATTGTTGATTATATACTTCCAAATGAGACAATATATTGCATTAATCCAGAAGTCCATGAAATTTTGCAAATACGAGAGGAAGGGTTACTTAAAAAGGATTTGAGTTCATATTTTGTTCCAGCTTTTTTCTTGCCCCCAAAGGATGAATACTTTCAAGCATATGTAGGAACAGGAAATCTTGACACAAATTCCATCAATGGTTATGATCTAGTTAAATATGAGAGCGTTGTTGTTGATGAATTCTCAAGAAGATATACTTCGATCTCCAAGCTTGATCCAAAGGTACTTGAATTTGATTCTTCTAAGGGTTTTTGTGGTACTAAATCAACTTTTTTGGGCATATCTCATAAGTACCACATTGACATGGAGAAGTTCAGGATTCTTGAAGATAAAAATAAAATTGCTTATTATTATGGATTAGTATTTGAAAATCTATTTAGAAGGATTTATTGCAGAAATATTGGTACAAAGTCACTATTGAGAAAGTAGGATTTAGTTCGTCCATATGCTAAACTTTGTTACAACATGATGAAGCTCTTTGACAAGTTAGAAAAATGCAATTAGAGCCTGGTTAATAAGAGTTCAACCAAATAATGGAAGTTGTCGAACTTGTGCCATTTGTGGAGCCTTTAGACTCGAGGACAAGTCTTTCTCAACCAGGGGAGAATGTTGAAAATGAAGAATCTATGTTAAATTTTATTATTTTGGCCAAGATCATGTTTTAGAGGTCAAGTCCAAACATATGGACTTAATTTCAAGAAGTCCAAGAAGCTCAAGATTGATTTCAAGAAGCCAAGATTCTTTCCTTCTTAAAATAGGATTTATGATTTAATTTATTCCTTTTAGAATAAGGATTTTCTTTTAGTAGGATTCTAATTTCTTTTCCTTGTAGAGTAGGGATTTTACTTTCCTTGTGTTTAGTAGTTTTATTTTCTTATTGGAATAGAAATTATAGTGATCAAAAAAGAGACCCTCGGCCTATATAAATGGTTCCCATGCCTTATAGAAGGGGAATTCACGTTTCGGAGGCTTGCCCTAGTATTACAATAAAGTGTTTTCTCTATTTTGTCTTCTATATCCTTGTTTTTTATTCCAATATCTTATTTTTAATTGTGTGTGGTATTTATTTATCACGTTAATTTATTCCAAGTGGTGACTATAGGAACTTGTTTAATTCTTGATTTTTCAAGAATGCGTTTCTTGGTCTAAATTCATTCTTATGATATCATAGAATAATAACTTCATTGAGCTGGTGCAACATTGATATTTGCTTGTTTTGAACGAGTAAATAGTCTTTCTTATAGTTTATATCGTCATCTTTTACCTTGTTTTTGAATCATTAGATTCCGAGTACTAAAACGTGAGATACGTTTTTTTATTGAAATCCACCCACAAACCACATTTTCATTTCAAGATCTTGATCCTAGTCGGTTGGTTCTTTGTTAACTCGAAGAATCATATCAACAACATCTGAGGATTGTACAACAGACATTGAGGGAGGAGAAGCTTTATGCTAAGTTCTTCTAGTGTCAGTTTTGGCTCAGTTCGGTGTCGTTCTTGGGGCACGTGGTGTCCAGCAAGGGGATTAAGGTAGATCCAAATAAGATTAAGGCGGTTTAGAGTTAGCCCAGACCGTCTTCAGGTACTAAGATTCAGAGTTTTCTTGGCTTGGCCGGATATTATCGTCGCTTCGTGGAGGGTTTTAGATCCTTTTCAGCGCCTTTGACTAGGTTAACCTAAAAGGGTGCTCCATTCAGGTGGTCTGACGAGTGTAAGGAGAGCTTTTAGAAGCTCACGATTGCCTTGACCGCAACTCCAGTTCTAGTTTTACCACTATGGGCAAATCATCAACGTATACCAGCTGATCAGGTGGTGGTGTGTATATAACGCCATAACCGTTTTTCCATATCCCATATATATATAATATACGCATATATAACTCCATCTGGTCATGGGTCAATGTACATGTATAAATGCATGATATGTATAAGAAATACGTTAATAAGATTTCTCGGAATGTCATAAAATCAATATTCCTTTTGGATAAACTTTATCAAATATAGATTTTTCTGTGACCCATGAATAGAAGATATAATAATAATTCACATGGGAAATCAAGAATATAGACACCCCTAGTACTTCTATGAATAGAGTAATTTATGGAAATTGTGCATTTACTTGTTTCGTTTGTATCGTATTGATTATGCCAACAAAAAAAGAAGGGATTGCCTTAACATACCTGAGCCGGCTCTCTGGACAATCCTTCTAACACACGACAATTGCGACAAAACTTGTGACGGTAAGATCGGAGTAGGGAAAAATCCATATGATATTCTTGAAAAAGATTGTACCATGCTCTCTTAGAATCGTAAAATCCCGTTGCGATTACACAGCATAACTTCATTGCAAATCTCTTAGAATTGAAAATGCCTATTGAAGCTTCATCCGTTTGCCTTCAATCCATATAGAATTGCAAATCTCTTCAAAGTACAAATCTATCATATGTATTTTAAAGAATTATATTGAAGTCTTTATTAAAGAGAGTGGGCCCCACTCTTTGTAAGACTCACTATCATAGCCTTTTTGGGCTGCCACGTATTAGCTCATCCATTCCCAACCAATTAATATCTTAATTAATTATTAATCTCCCACCAAAATCAATAATTACTCGATTATCCACATAATCAAGAATTATCTCAAATTACTTAAAATACTACTTATTTTTAACACACCTTATATACCTTACTATCATGTTCATGTGGTACCTTGTATGGTACTAGTCCATAAATACGGGGTATTATAGCTTGGACCGTATTTTATCCCAAATTGTCAAACTTCGAACTCATTTTCTTCGATTCGCTTACCCTCTCACCTTCACGAATTTACTCATCATTTGTTTGAAATAACATAATACTTATAATCTTCAAATAATCTTGTCCTTGAACTTATGTCAATTATCTTACGACAAATTCAACATACAATACTACAAGGTATAACATCATCATAATATAATACTACGTAGCGTAACAACGGCGTAATACTGTAGGGTGTAACATCATTCCCCCCTTTGGAACATTCGTCCTCAAATGTTGACTGATGCACTTAACATTTTCATAATCTATGTCTTCCAAAAACTTTAGTATTCTCTCCTTGCCATCTAGGCAACTGTTCTGTCAATAAATCCAAAGGCCAAGTCATTCCCCCCTCTAGGCCTCTTTCTCATACCATGACTTGTGGTCGGAATCCTTCCAATCTCATAACTGTTGCTACCTTTTATCATGCAGCCTGTATGACTCCAACTTTGTATGTGCGCCTATGCGACTCTTCTCTTCTCTTTCCTCCAGCTTTTAGCCAATCTCTAGGCTTTGCTTTGTGAACATATACAAAATTATGTCAAGCTGTCCCTCTAAGCATCATTAGCTTTACTACATCTAAGTAGGCCATGCTATACCATAATTCTTACTTCGATTTATCGTTACTGAGGTCTGCTACCAAACTCTAGGTTACTCTCGTTGCTTATCCTATATGCATAAAGCTAAGTCTTTTAACGCTTCTTCATTACTGTTCATCTTAAGACTGATGGCCTAATCTCATCTTGTACTTTGCAACTTTTACCCATCCATTGTTGATTCACCCCAATGTGGATCTACAATCTTCCATTGAAAACTTGAAACTTCTTATGTAATATATTGCCACTAGGGCTTACGTTGCATCGTGGAACATTTGAAGTGATTTTCCTGATCCACCTGGGGGCGATACTGTACTTCCATAACCCTATTTCATATCATAGTCATCCCAATGTGATTCGCCTTATGTGCGTATTTTAATCCTGTACAATTCATGAACTCATTACTCAATCGAAGGCCCAAATGTCATCCTTTATTTATCACAATTACACCCTTATTCTACTACCGGGGCATCATTCCATCTTTTCTAAATGCTATTAGTCTTAGACTCCTTTGAGTTCATTTAGGCTATACTGACTTTTCTATAACTTAGAGAAACCATCAGCTCTCTTGTTTTCACGGGCTTAATCCTGAGGACTTATCCATCTTGGCCACCTTCACACTTGCCTTTTTCTTATCCTTACTCGTGTCTCCCTAAAACCTTGTCACTTTACTATACTTTAGCTTGCGACCTACACATATCTATTTATACTAGACCTCTCGATACATAGAAACCATAGGCTGGAAGATATGCCACTGACGACACCACTATCATTCCTGGATACTGAATCCCAGCACTTCTAGACTTCCATCTGAAATATGGACTATTCACAACCTTTTGCATTTGACTATCTCGTATGTTATTCACCTTTACCTTACTTGCCTTAAAATCTCGTATCACATCTTCTATCTCTTTCATAACCTCCCTTCGACATAGGTATGATTCACATCCACAACTTGAAGCTCTATTATAATACTTGCACCTCTGGTGCATACACAATCCGGTGGGAGCTTTATAATGACTTCTTATGAGGCTGGTACTATTCTAACTGGATTTCTCATAGAGCCGTTATGGAATATGGTTGTTGTACTATCTCTCTTGTACCTTTGATTTTTTTTAGGGTAATTCTGCAATGTTCTCAATCACAATTTTTATAATTTTCTTGGTCCAATAATAAAACTCCTGATTTACTTAGTTGATGTAACTCTTTAGTTTGCTCTTCCTTCTGATCGGCCTTTATGTGGGCTTAATCTATCTCCCGATCTGCGGCTTCTGGTATTAGTTATTACTTTAGCCTTTCATGGGTGCTATGGAATATCCATGATACAATCTTCTAACGATTCAATCCCTTGTCTATGACCTGGACTCAATTCTTTCTTTTAACTTATACCAGAGTCTTCTACAGCTGTATGATTGCCAACATACATGCTGTATGGATAATACTCCGAAATCTTGAGTGCGTTCATAACGTAACTAACTATGGATCATTGATCGAATAATTCCTTTTGTTGCATCTCAGCTTTCTTTAAACATAAGCAATTATTTTTCTTGGACTTTCTGCCCCCTTGTTGAGTGCATACTTAGCTTATCTTAGTTCCCATGCATGTCGGAATTTTGTGCAATTCATATGGTCTCGAATATTACTTTTGGTTTCATTTCTCGCTCATTAGCCACGCTAGGTGCCACTTCCTTATGGAGTGCATACAATGTTGTTATGAGACTGTTGTTACAAGACCATTTCCTCTTTAAGTAACTGTGCTTAGGTTGAAGCCTTCTTTCTTATTTCCTCAGCTAGTCTTTCGTTGTAGTATTTAGGGAGACCTTCTAGCTCTTGTAAAGTTACAAGCTTATCACATCGTATACTTGACAGAATGTTTGATGTTCTTCCCCGCCTATAATTATCCGTAGCTACTTATTTCCACACCCTTGTGCTTGTAGGATTGCTTCTTAACTAATATCTTGACTGTCTTCCCAGTGGCATTCTCTTTTATTTACCTTTAACTACCCCAACTCCTATATGAATATATCTCAAGGATCACGATGTCATATCTGCGAGACTGAATTCCCCATGTTGGGGTTCACTATGTTCACCTTGCACAATCTGTTTATTTGTGTGTGTCCTCTTGTTTATCCATAACTAGGCTCTTCCTGGATCAACTACTAACTAATCGTTGGCCCATTCTCATATCAATATTCCGCGCAATCTTTCTTCGGTTATTTCCTTTGTCTTAGCTTACGTCTCGCACAGGCTCCTCCCGTATTAATAACATCTCGTGCAGGAACCCTTACTTTCTATCTTTGATGTCGTGTTTGCATAATTTTCTAGAATCATAGCATATCTGTAGGATTTGAATAAGTGCAATCTCATTCCTTTCTCATTTTTATCGCATTCTTCCTTTACTATTCCATAGTTACTAGAACTACTAAATTCTGACTTAATGCCACATCACTCCATATTCCCCCTTTAGGGGAGTACTAAGATTTAGTGCTACGATGATCTACGTATAGATGTTTTACCTCTTCATCTTTGGCGTCTTTCCACATCATCGATGATCCTTACTCACCCCGTGGTAATCCTTCTGTACCAAGGATAACGAAATTCCTTACTCGCGAGGGTGACACTTAGTGTAACTGGCACATACAATCCCTTAAGCTTAACTTTGCTCACCTTGCTTGCTTTAGGGAAGCGTCTTCCTAAATGACCTTTAAAGGGTATTCTTCTGTCATCCATTCTATTATCGCCGGGACACAATCTATGAAATTCGCATGATGTCGACTATTACTCAGTCCCTAATTCATGTTCAGTGTATCTTGTTCACCAGCCCATACTGATTTTTATTATTCTGGGTCTAACTTTTCCTTCTGGTAGACACATTGGAGTCACAAACATATTTCTCGAAATGAGGATATGACTTTATGGCCTATACTCTTTTGTTGCCTCAAGGCCCGTCACCTCTCGTCTTTTCCTTTACTTGACTATAGACTCTGTAATACTATCATTTTCTTGATCTACCGTACTCATCCATGTATTACATCTTACTCATAATGCTTCATTAACCCTGTACTTATTTCCCTGCTAACATTTCTGTCCATCAATTTATTCTGAAAACTTCAATAAGACATTCTTTTGCTTTTAGCTCCTCTTACTCCATCCACTGGCTCTTCAGTTTGCCTAACATTCTCTCTCTAATAGGGACGGGAGCCACACTAAGGTAATATTTATCCCTTCAAGTCTTCCAGTGCCTGTCTTTACAGTACTCATATCTAGTTGTACTATTTTAGAGTGCACCATCTGGGTTTCTCACAAGGAGACCTATTAGCACATTCGCAATATCCTTCGTAATGCCAGCTAACGCTAACAATCCATCCAACATTTTGGGTTACTTTAACCCCAGTTGGATCTTGATATCCCGTCCTTCGTTTAAACTATATCTGTTGGCTCCCATGGAGCATAACTGAGATGGGTGTGACTAATTGTACATACCTCTGTTACAATTAAAGGTAACTCAAAAATGCTTATATTTCTCTGCTTGAATTGTAAATACTATTAATCTTCATTAACTACGTACCTCGTACCCTTATTCACCTTGCTTCTTTTAATAGACATTCTTGCCTTAGGGATCCTTATCAAGAAGCTTACCCGTCTTAGTACACACATGATCTGCTGAATACCTCATATTTATCAATCATAAGCATGATGAAAAAATCGAGTTCCTCCAACTCAACTCTTCCACAGCTATATCTCTTACCAACCGTCTGCCTGGATGCAGGCATCGTCATATTATGAACAAGATAGAGTTTAGGAAATTGAGTTCTTACAACTGAGCTCTACCACACGATCTAGAGTAATAAGAAAGAGTGACAGTCCTAAATGCCATGTAGCCTCCTGCTTATAAGTGTGGTACACAACACACCCATAAACAGGACTCTACTAGACACGACTTGTAGACTCCCTATGATAGAACTGCTCTGATACCACTTTTGTCATGACCCAAACCGATAGGCTGCGACGGGTACCCGGTACCTTACTCAACCGAGTACCAACATGACGTATCTTTCTTATCGTACTATCATTGATAAATGGGCCAAAAGATTGTCATGAAATAACTAGAATGAAACGTGAGGGAACACTCATTGTAGGACGACCCATGTAATACTAACTTATGCATATGACATATGGTATAAGGCCAAAATGATCACTCGTATACTGAACATGGGCCGACAAGGCCCTACAATCTTTCACGTACATGACATATGTCTATAAGCCTCTAAGAGTAGATAAATGTCATAAGGTTGGGGCAGGGCTCCGACATACAAATCAATACATGTCCGATGCATACTGACCAAATAGGCAACTCCAGAGCAAATGGAGTGCACCAACATCTTCCGCTGAGCTGATCGCCTACTTGGAGGACTCTCGACCTGTCTATCGAGACTTGCGGGCATGAAATGCAGCGTCCCCTGAAAAAAGGGACGTCAGTACAAATAATGTACCGTGTATGTAAGGAATGAAAATTAGTAAACAATAGACATGAGAGAAACATGGATTAAAAGACTCAACATGTAAATCTGAATAGCTCTGTGAATCATTAATATTTACAATGCCATTCATATGCGTGTAAATGTCATACCATGCATAAGTATATGCGTACATAATATCATCAAGCCTCTGAGGGCATCCCATCATACCATCTCGGCCACTATGGAAAAATCATTAATGTATACCAGCTGATCATGGGTCAATGTACATGTATAAATGCATGAAATGCATAAGAAATACGTTAATATGATTTCTCGAAATGTCATAAAATCAATATGACTTCCGGATAAACTTTATCAAATACGTATTTTTTTGAGACCCATGAACAAAAGATATAATAATAATTCACATGGGGAATCAAGAATATAGACACCCTTAGTACTTCTATGAATAGAGTCATTTATGGAAATTGTGCATTTGCTCGTTTCGTTTGTATCGTATTGATCATGCCAAAAAGAAAGAAGGGATAGCCTTAACATACCTAAGCTGGTTCTCTGGACAATCCTTCTAACACACGATAATTGCGACAAAACTCGTGACGGCAAGATCGGAGTAGGAAAAAATCCATATGATATTCTTGAAAAAGATTGTACCGTGCACTCTTAGAATCGCAAAATCCCGTTACGATTACATAGTATAACTTCGTTGCAAATCTCTTAGAATTGCAAATACGTATTGAAGCTTCATCTGTTTGCCTTCAATCTATATAGAATTGCAAATCTCTTCGAAGTGCAAATGTATCATATGTATTTTAATGAATTATGTTGAAGTCTTTATTAAAGAGAGTGGGCCCCACTCTTTGTATGACTAAGCCAAAGAGTCATCTTAATTATGCCACCTTTATTTGTGAGTTAAGACTCACTATCATAGCCTCTTTGGGCTGCCACGTATTAGCTCATCCATTCCCAACCAATTAACATCTTAATTAATTGTTAATCTCCCATCAAAATTAATAATTACCCGATTATCCATATAATCAAGAATTATCTCAAATTACTTAAAATACTACTCACTTTTAACACACCTTATACACCGTACTATAATGGTCATGTGGTACCTTGTATGGCACTAGTCCATAAATACGAGGTATTATAGCTTGGACCATATTTTATTCCAAATTATCAAACTTCGACAAAATTCATTTCTTCGATTCACTTACCCTCTCACCTTCAAGAATTTACTCATCATTTGTTTGAAATAGCATAATACTTGTAATCTCCAAATAATATTATCCTTGAACTGATGTTAATTATCTTACAACAAATTCAACGTACAATACTACAGGGTATAACATCATAATAATTTAATACTGCGGAGCGTAATATCGACGTAATACTGCAGAGCGTAACACTTCAGAACTTGTTCAATCAAAAGGATCTAAATGTGAGGCAGCGAAGATGGTTGGAGCTGTTACAAGACTATGATATTACCATTTTGTATCATTTTAGAAGGCCAATATGGTAGTCGATGCCTTGAGTAGAAAGGCGGTGAGAGACTTCTTGCATATATTCTTGTTGGTGATAGACTGCTTGCATCAGATGTTCAGGCCTTGGCCAATCAGTTCATGAGGTTAGATGTTTCGAAGCCTAGTCGAGTTTTAGCTTGCATGGTTTCTTGGTCTACTTCACATGATCGCATCAGAGAGCGTCAATATGATGACCCCCATTTGCTTGTCCTTGAGGACACGGTTTAGCACGGTAATTATAAGTAGGTTTCTATTGGAGATTATGGGGTGTTTCTAATGCACGGTCGGATTTGTGTGCCGAATGTGGATGGGTTACATGAGTTGATTCTTGAGGAGACCTAGAGTTCACGGTATTCCATTCATCCGGGTGCCGCAAAGATGTATCAGGACATAAGGCAGTACTATTGGTGGAGGAATGAAGAAAGATATAGTGGGGTTTGTAGCTCGATGCTTGAATTGTCAGTAGGTGAAGTACGAGCGTCAGAGGCTGGGTGGTTTGCTTTAGAGGCTTGATATTCCTATGTGGAAATAGAAGCATATCATCATGGACTTCGTAGTTCGA
Organism: Nicotiana tomentosiformis; assembly: GCF_000390325.3. NCBI lineage: Eukaryota > Viridiplantae > Streptophyta > Magnoliopsida > Solanales > Solanaceae > Nicotiana > Nicotiana tomentosiformis. The sequence goes on from NC_090819.1 coordinate 55,361,877, forward strand.
GTCCCGTGGACTTTGAAGAAGTTTGATGCTATTTGGGTTATTATGGACCGGTTGACTATGTCCGCATTTCATTCCAGTTGGGACAACCTATTCTTCGGAGCGGTTGGCTGATATCTATATCTGCAAGATTGTTCGCCTTCACAGTTTGTACCGGTGTCCATTATTTCAGATAGGGGCACGCAGTTCACATCGTGGTTTTGGAGAGCAGCAGCAAAAGTTAGGCACAAGGATTGATTTTAGTACAGCATTCCACCCTCAGACGGGCGGACAGTACGAGCGCACCATTCCGATATTGGAGGATATGCTATGTCACGACCCAAACTGATGGGTTGCAACGGGTGCCCGAGTCCTACTTGTCGAACACCCTTAAGCATGCGTCTAAGATATAAACTTGAATAACATCTGCTGAACTATGAGAATAGCATACGTGAGGAAACCTGTTCAAAAGACATATATATATACATACACGTGTGAAATACATAGGGCGAGCCGACAAGGCCGCTATAGACAACTACATATCCAAAACTGGAAGCTGACAAGGCCACATACTACCCAACTATACACGACTTTCTACAGAACTCTAATAGAATATACAACTATATAAGGACGGGATTGGACCCCGTCATACCCATATATGTATACAAGCATATCGTATCAAAATCAAAAACAGCTACGGATCAAGTGGAGCACGCCAACTCTCGCTGATCAAGGATCCTAAGAAGGGGGACCGTCTGTTTGTCTACCTGCACCTACAGGCATGAAACACAGGCCCTGGGAAATAGGGCATCAGTACGAATAATGTACTGAGTATGTAAGACATAAAAATCAGTACATAACAGACATAGATGAAACATGGTATAAGGAATTCCGCTTGTAAGTCTAAATCACTTTGTAAATCCTGAAACATTTAGAATGTCATGCACGTACGTATAAATGTCGTGTCATGCATGGGTATAGGTGTACATAACATTATCAAGCCTCTGAGGGCATTCCATCATATCATCTCGACCACTGTGGGAAAAATCATCAACATATACCAGCTGATAAGGTGGTGGTGCATATATAACGCTCTAACCTTTTCCCATATCCCATATACATATAATATACGCGTATATAACGCCATCTGGTCATGAGTCAATGTATATGTATAAATGTATGAAATGTATAAGAAATATGTTAATAAGATTTCTCGGAATGTCATAAACATAATATGCATGTCGGATAAACTTTATCAAATACGTATTTTTCTGAGACCCATGAACAAAAGATATAATAACAATTCACATGGAGAATCAAGAATATAGACACCCCTAGTATTTCTATGAATAGAGTCATTTATGGAAGTTGTGCATTTTCTCGTTTTGTTCATGTCATATAGATCATGCCAAAAAAAAAGAAGGGATAGCCTTAACAAACCTGAGTCAATTCTCTTGACAATTCTTCTAACACACGCCAACCGCGACGAAACACATAACAGCGAGATCAAAATAGGGAACAATTCGTATGAAATGCTCGAAGTAATGACGTTGCTATTGCACGATAATCTTGACTGAAATTCTTTCTTAAGAGATTGGCAATAACGCTGTTTATGCAAGGTAAACTTGGCTGAAATTCTTTCTTAAGAGATTAGAAATAACGTTGCTTATGCAAGGTAACCTTGGCTGAATTTCTTTCTTAAGAGATTAGAAATTATCATGAACTAGGAAGGCTACATTTAATTTTTAGGTGGGCCCCAATTGGAATGACTAACCTTTCCTAAAAGCTTCTAAGTTGGCCACCTAAATGTAATGAAGCTTATTCATTACTTGGGGCTGCCACGTTGGTTCCCCTTAGTCATGTCCAAGATTATTAATTAGTTACCCACTAATTTTCATTAACTTGTTATTTCTTCCATTAACCAATAATCCATATAATTAAGAATTATCTCAAATTACTTAAGATACTACTCACTTTTTATACACTTTACGTACCCTACTATCGTGGTCACGGGGTACCTTGTATGGCATAAGTCCATAAATATCAGGTATTATAGCTCAGACCGTATTTTATCCCAAATCGACCACCTTCAACGAAACTCACTTTCTTTGATTCGTTTACCCTTTAACCTTCACGGCACTTACTTATCGCTTGTTAGGAATAGAATAAATGCTTATAAACTCAAAATAATCTCATCCCCACGTCCATGTCGATTAACTGAAGACAAAACTTTAACGTACGAAATCGCGAGATGTAACATCCTTCCTCCCTTAGAAACATTCATCCTCGAATGTTTAACTTCTCGGGATCCATATAAATTTTGGCAGATTCACCTTTGTAATGGTACTACTATCAATCCTTCATGTAGAGAACTCAATAATTCAATGCACATATTTCCACAATTATCACTCACGACAATGGCCTCACACGACCAATGATGATAACTAATATAAGAATCCATACACGTAGCTTAAGGTTGTGATGTCTCAGTCGGAGCCTTCTCTGGAAGAGGAAATAAGTGAGGATATCTAGCCTTCATGTCTTTTTTGGCCTCCCAAGTCATTTCTTCCACATTATTGTTTCTCCAAAGTACTTTCACCGAAGCTACGTCTTTAGTCCTCAATCTCCGAACCTGTCTATCTAGTATTGCAATGGGAGTTTCCTCATATGATAGTTGTTCTGTGACCTGAACATCGTCAACTGACATAACTCTGGAAGGATCTCCGATACATTTACGGAGTATAGAGACATGAAAGACTGGATGTACAGATTTCAAGTCAGAAGGAAAGTCTAACTCATACGCTACCTGGCCTACATTGGGTATGATCTTATATGGTCCAATGTACCGAGGGCTAAGTTTTCCTTTCTTTCCAAACCTCATAATGCCTTTCATCGGTGATACCTTTAGGAATACCCAATCGTCAACCTGAAACTCCAAGTCTCGCCGTCGATTATCTGCATAAGACTTTTGATGGCTTTGAGCTGCTAATAGCCTTTCCTGTATAAGCTTAATTTTCATATTTGCCTATTGTACCAATTCTGGTCCTACTAACGTAGTTCCCCCAATATCGAACCACCGTATAGGTGACCTGCACTTCCATCCGTAAATAACCCGTATGGAGCCATCTGAATACTGGAATGATAGCTATTATTATACGCGAACTCAATAAGCGGCATATGATCATCCCATCTACCCTTGAAGTCTATCACAAAAGCCCATAACATATCCTCAAGTGTCTGAATAGTGCGCTCAGCCTGTCCGTCTGTTTGGGGATGAAATGATGTACTAAGACTTACTTGAGTCCCTAAACCTTTTTGGAAGGACCTCCAAAAATTAGCTATAAACCGAGCTCTTCTATCCTAGATAATAGATATAGGGACACCATGCAGTTGTACTATCTCCTTAATGTAAAGCCTTGCATAATCCTCTACGAAATATGTAGCCCTAGCAGGCAAAAAATGGGATGATTTTGTAAGTCTATCAACAATCACCCATATAGAGTCGAACTTACGATGGGTACGAGAAGCCTACAATGAAATCTATATTGATTACTTCCCATTTCCATGTCGGAATCTCCATAGTCTGCAATAATCCACTAGGTTTTTGATGCTCAATATTGACCTGCTGACAGTTAGGGCACTGAGCAACAAACTCTGCTATATCCTTTTTCATTACGTCCCACCAGTATATTTCCCTTATATCATGATACATCTTTGTTTCTCCTGGATGGACAGAATAGCGAGAATAGTGAGTTTCTCCCAGGATCTATCGACGCAGCCCTGTAATATTAGGGACACATAATCGTCCTCGATATCTTAGGACCCTATCTTATGTAACCTTACATGGTGTCTTCTCCTTCTGAGGGGTTGTATCTTTATAATGAGCTAACAAAGGATCCTCGTATTGGCGTTCCTTCACTTCAGTTACTAAAGAGGATGTTACCGTGTCCTGAATAGTAATTCTGGTATCACCTGAATCCAATAATCAAACTCCAAGACTGGCTAGCTGAGGGCAATTCCCCTTTTCTCTGGCTGTAAATATGACAGGCTACCCATAGATCTACGGCAGAAGGCGTCAGCTACTACGTTCGCCTTCCCTGGATGGTATAAAATATCAACGTCATAGTCTTTAAGTAGCTCCAATCATCTCCTTTGGCGCAAATTCAATTCCTTTTTCTTAAAGATATACTGAAGGCTCTTATGATCCGTATAGATATCAACAAAAATGCCATACAAGTAGTGCCTCCACATCTTTAGTGCATGAATCACCGCGGCTAAATCCAAATCATGGGTTGGGCAATTTTTCTCGTGACTTCATAGTTGTCTAGAAGCATAAGCTCCAACCTTATCATGCTGCATCAGTACACAACCCAATCCAACGCCTAAAGTGTCATAATAGATAGTGTAACCATCGGTTCCCTCTGGGAGCATTAGAACTGATGCTGAAGTTAGTCTATCCTTCAGTGACTGGAAACATCGTCCGCAAGCATCAATCCACTGAAATCTAGCTCCCTTCTGAGTCAACTTTGTCAATGGCGCTGAAATAGAAGAAAATCCCTCTATAAATCTCCTGTATAACCTGCCAAACCGAGAAAGCTACAAACCTCCGTTGGTGTTGTAGTCTAGGCCAAGTCTTTACTCCCTCAATCTTTTGTGTATCAACCCGGATACCTTCACCCGAAATGATATGCCCAAGTAATGCTACAGAGTTCAACCAGAATTCACATTTAGAGAATTTTGCATACAACTTCTCTTTTTGTAGAACTTTGAGCACAATACGCAAATGATCTGCATGCTCAGCCTCTGAACGGGAATACACTAATATATCCTCAATAAATACAATTACGAACAGATCTAAAAAGGGTCTGAACACACGGTTCATCAAATCCACGAATAATGCTGGGGCATTGGTCAAATCGGATGACATGACACGAAACTCAAAGTGCATGTATCCGGTCCTAAATGCTGTTTTCGGAATATCCTTCTCCTTAACCCTTACCTGATGGTATTCGAACTTCAAGTATATTTTTGAGAAATACTTGGCACCTTGCAACTGATCAAATAAATCATCAATCCTTGGGAGCGGGTACTTATTCTTGATCGTCACCTTATTCAACTGTCTATAATATATGCACATCCGCAAGGAACCATCTTTCTTCCTCACAAATAACACAGGTGCTCTCCACGGTGATGTACTAGCTCTGATAAAGCCTTTTTCAAGAAAGTCCTTTAGTTGTTCCTTCAACTCTTTCATTTCTGCGGGGGCCATTCTATAGGGAGGAATAGATATTAGTTGAGTATCTGGTAGTAGGTCAATAGCAAACTCAATTTCACGTTCTGGAGGAAGACCCGGAAGCTCATCGGGAAAAACATCGGAAAACCACTTAACCAAAGGGATAGATTGAATGGTTGGTGATTCTACTTTCCCATCCTGAACCTGGACTAAGTGATAAATATAACCCTTTCTGATCATCTTCCTTGCCTTGAGATAGGAAATAAATCTACCTCTCGGGGATGCCGTATTACCTTTCCATTCCAAAATAGGCTTCCCTGGAATTTGGAATCGGACCATCTTCGATCTACAATCAATGTTGGCATGACAAGAAGCCAACCAATCCATACCCATTATAACATCAAATTCTACCATATCTAACTCGATTAGGTCTGCTACTATAGATCGACTATGAACTTCTATTATACAATCTCTATATACTCGCCTAGCTTTCACTGAGTCCCCAACAGGTGTAGACACCTCAAAAAGTTTAAACAATCCAGGTTTTATTCCAAACTTACTAGCAACCAACGGAGTGACATATGATAAGGTGGAACCTAGGTCAATCAGTGCATATACATCATATGAGTAGACTGATAATATACTTGTAGCAACATCGGGTGATGATTCTTGATCATGTCGTCCTGCTAACGCATAAATGCAGTTTTGAGGACCTCTCGATCTAGATGCTCCGCCTCTGCCTCTACCACGACCCATTGGTTCTTGTGAACCTTGCCCAGGGGGGCATACTGATGATGACGAACCAGCTACAGATCCCGCTGGCTGAGCTATGCTTGCATCACCTCTCGTTGGACAATCTCTCATAACGTGGTCTGGATAACCACAAGTATATCAAACACCCAACCCTATATGGCACTGCCCGGCATACTGCTTACCACACTGAGCACATCGCAGCAAGGGCGGCCTTATCTGACTTGACTCACCCCTATACTGAGAACTTGAGGCCCTAGAATTCTGACTAGGACACGAATATGTGGAACGATCAAATCTTTTACCAGAAAATTGAGGGGGTGCGCTAGCCGATGGCTGGGCTGGATACCTCAAGTTTTGTTGTCTCTGACCACCTTGAAACTCACCAGAAGGACCCGAAGACCTCATTCTCTTATTCTGGGCCCTATCATGCTCACGATCGGCCCTCTGCTTCTGCTTACGCTCCATTACACCCTGCGCATATGCCTGGATACGAGAAATATCCATGTTTGTCTGAAGTGAGACGGACATACAATCATTAGGAAGGTATGGCTCCAACCCCATCATGAACTGGTGAACCCGATCCACCATCTTAGATACAATAGTGAGAGCATACCTAGCCAACGAGTCAAACTGAAGATTGTACTCCTGAACACTCATGTTACCCTACCGAAGGGTCAAGAATTTATCAACTCTGGCCCGTTTGAGCTCTGGTGGTAGATAATGACGAAGAAAAGCCTCTATAAACTCCTACCATACTGCTAGAGGGGCATCCTCACCTCTGGACAACTCCTATGACTCATACCAATTAACTGCAATATCCTAAAGTCTACAGGAAGCTAGCTCAACTGACTCAATCGCAGTGGCCTTTGTTTCCCTCAAAGTCCTCTGCATTCTATCGATAAATACTTGAGGGTCTTCGTTCGGATCTGCTCCAGTAAATACCGGAGGGTCAAAATTAATGAAATCATGAACCCTCGGACTGACGGACCTATCTGCATGACCAATACCTACATCCTGACGATGAGCCTGTGCGGCTACTAATCGAGTTAATAGCTGAATAACATCACTCATTTACTGACCCAGTGCATCTGGCTGAAGAGCTGGACGTATAGGTGCGGGCGCTGGAGCTGGTTCCCCTCGGAGCTCTTCTGGAGAGGGCGGGGAATGTGAAGTCTGAGATGGAATCTCACTATGAGACTCTCCCCGAGCCCTGGTAACTCGTGGCGCTCGACTAGTAGTCTCACTAGCGACAGATTTGCCCTTCTGGGTGGCTGTAGTCTTCGGAGGCATCGCTGAAAACGTAACATATCGTTAGGAACATGAATTCTTATATCGCACGATCTAAGATAAGAAGGGAGGTTAACATCCTATTTGTCCTGTAGCCTCATGTCTATAAGTGTGGTACACAGCACACCCATAAGCAAGACTCTACTAGACACGGTCTATAGACAACCCTAGGACAAAACTGCCCTGATACCACTTTTGCCACGACCCAAACCGATGGGTCGCGACGGCTGCCTGAGTCCTACCCGTCGAACACCCTTAAGCATGCGTCTAAGATATAAACATAAATAACATATGCTGAACTACGAGAATAGCATACGTGAGGAAACCTGTTCAAAAGACATATATATACATACACGTGTGAAATACGTAGGGCGATCCGACAAGGCCGCTATAGACAACTACATATCCAAAACTGGAAGCCGACAAGGCCACATACTACCGAACTATACACGACTGTCTAAAGACCTCTAATAGAATATACAACTGTACAAGGACATGACTGGGCCCCGTCATACCCATATATGTATACAAGCATATCGTACCAAAATAAAAAGCAGCTCCGGATCAAGTGGAGCATGCCAACTCTCGCTAATTAAGGATCCTAAGAAGGGGGACCATCAGCTTATCTACCTGCATATGCGGGCATGAAACGCAGGCCCCGAGAAATAAGACGTCAGTACGAATAATGTACTGAGTATGTAAGGCATAAAAATTAGTACATAGCAGACATAGATGAAACATGAAATAAGGAATTTCGCCTGTAAGTCTAAATCACTTTGTAAATCCTGAAACAATTACAATGTCATGCACGTACGCATAAATGTCGTGTCATGCATGGGTATAGGTGTACATAACATCATCAAGCCTCTAAGGGCATCCCATCATATCATCTCGGCCACTGTGGGAAAAATCATCAACATATACCAGCTGACCAGGTGGTGGTGGATATATAACGCCGTAACCTTTACCCATATCCCATATACATATAATATACACGTATTCAACGCCATCTGGTCATGGGTCAATGTACATGTATAAACGTATGAAATGCATAAGAAATACGTTAATAAGATTTCTCGGAATGTCATAAAAGTAATATGCCTGTCGGATAAACATTATCAAATACGTATTTGTCTGAGACCCATAAATAAAAGATATAATAATAATAATTCACATGGGGAATCAAGAATATAGACACCCCTAGTATTTCTATAAATAGAGTCATTTATGGAAGTTGTGCATTTGCTCGTTTCGTTCGTGTCGTATAGATCATGCCAAAAAGAAAGAAGGGATTGCGTTAACATACCTGAGTCAATTCTCTTGACAATTCTTCTAACACACGCCAACCACAATGAAACACGTAACAGCGAGATCGAAATAGGGAACAATTCGTATGAAATGCTCGAAGTAATGACGTTGCTATTGAAAGATAATCTTGGCTGAAATTCTTTCTTAAAGAGATTTGCAATAACGTTGTTTATGCAAGGTAAACTTGGCTGAAATTCTTTCTTAAGAGATTAGAAATAACGTTGCTTATGCAAGGTAACCTTGGCTGAAATTCTTTCTTAAGAGATCAGAAATGATCTTGAACTAGGAATGTTACACTTAATTTTTAGGTGGGCCCCACTTGGAATGACTAACCTTTCCTTCTAAGTTAGCCACCTAAATGTAACGAATCTTATTCAGTACTTGGGGCTGCCATGTTGGTTCCCCTTGGTCATATCCAAGATTGTTAATTAATTACCCACTAATTTTTATTAACTTGTTAATTCCTCCATTAACTAATAATGCACATAATTAAGAATTATCTCAAATTACTTAAGATACTACTCACTTTTAATATACTTTACGTATCCTACTATCGTGGTCACGGGGTACCTTGTATGGCATTAGTCCATAAATATCAGGTATTGTAGCTCGGACCATATTTTATCCCAAATCGACCACCTTCAAGGAAACTCACTTTCTTTGATTCGTTTACCCTTTAACCTTCACGGTACTTACTTATCCCTTGTTAGGAATAGCATAAATTCTTATAACCTCAAAATAATCTCATCCCCGAGTCTACGTCGATTAACTGAAGACGAAACTTTAACGTACGAAATCGCGAGATGTAACATGCTACGCGCTTGTGTCATGGACTTTGGGGGTTCTTGGGATCATTTCTTCCCTTGTAGAGTTTTCCTACAACAACAACTACCAATCGAGTATTCAGATGGCTCCGTATGAGGCATTGTATGGGAGGTGGTATCGGTCTCCGGTTGGTTGGTTTGAGCCGGGTGAGGCAAGGCTATTGGGCACTGAGTTGGTTTAGGATGATTTGGAAAGGGTTAAGTTTATTCAGGATCAACTTCGTAGGACACAGTCTATGCAGAAGAGTTACGCCAATCAGAAGGTTTGTGATGTTGCTTACATGGTGGTAGAGAAGGTATTACTTAGAGTTTCACCCATGAAGTGTGTTCTGAGGTTCGGGAAGAAGATCAAGTTGAGCCCTCAGTATATTGGCCCTTTTGAGGTGCTTGAGAGGATCAGAGAGGTGGCTAACAAGCATGCATTGCCACCTAGTCTATCGAGTGTTCATCTAGTGTTTCATGTTTCCTTGCTCCAGAAGTATTTCGGTGATCCGTCTCATATTTTGGACTTCATCACGGTTCAGTTATATGGGGATTTAACTTATGTTGTGGAGCCAGTGGACATTTTGGATTGACAAGTTCGAAAGTTGAGATCAAAGAATATAGCTTCAGTGAATGTACAGTGGAGAGGTCATCCAGTCGAGGAGGCTACTTGGGAGACTGAGCGGGAGATGCGAAGCAGCTATCCATACCTATTTGAGGCTCCAGGTATGACTCGACACGCGTTTATGGATTAACGTTTGTTTAAGAGGGAGAAAATGCAGTGACCCAGATGGTCGTTTTGTGTATTGTAGCCCCATTCCCCTATTTATTTCATATTATATGTTAGTTTGTTGTTATGTGACTTTCTGAGGTGGTTGATCTTATTCCGGGTCCATTTCAGAATGAATTGGGATACTTAGTCCCAAGGTTGGAAGCCTAAGTTGAAAGAGTTGATCGGATGTTGACTTATGTGTAAATGAATCCGGAATGGAGTTTTGATGGTTACGATAGCTTCGTATGGTATTTTTGGACTTAGGAGTGTGTCCGGATAATGATTTGGAGGTCTGTAGATGATTTTAGATTGAATTGGCGAAAGTTGGAAAAGTTGAAGTTTGGATAGTTGAGAAGTTTGACCGAGAGTTGACTTTATTGTTACCGGGCTCAGATTATTGTTCCTAAAGTTGGAATAGTTCCGTTGTATTATTTATGACTTGTGTGCAAAATTTGAGGTCAATCGGAGCTGGTTTGGTAGGTTTCAGCATCGATTGTAGATCTTCGAAATCCATTAGTTTGGTTTGGTAGGTTTCATTAGGCTTGAACTGGGGTGTGATTCATGTTTTTGATGTTGTTTTATGTGATTTGAGGCCTCGACTAAGTTCGTATCATGTTTTTGGACTTGTTGGTATGTTTGGATGGGGTCCCGGGGGCCTCGAGTGTGATTTAGACAAAGTCTGGCTTTATTTTTGTCTTATTGAACTGCTGATCTGATATCTGGTGTGTCCTTCATCGCGATCGCGACATAGTGGACGCATTTGCATAGTGTTCCTAGGTAGCAGATGGATTTGTTCTTCGCGTTCGCAAAGAAGGTGACGAGTTCGCAAAGGTTAAGAGGGGCTATGCATCGCGATCACGAGAGTAGTGTCGCATTCGCGTCGAAGGTTGAGGACAGCTTGGGCACCAGGCCTTAAGCCTTCGCGTTCGCGGACCGGGAGACTTATTCGGGTAGTCAGAGCACTGTGAAGCATCGCGTTCACAACCTGGCAATCCCGTTCGCGAAGGAGGTTTTGTCAGCTGGTAAATTTTGTGCTTTGCGAACACGAGGCTTTTTCCGCGTTCGCGAAGAGGAACCTCTGGGCAGCATATATTTAATTTCAAAATCGAGGGTTTGGATCCATTTTTCATATTTTGAGCTAGAGACATCAGTTTTGGGCTATTTACACCCCACACTTAAACCATTGCTCGTTCTCGAGCAATCAAACTACACTTCATATAGTCACGACCACTTTAAACAACTCTCCTATCTCATCACACCAAGAATAATTAAAATAGATTAAGCACAATACCGTAACTTCCTCGCCTCCATATTTGACTCAAAAGCACCACGCATTTTTCACAACCCTCTCACTTACTCTAACACAGAGGTAAAAGACATTACTTTTCCTTCATGAATCAAGTGCCCTCACATAACACAGAGAGTAGTTCCACACACAATAAAATTTAAGAACAATTACGAACTCAAAATAGAAAGAATTCGCTCACTCTCAGCAACAACATTCATGTGCCACAAAAGACTTACCATAGGCTTGCCCGTAGTGTACTACTCTACTAATTGAGCTCATTTATTCAAGGATCAAGTAGGACTTTTTTTCGTTGTTATGTAGGCTGCGGGATGAGTAGCATACAGTTGGATTTAAGAGTGACTACACCTGCCTAAGCACTTTAATACATAAAACTAACCGTTAAAAACCACCACACTTATGTCAAACCATAACTCCACCTTCACATCAATATACATCAACTCCCTACTTCTTTATGCACAATTACATTAAGAGTTACCACTATTAATGAACATTGTTTTTTCACAACCATACAACTACTTTTTTCAACTACGTTTTCAATTCAAGTGGCTCTTTCTTTATCAAAACAGTGCACCTTTCTTCTTATTTCAATAGTTCCACTCAAAAGCCAAAGCAACACCCCACACTTTAACTATTACAAAGTTCATAACAAATTCAAATGCTCACGAGAGGTAAAAGGTTCAAATAGATGGTCAATTCAAAGAAATGGGCAAGGCTTGTAATGTGGTTGCCAAAGAAACAGGATTACAGGCTCAAAGGGGTTAACTAATTATACATAACAATTAGGCGGGTAAAAGCATATAACTAGCTCAACAAAGAAACACCTATATCACTAACAAGACTGAATAAAACTATTATATCGCTTTGCAAACATACGGGGCAAGTTCTAGACAACAAATGCAATGCACAGAATTACACAAAACCTCACACACACATGGCACATAACTCACTCAGGATCGGCCTCATCAAGACACTTTAGTCAAAGCAGTTAAGCAAAGTTAAGATCATACAATTTAAGGTACTTATACAAGAGTCAAAAACCGAGCCTAAGCGTCACAAAGAAAGTACTCACTATTCTCAAGGTATAATAAAGTCAAGAGATATTGCCTTAATTTCAAAGCATAGCACAAGGTTTCCTACTCCTAAAAAAATAAAACTAACTACACCTGGTTCAAATGAAACCCTTGGAAAAGAACCGCGACACATAGAAAAATCAAGGAGGAATTATTACACTACCTAACAAAAGAAAATATTTTTTGTCTTTTTTGTTCAACTTTAATCCCTCAAGAAACCTGTCGATGATATCCATCGTCGGGAAAAATCAAAACTGTTAATTTTTTTTTCTAACTCCTACAACTACGCAAAAAGAAATACATATACATACAAAGATCCCCCACCCCACACATGTTCCCATGGAACACAATTAAAAAGCATAAGGTAAAGGAAACTTCCCTGAATATCTAGTCAGGGTCTGAGTCGAAGTCGGGCTCCATTCCTCACGCCCGAACTAATGCATACATCCATGCGGACAACTTCTTCTCGGCCTTCTTTGGGTACACCCCACACTTATCTTTCTCGCTCACTGCAGCCTTCTCTTCCGAGCCCTTTACTTTCCACTCAACACTCGCATCTGGTTTGTCCTTTTGTGCCCCATTTGCAATATCTATCTTAAAAGTCACGGTCTCCTCACCCACTCTAAGCATGAGTTTTCTCTCTTGTATATCTAATATAGCTCTGCCCGTTGCTACTAATGGTCTTCCTAGGTTGAGGGGGACCTCCTTGTTTTCCTCCATATTTACCATTATAAAATCCACAGGAAACATGAACTTATCCATCCAAACTAACACATCTTCCACTATCCCCTCGGGTATTATAGTCATTTGGTTTGCCAGCTGCAAAGATATGGGTGCAGACCTTATCTCTCCAATCTCCTTCTCCAGTTTCCTTTAGATAGATAGAGGCATTTAATTTATTAAGGCACCAGAATCACATAAGGATTTATCAAAATTAATAGTTCCTAAAGAGCAAGGCATCGTAAAACTCCCTGGATCTCCACACTTTTGTGGGAGTTTATTTTTCATTATCGTGCTTCAATGCTCTGTGAGCTTGACTACAAACGTCTCCTCTATTTTTCCCTTCTTCGTAAGGATCTCTTTCAAGAATTTAGCATAAGTAGGCATTTTTTGGAGCACTTCTGTGAATGGTAAGTTTACATGAACCTATTTTAGCACATCCAGAAATCTCTTAAACTATTTGTCCATCATTTCTCAACTTAGCTTTTGGGGGAAACGTAAAGCGGGGATATGTTTGCTCTCCTCAGGTTCATCCCTTCTCGAGTTTTCTTCCTTCTTCTTTTTCTCAGCTTCCATATGGCCTTTCTTCTTCTTATCAACATCTCTTTTTAGTTGCTCCCCACTTTATTTTTCAAGTCTCATATCGGGGTGAGATCTTTCAACACTTTCCCACTTCTCAAAGTTATAGCATTCACTATTATTTAAGATTTCTTTCAATATCAGCAGCGAGAGTTCCTGGAACCCTCTTAGATAATATCGTTGCAATCTGTCCCACTTACTTCTTTAAATTTCGAATTGCTACCCCTTCTACTTCAAATCTTTCATCAGTTTTTACAATGAAGGCCTTTATTAGATCTTGTAGTCCAGACTGATTGGACTGTTGCGGCTGAAACTCTTGCCTTGGCTGATTCATAAAACCAGGAGCTCCTTGTCCCTAGAATCTGGGGTTGTTTTGTTGTCATGCATTTGCAGTACCCCCAGGTGAACTCCATGAAAAAACGGGGTGCCTCTGACCCATTGCATTAAAATTATAATTTCCCACAGCTATTAGTTCCTCAGTTGAGGCTTTAGACTCATGAGTAGGGTGTCCTCTTCCACATATATCACAAGCTATGTGAGGCACATTTTGTAGCGTGGCTAAGGGCAGCTTTCATAATTCTTTAGCCATAGTATCAAGTTGTACCTGCACATATGTATTAACATCAACTTGGTGAACACCAGTTGATATCCTTCTTTTAGCACTCTCAGAGGGCCACTGATTTGCATCTTCTATAAAACTCATCAAGAATTGTAACTATCTCCTCTGGAGTTTTCTTCATCAAAGGGCCTCCAACTACATTGTTCAATGTTCTACGCGAGGCCGTTGTCAATCCTTCCCAAAAGTCCTGGAGTTGCATCTAGAGTTCAATTCCTCTATGTTGACACTTTCTAACTATCTACTTAAACCTCTTCCATGCTTCAAAAATAGTTTCAGTCTATTTCTGGGAGAACTTATGGATTTCACTTCTAAACTTGCCCGTCTTAGTTGAGGAGAAATATTTATTAAGACATTTTCTGATCATTTCCTCCCATGTTCTAATCGATCCATTGGGCAAGCTTTGAAGATACTTCTTCGCATCATCTTTATGTGAAAAGGGGAATGCCCTTACGTACACTGCATCTTGTGACACCCCATTGTATTGAAAGGTGTTCATAATCTCTTCGAAGTCTATTAGATGTGTCTTTAGATCTTCGTTCATCTTCCATCTGAAGACATAACAGTTCTGAATGGTTTGTAGCAACCCTTGCTTTAACTCGAAATTGTTTTCTACAATTAGAGGTGGTCTAACACTTGAAAATTCTTGATTGTAGACCGGTCTAGCATAATCGCCAAGTGATCTCCCACGTTTGGGAGCTATATTTCCGAACTGATCTGTAGCCAAGGGTGGATGTTGATTAATTCTGTGACCCCTCTTTTCTTCATAGATATTCTCTACAGCTTTAATAGCTGCCTCCTCAGCATCCATGCAACTTGTTCTCATTTTTGGGCTGCCTCTCTTGCAGCCAAATCTACCTCGTCATCCCCATTTCCAGCCATAGTTTCTTGGGTTGAGGGTTGCCCCACCTTTTCTAATGTCTCGGTGAGATTGCTTTTCTTCCTCAACTGTTGTAGTTTTTTTTGAACTCTAGATTGTATGGTAGCACTTCTTTTGCAGAAGCTCGAGTCATGCACCAGCCTTAATCTGTAATCTGCACACATTCAAAGAACACCCATAGTAAAAAGTGAAAAATAAAAAAGAATAAAAAGAAAAATTCCTGAATTAGCACTACAAACTATTTCAAACACTATTGATTGCCAAGACACACCTGGGGGCCTCGGGTGTATCTTGGATTTATTTCGGATTCATTTTTGGCTATGTTACTTTGTTGAAGATTTTCAGGTTCTGGTGTTTCATGATATGAGGAGGGTTGGCTGTAGATGCGAGACCGTAGATGTGGGATCTTGGTCGCAGAGGCAAAGAAGTTAGGAGGTTGGGATATCCCTAGATCTAGAATGTTGGGCGCATCTGCAAAATCGCAGAACCGATGGATTGGCCGCAGAAGCGAGAAACAGATTGTGGGCTAAGCGCAGACGCGGGAGGTGCTAGTGTCTAGCACCTGCGATGTCGTAGAAGAGAAAGATGTTCCGCAGGTCTGAGAGGTTGGGGCTTCAGTGTTATCCGTAGAAGCGGAGCTTTTTGTCGTGGAAGCGACGTTGTAAGCGACTTTTGGACCGCGTATGCGAAAGTGGTGGGTAGAAGCTTTATTTTTTGAGGGTTGAGTTATTTTATCATATTTTGAGATCTAGAGCTCGGATTGGGCGATTTTGGAGGTAATATTCACCATTTGGATTGGGGTATGTATTTTCGACTTTGATTTGATTATGTTGCATGATTCCATCTTTGATTTTGGTATCTAATTGGTAAATCTAAAAGGGAAATTGGGGGTTTTGCCTAAACTTTTCTAAAGTGAATTATTGGGGTCGGAACATCGATTCAAAGTCGTATTTGAGTGAAATTAGTAAGGTCGGACTTGTATTCAGATGGGTTGTTGGAATTTGTGAGTTTAGTCGGGTTTTGAGGTGCGGGTCCAGGTTGACTTTGAGTAATTGATTAAAATTTTGACCTTTATCATTTGGGTTTGATTCCTATGGCATTATTTGATATTCATGAGTTTCTTTTGGCTAGTATCGAGTCGTTCGGAGGTCGATTCGTGTGGGATAGTGCTTCTGGTGTATTGATTTGGCTTTCTTGAGGTATGTATCTTACCTAAACTCGGTTAAGATACTAGTTGGCTGAGTTATTTTTGATAGCTACATGCTATGGGTGGTACACGTGTGGGACTAAGCCCACATCCAAGCACCGGGGTATTATCCATGCTTGGGGTAGTACTTGGGCTATGATATGCCTTAAGTTGATTGCTAAACTTCATGGTGTGATGTTTCTCTTATTTGCACCCCTGTTGTGAGCTATTTGAGCAATGTTTGAGGTTACATAGAGGTTAATCTCCCGATTGAACTTGATAGTTGCTATTTTGTGATTTATTTACCTTATTTGAGCTATGATATCACACTTGCATATACATACACCTTTGCATGTCACTTATACCAGTCCAGGAGTATGAAATTTGATATTCACCGATCGCAAACATGTATTCTTGTATAATGCTTTGTGTATGATATGGTTTGTACTGGTAGCCTATGACTACGCCGAGCGGATTGTTATATTATGTCAGTGACCACACCGGGCAAATTGTGATATTGTGCATGTGACCACACCGGGAGGATTGTGATATTGAGCCTGTGACAACGGCAGGCGGATTGTGATTACTAGCACATGAGTTATCTGTGCAGTACGTGAGTTGTCTGTGTGGTTATTATACCATTAGCATGTGAGTCGTCCGTGTAGATCCAGATAATGATATTATTAGCATGTGAGTTATCCGTGTATCCTGTGGATATGGATCCATCCCCCAAGGGTCACCCTCTCATAATCCTTCTTGATGGTGTACACGAGAATTTATGAGAAACCAACGGGTGCATAAGTGCATCTCGGTTTCTCAAAATCCGCATGTACACCATCAAGAAGGAACATGAGAGGGTGACCCTAGGGGGATGGATCTATATCCACATGCTGCACGGACAACTCAGGTGTTGCATGGACAACTCATGTGCTAATAATATCAGCCACATGGACAACTCACGTGCTTCACTAACAACTCATGTGCCATTAATAACAATATCTTGGATCTGCATGGATAACTCACGTGCTAATAACATCAACCGCACGGACAACTCACGCGCCAATATTACAATCTGCCCGGCGTGGTCACAAGCTCAATATCATAATCCACCCGGCGTGGTCACATGCTCAATATCACAATCCGCCCAGCGTGGTCACAGGCTCAATATCATAATTCGCCAGGCGTGGTCACGCGCTACTAGTCTAATCCATATCAGACAGAAAGCAGATATATAAGAATACATGTAAATGATCAATGAACATCAAATTTCATACTCGTGGACTGGTATAAGTGACATGATAAATTGTATGTATGTGCAAAGTATGCTATCATTGCTCAAATAAGGCAAATACATCACAAAAATAGCAATTATCAGGTTCAATCAAAAGATTAACCTCTATGTAACATCAAACATGGCTCAAATAGCTCACAGCAGGGGTAAAAAAGTAAGAACCATCCTAGCATGAAGCTTAGAAATAAATCCAAGGCATATCATATCCTAAACACTACCCCGAGCATGAAAAACATCTCGGTGTACGAACATGGGCTCAACCCCATATATGTGTGCCACCCATAGCATGTAGCTATCACAAATAACTCAGGCAACTAGTGCCTCAACCAAGTTTAGGTAAGATACTTACTTCAAGCAAGCTAAATCAATACTCTAGAAATATCATCCTGCGCGAATCAAACTCCGAACGGCTCGAAACTAGGCAAATGCAACTCAAAAAAAAATCAAATAATACCATAAGAAACAAACCCAAAAGATAATAGTCGAATCCTTAATCAAATACTCAAAGTCAACCAAAAGGTCAACCAGGGCCCGCACCTTAGAACCTGACAAAACTCACAAATTCTAACAACCCATTTGAATACAAGTGAAACCATACTAGTTTTACTCAAATCTGACTCTGAATCGATGTTCAAACCCAATTATTCTTTGTAGAAGTTTTTTGACAACCCCCCCTCCCCCATTTCTTATTTAGATTCATCAATCAAATCCCAAAGTCAAATACGGAATCATGTAAAATACTCAAATCCGAGTAAGAAATACCTACCCCAATCCACGTATTGACAATTGCCTCCAAAATCGCCCAAGTCTAAGCTCCCAAACTCAAAATGTGATATAATAACCAAAACCCTTGAAATAGAGTACTTATAACACTGCTCTAGGTAAACCCTTCGCGATCGCGAAGCACAAAACTTCACTACCCGCAAAATACACTTTGCATTCGCGGCACTAACCTCGCGAACATGATGGACAATGACGCCAACCCTTCATGAACCCATCATTGACTTCGCAAATGTGAAGCTAACACCAACACCTCCCAGGTCCTCAATGCGAAGACGACCTCATCTTCGCGTCGTGAAAAGGGAAAGTTCCCAGCCAAACAAATAACCTTCGCGAATGGGGTACCCTACCCGCGAACGTGAAGAATGAATCTCCTCCAGTCTAATTCCTTATTTGGGAACGTTATGATACCCCGCGAATACGATTCTCAACTGACACCAGCAAACACCAGCAATGCAACACATGAGAGAAATGGCCTAAAATCAATTCGAAACACACCCGAGCCCCTCGGGACCCCGTTCGAATAATATCAACAAGTCCCAAAATATAACACAGGCCTAATCGAGGCTTCAAACCCTACAAAATAATATCAAAACCACGAATCACATCTCAATTTAAGCTTAATGTACTATTTCAAATTTTGCAAATTCCAAACTTACGCCGAACACGTCTAAAATACTTGGAATCGCCTCAAATTTTGCACACACGCTCCAAATGAAAATGAACCTATTACAACTCCCGGAACAACAATCCAAAACTGATAACATCGATGTCAACTCCCGGTAAAACCTATGAACTTTCAAAACCTTGAAATTGCCAACATTCGCTAGTTTGAGCCAAAACATTATAGACATATCCAAATGCAAATTCGGGCATAATACACCATATGAAGCTACTCATGACCTCAAACCACCGAACTGAATGCAATGCTTAAAACAATCGGTCGGGTCGTTACATTTTTTGTATTATTTCAAGAATCTACATAAATTATTAACACTCAAAATATGAAATTTTAAGATGAAATTTTGGGTTTTGCGTGCACTTTAATAGAATGCATTTTGAGGATTTGAGTACTGATTTGGACTCAATTTTTGAATCTTATCATATATTTTGACTAGGTAGGTTATGGATCATCGGATTTTGTTATTTGTTCCAGGTTTTGGGCCCGCAGGCCTGGTGTTGTATTTGTTTACTTTTGGGGAATTCTTCAAAGATCAAAGCTCTATTGATTGGGATTACTTCCTATGGCAGTGGTTGACTTCCTATTGTGATGATGATTGGGGTATAAGGGTGTCATTCCTTGTTGTGTATGAGTGGGGTGTAAGGGTGGCATTCTTGTTGATGATGAGTGGAGTATAGGGGTGGCATTCTTGAACATACAAGTGCATTCTATATGCGTTAGTTTTATATGTTTTCACGTTGCAATTAACATGCTATCATATGCCTTTATTATTACTTGATGATTGATTATCAAGATGAATTTACTTATGTTGAGTTGATATGTCACGTTTTGTTGAATTGATGGTAGTGTATTTGATTGATGTAAAAAGAGAGTTATCATCATGCATTGATATGTTGGATTCATGTCAAGGTCTCACAAATATGGTATTTGAAAATTTATACGGAATTGGATCATTGTATGTACAAACACTTTACATTCATGTAGGAATATTTGAGCATACACTACATGGTGCATGAATCATGGTATACATAGCTGTTACAAGTCATAGCTAGATCTGTTTAATTGGCAAAGCTTGTTACTAGCCTTACCTTAGTTGTGCACCCTTTTATTGATATTTGCTATTATGTGACTATCTCATTCGAAACATCTATGTATTGTACATGTCATTGAGATGCACAAGTTATGCGAGTGAGTATCATTTTGACTTAAAAACCGTGTCACTGCATCACTGAGGTTAGTCAAGACACTTAATGAGTATATGGGGTCTGTTGTACTCATACTACTGTAATGACCTAACTGGTCATTTTGAGCATTTGCACTTTGCTCAATCGTTTAAGGGCATGAGTAGCTCTATATGATGTACTGTGACTTACGTGTATCATCGGTTTTGATTTTGGGTGATTCAGAATTAGTTTGGAAGGATGAATTTCCTGTTTGAAGCTTTAAGTTGGAAAAGTTGACCAAGTTTAACTTTTTTAGTATTTGACTTTTAACATCAAAATTTGGATTCATTCCGGATTGGTTAGGCTTGAACCGGACGCTTGTTATGGAGTTAGAAGTTTATGGACTTAAGAGATTGATCTTGATTTGTGATTCATGGTTTTGATGTTAATATTTGTGATTTGAGGCCTCGAGCAGGCCCGTAATATGTTTTGAGACTTGTTGGTATGTTCGGACAGGGTCCCTATAGGCTCGGGTGAGTTTCGGGGTGGTTACAGACTATTTCTAGGCCATTTTTAGTTGTTGGTTTTTGGCTACAACAGTGTGCATCTATAAGGAAAAAGGGTACCTATGAATCGCGTTCGCGGATGGTTCTTCGCGTTAGCGAAGAAGAAATTATATTGTCACTAAGCTAATTTTGGAAGCTTATATCTTGCAATCTATAAGGAATTTGGAGATGATCAAAAATGAAAGTTGTAGCCATTGGTGTCTAGTTTTCAGAAACAAACCGTTTGTCATTTGGAATTTTTTACAAAAAGTTATAGCCATTATACTAGAGGTTGTCTGGAAGAGTTGGGCAAGCTTGTTGGAATTTGTTTATCCCAATCGCGAGGGAAAGTTCACGATCGCGAAGGGTAAAAATTGAGCTGGAATATTTTTTGAATCGCGATCGCGATATTGGGGACCACTATCACGAAGAGGGACCCCTGCCAATGCATTAAAACATCAAATTTCGAGATTTTGAGTTCATTTTAGCATCTTTTGAGCTATGGAGCTCGGATTGAGGTGATTGTTTAGGCGATTTTCACCACATGCATTGTGGTAAGTGTTTTATACTCGGTATTGATTTTATCCTGTGATTTCATCTTCGTTTTTGGCATTTTATTGATGATTTCAAAGAGAAATTGGGGGTTTTCGTCTAAAATTTCATAAAATTAATTTTTGAATTTTGAACATCGATTCGGAGTCGAATTTGAGTGAAATTAGTATGGTTAGATTCATTATTGAATGTGTTGTCAGATTTTTTTGAGTTTTGTTGGGTTCCGAGGTGTGGGTTCGGGTTTGACTTTTTGCTTGACTCTAAGTAAAAGTATAAAGATTCGACCTTTATCAGTTGGGATTGTTTCCTTAGGCATTATTTAATGTTTTTGAGTTGCTTTTGGCTAGTTTCGAGCCATTCAGAGGTGGTTATGCACGGGGTGGCATTTCTAGAGTGTCGTTTGGCTTGCTCGGTATTTGTCTTGGCTTATTTGAGGTAAGTATCTTATTTAATCTTGGTTGAGGCACTAGTTGCCTAAACTATTCGGGATAGCTACATGCCATGGGTGCGCGCATGCATGGGGTTTGAACCCATGTGCTGACACCGAGGGTATTTATCCATGCTCGGGTTGCGTTTAGGCTATGTTAAACCTACAATTCATTGTTAAGCTTTAAGCTATGACGTTTCACGTATTTATAACATTGTGTGAACTGTTTGAGCCGTGTTTGAGGCTACATAGAGGTTTAATCCCTTAATGAACTTGATAAATGCTATTCTGTGATGAAATTGCCGATTTGAGCAATGATAGCACACTCTGCACATGCCTACACTTTAGCATGTCATTTATACTAGTCCAGGAGCATGACATTTGTTATTCATTCATCACATACATGTATTGTTGTTTATTTGCTCCTGAGTGATATGATTGGACTAGATGCTTGTGACCACGCCGGGCGGATTGTGTTGTTATGCCTGTGACCATGCCGTGTAGATTATGATATTGTGCATGTGACTACGCCGGATGAATTTTATTGTTATGCGTGCGACCATGCTGGGGAATTATGATATTGTGCATGTGACCATGCCGGGCAGATTGATATTATTAGCACGTGATTTGTCCGTACGGATCCCGATATTGATATTATAGCACGTGAGTTGTCTATGCAACACGTGAGTTGGCCGTGTAACACGTGATTTGTCCATGCGGTTGATATTATTATCACGTGAGTTGTCCGTGCAGCATGTGGATATGGATCCATCACCTTAGAGTCACCCTCTCATGTTTCTCTCTTGATGGTGTACAGCGGATTGTGAGAAACCGGCGGGTTTTTGGTTGATATGAGCTCTAGGAGAGATGGTTACTATTATTGGATCGGGTTGCGCGCCATAACAAAATATATTTGGTTATTGAATTTCATCTTTACTTGAAATTTCCTAGACTGATTACCTGATTTTACTTCCATATCTTCCTTATATGATGGATTGTTGACTGAACAGAACACTTTAAAGCAAAGAATAGTGAGCATCAAAGTGGTTTTACCTGAGATTTCGTGTTTTGATCCTGTATCTGTTCTATACTTGTTGAAATTATGAACTACACAGGTGTTAGTGAGTATCATATATAGTTCTTGCTTCTTTTACCTCACCGAGGTTAGTTAGGATACTTATTGAATTCATGGAGTCGGTTGTACTCATACTACACTTCTCCACCTTGCGTGAAAATCTTGGAGTTTTTGCTGCTGTTTATGGCGGGAGCTGGCATTGAAGATGTACCCGTGATCTAGTTATGGCTATCACTTGCCCTTGGTGGCTTTAGATTATAATACTGTTCATGTACAATCCAAACAGACGTGGTAATTATTTCAGTTCAGTTTTTGTAAAAGTCTAAATCATAGAAGCTCATGATTTGTACTACCAGTCCATGGGTTGTTGTATAAAAGTTCAGTTATTTTGTCATTATTTTCTTTGTAAATCTCATTTGAAATTGGATTATTGTTAAATTGGCTTACCTAGCGGGTTCGGTTAGGTACCATCACGACTAATTGGATTTTGGGTCGTGAGAACTACACTTCTACTTCTTGCGTGCAGATTCTAGAGCTGAGCGGTTGTAGAAGACAAAGCCTTGTATTGAAGACGTACCAGCGTTCCAGATTCAAGCTACCCTTTGTTCATGGTAGTTCAAGGCTTCATTTCTATTTATGTAAACTTCAAATAGATATTGTATTTATTCTTCATACCAGCCTTGTAAATCTAAATTATAGTAGCCCGTGACTTGTACTACCAGTCCTTGGGATAATAGTTTTGAATTATTTTGCAATTTTACTTATTGTTACTGATGATTACTCATTATAGTTTAAACTTATACTTTTCACTTACCTAACGGGTTAGGTTAGGTACCATCACAACTTGGTAGGAATTTGGTCGTGACAAGTTGGTATCAGAGCTCTAGATTCATAGGTTCTACATGTCATGAGCAAATGTCTAGTAGGGTCTTGCCGATCAGTATAATGACACCCATAATTATCTTCGAGAGGCTATTGGACATATATGAAACTTTCCTTCTATCATTCTGTATCGTGCGACATTGATTCAGCTTGAAGCATGTATCATCGATTTCTTCCAATTCGTTCATTTGAGATGCTTAGCACTTTGTAATAGCTGTGCACAAATGACTTGTGATGTCCAGGATGAGGTGCGAGATGTGTTTCTATTTTGTGAAGGTAGGCCAGTCTGGAGGACTTGAGGATAGGTTTAGACCGCAACCTGGTCTCGGTAGTTTTAGTTATGTGAGTATGTGCCTTTGCACCCTTATGTTTGATAGTGTCCCTAGGAGGGTAATTGATGGCTCAGAGAGTAGTTAGATATCTATGTGATGAGTATTATGTGACTGAGGACTACGCCTATATGGTTGGATATCACGATAAGGATTTTCTTGGGATGAAAAGGGGCTATAGATGCTTGACTTTCTTCTTGATATGTTGTATAGTCTTAAGATATGGGTGTGTTGTATAGTCTTAAGATATGGATGTGTTGTAGAGACTATTTGAGTGATGAGTATGATTTTTGCATCTTGTTGACGAGTATAGACTCGGAAAGATTAAGTTATTGCATAGTGGTTGTGACCATGGTAGGGTCATAGAGAGGTATCTGTTTGAGGCTAAGCAGGTAGGTTATCTCATATGAGAAGGTCTGATGTTGTGTAATCCTTATGATGTTTCATTGAAGAGTTTCCTTTCTATTTGATGGAATGTATGTGCTACGACCAGAGTTTAGATCATTTGAGGAAGTTCGCACGACTGTCACAAGGATTAGTATGCATTCGGTAGATGAATAATAATGGGAGATCATGGCTGTTAAGTAGGAAGAGTATTGTGGGTTATTAGATGATGTGCTTTTGTCTTTCAGCTAAGTTGGGGAGTTTACCCTAAGTTGGGGAGTTTACTCTTGACGGTTAGGTCATAATGCATGAGTCGTTTGGCGCGTATTGGCTGTGCATCGAAGTTAGAGTAGAGTGGTTGACTCTCGAGAATAGTTATAATGGGTTCAAGATACATATGTGGTATTTAAGGATTTCTAGATTGGTGTAAGACTAGGACTTCATATTTTTATTGGATGGTATTTGTCACGACCCAAAACCAACCGTCGTCATGGCACCTATCGTTGAACTAGGCAAGCCAATTACTCAACTATTTCAACATAACCAAAAGATTTGAAAAATTACGGAAGCAGTTAATAATTAAGGAAAACCTTTGAAAACATAAACAAATACGCAACCCAATACAATCTCTCCCAAAACCGGGGTGTCATCGAGTACTTGAGCATCTACAATGGACGATAGTCTAATACAATGTCTAAAGAGTAAAAACTGAAATACAATTAAAGATAATAAAGGAGGTCCAAGGTCTGTGAATGTCATGCAACTACCTTGATAGTCTCCTGAGATCCTGACTCCATACTCAGCAACCGCCGTGATCGTAAGTACCTGGATCTGCACACGAGGGGCAGGGTATAGCGTGAGTACAACCAACTTAATAAGTAACAAATCCAAACTTTGGACTGAAAGTAGTGACGAACTCAACCGACAGAGTTCAATATAGAAATAACAGTGCAGAAACGTAGGCATGCTTTAAAGTTCAACATATAAGAATAATATAACTTCTCTACTTCTACATGCCAATGCACATGCTATATGTGATTCACCATGCTGACAGCCTCATGTGCTCACACTCTCAATTGCTCAATCACTCAGTACTGTATATGGCCACTCCGGCCCAGGGAAGATCCATCCTGAAATATATGCATCGAATGACCATCAGTCACCCAGAACTGAGTAGAGCCAATCCATCTCGTGGGGAAGATCCATCCCCATGTATATAATGCTTCGGACAAGATCCATGTCCAGGGAAGATCCATCCCTTAATATATCAACCGCGCTCACTGGGGGTGTGTGTGCAAACTCCGGAGGGGCTGCTTCAGCCCAAGCACTATCATAAATTAGTATAACCGCTGTAGCGGGTAGCCCGATCCCATTAATGTCACTCATAGTCAGTCCCTCAGCCTCACTCAGTCATCAATCTCTCCAGTCTCTCTCACAGGCTCAATATGTCAATGAAACTATCCCGAAAACAATGATATGATGCATCAATAAATAACAACAGAGACTGAGATATGATGTGAAATGAATGAATATGACCGAATACAAAATATCAATGAAAGTAGTAAGATAATAGCAAGAAACGACCACTATGGGTCCCAACAGTACTGGTATATAGCCTTGAAATGATCTCTAGCATGTTTAACAGCTTAATTCCTTTATCACATGATGAAAACACGGACATCAACAAGATAAGTCCACTATACAATGCCATGGAATCAACCAAGCCAAAATTCTCATGGTGCACGCCCGCACGCCCGTCACTTGGCATGTGTGTCACCTCAACGCCAATCATATAACACATATTTCGGGGGTTCGAACCCTCATAGCCATGTTTAGAAGTGTTACTTACCTCAATCCGAGAAAAAATCTACTCCAACATGCCTTTGCCTCACAAATCAGTCTCCAAATGCCTTGAATCTAGCCATAACAGTACGATACAATTAATACAGGCTAAAGGAATCAATTCTACAAGAAATCACGAAGTTATAACTCAAAAATCCGAAATTGGTTCAAAACCACCCCCGGGCCCACGTCTCGGAATACAAGAAAACTCACAAAATCCGAAAGCCCATTCAACCCCGAGTCCAACCATACAATGTTTATCAAAATCCAACACCCAAATCCCCCAAATCAACTCTCCAAATCCCTAGCCTCAAACTCTTAAATTACACCTCAAAAACACCAAAACTAGGTGGAAAATCAATGGGGATACAAGATTATTGATCAAAAACAAGCACAAGGGACTTACCTCAAGAATCCCCTCGAAAACCCTCTCAAATATCTCCCTAGTCTGAGCTCAAAATGTTTAAAAATGAAGAAAATCGCGAACCCTTATGTTTTTAATTCTGCACAGCAAAAACTTCTTCTGCGGTTTACTTTACCGCATCTGCGGCCTTTCACGCTTCTGCGGCACCCAGCCCACTTATGCGGACACACTTTTGTGATGGGCCATCCACTTCTGCGATCCAATACCCTCATCTGCGGACATGCAAGTGCGGAAAGGACCTCGCACCTGTGACCTCTGCCTGCTTTCTTCTTGACCGCTTATGCGGTCCCTTTCTCGCTTCTCCGAGCTCGCATTTGCGGTTCCCAATCTGCAGGTGCAATTACACCAGCTGTTGCAAATCTTTAGCAACTCTTCAACTTCAAACCTTGTTTCGAAAATCATCCAAAATCAACCCGAGGCCACCGGGACCTCAACCAACCATATCAACAAGTCTTAAATCATCATACAAACTTAGTTGAACCCTTAAATCTCCTCAAACAATATCAAAAACACAAATCACACATGGATTTATGCCTAATGAACTTTGAATTTCCAAATTTCTACAACCGGCGCCTAAAGCTATCAAATCACGTCTGATTGACCCCAATTTGTGCACACAAGTCACAAATGACACCACAAACCTACTCCAACTTTTGGAATCAAAATCTGACCCCGATATCAAAAAGTCACTCCCGGTCACACTTCCCAAAAATTCAACTTTCGCCATTTCAAGCCTAATTCAAGTACAGAGCTCCAAATCACAATCCGGACGCGCTCATAAGTCCAAAAGCACCTAACGGAGCTAACAGAACCATCAAAATGCAAATTCGGGATCGTTTACACATAAGTCAACATCCGGTTAACTTTTTCAACTTAAGCTTTCCATTAAGAGACTATGTGTCTCAATTCATTCCGAAATCTCTCCGGACCCGAACAAACTAACACGAAAAGTCATATAACAGCTATACGGCACAAAAGGAGCAGTAAATTAGGGAATGGGGCTACAACTCTCGAAACGACCAGCCGGGTCGTTACAGTATTCAGACTTGCGCTACTTCTATATCATTATTAACTATCCATGGAAATATTAGAGGGATGAAAGAAACAACTTCGAACTCGCAGAAGGTCTCTTCAGAGTTAGCACTTCGGTTTGAGTTACTTTTCTATTTGGCAGTTTGTCTCTACCCAAAACCTAACCCGTCGTGATGGCACCTATCGTGTTACTAGGTAAGTTGACCTTTCCAAAACACTTTCAGAATTGAACATAAATGAATTAAGACATTTAAAATAACTGGAGTTTCTCATAAATATAGGGTAAAACCCAAATCAAATACAAGTGCGGAAACATAGCCCGACATCGGGGTGTCACTAAGTCATGAGCATCTATTAACCAATCTAGAAATAGAGTCTTCTATAGTCTGTGCCAAATGCCAATACAAGAGAGAAAGGATAATAAGAAAGGAGAAACAAGGACTGCGGATGCCGGCAACTACCTCATAAGTCATCGATAATCAGCCCATGCACGAACTCAGCGACCATCAGAACCGTACATACCTAGATCTGCACATGAAGTGCAGGGTGTAGCATGAGTACAACCAACTCAGCAAGTAACAGAAAATAAGGAACTGAGAAGCAGTGATGAGCTAAGGAAAATACAGATCATTTCAAAAGTTTTCAGTAAAGAATGAACATACTTTCAAATCGGGCAATTTAAGTCAAATTAGTTTTATACAGTTAAAGTGTAGGTACTCCGGATATAGAAACTTTCAGAAACTTCACAACAATGACAGAGAGAAACTAAGTGCATCAACAATCGAAAAGCAAGTACAGCCTCTCAGGGCAACAGTCACTCAAACCCTCAACAACTCGGCACTCAACTCTCAACCCTCAATGCACACGCTCAATAGGTACCTGCGCTCACTAGGGATGTTCAGACTCATGAGGGGCTCCTACAGCCCAAGCGTTATAATCTGCACGGACAACCTACATGATGCACGGACAACTCACGTGCCATAGTATAAATATCTGGATCCGCGCGGACAACTCATGTGCCCTAGTATAAATATAAGGATCCGCACGGACAACTCACGTGCCATAGAAGAATACCTCACAACCAGGCCTTCGGCCTTACTCAGTCATGAACCTCTCTAGTCTCAAAGCTCTCAATAAAGAAAAAGAAAGCAGCACAAATCAAAGTGTTACAGTATATCATCAGGGAAAAATAACAGAGATTGAGGAAAACATATACAAGAATCACTATGACTGAATATAACTACCACGAGCATGAATATAGCCTAAGCATGATCACTAACATGAAAGGCAGTCAAGTTATAGTAGACATAAATGCATATAAACACAAATCAAGGCTATTAGTCTTCACAGTCTCCCGGGACGGACCAAGTCTCAATCCCTCATGGCATACACCCACATGCCCGTCACCTAGCAGGGATGCCACCTCCAAACAGTCACATTATACCGAACTCTGGGTTTCATACCCTTAAGACCAGATTTAAAACTGTTACTTACCTCAAACTGAGCAAATCTCTATTCCGCTATGCTCTTTCCCCTTGATTCGGCCTCCAAATGCTCCGAATCAATTCACAACCAGTACAATACCATCAATATACGCTAAAGGAATGAATTCCACAAGAAAAACTACCAAATTAGACCAGGAACCCGAAATTGGTTCAAACCTGGCTGCCGGGCCCACATAAAAATCTCAGGTACAATACTATTTTGGAATGAAAATAAACAGTAGTAAAGGGAAACATCAGAAGGTGACTCCGAGGCCTGCGAATGGAATGACAGGTATACTTTGAAGTCTCCACAGCAATCACAATGCGGCTCACTACCAACCGGCATACTTAGAGGTACCTGGATCTGCACAAAAAATATGCAGAAGCGTAGTATGAGTGCACCACAATCGGTATCAAGTAAGTATAAAGACTAAGCTCGGTGGAGTAGTGACGAGGCTCAAGTCAATACACTAACTAGACATAAAACCTATGGAAAATATAAATATAAAGCTAACAACGGAAAGAGAAAACAATAAATAGCGACAATGAGTAAACAAGTGATAAAACAATAAAATAATCAAAACACAATTTAAAATATAAGTGAAAATTAAGCAAAACAAATGACAGTTCAAATCATCAAGACACTCCAATACAAGATTTACAACAAGAATCCCCGCCGAGGTACCACACCTCATAATCACAAATCACAAGTCATAAATTCACAATCTTCCTTATGACGCCGCATGAGCTTCGCATTTTTTAAAATATTTTCCCGAAATAGCTTCACGCGCATATGCCCCCTTATCTCGTCATGTGTGCTTCAAAATGAAGTATTTCCCCTTACTAGCAACACGTGCATAAAACCCCCCTTATCTCACCGCATGTGCATCAATTCACACCACCCTTATGCTGCCGCATGTGCATCTCATCACAACGCAACAATCAACTCACACCACACATGCACATATGCCACAACATTGCCCAAACAACAATACCAATATCACAATAATACATAGCCCACGGCTCAACAACAATGTGTATAAGAATTTCAACACCACCACAATGAAACAAGGAATAGCTCAACAATGAAACGTGTTCCATATAACAATAACTTCAATTCAAAGCATATTAATAGCCTAAGTGTCTAAACTGGTCAATTATCACATATAAGTCCGCGTACACACTTGTCACTTCATGTACACGTCTTTCACATAATTTAAATAATGCAATTGGAGCAAATCCTATGGGGTAGTTCCCCCACACAAGGTTAGGCAAGATACTTACCTCAAGTAGCCCAAATCAACACTCAAAAATAGCTTTACCATAAAATTTATCTCTGTGCAGCTCAAATCTAGCCAAAAATGACTTAATCATATCAAACAATGCAAGAGAAATCACTTTCGATTAATAAAGTTAAGATCTTTACACAATTCCCCAAAAGTCAACTATGGGCCCGCCCGTTCAAAACCCGAGTCCAAGGGCAGATCTCGACTACCCATAACCCCATGAGTCCATATATGTATTTTGTTTTCAAATCCGAGTCCAATTCAACTCTCAAATCTTAATTTTTATTTTTTAAAACATGGTCAAAATTTCCCAAAATTTCTCTTCAATTCTCATGATTTAGACTTTGAATCTCATAAACAATCATGTTATGTAATCAAAAAAAGATAAAATCACTAACACCAATAGTTAGGTATGAAAATCTCTCCCCAAAATCGCCTCCCACCGAGTCTAGGGCTCAAAAATGTGATAAATGAAGCTAAGTCCCGAAATCTCTCTATTTTGTTCAGCTACAGATGTCGCAAATGCGACCCAGGGTTTGCAACTGTGAACCCTCACAAATGCGGAAAACCCATCGCAAATGAGGCTCTTGACAAACCCAGGGAATGTCGCAAATCACAAATGCGACATGCCCAGCCAAGGACCCACCTTCACAATTGCGATCCGGGCATCACATTTGCTATGTATGACCTCTTTCTGCCTTTTTCACAATTGCGATGATGGTGCTCGCAAATGCGATAACTGCAGCACCAGCACACCATCTGCTGAGAAACCAGCCAAAACAATTCGAATCGCGTCCGAAACTCACCCATCGCGAATAAGGCGCCTAACAAACCCAGGGAATGTCGCAAATGCGACACTGACTTTGCATTTGCGAAGTTAGTCCCTTTTGCAAATGCGGCCAATTGGTTGCAAATGCGATATACCCAGCCAAGGACATGTAAGCCCTCGTAAAATTTCGTAAAGGAATTTAAGGTTTCGTGGTGCCGAAGTAGGCTTATGTGTTTGAGGATTGTAGAAATAGGCTTCGTGGTGCCGAAGTAGGCTCGGACTTTTTGGGTTGAATAATGCGCTGGGGAGTAAAGGAAAATGTTTGGCAGAAGAAGGCATTTCTGCGGCCTACTATGCGGCCGTAGAATCACTCTGCGGACCGCAGAGTGAAGAAGTGCTGGGTAAATGTGGAGGAAGGTCTGTGGTACATTATACGACCATAGACCAGGTCTGTGGTGCATTATGCGACCGCATAACACGTATGCAGACCGCATAACGGCCGCAGACTGAAGCAGTGTTGCCCAGTTCCGGAGGGCCTTTTCGCGACCCAGTATGCGGGCCGCATAATGATCGTGCGGTACGGTCTGCGATCGCAGACCCGATTTCGGCAAGTTTAAGTTTTGGAAGTTTTACCCGATCCCATTTTTATAAAAAGGCATTGGGGTCATTTTTAAGGGTTTCATCTGATATTTTTAGAGAGAGGCGAGAGTATCTTAGAGAGAGAAAGAGAAGACCTAGTCAATTGTTCATCAATTCTTGCTCAAGGCTTAAAGATTTCACAAGGATCTTGATAGGGCTTCAGAGAGGTATTTCTTCCCCCAATTCTTCAATTTCGAGTTTGGGGTAAAAAATTGGGTGATTGGGAGTATGATTCTTGGGTGTGAGAGTATTATGTATACGTGCATGTACCAATAAGGTTTGTGAGAAGATTGTTGAGCTCAAATAAGTAAAGATTGGTTTATGGAATGAAGGAAATCTTGTAGAAGAACCTTGTAGCCAAATTTGCACACCTAGTGTTTGATAAAATGCTCAAATGAGCTGAAACCATGAATATCTTCCTAATTGTGTTCAATTTTATTATGTCTCAAAATAGATTGGGATTGCTAGGATTTTTGGAACGTTATAGTAATTTAAGGAAAGCTCAAATCGAGGTATGTTGGCTAAACTCCTCTCCTAGAATTGAATCCTACGGTATTCATGTAATTTATGTAAGTCCCGAGTTATTCATTATAAAGTTGGCTATTCCGAATAAGTTTGTGTTGAAAGATATATGTTCAATATGTATACCAAATGCTTTTATCATGTTATGTTATCATTTGAGAATGTGTTCAAAGTATGGGTTGTGCATTAAAGATCTTTCGACTTCAAGTCAAGTTCAAACGAAGGCTATTATGCCAAATTCTGTGAAAAATCCCTATGTGTCTAAGATTCTTAATTGCTTACATGTGTACTAAAAACCTTGATTTTTAATGCTTTGTTGTTGTTGATGATGATGATGTTTGAAAGTGAAAAGTGAGCATGAAATACTAAATACGGCCGACGTGCCAAGAATAATTTTATAATTGTGGTCACTAGTGCCAATGAAGTGAAAAGATGTGAAAGAAGTATGAAATGAGACGATTGTTATAAAAAGGATGATGTCTCGAATGAGACGGCATAGCCGATCGGGTCGTGATCGGATGCCTTGCCGCACACATGGTGGTGATTGTGCTGGAAAGTTTAGTTGAAATTGTGATTGTGGTTGATGTTTCGGATGAGACAGCCTAGCCAATCGGGCCGTGATCGGACTCCGTGCTAAAAGTATGGTGGTATTGGTATTGTGAACGGTGGCATATTGGTACTAAAGATCTCACAACTTAAAATATGGAACTTTATTTAAACACTGTCTTGATCCTAATTTGAGGTTTGATGTTGTTTGTGGCTTCCACTAATATTATGATTGTTTTTGCTTGTATTATTTATCATTCTATTGAGAGGGTGTTTTGTCATTCATACAAGTACTATTCCATATGTACTAACGTCCCTTTTGTCGGGGGCGCTGTATCTTCAATGGATGCAGGTGGTTCCACAGCAGGAGGCATTGATCAGTGATAGCGATACACCCTCTTCCCATGCTGACTTGGTGAGCCCCACTTCATTTCGGGGTCATTGTCACGCCCCATCCCCGGGAGGCGCGACCGGCACTCAACCGAGTGAACCCGGTTGAGCAAGCCTGTTAGATACTTTCTACCCAACTCACCCATGATCAAGTAAAGACATAATATCATTAACTAGATAGAAGGAAGTTCATACATACAACATTAACCCGTTTCCTTAGCTATTTCGCCTTTAAGTATTAAAATACACAGATTCTTATAGTCTGAGTGGAACAAGTGATCAAATACAACATACATGTTTAACATTCCCAACACCCATATACAACCCACATAGTGTCTACGGAGCCTCTAAAGATACAAAAGAGAGTAAGGATGGTGCCGGCAACAAGGCCCCGGCTATACCTCAAAAAGTGACCATAATATAAACAAAGGTACAATACATGACCCCAGAATGAAATGGGGCTCACCAAGTCCGCTGAGAAGAGGATGCAACACTATCTGTGATCAACATTGTCTACTATGTAACCACCTGTATCCATTTAAAGATGCAGCGCCCCCAGCAAAAGGGATGTTAGTACGAGGAATAGCACTAGTATGTAAAGCTAAACACCAACTCAATAGAATGAATAATAATACAAGAGGAACAGTCAAGAATTCAATAAGTGCTTCAAATAATATTAGAACAACAAGTTAAGGATTATATACGTTTTCAAGTCAATTTCTATATTATTAGGTTGGGTGATCTTTAGTACCGATATTCCACAATTCACAATACCTCTGTATTCTTACACGGAGTCCGATCTCGACCCGATCGGCTAGGTCGTCTCATTTGAGATATGACTACAATTTTGTTATAATTTCTAGCACAGTACCACCATGTGTGCGACATGGCGTCCGATCACGGCCTGATCGTCTAGGCCATCTCATTTGAGACATTACCTTTTTCAGTCAATCATCTCACATCGTACTTCTTTCATATACTTTCAATTCATTGGCACTAGTGATTATGATTACAAAGTCATTCTCGGCACTTGGGCGTATTTCATAGTTCCAGTCCCTTTTTTCCACATTCAAACATCATTATCATTATCCACAATAATAAGGCTTCCCATTCAAGACATTAGATTCACATATGAGCAATTTTGGAATCTTAGGCACATAGAGGTGTTTCATACAATTTGGCATAACAACCTTTATTTCAATCTTGACATGAAGTCTTAACATTCCTAACACATATTCTACATTTTGAACATATTCTCAAATGGCAAGATGACATGATGAAGCATTTAGAATAAACATTGAACAAACATCCTTCAACACAACCACATTAGGAATAGCCAATTCAATATTGATCAAGGACTTATTCCAATTACATGAACACCATGTGATTCGATTCTAAGAAGAAGGGGGGTTTAGCCAACATACCTCAATTGAGCTTCTCAAACTCTAAAATGACCCGGAATTCTTAGCAACTTCAATCTATTTTAGAAATATAACCAGTTGGACCAAAATTTGGAAGATGAACATGGTATTAACTCATTTGAGCATATTATCAAACACTAGGTGTGCATCAATATTTTAAGGCCCTTTTTGTGGAAGATTCCATCATTTCCCAACCCATTCTCTATCATTTTTAGCTCACAATCTTCCCACATACTAGTAGGATACATGCATACAAGGTAAGCACTCCCATCCCCATGAATTACCTTACTAATGGCCCATTCTAGTTACATTTTGAAATTAAGATTTTGGGTGACAGAATCTTACCTCTTAGGAAGAAGACCTAGGTGCTTCTCTTGATAATCTTCAAGGTTTTAAGTGAGAATTGAAGAGCAATTTGATGAAGATCACTTCGTCCCTCTATGACCTTCTCTCTCACTCTAAAAATATCATAAAATATGATCAAAATGGTCCAAGGTAGGTGTTTTAACGGAATAGGATTGGGTTTAAAAACCTTAAAATGAAGCTCCGGAACAGGTTCTGCGGTCGCATTGGGGTGCCAAAATTGAAAAACAAAACACTGACCTGGTCTGCGATCACTATGCGGCCCGCAGACCTGTTCTGCAGTCACATAATGAACAGCAGAACCTCCCTCCGAAAAATCCCAAGGCGGGATATGTGAGATGAGTGCGCGAAACGGTTATGCGGTCACATAATGGCCGCGAAATTAACAACAAAAATGCCCCAGAAAACTGTCCCACTCTGCGAACAGTCTGTGGTCCGCAGAGTTATTCTGCGGCCGTAGGATAGGCTGCAGAAATACCTACTTCTTCCCAACATTTTCCTTCAACTCCCTAGCGCACTGTTCAATCCAAAAAGTCTGAGCCTTTATGCCTAATATGGCATCACTGAATTTGAGTTTTTAGGAAAAATTTTACGGAGCCTTACATCATCCCCCACTTAAGATCATTCATCCTCGAATGAGGATCAAGGTCTACTATTAGCACCTTATGCAACTCAGTTTTCATAACAACACCAGCAACCCCAAATTTAACTAACTACCTAAATTTCCAAAAATTTCGCCAGAGTTTCCTTTGTAACTAGGCCTATCCACCTGTCAGAGAGCCCCATAATCACATCCTAACAACATATGCACAACCCAACAACGTAACAAAGCTCATAACAATACCAACAGTGGCCTCATAAGCAACATATAATCATAAGGAACACCTTTACATTAACTGAGCAAGTGATACAAAATTCATAGGTACAAGTTCATAAAAAGAAAGGATTACACAGTTATTCAAACAAGTGAGGATATTTCTTCTTCATTTCTTCCTCGGCCTCCCACGTGGCCTCTTCAACCTGCTGGTTTCTCCATAACAATTTCACGGAGGTAATTTCTTTATTTCTCAACCTTCGGACTTGCCTATCAAGAATGGCAACTGGAATTTCTTCATATGACAGTTCTTCATTAACCTCAATGGCCTCAACCGGCACAATAGCTGACGGATCTCCAACTACCTTCTTCAACATAGACACATGGAATACTGTGTGCACTAATGACATCTCGGGTGGTAGCTCAAGGTTGTACGCCACTTGGCCAATTCTCTGAATAATTTTGTATGGCCCGACATACCTTGGACTCAATTTCCCCTTTTTCCCAAACCGCATAATACCCTTCATGGGGGAAACCTTCAAGAATACCCAATCATCTTCTTTGAACTCTAAGTCTCTGCGACGGACATCCAAATAGGATTTTTGACGGCTCTGAGCAGTTCTCAATCGCTCCTTAATGATTTTAACTTTTTCCATAGCCTGATGCACGAGGTCTAACCACCAAATGAGAGATCTACATCTCCTACCATACAATGCTTCAAATGGTGCCATCTGAATACTTGCATGAAAACTGTTGTTATAAGCAAACTCTATGAGTGGCAAATAGTCATCCCAGCTAGCCTTGAAGTCAAGAACACAAGCACGCAACATGTCATCAAGCGTCTGAATAGTCCGCTCTGCTTGCCCATCGGTCTGTGGATGGAAAGCTATACTAAGATTCACCTGAGTACCCAAGCCTTGCTGAAATTTCTTCCAAAAATTTGCCGTGAACTGAGCCCCTCGATCAGAAATGATAGAAATTGGAGTACCATGTAGAATGACTATTTCCTTGATATACAACTGAGCATACTGTTCCACTGTGTCGGTAGATTTAACTGACAGGAAATGTGCTGATTTCGTGAGCCGATCCACAATCACCCAAATTGCGTCAAACTTGCGTGGAGTGCGAGGTAATCCTACCACAAAGTCCATAATAATCATTTCCCACTTCCACATTGGAATTTCTATGTTCTGTGCCAACCCACCAGGCCGTTAATGTTCGGCCTTCACTTGCTGACAATTCGGACACCTTGCCACAAAGTCCGCCACATTCCTTTTCATGTCATTCCACCAATAGACTTCCTTGAGATCGTGGTACATCTTTGTAGAACCTGGGTGCACGAAATACCTAGAAGCGTGAGCCTCGGTCATAATTCTTTCCCGGAGATCATCTACATTCGGAACACATAGTCGCCCTTGGTACCTTAGTGTACCATCATCCATGCCAAGCGCAAAAGCCATAGTTTTATGTTTTTGAATTCCCTCCTTCAATTGCACCAAAAATGGATCGTTGTATTGCTTCTCTTTGACTTCCACTACAAGCGACGATTCAACCCTATTTTTCACAATTACCCCTCCTTCACTAGAGCCTGCAAGAAGAACTCCCAAACTAGCCAATCGATGGACTTCCTTGGCCAATGGCCTTTAATATACCTCCAAGTGTGCCAAACTACCCATAGATTTTCGGCTAAGAGCATCCGCCACAACATTGGCTTTCCCCGGGTGATATAAAATATCGATGTCGTAATCCTTGAGTAACTCAAGCCATCTTCTCTGCCTCACATTCAGCTCCTTTTTTTTTTGAAAATATATTGAAGGCTTTTGTGGTCCGTGAATACATCTACATGGACCCCATACAAATAATGATGCCAAATCTTCAATGCAAAAACCACCGCCGCCAGTTCTAAGTCATGTGTTGGATAATTCTTTTCATGATTCTTGAGTTGCCTAGAAGCATATGCTATAACCTTGCCGTGTTGCATTAACACACACCCAAGCCCAATTCTTGAAGCATCACAATATACCACAAATTCATCTATACCCTATTGTAGGGTCAACACTGGCGCTGTAGTCAATCTCGATTTCAACTCCTGGATGCTCCTTTCACAGGCATCAGACCATTGGAACTTGACCGCTTTCTGAGTCAATTTAGTCAATGGAGAGGCAAGAGTAGAGAACCCCTCCACAAACTTCTTGTAATACCATGCTAAGCCCAAGAAATCGCAAATCTCGGTTGGCATTATAGGTCTAGGCCAATTCTTTACTTTTGAAATCTTTTGAGGATCAACCTTAATTCCTTCTCTAGAGATAACATGACCCAAGAATGTGACAGATTCGAGCCAAAATTCACACTTTGAAAATTTTGCATACAATTGGTGCTGATGAAGAGTCTGCAAAACTGCCCTAAGATGATCGGCATGGTCCTCCCGACCTCGTGAATACACAAGAATATTGTCAATGAATACTATCACAAAGGAGTCGAGGAAAGACTTGAAAACCCGATTCATAAGATCCATGAAAGCTTCCGGGGCATTTGTTAGGCAAAAAGACATTACCAGAAATTCAAAGTGCCCATACCGGGTTCTGAAAGCTATTTTTGAAATATCCTGCTCCCCAATCTTCAATTGGTGGTACCCGGATCGTAAATCAATTTTGGAGAAATGTCTAGCACCCTGTAACTAATCAAACAAATTATCTATTCTTGGTAACAGGTACTTATTTTTGATTGTGACTTTGTTGAGCTGCCAGTAGTCAATACACGTCATCACCGATCCATCCGTCTTCCTTACAAAGAGAACCGGTGCACCCCATGGTGACACACTTGGTCAAATGAAACCCTTCCCTAACAAATCCTTCAATTGCTCCTTTAGCTCCTTAAACTCTACTGGTGCCATCCTGTAGGGCGAAATAGATATAGGCTATGTGCCTGGCATCACATCAATCCCAAAATCAATCTCCCTATCTGGCGGAATTCCAGGGAGCTCATCAGGAAAGACCTCTAGAAATTCATTCACAACTGGCACAGACTCGAGTGTAGGCGGCTCAGCACTGTTGTCTGTAACCCGGACCAAATGATATATACACCCCTTGTTAATCATCTTCATGGCCTTAAGGTAAGAAATAAACCTACCCTTCGGCACTACATTGTCCCCCTTCCACTCAACAACTGGCTCATTAGGATTTTCAAACCTCACAGTTCTAGTTCGGCAATCGAGCTTGGCAAAACATGAATAAAGCTAATCCATTCCCATAATTATATCAAAATCAACCATCCCCAATTCAATGAGATCGGCCACGATGTCCCGACCACGCACCATGACAACACAACACCTATATGCCCTTGCGGCCATAATAGACTCGCCAACTGGAGTAGATACAGAGAACGGCTCAGGAAGCTGTTCCAGTTCTATCCCAAATTCCATAGCAACAAAAGGGGTAACATAGGACAAGGTGGATCCGGGATCAATAAGAGCATATACATCAGGAGATTGGACAGTCAATATACCCGTGACAACATCTGGAGAAGCCTCTGCACTTTGGCGACCACTCATAGCATAGAAACGACTGTGTCCTCCTGAACCCAGTGCACCACCCCTAGATGTACCACGCCCTGCTGGTGCTGGAGGGCCTCGAGCTGGAGGGGGTGTTGAAGATGTAGCAGCTGCAGAACTGAATGGTTGTGTTGTGCCCCTGCCCGCACCCTGGCGAGATGAATGGCACTCCCTCTTAATATGACCCCTCAATCCGCACTCGTAATATATAGGTAAGTCCATGTAGCAGATCCCCGAGTGCATCTTCCCACACATGGGGCATGGGGGTCTCCGCTGCTGCTGGAATCTCCCTCCTGATCGGCCCTGATGGTGGGGTCCCCTGCTGCCCTGATTGGGCCTGAAGCGACTCCCCTGCTGCTGACTGTGCCTCGCTGGCAGTGCACTAGCTGAAGACTGAGCATGAGACTGGGTTGGCCCTGATGACCCTCCCTTGAAAGCTGATCTTCCCCCACCAAATGACTCCCCAAAGTTGCCCGCGGATCGGGCCTTACTGGTACCCTCTCGCTCCCTTCTGTTCTTCAACTTGCGGTCCTCTGTAGCTTGAGCAAATTCTACC
This sequence comes from Nicotiana tomentosiformis, assembly GCF_000390325.3. NCBI lineage: Eukaryota > Viridiplantae > Streptophyta > Magnoliopsida > Solanales > Solanaceae > Nicotiana > Nicotiana tomentosiformis. The sequence goes on from NC_090819.1 coordinate 55,402,120, forward strand.
ATTTTCCCATAGTTCATATCTGAATTCAAGGCAGCTGTAGCGGCCTCATTGATAACCAAGGGGCTAAGGCCCTACACAAACCGGCGCACTCTAGCCTCCATAGTAGGCAACATAAGAATGGCATATTTAGACAGATGCGCGAACTCCATGTGATACTCCCACACACTCTTACTCCATTGCTTAAGATTCTCAAACTCTGCGGCACGGGCTGCCCTTGTCTCGGTAGGAAAGAAATGGTTTATAAAGGCATCAGCAAACTCACTCCATCTCGGTGGAGGGCTCCCCTCCTCCCGAGAATCCTCCCATAGCTCAAACCAAGAATAGGCCACCCTTTTCAAGCGGTAGGCGGCCAACTCCACTCCCTCCGTCTCAGCAGCACGCATAACCTGGAGAGTCTTATGCATCTCATCAATGAAGTCCTATGGATCCTTCTCGGGATTAGCACCCGTGAACACCGGAGGATCCAACTGCAGAAACCTGTTCACCCTAGAACTAATAGAATCCCCTTGTGAGCTAGAAGATGTGGGTGCAACATTGAACCTTTGGGCCTAAGAAGCCACTATCTGAGTCAGCATCTGAATAGCTACCCTAAGATCCACATCAAAAACACCAGAATTGAAAGCTGGAGCTGGTGGTGGAACCGGAATATCAGTTGGAGGAACTGCCACACCCTCAGTAGGTACAAGAACTGGTGTGGCCTGGTCAGGTGTAGTGGAATCAGGCAATGTAGTAGTCGGGGGATTATCCTCACCCCTCGGGTATTCACCCACATCATCAAATAAAGGGTCAACTGCCACTCCTAAGGCGGCGTTGGCTCCTTGGCCAGTTCTAGCTCTTTACTTAGGTGCCATATACTGAATTTTAAAGGAATGCGAGAGTTAGAGGAGGAACAGTTTCACAATCAGTTTCATCGCACGATCCAGAATATCAAAGAAGGGTATTATTCCTAAATGTCCAAGTAGCCTCCAACATATAGATGTGGTCAACAACACACCGATAAGAAGGACTCTACCAGGCATGGCTCCGAGACATCCTAGGACACTTTAAAACCTTAGGCTCTGATAGTCATGTATCTTTTGTTCCTTGTGTATTTTGTTTGAGGTATAGCCGGGGCCTTGTTGCCGGCACTATTATAGTACTCTTTTGTATCTATTAGAGGCTCCGTAGACATGGTGTGGGTTGTATTGGTATTGGGAAAGTCAAGTTAGAAATGTTGTATGTGTGTTACATCTTCCGCTTAAAACTACTGGTAATGAATTGGTATTGTACACATGATCTCTTTATGGTCTAATTAATGAAAATATGCATTATCTTTATTCATAAGTGAGTTTGGGTAGAAAGTATCTAACAAGCTTGCTTGACCGGGTCCACTCGGTTGAGTGTCGGTCGCGCTCCCCGAGTTCGGGGCGTGATAGGACCACCTTCGCAATTGCGATCCAAGCGTCATATTTACGATGTGTGACCCCTTTCTGCATTCTTCACAATTGCGATATTGGTGCTCGCAAATGCGATAACCGCAGCACCAACACACCAGCTCCTGAGAAACCAACCAAAACCAATCTAAAACGCGTCCGAAACTCACCCGAGCCCCGGGGCTCCACACGAAACTTCCACACAAGTCTAAAAACATCTACAAACTCGCTCGCATGATCAAAACACCAAAATAACATTCGGAACCATGAGTCGGACACCAAAACATATAGAAAATTACAATGAACTCAAGAATCGCTAGAAACACAACCATGCATCCGATTTCTTTCAAACCAACTTGGAATGACAACAAACTTTGGAGACAAGTTCCAATTGACAAAACGGGCCTGCTACAAGTCCGAAAACCACAATCTGAACACGATAACTATAAATTCAGCCTACAGTCAAACTTAAAAAAATTCTAAACCTTCAGATTGCCAACATTCGGCAAAACAAGCCAAATCTGCCTAGGAACCTCCGAGTTCAATTTTGGGCATACACCCAATCCAAAATCACCATACAAACCTATTGGGACCATCAAAACACCGTTCTGGGATCGTTTTCACAAAAGTCAAACCTCGATCAACATTTCCAACTTAAGCTTCCAAACTAAGAACCAATGGATCCAAATCATTCGAAAACCTCCCCGAAGCGAAACCAACTATCCCCGCAAGTCATAAAATCATAAATACACATAGGGAATCTTCAAAAGGGAAAATAGGGCTCAAATACACAAAATGACTGGTTGGGTCATTACATTCTCCTCCTCTTAAAACAAACATTCGTCCTTGAACGAGTATAGAGGCATACCTGAAGTTCCAATGAGGTGAGGATAACGACTTTGCATGTCATGCTTTGGTATCCTAGGTCACCTCCTTGATCGGTTGACCCCTCCATTTGACCTTCACCAAAGCAATGTTCTTTGACCTCAACTTCAGGACCTGCATGTCCAATATAGCCACTGGCTCCTCATAATGGGTCAATTCCTTATCCAATTGCACTGAGCTAAAATCTAATAAATGCGGCAGATCACCATAATACTTTCGAAACATGGAAATCACATCACAAGCCCATCTATCAGCATAACTCTTCCGCCTGGACTGCGCTTTACAAAGCCGATTCTGAATTAACTTCACCTTCTTTAAGGCATCCCGAACCAAATCAGTGCCCAACAACCTAGCTTTCCCAGGCTCAAACTAACCAATCGAAGAACGACATCCCCTCCTATATAAGGCCTCATAAGGAGCCACTTGGATGCTCGACTGATAGTCATTTTTGTAGGTGAACTCTAGAGAGGTAGAAACTGATCCATCCCCCAAAATCAATAACACAGGCACATAGCATGTCCTCCAAGATCTGAATAGTGCGCTCGGACTGCCCCGTCCATCTGTAGATGAAATGTCATACTCAGCTCAACTTCTATACCCAACTTATGCTGCACGACTCTCCAAAAATCCGATGTGAACTGTGTGCCTCGATCGGAGATAATACACACCAACACACCATAAAGACGAAAAATCTCACGAAGATAAATCCGGGCCAGCTGCTCTGAAGAGTAAGTAGACATAACTAGAATAAAGTGTGCAAACTTGGTCAGTCTGTCCACAATAACCCACACGGTGTCGAATCTCCTCAAGGTCTGTGGAAGTCCAACTACAAAATCCATAGTGATACGCTCCCCTTTACACTCCGGAAAATAAATCCTCTAAAGTAACCCAACCACTCTCTGAAGCTCGTACTTCACCACAACAGAAGAGTAGTATGGAAGTGTCGGTGACACGGTCCCGGCTATACCTCAAAACAAAAGTACAATGTCAAATGACATGAAGCCCGGAATGGAGTAGGGCTCAGCAAAATCTGCTGAATAGAGAGTAACTGCTAACGAGGATCAAAACTGCCCCGCCGATGAACCACCTGCATCCATTGAAGATGCAGCGCCCCCGACAAAAGAGATGTTAGTACGTATGGAATAGAAATAGTACATAGGGATGTTAGTACCATCATGTTTTAGCACGGAGTCCGATCACGCCCGATCGGCTAGGCTATCTCCCCACGAACAATGTGGTTTGACATGTGATGCGGAAAGAAAATATGTTACCAAGAGTAGGAACCACCATGCGCGCAACATGGCGTCTGATCGCCACCCGACCGGCTAGGTCGTCTCCGCACATGTGCCGTGTGAGTTGACATTAAATCCAGGGCTATCAACAATCTCATCCCAATTAAGAGGAATAATCACAATCACATCAATATTTCAATCTCATCCTAAATAAGGAGAATAATCACAATCCACTGCTACACCGGCACGTGTAGTTTTAGGTGTGGGACTTAAGACCCACCCTTCCTCGGTTTGCTAATGATACTCTCAAAAATATTTTGTTTTGCACACAAGGGAAACAAAAGTACAAACATATGTTATATACACCTCATTATCTTTCACACTATAAATATCTTCATTAGTACTTTCAACTATTCACAACATCATTATTTCATTGGCTCTCTTAGCCATACTTATGATTCTTCATTCATCACATGTTGGTCGTATTTCATAATCCACATTTTTATTTCATTACTTTCATGGATCATCATCATAAATGTCAATAAATAGAATATTCCGAAAATCACAACTTTAGGTTTATTAGCAATGAAGACTTTAAACACAATGAATTTCTTTCCAAGAAATGAAGTAAAATGATTGGCAAAAATCATAAATGTGTAACACATCCTTTGTCCTTGAAATACTTTTCCCCTAAAAGGGCAACACATAATTTCAACTCATGAAGACATAAGAGATCAAAACACATTGGAAATACTTACAAAGCATAGCATTAGTTACAATAGCCACATTTGGGCATGACTTGGGTACATAAGCTTTTAGGCAAATTTATTTTCTAAGTCAGTTTGTGTAAGGCCCCGAAAAATTCGCAAAGGAATTTAAGGTTTGGTGGTGCCGAGTTAGGCTAATGTGTATAGGCCCCGTGAATTCCTATAGCTAATTGGAGCAATTTCGAACTTAGGAATACAATTTAATGTAGACCCAAATTACATAACAAATTTCTACGGTGGATAAAGTTATTTGGATACTTGGGAATAATTATTTTATTAATCTTCAGTGTTGTAATAATGGGGAACATTTGGATATTAATTTCAAAGCAACAAGACTATAGAAAATACAGTGAGCTATCTCCCCATAGCGCAGTTATAGCACAGGAGGAAAGCAGAAAATTTTAGCAAACCAGTGAGCTAAAGCCTTATAGCACAGAGATAGCACCAGTGAAAAAATACTAAACCTGGGCCTATTAATACCTAAGCGGGGAGAGAGAAAAATAAAAGGATTTCAAGACTAGGGCTTTTCTCTCCATCACCCATCCGGCCAAGGCTTCCAATACACACTTAAGGTGAGTTTTTAAGTGTGTTTTTATGATGATTTCACTTCTTAATCACTAGTTACAACAAGTTCTTGATATGATTCCATAGGATTTCTTCAAAATCTCAAGAACACTCCAAAAGTTGACTTTCAAGATTTGGTCTACAAGAGGTAATCTTTCACCCTTAAACCTACATGTATGGATTGTTAGTGAATATATGAGCAAGAAATAAGTGCTAGCACTTATGGGATGGTGATTCGAAGCCATAAATGCTTAACCTTGATCATCGGGTATTGTAGAGATTCTGTAATGAGTTAATTAGTAAAATTTGGTGGATGTGAGTTTATTGATGATTATAATGGTGCTAAGAAGGTAGTTAGTGGACAAAGGATATTGTAGTATCTCTTGTTGGTGGCAGGGGGGGGGGGGGTTGTTGGATGAAGAAACACCATTACTAGAGGTAGTTGAATGTTATGCACTCTAGGTATTTGATAAAATGCCAAAATGACCAAAAACCTGGAAATGTTTACTAATATTGGTCCAATTAAATTATATTGATGTATATTGAAGTTGTAAGAGTATTGGGAGGTTTTAGTATCACTAAAGAGCTCCATCAAGGTATGTTGGCTAAACTACTCTCTTAGAATTGAATCCCACGATATTCTTGTAAGTCCCGAGTTGTTGATTATTAATTGACTATTCTGAATAAGCTTTGTGCCAAAAGATATATGTTCAATATGTGTTCCAAATGCTCTTATCATGTTATGTTATCCTTTTGGAAAGATTTCAAAGTATGGGCTGCGTATTAAAATATTATGACTTTTAGTCGCGTTTCAAATGAAAGTTATGTGCTTAAGACTCTTAATTACTCATGCGTATAATGAAAGCCGTGATTAAAGATGCTTGAAAGTGAAAGGAGTGAGTTGGGGATATAAAGTGGGGCTACCGTGCCAATAATGAATGTTATATTTGTGGCCAATGGTGCCAATGAAATGAAATGAAATGATGCGAGAAAGGTTATGAAATGAGCCTTAATTCAACTGTTCCAAATTGACTTTGAAAATAGATTTGCCTAAAAGCTTATGTATGCAAGTCGTGCCCAAATATGGTTGTTTCAACTAATGCTATGCTTTGTAAGTATTTCCAACGTGTTTTGAGCTCTTATATATTCATGAGTTTCAATTGTGTATTGCCCTTTGGGGGAAAAGTATTTCAAGAATAAATGTTGCATTACTCGTTTATGATTTTAGCTTGTGCTTCGATTGCCAATCATTTTCCTCCATTTCTTGGAAAGAAATCTATTGTGTTTGAAGTCTTCATTATTAATGAACCTAAAGTTGTGATTTCCGATATATTCTATATGTTGATATGTATGATGATGATCCATGAAAGGAAAGATATGAAAGTGTAGAATATGAAATACGGCCATTGTGTCATGAAAGAAGAATCATATGTTTGGCCAAGAGAACCAATGAAATAATGATGTTGTAAGTGGTTGAAAGTACGAATGAAGTGATATATGGTGTGAAAGGTTATGAGGTGAACGTATTTTGTAATTTTGTTTCCAATGTGTTATAAGCTCCTATGTTCTCATGCGTAAAGGCTATGATGTTCCTAAATATTTTAAATGCTTTTAATGTTCTATGATCACCCATGGGAAATACAAGTAAGTGATAGTATAAACATGAAATGTGGCCGTTTGCCAAAATGAGAATAATAAGGCGTTGTATGTCCCAATGGTTTCAATCATAGTATGTATGCTTCTAAAATAATAATGCAAATGACTTCGATGTTAAGTCCCCAAGAATCATGAACTTAGCTAATGACTTCAAGATGACAAGTGAGTGAATAATGAGATGAAAGGGAGATGCCCTATGCTAAATGATGATGAACCTTAAGAAAAGAAATTGGGCTCATGTGCCATTGAAATTGACTTATTGATTCACCATGCATGTGCTAATGTAATGAGCTGTGTTTCTCCATGATGAGCATGAACATGAAGTATTCCAATGATACGATAAATTACGACCTTAAATGTAATGTTATCATGTACTCATGTCCCTTTGGCCGGGGGCGCTGCATCTTTTAATGGATGCAGGTATACTTCTACAAGATGATATAGATCTTTGACAGGGATCTTCTTCACCACTCAGCTTATGGTGAGCCCGCTACAGTTCTAGTGGGTGTTTGGGTCTAGTTCATTTTTTGTATTTAGGTATCTATTGTCATAGAAGCTCCATGTACACTGTGGGTTAGGTAATTAAAGTTTTGAGTTTTGTCATGTATTTATGTTCACAGTATTTATGGCTATTTATAAAGTTGTGTACCCATAATGAGAAAGAATTTTAGGCCATTGAGCCAAATGTATTCAATCTAAAAGTGAAGATCTAATTATGTTATGGTAAATCATGCATGAGAGGTAGATGTAATATAGGCTTGCTCGACCGGGTTTACTCGGTTGAGCGTCGGTCGCGCTCCCTGATTCGGGGCGTGACAAACTTGGTATCAGAGCATGGTTTAAGAGTCCTAAGGTGTCATGGAACTGTGTCAGTAGAGTCCTGTAACACCCCGAAAAATTTCGAAGTACTTACGTGTAAAGCCCTATAAAATATGCAAAGAAAATAATGTTTCATGGTGCCGGGCTAGGCTTACGTGTTTGAGGATTGTAGACGCTCGAACTTTTTGGGTTGAACAATGCACCGGATAGTAAAAGAAAATTTTTGCCAGAAAAGTGCATTTTTGCGGTCCATTATGCGACCGCAGAATCACTCTGCGGACCGCATAATGGCCGCAGAGTGAGGCAGTTAATTGGGTCACTTGGAAGCAATTATGCGGTCGACTATGCGACCGCATAAATGTTATGCGGTTCATTATGCGACCGCATAACATTTATGCGGACCGCATAGTGACCGCATACACAGACAGTTTTTTTGATCATTTTGTCAGCAATTATGCGACCGATATGCGGTCCGCATAACCACTATGCGATCACATATGCGACCGCAGAACCGTTCCCGAGCTCCATTTTTAGGTTTTTAAAACCCGACCCTATTTCGTTAAATACACTCTTTGGGCCATTTTTGAGACATAATATGATATTTTAGAGTGAGAGAGAGTGCCATAGAGTGAGAAAGTGTTTATTAATAATTTTGTTTTTCTTCAATTCTTGCTCAAGTTTTGGAAGATTAAGAAGGGAAGCTCACTAGGTCTTCATCCTAGAGGTAAGATTCTACACCCTAAACCCTAATCTCGAAATCTTCTGAAAATGGGCAACTAGCAAGATAAATTTTGGGCATGAGAGTTGTTTATTTTACATGCATGTATTATCAAAGGGTGTATGAAGATTGTTGAGCTAAAAATGGTAAAGATTGGGTTGCAGGATGATGGAATCCTTCATAAAAAGGACATTGAAACCTTATGCACACCTAGTGTTTGATAAAATGCTCAAGTGAGCTAGAACCATGATCATCTTCCTAATTTTGATTCAATTTGTTATATTTCTACAATAGATTGATGTTGCTAAGAATTCCGGAACATTTTAGAGTTTAAGGAAGCTCAATTGAGGTATGTTGGCTAAACACTTCTCTTAGAATTGAATCCCACGATATTCATATAAATTATGTTAGTCTCAAGTGATTCTTTATGAAACTGGCTATTCCAAGTAAGATTGGGTCGAAAGATATATGTTCAACAAGCATCCCAAATGCTTTATTCATGTTATGTCACCAATTGAGGATGTGTTAAAATATGGGCTATGTATTAATGTTGTTTCGACTTTAAGTCATGTTCAAATGAAGGCTATTATGCCAAATTTTGTGAAATATCTCTATGTGCCTTAGACTTTAAATTGCTCACATGTGTACTACACACCTTGATTTGAGTTGTATTTGTTGTTGATGATGATAATGATATTTGAAATTGATAAGGTGAGCATGAAATACTGAATATGGCAAACGTGCCAAGAATGATCTTATAATTATGGCCATTAGTGCCAATGAAATGAAAAGATGTAAAAGTAATACGAAATGTGATAATTGATATAAAAAGGTTGATGTCTCAAATAAGACAGCCTAGACGGTCGGGTCATGATCGGACACCATGCCGCACACATGGTGGTAATTGTGCTGGAAATTATAATTGAATTTGTGATTGTGGTCGATGTCCCTAATGGATAGCCTAGCAAAGACGGTGGTATTGATATTGAGAGAAATTGTGGTTGATGTCTCTAATGAGATGGCTTAGCAGATCGGGTCGTGATCGAACTCCGTGCTAAGAGTACGGTGGTACTAGTTTTGTGAATAATGGTATTGTGAATAATGGTATTATAGATAATGGTATATCGATACTAAAAATCTCTCAATGTGAGATATGGAAATTAATTTGAACATTGTCTTGATCCTAAATTGAGGTTTGATGTTGATTAAGGCTTTCATTGATATTATGATAATCTTGTTTGTATTATTTGTCATTCTATTGAGAGGATGTTTAGTTATACATATAGTGCTATTCGACAGTACTAACGTCCCTTTTGCCGGGGGCGCTGCATCTTTAAATGGATGCAGGTGGTTCCAAAGAAGGAGATATTGATCAGTGATAGCAGTACACCTTCTTCCCAGCTGACTTGGTGAGCCCCACTTCATCCCGGGGTCATGTATCTTTTGTACTTTGTGTATTCGGTTTGAGGTATAGCCGGGGCCTTGTTGCCGGCATTATCATTGTACTCTTCTTTATCTATAGAGGCTCCGTAGACATAGTGTGGGTTGTGTATTGGTGTTGGGGAAAGACAAACTATGTTATGTTGTGGTTGTATTACTTGTCCATTTGAGACTTTAAAAATGATGAAACTATTGGAAATGAATTGGTATTGTAGACATGAACACATTTTCGTCTAATTAATGAAAATATGTATTATCTCTATTCGTGGATGAGTTTGGGTAGAATGAAATCTAACAGACTTGCTCGGTCGGGTTAACTCGATTGAGCGCCGGTCGCGCTCCTCGATTTTGGGGCATGACAAGTCCCTCTTATCGGTATGTTTTCGGCCATACTTATAATAGGGAGGCTACAACAACATTTAGGAAATGTTTCTCTTCTTCTATCCTCAATCGTGCATTAAGGTTTCGAGTTAGTCTCGGAGTTCCCTTGTTAATATCAAGGAATGTTTGCACATCGTGCTACTAAATGAGAAAGGCCTAAGGATTAAAGGAATGACGCACATAACATGCATAATGTGTGAGGTGCCTAATTGTCCTCGTAATGGAGGAAAGAAAAGTCAAGGATACGACCAAGGTAAGAAAGGTCATAGAGTTGGCCTCGAGAGTCGTGGTTGATGTTTTCATGCATATAGTGCAATGTGGTGTTATCTATATGTTATTTAGTATTGATTGTAAGATTCTCTAACATGTGGATATGCCAAATTACAAGGGAAACTCTGTCGAAATTTCCAAAAAATTTGGGAGTTAGTCAAATTTGGGAGCTTGAGTTGTATGAGAGAAGAGATGTGTTATGTTAAGTGTTTGGGGACGGACTCTACTCCTCATTCGGGGATGAATGATCCTAAGCGGGGGAGAATGTAAGGCTCCGGAAAATTTCGTAAAGGAATTTAAGGTTTGGTGGTGCCGAGATAGGCATATAGGCCCCGTAAATTCCTATAGCTAATTCGAGCAATTTCGAGCTTAGGAATACAATTTAATGTAGACCCAAACTACATGAGAAATTTCTGTAGTAGATAAAGTTATTTGGATACTTGGGGATAATTATTTTATTAATCTTGAGTGTTGTAATAATGGGGAACACTTGGATGTTAATTTCAAAGCAATAAGACTAAAGAAAATACAGTGAGTTATCTCCCCATAGCGCAACTATAACACAGAAGGGAAGCAGAAAATTTTAGCAAACCAGTGAGCTAAAAAGCCTTATAGCACAGGGATAGCACCAGTGGAAAAATACTGAACCTGGGGCTATTAATACCTGAGCGGGGAGAGCGAAAAATAAAAGGATTTCTAGACTAGGGATTTTCTCTCCATCACCCATCCAACCAAGGCTTCCAATACACACTTAAGGTGAGTTTTTAAGTGTGTTTTTATATGATTTCACTTCTCAATCACTAGTTACAATAAGGTCTTGATTGGACTCCATAGGATTTCTTCAAAATTTCAAGAACACCCCAAAAGTTAACTTTCAAGATTTGGTCTACAAGAGGTAATATTTCACCCTTAAACCTACATGCATGGATTGTTAGTGAATATATGAGTAAGAAATAAGTGCTAGCACTTATGGGATGGTGATTGGAAGCCATAAGTCCTTAACCTAGATTATTTGGTATTGTAGAGATTTTGTAATGAGTTAATTAGTAAAATTTGGTGGATGTGAATTCATTGATAATTATAATGGTGCTAAGAAGGTAGTTAATGGACAAAGGATGTTGTAGTATCTCTTATTGGTGGGAAGGAGGGATTGTTGGATGCATTCTCAATAAGAGAGCTCGGATCGAATCGGTATATCGAAAGACCATTACTAGAAGTAGTTGAATGCTATGCACTCTAGGTGTTTGATAAAATGTCAAAATGACCAAAAACCTGGAAATGTTTACTAATATTGGTCCAATTGAATTATGTTGGTGTAGATTGAAGTTGTAAGAGTAGTGGGAGGTTTTAGTATTACTAAAGAGCTCCATCAAGGTATGTTGGCTAAACTTCTCTCTTAGAATTGAATCCCACGATGTTCTTATAAGTCCTGAGTTGTTCATTATAAATTGATTATTCCGAATAAGCTTTGTGCCGAAAGATATATGTTCAATATGTGTTCCAAATGCTCTTATCATGTTATGTTATCCTTTTGGAATGTTTTCAAAGTATGGGTTACGTATTAAAATGTTATGACTTCTAGTCGTGTTTTAAATGAAAGCTATTACGCCAAATTGTGTAAGAAATCTCGACGTGCTTAAGACTCTTATTTACTCATGCGTGTAATGAAAGCCGTGATTAAAGATGCTTCAAAGTGAAAGGAGTGAGTTGGGAATTGTAACCAAGCGGCTGAATCCTATCAAATGAACTCCAAATGAAACCAAATTTTGCAGAGAAGTTTGAAATTGCATAACAGACCTATTCCAAGTCCCAAAATAAAATTCTGAACCCGATAGCCGTAAATCAACCTACGGTCAAACTTCCAAGCCTTAAATTGCCAATTTTCGGCAAAACAACACAAATCAACATACAGACTTCCAAATTCAATTTCGGACATACGCCCAAGTCCAAATTCACGACACGAAGCTATTGGAGGCATTAAAAAACTGTTATGGGGTTGTTTTCAAAAAAGTTAAACGTTAATCAACATAGTCAAGTTAGGCTTCTAAGCCAAGAGCCAAAAGGTCTAAATCATACCAAAATCTTCTCGGAACAAAGCCAATCGACCCCTGAAGTCATAAGACCTAAATTACACATGTGTGAAACATCAAAATGGAAAACGCGGCACATATACACAAAACGACCGGTTGGTTCATTACATTGGCGCTGGCCAGGATGATTCTCGCAGATTGAGGAGGAGCCCAGACCCTAGCTACTCGCACTCTAGAGCAAGCCACTAGTATGTTTTAGACCCTAGGAGTTCCAACTATTCCACCACTTGTTTAGGCTATAACTACAGTTAGGCCTACTATGTCTATTGATGAGCAGAAGACGATGGATAAGTTCCAGAAGTTGGATACTCCACGTTTGGATGGTGATCCCTTAATGGATGCTCATGATTTCTTTGATAGGTATCATGAGATTTTCCCAATTTGACTTTTGGAGTCCAATGGAGTTGATTTCATTAATTTTTAGTTGATAGGGCTAGCCAAGAGGTGGTGGTAGACATTATGAGCAGAGCAGGCCAGCCGAGTCACTTCCTATCACTTAGACTCAATTTTCAACTCTTTTTCTGGAGAAGTTCATCCCACTCACTTGGAGAACCAAGTTGCGCAGCTAGCTTGAGCACTTACACCAGGATGGTATGATAGTTACTTGGTATGAGATGAGGTTCACAGAGTCATCGCGCCATGCAGTTTTTTTATTCCCTCGAAGAAGGAGAAGGTGCGGAGGTTTATCGAGGGTCTCAATTACGGTATCAGGTACAAGACGGAATGAGAGGTTGAGATTAAGACTACATTCCACCATGATGTGGAGATTGTTAGGAGGTTGGAGCGTATCCGTAGGAAAAGAGGAGGAGAGAGGGAAGCCTCATGGCATTGTAGGATTTAGTGGTGCCTACTCTTTAGACAAGGGCCATCATGGTAGAGGCCATCCTAGCAGAATAGTTCAGTCATCATTCCGGGCTTCTTGTGGTGCTCCAGTTATTCATGAGATTCAGAGTGCTCGTTTAAACTAGTTAATATGCGGCACACCTTGCCCACGTGATTCTTATAGTGGATCTCTAGGTTTAGGGTCCTTTTAGTGGTTATCCTAATCCTAAGGGTAACACAGTCCCAGCAGCCATGCCAACAGAGGTGTTGCTATGAGTGTGGAGATTCAAGGCATATGAGGAGGGATTGTTCGAGGCTTCGGAGTGGTATATCTCAGCAGGGTACTCAAGCTAATATTCCAGCATTAGTTGCTACACTACCTGCCCAGCCATCTAGAGATAGAGGTCATACAGTTAGAGATCGTCCTAGAGGTGGAGGCCAAGCGGGTGGAGGTCAGGCTCGTTGCTATGATTTTCCTGGTAGGCTAGAGAAAGTTGCATCTGATGCAGTCATTACATGTATTAATTTAGTTTTTCATAGAGGTGCTTCAGAATTATTTGATCCGGGTCATAATTATTCGTAGATATAATCTTAATTTGCATTATATTTGGGTATATACCGCGATTCTTCGGATATTCCGATTTATGTGTCTACGCCAGTTGGAGAATCTATTATGGTGGTGTCACGACCCAAACTGATGGGCCGCGACAGGCAACCGGTACCCTACTTAACTGAGTACTAACGTAACGTATCTTTTATATCATACTATCATAGGTAAATGAGCCGGATAGGCTGTCGTGAGATAAGTAAAATAAAACATGAGGGAATACTCAACATTTGACGACCCAATATGTAATACAAACTTATACATAAGACATACGGACCTATATGACCAAAATGATCACTCGTTTACTAAACATAGGCCGACAAGGCCATACAATCATTTAGGTACATGCCATATGTCTACAAGCCTCTAAGAGTAGATAAATACCATAATGGTCGGGACATGGCCCCGCCATACTAATCAATACATGTCCAAATCATATTGACCAAATAAGCAACTCCAGAGCAAATGGAGCACACCAACACCTTCCGCTGAGCTAATAGCCTACTTGGAGGACTCTCAACCTGTCTATCGGGACCTGCGGGCATGAAACGCAACGTCCCCAGGCAAAAGGGATGTCAGTACAAATAATGTACCGAGTATGTAAGGATGAAAATCAGTAAATAAAAGACATAAGAGAAACATGGAGTAAAAGACTCAACATGTAACTCTGAATAGCTTTGTGAATCATATCATATTTATAAGGTCATGCATATGCGTATACAATGTCATACCATGCATAGGTATATGCGTACATAACATCATTAAGCCTCTGAGGGCATCCCATCATATCATCTCGGCCACTGTGGGCAAATCATCAACGTATACCAGCTGATCAAGTGGTGGTGCGTATATAATGCCATAACCTTTTCCCATATCCCATATCCATATAATATATGCGTATATAACGCCATCTGGTCATGGGTCAATGTACATGTATAAATGCATGAAATGCATAAGAAGTGCGTTAATAAGAATTCTCAGAATGTCATAAGATCAATGTGCCTTTCAGATAAACTTTATCAAATATGTATTTTTTTGAGACCCACGAATAGAAGATATAATAATAATTCACAAAGAAAATCAAGAACATAGGCACCCCTAGTAATTCTATGAATAGAGTCATTTATGAAAGTTGTGCATTTGCTAGTTTCGTTTGTATCGTATGAATCATGCCAAAAAGAAATAAGGGATGGCCTTGACATACCTGAACCAATTCTCTTGACAATCCTTCTAACACACGTTAATTGCGACAAAATACTTAACGGCAAGATCGGAGTAGGGAAAAATCCGTATGATATCCTTGAAAAAGATTGCACCGTATTCCCTTAAAATTGCAAAATCTTACGTTGCTAAGATGCTAAGAAATTTCATTTGAACTCTTTGCTGAAGTCTCACACGTTACATAGTAGTTGTAAGCATTCCATTTTGTGAGTTAGAGAGACTTTTAAGTCTTGGTGATGGGCCCCACTTTGTAAGACTTGGCCACCAAAATTCCTCCAATTTTTGCCACCTTGCAATGTGATTTAAGAGTTACCAATTGGGCTTTGATTTGCTTCCATGTTGGGAGATTAATCCTTATCCATCATTTACTTAATTAGCTTATTAATCCACATTAATCCAATAATTAACCAATTACCCACATAATTAAGAATTATCTCAAATTACTTAAAATACTACTTACTTTCAACACACTTTATACACCTTACTATGATGGTCATGTGGTACCTTGTATGGTGTTAGTCCATAAATACCGGGTATTATAGCTCAGACCGTATTTTATCCCAAATTGACAACCTTCAACGATACTCATTTTATTCGATTCGCTTACCCTCTCACCTTCACGAATTTACTTATCACTTATTTGAAATAGCATAATACTGATAACCTCAAAAATAATCTCATTCCCAAGCTTACATTGATTAACTTACGACAAAACTTTAACGTACGAAAATGCGGGATGTAACATCTCATTTATGAGTTTTTATCAATTTACTTATGGCGTATTTTCACGTACGAAAACATGAGGTGTAACATCATTCCTCCCTTTTGAACATTCGTCCTCGAATGTTGACTGATGCACTTTTCATTATCAAAACCTATAGCTCTTGCAAATACTTTAGTACTCTCCTTGCCATCTAGACAACTGTTCCGTGAATAAATCCAAAGTCCAGGGTATTCCCACCTTTAGGCCTCTTTCTCAGCCCCCGGCCTGTGGTCGGAATTCTTCCAATCTCGTAGCTCTTGCTATCTTCTGTCATGTAGCCCGTATGACTTCTTCCTTGTATGTGCGCCTATGCGACTCTTCCCTCCAGCTTTCAGCCAATCTCTAGGCCTCACTTTGTGAACATATACAGAATTTTGACAAGCTGTCCCTCTGGGCGTCTATGGCTTTACTACATCTAAGTAGGTCATACTATACCATAACTCTTACTTCGATTTACAACCAAACTCCAGGTTACTCTCATTGCTTATCCCATATGTATAAATCTAAATCCTTTAATGCTTCCTCATTACTGTTCATCTTAAGAATGACGGCCTAATCTCATCTCATACTTTTAACTTTTATCCATCCATTGTTGATTCACTTCAATATTGATATACAATCTACCACTGATATCTTGAAACCTCTTACGTAATTACTAGGTCTCACATTGCATCGAGGAACATTTGAAGTGATTTTCTCGATCCACTAGGGGCGATACCATACTTCCATAACCGTATTTCATAGCATCCCAATGTGATTCACCTTACGTGGGTATTTTAATCATGTACAATTCATGAAATCCCCCTTTTTTTCTTCAAATCATTACTCAATCGAAGGCCCAAACGTCATCCTTTATCTATCACAATTACACCCTTATTCTAGTATCATGGCAGCATTCCATCTCTTTTAAATGCTATTAGTCTAGACTCGTTTGAGTTCATTCAGGCTATACTGAGCTTTCTATAACTTAGAGAAACCATTAACTCTCTTGTTTTCATGGGCTTAATCCTGAGGACTTATCCATTCTCGTCACCTTCTCACTTGCCCTTTCTTATCCTTACTCCTGTCTTCCTTAAACCTTGTCGTTTTACCATACTTTAGCTTGCGACCTGCCCTTATCTATTTATACTACTCGCAACCTTCCTTCAACTTGCTTGCACTATAGATTTCCTTATGTTATTCTGGAACCTCAAGCGAGACATCACATCGTCTCTAACTCTTCTTTACTCTTTTAACTAGACCTCTCGATACATAGAACCCGTAGCTGCCACTGACGATGCCGCTATCATTCCTGGATACTGAATCCCTAACGCTTCTAGCCTTCTATCAGAAGTATGGACTATTCACAACCTTTTGTATTTGAGTATCCCGAATGTTGTCCACCTTTACCTTACTTTACCTTAAAGTCTCGCATCACATCTTCTATCTCTTTCATGACTTCCCTTCCATATAGGTATAATTTACATCCACAACTTGAAGCTCTATTATAATACATGCACCTCTATTGCATACACAATCCAGTGGGAGCTTCATACTGACTTCTTATGAGGCTGATACTCTTCTAACTGGCTTTATCGTAGGGTTGTCATAGAATATGGTTGTTGTACTATCTCTCTTGTACCTCCGATATTAAGAGTGATTCCGCTATGTTGTCAATCATGATTTTTATAATTTCTTTCTGGGTCCAATAATCAGACTCCTGATTAACTTAATTGATGTAACTCTTTAGTTTCCTCTTCCCTCTAATTAGCCTGTATGTAGGCTTAAGCTATCTTCCGATCTATGGCTCATGGTATTAGTTATTACTTTAGCCTTTCATGGGCGCTATGGAATATCTATGATAAACAATTTAATCCTTTGTCTATGACCTGGACTCAATTCTTTCTTTTAACTTACACCTGAGTCTTTTACGGCTGTATGATTGTCAACATATATGCTGCATGGATAATACTCCGTCTTAAGTGCGTTCATAATGTAACTAACTTTGGATCATTGATCGAATAATTCCTTTCGTTCCTTCTCAGTTTTGTGCGCCTTGTTGCATGCATACTTATCTTATCTTAGTTCCCACGCATGCCGAAATATTCGTACAACTCATATGATCTCGAATATTACTTTTGATTTTTACTTCCCGTTCACTAGCCACGGTAGGTGCCACTTTCTTATGGAGTGCATACAATGTTGTAGTGAGACTATTTTTACAAGACCATTTCCTCTTCAAGTCACTATGTTTAGGTTGAAGCCTTCTTCCTTATTTCCTCAGCTAGTCTTTCATTGTAGCACTTAGGGAGGACCCTCTGACTCTTGTAAAGCTGCAAGCTTATTACATCGTATACCAGATATTATTTTTGACGTTCTTCCTTGCCTATAATTATCCGTAGTTACTTACCTCCCCGCCCTTGTTCTTGTAGGGTTGCTTCTGAAATGATATTTTGACTATCTTCCCAGTGGCACTCTCTTTTATTTCTGTAACACTCATATGGTACCTGTAACTACCCCAACTCCTATTTGAATATTTCTCAAGGGTCACGATGTCAGATCTGTGAGACTGAATCCCCCATGTTGGGGTTCACTATGTTTATCTTGCACGATCTATTGATTTGTCTGTATCTTCTTGTCTAGCCATAACTAGGCTCTTCCTGAATCAACTACTAACTACTCGTTGGCCCATTCTCATATCAATATTCCGCGTAACCTTTCTAGGGTTATTTCCTTTGTCTTAATTTACGTCTCGCATTGGTTCCTTATTTGTCAATAACATCCCGGGCAGGAACCCTTACTTTCTTTCCTTGACGTCGTGCTTGCATAATGTTCTGGAATCGTAGCATATCTGTAGGATTTGGATAAGTGTAATCTCATTCCTTTCTCATGTTTATTGCATTATTCCTTTACCATTCCATAGTTACTAGGACCACATAACTCTGACTTAATGCCACATCACTCCATATTCCCCCCTTTAGGGGAGTACTAAGATTTAGAGCTACAACGATCTACCTATAGATGTTTTACCTCTTCATCCTTCGCGTCTTTTCACATCATCGATGACCCTTACTCGCCTTGCGGTAATCCTTCTGTACCAAGGATAACAAAATTCATTACTCACAAGGGATAGTGTAACTGGCACACATAGTCCCTTAAGCTTAACTTTGCTCACATTTCTTGCTTTAGGGAAGCGTCTTCCTGAATGACCTTTAAAAGTTATTCTTCTGTCGTCCATTCTATTATTGCCGGAACGCAATCCCTGAAATTCTCATAATGTCGATTATTATCAAATCACTCAATCCCTAATTCATGTTTAGTTTACCATGTTCACCGCCCATACTTATTTGTATTACTCTGGGTCTAATTTTTCCTTTTGGTAATAACGCTAGAGTCACGAACTTATATCTCGAAATGAGGATATGACTTTATGGCCTATACTCTTTTGTTGTCTCAAGGCCTGTCACCTCTTTTTTTTTTGATTCACCGTTATCATCCATGTATCACATCTTACTCATAATGCTTTATTAACTCTCTTCTTATTTCCCTACTAACATTTTTGTCTATCACTTTATTCTGAAAACTTCAATAAGATATTCTTTTGCTTTTAGCTCCCCTTGCTCCATCTACTGGCTCCTTGGGTTGCCAAACATTCTTTTTCTACTAGGGACGGGAGCCATACTAAGATAATATTTATCCCTTCCAGGCTTCCAGTGCCTATCTTTGAAGTACTCATATCTAGTTGTACTATTTTAGAGTGCACCATCTAGGTGTCTCACAAGGAGATCCATTACCACATTTGCACTATCCTTCAGAAATGTCAACTAACACTAACAATCCATCCACCATTTTGGGTTACTCTAACCCCAGCCAGATCCTGATATCCCGTCCTTCTCTTAAGCCATATCTGTTAGCTCCCATAGGGCATAATTGAGATGGGTGTGGCTAATTGTATATATCTCCGTTACTGTTGAAAGTAACTCAGAATGCTTATATTTCTCTGCTTGAATTGTAAATACTGTTAATCTTCATTAACTGCGTACCTCGTACCTTTCTTCATCTTGCTTTTTTTACTTGCTGAAACTTGTGTCTACCTTCCGATTCTCTTATTCCTTTTTACCATACTAGTGGATAGATATTCTTGCCTTAGGGATCCTTATCAAGAAGCTTACACGTCTTAGTACACACATGTTCTGCTGAAGACCTCACATTTATTCATCATAAATATTATGCAAAATCGAGTTCCTCTAACTCAACTTTTCCACATCCACATGCAATCTTTTTCCAACTGTCTTTCTGGATGTAGGTATCGTTGTATTATGAATAAGATAGAGTTTAGGAAATTGATTTCTTACAACTGAGCTCTACCACACGTTCTAGAGTAAGAAGAAAGAGTGACACTCTTAAATGCCCTGTAGCCTCCTGCTTATAAGTGTGGTGCACAACACAACCATAAACAAGACTCTACTAGACACGGCTTATAGACTCCCTAGGACAGAACTGCTCTGATACTACTTTTGTTACGACCCAAACCGATTGGCCGCGACAGGCACCCGGTACCCTACTCAACAGAGTACCAACGTAAGTAGAATATGTCTACGAGCTGGAGAGGCTGTCACGAGATAAGTAGAATAAAACATGAGGGAATACTCACCATTTGATGACCCAACATGTAATACAAACTTATACATATGACATACGGGCCTATAAGACCAAAATGATCACTTGTATACTGAACATAGGCCGACAAAGCCATACGATTTTTCACGTACATGACATATCTCTACAAGCCTCTAAGAGTAGATAAATACCATAAAGATCGGGACATGGCCCCGCCATACTAATCAATACATGTCCAAATCGTACTGACCAAATAAGCAACTCCGAAGCAAGTGGAGCGCACCAACACCTTCCGTTGAGCTAATAGCCTACTTGGAGGACTCTCAACCTATTTATCGGGACCTGCGGGCATGAAACGCAGTGTCCCCAGGCAAAAGGGACATAAGTATCAATAATGTACCGAGTATGTAAGGAATGAAAATTAGTAAATAAAAGACATAAGAGAAACATGGAGTAAAAGACTCAACATGTAAGTCTGAATAGCTCTGTGAATCATTTCATATTTATAATGTCATGCATATGCATATAAATGTTATATCATGCATAGGTATATGCGTACATAACATCTTCAAGCCTCTGAGGGCATCCCATCATATCATCTCGGCCACTGTAGGCAAATCATCAACGTATACCAGCTGATCAGGTGGTGATGCGTATATAACGCCATAACCTTTTCCCATATCCCATATATATATAATATACGCATATATAACGCCATCTGGTCATGGGTTAATATACATGTATAAATGCATGAAATGCATAAGAAGTGCGTTAATAAGATTTCTCGGAATGTCATAAGATCAATATGCCTTTCGGATAAACTTTATCAAATACGTATTTTTCTGAGACCCATGAACAGAAGATATAATAATAATTGACAAGGGAAATCAAGAACATAGGCACCCCTGGTAATTCTATGAATAGAGTCATTTATGAAAGTTGTGCGTTTGCTCGTTTCGTTTGTATCGTATGAATCATGCCAAAAAGAGAGAAGTGATAGCCTTAACATAGCTGAACCGATTCTCTTGACAATCTCTCTAAGACACGTTACTTGCGACAAAACACGAAACGGCAAGATCTGAGTGGGGAAAAATCCATATGATATTCTTGAGAAAGATTGTACC
Organism: Nicotiana tomentosiformis; assembly: GCF_000390325.3. NCBI lineage: Eukaryota > Viridiplantae > Streptophyta > Magnoliopsida > Solanales > Solanaceae > Nicotiana > Nicotiana tomentosiformis. The sequence goes on from NC_090819.1 coordinate 55,423,490, forward strand.
GTATTCCCTTAAAAATCCATAAGAAATTTCGTTTGAACTCTTTGTTGAAGCCTCACACGTTACATAGTATATGTAAGCATTCCATTTTGTAAATTAGAGAGACTTTTAAGTCTTGGTGGTGTGGGCCCCACTTTGTAAGACGTGGCCATCAAAATCCATACAATTTTTGCCACCTTGCAATGTGATTTAGGAGTCACCAATTGGGCTTTGATTTGCTGCAACATTGGAAGATTAATCCCTATCCATCATTTCCTTAATTAGCTTATTAATCCCCACTAATCCAACAATTAACCAATTACCCATATAATTAAGAATTATCTCAAATTACTTAAAATACTACTTACTTTTAACATACTTTATACACCTTACTATCATGGTCATGTGGTACCTTGTATGGTACTAGTCCATAAATACCGGGTATTATAGCTCGGACAGTATTTTATCTCAAATTGACAGCCTTCAATGAAACTTATTTTCTTCGATTTGCTTACCCTCTCACCTTCACGAATTTACTTATCACTTGTTTAAAATAGCATAATACTTATAACCTCAAAAATATTCTCATTCCCGAGTTTACGTCGATTAACTTACGACGAAACTGTAACGTACGAAAATGCGGGATGTAACATCTCATTTCCGAGCTTTTATCAATTTACTTATGGCGTATTTTCACGTACGAAAACATGAGGTGTAACAGGTGGATTGGGTTTTGTCGGTCTTGTGTGGTTAGTATTAATGTTAATGATACGATGGTTGATCTTTTGTTGTTGGACATGATGTATTTTGAGCTGATTCTTGGCATGGACTAGTTATCTCCATATCACGCTATCTTGGATTATCACGCCATGATTGTGACTTTACCTATGCTAAGGTTGCCTAGACTAGATTGGAGAGGGTCACTTGGTTATTGAGAAGGGGTGTCTAGCATATTTGACTTCCATTTAGGATTCTAGTGCAGAGGTTCCTCCTATGGATTCAGAGCCGGTTGTGAAAGATTTCCCAGAGGTGTTTCCTATAGATCTACCGGGCATGCCACTAGATATGAATATTAATTTTGGCATTGACTTGGTTCCAAGCACTCAGCCAATGTCTATTCCACCATCCCGCATGGCTTTAGCCGAGTCAAAAAAGTTGAAAGAGAAGTTGCAAGATTTGCTTGGCAAGGGGTTCATTAGACCGAGTGTTTCTCTTTGGGGTGCACCGATGTTGATTGTGAAGAATAAGAATGGTATTATGAGAATGTGCATTGATTATAGGTTGTTAAACAAGGTTACTATCGGGAATAAGTATCCATTAGCTCGTATTGATGATTTGTTTGATCAACTTCTAGGTGCTAAGGCGTTCTCTAAGATTGACTTGAGGTCGGCTTATCATCAGGTAAAGATTAGGGCTTAAGATATCCTTAAGACGGATTTTAGGACTCGCTATGGTCATTATGAGTTCTTGGTGATGTCATTTGGTTTGACTAATTCTCTAATGGCATTCATGGATTTGATGAAACGAATGTTAAAGTGTAACACCCCAGAAAATTTCAAAGTACTTAAGTTTAAAGCCCAGTAAAATATTGCAAAAAGAAAATAATGTTTCGTGGTGCCGAATTGGGCTTACGTGTTTTAGGATTGTATAAATTCTTTGCAGTGAGCTTGCTCACCGCGGCTCGGACTTTTTGGGTTGAACAATGCATTGAGGGATAAAGGAATATTTTTGGCAGAGAAATGCGTTTCTGCGGTCCATTATGCGACCGCAGAATCACTCTACGGACCGCATAATGACCGCAGAGTGAGGCAGGAGAGGGGCAGTTTTGGATGACATTCTGCGGTCGCATAATGGACCGCAGAACTGTTTTTGGGCTCATTATGCAACCGCAAAACAGGTCTGCGGGCGCATATTGACCGCACACCCAGCAGATTTTTGCCAGTTTTGGACACCAATTATGCGGCAGATATGCGGTCCGCATATCTATTATGCGATCGCATATGCGATCGCAGACCTTGTTCCGGAGCTTCATTTTTGAGTTTTTACAACCCGACCCAACTTCGTTAAATAGACGAAATGGACCATTTTTGACCAAAAATCTGATATTTTAGAGCGAGAGAGAGTGCCTTAGAGTGAGAAGATGTTACTCAATAATTGTTCTTCAATTCTTGCTCAAATCTTGGAACATTAACAAGGATAACCCACAAGGTCTTCATCCTAGAGGTAAGATTCTACACCCTAACCCTCAATTTCGAATTTTGTCTAGAATTAGGTAATTAGCAAGATAATTTTGGGTTTGGGAGTTGTCCATCTTACATGCATGTTTTATCAAAGGGTGTAGGAAGATTGTTGAACTAAAAATAGTAAAGAATGGGTTGTGGGATGATGGAATCCTCCATAAAAGGACCTTGAAACCTTAATGCACACCTAGTGTTTGGTAAAATTCTCAAATGAGCTGAGACCATGAATATCTTCCTAATAATGGTTCAATTTGGCTATGTCTCAAAATAGATTGGGATTGCTAGAATTTCCGGAACGTTGTAGTAATTTATTGAAATCTCAAAGCAAGGTATGTTGGCTAAACTACTCTCTTAGAATTGAATTCTATGATGTTCTCGTAAGTTTCAAATATGGTTGTCTAAAGTCCCTTATTCTATATTCCGAGATGTTCCCAATAAATTCGATTGTCCCGAAAAAGAAAAGTGTCGAGAATTATGTATTCAAAACGTGTTACGAATGTTCCTATAACATTATGTTATCCTTTGGGAATGTGTTCAAGAATGATATGTGTATTAAAATGTTATGTCTTTGAGACATGTTTCAAATGAAGGCTATGATGCCAAATTGTGTGAGAGAATCTCAATATGCTTAAGACTCTTAATTGCTTATATGTGTACCTAAAGTCTTGATTGGAAATGTCTTATTGTTGGTAATCTATAAAGATTAATGGAAGTGAAATAAGTGAATTGGGAATATAAAGTGTGGCCAATGTGCCAAGAGTGAAAGTTATACTTGTGGCCAATGGTGCCAATGAAATAAGATGATGTGAGAAAGATTATGAAATGAGTTTTGATTCAACTATTCCAAAATTGATATCGAAAATAGAATTACCTAAAAGCTTATGAACTCAAGTCATGCTCATATGTGGTTGTTTTAACAGACGCTATGGTTTATGAGCATTTTCAATGTGTTTTGCATTCTTACATATTCGTGAGTGGAAATTGTGTATTGCTTTTTGTGGGGAAAAATATGTCAAGAATAAATGGTGTGTTATTTGTTGATGATTTTAACTTGCGCATCAATTGCCAATTATTTTACTCCATTTCTCGGAAAGAAATCTATTGTGCTTAAATTGTTCATATCTAATGAACTTAAAGTTGTGATTTCCTGAATATTATATGTATGTTGATATTTATGATGATAATACATGAGAGGGAAGAAATGAAAGTGTGAAATATCAAATATGACCACCGTGCCTTGAATAAAGAATCTTGTGAATGGCCAAATGAGCCAAGGAAATATTGTTGTTGTTATTATTGGTTGAAAATACTAGTGGAGATTTATACAATGTGAAAGATGATGAGGTAAATATATTTGCACCTATGTTATTTTTGTGAATTATTTCCCTTATTTGGGATGAGATTGATGTGATAAAATTATTCCTCTTAATTGGGATGAGATAGATTGATATAAAAAGGTTGATGTCTCGAATAAGACAGCCTAGCCGATCGGGTCGTGATCGGACACCATGCCGCACACATGGTGGTGATTGTGCTGGAAACTATAATTGAAATTGTGATTTTGGCTGATGTCATCAAATAAGACAGCCTAACCGATCAGGTCGTGATCGGACTCCGTGCTAGAATCACGGTGGTATATTTGCATAAAAATTATGATTGAGATTGTGATTGTGGTTGATGTCTTCAAATAAGATGGCCTAGCCGATCGGGTCGTGATCGGACTCTGTGCTAAAAGTACGGTGGTATTGTGTCACGACCCAAATCGAAGGGTCACGACGGACACCTGATGTCTTACTCAACCGAGTACCAACGTAACATATCTTTCTTATCGTACTATCATTGGAAAATGGGCCAGACGGGCTGTCATGGGCTAACAAGAATAAACATAAGGGAATACTCAATATAGGATGACCCATCCAGATATAAAAAATTATACACGTGACATACGGGCCTATAAGGCCAACATGATCATTTGCAAACTCAAAACATAGGCCGACAAGGCCATACAAGTATCCGTACACATGACATATGTCTACAAGCCTCTAAAAATACATAATTGTCATGAAGGCCGGGACAGATCTGCGACATACCAATCGATACATGTCCTAATCATACTGACCAAATAGCAACTCCGGAGTAAATGGAGCGCACCAACACCTTCCGTTGAGTTGATAGCCTACTTGGAGGACTCTCAACCGGTCTAATGGGACCTGCGGGCATGAAACGCAGTGTCCCCAGGCAAAAGGGACGTCAGCACAAATAATGTACCGAGTATGTAAGGGATGAAAATCAATAAATAATAGACATGAGAAACATGGAGTAAAAGACTCAACATGTACAACTGAATAACTCTGTGAATCAATAATATTTACAATGCCATGCATATGCGTATAAATGTGTAACACCCCGGAAAATTTCAAAGTACTTAAGTGTAAAGCCTGGTAAAATTTGCAAAGAAAATAATATTTTTGGGGTTGAAATATGCACAGGAAAGTGAAGGAAAAATTTTGGCAGAAAAGTACGTTTATGCGGTCCATTATGCGGGCTGCATAATGGCCGCAGAAGTGAGCAGGAGAGGGCCACTCTGGAAGCAGCTATGCGGTCGACTATGCGACCGCATAACTATTATGCGGTGCATTATGCGACTGTATAACAGTTATGCGGACTGCATAGTGACTGCATACACAGACAGTTCTTTTGGCGATTTTGTAACCAATTATGCGACCGATATGCGGTCCGCATATCGATTATGCGATCGCATACCTTGTTCCGGAGCTCCATTTTTGGATTTTTAAAACCCGACCCTATTTCGTTAAATACACTCTAGAGTGAGAAGGTGTTCTTCAATAATTGTTCTTCAATTGTTGCTCAAGATTTGGAAGATTAAGAAGGGAAGCTCTCTAGGTCTTCATCCTAGAGGTAAGATTCTACACCCTAAACCCTAGTTTCAAAATCATCTAAAAATGGATAACTACCAAGATAATTTTTGGGCGTGAGAGTTGTTTATTTTACATGCATGTGTTATCAAAGGGGGTAGGAATATTGTTGAGCTAAAAATGGTAAAGATTGGGTTGTGGGATGATGGAATCCTTCATAAAAAAAAAGGGCCTTGAAACATTAATGCACACCTAGTGTTTGATAAAATGCTCAAATAAGCTAGAACCATAATCATCTTCCTAATTTTGGTTCAATTTGTTATATTTCTAAAATAGATTGAAGTTGCTAAGAATTTCGGAACATTTTAGAGTTTAAGGAAGCTCAATTGAGGTATGTTGGCTAAACTCTTCTTTAAGAATTGGAATTCCCATTATCCTTGTAAGTTCCAAGATGTTGATTACAAATCGAGTATTCCGATAAGTTTTGTGATAAAGTTATATGTTCAATTTGTGTTTCAAATGCTTTTATCATATTGCATTATAAATTGAGGATGTGTTTCAAACTATGGATTATGTATCCACATGTTATAATTTCAAGTCATGATTTATGTGAAAGTTATTATGCCAAGTTGTGTAGAGATTGCGATTTTGATACACCTCCACCCGCATATATTGGGGTGAGGTGTCTTGACTGCTTTGTGTAGGAATTATGGTATTATGGGACTGCACCTCCACCCGTATTCATTGGGGTGAGGCGGTACGACCGCTTTGTGCATAGTTTGGTATTGTTGTGGCACCACCACCCACATATATATATTGGGGTGAGGCGGCATAGCCGCTTTGTGTTGGTATTGGTATCGTTGATGCATTTTCACCTGAAAACATTGGGGTGAGGTGACATAGCCGCTTGTGTAGGTTCTTGGTATTGTGGTTATACATCCACCCGCATACATTGGGGTGAGGCGGTAGGGCCACTTGAGTAGAGTTGTGGTATTGTACATACACCTCCACCTGCATACATCGGGTGAGGCGGTGGGGACGTTTTGTGTGAAGATGGTTACAGAGGATCTCATCTTAAATCCTATAAATGTTATTGATAGCTCTTAATAAGCTTGCTCTGGTTTAAACGATTATCTATATTATACTATTGCCGCACTAGTTCATCATATTCATCTTGTATTTCTGAATTCTTAAATTGGTATTTAGTTTTCATACTAGTACTATTCGACGGTACTAACGTCCCTTTTGCCGGGGGCGTTGTATCTTTAAATGGATGAAGGTGGTTCCACAGCAGGAGACATTGATCAGTGATAGTAGTACACCTTCTTCCAAGCTGACTTGGTGAGCCCCACTTCATCCTGGGGTCATGTATCTTTTGTTCTTTGTGTATTCTGTTTGAGGTATAGCCGGGGCCTTGTTGCCGGCACTATCATTGTACTCATCTTTATCTATAGAGACTCCGTAGATATATTGTGGGTTGTGTATTGGTGCTGGGGAAAGACAAACTATGTTATGTTGTGGTTGTATTACTTGTCCATTTGAGACTTTAAAAATGATGAGACTATAATGAATTGGTATTGTAGACATGAACACATTTTCGTCTAATTAATGAAAATATATATTATCTCTATTAGTGGATGAGTTTGGGTAGAATAAAATCTAACATGCTTGCTCGGTCGGGTTCACTCAGTTGAGCGCCGGTCGCGCTCCTCGGTCTTGGGGCGTGACAAAATGTCATACCATGCATATGTATATGCGTTCATAATATCATGAAGCCTCTAAGGGCATCCCAACATATCATCTCGGCCACTGTGGGCAAATCATCAACGTATACCGGCTGATCAGGTGGTGGTGTGTATATAATGCCGTAACCTTTTTCTATATCCCATATACATATAATATACGCATATATAACACCATCTGGTCATGGGTCAATGTACATGTATAAATGCATGAAATGCATAAGAATTTCTTTAATAAAATCTCTCGGAACGTCATAAGACCATTATGCCTTTGATTAATGTCATGAAATAAACTTTATCGACTTACGTATTTTCTGAGACCCATGAACAGATGATAGAATAATAGGACACATGGAAAATCAAGAATATAAGCATATCTAGCATTTCTATGAATAGAGTCATTTATGGAAGTTGCGTATTTTGCTCGTTTCATTTGTATCGTATTGATCATGCCAAAAAGAAAGAAGGGATAGCCTTAACATACCTAGGCCGATCCTCTTGACGATCCCTCTAACATATGTCTTTTGCGAAAACACGTAACGACGGATCGAAGTAGGGAAAAATCCGTATGATATTCTTGAGAAAAATTGTATCGTACTCTCTTAGAATTGCAAATCCCGTTGCTATTACATAACGTAATCTCATATGCATTTTTTTGTTGTAGCTTCATCCGCACTTTATCATAATCTTCATTCTCATTGTTATACTACAAAACTTTTGGCTCCACAAGTAAAGCTCCAAATAACAATGAAAGAATATTTGAAAGTGCAAAGCTCCATAAAATTAAGTCATAAGTGCCCTTTTTGCCGTGACCACTAGGAAGACAATAATCACCTTTTTATTTGTTGCAAGGTTTCTTGGCAGCTTCATCCATAAGCTTTTCCCTTTTGAATTGTGTATAATAATCTCTTATCTTGGAGGTTTGTGGTCCCCCAATTTGTGGCTTTGTTGGCCAAAGACTTCTCCACATTTTGCCACCTTTTATGTGATTTTAAGAGTCAAATTTTTGTGACTTTGTTGGCTTCCACGTTAGGAGCACTTAGTCTTATCCATATTATGCTTAATTACTTAATTAATCTCTCACTAAAAATTTATAATTACCTAATTATCCATATATTTAAGAATTATCTCAAATTACATAAATTACTACTTAATTTTAACATACCTTATACACATTACTATCATGGTCATGTGGTACTTTGTATGGTACACTAGTCTATAAATACGGGGTATTATAGCTTGGACCGTATTTTATCCCAAATTATCAAACTTCGACGAAACTCATTTTCTTCAATTCGCTTACCCTCTTACCTTGACGAATTTACTTATCACTTGTTTGAAATAGCATAATACTTATAATCCCCAAATAATCTTGTCCTTGAACTGAGGTCAATTATCTTACGACAATTTCACGTACAATGCTACAGGGTGTAACATCATCGTAATATAATACTGTGGGGCGTAAGATTGACGTAATACTGCGGGACGTAACATCATTCCCCCCTTTGGAACATTCGTCCTCGAATGTTGACTGATGCACTTATCATTCTCATAACCTATAGTTCTTGCGAATACTTTAATATTCTCCTTGCCGTTTAGGCAACTGTTCTTTGAATAAATCCAAAGGCCAGGGCATTCCCCCCTTTAGGCCTCTTTCTTACACCCTTGTTCTACTACCAGGGCAGCATTCCATCTCTTCTAAATACTATTAGTCTTAGATTCCTTTTAGTTCATTCAGGCTATACTGAGCTTTCTATAACTTAAAGAAACCATTAGCTGTCTTGTTTTCATGGGCTTAATCCCGAGGACTTATCCCTTCTCGTCGCTTTCTCACTCGCCTTTCCTTATCCTTACTAATGTCTTCCTAAAACCTTGTCGCTCTACCATACTTTAGCTTGCGACCTACATATATCCATTTATACTACTCACAACCTTCCTTCAATTTGCTTGCACCATAGATATTCTTATGTTATTCTGGAACATCAAGCGAGACATCACATCGTCTCAAACTCTTCTTTACTCTTTTAACTAGACCTCTCAATACCTAGAAACCATAGGGTGGAAAATATGCCACTGACGACGCCGCTATCATTCCTGGATACTGAATCCCAGCGCTTCTAGCCTTCTATCCGAAGTATGGACTATTCAGAACCTTCTGCATTTGAGTATCTCACACGTTGTCCACCTTTACCTTACTTTACCTTAAAGTCTCGCATCACATCTTCTATCTCTTTCATGACCTCCCTTCCACAGAGGTATCATTTACATCCATAATTAGAAGCTCTATTTACTTGCACCTCTGGTGCATACACAATCCGGTGGGAGCTTCATACTGACTTCATATAAGGCTGGTACTCTTCTAACTAGCTTTACCGTAGAGCCGTTATAGAATATGGTTTCTGTACTATCTCTCTTGTACCTCTTATATTAAGAGTGATTTTGCAATGTTCTCAATTATGATGTCCATAATTTTCTTGGTCCAATAATCAGACTCCTGATTTACTTCGTTGACGTAACTCTTTAGTTTCCTCTTCCTTCCGATCAGCCTTTATGTATTGCTTAAGCTATCTTCTGATCTGTGGCTCTTGGTATTAGTTATTACTTTAGCCCTTGATGGACGCTATGGAATATCCATGATATAATCTTCTAACAATTAAATCCTTTGTCTATGACCTGGGCTCAATTCTTTCTTTTAACTTATACCGGAGTCTTCTACGACTGTATGATTGTCAACATATATGCTGCATGGATAATGCTATGAAATCATAAGTGCATTTATAACGTAATTAACTCTGGATCATTGATCGAATAATTCTTTTCGTTCCTTCTCATCTTTCTCTAAACGTAAGCTATTACTTTTCCTGGTCTTTTTGTCCCCTTGTTGCGTGCATACTTAGCTTATCTTAGTTCCTACGCATGCCAGAATATTCATATATCTTATATGATCTCGAATATTACTTTTGGTTTCATTTCCCGCTTATTTTCCATGATAGGGTGCCACTTTCTTATGGAGTGCATGCAATGTTATTGTGAGACTGTTGTTACAAGACCTGTCACACCCCAAAATCGAGGAGCGCGACCGGCGCTCAACCGAGTGAACCTGACTGAGCAAGCCTGTTAGATTTCATTCTACCCAAATTCTTCTGTGAATAAAGAGGAGATGTACTCCGTTAATCAAATACCGAAGAGATTTCATTAACCATTTCCATTGCATTCCCATTAACAGCATCATTCAATATTTCCAAAATAGTACGAGTTTAAAGATTTAATGAAAAACATGTTTCCAAATACCAACAGTTATAAGACAATTCCTAACATCAAATACCACCCACAATCTGTTTACGGAGCCTCTAAGTACAACTGAAGAGTAATATGGAAATGCCGGCAACAAGGCCCCGGGTATACCCCAAACAAAATACACAAAGAACAAAGGATTCATGACCCCAGAATGAAGTTGGGCTCACCAAGTCAGCTGGGAAGAAGGTGTACTGCTATCACTGATCAATGTCTCCTGCTGTGGAACCACCTGCATCCATTTAAAGATGCAGCGCCCCCGGCAAAAGGGACGTTATTACTGTCGAATAACACTAGTATGTATAGCTAGAAATCCTCTTTCAAAATAGAATGCCCATATGATCTATATGTGGAACACATAATATAATGTAATTGAAACAACATGTACAAACAAGGACAACAAAAGGGGGCACCTATTGTCTGCATTAATAATGTGTCTCATTAGACCGTCCTTAGTGTTCACATAGCATATTATACACCTATGTGTTTCATAGACCGTCCATAGTGTTCACATATCATATTATACACTTATGCGTTTCATAGACCGTCCATAGTGTTCACATATCATATTATACACTTATGCGTTTCATAGACCGTCTATAGTGTTCACATATCATATTATACACTTATGCGTTTCATAGACCCTCCATAGTGTTTATTCATACTGTACATATATACCTCTTATACACAATTCAGCTATGCGTTTCATAGACCATCCACAGGATTTCATATCACAATGGATTTCATAGCACAATGTACCTATGCGTTTCATAGACCGTCCACAGGATTTCATAACACAATATACCTATGCGTTCATAACACAATATACCTATGCGTTTCATAACACGATATACCTATGCGTTTCATAAACCGTCCATAGGGTTTCATAACACGATATACCTATGCGTTTCATAGACCGTCCATAGGGTTTCATGACACAATATACCTATGCATTTCAAAGACCGTCCATAGGGTTTCATAACACATTGGAAACAAAAGTACAAATACGTACGTCTCATAACCTTTCACATCACATAGCACCTAATCTGCCCTTTCAACCACTTACAACATCATTAATTTATTGGCTCTCTTGGCCAAACATATGATTCTTTATTCATGGTGCAATGGCCGTATTTTATATTCCACACTTTCATTTCTTCCCTTTCATAGATCATCATCATACTTATCAACAAGTAGAATATTCCGGAAATCATAACTTTAAGTTCATTAGTAATGAAGGCTTTAAACATAATCGATTCCTTTCCAATAAATGGAGTAAAATGATTGTCAATCAAAGTACAAATTAAAATCATACACAATTTCCACTCATTAATATGTAAGAATTCAAAGCACATTGAAAATTACTTACAAAGCATAGCATTAGCTAAAACAGCCACATATGGGCATCACTTGAGTTCATAAACTTTTAGCCGATTATATTGTCGAAGTCAATTTTGGAATAGTTGAGTCAAAGCTCATCGCATAATCTTTCTCACATTCTTTCATTTCATTGGCACAATTGGTCACAAGTATAACTTTCACTATTGGCACGTTGGCCACACTTTGTATTCCCAATTTACTGATTTCACTTCCAACCATCTTTATAGGTTATCAACAACAAGACATTCCCAGTCAAGACTTTAGGTGCACAATTTAGAGGCTTAAGAATATTGAGATTTTCTCACACAATTTGGCATACTAGCTTTCTTTTGAAATACGATTCAAGGCATAATATTTTAATACACAACCCATACTTTGAAACTCGCGGAAACATTATGGAATTCAATTCCAAGAGAGAAAGTTTAGCCAACATACTTCAAATTCTTCCCTTAATGATACTACAATGATGCACTACACTAATCAACTTCAATCTACAAGAACAACATCCAATGAGACCAATATTCGGAACAAATCCCATAGGTTCAATATATTCATAAATTTCATCGCCAAGATTACCATTCACTTTCTCTCTTATTTTCTCAAAAGTACTATTCATGCGATGAACTAGATTTTTATAATCCAATCTTTCAACCATTAAAACTTGCAACAAATGCTTCAAATACTTCTAAATACTCATATTAAACGAGTTTGAAGCATTGGAATTACCTCTAGTAGATTAATCTTGAAAAATCACAACTTTGGTGATTTTTGTGTTCTTGAGGATTTGATGATGAAATCTTATATTTGGATGTAAGAATAATGTTAGAAATCATGTATATTGAGTAATAATCAACCCAAAACATTATTAACAACTTACATTGGTTGATTGGACTTGATTTAAGCTCAAAATCATCCCTTCACCTCAAGAACCCTAACCCCCAAATACTCAATATACCTCTTCCCCGACCTTGTATTTATAGGCCCAGATTTTTGGGTTTTGGATGCGGCCCTGGATGCTTCGCATCCCCACTTCACTCCTTTTTGAAGCTCAGATGCGGACCTGGACGCTATGGCAGCACTTCACTGCTAGCCTCTCTTTCGGACGCGGCCTCGGATGCTTCGCATCCGTAGGCTCCTCGGCCAGCCTTTGGTAATTTGGTCATAACTTCTTGTAGGAATGTCCAAATGAGGAACGGTTTGAAAATTTAGAAACTAGACTCAAAGATCTTTAATTGGATAGGTCATCTAGCACATAACTATATATATATATATATATATATATATATATATATATATATATATATATATATATATATATATATATATATATGCACGTCCAAAATTTGGTCTTGTGCGTACTCATTTGGAACGTTAGTATATCATGAAATTCTCAACTTGACTTGGACTAGGGCTCTCCTTAGACCCCACATCACTTATAATATGCCTTGTACACTTATTATCATATCCAATTGATATCCATCATATTAAAAGTCCTTGTCTGCACACAAAATAATATAATGAGTGCACATCAACTTTCTTACTAGCGCTCAAGTACTTCAAAATTTTCTGGCGTGTTACAAGACCACTTCTTCTTTAGGTCACTGTGCTTAGGTTGAAGCCTTCTTCCTTATTTCCTCATCTATTCTTTTGTTGTAGTACTAAGGGAGGATCCTCTGACTCTTATAAAGCTGCAAGCTTATTACATCGTATACTCGACGGAATTTTTGATGTCCTTCCTTACCTATAATTATTCGTAGTTACTTACCTCCACGCCCTTGTGCTTGTAGGGTTGCTTCTGAACTGATATTTTAACTATTTCCCAGTGGCACTCTCTTTTACTTTTGTAACACTTATATGACACCTTTCACTAACCGAACTCCTATCTGAATATTTCTCTAGGATCACGATGTCATATCTGTGAGGCTGAATTCCCATGTTGGGGTTCACTATGTTTATCTTGCACGATCTGTTGATTTATCTGTAACCTCTTGTCTAGCCATAACTAGGCTCTTCCTTAATCAACTATTAACTACTCGTTGGCCCATTCTCATATCAACATTCCGCGTAATCTTTCTTGGGTTATTTCCTTTGTCTTAACTTACGTCTCGCACATGCTCCTTCTCTATTAATAATATTTCGAGCAGGAACCCTTACTTTCTCTCCTTGACGTCATGTTGGCATAATGTTCTAGAATCATAGAATATCTGTAGGGTTTGGATAAGTGCAATCTCATTCCTTTCTCATTTTTTTTATAGCATCCTTCCTTTACTATTCCATAGTTAATAGAACTACTTAATTCTGACTTAATGCCACATTACTCCATATTCCCCCCTTTAGGGGAGTACTAAGAGTTAGAGCCATGACAACCTACCTATAGATGTTTTACCTTTTCATTTTTGGCATCTTTTCACATCATCGATGACCCTTACTCGCCTTGCGGTAATCCTTCTGTACCAAGGATAACAAAATTCCTTACTAGCGAGGGTGACACTTAATATAACTGGCACATACAGTCCCTTAAGCTTAACCTTGCTCACATTGCTTGGTTTAGGGAAGCGTCTTCCTGAATGACCATTCTTTGAATTTCTCATGAATCTTTTTCTGTTGTCCATTCTATTATCGCCAGAACGAAATATGAAATTCTCATGATGTCGACCATTATCAAATCACTCAGTCCCTAATTTTCTTCGATTCGCTTACCCTCTCACCTTCACGAATTTACTTATCACTTGTTTGAAATAACATAATACTTATAATCCCCAAATAATCTTGTCCTTGAACTAAGGTCAATTATCTTACGACAATTTCACGTACAATACTACAAGGTGTAACATCATCGTAATATAATACCGCGGGGTGTAATATCGACGTAATACTGCAGGGCGTAACTTATTGGTATTGATAGTGATTGTGGTTGACGTCTCTAATGAGATGACCTAGCCGATCGGGTCGTGATCGGACTCCGTGCTAATAGTACAATGGTATTGGTATTGTGAATATTGATGTTGTGAATAGTGATATATCAGTGCTAATGATCTCCCAACCAAAATTGTATGTAAAGTTCGTATTTTGGAAATTATTATGTTTTAACTTGGCATTTGTTATCATTGATTGTGGCTTGCTGTTTCTATGATTTTTTCTTTCTTATTTTGGCATTCTATTTTGAAAGTGGACAGTTAGCTTTACATACTAGTACTATTCCATATGTACTAACATCCTTTATGTCGGGGGCGCCGCATCTTTAATGGATGCAGGTGGTTCATCAGCGGACAACTTTGGTCCTCATTAACAGTCGCTCTCTATTCAGCAGATTTTGGCGAGCCCTACTCTATTCCGGGCCTGATGTCATTTGGGTTGTGCATTGTGTCTTGAGGTATAGCCGGGGCCTTATTTCCGGCACTTCCATACTATTCTTCTGCCATACTTAGAGGCTCCGTAGACAGGTTGTGGGTGGTGTATGATGTTGGGAATTGAAATAGAAATGTTGCTATTTGGCAAAGATGTTTTTCATTATATCTATAAACTCGTAATGTTTTGGAAATTATGAATGAAGATGCTAATTGGAATGAAATAAAAGTTATTAATGAAATCTTTTATAGTGTTTGATTAATGCAGTACATCTCCTCTTTATTCATGGATGAGTTTGGGTAGAAGAAAATCTAACAGGCTTGCTCGGCTGGGTTCACTCGGTTGAGCGCCGGTCACACTCCCCGAGTTTGGGGCGTGACATAAAGCCTTATTTGGACCCCTTTGTGATAGTGATCATTGATGACATCTTGGTTTACTCTCGCACTAGCTAGGAAGCCAGCATTTGAGGATTGTTCTTCAGAACTTGAAGAAGAAGGAGCTTTATGCTAAGTTTTCTAAATGTGAGTTGTTGTTGGACTCAGTTCTATTCTTGGGTCACATAGTGTCTGGTGATGGTATTAAGATTGATCCCAACAAGATTGAGGCAGTTTGGAGTTTGCCTAGACCTACTACAGCTACAAAGATCAGGAGTTTCTTGGGTTTGGTAGGCTACTAGCGTCATTCTAATGAGGGGTTCTCGTCCATTAATGATCCATTGGCTTAGTTGACTCCGAAGGGTGTTCCTTTTAGATGTTCCGATGACTGTAGAAGAGCTACCAGAAGCTCAAGGTTGCTTTGACTACAACCCTAGTGTTGGTATTGCCCATAAGTTGAGGGCCATACACACTATTTTGTGATGCTTCACGCGTTGGTTTTGATGCAGTATTGATGTAGGGGTGATTGCTTATGAATCACGACAGTTGAATCCCCATGAGAAGAATTATCTAGTTCATGATTTGGAGTTGGCATTGATTGTGCATGCACTCAAGATTTAAAGGCATTTCTTGTATGGTCAGTTTGTGAGGTTTACACGAATCACGACTGTTCACACTCAATTTTGATCCTCCATATTTTAAAAATTAAATTCTTTAGGCTTCCTCGTCAAAAAATGATACAATGCAGTGTTTTGCACATTTTTAACTGTAATTCAATTTATTGATAATTATTCTCATTTTTACAAAATACATGAATTTTTTATCATTTTATTGCAATTGGTTAAATACTACCATTTTGTGCATTTTTATAAATTTCAAATAATTTATTGATAATTATCCTATTTTCAAACATTAGGACATTCTATCAATTAATTATCTTTTCAAAAATAAAATATAATTACTACAACACAATTATAGTAGTTGTATTTTAAAATAAATACTACAATATTTTCTAATTAAATAGTTATATTTTCATTCATAGCATTGTCTAGTAATTACTTGGAAGCCAATCAAATTTATTTAAAAATACGGGTCAAGTCCGGTCAAATTCAAATATTTTGCTAACATCCGATGTGACATGTGATGTTACTAGACATTTGACATGACCTTTGATATGACTAATCATAGTTTTGTCCATTGTGTAATAACCATGAGGCAAATAATGATATTTTTCTTTAACCAATGGGTAAAAAGGGGGACCCCATTAGATATTTTTACAAGGGTTGGCATGAAAAACCCTAATATAACTCTCTCTACCCTCTCATTCTAACTCCCAGCCGCCCAACCCCATTTTTGTGTCTTCCAATGTAACGATCAGACCGGTCGTTTTGTATAATTGTGCTCTGTTACCCCTTTTTATGCTTCACGTCTGTGTATTTATGATTTTATGACTTGCGGGATTGGTTAGTTTTATTCCGGGTAGCTTCCGGATTGATTTAGACCCCTTGATTCTTGACTTAGAAGTTTAAATTAGAACATATTTACCAAACTTAGACTTTTGTAGAAACGACCTCGGAACTATGTTTTTTATGGCTCCGATAAGGTATTGTGATTTCGAACTTGGGCGTATGCCCGGAATTGATTTTGAAAGTCCGTAGGTTGATTTGTGTTGATTTACCGAAATTTAGCAAGTTGAAGTTGAAAAGTTTGACTGTAGGCTGACTTTTAGCTATTGAGCTCAAAACTTAATTTTGGGACTTGGAATATGTTTGTTATGGTATTTGGAACTTGTCTGAAAAATTTGGTGTCGTTTGGAGTTGATTTGATAGGATTCAGATGTTTAGTCGTAATTTTAGAAATTCTTGAACTTTACTTTGAAATTCATGTGTTTTAGTGTTTGATTCATAGTTTAGATGTTATTTTTGTGTTTTGATCACTCGAGTGAGTTCATATGATATTTTTTGACTTGTGTGGATGTTTGGTTTGGAGCCCGAGGGCTCGGATGAGTTTCGGACATGTTTCGAAACAGTTTTGAATGTAGCAGACATGAATGATACTGGATGTAGACTAAAGGTTGTAGAGCAGGTCATGTCTCCATATTACAATGGAAAGTGAGGCTACTGGTAAAGATGTGAAGGTGTGGTTAACTCAAGAAACCCGGTAAAATGATACCACGAGTTCATGGGAGATAGGAAGGTATGTGTCACAATAAGGGTAATTAACTATGCATTAAAGACGAAATAGGTTAGGAATGAATGTCACAGTCCCATAGAAAATATAGTACCAGTATCTCAGCTAGATTGAGAGGGTGATCCGGGGGGGGGGGGGAACAACACAACCTACCCAAAAGGACAAGGGTAATGTTTGAAACATGTTGCGGAGGTACAAGAGAGGATGAGCACCTGTTACAAACCTGGCATGTTTAACATAATAGCTCTCAAGCTGCAATACAAGGCAACATCATTAGTAGCTACAATACAGGGTATGAGGTGAGTTATTTGTTGAGAATAGAATCAGGCGGACTAAGTGTACGCTTAGAAAGCAAACAAGAGGTTGTTCTATGAAAAGTTTGGGAGGATCTCATGTTTCAGATAAGGCCTTGTACAGGCAAGTAACTCCTTTGAATAAATTATATTGAGGGTGTTGAGATGTGCTTTGAAGGTGTTAAAAAGTAAAGAGGGTTCATGAGAATGTGCGCAAAGGAAGTGAAGTAATTTCTCAAATCATATGAGCTGCATAAGACGGAAAGAAAGTGTCCTAGGAGATGCCTCAGCACAAGGTTACTTTATATTTGGCTTGATGTCATGTAGGTTAATATTACGAGGGTGTGTGCACAATCTAGCAGATGTTCTCCCTTTGAAACTTAAGGTCCTGTAAGAAACTCGTCAAGGAAAGTCCTTTATTGAGGGTTTTGAGAAGCAAGTTACAAGTATTAACCTAAGGTTATAGCTTGATTCAAGGAAATTATGGTAGAATTCCACTCATAACGGGTTATATGTAAATGAAATGTGATAATGATGTTCCACGACTGATGCATTCGATTCAAAGTTATGTACAAGTAATGTCTAGAGCATGTTTTTCTGTTGTCTCTTCCATATAGATGTCCAGATATGAAAAGGGAAGATATATGGTTATGGAGTTCATAATGATGTACTTTAGTATATCGAATTAAATTTAACGCAAGTAGTGGCTATGGTATCGTGTTTTGAGGAGTATAGGTCTATTGAGGGTCATGATTGAGAATTTTATCACGTATTGGGTTGTTGTCGCACTGTGTGGTGCTTTGTATAGAAAGAGATGGAGATCTCCCATAGGTTTGTTCGAAGTTGGTGTAGCAGAGTTAATAGGGCCAGACCTCGTTCACTAAGCTATAGAGAAAGTCAAGACCGTCAAGGAATAGTTGAAGGAGGTCTCCAAATGTCCTATTTAGATATTTGGCATAGAGATTTGGAGTTTAGGTAAATGAATGGGTATTTCTAAAGATTTTTCCCTAAGAAGACATTATGTGATTTATTAAGAAAGGGAAATTGAAGTCCAAGATACATTTGGCCTTATAGAATCTTGAAGAAAATAAACCATGTAACCTATGAGCCGGAATTGCCTCAAGAGTTTTCCTTTATGCATCCCGTGTTCCATGTGTCCATGTTGAAGCACGTAATAGGGGACCCATCACTCATCGTCCCCATGGAGAGTATTGAGGTTAATGGAAGCTTGACTTATGAAGAAATTCCTGTTGCCATACTTAATAGTCAAGTCCAAAAGTTAAGAACAAAAGAGGTCACATCCATTAAAGTTCTATGGCAAAACCAACATATGGAAGAAGAGACTTGGGAGGCGGGAGAAGATATGAAGAGAAGATATCCTCACTTATTTGAAGAAGAAGGTGATAGTATGTAAAGACTATTAGAAGCATTTTTCTTTCAGGGATTTTGTTTTTGGCTATGTAAATGTTAATTTGTATGTGTCTCCATGGCTTGGAGCCGCTATGTACGTTAATGACAATGAAATGGTAAGAAATGGTGTTTTTATTATTATGTGTGTTGCACCCTATTTTGCACTAATCAAAACACAATCCAACTAATGGTTCTTCTGAAGTTGATAAAAGAGAGTCGCCACCTAATATTTTAAGGTACATTAAGGTACCTATGAGTCTATTATTATCCTAATGGTCTGCTAATCGGTGAGGTTTGGGTAAGTGTTCTAGTTATTCTAAGGGGAAGGTGTTAGTGTAACACCCTGAAAAATTTTGAAGTACTTAAGCGCTATTAAGAAAGTCGATGTGCGCTAATTATATTATTTTTGATGGATATCAAATGGATATGATAATAAGTGTACGAGTCATATTATAAGTGATGTGGGGTCTAGGGAGAGCCCTACGTCCAAGTCAAGTTGGAAATTTCATGATAGACTAAAGTTCCAAATGAGTAAGCACAAGACTAAACTTTGGACGGGCATATATATATATATAAGGAGTTAGGTGATGTAGGACCTATCAAATTAAAGTTCATTGAGTCTAGATTCTAACGCTTCAAACCGTTTGTCATTTGGACATTTCTACAAGATGTTATGACCAAATTACCAAAGGCTGGCAGAGGAGCCTGCGGATGCGAAGCATCCGAGGCTGCGTCAGAAAGAGAGGATGGCAGTGAAGTGCTGCCATAGCATCCAGGTCCGCATCCGAGCATCAAATAGGAGTGAAGTGGGGATGCGAAGCATCTAGGGCCGCATCCGAAACCGAAAAATCTGGGCCTATAAGTACAAGGTCGGGTAAAGAGGGTATTTTGTGTATTTGGGGGTTAGGATTCTTGAAGTGAAGGGGCGATTTTGAGCTCAAATCAAGTCCAATCGACCAAGGTAAGTTGTTAATGATGTTTTGGGTTGATTATTACTCAATATACATGAGTTCTAACATCATTCTTACATCCAAATACAAGATTTCATCATCAAATCCTCAAGAACACAAAAATCACCAAAGTTGTGATTTTTTAAGATTGATCTACTACAGGTAATTCCAATGCTTCAAATTCGTTTATTATGAGTATTTAGAAGTATTTGAAGCATTTGTTACAAGTTTTATTGGTTGAAAGATTGGATTATAAAACTCTAGTTCATGGCATGAATAGTACTTTTGAGAAAATAAGACAGAAGGTGAATGGTAATCGTGGCGATGAAATTTATGAATACAATGAACCAATGGGATTTGTTACTAATATTGATCTCATTGGATGTTGTATTGTATATTGAAGTTGATTAGTGTAGTGCATCGTTGTAGTATCATTAAGGGAAGAATTTGAGGTATGTTGGCTAAACTTTCTCTCTTGGAATTGAATTCCATAATGTTCCCGTAAGTTTTAAAGTATGGGTTGCGTATTAAAATATTTTGGCTTTGAGTCATGTTTTAAATGAGAACTAGTATACCAATTGGGTGAGAAAAACTCGATATGCTTAAGACTCAAAATTGCTCATATGTGTGCCTAAAGTCTTGATTGGAAATGTCTTATCGTTGATAACCTATAAAGGTGGTTGAAAATGAAATAAGTGAATTAGGGATATAGAGTGTGGCCAACGTGCCAAGAATTTAAGTTATGACTGTGGCTAGTAGTGCAAATGATTTGATAGAATGCGATAAAGAATATGAAATGAGCCTCGACTCAACTGTGTTAAAAGTGATTTGGAAAATAGAATTTGCTTAAGAGCTTTTGTACTCAATTCATGCCCATTAGTGGCTGCTTTAACTAATGCTTTACTTTATAAATATATCCAGTGTGATTCGAGTTCTATATACTCATGTGTTGAAATTATACATTGTCATTTCTGGGGAAGAGTATTGCAAGAGTAAATGGTGTATTGATTGTTTATGATTTTTCATGTGTGTTTCTATTGTTGGTTGGTATGCCTCATTCTTTGGGAAGAAACTATTTGTGTTTGAAGTTCCCATTTCAAATGGATTTGAAGTATATGATTTCTAAAACTTTCTATATGTTGATATTTGATGGTGATCTTTTAAATTGAAAGAGGTGAAAGTGTGGAATATGAAATACGGCCATCGTGCCAGGAATAAAGAATCTTTTGAATGTCAAATGAGCCAAGGAAATATTGTCGTTATGAATGACAGGAAATACTAATGAGAATTTATACAATGTGAAAGATGTTGAGGTGAGTACAATTGTAATTATCTTACCTCTGTGTGCAAATCAAAAATAAAATATTTTTGGGAGCATCATTAGTAAAACCGAGGAAGGGTGGGTCATAAGGCCCACACCTGAAACTACACGTGCTGGTGTAGGGGTGAATTTTGGTTATTCCCCTTATTTGGGATGAAATTGTGATATTATTCCCCTTAATTGGGATGAACTGGTAATAATTGTGGAATGAAAATGTCAACCCACATGGCATATGTGGGAAGACGACCTAGCTGATCGGACTCCATGTTGCGCACATGGTGGTACTACTCTTGGTAATAATTTTCTTTCGCATCACCTGTCAAATCACATTGTCCGTGGGGAGATGGCCTAGCTGATCGGGCGTGATCGGACTCCGTGCTAACAAAGACGGTGGAATATCGGTGTTAATGATCTCCCAACCAAAAATATATATTATTTTCGTATTTTGAAAATTATCAAATTTTTAACCGGACATTTGGATATTGTGGATAGTGACTTGCTGTTTCTATGTGTTACGTTTTCTTATATGGGCATTCTATTTTGAAAGAGGATTTTTAGCTATACATACTAGTGCTATTCGACAGTACTAACGTCCCTTATGCCGGGGGCGTTGCATCTTTAATGGATGCAGGTGGTTGTATAGCAAGCGACATTGATCAGTGATAGCAGTACACTTTTTTCAGCTGATTTGGTGAGCCCCACTTCATTTCGGGGTCATGTATCTTTTGTTTCTCATGTACTGTGTTTTGAGGTATAGCCGGGGCCTTGTTGCCGGTATTTTCCATATTACTCTTCTATTGTACTTAGAGGCTCCGTAGACAGGTTGTGGGTTGTGGTTGATGTTGGGAATTGAACTAGAAATGTTGGTATTTGGAAATCATGTTTTTCATTAATTCTATAAACGTGTAATATTTTAAAAATTATGAATGAAGCTGCTAATGGGAATCATGTTTAATTGTATTTTCATTAATTCTCACATTTTTAAGAATGTCAATTCTCTCATCTCTAATTTAGAAGGGTCTTATATTTGGATTTGTGTGGGGCCCACTTCGTGTGGTGACTTAACCACATAATCCTTTAGTTTTTCACCTTTTCTAATGACTTAAGAGTCATAGATGTTAAGGTTGTTTGCTGCCATGTGGGTACCATCCATTCTCAATAATAAACCACCAATTATCTTAATTAAGTGTTAATCTCCCACTAAAATTAATAATTATTCGATTATCCACATAATTAAGAATTATTTCAATTTACCTAAAATACTACTCACTTTTAATATACTTTATACACCTTACTATCATGACCATGTGGTACCTTGTATGGTACTAGTCCATAAATATCGGGTATTTTAGCTCGGGTTGTATTTTATCCAAAATGTCAAACTTCGACAAAATTTATTTTCTTCGATTTGCTTACCCTCTCACCTTTACGAATTTACTCGTCACTTGTTTGAAATAGCATAATGCTATAATCTCAAAATAATCCTATTTCCGAACTTACGTTGATTAACTTACGACGAAACTTTAACGTACAAAAATGCAGGATGTAATATCTTATTTCCGAGCTTTCATCAATTTACTTATGGCGTACTTTTACGTACGAAAACATGGGGTGTAACAATTATAGCTTGGGCCATATTTTATCTCAAAATGACAACCTTCAATGGAACTCATTTTCTTTGATATGTTTACCCCCTCACCTTCACGAATTTACTTATCCCTTGTTTGAAATAGTATCAATGCTTATAACCTCAAAAATAATCTCATTCTCGAGTCTACGTCGATTAACTTATGACGAAAGTTTAACGTACGAAAATGCGGTATGTAATATCTCATTTCCATGATTTCATCAATTTACTTATGGCGTACTTTCACGTACGAAAACATGGGGTGTAACAGTTTAATAGCAATATTCAATAGCAAGGCTAGTTTCCAAATATATACACACACATGAGCAACAAATAATGATTAGTTATTGTTTAAAATAAGAGGGAGGAAAGAGCTGGACTCTTGGAATTGGGTTGGCGAGTAGGTGAGGCCCAATGGGGTTCAAATCAGTGGCAGACTATACAAGTAGAAAAGTAGAGGAAGCGGCCTAAGTATGAAAGTTGTGCCTGAGCTCCAAATGGACATAGCAGGACCATATCGTACATGCATGGGAAAAAGGAAAAAGGAAACAATTAGTACAGATCAATATAAAATACAAAGTTAATTATGACATGTAAGTAAAGACCTAGAAAGATACAGTGTGATTTTAGACTTTCATTTTATGCTAATCCTATGAGATTAATTAAGCTTGATGGCCAAAGGCTTTGGGTGAAACGTGTCTTATTTATGAAATCACCCTATGGCCCCCCTGACACTTCAGAGTCCACGAGGGTCTTAGAGACTCCGAGCACTGCTTGTGCCAGGGAGGGCTATCTCAAATACATGTAAGTCCCTGTGAAAATTTGCCAAGAATCTGAGGTCTTCTGTTGCCGAGGTAGGCTTATGTGCTTGGGATATTGTAGATAATTTTCGCAGTCAGCTTACAGACATTTTGGGTTGTGCAATGTATTGTGGACTTGGTGAAAGAAATTTACAGAACATGACATTTTTGCGGTCCTTTATGCGACCACAGATCAGTTTCACCGAATTGAACAGGAGAAGCTCAATTTTGAAGGTCATTTCGCGATTCACTATACGACTGCATATCCATTTTGCGGGCCGCACTTCCTTCGCAGAACTAGCTTGAGGATTTTTTTGAGAGAGGTTTCGTGGTCCATTTTGCGGTCGCAGAAGTGATCCGCGGACCGTAGACCTAGCCAGGCCAGCCCAATTTTAGAGGACGATTTCACAGTCTCTCTCGCGGACCACTGACTTGTTCTGTGGTGCATTCTGCGACTGCAGACCTAACTTAGAGGGTTAATTGTTGGAAATTTATACCTGACCCTATTTTAATAAAAAGGCCTTGGGGGTTGTTTTGGATAGCTTCAATGGTTGTTTTAGAGAGATGGGAGTATTTTAGAGAGAGAGAGAGAGAGAGAGAGAGAGAGAGAGAGAGAGAGAGAGAGAGAGAGAGAGAGAGTGGAAGAAGCCCCAACCATTTTGCTCATCAATTCTTGCCCAATTTTGAAGATTTGAGGAAGCCACTCTCTAGGCCATCAATTATCCGGGTAAGTCCTTGTCCTAAGCTCTCATGCAATGTCCTATCATGCATTTGTGGGTAGGATTTCACTATTATGAGGTTTATGGGAGGGGGATTGAAAGCCTAAACACTCTATTTCGAAATTTTAGGTGTATAGGAAGAATAGGAGGTATGGTTCCTGATTTGGGTGTGTGTCTTGGGCATTCATGTATCGATAGAGGCGTCATGGAGGTTGTTAACTTATCCGGAATGAATCGTTGGTTGATATTGGATGTGGGATGAAGGATTAACACCATAGGACCTTGTAGTCAAATTTGCACACGTAGTGTTTGATGAAATGCCTAAATGAGCCGAACCTTTGAGCACCTTTCTAACTATTGATCGATTTTGATTATGTCTCTACAGATTGAAATCGCTCGGAGTATTGAACGTTATAGTAATTCTAAGGAAAAGCTCAAACAAGGTATGTTTGCTAAACTCTCTTGTAGAATCGAATTCCACGAATTTCGTGTAAACTCCAAGCATGATTTTATTCAAGTTCCTATTTCTATTGTTTCGCATTGCTTCTGATGATCGATTTACTTAATTGCTTGTGTACCAAAGTATATTCCAATTTCCCCTATTATATCACTCTCATTTGAAAGAATGTTTAAAGTGTGGTTAATGTATCCAATGCTTATGATTTTTAATTCATATTTCAATTGAAAATCATTATGCTCTCTTTTGGGAAGAAGATTCAATGTGTTTACGACTCTTATCACTCATGTATTTAAAGTCGTGATTCTCTATGTTGATGACCTATGATGATCCTTGAAAGTGAAAGAATGAGAATATGAAATAATTAAATGTGGGCATCACGCCAAGAACAATGATTTACGTGTATGGCCAAGAGTGCCAATGAAGTGAAAGAGATTGAAATAGGCATTGAAATGAATTGTAACCCTTTGATATAAATAGTTTTGAGAGTATCGTTAGGTCACTGAGGAAGGGTGGGTTGAAAATACCTAAACCCAAAACTACACATGCTGGTGTTGGAGTGATTGGGGGATAAATTCTTGTGTTGATGTGTTGAGATTATTCCCCTTAATTGGGATGAGATGATAGATAGCAAAGGACCATGTCTACCCACACAGCATTGTGGTGAGATGGCTTAGCCGATCGGGCAGTGATCGGATACCATGCCGCGTACATGGTAGTGGTGTTGTGTTTCTATGTCCACTCGCACACAGTGGCTGTGACGACATAGTAGATCAGGCGGAGATCCGTCCCCATTCCATAAGCATGTTGGTGTATCGGTACCGAAGATCTCCTAGCTTTAAAACATTAATATATACTTGTGGATTTACCTTGTTCTTAACTTGGAATTTTAATGTTACTTGAATTTCTTATTAATTCCATGAGGGTATTTAGTTTTACATACTAGTACTATTCCATATGTACTAACGTTCCTTTTGCCCGGGGCGCTACATCTTTATTGGATGCAGGTGGTTCCTTAGCAGGTGGCAGTGATTGTTGATAGCATCATACCCTCTTCTTAGCAGATTTTGGTGAGCCCTATTCTATACCGGGGCCCATATGTTGTATTGTCTTCATGCACATTTACTTTTGAGGTATAGCCAGTGCGTTGTTACTGGCACTCCCATATGGTACTCATGTTCTCTTAGAGGCTCCGTACACATGTCGTGGGTTGTATTTTTATTTGGGAAGGACAAACTAGAAATGTTGTAATTGGTAAACATGTTTCCACTTTTAAACTATGAACATGTAATATTTTGGAAGTCGTAAAGGAAGTTTCTATAAGTAGTGAAATGGGTGTTGTACATGCTATTCTCTTATTGTCTACCTCTTAATATTCATCCTCGCATTATTTATGGGTAAGGTTGGGTAAAAAGCGTCAAGTAGGCTTGCTTGACTGGGGTAACTCAGTTGAGCGTCGGTCGCGCTCCTCGAGGTCAGGACGTGACAAGCTTAGTCTCAGAGCCTAAGGTTTTAAAAGTGTCCAAAGATGTCTTGGAGCTGTGTCTAGTAGAGTTATTCTTATTGGTGTGTTGTCGACCACATCTATAATTTTGAGGCTACTTGGGCATTTAGGAATGCCACCCTTCTTTGTTATTCTAGGTCGTGCGATTGTTTAACTCGTGCACCTTTCTAATTTTCAGCACATGGCACCTAAAAGAAGGTAAGGAGTGGCCAAAGGGCCAATACCACCCCAGGAGTGGCTGATGATACTATGCTTAATGTTGCGGGTGAGCACCCAAGGGGTGAGGATATTCCCCCAAACACAACACTGCTTGATTCCACTCCCGTTGAGAATGCATCAATTCCTGTTCCTACTAAGAATGCACCGATTCCTCCTTCAAGTGATATTTCAGTCCCACCTCCAGCCTCGACTCTCGGTCCCAGTATTTTTGATGTAGACTTTAGGGGATTGAATGCTATTGCTGCTTCTTCTAGCCAACAAGGGGATTCGGCTGGTTCCAGGGTAAACAAATTTCTTTAGTTGGATCCTCCAGTATTTATGGGTACTAAGCCCGAGAAGGAACTCCAAGCATTTATTGATGAGATGCACAAGACCATTCGTGTGATGTGTTCCACTGGGACAGAAGCAGTGGAGTTGGCCTCCCACCTCCTTAAAGAGGTGGCATACACATGGTTTGAGTTGTGGGAGGAGTCCCATGAGGAGGAGAGTCCTCCGACGAAGTGGACTGAGTTTGCGGATGCTTTCATTGATCATTTCTTGCCTGCCGAGTCTAGGGAAGCCCGTGACGTGGAGTTTGAGAACTTAAAGCAAGGCAGTATGAGTGTATGGGACTACCATACAAGGTTTGCGGATCCTTTCAAGGATGCTGCTTACATGATGCCCACTATGGAGGCTAGGGTTCACAGATTTGTTTAGGGCCTTAGACCTTCGGTTATCAACAAGGCTTCTATAGCCGTCTTGAACTCTAATATGAATTATGGGAAGATGGTGGCATTTGCTCAAGCCACAGAGGCCCGAAAATTAAAGAACAAAATAAAGCGTGAGGGTAACAAGAAGGCCCGATCAGCGGGCAACTTTGGTGGTTCTTCCATTGGTGGTAGTTGTGGAAGGTTAGTATTTAGGGGCGGGTCGTCCGAGCCATCATAGTCCTTTGCTCAATCTTCAGCCAGTGCATCGCCATCAGGGCCAACTCAGCAGTAATGGAGTTGATCCAGGACCGGTCAGGGCAACAGGGGATCTTATCAGCCGGGTCAGTGTGGCGGGATATTTTAGCTGCAGCGGAGGCCCCCATACCCTAGGTGTGGGAAGATGCACTCAGGTGTCTTCTACATAGACCTACCCATATGCTATGGTTGCGGTCTTAGAGGTCATATTCAGAGACATTGTCGTTCGTCCCGTCAGAATATTGGTAGGGGTATGGCGCAACCAGCCAGCTCTGCAGCTACTATATGCGCGGCACCTCCTCTAGCTCGAGGTACTCTGGAACCCACATGGTATGGTGCAGCTAGCGGTGATGCATAGAGTTCGGGAGGGTCCAGCAGATTCTATGCTATGAGGGGTCGCTAGAGTTTAGAGGCTTCTCCGGATGTTGTCGCATGTATAGTGTCTATCCAGTCTCATGATGTACATACTCTAATAGATCCTGGTTCCACCTAGTCATAAATCACTCCTTAGGTTGCTATGGAATTCGGGATAGAACCGAAACAACTTCATGAGCGGTTCTCTGTATCTACTCTAGTCTGAGTGTCCATCATGGCCACATGGGTTTATAGGGATTGTATTGTCACGGTACATGGATGAGACAACACGGTCGAACTCACTTAGTTGTTGATGGTGGATTTTTATATGATAATGGGGATGGACTGGCATCAATCATGCTATGCCAAGATTGATTGCCGAACCAAAATTGTTAGGTTTGAATTTCCAAACGAGTCGGTCATTGAGTGGAAGGGGGAAGATGTTATGCCAAAGGGTAGGTTTATTTCTTCCCTTGAGGGAGCAAAGATGATCAGCAAGGGTTGTATCTACCACTTGGTCCGAGTCATGGACATTGAGGCTAAGGCACCGACACTTGAGTATGTGCTAGTTGTGAATGAATTTCCAGAGGTCTTTTCGGATGAGCTTCCAGGGATCCCATCAGACAGGGAGATCAATTTTGGGATCGATGTGGTGCTAGGCACGCTGCCTATATCTATTTCACACTACAGAATGGCTCCGACAGAATTGAACGAACTGAAGAAGCAATTGAAGCATTTGCTAGAGAAGGGTTTCATCTGGCCGAGTGTGTCGCCTTGGGGCACACTAATTCTTTTTGTAAGTGTAACACCCCGGATAAAATTTTGAAGTACTTGAGCGCTAGTAAGTGATAGCATCCTAGGAAGCTCAAATCTATTCAAGGACAAGAATAAAGCTTTGGAATCTCAAAGAGGGCCTTTAACAAGATGTCAAGCTAAAGAGTTGCAAAATAAGGTCATTAGACTTCAAGTGCAAATAAAGTTGTTAATTGGGATGGAGAGCTCAAGGATAAAGGATATGTGTTGTCTAGGTATTATAATTATTTTATGGTCCAAATTCATGTCCAAGAAAAGGTGGATTAGATCCCAAAAGACATCCTTTGAAAAAGGTCCAGATCAGGCCACTATTGAACCTATTTGGAACCTAAAAATGTGTCCAAACTTGCAGCCCAATAAGTCCTACGTGAAGCCATGTTTTTATAACATAAAAAGGACTTACTTTCGGCCCAAGAAAGGCTCAATAGGCGTGATAGAAGTTGGGTACAAGTTGGTGCCAAGTTTCTTGCAAGTTGCCTTCAAGATTTCTAAGATCCTATTCATGATTGGTTTGGGACTTTCAAGATTCTATCCAAGATTGGTTTTAACTTATTTTCATATATTTTGGTACTAGATTTATTGCTTTCCTAGGTAATTAAGGTTATGTTTTCCTTTTCCTAAGATTGTTGGAGTTACTTTCCAAGATTGACTTGGTTTTTGTTTCCTAGTGTTTTTCCTTTTCCTAAGGTATTTGGACTTGTTGTCCAAAGTAGTTGAGGACTTTATTTCCTTGTTTTTAGGTAGGAATTTCGTGACCCCCTCTCTATATAAAGGGGTGTCATCTTTGTTTTTAGATTTTTAGATTATTATAGACAATATCAATAAAAATTGTGAGATTTTTCTTGCATTCTTGTGTGTGGCTACTCTTGGATTTATTCTTCAACCTTCAAGACTCAACTTAAGGTGGTAAGATTAAACTCTTTCGAAATCTTAGATCACTTCTAGGTATTCAAGAAAGGTGATAAGTTTAGGCTTATTGTTGTTCTTGTTATTCTAAAGGGTCGGGTTTCACAATCTATCTCTTGTTTTTAATTCTCTACCAAAGGCGATTAATTCTTTGTTAGATAATTGTTGTTTTTAGGATTCAACTTCAAGAATACACTTCTTGAATTCAATCTATCTTTAATTTTCCATTGTTTTTTTGTTTCTTTATTTTCTTTTAGCTTCCGCACGTTTCTTGATTTTCTTTAGTAATTCTTGGACCCCTATCGTGTTGTTATCCAGTGGTATCAGAGCATAGGCGAATCAAGATTTCAATCTTGATAATCTTGGGAGGTTCTTGAGTAAAACAAAACCCAAAAAAAAAAAAACAAAAAAAAAACGAAAATTAGCCAAAAGAAAAGCATTATGGCTCATTATTATTTGTAGAATTCAAGTGTTATTTGGTTGGTTTCCAAGTCAAGAAAACAAGAAGAGGGGATCCTAGTTCTTGAAGATTAAGGTAACTTCTTTCCTTATTCTTGTGGGTTTTGGGTTTCCTAAATTCTTTCCTTACTTTTATACATAACCAATTCCTATTCTTCCAAGGTTTGGTCCTTCACTTTCCTTTTCTTTTTCTAACTCTACATTCTTATCACTAAGGGTTGTGACTAGTAAGGTTTATTAATAAATCTAAAGTTTAACGACCAAGAGTTGCTTTGAGTGAAAAAAGGCAAGAGAGGCGAGAACATTAGAGGAAAAAAGGCAAAATTTGAGAGATACATAATTCTTCTAATCTTTGTTCAAGATGTTTCAAACAGGTAGTTATAGTGAAAGGAGGCGAGTTATGACTCAACAACTTGAAAAGTCGAACTTACAGTATACCGAATGGAAGGAAGACAATGGTAAAATTATTTTTCAAACAAGAGCTAAAGTGATGTCTGCGATTTGTGCCCTTAGAATTGACAAAGAGTTTGGCTATAACTCAATTAGCACTTATATGGTTGAAAAATTGAACTTGCCTTGTGTCGAGCATATTGAACCCTACATATTGAGAGGAGTAAAGGTAGTAGATAAAAGAGTGTTATTACTATTCTCTATTGGAAGGTATGAGGATGTGATCTGGTGTGATGTGATTCCCATGAATAATTATCATATCTTGATGGGAAAGCCATGGTATGCATATAGAAGAGCTTCATATAATATGAAAAAAATAGTACTCTTTTGAGGTTAACGGGAAGAAACTTATTCTTGGACCTTTGACTCCCTCACAAATTTATGAAGATGAAAAGACTGTTAAAGAGAATATGGAAAAATATAAGAGAGAAAAGAATGAGAGGAGTAAGGGAGTGCATGTTGACATCCCAAGAGAGGAAAAATGAGAGGTTGTATTGAGTGAAGAGAATGGGATGTCAATTGAGAAAAAGAGTGAGCTTGAGGGAAAAGAAAAGAGAGAAGGCAATGAGATAAGAAAAGTCTTTGAGGTAGAGAGAGAAAAACAAGAGAGTTTCAGTAACGAAGAAAAAAAAAACTTTAGCGAGAGAAAAGAGGCTAAGGGTGAAAGAAAAGTTAGTTTCGTGATAAAAGCCAAAGAGAGTGTAAGCAAGAATAAAATTTCTTTACTTCCTAACCCATTAACTCATTCTTGTTTTAGTTCTTGTGATTTTGTACAGCCACGTGTTGAAAGACCTTTTGAAAGGAGAGGTGAGGCGCGAGAAATGGTGGTAAAGGATCTAATTAGATTCCAACATGAATTAGGCGAAATTAATTCTTGTTGGATGGTGGAAGATAAAAGATTGGTTAAATTCTTTGTTATTGAACCTTTTGACTATTTTAATTCTTATTTACAGGTTTATGACATGGAGTTTCCTAAAGCCATTGCTAAGCTGGAATCATTGCATAAAAGAATACAAGGTGATGTTGTTCCATTAGTAAATAAGTCCAAGTATGATATGTGTAATTGGTTCATTCACATTCTTGGCCTTTCTAGAACACCTAAAGTATGTTTAGAGGTAATGAACTATACTCTTATTTCTTATGTTGGTGACTTTATAATTTTTGTGGATGATGATATTTTGATGCATACCAAGTCATTAACTGTAATATCTAAGTTAAAGTGTAAGAGTAATTTACTTCCTTTTGAAATTGAGTATGACATAGATGATTATGCATTCCAACTTGGTGGAAAGAGGCATGAAATTTATGAGAAGAGGCTTGCTAATGAGTTAAATGTTCTTTCTTCTCTTATTCAAGAGTCTAATGAGTTTTCATGTAAATTGCTAGAATGTGAGTTTTGTTGTTTGATGGGAAGTCATTCCTCTAGTCATGTTGATTGTGAGCCTATAAAAGTGTTTGCTACTAGTAAAGAGGATATGCATAATTATTGTGACATTAGTGATCAAATACTCTTTCATGAACCTATCTATGACTCTTTCTATGACAGTTTGAGCAATCATGTAGAATCCATTGATGTTGCAAATATTATTGGGGAAAGTTATAATCATGAGCTTGAATGTATTGAAATTTATATTTTGGAATTTATGGGTTCTTCTGACCTTTCTGAGAATTTATGTGCTTCTTTGAATAACTTATATGTAGAAGAATCCATGGGATTTATAATTGATACTTGGCTATATCATAAGAGTGTCTTATTTGATACATGTGGCAGAGATACTTGTGTTAAATATGGATGCATGACCAATATTTTGTAATTTCTTTGGCATGCACATCTTTGGACTACCTTATTGACAATATCGCATTGCAAATTTCATTACATAGTGCATCTAAGAGAGGTTTTTATTGGACAACTCTAAGTAGGCATAAATTTTATTGGGACGATGATGTCCATATGCTTTATAAATGAGTATTTACACCTATTAGGCTTAATTGGGTTAAGTGGATACATGGTCACTATCTTGTTTTATTCCTACCATTTTTTCAGATTAGTGGATGCCATTTACTAGTGCGTGACCTTTTTTTCTTGCAAGGTCGAAATTCGAGGACGAATTTTCTTCAAGAAGAGGGGAATGATAGCATCCTAGGAAGCTCAAATCTATTCAAGGACAAGAATAAAGCTTTGGAATCTCAAAGAGGGCCTTTAACAAGATGTCAAGCTAAAGAGTTGCAAAATAAGGTCATTAGACTTCAAGTGCAAATAAAAAAGTTGTTAATTGGGATGGAGAGCTCAAGGATAAAGGATATGAGTTGTCTAGGTATTATAATTATTTTATGATCCAAATTTATGTCCAAGAAAAGGTGGATTAGAACCCAAAAGACATCCTCTGAAGAAGGACCAGATCAGGCCACTATTGGACCTATTTGGAACCTAAAAATGTGTCCAAACTTGCAGCCCAATAAGTCCTACGTGAAGCCACGTTTTTATAACATAAAAAGGACTTACTTTCGGCCCAAGAAAGGCTCAATGGGCGTGATAGAAGTTGGTGCCAAGTTTCTTGCAAGTTGCCTTCAAGATTTCCAAGATCCTATTCATGATTGGTTTGGGACTTTCAAGATTCTATCCAAGATTGGTTTTAACTTATTTCCATATATTTTGGTACTAGATTTATTGCTTTCCTAAGTAATTAAGGTTATGTTTTCCTTTTCCTAAGATTGTTGGAGTTACTTTCCAAGATTGACTTGGTTTTTGTTTCCTAGTGTTTTTCCTTTTCCTAAGGTATTTGGACTTGTTGTCCAAAGTAGTTTAGGACTTTATTTCCTTGTTTTTAGGTAGGAATTTCGTGACCCCCTCTCTATATAAAGGAGTGCCATATTTGTTTTTAGATTTTTAGATTATTATAGACAATATCAATAAAAATTGTGAGATTTTTCTTGCACTCTTGTGTGTGGCTACTCTTGGATTTATTCTTCAACCTTCAAGACTCAACTTAAGGTGGTAAGATTAAACTCTTTCGAAATCTTAGATCACTTCTAGGTATTCAAGAAAGGTGATAAGTTTAGGCTTATTGTTGTTCTTGTTATTCTAAAGGGTCGGGTTTCACAATCTATCTCTTGTTTTTAATTCTCTACCAAAGGCAATTAGTTCTTTGTTAGCTAATTGTTATTGTTAGGATTCAACTTCAAGAATAGACTTCTTGAATTCAAGAAACTCTTTCTTGAATTCAATCTATCTTTAATTATCCGTTGTTTTTTTGTTTCTTTATTTTCTTTTAGCTTCCGCACGTTTCTTGATTTTCTTTAGTAATTCTTGGACCCCTATCGTGTTGTTATCAGTAAGAAAGTTGATGTGCGCTCATTATATTATTTTGTGTGCAGACAAGGACTATTAATATGATGGATATAAATTGGATACGATAATAAGTATACTAGGCATATTATAAGTGGTGTAGGGTCTAAGGAGAGCCCTAAGTCCAAGTCAAGTTGAAAATTTCATGATAGACTAAAGTTTCAAATGGGTACGCACATGACAAAAATTTAAACGAGCATATCTACATTTATAAGGATTTATGTGACGATCTACCTATCAAATGAAAGATCTTTGAGTCTAGTTTCTCATGCTTCCAACAGTTTGTCATTTGGATAGTCTTACAAGAAGTTATGACCAAATTACCAAAGGCTGGCAGAATGCGATTATGCGGCCAATTCTGCCACAGCAGAACCATTATGCGATCGCAGAAGTGGTTATGCGACCGCAAAACTGGTCGCAAACCTGTCCAGTGAAGCCCATTTCTGGGCATCAGTTTTACGGTGCATTGTGCGACCCGCATACCAATTGTGCGGTCCATTATGCGACCGCAAACCTGATTTCGGAGGGTTAATTTTTCTATTTTCATAACCCGACCCCATTTTGATAAATAGCCTTTGGGGCTTATTTTGGGGTGTTTTCCTGAGGGTTTTAGAGAGAGGTAAGAGCATTTTAGAGAGAGAAGGAGGAAACCTAACATTCTAATCATCCAATCTTGCACCAATCTTCAAGAATCAAGGAAGCCAATCACAAGATTTTTATCTAAGTGGTAAGATTCAAACCCCTAGTCTTCAATTTAGAGTTTGGGGTAAATGATAGGTGATTGGGAGTATGATTCTTGGGTGTAAGAGTATTATTTATACATGCTTGTACTAATAAAGTTTGTGGGAAGTTTGTTGAGCTCAAATAAGTAAAGATTGGGTTGTGGAGTGAAGGAAATCTTGTAGAAGAACCTTGTAGTTAAATTTGCACATCTAGTGTTTGATAAAATGCTCAAATGAGCTGAGACCATGAATATCTTCCTAATTATGGTTCAATTTTGTTATGTCTCAAAATAGATTGGGATTGTTAAAATTTCCAAAATGTTGCCGTAATTTAAGGAAAGCTCAAAGCGAGGTTTGTTGGCTAAACTACTCTCTTAGAATTGAATTCCATGATGTTTCGGTAAGTTTCAAGTATGGTTGGTTCAAGCTCCTTATTCTCATGTTTCGAGTTGTTCCAAATAAATTTGATTGTCCCGAATAAGCAAAGTGTCAAGAATTATGTATTCAAAACGTGTTACGAATGTTCCTATCACATTATGTTATCCTTTGGTAATGTGTTTAAGAATGATATGTGTATTAAAATACTATGTCTTTGTCACGACCCAAATTGATGGGCCGCGCGGGCACCCAGTACCTTATTCAACCAAGTACCAACGTAATGTATCTTTCTCATTACATCAACATGGGTAAATGGGCCAGAACACTCGACATAAAATGACCCAACCTGATATACTGACTTATACATATGACGTACGGGCCTATAAGGCCAAAATAATCACTCGTACACTGAACATAGGCCGACAAGGCCATACAATCTTTCATATACATAACATATGTCTATAAGCCTCTAAGAGTACATGAACGTCATAAGGCCGGGATAGGGCCCCGACATACCAATCAATAAATGTCTAAGTCATACTAACCAAATAAGCAACTTCGGAGCAAATGGAGCGCACCAACATCTTCCGCTGAGCTGATAGCCTACTTGGAGGACTTTCAACCTGCCTATCGGGACCTGCGAGCATGAAACACAGCGTCCCCAGGCAAAAAGGGACGTCAGTACAAATAATGTACCGAGTATGTAAGGAATAAAAATCAATAAACAATAGACATGAGAGAAACATGGAGTAAAAGACTCAACATGTATATCTGAATAGCTCTATGAATCATTTAAATTATAATGCCATGAATATGCATATAAAATGTCATACCATGCATGGGTATATGCGTTCTTAACATCATCAAGCCTCTGAGGGCATCCAATCTTATCATCTCGGCCACTGTGGGCAAATCATCAACGTATACTAGCTAATCAGGTGATGGTTCGTATATAACGCCGTAACCTTTTTCCATATCCTATATACATATATATACATATATATATATATATATGCGTATATAACGTCATCTGGTCATGGGTCAATGTACATGTATAAATGAATGTAATGCATGAGAAGTACGTCAATAAAATCTTTCGGAGTGTCATAAGACCATTATGCCTTTGATTAATATCATGTAATAAACTTTATCAATTTACGTATTTTTCGAGACCCATGAATAAACGATATAATAATAATTCATATGGGGAATCAATAACATAGACACCCCTAATACTTCTATGAATAGAGTCATTTATGAAAATTTTGCGTTTACTCGTTTGGTTTGTATCGTATGGATCATGCCAAAAAGAAAGAAGGGATAGCCTTAACAGACCTGAACCGATTCTCTTGACAATTCCTCTAACACACATCTTTTGCAAAAACACGTAATGGCGGATCGAAGTAGGGTAAAATTTATATGACATTTTTGAGAAAGATTGCACCGTACTTCCTTAGAATCGCAAAATCTCACGTTACAGTGCCGACCATTGTAAATCACGTATGCAATCTCTCTGCAACGTGATGTTGTATCTTCTAATTTTAAGGGGGGTAAGAAAACATTAGCTTGCATTGCTAAAGTAATTGCTTCTATACAATTTACGTGCAGAAGGCTTAAAGAAATATTAACCTTGTATGTTTCATTCATTCCCTTTTCCAATTTGTAAAGAAGGGCTTGGGGAAGCATATTATAGAGACATAGCTTTTGCCAATTCTCTTGAAACCTTTGGAGGAGGGCACACTGATCCTGTTGCCGTTTCATTTGGAGGTTCCATTTTTGTCTTTATCTTTCCATATAGCTTGCCATATAAATGATCTACTCTTGTGAAGACATTCATAGGAAGACATTATTAAACTAATAATGTAACACCTTGCTACTTCTTGTATGAGTCACTTAGTGGCTTTTGTTAACCACTTCATGGGCAGCCACGTTGGTGGTAAGATCCATCAAGCCTATCCAAATTTTAATTAATTATTAATTTATTAATCTTTCACTAATCAATAATTACCCAATTATCCACATAATTAAGAATTATCTCAAATTATTTAAAATACTATTCACTTTTAATACACTTCATACATCTTACTATCATGGTCATATGGTACTTTGTATGGCACTAGTCCATAAATATCGGGTATTATAGCTCGAACCGTATTTATCCCAAAATGTCAAACTTCGACAAAACTCATTTTCTTCGATTTTCTTACCCTTTCACCTTCACGAATTTACTCATCACTTGTTTGAAATATCATAATACTTGTAATCCCAAAATAATCTCATTCCCGAACTTATGTCGATTAACTTACGACGAAACTTTAACGTACGAAAATGTGGGATGTAACATCTCATTTCCGAGCTTTTATCAATTTACTTATGGCGTACTTTCACGTACGAAAATATGGGGTGTAACATCATTTAGCCCTTTGGAATATTCGTCCTCGAATGTTGACTGATGCACTTATCATTCTCATAACCCATAGCTCTTGCGAATACTTTAATACTCTTCTGGCCATTTAGGCAACTGTTCTTTGAATAAATCCAAAGGCCAGGGCTAATAAACCCCATGTTTTTGTTCGCAAAAATATGCCATAAGTAAATTGATGAAAGCTCTAAAATGAGATATTACATCCCGCATTTTCGTACGTAAAAGCTTCGTCGTAAGTTAATCGACATAGACCCGGGGATGAGATTATTTTTGAGGTTATAAGCATTTATGCTACTTATAACACATGATAAGTAAAGTGTCGTGAAGTTTAAAGGGTGAACGAATCAAAGATAGTGAGTTTCATTGAAGATTGTCGATTTGGAAAAATAATATGGTCCGAGCTATAATACCCGGTATTTATGGATTAGTGCCATACAAGGTACTACATGACCATGATAGTAAGATGTATAAGGTATGTTAAAAGTGAGTAGTATTTTACGTAAGTTGAGATAATTCTTAATTATGTGGTTAATTGGGTAATTATTAATTTTTAGTGAGAGATTAACTAGTTAATTAATCATAATTTGGATAAGTTTAAAGAGGTATAACGTGGTAGCCCCTCCCTTTCAAAGTAATGACTCTTAAAGTCGTATTATTATGTGGCAAAGTCTAAAAAACGCGAGTCATACATCTACTTTCAAGAAAGAGTTACAAATCTCACGTTTCTTGACACTTTTGGAAAAGAAGGCAAGACTATTTCCTTTTCTCTATAACTGCTACAAATATAATATTAGTAGAACTCCTTTTTAATTGAAAAGGCATGGTGCTTGAAGATGTTTTTGTCGGCAGCAAAGAAAAATCACTCTATTTTCTCAAAGTTCAATTATTCAATTTCACAAAGAAGGCAATGGAAATTCAAGTCTCTTATAGGGCGAAACTCATATAACCATTTCCAGTAATTATGATTGAGGCGTGGTGAGGATTGTTCATGGATACAAGTAGATAGTTGGCCTTAAAGGTATATTAAGGCTATCCCTTCTTTCTTTTTGGCATGACCCAAATGATACTGAAAGAAACGAGCAGACGCACAGTTTCCATAAACGACTCTATTCATAGAAATATTAGGGGTGTCTATATTCTTGATTCCCCATGTGAATTATTATTATATTTTCTGTTCATGGGTCTTAGAAAAATACGTATTTGATAAAGTTAATCCGACAGGCATATTATCTTTATGACATTCCGAGAAATTTTATTAACGTATTTCTTATGCATTTCATGCATTTATACATATACATTGACCCATGACTAGACGGTGTTATATACGCGTATATTATATGTATATGGGATATGGAAAAAGGTTACAGCATTATATACGCACCACCACCTAATCAACTGGTATACGTTGATGATTTGCCCACAGTGGCCGAAATGATATGATAGGATGCCCTCAGAGGCTTGATGATATTATGAACGCATATATCAATGCATGGTATGACATTTATACGCATATGCATGACATTATAAAAATGAAATGATTCACAGAGCTATGCAGACATACATGTGGAGTCTTTACTCCATGTTTCTCTCATGTCTATTAGTTACTGATTTTCATTCCTTACATACTCGGTACATTATTTGTACTGATGTCCCTTTTGCTTGGGGATGCTGCGTTTTATGCCCGCAGGTCCTGATAGACAGGTCGAGAGTCCTCCAAGTAGGCGATCAGCTCAGCGGAATATATTGGTGCACTCCATTTGATCCGGAGTTTCTTATTTGGCCAGTATGATTAGGATATGTACTGATTAGTATGGCGGCACCCTGTCCCGCCCTTTTATAACATTTATGTACTCTTAGAGGCTTGTAGAAATATGTCGTGTACGTGAAATATTGTACGGCCTTGTCGGCCTATGTTTTTAGTTTATAAATGATCATGTTGGCCTATTATGCCCGTATTTCACGTGTATATGATGATGTAATAAGAAAGATACGTTACGTTGGTACTCGGTTGAGTAAGGTACCGGGTGCCTATTGTGGCCCATCGGTTTGGGTCGTGACAAAAGTGGTATTAGAGCAGTTCTGTCCTAGGGAGTCTACCAGCCGTGTCTAGTAGAGTCTTGTTTATGGGTGAGTCGTGCACCACACTTATAAGCAGGAGGCTACATGGCATTTAGGACTGTTACTCTTTCTTCTTACTCTAGATCGTGTAGTAGAGCTCAGTTGTAAGAACTCAATTTCCTAAACTCTATCTTATTCATAATACGATGATGCCTGCATCCAGGAAGACGGTTGGTAAGAAATATAGCTGTGGAAGAGTTTAGTCAGAGGAACTCGATTTTTGCATCATGCTTATGATGGATAAATATGAGGTATTCAACAGATCATGTGTGTACTAAGACGTGTAAGCTTCTTGATAAGGATCCCTAAGGCAGGAATGTCTATCCACTCTTACGGTAAAAAGGAATAAGAGAATAGGAAGGTAGACACAAGTTTCAGCAAGTAAAAGAAGCAAGGTGAAGAAGGGTAGGAGGTACCCAGTTAATGAAGATTAATAGTATTTTTAATTCAAGCAGAGAAATATGAGCATTTTTGAGTTACCTTCAACAATAACAGAGCTATGTACAATTGGCTATACCCATCTCATTTATGCCCTATGGGGGCTAACAGAAGTAGTATAAGAGAAGGCAGGATATCAGGATCTAACTGGGGTTAGGGTAACCCAAAATGATAAATGGATTGTTAGCGTTAGCTAACATTTCCGAAGGATATTACAAAGGTGCTAATAGATCTCCTTGTGAGACACCCAGAGGGTGCACTCTAAAATAGTACAGCTAGATATGAATACTACAAAGATAGGCACTTGAAGCCTTGAAGGGAGAAAGAATGTTAGGCAACCCAAGGAGCCAGTAGATGGAGCAAGGGGAGCTAAAAGCAAAAGAATGTCTTGTTCGAGTTTTCAGAATAAAGTGATACACATAAATGTTTGCGGGAAATAAGAAGAGAGTTAATGAAGAATTATGAGTAAGATGTGATACATGGATGACAACGGTAGATTAAAAAGATGATAGTATTACAAAGTCTATAGTCAGGTGAAGGAAAGGACGAGAGGTGACAGGCCTTGAGACAACAAAAGTATAGGCCATAAAGTCATATCCTCGTTTCGAGAAATAAGTTCGTGACTCCAACGTGATTACCAAAAGGAAAAATTAGACCCTAGAGTAATAATAAATCAGTATGGATTGGTGAACAAGATAAACTAAACATGAATTAGGGACTGAATGATTCGATAATGGTCGACATCATGAGAATTTCAGATTTCGTTCCGGCGATAATAGAATGGACGACAGAAGAATACCCTTTAAAGGTCATTCAGGAAGACGCTTCCCTAAAGCAAGCAAGGTGAGTAAAGTTAAGCTTAAGGGACTGTATGTGCCAGTTACACTAAGTGTCACCCTCGCGAGTGAGGAATTTCGTTATCCTTGGTATAGAAGGATTACCGTGAGGCGAGTAAGGATCATCGATAATGTGAAAAGATGCCAAAGATGAGAGGGTAAAACATCTATACGTAGATCATCATAGCACTAAATCTTAGTGCTCCCCTAAAGGGGGGAATATGGAGTGATGTGGTATTAAGTCAGAATTAAGTGGTTCTAGTAATTATGGAATGGTAAGGGAAGAATGCGAAGATAAAAAAAAATGAAAAAGGGATGAGATGGAACTTATCCAAATCCTACAGATATGCTACGATTCTAGAATATTGTGCAAGCACAACGTCAAGGAGAGGAAGTAAGGGTTCCTGCCTGAGCTGCTATAAATAAATAAGGAGCCAGTGCGAGACGTAAGTTAAGACAAAGGAAATAACCCGAAAAAGATTACGCGGAATATTGAGGTGAGAATGGGCCAACGAGTAGTTAGTAATTGATCTGAAAGAGCCTAGTTTTGGCTAAACAGGAGGTTGCAGACGAGTCAGCAGATCGTGTAAGATAAACATAGTAAAACCCAATATAGTGAATTCAGCTTCGCAGTTATGACATCATGATCATTGAGAATTATTTAGATAGGAGTTGGGGTAGTTAAAGATACCATATGAGTGTTACGGAGATAAAAGAGAGTGCCACTGGGAAGTCAGTCAAAAATATCAAGTTCAGAAGCAACTCTACAAGCACAAGGAGGTGGAAGTAAGTAACTATGGATAATTATAGGCAAGGAAGGACATCAAAAGGTCCGTCGAGTATACAATGTAATAAGTTCATAGCTTTACAAGAATCAGAGAATCCTCCATAAATACTACAATGAAAGACTAGTTGAGGAAGTAAGGAATAAGGCTTCGACCTAAGCTCAGTAACCTAAGGAGGAAATGTTTGTGTAACAACAGTCTCACTACAAATTTGTATGCACTCCAAAAGAAAGTGGCACCTACCATGGATAATGAGCGGGGAGTAAAACCAAAAGTAATATTCGAGACCATATGAGTTGCACAAAAATTTCGGCATGCGTGCGAACTCAGATAAGCTAAGTATGCACGCAACAAGGGGGCAAAAAGACCAGGAAAAGCAATTGCTTACATTTGAAGAAAGTTGAAATAGAACGAAAGGAATTATTCGATTAATGATCAGCCGTAAAAGACTCCGGTATGAGTAAAAAAAAGGAATTGGGTCGAGGTCATAGACAAAGGATTGAATCATTACAAGATTGTATCATAGTAGTCCATAATTCCCATGAAAGGATAAAGTAATAACTAATCCCAGGAGCCGCATATAGGAAGATAGTTGAAGCCTACATAAAGGCTGATCAGAAGGAAGAGGAAACTAAAGAGAGTACAACAACCATATTCTATTATGACCCCATGATAAAGCTAGTTAGAAGGGTACCAACCTCATAAGATGTCAGTACGAAGCTCTCACTGGATTGTGTAAGGAGATGCGAGTATTATAATAGAGCTTCAAGTTGTGGATGTGAATCATACCTATGTGGAAGTGAGGTCATGAAAGAGGTAGAAGATGTAATGTAAGATTTGTAAGGCAGGTAGGGTAAATGTAAACAACATACGAGATACTCAAAGGCCGAAGGTTGTGAATTGTCCATACTTCGGGCAAAAGGCTAGAAGTACTGGGATTCAGTAACCAAGAATGATAGCCGCGTCATTAGTGGCATATTTTCCAGCCTATGGGTTCTAGGTATCGAGAGGTCTAAATTAAAAGAGTAAAGAAGAGTTTGAGATAATGCGATGTCTTGCTCGATGTTCCATAAATAACGTAAGGAAATCTATAGTGCAAGCAAGTTGAAAGGAGGTTGCGAGTAGTATAAATGGATATGTGTAAGTGGAAAACTAAAGTATGGTAAAGCGACAAGGTTTTAGGAAGTCAGGAATAGGGATAAGAAAGGGCGAGTGAGAAGGTGACGAGAATGGATAAGTCCTCACGATTAAGCCCATGAAAACAAGACGAGCTATGGTTTCTCTAAATTATACAAAGCTCAGTATAGCCTGAATGAACTCAAAGGAGTCTATGACTATTGGCATTTAGAAGAAATGGAATGCTGCCTGGTGGTAGAGTGAGGGTGTAATTGTGATGGATAAAGAATAACGTTTGGGCCTTCGATTGAGTAATGACTTGAAGGGGATTAAAATATCCATGTAAGGTGAATCGCATTGGGATACTATGAAATACGGTTATGGAAGTATAGTATCGCCCCTAGGTGGACCAATCTAATTACTCCAGATATCCCCAATGAGACGTGAGCCCTAGCAGCAGTGTTACATAAGAGATCAAGTTAGCAGTGGCAGATGATAGATCAATATTGAGGTGAGTCAACAATTGATGGACACAAGTCACAAAGTATGAGGTGAGATTAGTTCGTCATTCTTAAGATGAACAAGTAATGAGGAAGCATTAAAGGACTTAGATTTATACATATGGGATAAGTAACGAAAGTAACCTGGAGCTCGATAACATACCTCAGTAACGATAAATCAAAGTAAGAGTTATGGTATAGTATCACCTACCTAGATGTGGTAGAGTCATACGAACGGATAAGCGGACCATGAAGTAAGGTATAACAATATTTGTAAGTTCGACAAAGTACCGAGCAAAGAACTTCAATACACCTATAGATGTCCAAAGGGACATCGTGTCAAGTTCTGTATATGTTCCCAAAATGAGGCCTAGAGATTGGCTAAAAACTGAA
This sequence comes from Nicotiana tomentosiformis, assembly GCF_000390325.3. Taxonomy (NCBI): domain Eukaryota; kingdom Viridiplantae; phylum Streptophyta; class Magnoliopsida; order Solanales; family Solanaceae; genus Nicotiana; species Nicotiana tomentosiformis. The sequence continues at coordinate 55,467,193 of NC_090819.1, forward strand.
GGGAAGAGTCGCATAGGTGCACATATAAGGAAAAAGCCGTACAGGAACTGCATGACCAAAGGTAGCAACATTTACGAGATTGAAAGGATTCCGACCACAAGTCATGGTGTGAGAGAGAGACCTAAAGGGGGGAATGTCTTGGCTTTTGGAATTTTCAAAGGTTATGAAAAAGATAAGTGCATCAGTCAACATTCGAGGACGAATGTTCCAAAGGGGGGAATGATGTTACACCCCATGTTTTCATACGTAAAAATATGCCATAAGTAAATTGATGAAAGCTCGGAAATGAGATATTACATCCCGCATTTTCGTACGCAAAAGCTTCGTCGTAAGTTAATCGATGTAGACCCAGTGATGAGATTATTTTTGAGGTTATAAGTATTTATGCTACTTATAACACGCGATAAATAAAGTGCCGTGAAGGATAAAGGGTGAACGAATCAAAGATAATGAGTTTCGTTGAAGATTGTCGATTTGGAAAAACAATATGGTCCGAGCTATAATACCCGGTATTTATGGATTAGTGCCATACAAGGTACTACATGACCATGATAGTAAGATGTGTAAGGTATGTTAAAAGTGAGTAGTATTTTAAGTAAGTTGAGATAATTCTTAATTGTGTGGTTAATTGGGTAATTATTGATTTTTAGTGGGAGATTAACTAGTTAATTAATCATAATTTGGATAAGTTTAAAGAGGTATAATGTGGCAGCCCTTCCCTTTCAAAGTAATGACTCTTAAAGTCATATTATTATGTGGCAAAGTCTAAAAAACGTGAGTCACACATCTACTTTCAAGAAAGAGTTACAAATCTCACGTTTCTTGACACTTTTGGAAAAGAAGGCAAGACTATTTCCTTTTCTCTATAACTGCTACAAATATAATATTAGTATAACTCCTTTTTAATTGAAAAGGCATGGTGCTTGAAGATATTTTTGTCGGAAGCAAAGAAAAATCACTCCATTTTCTCAAAGTTCAATTATTCAAATTCACAAAGAAGGCAATGGAAATTCAAGTCTCTAATAGTGCGAAACTCATATACCCGTTTCCAGTAATTATGATTGAGGCGTGGTGAGGATTGTTCATGGATACAAGTAGATAAATGGCCTTAAAGGTATGTTAATGCTATCCCTTCTTTCTTTTTGACATGACCCAAATAATACTGAAAGAAACGAGCAAACGCACAGTTTCCATAAACGACTCTATTCATAGAAATATTAGGGGTGTGTATATTCTTGATTCCCCATGTGAATTATTATTATATTTTCTATTCATGGATCTCAGAAAAATACGTATTTGATAAAGTTTATCTGACAGGCATAAATTTTTTATGACATTCCGAGAAATCTTATTAACGTATTTCTTATGCATTTTATACATTTATACATATACACTGAACCATGACCAGACGACGTTATATACGCGTATATTATATGTATATGGGATATGGAAAAAGGTTACGGCGTTATATACGCACCACCACCTGATCAGCTGGTATACGTTGATGATTTCCCCACAGTGGCCGAAATGATATGATGGGATGCCCTCAGAGGCTTGATGATGTTATGAACGCATATACTAATGCATGGTATGACATTTATACGCATATCCTTTCTAATCATCTTCCCTGCCTTGAGATAGGAAATAAACCTACCTCTCGGCGATGCCGTATTACCTTTCCACTCCAAAACAGGCTCCCCTGGAAACTGGAATCAAACCATCTCTACAATCAACGTTGGCATAACAAGAAGCCAACCAATCCATACCCAGTATAACATCAAATTCTACCATATCTAACTCAATTAGGTCTGCTACTGTAGATCGACTATGAACTACTATTGTACAATCTCTAGATACTCGCGTAGCTATCACTGGATCCCCAACAGGTGTGGACACCTCAAAAGGTTTAACCAACTCAGGTTCTATTCCAAACTTACTAGCAACCAACGGAGTAATATATGATAAGGTGGAACCTGGGTCAATCAATGCATATACATCATATGAGGAGACTAATAATATACCTGTAACAACATCAGGTGACGACTCCTGATCATGTCGACCTGTTAATGCAGTTCTGAGGACCGCTCGAGCTAGATGTTCCACCTCCACCTCTACCATGATTGATTGGTGCTTGTGAACCTTGCCTAGGGGGGCATACTGATGATGACAAACCAGCTACAGATCCCGCAGGCTGAACTATGCTTGCACCACCTCTCGTCGGACAATATCTCAAAAAGTGGCCTAGATAACCATAAGTATAACAAACACCCAACCCCATACGGCACTGCCCGACATGCTGCTTACCACACTGAGCACATCGTGGCAAGGGTTGCCTCATCTAACTTGACTCACCCCTATACTGAGAACTTGAGGCCTTGGAATTCTGACTAGGCCCTGAATATGTGGAACGATCAAATCTCCTACCGGCAAACTGTGGGGGTGTGCTAGCCGATGGCTGGGCTGGATACCTCGAGTATTGTAATCTCTGACCACCTCGAAACTCACCAGAAGGACCCGAAGATCTCGCTCTCTTACTCTGGCCCATATCATGCTCACGATCGGCCCTCTGCTTCTGCCTACGCTCCTCTACACCTTGAGTGTATGCCTAAATATGAGAAATATCCATGCCTGGCTGAAGTGAGACCGACATACAGTCGTTAAGCAAGTGCGGCTCCAACCCCATCACGAACCGGTGAACCCGATCCTCCATCTTAGCGTCACGACCCAAACCGTTGGGCCATAACGAGTGTCCGAGTCCTACCTGTCGAACACCCCTAAGCTTACGTCTATGATATACACATGAATTAAGGGTAGCTCATGAATAATATCTGCCAATAAACTGCTGAATCACGCGAATAACATACGTGAGGAAAATATGTCAAAGAAATATATACATATACATGCGGAATACGGTAGGGCGAGCCGACAAGGCTGCTACAGACAACTTATATCCAAAACTAGAAGCCGCCAAGGACACATACTTTCCAACTATTCATGACTGTCTACAGACATCTAATAGAGTGTACAACTGTATGAAGGACGGGACTGGACTCCGTCGTACCCATATCTACATACAAAAATAGCGTACCAAAACTAATAACAGCTCTGGATCAAGTGGAGCACACCAACTCTCACTGATCAGGGATCCTAAAAAGGGGGACCGTCAGCCTGTCTACCTGTACCTGGGGGCATGAAACGTAGGCCCCGGGAAATAGGGGCATCAGTACGAATATGAATCAAGTATGTAAGGCATGAAATTCAGTACATAAAAGACATAAATGAAACATGGAGTAAAGAATCAACCCGTAAGTCTAAATAACTTTGTGAATCCTGAAATATTTATAAATTCATGCGTGTGCTTATAAATGTCGTATAATGCATAGGTATATGTGCACATAACATCATCAAGCCTCTGAGGGCATCCCATCATATCATCTCGGCCTCTGTGGGCGAAATCATCAACGTATACCAACTGATCAGGTATTGGTGCGTATATAACGCGTAACCTTTTTCCATATCCCATATACATATAACATACGCATGCGTATATAACGCCATCTGGTCATGGGTCAATGTACATGTATAAATGAATGAAATGCATAATAAGTAAGTTAATAAGATTTCTCGGAATGTCATAAGATCAATATGTCTTCGGATAAACTTTATTAATTACGTATTTTTCTAAGACCCATGAATAGAAGATATAATAATAAGACACATGGGAATTCAAGAACATAGGCATCTCTAGTGCTTCTACGAATAGAGAAATTTATGAAAGTTGTGCGTTTGCTCGTTTCGTTTGTATCATATGAATCATGCCAAAAGGAAAGAAGGGATAGCCTTAACATACCTGAGCCGATTTTCTTAACAATCTGTCTAACCCACGTCTTTTGCGAAAAACACGTAACGGTGGATCGAAGTAGGGAATAATCCGTATGATATTCTTGAGAAAGGTTATACCGGGTTCCCTTAGAATTGTAAGTCACGTTGCACATTGTAGGGGTTCATAAGAATTTTTGTAGAAGCTACATCCATTACATTATAGAGATATCCATCCATTGCACATTGTAGGGGTTCATAAGAATTGTAAGTCACGTTGAAGCTACCGTTATCATTGTGGTTGTGGGCCCCACTTGATAAGGATAATTTTCCAACATCCCCTAATTATTCCACCTATCCACCTAGCCAAAAAGTCACCATTTAGGTTTTTGATTCATTTTTCACTTGCTGCCACGTGGGGGTAGTGTTTCCCCAAAATATTTATCAATAAATTTCTAATTACCTTGTTAATCTCCCACTAAAAATCAATAATTAACTAATTATCCACCTAATTAAGAATTATCTCAAATTACTTAAAATACTAATCACCTTTAACATACTTTATATACCTTACTATCATGGTCATGTGGTACCTTGTAGGGCACTAGTCCATAAATACCGAATAATATAGCTTGGACTGTATTTTATCCCAAATTGACAAACTTCAACGAATACTCATCCTTTGATTTGTTTACCCTTTAATCTTCACGGCACTCACTTATCACTTGTTACAAATAACATAAATACTTATAACCTCAAAAATAATCTCATTCCCGAGCTTACGTCGATTAACTTACGGCGAAACTTTAACGTACGAAATGCGGGATGTAACACTTAGCTACAATAGTGGGAGCATACCTAGCCAAACAATCAAACTGAAGGCTATACTTCCGAACACTCATATTACCCTGCTAAAGGGTCAATAACCTATCAACTCTGGCCCATCTAAGCTCTGGTGGCAGATAATAACGAAGAAAAACCTCTGTAAAATCATGCCATACTACTAGAGGGGCATCCTCACCTCTGGACAACTCCCAAGACTCGTACCAATTAACTGCAACATCCTGAAGTCTATAGCAAGCTAGCTCAACTGACTCAGTCGTAGTGGCCTTCATCACCCTCAAAGTCCTCTACATCCTATCGATAAATACCTGAGGGTCCTCGTTTGGACTACTCCATTGAATACCGGAGGGTCCAAATTAATGAAATCACGAACCCTCGCACTGATGGCCTTATCTACATGACCAATACCTACTTCCTGACGCCGAGATTGTGCGGCTACTAATTGAGTCAATAGCTGAATAACATCTCTTATCTCCTGCCCCGGTGCATCTGGCTGAGGAGCTGGGTGTACAGAGGCAGGCACATAAGCTGGTGCCCCTCGGAGCTCCTCTGGAGAGGGCGGGGTATGTGAAGTCTGAGATGGAATCTCACTTTAAGACTCTCCCCGAGCCCTAGTAACTCGTGGCACTCGACTAGTAGTCTCATCAGCCATGGACTTGCCCTTCTGGGCAGCTGTAGCCTTCTTAGGCATCGCTGAAAAAATTTCGTTAGGGAAATGAATCTTTTATTCGCTGGATCTAAGATAAGAAAGGAGGATAACATCCTATATGTCCTGTAGCCTCATGTTTATAAATGTGGTGCACAACACACTCATAAACAAGACTCTACTAGACACTGTCTGTAGACAACCCTATGACAGAACTGCTCTGATACCACTTTTGTCATGACCCAAACCGATGGGCCATGACGAGTGCCCGAGTCCTATCTGTCGAACACCCATAAGTATGCGTCTAAGATATAAACATGAATTAAGGGTAGGTCATGAATAACATCTGTCAATAAATTGCTGAATCATATGAATAACATACTTGAGGAAAACATGTCCAAAAGACATTTATACATATACATGCAGAATACGGTAGGGCGAGCCGACAAGACTGTTATAGACAACTATATATACAAAACTAGAAACCGACAAGGCCACATATTTTTCAACTATACATGACTGTCTACAGACCTTTAATAGAGTGTACAACTGTATGAAGGACGAGACTGGGCCCCATCGTACCCATATCTACATACAAAATATAGCATACCAAAACTAATAACAGCTCTAGATCAAGTGGCGCACACCAACTCTCGCTGATCAAGGATCCTAAAAAATAGGACCGTCAGCCTATCTACCTGCACCTACGGGCATGAAACGCAGGTCCCGGGAAATAGGGGCATCAGTACGAATAATATACCGAGTATGTATGGCATGAAAATCAGTACATAAAAGACATAAAAGAAACATGGAGTAAAAGAATCTCCCTGTAAGTCTAAATAACTTTGTGAATCCTAAAATTTTTATAAAGTCATGCATGTGCGTATAAATGTCGTATCATGCGTAGGTATATGTGTACATAACATCATCAAGCCTTTGAGGGCATCCCATCATATCATCTCGGCCTCGGTTGGCGAAATCATCAATGTATACCAACTGATCAGGTGGTGGTGCGTATATAACGTCGTAACCTTTTCCCATATCCCATATACATATAATATACGTGTATATAACGACATCTGGTCATGGGTCAATGTACATGTATAATTGAATAAAATGAATGAGAAGCAAGTTAATAAGACTTCTCGAAATGTCATAAGATCAATATGCCTTCGGATAAAATTTATCAACTACGTATTTTTCTGAGACCCATGAACAGAAGATATAATAATAATACACATGAGAATTCACCAACATAGGCACCCTAGTGCTTCTACGAATATAGACATTTATGAAAGTTGTGCGTTTGCTCGTTTCGTTTGTATCATATGGAAGGGATAGCCTTAACATACCTAAGTTGATTCTCTTGACAATCCTTCTAACACACGTCAATCGTGACAAAACACGTAACAGCGAGATCAAAGTAGGGAAAAATCCGTATGATATTCTTGAGAAAGGTTATACCGGGCTCCCTTAGAATTGCAAATCACGTTGCTATTACATTATGTAATCTCGTATGAATTTTGTTGTAGCTTCATCCGTTACTTTATTAAAGCTCTCATCCATCTCCCTATGATGAATTAGGGAGGTTTCTTTTTATAGTGGTTGTGGGCCCCACTTGATAGAGATTAATTTGCCAACATCCCCAAATAATGTGTCACGACCCAAACTGATAAGCCATGACGAGTTCCCGAGTCCTAAATAACATCTGCCATTAAACTGCTGAAGCACGTGAATAACATATGTGTCCAAAAGACATATATACATATATATGCGGAATATGGTAGGACAAGCCAACAAGGCTACTATGGATAACTATATATCCAAAACTGGAAGCCAACAAGGCCACATAATATCCAACTATACATGACTGTTTACATACCTCTAATAGAGTGTACAACCGTATAAAGGATCGTACCCATATCTGCATACAAAAGTAGCGTACCAAAACTAATAACAGCTTCAGATCAAGTGGAGCACACCAACTCTCGCTGATCAAGGATCTTAAAAAGGGGGACCGTCAGCTTGTCTACCTGCACCTGTGGGCATGAACCGCAGCGTCCCCAGGCAAAAGGGACGTCAGTACGAATAATGTACCAAGTATGTAAGGCATGAAAATCAGTCCATAAAAGACATAAATGAAACATGGAGTAAAGGAATTCACCTTTAAGTCTAAATAACTTTGTGAATCCTGAAATATTTATAAAGTAATGCATGTGCGTATAAATGTCGTATCATGCATAGGTATAGGTCTACATAACATCATCAAGCCTCTAAGGGCATCCCATCATATCATCTCGGCCACTGTGGGCAAAATCATCAACATATACCAGCTGATCAGGTGGTAGTGCATTTATAACGCCGTAACCTTTTCCCATATCCCATATACATATAATATATGCGTATATAACGCCATCTGGTCATGGGTCAATGTACATGTATAAATAAAGGAAATGCATAAGAAGTAAGTTAATAAGATTTCTCAGAATGTCATAAAATCAATATGTCTTCGGATAAATTTTATCAATTACGCATTTTTTGTGACCCATGAATAGAAGATATAATAATAAGACACATGGAAATTCAAGAACATAGGTACCCTAGTTCTTCTATGAATAGGGGTATTTATGAAAGCTATGCGTTTGCCCGTTTCGTTTGTATCGTATGAATCATGCCAAAAAGAAAGAAGGGGTAGCCTTAACATACCTGAGCCGATTCTCTTGACAACCCCTCTAACAAACATTAATCGTGACGAAATACATAACGGCAAGATCGAAATAGGAAAAAATTTGTATGATATTCTTGAGAAAGATTGCACTGTACTCCCTTAGAATCGCAAATCTCACGTTTCTAAGTAGTCTTGTATGAATTTTGTTGAAGCAATTTACGTTGCTATGAAGATTAGATATATCTCTCTTTGTGAATTTGAGATATCTTTTACCTTAGTGGGTGTGGGCCCCATTTAGGTGATGACTTAGCCAAAAGTCTGTCTAAATGTGCCACCTTGTAATATAAGTAAAAAGTCACTAATTGGGCATAGCTTGCTGCCACGTTGGGGGGAGGGGGGAGGGAGGGGAGATTTCCCGCCAATAATTATCCACCCATTTCCTTAATTAACTTGTTAATCCCCCACTAATCTAATAATTAACCAATTACCCACATAATTAAGAATTATCTCAAATTACTTAAAATACTAATCACTTTTAACACACTTTATATACCTTACTATCATGATCATGTGGTACCTTGTATGGCACTAGTCCATAAATACCGGGTATTATAGCTCGGACCGTATTTTATCCCAAATTAACAACCTTCAACAAAACTCATTTTCTTTGAATCGTTTACCTTTTAACCTTCACGGCACTTACTTATCACCTGCTATAAATGGCGCAAATGCTTATAACCTCAAAAATAATCTCATTCCCGAGTCTACGTCGATTAACTTACGACGAAACATTAACGTACGAATACGTGAAATGTAACATAATGCCACCTAGCCACCTAGCCAAAGAGTCACCACTAGGTTTTTGATCCATATTTTCACTTGCTTCCATGTAGGGGTAGTGATTCCACCAAATATTTATCCACAAATTTTAATTAATTTGTTAACTTCCCACTCAAAGTAATAACTAACCAATTACCCACATAATTAAGAATTATCTCAAATTACTTAAAATACTAATCACTTTTAACACACTTTTGTATACCTTACTATCATGGTCATGTGGTACCTTGTATGGCACTAGTTCATAAATACGGGGTATTATAGCTTGGACCGTATTTTATCCCAAATTGACAAACTTTAATGAATACTCATTCTTTGATTTGTTTACCCTCTAATATTCACGGCACTCACTTATCACTTGTTACAAATAACATAAATATTTATAACCTCAAAAATAATCTCATTCTCGAGCTTTCATCGATTAACTTACGGCGAAACTTTAACGTACGAAATTCAGGATATAACACTAGCATTCAGATGGCACCGTTTGATGCTCTATATGGTAGGAGATATAGATCTCCCATTGGTTGGTTTGAAGTGGGCGAAGCAGAATTGATAGGGCCAGACCTCGTGCATCAGTCTATGGAAAAGGTCAAGATCATTAAGGAACGATTGAAAACTGCTCAAAGTCGACAAAAGTCCTATTGGGATGTGCGTCACAGAGATTTGGAGTTCAAAGAGGCTGATTGGGTATTCTTGAAGGATTCTCCCATGAAGGGTATAATGCAATTTGGGAAGAAGTGAAATTTAGTCCCAGGTATATCGGACCGTACAGAATCATTCAGAAGATTAGTCAAGTGGCTTACAGGCTCGAGCTACCTCCAGAGATGTCTTTAGTGCACCCGATGTTTGATGTATCTATGTTGAAGATGGTGGTTGGAGACCCGTCGCTCATTATTCTGGTAGAGACTATTGAGGTTAATGAATAATTGACTTATGAAGAGATTCTGGTTTCCATTCTGGATAGACAAGTACGAAAGTTGAGGAATAAAGACATTGCCTCCGTGAAAGTGCTATGGCAAAACCAACAAGTTGAAGAGGCCACCTAGGAGGCCGCGGAAGAGATGAAGAAGAAATACCCTCACTTGTTTGTGTAACCATATTGTCATGTTTTAAAAGAATGTTAGAAGTTTACTTTCTATGAGTCATGTTCAATCTTGTACAGTTTATGCTAAAAGACCCTTTTTGGTAATATAATACCTATGACGTTATGGTTGATGTTATTTTCATGCTATGATACATTGTTGTGTTATGGAAATGTTATTAGGACTGGTTTATGTGGCTCTCTGATAGGTGGATAGGCCAAAATACAGGGGAGACTCTACCAAAAAAATTTAAAATTTGGGGAGTTAGTCAAATTCGGAATTTCTGGGGTGTGAATGAAGGGTTGAGTCTTAATGGGTGTCTATGGAGGACTCTGACCCTGATTCAAGGATGAATGATCCTAAGCAGGAAAGGATGTAAGGCCCCGTTAAATTTCGCCAGGAATCTGAGGACTTATGGTGCCGAGGTAGGCTCATGTGCTTGGGAGATTGTAGATAAAGGTCTATATTCTACTTAGTTAGTGGTTAAAGTGGTTAAGTAATATTTATGAAAAATGTTTTAAGTTTTGTTTGAAAGCTCATTGTTTTGAATAAGAGTTGTGTGTTTGCTTTGAAAAGAGGGATGTCATCTATTTGTAACTTTGTAGAGCAAAAGACTACTTTGAAAATATACCTTAAGTTGGAAATGGGTATACCTTTGCCTTTGAAGATTGTGCAAAAACCTTGTATTTTAAAGCCAATCGATGTTTATTCCTTGCAAACTGATTGTGCAACAGCTTTTAATTTTGTTGAAAATTGTTTGTTATTGCATGTGATAAGCTTTGAAGTTTTTCGCAAGAAGAGTTGGTTTCATTCTCAAGTCTGTCAAAAAACGTAAAGCTAAAAATCATTAGTGATAAATGTGGGTAAACTGTTCATTTATTGAAAGGATTAGTTTTAAACATTATTGCTCATAATGTATTAATGTAATGAAAAAGTAAGTGAATCCTATAGTATAGTTTAACCTTTTTACTTATAGCTTTTGGTTTACCTATGTTTCCCCAACAAACAAAATAGCAAACAATATTCAATAGCAAGGTAAGTTTCCAAAGATGTACACATACATGAGCAACAAACAATGATTAATTATTGTTTAAAATAAGAGGGAAGAGAGAGCTGGACTCTTGGAATTAGGCTGGCGATCAGGTAAGGCCCAACAGGGTTCAAATCAGTGGCAGACTCTACAAGTAGGAAAGCAGAGGAAGCGGCCCAGGATGAAAGTTGGGCCTGAGCTCCAAATGGACTCAACAGGCCCAGATCGCACATGCATGGTAAAAAGGAAAAAGGAAACAATTAGTACATACCAATAGAAAATACAAAGTAAATATAACATATAAGTAAAGATCTAGAAAGATACAGTGTGATTTTAGATTTTCATTTTATGTTAATCCTACGAAGATTAATTAAGGTTGATGGCCAAAGGCTTGGGGTGAACCATGTCTTATTTATGAAATCACCCTATGGGCCTCTGACACTTCTGAGTTCACGAGGGTGTTAGGGACCCCGAACAGTGCTTGTGCCAGGGATGGGTATCTCAATTACATGTAAGGCCCTGTGAAATTTTATCAAGAATCTGAGGTCTTATGGTGCCGAGGTAGGATCATGTGCTTGGGAGGTTGTAGATAATTTTCGTGGCGGGCTAGTTTTAGGGTTGTGCAATGCATTGTGGACTTAGTGGAAGAAATTTGCAAAACAGTTTCGCAGGCCATAGAACTGTCGCGGAGTTGAAAAGGAGAAGCTCAATTTTGAAGGTCATTTCATGGTCCACTATGTGACCGCATATCCATTTCGCGAGCCGAACTCCCATCGCAGAACCATCTTGAGGATTTTCTTGAGGGAGGTTTCGCGGTCCATTTCACAGTCACAGAATTGGCCACAGACCTGGCCAGGCCAGCCCGATTTTGGAGGACGATTTCACGGACCGCATACCTATTCTACAGTGCATTCTGCGACCGCATACCCGACTCGAAGGGTTAATTGCTGGAAATTTTTACCCGGCCCTATTTTAATAAAAAAAAGTCTTGGAGATTATTTTGGATGGCTTCGGAAGCTACAATCTAGGCCATCAACTCTCCGGGTAAGGCCTTGTCCTTGCAATGTCCTATCATGCATTTATGGATAGGAATTCACTGTTATGAGATTTATGGGAGGGGGATTGAAATCCTAAACACTCAATTTCGAAATTTGAGGTTTATAGGAAGAATAGGAGGTGTGGTTCTCGATTTGAGGATGTGTCTTGAGCATACATGTAGCAATAGAGGCGTCATTGAGGTTGTTAAATTATCCAAGATGAATCGTTGGTTGATATTGGTTGTGGGATGAACGATTACCACCATAGGACCTTGTAGTCGAATTTGCACACCTAATATTTGATGAAATGCTTAAATGGGCCGAACATATGACCACCTTTCTAACTATGCCTATCTCTCTACAGACTGAAATTGCTAGGAGTCTTGAATGTTCTAAGGAAAAGCTCAAATAAGGTATGTTGGCTAAACTCCGCTTGTAGAATCGAATTCCACGAATTTCATGTAAACTCCAAGCATGATTTTGTTCAAGTTCCTATTTCTATTGTTCCAAATTGCTTCTGATGATCGATTTACGTAATTGCTTATGTACCCAAGTATATTCCAATTGCCCCTATTATATCACTCTCATTTGAAAGGATGTTTCAAGTGTGGTTAATGTATTCAATGTACGATGGATCGCTAATACATCATTTGCCCACTTACAATTATACATTATGAGTTGTGGCCATGTTGGCCCATGATAGTTACAAAAAGAATGAGTTCAGCCAACTCGACCTATGTATGCTTTGGTTTTTGTCGAACGATCAGGAGTTACATAGTGGTTCGCTCGGGCTAGTAAGGCACCGGGTGCCAGCCACGCCTCCCCAGGGTTGGGGCGTGATAAAGTAGTATCAGAGCAGGTCGTGTCCTACGGAGACTACAAAGCCGTGCCTGGTAGAGTCTCACTTATGGGTGTGTTGCGCGTCACGTTTATAATTGAGAGGCTATAGGGTATTTAGGAAATATTACCATTCTTGTAACGACCCAACCGGTCGGTTTGAGCATTTGCACTTCGCTCGGTAGTTTACGGGCATGAGTAGCTCAGGATGATGTATTATGACTTATATGAATCGTTAGTTTTGGTTTTCAGGTTATTCGGGACTGATTTGGAAGAATGATTCTCAACTAGGGAGCTTTAAATTTGAAAGAGTTGACTAGGTTTGACTTTTTAGCATTTGACCTCGGATTGGAATTTTAACGGTTTCGTTAGCTCTGTTGGGTGATTTTGGACTTAGGAGCGAGTCCAGATTGTGATTTGGAGGTTCGTGGTTGAATTTGGCTCGAAATGGAGAAAGTTAAAATTTTGGAAAGTTTGATCGGGAGTGGGCTTTTTGATATTGGGGTCGGATTCCATTTTTGGAAGTTGGAACAAGTCTGTAATGTCAAATGTGACTTGTGTGCAAAATTTGAGGTCAATCGGACGTGATTTGATAGGTTTCGTCATCGGTTGTGGAAGTTTGAAATTTCAAAGTCCATAGATTTTAATTTGAGGTACGATTCATCGTTTTGATGTTGTTATGTGTGATTTGAGGCCTCGAGTAGGTCTGTATTATGTTATGAGACTTATTGGTATATTTAGACGGGGTCCCGAGGGGCTCGGGTGAGTTTCGGACGTAGTTCAGATCATTTCAAATGGTTTTTGCATTGCTGGTTTTTCTGCTATTACCTGTTTCTTCTGACATTCTTCACGATCACGAAGGCTTGGCCGCGATCGCGAAAGGTGTTTGGTAAGTGGAGCTATTTGTTCTTCGCGTTTGCGCTTTTGATGTCGCGGTCGCTCTGGATTGAAGATTGTAGTCTTTGCGTCTGCGTCCATGGCTATGTGTTCGCGTAGTGTTGAGCGGGGGTGGTCAGTCTATATGGATTCTTCATCGCGTTCGCAGTGAGCTGTCCGTGATCGCGGAAGTCTGGTAGTGTGTTTCATTGCATTCGCGAGGGTTTTGTCGCGAACGCATAGTGCAAAGTGAGGCAGTGTGGGTTTGTGCTTCGCGAATGCTAGGCTTCTACTGCGTTCGCGTAAGAGGATGCTTGGGGCAGAAGTATAAAGTGCTCTATTTCGAGGGTTTCAGCCATTTTTACATTTTGGGAGCTATGGAGCCCGGATTGAGGCAATTCTTGAAGCAATTTTAACCATATAAATTGGGGTAAGTGTTCTCTACTCGGGATTGGTTATATTTCATGAATCTATCTTTGTTTTAGGTAATTGGATTATGAATTTTAAAGAGGAAATTGGGGGTTTTGGCCTAAAGTTTCATAATATGAAATTTTATGTTTTGAACATTGAATTGGAGTCGGATTTGAGTGAAACTAGTATAGTTGGACTCGTAATTGAATGGGTTGTCGGATTTTATAAATTTTGTCGGGTTCCGAAGTGTGGGCCCGGGTTGGGATTTTGGCCGATTTTGGATTTTTGATTCAAGATTTGATCTTTTTCGATCGGGATTGGTTCCTTTAGCATTGTTTGATGTATTTGAGTTGTTTTTGATTAGTTTCGAGCCGTTCAGAGGTCAGAACGCTCCGGATGGCATTTTCGGAGCATCGCTTGGCTTACTCGATATTGGTATTGGCTTGTTCGAGGTAAGTAACTCTTCTAAACTTATTGCTGAAGGTATGAAACCCCGAAATACGTGTTATGTGATTGGTATTGAGGTGGCGTACATGCTAGGTGACGGGCATATGAGCGTGCACTAAGTGATTTGGGACTCTGTTGTTTTCATGGCACTGTATAGTAGTCCTATTTTGTTAATATCCGTGTTTTCACCATTCGATAAAGTAAATGAGCTGTCAATCATGCTAGATATCATGTTTAGGCTTTATGCCGATACTGTTGGGACCCATAGTGGTCGTTTCTTGCTGTCATTTTACTGATTTCATTGATATTTCGTACTCAGTCATATTCATGCATTCATAGCATATCTCAGTCTCAGTTGTTATTTATTGATACATCATATCAGTGTTGTCGGGCTAGTTTCATGACATTGTGAGCCCGTGAGTGAGACTGGAGAGATTGATTACTGAGTGAGGTCGGGGGCCTGTTTGTGAGGATATTGATACTATGGCACGTGAGTTTTTCGTGCAGCACGTGAGTTGTCCGTGCAGATCCAGATATTGATATTATAGCACGTGAGTTATCCATGCGGATTATAGCGCTTGGGCTGTAGGAGCCCCTGCGGAGTCTGTACACCCCCAATGAGCGTTGTTGATTATATTGAGGGATGGATCTTCCCTGGACATGGATCTTATTCGAAGCATTTATATACGTGGAGATGGATCTTCTTCATGGAGCCGGATTGGCCTTCCTCAGTACGGAGTGACTGATGGTCAGTGACGTATATCTTCCCGGATGGATCTTCCCTGGGCCGTATGGGCCATATACAGTATCGAGTGGTTGAGCATGATGAGTGGAAAGTGTGAGACAGTGAGATTGAGTACTCTAAGAGTGTGAGTACATGATTCATCTCTGAGATACATGGCATTGGCATGTACACATGACATACAGGCATAGAGATGCATTTTTCCTCATGTTGTACGGTATCACGTCATTCATGACATTTTACACACATTGATATGTGGGCATAGAGAGGTATTTCACACTTGCTATCTGGAAAGAAAACAATGAAACATCTTATTATTGTGGAAAGGATATTTGGAAAAATTACGGTTTTCAAACTTACTCGTATTTTTGGCATCTTCGGTAAAAGATTTGGGTTTTTCACTGAGATATTTGAAAAGCATGACTATTTTCTGGAACTGTGAACGAGCTGAGCATTTTACTTCTGAGATACATATTTTATTACTTGTATTATGCTGTTATGAACCATTGTGGGTTATTGGTATTGGACCCGACCTTGTGTTAGCTCGTCACTACTTTCAACATAAGGTTAGGTTTGTTACTTATTGAGTACATGGGGTGGGTTGTACTCATTCTACACTTTTGCACCATGCATGCAGATGTTGGTTGCTGACGTTGCTGCGTTCGATGGGAGCTGGATTGAAGATTTGAAGATGTACCTGTGTCCCAGTTGTAGTTACCCCTTGTTCGTGGTAGCTTTAGATCTATAAAACTCTGTTTATGTACTTTTCAAACAAACGATGTATTTATTTCATTTCAGCATTATAAATTCTATTCTTTGAAGCTCATGATTTGTACTACCAGTCCTTGGGAAATGTATAAGATTTAGATAATTTCTTTACTTAACTGTCTTATTAAATATCAATTGGAATTGGATAGTTGTTAATTGGCTTACCTAGTGGGTCGTGACAAGTTGGTATCAGAGCTCTAGGTTCATAGGTTCTATAAGTCATGAGCAAGTATCTAGTTGAGTCTTGCGATCGGTATGATGATGTCCATACCTATATTCAAGAGGCTACAGGACATTTAGGATATACTTCCCATCTTTATTTCTTATCGTGTGGCATTGATTCAGCTTGAAGCGTAACCCTTTGAATTCCTTTCACGTATTGGTATGTGCATGCGAGCGCTCGATATCGGCTGTGCACTGGCGGCATGTGATTCCATGGTTTAGGTGTGAGATGTGGTTTTGGCGTGCTGATGATAGGCTAGTCTGGAGGACATGAGGCCAGGTTTTGACTGTAGCTTGAGCACAAAGATTTTGATTGAGTGAGCCTGTGCTTTTGGACTTATACGTCCGGTAGTGTCCCTATGAGTGGAATTTATGGCTCGATGAGCGGTAGAATAGCTATGTGGTGAGTATGATGTGACTGCGAGATGTGCTCAGATTGTTCGAATGTGACGAGAAGGGTTTACTTGAGATGTAGCAAGGACTATTAGTTGTTTGATTTCTGTCTTGATTTGGCCTATGGTCTCGAGTTTTAGGTGTGTTGAGGGATCTCTCATGTTGTTTAGTTGTGGAGTAGAGTAGATTCTCATGTCCTGTTGATGAGTTCAGAATCGAAAAGATTAAGTGATTGCGTAGTACTCGTGACTGTGGAAGGGTATAGGGAGATGTCAGTTTGAGGCAAAGCAGGTGGGTTGTCTCCTTCGAGGTGTCCTAAGGTTGTGTGATCCCTATGATGTTTTGTAAAGAGTTCTCCTTTACCAGTAAATGATATATGTTGCAATTTGAGTTTGGATCGCTTGTGGAAGTTGGCTTAACCATCACGAGGATGAATGCAAGATTGCAGATGATTTGAGGTATAGATGGTTTATGTTGCATGAGCTGATGAAGGATTTAGTTAACTTTCACCTAGGTATTATGACAGTAATAGAGTATGGGTATTGTGAGTTATTATGTGTTTTGATCAATGGCTTTGAGCCAAGTGGGGGAGTCTGCTATCAACGAGTTGATTGCACAATTATGTGTTATATTAGTTTCGGTTTGAGGTATCAATGGTGAATCAGTTATGACTGCAGCGGTTGAGATTGAGTATGACTTGAGTAAGGGGATTTTTGGATACGGGTTGTAATACACTCTATGGGTATATGGGAATCATGGAATGATTGAGTGGTTATTCGCGAAGGATGTAGTTTGCATGGAGTTGGAATTTTCTTGGTCATGTTAAGGTAGGGTTACTCCTTTGGGTGTCCTCATGCCAATGGGGCACCAGTCGTATGGCCTGTTTGGGGCTGTGCAATTGAGATTGGAGTAGAGTAGATGACTCTCGAGAATGGTTCTAATGGATTCAAGATTATATATAGCAATTGGGAATTTCGGATTGGTATATGTCTAGGATCTGATATTTGCATTGGATGGTATCAAGACTTGTGGAATTTTTATATCATTGTGGATTATGAATTTCAGTATGAAGAAAGTGAAAGAAATAGTTTTAGGTTCACATAAGGTCTCTTTAGAGTGGGTGTCGCAGTTGTGTTGCTTTGGGGTGCTTAAGAGGGAAGTCGGCAACTTATAGGCCTTAGGGCGTTGTGGTTGTATACTAGGGTCTCTCGTGTGGTGAATTTTGGTTAAGGATCGTGGTGTTCCAGCAAGGAGAAGTGATAACAACACGATAGGGGTCCAAGAATTACTAAAGAAAATCAAGAAACGTGCGGAAGCTAAAAGAAAATAAAGAAACAAAAAAAATAACGGAAAATTAAAGATAGATTGAATTTAAGAAAGAGTTTCTTGAATTCAAGAAGTCTATTCTTGAAGTTGAATTATAACAACAACAATTAGCTAACAAAGAACTAATCACCTTCGGTAGAGAATTAAAAACAAGAGATAGATTGTGAAACCCGACCCTTTAGAATAACAAGAACAACAATAAGCCTAAACTTATCACCTTTCTTGAATACCTAGAAGTGATCTAAGATTTCGAAAGAGTTTAATCTTACCACCTTAAGTTGAGCCTTGAAGGTTGAAGAATAAATCCAAGAGTAGCCACACACAAGAGTGCAAGAAAAATCTCATACTTTTTATTGATATTGTCTATAATAATCTAAAATCTAAAAACAAAGAAGGCACCCCTTTATATAGAGAGGGGGTCACGAATTCCTACCTAAAAACAAGGAAATAAAGTCCTAAACTACTTTGGACAACAAGTCCAAATACCTTAGGAAAAGGAAAAACACTTGGAAATAAAAACCAAGTCAAACTTGGAAAGTAACTCCAACAATCTTAGGAAAAGGAAAATATAACCTTAATTACCTAGAAAAGCAATAAATCTAGTGCCAAAAATATATGGAAATAAGTTAAAACCAATCTTGGATAGAATCTTGAAAGTCCCAAACCAATCATGGATAGGATCTTGGAAATCTTGAAGGCAACTTGCAAGAAACTTGGCACCAACTTGTACCCAACTTCTATCATGCCTATTGAACCTTTCTTGGAAAGCAAGTAAGTCCTTTTTATGTTATAAAAATGTGGCTTCATGTAGGACTAATTGGGCTGCAAGTTTGGACATATTTTTAGGTGCCAAATAGGTCCAATAGTGGCCTGATTTGGACCTTCTTCAGAGGATGTCTCTTGGGATCTAATCCACCCTTTCTTGGACATGAATTTGGACCATAAAATAATTATAATACCTAGACAACTCATATCCTTTTATCCTTGAGCTCTCTATCTCAATTAATAACTTCTTTATTTGCACTTGAAGTCTAATGACTTTGTTTTGCAACTCTTTAGCTTGACATCTTGTTAAAGGCCCTCTTTGAGATTCCAAAGCTTCATTCTTGTCCTTGAATAGATTTGATATTCCTAGGATGCTATCAAGAAGTATCAATTTGAAGGCAATTTGGAAGGGACTTGGAGAAATAGGACAGCATGGTAGTAGGTTGGATCAGCACAGTGATGGATATAATCGGTTCTTTGGGTACTTATGATGTGGCTAGTCTCTACAGGTGTTTCGTGGCAATGCTCTTTAGTTTTGGTGACCTGCGTGGCTGGGTTGAGTTAGAGAGATTCGGTTCAGATAGCTTGGTTATGTGCGAATGGACTTCGAAGGGTTCTAAATGGTTTATACCACGGTTCGGGGAGTATATTTCCTACTAGCGTGAGGAGCACGTGGTGTATAGTGATTTTCTCCTGGGCGAGATCAAATGGAAGGTTTCTGACTGAACGGGTATGTATTATGTTTGTGACTGAGAGTTGATTATGAGATTCTTGTACTCTTCACAGGATAGCATGGTAGATGCGGTGTGTTGTGTGGGATTGAGATTTGCATGAGCGAGATCACAGTTCAGTTTTGAAGGGGAGGACATAAATTCGTAGGCAGCATGGACGGTTTCAGATGACTAGGTAACTGATATTACTAATTAGTATGGCTTGATGAGAGTATACATTCAGAATGGGCAATGTGTTTTGATTTATGGATACTTTACGGGTACTGCGGCACTTTCCTGGTTGATCGACTACTGATATTCAAATTTTGCTATGTGGCACGGAAGAATTTTAGAAGTATTCCTTGTGGGATGATCGTGTATGAGAGATGTGTTAGACATTCTGGCGGTGGAGTTGGGATCAGATATGGTGATTCGTGTGTTCTATGGATTTGGAGACTGGGAGTTCTCAACAGCTGATTGTTTCATGGTTGTGGACTGTGGAGTCATGGCCGAAGCTAGCCAGATAATAGTATGTGTTATGATTCAGTCATTGTGGGTTTCGGAGGGTTATTTATCTATTTGTGGGTGCCCGGAGTTGATTGGGGGTCCATTGGTAGGCCCAATTAGGATGTGTATTCTACACCGAGCCGGATTGATTGGCTCCATACTTCTATTGTTAAGGGATGTGCCATTCAGTTGGTGTTGGTTTATTCGTGTTCTAATATGTTCTTGAGTTAATCTTCTATGCTATGAGGGGTTGTGATTTGTTGGTTGTATGCACACATGGTGCGGTTCTATTGGGGGCCTTATAGCGGAATTTGAGAGAGATGAGTATTTGGGTATTGCATGATTGATTACGTATTGTTTATGTCCTTTCAAGTTTTGGGTGGCATTGTGTCATTGGCTTCTCCATGGTTATGGTAATTGATAACAACACGATAGGGGTCCAAGAATTACTAAAGAAAATCAAGAAATGTGCGTAAGCTAAAAGAAAATAAAGAAACAAAAAAAACAACAAAAAATTAAAGATAGATCTTTAATTCAAGAAGTCTATTCTTGAAGTTGAATCCTAACAACGACAATTAGCTAACAAAGAACTAATCACCTTTGGTAGAGAATTAAAAACAAGAGGTAGATTATGAAACCGGACCCTTTAGAATAACAAGAACAAAAATAAGCCTAAACTTATTACCTTTCTTGAATACCTAGAAGTGATCTAAGATTTCGATAGAGTTTAATCTTACCACCTTAAGTTGAGTCTTGAAGGTTGAAGAATAAATCCAAGAGTAGCCACACACAAGAGTGCAAGAAAAATCTCATAATTTTTATTGATATTGTCTATAATAATCTAAAATCTAAAAACAAAGAAGACACCCCTTTATATAGAGAGGGGGTCACGAAATTCCTACCTAAAAACAAGGAAATAAAGTCCTAAACTACTTTGGACAACAAGTCTAAATACCTTAGGAAAAGGAAAAACACTTGGAAATAGAAACCAAGTCAATCTTGGAAAGTAACTCCAACAATCTTAGGAAAAGGGAAACGTAACCTTAATTACCTAGGAAAGCAATAAATCTAGTACCAAAATATATGGAAATAAGTTAAAACTAATCTTGGATAGAATCTTGAAAGTCTCAAACCAATCATGGATAGGATCTTGGAAATCTTGAAGGCAACTTGCATGCAACTTGGCACCAACTTGTATCCAACTTCTATCACACCTATTGAACCTTTCTTGGGCAGTAAGTAAGTCCTTTTTATGTTATAAAAATGTGGCTTCATGTAGGACTAATTGGGCTGCAAGTTTGGACATATATTTAGGTGCCAAATATGTCCAATAGTGGCCTGATTTGGACCTTCTTCAGAGGATGTCTCTTGGGATCTAATCCACCTTTTCTTGGACATGAATTTGGACCATAAAATAATTATAATACCTAGATAACTCATATCCTTTTATCCTTGAGCTCTCCATCCCAATTAACAACTTCTTTATTTGCACTTGAAGTCTAATGACCTTGTTTTGCAACTCTTTAGCTTGATATTTTGTTAAAGGCCCTCTTTGAGATTCCAAAGCTTCATTCTTGTCCTTAAATAGATTTGAGCTTCCTAGGATGCTATCAGTAATGCACTTTGGGTACTTGATGTTGAATTGTGCATGGTTATTAATTTTGAGCATGGTGGCTCGAGGTGTCTCATATGGGCCAGTGTTTTAATGGGGTCGCGCATTGCGGTGGAGTTATGTTGAGATATGATCCATTGTGTTAGATTCGTGTGTTATGGTTCTACGGTGTGTGATGGGTTCTTAGCATTGCATTGTGGTGTTACCCGTTGAGCTTGCGGGGCGGTTCTCTTGTTTGAGTCATTTTTCGTGATTGAGTACATTTGGATTGTTGCTTATTGGTGCATGGATTGCACGGTTTGTGGATCTGGATAGTATTGGTGTTGCGTGTAAGTAGAGTAGTTGGTATTTGATAAGATGAAGTCGTCGGATCTAGGATGGGTTCTATCGGATTTGATTGCAGTATATTTGGAAGGATAATATCGAAAGTCGGCCTCGGAATTGGCTATAGTCTTGTTAAAGTAGAGGGAGCTCCATGACTTGTTGGTCTGATAAATGGTTATGAGTTTTTGCGTGTTTCTTTCATCATCAGCAGTGTACAAAGGTTTTAGGACGAGGTTTGGTTTGTCATGAGGTTTATTACCGGAATTGGGTTGTTTTGGACAGCTGATGTGATTAGAAATCATTGCTATAAGTATTTGAGTTATGCGCTATATCATGTGATTAAATCTTGGGTTATGGATATGGCTTGATACAGCTTGTTCAGACTTATACAGAGTGTTGATGCGAGATTCTGATCTTATAGAAAGTTTCGGATGCTGGGAATTGGATTCTAAGGCTTATGGGATAGGTTGAATTAAGGAAATCTCAGTAATGTTATGTTATCAGACCTATATGGGATAGGGTGACGTGAGATCACCCCCGGGTATGTGCTTGCTAAGGTTACACAGCAATTTGATAGTTTTGGGAACAACTCTTGGCACGTTCGATGACGAACGTATGTTTAAGTGGGGGAGAATGTAACGACCCAACCAGTCATTTTGAGCATTTGCACTTCGCTCGGTAGTTTACGGACATGAGTAGCTCCGTATGATGTACTATGACTTATATGAATCGTCCGTTTTGGTTTTCAGGTTATTCGGGACTGATTTGGAAGAATGATTCTCAACTAGGGAGCTTTAAATTTGAAAGAGTTGACCAAGTTTGACTTTTTAGCATTTGACCTCGGATTGGAATTTTGATGGTTCAGTTAGCTCCTTTGGGTGATTTTGGACTTAGGAGCGAGTCCGAATTGTGATTTGGAGGTCCGTGGTAGAATTTGGCTCGAAATGGCGAAAGTTGAAATTTTGGAAAGTTTGACCGAGAGTGGGCTTTTTGATATCGGGGTCGGATTGGCCTTCCTCGGTACTGAGTGACTGATGGTCAGTGATGTATATATTCCAGGATGGATCTTCCCTGAGCCGTATGGGCCATATATAGTACCGAGTGGTTGAGCATGATGAGTGGAAAGTGTGAGACAGTGAGATTGAGTACTCTGAGAGTATGAGTACATGATTCATCACTGAGATAAATGGAATTGGCATGCACACATTACATACATGCATAGAGATATATTTTTTCTCATGTTGTACGGTATCACGTCATTCATGACTTTTTACACACATTGGTATGTGGGCATAGAGAGGTATTTCACACTTGCTATCTGGAAAGAAAAAAATTGAAACATCTTATTTATTGTGGAAAGGATATTTGGAAAAATTACAGTTTTCAAACGTACTCGTATTTTTGGCCTCTTTGGTAAAAGATTTGGGTTTTTCACTATAATATTTGAAATACATGACTATTTTCAGGAACTGTGAACGAGCTGAGCATTTTACTTCTGAGATATATCTTTTATTACTCGTATTATGCTGTTATGAACCGTTGTGGTATATTGGTATTGGACCCGACCTTGTGTTAGCTCGTCACTACTTTCAACATAAGGTTAGGTCTGTTACTTATTGAGTATATGGGGTCGGTTGTACTCATACTACATTTCTGCACCTTGCGTGCAGATGTTGGTTGCTGATGTTGCTGCGTTCGATGGGAGTTGGATTGAAGATGTACCTGAGTCTCGGTTGTAGCTGCCCCTTATTCGTGGTAGCTTTAGATCTATAAAACTCTATTTATGTACTTTTCAAACAGACGATGTATTTGTTTCATTTCAGCTTTGTAAATTCTATTCTTTGAAGCTCATGATTTGTACTACCAATCCTTGGGAAATGTATAAGATTCAGATAATTTCTTTACTTAACTGTCTTATTAAATATCAATTGTAATTGGATAGTTGTTAATTGGCTTACCTAGTGGGTTGGGTTAGGTGCCATCATGACTAGTTGAATTTTGGGTCGTGACACTTCTTTTGTTTCCAGATCGTGCCATAGAGTTGAGTCGTAAGAAGTCAGTATGAAGCTCCGCGGATTTTGTATGCACCAGAGGTGCAAGTATCACAGTAGAGCTTTAAGGTGTGGATGTAATTCCCACCTATGTGGAAGGGAGGGGGGGTGTTATGAAAGCGACAGAAGATACAATGCGAATTGAAAGGTAAGTAAGGTAAAGGTGAAGAAGATATGAGATACTCAAGTGCAGAAGGTTGTGAATAGTCCAGACTTCAGATAGAGGCTGGGTTTTAGTTTAGTTTACACAGGAGACTCTGGCAAATATTTTGTAAATATCTAAGAGTTAACATTCGAGGGCGAATGTTTCGAAAGGGGGAAAGGATGTTATATCCCGTACTTTTGAACGTTAGATTTATCGTAAGATAAATAACATAAGTTCAAGAACAAGATTATTTTAAGGGTTATAAGTATTTATGCTATTTATAACAAGTGATAAGTAAAATCGTGAAGGTCAAAGGGTAAATGAATCGAATAAAATGAGTTACGTCGAAGTTTGTCATTTTGGGATGAAAAAACGGTCCAAGCTTTAATACCCCGTATTTATGAACTAGTGCTATACTTCATGACCGTGATAGTAAGGTATATAAAGTATGTTAAAAGTGATTAGTATTTAAGTGAAATGAGATTTTTTTTAAATGATAGAAACTATTTTCTCGTTAGAAAAGAAAACTATCTTTTTACCATTTTGATAAATAATAGTACAAAAGTTTGTACGTTTGATAAAATATTGGAAAAAAATATTATATTATGATGAAATATATATTTTTAGATATCTCCATATTTATGAAATGTTATTATATGTATTATGAGGTATTTTTGATTTATTAGCATTTTAAGTATGTGTATAATTTATTAAATATTAGATTGTCAAGGAGATAATAAAGTCAATAAGTAGATTAATGGATATATGTTGGCAAGAACACTTATCCCACATGTAGTTTTGGGAGAAAATATTTAGTGACTAAGCACTACTATAGGTAAAGGAAATGAATTAGAATATGACTTGTACACATGTGGACCCCATGATCCACAATGATATCTACATGACAAAGATAAGTATACATGCATCAACCTCTAACATTAATTAGGAAACGAAGGCAACTAAAGTCTTTTGGCTCTTTATCTTCTTGGAAACCCACCTTCTACTCTTTTTCTTTTTAGTTGTCCATGAGGTGCAGCAAGAATAAATTCAAAATTTCATTCCACAAAGTGTTTTCTCTTAGAAAAAAAAATATAGCTAGTAACGAAAAGGCTCTCACTTTGCTTACTATATTCCACAACGTTTTCTAGTCATTTTAAGAAAGAGTGTTTGTTTCTTGTTCAAAATTAAGAAGGACCAAAAATTGTTCTTGGCAAGCTCAAGTGAAAGTTGTTGATAATTTCATCAAGTAAGGTATGTTAAGACTAATCCTTCATTATTTTGGCATGATCCAAGTAACAAAACGTAAACGTAATATTGTTCTATAAGTGGTTCTACTCTTAATAGTTAAGGATTTCTATGTTATTCATTCCTGTAAAATAATATTCAAACATGTCTAAGTATGTTTCTAGTTCCCTATTGAGGCATATGATAAAGATGTTAATGTTCATAATATAGTGATACATGCATCTTCATGCATCTACCCTGTGCTACGACCGGAAGGGCAGTCATGCATATTCATTTACCACCGTGCTACGGCCGGTTGGGCAATCATGCATATTAATTTACTACCGTGCTATGGCCGATTGGGCAGACATGCATATTCATTTACCACCGTGCTACGGCCGATTGGGCAGATATGCATATTCATTTACCACCGTGCCACGGCCGGTTGGGCAGTCATGCATATTTATTTACCATCGTGCTATGGCCGGTCGGGCAGTCATGCATTTATCACCGTGCTATGGCCGGTCAGGCAGTCGGGCATTTATCACCGTGCTACGGCCGGTCGGGCAGTCATGCATTTACCACTGCACGACGGCCAGTCAGGCAGTTGCCACTGATCAGTTGGGCAGTCATGCATCATACGATATGGATAATAGTCTCAAAGAGAATCATTATATATATAAGTATAATAAGTATGCATATACGGTAGCACTTCAGAGGTTCAGGTTGATTCTTATATCTCTTTCATTAATGTTTACTTATTGTTATGTTTCAAGTCTGCCTTACATACTCGGTACATTATTCGTACTGACATCCTTTTTATTG
Source organism: Nicotiana tomentosiformis (assembly GCF_000390325.3). Classification (NCBI taxonomy): domain Eukaryota; kingdom Viridiplantae; phylum Streptophyta; class Magnoliopsida; order Solanales; family Solanaceae; genus Nicotiana; species Nicotiana tomentosiformis. Next base: position 55,493,346 of record NC_090819.1, read on the forward strand.
TGGACGCTGCATTCTTGACTGCAGGTGTAGGAAATCAATTTGTCGAGCCCTCATAGTAGACGAGGTTAGCATTCAGCGAAAGATCGTTAAGACTCCACTTCATTCGGAGTGCAGCCGAGTCTATAAGTCATCGTGTCAGAGTTTTACTGCACACTTATGGATAGGTTGGGGCCCTGTCCCGTTTGATGTCAAATACTCTTAGAGGCTTTGTAGACATAGGTTCGTTATGTACAGTATGTCAGAGGCCTTGACGGCCGTATGTATTCATGTTTTAAGTACGATGGATCGCTAATACATCATTTGCCTACTTACAGTTATACATTATGAGTTGTGGCCATGTTGGCCCATAATAGTTACAAAAGAATGAATTCAGCCAACTCGACCTATGTATGTTCTGGTTTTCGTCGAACGATCATGAGTTACATAGTGGTTCGCTCGGGATAGTAAGGCATCGGGTGCCAGCCACGCCTCCCCAGGATTGGGGTGTGATAGATCGAATACCATGCCACGGACATGGTAGTGGTGTTGTATTTCTATATCCATCCTCACACACTAGGTGAGACGGCTTAGCCGATCAGGCGGAGACCCGTCCCCATGCAAGCATGGTGGTGTATCAGTGCCGAAGATTTCTCAATTTTAAAACATTAATATTTACTTGCGGATTTACCTTGCTCTTAACTTGGAATTTTAATGTTACTAGAGTTTCTTATTTATTCCATGTTTCTCTCTTTTATGTTGGTACTTTATTCCATGAGAGAGTAGTTAGTTTTACATAATAGTACTATTCCATATGTACTAACGTCCTTTTTTGTCGGGGGCACTGCATATTTAATGGGTGTAGGTGGTTCCTCAACAGGTGGTAGTGACCATTGATAATAGTGTTGTAGTAATTATTTATTTTTATATTTTAGAAGGACAATAAATTGAAAAAATATCTTAATCTTTGAAAAATAGGACAATTATCAATAATTTGTTTAAAATTTAGATAAATGCACAAAATTGGTAGTATTTAACTAATTGCAATAAAATACCTCCACGAAAATCGGCAAAACTACCGGAAAGGGGCTCCATTTTACTTTTGTTCTGCTGACTATTTGTTCTATTGACTGTTGCGGCCTCGTATCTTTTTTTCTATTTGTTTCGTTGTTACTGATGATCTATGATTCATGTTTCAGGGCCTTGATAAATATTATGTTATTATTTGTGTTTGCACAACTTGAAGGCCTGGTCCGTTGGTTTCATTGCCTCTCCGGAATGTTGTTGTTCATTGTTTAAAATGCCTATGAGGCTATGGTTTCCTTACCATATTTTTTAATCCAATATTTCAATGTTGCATGAGGTTGGACTTATTTTTATTGCCAATTTGATGTTTAGTGTCGATGAAGGCTCGATGTTTTTGACTCGTTGTTTGGTAGGCCAGCAACACACTCAGGGTTTTCTTATCTCCTCGTTGGTTACTATGTGCTGGATTTCGTCGCCACTGCTTTCCTTGATCCGTTTGGAAGTTTGTTTCCATTTGTTGGAATTAAGTTCCATTACTAGTGATGTTGTCCCGTTCTATGTTGCTGACATCAAATTTAGGCTGATGAAAAAATAATCTACACATTATTGAGGCCACGACACCACAAATTACCCTTCAGACTGGGCCCGAAATAAAGATGCGATGACGATAAAACATCGAAAAAGGGAAAGACGAGAACATGACGAGTCAATAGCCTTTGGACGGCGACATGACTAGCTACCGTAGTCGCAACCAAAGTGATTCTCGTTCCCATGTCTAGACGGATATTATAATAATCCGAGCCTCCTATACTATTTTTAACTATTTTCCAAATTTCAAAAATATTTTTTTTAAAACGATTTTCCAAAAGCATTATTAAGCGAAAATTGTTTCAAAATATATTTAACGTTTAATTTATTTTTACTTTATAATATTTCACTAACAATCTTACTTCTTTTGTCCTGAGAGGTACTATCATACGAAGTCGCTTTTGAAAGATGATATTTAGAGAATGATTGAAGACGAAACATACCCCGTCAAACTTTTTCGCTTTGTACTACCCATTCTTGGATGCATACCAAAATTACAAGTATGGTGAAATCGTAGATAGATATCGTATTAATTATTTACTGCGGTTATCTATCTTCTAAACACTTAGGATGCATTGCATATAATTAATAATCCGGCTATCCTATAACGTAGTGTGTTAAATCATTCACGCAAGTTTGTATATACAAATCTAGAATGTCAAATATATACTCCTTCCGTTTCGATTTATATGAACCTATTTCTTTTTTAACCCGTACGAAAAAGAATGACCCCTTTCCATATTTGGAAACAATTTACCTTTATGCGATGATTTATAACCATACAAAATAAATGTGTCTCATTTTACACCACAAGTTCAAAAGTCTTCTCCCTGTTTATAAATTCTGTACCCAATCAAATAGGTTCACATAAATTGAAACGGAGGAAGTATATTTTATAACTTAGACAATTAATTAGGATTAGTATACACATATTTAATTGAATTAGTGGCATACATAGATAAATGAAAGGCATGTTGTTTCCTTTTCAAAATAAATGACTTTACCTTTTACAACTACCTTAGCATGATCTTTCTTTTTTAACCGATCTCTTTGTAAATTATTTTTGACTATTTCACTTCAAGTAGACACAACTTGTAAAAATCGTAGTTGAGCTATCATACTTTTGAATTATTAGACCTTGTACTTGTTTGGCCTTGACCCGAACAATTAGCATATCAATGATGGTCCTCGATTATTCATTTGTATTATAACCCGCTTTTCATTATAAATATTTTGATTATATATTATTGTATTTTTATTATATTTTATTCATTCTTTACTCGTCAAAACACACTCGTCACCTTATTCATTACACACTAAGATAATCCTTCCCCCACACTTTAGTCAAATTACTTGTTAACTATCTACCCATGTGTAAAATAAATATTATTTCTCTTTTTTTCTCAATCCTTTAGCATAAGGTTTCTTTTGGTAGTTAATCATTTAGAACCTTTTTAAAAGCTTTGATTATGAGTTGTTTTTCCTCTAAGCTTATTCATGTATGTTCAAATCTTTCTTCAAATACTTTGAGTTGACATGCACTCTTTAAGTACAATTCTTTTTATATTATTCAATTTTACACTAAAATATCGTTCTTTAATATATTTTAATTCTTTTACATACTATACTTTGTTGCATATATATTTTGTCAAATACTTTACTATTCTTTATCTAGAATTCAATTTCGCACTTAGCTTGTCCTTTGGAATACGACTCCCTTGTCCACTTTCCATATATTTCATACAAGTTAATATATTTGAATCATTTTATTTCAAAAAAAATACTTGCATACTTCATCAGCACACAATTTATTACATATTTAATATCATTTGAGTGCACGTTAATAATTCTTTTATTAATTACAATAGTTGTGAATATTTGTTAATTATCTAACCCCTTATCTATTTGATCGAGTCTACTGGAATCACATTTTGTGGATCTTGAGGGGTACCTAACATCTTTCCCTCGGGATTATTTGAACCCTTACCAGGAATCTCAACTGGTTTCGCAGTCCAAATTTAAAGTGTACATCACGTAGTGTAGTATAGGTGTCCTAGTATACCTTAAATACCAGGTGGCGACTCTAAACCCAATTAATCTTGTAGAGTACTATAAGTTGTACATTGTTTTGACTTGTACAAAATAGGGTGCAACACTCTCTCCTTCTTATCTATAGAAATATTACACCAAAACCTCCAGGTTCTTTAACTAAGCCAACCATCAAGTATTATTCTTGTTAAATCACAGGTTGCTCCTCTCTTTTGTGGTAAGTTACTAAATCCGTTTTTACACTAGATAGCTGTTAGTCTTTTTATCATATCTCCTTGTATAAAACTCCATTTAAAGTGAGCCAAACTTTTCTATAAAGCTATTTCATAGATATATAACTTTTTTTCAAGCTCAAAAACCTTTTTTTTCTTTTATTTACCCGAAAAGGGGTGATGAAGAACAGGGCAGGTGCTGTCCAGATTTTCTGTTTTATAAACCCTCCATGTACTACTGTTAGTCATTTGAGCATAATATTTTGTATGAAACTGATATTGGGTGATTCAAGACTCCCTTGAAATCCTAAGATATATATCTACAACTTTTATGAAGACCAAAAATTCTAAGTATTCCGTCTACATCTTCAAACTTAAGCCACAACGCAACACAGTAGTACTATCCAGAATTTCTGTTTTAAAAATTTAGGGTAATTTTCATTGATATTTTTCTTAGTTTGACATGTTGAAATTACTGAACTTATATTGATATTTGATCATGTGTCTTAGGTGTATAAACCATTGCAAAATCTAAGGGGAAGTGTTTGAAGAAGTGGACGGATTTGGTTGGTCTATAGCGTAGACGATTCGAACATCCTCAAATTGTAGTAGAACTGTTTTGTGATAAAACACCAAGGTTTGTGTATAAACTTGATCTTGAAATCTCTTTACTTGCTGGATATTTGGAAATAACTTGAACTTTTGCTTCCTTTCTCTTTAGTTTATATCGTTGTATTGGTATTATCTCAATATTGCAAGATATTCGCTAAATCGCCCACTCGTAGGGATCATAGTGACTTTGTCACTCATCTCGGCATGCATCTTGATTCGGATCTTTTGTCATCTTGACTTTGAATTTGTTGTTCATCTTAAATTATGAAACTTGTCTGTGTTAAGTACGAACTAGAAAGTCATTTTTAATATGGTTCTTTATTCTCTTAACTATTGATTTTTGACCCTACTTGATTTGGGACTTTGGTCCATCTTGATATCTGATTATGCTTAGTGTGATGAAATGACATACCTATTGGGTGAAAATGGATATTTGACAAACTCTCTTGGATTGATGTTATACGCTTTCTTGACAGTTGAATCTTGAACATTGATATTGATATTTGGAAACACTTCAAGGTTTGATATTCGATACTTTTGATATATTTGCTTACTTGCTTTAAATTTATATTTCATTTGAGCTACCTATGACTGAAAAGGGGGAATTGGAGAATCTAATGGCTCAAAAACTAATGTTTATACGCCACTAAGCTTTATGCTTAGTGATAGTTATTTTCTATTGTAGGTAATGTGCGAGAAGAGATTTGAAGAGGGCCTTTTGGAGTAGACATTTCGGGACCTTTTGTGGAGATAACATTTGCATACGCATCTAGGTTTTGTACATTTTTGGGACTTGTACATTATCTATATGTCACATTTATGTATGTAATTTTGTTTTGTTGGATCTCACGACCATAAGTTTGTAACTTGAATTTAGTAACTTGTTTTGTTGTTTTAGGGTGTGTTAATAATCCAAGTCTTGTAATATGCTGCATTTATACTTTGTCTTGTAAATAAGTCCAAAGAAGAAGACTAGTTTTCCTTTATACTCACTAGTTTGAAATTTATGTACAATATGAACCTGCAGTGATGTCGAACGAAAAGTATAATTGCGTGAGGAAGTTGCTTTAACGTGTTAATTATTCAAGAAGGGTTATTTAATATTATCTTGATACTTTAATATTGTATTTCATTTAAGAAATTTTATGAAGTTTATTTTAAAAAAGAATATATTTCACTTTGAACATTTATCGCATGGGCCTATTTTCGCCAATAAATTATTATGAATGTCTTTTTAGATTAATATTTTCTTAATATTTTGTAAGTAGTAAATTAGCATTGTTTCGTATGTAGCACCATCCCAAAGGGGTTGCTACAAGTTTTGGTATCACAGCTTTATGTTTTTGATTCTAGGCCTTTGGTTGTAACTTGTTAGTGTACTTATTTCTTTTTAACATGCTTCATTGCGTGCATTGTGCATATGCATCATGTACATGTATCTAATGCAATGCGATCTCCTTTATGTAGGATTTAAGTTATGGTCTCTTCTTCTAATAGACCTATGGAAGACGCTCTTGAGGGTTCAGATAATTCTTATGCCCAACCTCACTTACAGGAAGGGGTTGGAGAAAAATTTTCGGATCTTAATTTTCCCCGTACTAGTGGATTTGAAGTGGGATCCACATATGAGTCATAGTACTCCTGTTGTTGATCCTCCTTTTCAGCAAATGCCTGATTTCTTTCATCACTTGGATGGAACAATGTCCGGCCCTAATAAAATAAACTTTGAAAAAATAAGAAAAATGGGTAGAGTTGCGTTTGAAGGCACCATTGATCCTACTGATGTTGAACAATGGCTTGAGTGCATCGAGAGAGTATTTGAGCAATTATAGTGTTCGTAAGGTGCCAAATTTAAGTATGTTGTCTCACTGTTACAAAGGGATGCTTATGACTGGTGGGTAAGTGTACCAAATGCCAAAGCAAAACCTTCGGTGCTTACTTGGGATGATTTTGTCAAGGAATTCCGCATGAAGTATGTCCCACCTTGTCACTACCCAAACAAACCCCTGTCGTGATGGCGCCTATCGTGGAACTAGGCAAGCCGACTCATTTCCAAAACAAACTAATATTTTTATTTCAAAGATAATTTCAATATTATTTAACATTAAAACCTTCGTAAAGGAGTTCAAATCAAAATCAAAGTGCGGAAAGAAAAGCCCGATATCGGGGTATCACTAGTCATGAGCATCTATTAAAATCTATTTAACAATATCAAGGCTAACTCAGCCTGAAAAAATAGCTAAATACAACTAGAGGAAGATAAGAGGGAGAAGAGGAGGGGATGCGATCGCCAAATAGCTACCTTGCTAACTTCGAGAAAATCTGCAACCAGAACAATCAACAACCGCTACCGTGTCCAGCTACACCTGGATCTGCACACAAGGTGCAGGGAATAACGTGAGTATGCCAACTCAGTAAGTAACAACAATAAATAAAGACTGAGTAGTAGTGACGAGCAATAAAGCATATAACGTTCATATCATGAAATCTCAATAAAATACCTCATGCTTTTAAAATCAGGATTTGAATCAAAATATCTCGTTTAAACCCAGTTCCAGTAAAAATTATTTAAGGATATTTTTCAACAGCTTTCAAATAGAGGAAAAATGCTAAGGTGAGCAAAAATGATGAAATCATAAACAGCCCCTCGGGCAAAGCATCACTCATATACAGCCCCTAGGGCAAACCTCACAATCACTCTTGCCACTCGGGCATACCTCACAATTGCTCTTGCCACTCGGTCATACCTCACAATCACTCATGCCTCCCAGTCACTCAGCATTCAGCACTCGATACTTGCACTCAGTAGGTACCTACGCTCACTGGAGTGTATACTGACTCCGAAGGGGCTCCTTTAGCCCAAGCGCTATATCAAGCCAAATCATGGCATAAATCACTCAGGCCCTCGGCCTATATCAAACATGCTGCGGCGTGCAGCCCGATCCCATAAATATGTAACATGCTGCGACGTGCAGCCCGATCTCATAAATATCCTCACAAATCAGGCCCTCAGCCTCACTAAGTCATAAACCTCTCAAATCACTCGGGCATTTTTGTAAAAACAGGGTGCTCAGCCCAAAACAACATTTATATGCATCAAAATCGAATAATAAAACTGAGTTATGCAGTAAACAGGTATAACCATGACTGGGTATAGATTTTCAATCAAAAACAGTGAGAGAATAATAAAAATAAAATAAAACCCCTAAGGGTCCAAACAGCACAGGCACAAGGCCCAAACATGGCATTCAGCCCAATTAACAGAAACTCTTTAAAAAAACACATAAGTATCATATAATTTCTACAAAATATGCAACTATACAGTTGCTACGGGACGGACCAAGTCACAATCCGTAACATTGCATGCCCACACGCCCGTCACCTAGCATGTGCGTCACTTTAAAATAGTATAATGATACGAAATCCGAGGTTTCATACCCTTAGGACTAGATTTACAATCGTTACTTACCTCAAACAGGTCAAATCTCTACCCCGCAATGCTCTTGCCTCTGGACTCGGCCTCCAAATGCTCCAAATCTATTCACAATCAGTACAATATCATTAATATATGCTAATGGAATAATTCCACAAGAAAAGCTACAAAATTAGACCAAAACTCGAAATTGGCTCAAACCCGGCCCCCGAGCCCACGTATCGAAATCCGACAAAATTCACAAAACTAGAAAGCTCATTCACTCATGAGTCTAACCATACTAAATTCATCAAAATCTGATATCGTTTGGTCCTTCAAATCCTTAAATTACTCTCCAAATATTCCAAGCCTTAACCCCTCATTTTCACTAATTACATGATTAAACAATGGGAAATCACCATATATACGAGTATTAGAGCTCAAGCAACTTACCTCACTGATAGCCCTTGAATCACCATTCAAAGATCACTCCAAAAGCTCCAAAAGCCGACTTGAAAATGGTGGAAATGAACCAAATTCGCGAAGGGTTCTATTTATGGTTTCTGCCCAGGTTTTTCGCACCAGCGGGCTCTTTTTCCATGCCTGCGGGACCGCACTTGCGGTCAAGCCGCCATATCCGCAAACTCCACTTAATTTCCCAGCTTCCGCACCTGCGCTCCAGGCCTCGCACATGCGGGCTCGCAGGTGCGGCCGAATCCTTCGCGCCTGCGCTCCAGCCATGGCCTCACATTTTTCCGCATCTGCGTAGCAAATTCTCGCGCCTGCGAAAGCGCACCTGCACGCTCATACTCCGCTTCTGCGAAAACTGACCAACCCACTTTTCCTTGCATCTTCTTACCTTCCCTCCGCGCCTGCGACCTTGCACATGCGACTCCCTCTTCCGCATGTGCGGAAATAGGAGAAGCAGCAGCTTCAGCTGCATTCCAACTTTGACATATCCGTTAACCACCCGGAATCACCCCGAGGCCCTCGGGATCTCAACCAAAAATACCAACAAGTCATATATCAACATACCAACTTAGTCGAACCTTCGAATCACTCAAAACAACATCAAATCATCAAATTACCTTCGGATTCAAGTCTAAGAACTTCTAAATTTCCAAATTCGGCAACCGATGCCGAAACCAACCAAAACACATTTGAATAACCTCAAATTTTGCACACACATCACAAATGATACTACGAACCTACCCAAACTTCTGAAATTCCATTCTGACCCCGATATCAAATTTTCCACTGCCGACCGAAATCGTCAAATTTCCAATTTCGCCAATTCAAGCCTAATTCTACCACGGACCTCCAAATCATATTCCGGATGAACTCCTAAGTCCAAAATCACCTAACGGAGCTAACGGAACCATCAGAATTCAAATCCTAGATCGATTATACATAGGTCAACATCTGGTTGACTTTTCCAACTTAAGTTTCTACTTAAGAGACTAAGTGTCTCAATTCACTATGAACCCACTCCGGTCCCGAACCAACTAACCCGATATAACATAATATAGCTGAATAACACAAAAAGAAGTAGAAATAGGGATAACGGGGCCATAACTCTTGAAATGACCGGTCGGGTCGTTACATCCTCCCCCTCTTAAACATCCGTTCGTCCTCGAACGGGTCTAGAAACATACCTGGAATCTCGAATAGGTGTGGATATCTGCTCCGCATCTCCCGCTCGGTCTCCCAGGTGGCCTCCTCCACAGGCTGACCTCTCCATTGCACCTTCACTAAAGCTGTATCCTTTGACCTCAACCTTCGAACCTGCCGATCCAAAATACCCACTGGCTCCACATCATAAGTCATATCACCCTCCAACTGAACCGTGCTGAAATCCAAAACATGGGATGGATCTCCAATATACTTCCGGAGCATGGAAACACCTCAATATCCTCTGAAGCACCTCAAAAGGCCCAATGAACCGGGGGCTCAACTTGCCCCTCTTCCCAAACCTCATAACACCCTTCACGGGTGATACCTTCAGCAAAACCTTCTCCCCAACCGTAAATGACATATCACGGACCTTCCTATCCGCGTAGCTCTTCTGCCTTGACTGCGCCGTGCGAAGCCGCTCCTGAATCAATGTCACCTTATCTAATGCGTCCTGGACCAAGTCTGTACCTAAGATCCTAGCCTCACCCGGCTCAAACCATCCAATCGGAGATCTACACCTCCTCCTATATAAAGCCTCGTACGGAGCTATCTGAATACTTGACTGATAACTGTCGTTATATGCAAACTCCGTGAGTGGCAGAAACTAGTCCCATGAACCCCCAAAGTCAATGACACAAGCACGCAACATGTCCTCCAATATCTGAATAGTGCGCTCGGACTGCCCATCCGTCTGAGGGTGAAAAGTTGTGCTCAACTCAACCTGAGTACCTAACTCTCGCTGCACGGCCCTCCAAAACTGTGATGTGAACTGAGTACCCCTATCTGAAATGATAAAAACTGGGACATCATGCACGCGAACGATCTCTCGGATGTAAATCTCAGCCAACCGCTCTGAAGAGTAAGTAGTACCAACTGGAATGAAGTGCGCGGACTTGGTCAGCCGATCTACAATAACCCAAATAGCATCGAACATCCTCGAAGTCCGTGGGAGCCCAACTACAAAGTCCATGGTGATCCGCTCCCACTTCCACTCTGGGATCTCTAATCTCTGAAGCAAGCCACTCGGTCTCTGATGCTCATACTTAACCTGCTGACAGTTGAGACACCGAGCCACAAACCCAACTATATCCTTCTTCATCCACCTCCACCAATAGTGCTGCCTCAAATCGTGGTACATCTTCGCGGCACCCGGATGGATGGAATATCGCAAGTTGTGGGCCTCCTCAAGAATCAACTCTCGAAGCCCATCTACATTAGGCACACATATCCGGCCCTGCATTCTCAGCACGATGTCATCACCAATAGTCACATCCCTAGCATCACCTCTTCGAACCCTATCTTGAAGAACGAGCAAGTGGGGGTCATTATATTGACGCTCCCTGATATGGTCATAAAGAGAAGACCTGGAGACCACACAAGCTAATACCCGACTAGGCTTCTAAATATCCAATCTGACAAGTTGGTTCGCTAAGGCCTAAACATCCAATGCCAAAGGTCTCTCTGCTGCTGGAAGATATGCTAAACTCCCCAAATTCTTTGCCCGGTGACTCAAAGCATCGGCCACCACATTGGCCTTCCCTGGATGGTACAGGATAGTGATATCATAGTCCTTAAGAAGCTCCAACCATCTCCGCTGACGCAAATTAAGATCCTTCTGCTTGAACAGATGCTGTAGACTCCGGTGATCAGTATAGATCTCACAATGAACCCCATACAAATAATGACGCCAAATCTTCAAGGCGTGAATAATGGCTGCTAACTCAAGATCATGGACATGATAGTTCTTCTCATGGGTCTTCAACTGGCGTGAGGCATATGCGATCACCCTACCCTCCTGCATCAAAACACAACCAATGCCTATCCTCTAGGCATCACAATACATGGTGTAAGAACCTGAAGCTGATGGTAGAACTAACACTGGAGTTATGGTCAAAGCAGTCTTGAGCTTCTGAAAGCTCTCCTCACACTTATCCGACCACCTGAATGGAGCACCCTTTTGGGTCAATTTGGTCAAGGGCGATGCAATAGATGAAAATCCCTCCATAAAGCGACGGTAGTTACCCGCCAAACCAAGAAAGCTCATAATCTCCGTGGCTGAGGACGGTCAGGGCCAACTCTGCACCGCCTCTATCTTCTTCGGGTCCACCTGAATACCCTTACTGGACATCACGTGCCCCAAGAATGCCACTGAACTGAGCCAAAACTCACATTTGAAGAACTTTGCATAAAGTTTCTCCTCCCTCAATATCTGTAATACAATCTTCAAATGCTGAGCATGCTCCTCTTGGCTACGAGAGTACAGCAGGATGTCATCAACGAATACAACAACGAATGAGTCCAAATAGGGCTGGAATATATTGTTCATCAAATGCATGAACGCTGCTGGGGCATTGGTCAGCCCAAAAGACATTACCAAGAACTCATAATGACCATATCGGGTCCTGAAAGCTGTCTTAAGAATATTTGAATCTCGAATCTTCAGCTGGTGATAACCGGACCTCAAATCAATCTTGGTGAACACCCTCGCTCCCTGAAGCTGGTCGAATAAATCATTAATACAAGGCAAAGGATACTTGTTCTTGACTGTGACCTTATTCAACTACCTGTAATCAATATACATTCTCATGGAACCATCTTTCTTCTTCACAAATAGAACCGGTGCACCCCAAGGTGACACACTAGGCCAAATAAACCCCTTATCAAGGAGTTCCTGAAGCTGTTCTTTCAATTCCTTCAACTCCGCCGGTGCCATACGATACGGTGGAATAGCAATGGGCTGAGTGCCCGATACCAAATCAATACCAAAGTCAATATCTCTATCAGGCAGCATACCTGGCACGTCTGCAGGAAACACATCGGAAAAAACATGTATCACCAGAACAGAATCAATGGTAGGAGTCTCTGCACTAATATCCCTCACAAAAGCCAAATAAGATAGGCAACCCTTATCAACCATGCGCTGAGCCTTCAAATATGAAATCACCCTACATGGTACATAATCTACAGAACCGCTCCACTCAACCATCGAAATTCCCGGCATAGCCAACGTCACCGTCTTAACGTGACTATCTAGAATAGCATGACATGGAGATAACCAATAGATACCCAATATCACATCAAAGTCGACCATACTGAGCAGCAAAAGGTCCACTTGGGTCTCCAAAACACCAATAGTCACCACACATGACTGATATATGCGGTCTACAATAATAGTATCGCCCACAGGAGTAGATACATGTACATATGAAACTAAAGACTCACGGGGCATATCCAGAAAATAGGCGAAATACGAGGGAACATATGAATACGTGGAACCAGGGTCAAATAATACTAAGGCATCTCAGTGACAAACTGAGACAATACCTGTAATCACAGCATCAGAAGCAATAGCATCTGGTCTAGCAGTGAGGGCATAGAAATGGGCCTGGCCACCCCTTGATCTGCCTCGCCCTCTAGGCTGACGCCTAGCTCTCTAGGCCGACGCCTAGCTGACTAACCTCCACCCCGAGCTGACTGGGCGGGTGGTGAGGTAACTGGTGCTGAAGTCGGAGGCTGACTCCTCTGCTGAGATAGACCTCCATGACGACGAGGAAAATGCATCCACATATGCCCAAGATCCCCACACTCAAAACAACTCCCTGGTGCTGGTGGAAGAAAATGAAGGGAACCCCTAGCACCGGGATGACTGGTAGAAGAACCTGGCATGGAAGAGCCCTGAACAGGTGGAGCACGGGACGAACTCTGAGCTGGAAGGGCACTAAGTGATGAGTGGCCCTGATGAGAACTGTGAGAACTATGACCAGATGATGCACCCCGATGAAATGGCCGAGCTGACTGAGCCTGTCTGAAATGATAACCTCTATCGTGCTGGAACTGATCCCTAAAAGGAGCACCGCTGAATCCACCCTGACCACGAGGCCTCTTGGCCTCCCTCTTAACCCTCTCCTGACCGTGAACCATCTCAATCTGTCGAGCAATGTCGACAACCTCATCAAAAGTAGCACCTGAAACCCTCTCTCTGGTCATGAGCAACTGTAGCTGATAAGTGAGACCATCAATAAACCTCATGATCCTCTCCCTGTCCGTGGGAACCAACCAAATCGCATGACGGGCCAACTTGGAGAACCGCATCTCATACTGTGTCACAGACATATCACCAAAAAGGCCACGGAGAACTGCTGCCAAGTAAGGGGTGCTGCGCCAATAGGCCTACACCTCTCGTAAGTCTCCCACCATCTGAGTGCAGCCCCAGAGAACTGAAAGGTAGTGAATAAGACCCCACAAGTCTCCAAAATACCAGCTGTACAGAGTATCCTCTGACACTTGTCCAAAAAGTCCTGAGCATCCTCTCTCTCTCTATGCCACTGAAAGGTGGTGGCTGGAGTCTCCCAAACCTCTCCAACCTACGCTGATCATCCTCAGGCATAGCAGGAACCACATAATCCTGAGCAACTGCAACCGGCTAGGCTGGTGGTGCCTCTGGTGTTTGAAGTCCCTGAATAACCTGCTCGGGTGTGCGAGCGACGGGAGTCTGAGTACCTCCCCTGGCCTGAGAAGTGGTTGCGGCCGTCGAAATAGAGACCGCCTGAGCAAGGCCGGTACATGCTGTCAGAATCTGAGCTAGGGCCTCCTGAAGGCCTGGAATCACAATAGGCACAGGTGGTGCCTGAGCTGGTGCATCAACAACTGAAACCTTGTCCTAATCTGGGACAACCGGTAGATCTGCAGGTACTGCCCCAACTGTTGTACGGGCTGCACCTCTGCCTCTACCACGGCCTCTACCGCGGCCTCGGCCTCTCCCGGCCCTGGCTGGTGGTACTGGTGGCTGGCCCTCTTGACCGGTAGCACGAGTCCTCACCATTTGTGAGATAATGAAACAACAAATGTTTAGTTACTAGAATCAACAGATTTGCATGACAAGAATTCAAGAATGTGGAGTTTCCTAAAGGTTCTGCAGCCTCTCGAAGATAAGTACAGACATCTCCGTACCGATCCGCAAGATTCTACTAAATCCGCTCATGACTCGTGAGACCTTTGTAACCTAGACTCTAATACCAATCTGTCACAACCCAAACTAACCCCTGTCATAATGGCGCATATCGTGGAACTAGGCAAGCCGACTCATTTCCAAAACAAACCGATATTTTCATTTCAAAGATAATTTCAATGTTATTTAACATAAAAACCTTCGTAAAGGAGTCTAATCAAAATAAAAGTGCGAAAAGAAAAGGTCGACATTGGTATATCACTAGTCATGAGCATCTACAACAATCTGTTTAACAATATCAAGGCTAACTCAACCTGAAAAAATAGCTAAATACAACTAGAGGAAGATAAGATGGAGAAGAGTAGGGGCTGCGATCGCCAAATAGCTACCTTGCTATCTCCGAGAAAATCTGCAACCAGAACAATCAACAACCGTTACCGTGTCCAGCTACACCTGGATCTGCACACAAGGTGTAGGGAGTAACGTGAATACGCCAACTCAGTAAGTAACAATAATAAATTAAGACTGAGCAGTAGTGACAAGCAATAAAGCATATAACGTTTATATCATGAAATCTCAGTAAAAAACCTCATGCTTTTAAAATCAAGGTTTGAATCAAAATATCTCGTTTAAACCCAGTTCCAGTAAAAATCATTTAAGGATATTTTTCAACAGCTTTCAAACAGAGGAAAAATGCAAAGGTGAGCAAAAATGATGAAATCATATAAAGCCTCTCGGGCAAAGCATCACTCATATACAGCCCCTCGAAAAAACCTCACAATCACTCTTGCCACTCGGGCATACCTCACAATCACTCTTGCCACTCGGGCATTCCTCACAATCACTCATGCCTCCCAGTCACTCAGCACTCGGCACTCAGCACTCGACACTCGCACTCAGTAGGTACCTACGCTCACTGGAGGGTGTGTACAGACTCCGGAGGGGCTCCTTCAGCCCAAGCGCTATATCAAGCCAAATCATGGCATAAATCACTCACGCCCTCGACTTATATCAAACATGTTGCGGCGTGCAGCCCGATCCCATAAATATGCAACATGATGCGGCGTGCAGCCCGATCTTATAAATATCCTCACAAATCAGGCCCTCCACCTCACTCAGTCATAAACCTCTCAAGCCACTCGGGCATTTCAGTAAAAACAAGGTGCTCAGCCTAAAACAACATTTATATGCATCAAAATCAAATAATAAAATTGAGTTATGCAGTAAACATGTATAACCATGACTGAGTATAGATTTTAAATCAAAAACAGTGAGAGGATAATAAAAATAAAATAAAACCTCTAAGGGTCCAAACAGCACTGGCACAAGGCCCAAACATGGCATTCAGCCCAATTAACAGAAACTCTTTTTTAAAAAAGCACACAAGTATCATATAATTTCTACAAAATATGCAACTTTACAGTTCCTACGGGACGGACCAAGTCACAATCCCTAACAGTGCACGCCCACACGCCCGTCACCTAGCATGTGCGTCACTTCAAAATAGTAGAATGATACGAAATCCGGGGTTTCATACCCTCTGGACTAGATTTACAATCGTTACTTACCTCAAACCGATCAAATCTCTACCCCGTAGTGCTCTTGCCTCTGTACTCGGTCTCCAAATTCTCCAAATCTGTTCACAATCAGTACAATACCATCAATATATGCTAATGGAATGAATTCAACAAGAAAAGCTACAAAATTAGACCAAAACCCGAAATTGGCTCAAACCCGGCCCCCGGGCCCACGTCTCGAAATCCGACAAAATTCACAAAACTAGAAAATTCATTCACTCACGAGTCTAACCATACCAAATTCATCCAAATATGACATTGTTTGTACCTTCAAATTCTTAAATTACTCTCCAAAAATTCCAAGCCCTAACCCCTCATTTTTACTAATTACATGATTAAACAATGGGAAATCACCATATATAGGAGTATTAGGGCTCAAGCAACTTACCTCACTGATAGCCCTTAAATCACCCTTCAAAGATCACTCCAAAAGCTCCAAAAACCGACTTGAAAATGGTGGAAATGAACCAAATTCGCGAAGGGTTCTATTTAGGGTTTCTGCCCAAGTTTTTCGCACCTACGGGCTCTTTTTCCGCGCCTGCAGTCAAGGCGCCGCATCCACGAACTCCACTTAATTTCCTAGCTTCTGCACCTGTGCTCCAGGCCTCGCACATGCGGGCTCGCAGGTGCACCCGAATCCTTCGCGCCTGCGCTCCATCCATGGCCTCACATTTTTCCGCATCTGTGCAGCAATTTCTCGCGCCTGCGAAAGCGCACCTCCGCGCTCATACTCCGCTTCTGCAGAAACTGACCAACCCCCTTTTCCTCGCATCTGCTCCTGCAACCTCGCACATGTGACTCCCCCTTCCGCATGTGCGAAAATAGCAGAAGCAGCAGCTTCAACTGCATTCCAACTTAGACACATCCGTTAACCACCCGGAATCACCCCGAGGACCTCGGGATCTCAACCAAAAATACCAACAAGTCATATATCAACATACCAACTTAATCGAACCTTCGAATCACTCAAAAGAGCATCAAATCATCAAATTACCTTCGGATTCAAGCCTAAGAACTTCTAAATTTCCAAATTCGGCAACCGATGCCGAAACCACCCAAACCACTTCCGAATGACCTCAAATTTTGCACACATGTCAAAAATGGCACGACAAACCTACCCCAACTTCCAAAATTCCATTCCGACCCTGATATCAAATTTTCCACTACCGACCAAAATCGCCAAATTTCCAATTTCGCCAATTCAAACATAATTCTACCACGGACCTCCAAATCACATTCTGGACGCACTCCTAAGTCCAAAATCACCTAACAGAGCTAACAGAACCATCAGAATTCAAATCCGAGATCGTTTACACATAGGTCAATATCCGGTTAACTTTTCCAACTTAAGTTTCTACTTAAGAGACTAAGTGTCTCAATTCACTCTGAAACCACTCCGGTCCCGAACCAACTAACCCGATATAACATAATATAGCTGAATAATACAAAAAGAAGTAGAAATGGGGAAAATGTTGCCATAACTCTCGAAACAACCGGCTGGGTTGTTACACACCTGCTTATCGTAATGCAAAGAAATATGAGTTTCTGGATTTAAAGAAAACGAGCATGTCTATTACTGAATATCAACAAAAGTTTATCATGCTTTCTCGTTATGTTTGAGGTACTGTATCCAAAAGTCTGTGGTGGTCCTACAACATGAAGATGTTTCCAAACTAGTTGCAACTGCTCTTAGTTGGGAAGAATTGACAAGGAACAAGCTAGTAGAAATGAAAACAGGTTCAAAAAAACTAATTCAGATTATGGCGGTCCATCCAAAAGGGGGAATTTTGACAATTCCAAGGTTAGTAGTGTTCACAGGTCGGCTCAACATAATCAAAATAGATCAAATATTTTTACTAGTAGCACCCCAGATTATGGCCAAGGCAAGACTCGTATTCCCACTTTTGCACAATGTGGAAAGAATCACTATGGTACTTGCAAGAGAGCTTCAGGTGCTTGTTTCAATTATGGGAGCTTCGATCACAAAGTGAAGGATTGTCTTAATCCTAATCCTAACCCTATTTCTTCT
Source organism: Nicotiana tomentosiformis (assembly GCF_000390325.3). Lineage (NCBI taxonomy): Eukaryota > Viridiplantae > Streptophyta > Magnoliopsida > Solanales > Solanaceae > Nicotiana > Nicotiana tomentosiformis. The sequence continues at coordinate 55,511,449 of NC_090819.1, forward strand.
CTGTGTAATGAAGGTTTAGATCAAAAACTTACTACCACCCCTTCTCAAGGGAACATAGGTGCAAGATCTAGAAAAACTCAAATAGCAGGTGCATGTGGAGCTAATTAAGCTAGTGGGTTAAGAGCTACAACATGAGCTTATGCTATGAGACAGAGATGTGACCAAGAGGGGGCAGACGTGGTTGTTGGTAAATTTTACTTATTTGGCTTATGTGTTGTTACACTATTTTATCGTGGTTCTAAACATTTCTACGTTTGCTCATCACTTATTTTTCCTAAAAATGTGAAATCTGTGAGACTTGATTGTTGTGTGCTTGTCAAAAGTCTTTTGGGTCATCAGGTCATTTGTAATCAGATCTATCGAGGTTGTCCCTTCGTGATTCAAAATCCGGTCTTCCCTGCTAATTTGATCGAAATGCCTTTCCAAGACCGATGTTATCATTGGTATGGATTGGCTTCATAGATACTATGTAGTAGTTGATTGTAGGTCAAAACGTGTGACCTTTAAAGCTCCTACATTTTCACACATTGTTATTCAAGGTGAAAGATCACTAACATCTAATATTATCTCTGTGGTTTTGGCAAGAAAAATTATTAGTCAGGGTTCTGAAGCTTATCTTGCTCATATATTTGATACAAACCTTGTAATGACCCGACCGATCATTTTGAGTATCATAGTCATGTTCCCTCATTTATTGCTTATTCTATGTTCATTTCTAGTTATGTGACTTGCCGAGGTGGTTGCTTTGGTTCCGGGATATTTCGGAATGAATTGGGACACTTAGTCCCGAGGTTGAAAGCTTAAGTTAAATGAGTTGACCGAATATTGACTTATGTGTAAATGATTCCGGAATAGAGTTTTGATGGTTACGATAGATTCGTATGGTGATTTCAGACTTAGGAGTATGTTTGAATATTGATTTGGAGGTCCGTAGGTCATTTTGGCTTGAATTGGCAAAAGTTGGAAAGTTTAAGGTTTGGAAGGTTGAGAAGTTTGATCGAGAGTTGACTTTATTGATACTGGGCTCAGATTTTGGTTCTGTGAGTGGGTGTAGGTCCGTTGTGTCATTTATGACTTGTGTCCAAAATTTGAGGTCAATCGGAGTTGGTTTGGTATGGTTCGGCATTGGTTTTAGAAGTTCGAAATCCATTAGTTTCGTTAGGCTTGAATTGGGGTGTGATTCGTATTTTGATATTGTTTGATGTTGTTTAGATGGGGTTTCGGGGGCCTTGGGTGTGATTCATATTGAAATCGTATTGAGGCTTAGACTTGGAGAAAATATGTTTGTTTCAATTCTAGTGTAACTGCACCTGCGAGGTTTCGGCCGCATGTGCAGAGCCGCAGAAGCGGTAATGGGGATCACAGAAGCGTTTCTGGGTTGAGCTGGGAAGTTGCGCAGGTGCGAGGAATTTTTTGCACCTTCGAGCTCGCAGGTGCGGGCAGCTGGTCGCAAAAGCAGATATAGGTCAGGTGAGGTCTTGGTTGGAGATGTGGACGGGGAGCCGCATTTGTGGAAGCGCAGGTGCGAGGTTTGTCCACAGAAGCAGACTCGCAAATGTGGAGCAGTGTCTGCAGGTGCACGATGTCGAGGGCCATTGTTGTATCACGGATGTGGGATTTGGCCACACCTGCGGAACCGTAGATGCGGATAAGTGAGCCGCAGGTGCAGATTGACTGGCAGTGTTACATTTTCAAGGGTTTCAAGTTTTCTCTGATTTTTGGACTTGTAGAGCTCGGCTAGGGGCGATTTTTGAGAGGGATTCCACTACAATTCAATAGGTAACTGACTTTCGATCACTTTTTTCCATAAATATAGAATACCCATTGATTTGTACACCTAGATAATGTCACATCCCATATTTCGTACGTTAAAGTTTCACCGTAAGTTAATCGACGTAAGCTCGGGAATGAGATTATTTTTGAGGTTATAAGTATTTATGTTATTTGTAACAAGTGATAAGTGAGTGCCGTGAAGATTAGAGGGTAAACAAATCAAAGAATGAGTATTCGTTAAAGTTTGTCAATTTGGGATAAAATACGGTCTAAGCTATAATATCCCGTATTTATGGACTAGTGCCATACAAGGTACCACATGACCATGATAGTAAGGTATATGAAGTGTATTAGTATTTAAGTAAATTGTGTGCTAGAATTAATTATGTGAATAATTGATTAATTGTGGGAAAATAAGGAAATAATTATGGTATTAAATAGGATTAAATGGATAAGGATTTTTAATGGGCTGCCACATGGCATTAAGTTGGCCAAGGGTGGCACCAATGTGCATAGATGAGTCATAGCACTTGATGTGCCTTGTTTACACGTGAAAGTGCAAGGCATATCCCTTGAGCCTTCATGTTATTCTTCTTTGGAAATTTGAGATATAGAAAGGATGTTGAAATCTTTCCTTCTATTGTTGGGGATTCTCTTACTTTAGAACATAGCCAAAAATGTACACACATGATACTCCATATGTTCAACAACATAAAGTATGTCATGATCATAAGAAGTGCTTAGTTCTTGTTCAAAGATTTAGAACGAGCAAAAGTTATTCTTGGCAAGCTCAAGTAAAAGTGTTTGATAAATTAGTCGAGTAAGGTGTGTTAAGGATATTCCTTCTTTTCTTTTGGCATGATCCATATGATACAAACGAAACGAGCAAACGCACAACTTTCGTAAATGTCTCTATTCATAGATGCACTAGGGGTGCCTATGTTATTCAATTCCCATGTGTCTTATTATAATATTGTCACGACCCAAATCGATGGGCCACGACGGGCACCCGGTACCTTACTCAACCGAGTACCAATATAACATATCTTTTCGTATCATACTATCATAGATAATTGAGCTGGAGAGGCTGCCGTGAGATAAGTAGAAGACAACATGTAATACCAACTTATACATAAGGCATATGGGCCTCTAAGACAAAAATAACAACTCGTACACTGAACATAGGCCGACAAGGCCATGCAATCTTTTACGTACATGACATCTGTCTACAAGCCTCTAAGAATACATAATTGTCATAAAGGTCGGGATAGAGCCCCGCCATACCAAACAATACACATCTAAATCGTACTGACTAAACAGGCAACTCCGAAGCAAATGGAGTACACCAACATCTTCCGCTAAGCTGATTGCCTACTTGGAGGACTCTCGACCTCTCTATCGAGACCTGCGGGCATGAAACGCAGCATCCCCAGGGAAAAGGGACGACAGTACAAATAATGTACCGAGTATGTAAGGAATAAAAATCAGTAAGTAATAGACATGAGAGAAACATGGAGTAAAAGACTCGACATGTATGTCTGTATAGCTCTGTGAATCATTTCGTTTTCATAATATCATGCATATGCATATAAATGTCATATACCATGCATAGGTATATGCGTTCATAATATCATCAGGCCTCTAAGGGAATCCCATCATATCATTTCGGCCATTGTGGGCAAATCATCAACGTATACCAGCTGATCAGGTGGTGCTGCGTATATAACGCTGTAACCTTTTCCCATATCTCATATACATATATATATATATAACGCCATCTTGTCGTGGGTCAATGTATATGTATAAATGCATGAAATGCATAAGAAATATGTTAATAAGATTTCTCGAAATGTCATAAAAATAATATGCCTGTCGGATAGACTTTATCAAATATGCATTTTTCTGAGACCCATGAACAGAAGATATAATAATAATTCACATGGGGAATCCAGAATATAGACACCCCTAGTATTTCTATGAATAGAGTCATTTATGGAAGTTGTGTATTTTGCTCGTTTCATTTGTATCATTTGGACCATGCCAAAAGAAAGAAGGAATAACTTTAACATACCTGAGCCAATTCTTTTGAGAAAGATTACACCGTACTCCCTTAGAATTACAAAATCTCACGTTAATTTGAATTGTTGAAGGTCTTGGGCGTTGCTTATATGATATATAATATGCAGATGCATATTAGAATGGTTTAACGCCACTTGTGTAAGGAAAGCTTGGTTGAACTCATTCTTAAGAGATTAGGAAATGATTTTGATCTTAGAAATGTTATTCTTAACTTTAGGTGGGCCCCACATGCTAGGTGACTAAGCCCCATAATTTACATAAATAAGCCACCTTTCAACCACAATATAAGAGTCATAACTTTGGGATGGTGGTCTGCCATGTTTGGGGGGGATTAGGCTAATTAAAATTTCCCAATTATTTAGCTAATCTTCCCTCAAATATTATTAATTATCCAATCAATTCCTTAATTAACTAGATAATCTCCCATTACCCAGTAATCCGCATAATTAGGAATTATCTCAAATTACTTAAAGTACTACTCACTTTTAATACACTTTGTATACCTTACTATCATGGTCATGTGGTACCTTGTATGGTACTAGTCCATAAATTACAGGTATTATAGCTCGGGCCGCATTTTATCCAAAAATGTCAAACTTTGACGAAATTCCTTTTCTTTGATTTTCTTACCCTTTCTTCTTCACGAATTTACTCATCACGTGTTTGAAATAGCATAATGCTTATAATTTCAAAATAACCTCATTCCCGAATTCACGTCGATTAACTTACGACGAAATTTTAACGTACAAAAATGCGGGATGTAACATCTCATTTCCGAGCTTTCATTAATTTATTTATGGCGTACTTTCACGTACGAAAATATGGGGTGTAACATATTTCTTTTGTTTATGGGTCTCAGAAAAATATGTGGTTGATAAAATTTATCCGAAAGCATATTGATCTTATTACATTCCGAGAAATCTTGTTAACTTACTTCGTATGCATTTCATTCATTTATATATGCGTATATTATATGTATATGGGATATTGGAAAAGGTTACGGCGTTATATACGCACCACCATCTGATTAGTTGGTGTACGTTGAAGATTTCTTCCACAGAGGCCGAGATGATATGATTGGATGCCCTCAGAGGCTTGATGATGTTATGTACACATATACCTATGCATGATATGACATTTATATGCACATGCATGACTTCATAAATATTTCAGGATTCACAAAGTTATTTAGACTTACAGGCGGATTCCTTTACTCCATGTTTCTTTTATGTCTTTTATGTACTGATTTTCATGCCTTACATACTTGGTACATTATTCGTACTGACTCTCCTATTTCCTGGGGTCTGCGTTTCATGCCCACAGGTGCAGGTAGACAGGCTGACGGTCTCCTTTTTTAGGATCCTTGATCAGCGAGAGTTGGTGTGCTCCACTTGATCCGAAGCTGTTATTAGTATTGGTACGGTATTTTTGTATGTAGATATGGCTACGACGTGGCCCAGTCCCATCCTTCATATAGTTGTACACTCTATCAGAGGTCTGTAGACAGTCATGTATAGTTGGATAGTATGTGGCCTTGTCGGCTTCTAGTTTTGGATATATAGTTGTCTATAGTAGCCTTGTCGGCTCGCCCTACCGTATTTTGCATGTATATGTATATATGTCTTTCGGACATGTTTTCCTCACGTACGTTATTCACGTGATTCAGTAGTTTATTAACAGATGTTATTCATGACCTACCCTTAATTCATATTTATATCTTAGACGCATGCTTAGGGGTGTTCGACAGGTAGGACCCGGGAGCTCGTCATAGCCCATAGGTTTGGGTCGTAACAAAAGTGGTATCAGAGCAGTTCTGTCCTAGGGTTGTCTACAGACAGTGTCTAGTAGAGTCTTGTTTATGAGTGTGTTGTGCACCACATTTATAAACAGGAGGCTACAGGACATATAGGATGTTATCCTCATTTCTTATCTTAGATCGTGAGATATAAGGATTCATTTCCCTAATGATATGTTATGTTTTCAACGATGCCTAAGAAGGCTACAGCAGCCCAGAAGGGCAAGCACATGGCTGATGAGACTACTAGTCTAGCGCCATGAGTTACCAGGGCTCGGGGAGAGTCTCATAGCTCCAAGGGGCACCAGCTCCAGCGCCTGCCCCTGTACACCCGGCTCCTCGGCCAGATGCACCGGGGCAGGAGATGAAAGATGTTATTCAGCTATTGACTCGATTAGTAGCCGCACAATCTTAGTGTCAAGAAGTAGGTATTGGTCATACAGATAAGGCCATTAGTGTGAGGGTTCGTGATTTTATTAATTTGGACCCCCCGGTATTCATTGGAGCAGATCCAAACGAGGACCCTCAGGTATTTACCGATAGGATGCAGAGGATTTTGAGGGTAATGAAGGCCACTGCGACTAAGTCAGTTGAGCTAGCTTCCTATAGACTTCAGATGTTGCAGTTAATTGGTACGAGTCTTGGGAGTTGTCCAGAGGTGATGATGCCCCTCTAGCAGTATGGCATGAGTTTATAGAGGCTTTTCTTCGTCATTATCTGCCACCAGAGCATAGACAGGCCAGAGTTGATAGGTTCTTTACCCGTCGGCAGGGTAATATGAATGTTTGGGAGTACAACCTTCAGTTTGATTGTTTGGCTAGGTATGCTCCCACTATTGTAGCTAAGATGGAGGATCAGGTTCACCGGTTCATGATGGGGTTGGAGCCGCACCTGCTTAACGACTGTATGTTGGTCTCACTTCAGCCAGGCCTGGATATTTCTCGTATTCAGGCATACGCTCAGGGTGTAGAGGAGTGTAAGTGAAGCAGAGGGCCGATCGTGAGCATGATAGGGGCCAGAGTAAGAGAGCGAGATCTTCAGGTCCTTCTGGTGAGTTTCGAGGTGGTCAGAGACAACAATACCCGAGGTATCCAGCCCAGCCATCGGTTAGCACACCCCCTCAGTTTGCCGGTAGGAGATTTGATCGTTCCATATATTCAGAATTCCAGGGCCTCAAGTTCTCAGTATAGGGGTTAGTCAAGTCAGATGAGGCCGCCCTTGCCACGATTTGCTCTGTATGGTAAGCAGCATGCCGGGCAGTGCCGTATGGGGTTGGGTGTTTGTTATACTTGTGGTTATCCAGGCCACGTTATGAGAGATTGTCCGACGAGAGGTGGTGCAAGCATAGTTCAGCCAGCGGGATCTGTAGCTGGTTCGTCATCATCAGTACACCCCATGGGCAAGGTTAACAAGCACCAATCGATCGTGGTAGAGGCAGAGGTGGAGCATCTAGCTCGAGCAGTCCTCAAAATCGCATTTATGCATTAGCAGGTCGACATGATCAGGAGTCGCCACCTGATGTTATTCAGGTATATTATTAGTCTCTTCATATGATATATATGCATTGATTGACCCAGGTTCCACCTTATCATATGTTACTCTGTTGGCTGCTAGTAAGTTTGGAATAGAACCTGAGTTGGTTAAACCTTTTGAGGTGTCCACACCTGTTGGGGATCCACTGATAGCTAGGCGAGTATATAGAGATTGTACAGTAGTTGTTCATAGTCTATCTACAGTAGCAGACCTAATTAAGTTAGATATGGTAGAATTTGATGTTATACTGGGTATGGATTGGTTGGCTTCTTGTTATGCCAATGTTGATTGTAGATCAAAGATGGTTCGATTCTAGTTTCCAGGGGAGCCTGTTTTGGAGTGGTAAGGTAATACGGCATCGCCGAGAGGTAGGTTTATTTCCTATCTCAAGGCAGGGAAAATGATTAGAAATGGCTATATTTATCACTTAGTTCGGGTACGGGATGTGAAAGTAGAGTCACCAACAATTAAATCTATCCCTGTGGTTAATGAGTTTCCCGATGTTTTTCTCGATAATATTCTAGGTCTTCCGCCAGAGCAAGAAATTGAGTTTTCTATTGACATATTACCAGATGCTCAGCCAATATCCATTCTTCCCTATAGTATGGCACCTGCAGAGCTGAGAGAGTTGAAGGAACAACTAAGGAACTTGCTTGAAAAAGGCTTTATCAGACCTAGTACATCACCGTGGGGAGCACCTATGTTATTTGTGAGGAAGAAAGATGGTTCCTTGGGGATTGGTATTGATTATAGACAGTTGAATAAGGTGACGATCAAGAATAAGTACCCGCTCCCGAGGATTGATGATTTATTTGATCAGTTGCAAGGTGCCAAGTGTTTCTCGAAGATAGACTTGAGGTCCGAGTACCATCAGATAAGGGTTAAGGAGAAAGATATTCCGAAGACAACATTCAGGACCAGATACGAACACTTTGAGTTTCGTGTTATGTCATTCGGTTTGGCCAATGCCCCAGCAGTATTCATGGATTTGATGAACAGTGTGTTTAGACCCTTTCTAGATCTTTTCGTGATTGTATTTATTGATGATATATTGGTGTATTCTCGTTCAGAGACTGAGCATACAAATCATTTGCGTACTGTGCTCAAAGTTCTACAAAAAAGGAAGTTGTATGCAAAATTATCTAAATGTGAATTCTGGTTGAATTCTGTAGCTTTCCTTGGGCATGTTATTTCAGGTGAAGGTATCCAGGTTGATACACAAAATATTGAGGTAGTAAAGACTTGGCCTAAACCTACGACACCGACGGAGGTTCGTAGCTTTCCCGGTTTGGCAGGTTATTACAGGAGATTTGTAGAGGGATTTTTTTCTCTTTCATCACCGTTGACAAAGTTGACTCAGAAGGGAGCTAAGTTGTAGTGGACCGAAGCTTGCGAACAGATTTTCCAGGCATTAAAGGACAGACTAACTTCAGCACCGGTTCTAACACTCCATGAGGGAACCGATAGTTATGCTATCTATTATGACACTTCAGGTGTTGGATTGGGTTGTTTACTGATGCAGCATGGTAAGGTTGTAGCTTATGCTTCTAGACAACTAAGAAAGCACGAGAAGAATTACCCGACCCAAGATCTAGAGTTATCCGCGGTGATTCATGCACTAAAGATGTGAAGGCACTATTTGTATGGCATTCATGTTGATATCTATAAGGATCATAAAAGCCTTCAGTATATCTTCAAGCAAAAGGAATTGAACTTACGTCAAAGGAGATGGTTGGAGCTACTCAAAGACTATGACATTGAAATTTTATACCATCCAGGGAAGGCGAATGTACTAGCCAATGCCCTCAGTCGTAGATCTATGGGTAGCCTATCATATTTACAGCCAAAGAAGAGGGGGATAGCCCATGAGATTTATTAGCTAGCTAGTCTTGGAGTTCAATTACTGGACTCAGGTGATACCGAAGTTACTATTCAGGACACGACAACATCCTCTTTAGTAACTGAAGTGAAGGAACGCCAGTACGAGGATCCTGTGTTAGCTCATTACAGGGATACAACCCCTTAGACGGAGAAGACACCATTTAAGATTACAGGAGACAGAGTCCTTAGATATCGAGGACGATAATGTGTCCCTAATGTTGCAGGGCTGCACCGACAGGTTATGGGAGAGATTCACTATTCTCGTTATTTTGTCCATCCAGGAGCAACAAAGATATATCATGATATCATGGAAATATATTGGTAGGACCGAATGAAAAAGGATATAGCGAAGTTTGTTGCTCGGTGCCTTAACTGCCAGCAGGTTAAGATTGAGAATCAAAAACCCGGTGGATTATTGCAGGCTATAGAGATTCCGACTTAGAAATGAGAAGTAATTAATATGGATTTCATCATAGGCTTACCTCTTACCTAGTATAAGTTCGATTCTATATGGGTGATTGTTGATAGACTTACAAAATCAATCCATTTTCTGCATGTTAGGACTACATATTCTGTAGAGGATTATGCAAGGCTTTACATGAAGGAAATAGTACGACTTCATGGTGTCCCTATATCTATTATCTCGGATAGAGGAGCTCAGTTTACAGCCAATTTCTGGAGGTCCTTCCAAAAAGGATTGGGAACTTAGGTAAGTCTTAGTACAACATTTCATCCCTAAACAGACGGACATGCTGAGCGTACTATTCAGACACTTGAGGATATGTTATGGGCCTATGTGATAGACTTCAGGGGTAGCTGGGATGATCATCTGCCGCTTATTGAGTTCGCGTATAATAATAGCTATCATTCCAACATTCAGATGGCTCCATGCGAAGCTCTTTACGGATGTAAGTGTAGGTCGCCTATCGGATGGTTCGATGTTGGGAAAACTAAGTTAATAGGACCAGAGCTGGTACAACAGGCAATCGAGAAGATTAAGCTTATATAGGAAAGGCTATTACCAGCTCAAAGCCGTCAGAAGTCTTATGCGGATAATCGACGACGAGACTTGGAGTTTTAGGTTGACAACTGGTATTCCTAAAGGTGTCATGGATGAAAGGCGTTATGAGATTCGGTAAGAAAGGAAAACTTAGCCCTCGGTACATTGGACCATATAAGATCATACGTAAGGTAGGCCAGGTAGCATATGAGTTAGACTTGCCTTCTGACTTGGAGTGTATACATCCAGTCTTTCATGTGTCTATGCTCCGTAAATGTATCGAATATCCTTCTAGAATCGTGTCAGTTGATGATGTTCAGGTCACAGAGCAGTTATTGATGTTTGGCTATAATTCCATATTTTTAGTGCATTACTTACCTTACATTTTGGGGCTTTAATGCTAAACTATACTATATTTGTGCTTAATTGAGTTTATTTTATGTGTAGGTACATTGAAGATGAAATTGGAGCAAAGTAGAGATTTTATATGTATTTTATACACTACAAGAATAAAGTTATGATTATTTAATTAGTGGTTATTTAATTGCAAAAGAAGACAAAAATAAAAAAACGCAAAAGAAGAGTTGAAAAGTAAGGAATGAGAATGAGAAAGGAATTTGGCAAAAGTTAGGCAAAGAAGGAATGAAACGAAGCAGAAGCAGCATCAGGCGTTCCAAGCTTTAAAGCTCGCTATGGAGCTGGCATCGTGTAGTGGAAAGAATGATGGAGAGCTCGCGTCGCTCGGTGTACAGCGAGGTGGACCAGGTATTTTGCCTCGCGAGGCACGGTCTGTAGAGAGTGTGTTCCGGGTTTTTAAAGCCTATTTTGTCTCCTATTTGGTTTAGGACTTAGTTATTTCTTCTAGGTCTTTACCCTACACATATAAAAAGTCATTAAACACCACTTTTAAGGGGAATTTTGGGATAGACTTTAGACGAAGGGAGAGCACGGAGCCGCCGTGGAGGCCGAAATTCATCAGATTCCATATTTCTTCCACCAAACTTTGTAATCTTTACTTTTTCTTGATGATTTGTTGTTTTGCTACCATGTCTATGTGGAGCTAAACTTCACGTTCTAGGGTTGTGGTTGTCATGAATATTGAAGTTTATTAATTATATTACCGTTAATTCGAGTTATCATCTTTGGTTGGTCACTTTATTACTTGACAGCAAGGTATACTTGCGTGTACTTGGGGAACCAACAAGTTTTTGGTACCGTTGATGGGGACTTAATTATTGATTGTTTATCTAAGTTAAGCTTTTAATTGATTTTTGTTCAAGTTTTAATTTTCTTATTTAGTTAGTATTTTGTTTTCTTTTACTTACTTTCACATGGCATCTTGGAATGAAAATTGTTCGAACGATGGTTATTCTTATTTTGATGATCCTTGTCCATATTGCGGAGGACCCCACTGCTGGAAAAATTGTCAGAATATCCCCGGGAGCGAGTTCTGTGCACAATCTCAATCCTTTGAGTGGAATAATTATAATATGGGTGGTGGTCAAGGTGGCCATTGGGATGGCTGTCGTAATTCTTTTTATCCTTCTTCGAGCCCTAATTATGATGTTTCTGATAATTTTTGTGAGTTTGATAGGAACAAAGTGGAGAATGTGGAATATGATGCTCATATAATGGATATGATGAGGCAAATAATGGAGAAAACTCAATTTTTAAGGGAGCAAACTCATGAATGTCGAAAAGAGATGGAAAATCTCACGGCAATAAATAAGAGAATGAAGGCCAAAATAGAAAAATGGGTTGAGACATTCGATGATCAACAAGTTGCAGCCTTAGTTGATAGTCAAGAAGAGCTTCAAATTCGAGAAGAGAGTGAGTTCCAACAAGAGAAAAATTTCAAAGAAGAGGAGATTTTGAGCCAAACTTGGCTAATGGAACAAGCTGAGCGATTAGAAATATATGACGCTCAACATGAGAAAATTACAGATTGGATAGGAGACTTAATAGAAGGGAGAGCTGAACTGGGACAAGAGATCGAAAAATTTGGTACTGCTATTCACGACTTGGGAGCTCAATTGATTGCAAAGGTTGATGCGTCTAAAGCCCAACAAAATAGTTCTGAGTTGTGTGAAACTGAAAAGGAGCTTATACGCCAAAATAAGGAGCTAAAAATGGAGAGTCAATCATTCGACCATACTTTTAATGATGATGTCCATGTTGAGGAAAGCACACTAGAGTCATGTGAGGAAGTAGATAATATTATATTTGAAGACTCTAGTGTGTGTACATATAAGGATGTAAAGAGTAATACAATTATAGAGTTATGGTGTATTGGTCGTCATTCCATACATTTTTCAACATTGTGTTTGGATGATGACATGGAAATTGAGTCATCTGAGCCTTTGGAGGAGCCAATGGATGAGAAACGGGGTGCCTATATTCTTGAATTTGTTGTGCCAAAAAGTAAAAATTACATTCTCCTCATCTAAAGGTCAAGAGGTGTAGAGCGAAAATTTTATTGCTTGGCCTGGTTTTCTTTGTAGCCCCGCCGAAGGAGCATAGCCGCAGACTAGATGCCCTATTGGGGGCTCAATTCATAAGTTCGAGATGGAGACAAAAAGTGCTACAAGTCGTGCCGCGACGTTAAATCAGGCACTTGTCGGGAGGCAACCCAACTTTACTACTTTCTTTTATTTTTATTTTTATCTTAATTTTATTGTAGTGTTTATTTTTGTTTTGTAGGATTATAAGCATAGGAGACAAAGCCATTGGAAGAGTGCAAAAGCGAGCTAGATGGTGAGAACTAAGTGTGGTGTTCTCATACAAAGGACCATGTCTGGGGGAAGTCTGAGTACCTCGTGAGCCGCTATTGCTTCGGCCTTTGGCCTTTCAGGGAGTTTCTTGTCCACCCTTGTTATTATCTTGCGTTATTTGTGCATTGGAGATACTGCACTCTTTTAAGTGTGGGGTGGGAGAATTCTCTAGATAATTAGTAGTAGGATGTTAGAAAAATGTTAACTTCTCATTTTTGTTTTCGTAGTTGTGTAGTATTTTAGTAGCTATAAAAAATCAAAAAACAAAAGAGTAGAAAAATTAGACTTTTCCCGACGATGGATCTCCTATACAGTTTTCTTGAGGGACTTAAGTTTAAAGAAAAAGGACAAAAAGATTTTCTTTGTATGTAGTGTAGTAATTTCTCCTTGGTTTTTCTTTGTGCCGCGGTTCTTTTCCAAGGATTTTATTTGAAACGGGTGTAGTTAGTTTTATTTTTTTAGGAGTAGGAGCCACTGTGAGATGAATTGAATTGAAGCAATATCTCTTGACTTTGTTGTGCCTTGAGAATAGTGAGTACTTTGGTTGTGATGTTTAGGCTCAGTTTTTGACTCTTGTATAAGTACCTTAAACTGTATAATCTTAAATTTGCTTAACTGCTTTGACTAGAGTGTCTTGATGAGTCCAATCCCGAGTGAGTTATATTCCATGTGTCTGTGAGGTTTGTGTGTTATTTTGTGCAGTGCATTTGATGTCTAGAACTTGCCCCGTGTGTTTGCAAAGCGAAATAGTAGTTTTGTTCAGTCTTGGAAGTGATATAGGCATTTCTTTGTTGAGCCAGATATATGCTTTTACCCACCAAATTGTTATGTATTGTAGTTAACCCCATTGAGCCTGTAATATATATATATATTACCCGCCTAATTGTTATGTATCGTAGTTAACCCCTTTGAACATGTAATCCTGTTTCTTTGGCAACCACATTATAAGCCTTACCCATTTGTTTTAATTAACCATCTATTTGAACCTGTTCACCTCTCATGAGCACCTGAATTGTAATGAACTTTGTAAAAGTTAAAGTGGGGTGGTTGGTTCAGCTTTTGAGTGGAACTAATGAAATAAGGAGATAAGTGCAATGTTTTGAAAAAATAAGAGCCACTTGAATTGAAGAAAAAAAAATAGTTGTATCGCTGTGAGAAATATTCCTTGATAGTGGTGACTCTTGATGTAATTGTACTTAAAGAAGTATGGAGTTAATATACATTGATGTGAAGGTGGAGTTATGGTTTGACATAAGTGAGGTTTGAATGTTAAAATGTATGTATTAAAGTGTGTAGGGAGGTGTAGTCACTCTTACGTCCAAATGTATCCTACCTGACCCGCATTTCGTACGTTAAAATTTTACCGTAAGTTAATCGACGTAAGCTCGGGAATGAGATTACTTTTGAGGTTATAAGTAATTATGTTATTTGTAACAAGTGATAAGTGAGTGTTGTGAAGATTAGAGGGTAATCAAATCAAAGAATGAGTATTCGTTGAAGTCTGTCAATTTGAGATAAAATACGGTCCAAGCTATAATACGCCGTATTTATGGACTAGTGCCATACAAGCTACCACATGACCATGATAGTAAGGTATATGAAGTGTATTAGTATTTAAGTAAATTGTGTGCTAGAATTAATTATGTGAATAATTGATTAATTGTGGGAATAATGTGAAAAAATAAGGAAATAATTATGGTATTAAATAGGATTAAGTGGATAAGGATTTTTAATGGGCTGCCACATGGCATTAAGTTGGCCAAGGGTGGCACCAATGTGCACGGATGAGTCATAGCACTTGATGTGCCTTGTTTACACGTGAAAGTGCAAGGCATATCCCTTAAGCCTTCATGTTATTCTTCTTTGGCAATTTGAGATATAGAAAGGATGTTGATATCTTTCCTTCTATTGTTGGGGATTCTCTTATTTTAGAACATCGCCAAAAATGTACACACATGATACTCCATATGTTCAACAACATGAAGTATGCCATGATCATAAGAAGTGCTTAGTTCTTGTTCAAAGATTTAGAAGGAGCAAAAGTTGTTCTTGGCAAACTCAAGTAAAAGCGTTTGATAAATTAGTCGAGTAAGGTGTGTTAAGGATATCCCTTATTTTCTTTTGGCATGATCCATATGATACAAAAGAAATGAGCAAACGCACAACTTTCATAAATGTCTCTATTCATAGAAGCACTAGGGGTGCCTAAGTTCTTGAATTCCCATGTGTCTTATTATTTTATCTTTTGTTCATGGGTCTAAAAAAAATATGTGGTTGATAAAATTTATCCGGAAGCATATTGATCTTATGACATTCCGAGAAATCTTATTAACTTACTTCTTATGCATTTCATTTATTTGTACATGTACATTGATCCATGACCAGATGACGTTATACATGAGTATATTATATGTATATGGGATATGGGAAAAGGCTACGGTATTATATACGCACCACCATCTGATCAATTGGTATACGTTAATGATTTCGCCCACAAAGGCCGAGATGATATGATGGGATGCCCTCAGAGGCTTGATGATGTTATGTACACATATACCTATGCATGATACGATATTTATACGCACATGCATGACATTATAAATATTTCAGGATTCACAAAGTTATTTAGACTTACAGGCGGATTCCTTTACTCCATGCTTCTTTTATGTCTTTTACGTACTGATTTTCATGCCTTACATACTCGGTACATTATTTGTACTGATGCCCTTATTTCCTGGGGCCTGTGTTTCATGCCCGCGGGTGCAGGTAGACAGGCTGACAGTCCCCCTTTTTAGGATCCTTGATCAGCGAAAGTTGGTGTGCTCCACTTGATCCGGAGTTGTTATTAGTTTTGGTACGCTATTTTTGAATGTAGATATGGGTACGACGGGGCCCAGTCCCGTCCTTCATACAGTTGTACACTCTATCAGAGGTCTGTAGACAGTCATGTATTGTTGGATAGTATGTGGCCTTGTCGGCTTCTAGTTTTGGATATATAGTTGTCTATAGTAGCCTTGTCGGCTCGCCCTACCGTATTCCGCATGTATATGTATATATGTCTTTTGGACATGTTTTCCTCACGTACGTTATTCACATGATTCAGCAGTTTATTGACATATGTTATTCATGACCTACCCTTAATTTATGTTTATATCTTAGATGCATGCTTAGGTGTGTTTGACAGGTAGGACCCGGGCACTAGTCATGGCCCATCGGTTTGGGTCGTGACAGATAATGTGTTTTTAAGGTGAAATTTGGGGGATTTTTGACTAGGTATTGGAGAGTAAGATTGTCACAACCCAAACCGATGGGCCGCGATGGGCACCTAGTACCTTACTCAATTGTGTACCAACGTAACGTATATTTCGTATCATACTATCATAGGTATTTGAGACGGAAAGGCTGTCGTGAGATAACTAGAATAAAACATGAGGAAATACTCCACATAGGATGACCCAACATGATGTACCGACTTATACATATGACATACGGGCCTATAAGGCCGGCACGATCCTTTATGTACTCAAAACATAGGCCGCCAAGGCCATACAAGTATCCATATACATGATATCTGTCTACAAGCCTCTAAGACTAGATAAATACCATAAAGGTCGGGACAGGGCCCCGCCATACTGTAAGAACTTGGCCAGTCATTTTGAGAGTTTGAGCCCCGATCCCTTATTAATTGTTTTCCTCGTATCTATTTCTGCTATTGTGACTTACCAGGAGGTTTCATTTTGGTTTTTGGGGAGTGTTTGGGACACTTAGTCCCTAAATGGAGGTTTAAGCCTTAGAATTTGGAATTTAGTCGAAATTGTGTTAAGACAACTCCAGAATGGAGTTCCGTCAATTCCGTTAGCTCCGTTGGGTGATTTTGGGTTTAGGAGAGTGTCCGGATTGTGTTTTAGAGGTCTGTAGCTCATTTAGGGTTGAAATGGCGAAAGTCAAATTTTTAAAGTTTTGGACCGGTAGTTTTGATATCAGGGTAGGAATCTGATTCCGGAAGTTGGAGTAGGTCCGTAGTGTTGATTATGATGTGTGTACAAAATTTGGGGTCAATCTGACGTAGTTTGATAGGTTTCGGCATCGGTTGTAGAATTTTGAAGTTTCAATTTCTTTAAGTTTGAATTGGAGGGTGATTTGTCATTTTGGCGTTGTTTAATGTGATTTGAGGGCTCGACTAAGTTCGTATGGTGTTTTAGGATTGGTTAGTATGTTTGGTTGAGGTCTCGGGGGCCTCGGGTGAGTTTCGGGTGCTTAACAAACTAGTTTTTGGACTTGAAAGATAGCAGATCTCTGGTGGTTTTGTTGCTGACAATCCTTCATCGCGTTCGCGAGAGAGGTCTCGCAATTACGTAGAGCATCTGGGAAAGGCAACTGAGTTTGTTCTTCGTGTTCGCGACATCGTTCCCGCATTCGCGAAGGTATGGAACACTAAGGTTACGCGTTCGCGATAAGGACCTCGCGTTCGTGTAGAGTCAACGGTCATATGGGTTCCATACATGATAGCCTACGTGTTTGCGATGAGTATATTTTTGGTCAACGGTCATATTTTTGGTTCGTGCGAGGCTTTGACCGCGTTCGCGAAGAAGGGCATACCTGGGCAGAATTTAAAGTTAAAAAATGAGAGTTTTGAGTTAATTTCACAAAAATGAATTGGGAGCTCGGTAGAATACAAAATTTTGAGAGATTTTCATAGGAAGTCATTGGGTAATGATTCCTAACTCCTTTATGGTTATATTCCACTAATATATGCTTGAATTCATCATTTAATTTCGGATTTGGGGTGAAAATTTGGGGAAAATTGAGAAATGTTCTTAGGCCGAATTTTGGGGTTTTGATCGAGATTTAGGTATCGGATTTGAGTAATTTTGGTACGAGTGAACTCATGAGTGAATGGGCGATTGTATTTTTTGACTTTTACTCGATTCCGATATGTGGGCTCGAGGAGGATTTTTGAGGGATTTTTCAATTTCTTGCGTTAGCTTTGATTTCATTAGCAAGATTAGTTTCTTGTAGTTATATTTATGTTATGCAATTGATTTTTGCTAGATTTGGGCTACTCGGAGCCGAATATTTGATAGTTATATTTGTGACTGATTGATTGAGCTTGGTTCGAGGTAAGTGGCTTGCCTAACCTTGTGTGGGGGAACTCCCCTGAGAATTTGGTACTGTTTGATATGTGAGCGCTGTTTACGTGAGGTAACGAGTACGTACACGGGCTATTTGTTGTAAAACTCCATTTTCACTAAGTCACAACTTGTTTCCCTTTATTTGAACTACACTAGCATATGTAACTATCATGTTTAGTTAGAATAGCATGCCTATATGTTTTAACTGCCTATTTGAACTCTATGCAGCATGTTTAGTGAAATTACCCGCTTTCCTTGACTTAAACTTAGTCTAAACTGTAGGTTTCTTATTGTAACTGTTAATTCTATTGGTTGAGCTGTATATTTACTTTGGGACTACGGAACGGTATTCTGGAAGATAGCCCTGCTCTGCATATTTACTTTGGGACTTCGGAACGGTATTCCGAGAGATTCCCCCTTATATTGTATATTTACTTTGGGACTACGGAACGGTATTCCGGGAGATACCCCTGTTCTGTATATTTATTTTGGGACTACGAAACGGTATTCCGAGAGATCCCCCTACACATTTACGTTTAGGACTACGAGATGGTATCTCGGGAGATCCCCTGTTGTTATCTCTGTATTCTGAGCTGTTGTTTTTGCTATGATTCTATTCCCGTTAGATTTCCGTATTTATTTTGACTGTGATATCTCGTTTTGTCTTATTTCATTATTTTATACCGGTAGGGCCCTGACATGATCTTGTCACTACTCGACCGAGGTTAGGCTTGGCACTTACTGGGTACCGTTGTGGTGTACTTGAAGACACATGTACTTATCTTACCAGCCTTATCACTATTTGCAGTTGCTGCTGCTCATTGGAAACTTCAAGGTACATCTGCCCGCGTTCGCAGATCTTTGGAGTCCCCCTCTATCCCCCTATATTCATTTTGCCTTCTTCCTGTAGAAATGATGTATAGAACGGTTAAGACTTCTTAGTAGTTTGTGACTTACGGTATTCCGGGTTTTGGGAATTATTTTGTACATTTTCAGAGGTGATAATTGTATATTCCGAGTGGCATTCAGTTGCATATTAGATAATTGTTACTGTTAGTAGTTAATGTTCGTCCTTTTGTTTCATTTCTACAAAGTGTTAGGCTTACCTAGTCGTAGAAACTAGGTGCCGTCACGACGGTTCACGGAGGGGGAAATCGGGTCGTGACAAGTTGGTATCAGAGCTCTAGGTTCATAGGAGTCGTGAGTCACAAGCCGATTTATTAGAGTCTCGCGGATCGGTACGGAGACACCTGTACTTATCGCCGAGAGGCTATGGAACTGTTAGGAAAATTTCACTTCTTTCGATTTCCTTGTCGTGCGAAATTGTTGACTTTGAAATTCTAAAATTCTGTCTTCTATTCTCTCTCAGATGGTGAGGACATGTGCTACTGGAGATGACCAGGCACCCGCGCCCCCGGTAGAGCCGCCAGAGGCTGGGGCCGGGGTAGAGTACGGCCACGCGGTGCAGCCAGAGCACTCGTGCGAGCTGCAATAGATGAGGCCCCAGCAGTTCCAGCTGGAGGGCAGGCACTGGAGGTTACTATTGCTGCACCAGCCCTCTAGGAGACTCTAGCCCAGTTCATGAGCATGTTCAGCACCTTAGCTCAGGCTGGATTGATTCCGTTAGCTCCCGCCACATCTCAGGCCGGGGGAGGGGCACAGACTCCCGCAGCCCGTACTCCAGAGCAGGGGGTCCAGGTTGATCAGGCCCCAGAGTTCATTCCTATGCCGCCGGTAGCTCCGGTTCAGCACGAGACTAGGATAACCACTTCTGAGGTGGAGCAACACAGACTTGAGAGGTACAAGAAATACCACCCACTTACCTTTAGCAGATTGGCTATAGATGATGCTCAGGGTTTTTTGGAGGAGTGTCATCTTATTCTCCGTACTCTGGGCGTAGCGGAGACGAGTGGGGTTTCTTTTACCACTTTCCAGCTTAGAGGAGCAGCTTATCAGTGGTGACGTGCTTATGAGTTGAGTAGTCCGTATGAGGCAGCTTCACTTTTATGGACTCAGTTGTCGGACATGTTTTTGAGAGAGTATGTCCCTTAGAGCCTCAGAGACTCATGGCGCGCGGAGTTTGAGCAACTGCGCCAGGGTGCTATGACTGTGTCAGAGTATGTAGTCCGCTTCAGTGATTTGGACCGACATGCATCGGCCTTGATTTCCACAGTTCGAGAGAGGGTTCGACAATTTATTGAGGGACTCTACCCAGTATCAGGATTAGTATGATCAAGGAGCTGGAGATGGATATCCCTTACCAGCAGGTTGTGAGTATTGCTAGGAGATTGGAGGGCATGCTTGCCCGAGACCGAGCGGAGAGAGAGGCCAAGAGGTCTCGAGAGACTGGTTCTTATTCTGGAGCACTGCCCCAACAGCTCGCCATGGTAGGGATTATGTGAGTCGCCCAGTTCATTCAGCTCTTCCAGCCGCCAGTGGTGTTCCAGCCCCTTCTAGGACCCTGGAGCCTTATTATGCACCGCCAGTATCTAGTGTGCCTCCTGCTCGGGGTGCTTTTAGCGACCAATCTAGCAAAGCTGGCCTGAGTCAGTCGTAGCAGCCACGCCCTCCGAAGGGTTGCTTTGAGTGTGGAGACACCCGCCATATGGTGAGGGATTGCCCCAGACTTAGGAGGGTTGTACCTCCACAGACTTCTTAGCCACCACGTGTTCTACCGGGTCCTCAGGCCATGATTCCAGCACCAGCTACCTCCCCACCTGCTCAACTAGCTCGAGGTGGAGGTCGGGGAGGTCGAGGTCGCCCTAGAGGGGGAGGTCAGGCCAAATGTTATGCTCTTCCGGCTCGTACAGAGGCAGTTGCTTCCGACTCTGTCATTACAGGTATTGTTCCAGTCTGTCATAGAGATGCGTCAGTATTAATTGACCCGGGCTCTACGTATTTATATGTGTCCTCTTATTTTGCCCCACATTTGGGCGTATCTCGGGAATCTTTGAGTTCCCCTATTTATGTGTCTACTCCTGTGGGAGATTCTCTTGTTGTGGACCGCGTGTATCGGTCGTGTTTGATTGCTCTTAGTGGTTTTGAGACCAGAGCCGACTTATTATTGCTCAGCATGGTAGATTTTAATTTTATCTTGGGCATGGACTGGTTGTCGCTTCATTATGCTATTCTTGATTGTCACGCTAAGACCATGACGCTGGCTATGCCAGGCTTACCGCGATTAGAGTGGAGAGGTACCTTAGAGTATACTCCCCGCAGAGTTATTTCATTTCTTAAGGCTCAACGAATGGTTAAGAAGGGGTGTGACACGTATTTAGCTTATGTGAGAGATGTTAGTATTGATACCCCTACAATTGAGTCAGTTCCAGTAGTGAGGGATATCCCAGATGTGTTTCCAGTTGATCTTCCGGGAATGCCGCCCGACAGAGATATTGATTTCGGCATTGATTTGTTGCCGGGCACTCAGCCCATCTGATAGCATCTTAGGAAGCTCAAACCTATTCAAGGACAATAATGAAGCTTTGGAATCTCAAAGAGGGCCTTTAACAAGATCTCAAGCTAAAAAGTTGCAAAATAAGGTCATTAGACTTCAAGTGCAAATAAAAAAGTTGTTAATTAGGATGGAGAGCTCAAGGATAAAAGGATATGAGTTGTCTAGGTATTATAATTATTTTATGGTCCAAATTCATGTCCAATAAAAGGTGGATTAGATCCCAAGAGACATCCTCTGAAGAAGGTCCAAATCATGCCACTATTGGACCTATTTGGCACCTAAAAATATGTCCAAACTTGCAGCACAATAAGTCCTACATGAAGCCACGTTTTTATACCATAAAAAGGACTTACTTGTTGCCCAAGAAAGGTTCAATAGGCATGATAGAAGTTCGGTACAAGTTGGTGCCAAGTTGCTTGCAAGTTGCCTTCAAGATTTCCAAGATCCTATCCATGATTGGTTTGGAACTTTCAAGATTCTATCCAAGATTGGTTTTAACTTATTTCCATATATTTTGGTACTATATTTATTGATTTCCTAGGTAGTTAAGGTTATGTTTTCCTTTTCCTAAGATTGTTGGAGTTACTTTCCATGATTGACTTGGTTTTTGTTTTCTAGTGTTTTTTCCTTTTCCTAAGGTATTTGGACTTCTTGTCCAAAGTAGTTTAGGACTTTATTTCCTTGTTTTTAGGTAGGAATTTCGTGAACCCCTCTCTATATAAAGGGGTGTCTTCTTTGTTTTTAGACTTTAGATTATTATAGACAATATCAATAAAAATTATGAGATTTTTCTTACACTCTGGTGTGTGGCTACTCTTGGATTTATTCTTCAACCTTCAAGACTCAACTTAAGGTGGTAAGATTAAACTCTTTTGAAATCTTAGATCACTTCTAGGTATTCAAGAAAGGTGATAAGTTTAGGCTTATTGTTGTTCTTGTTATTCTAAAGGGTCGGGTTTCACAATCTATCTCTTATTTTTAATTCTCTACCAAAGGCGATTATTTCTTTGTTAGCTAATTGTTGTTGTTAGGATTCAACTTCAAGAATAGACTTCTTGAATTCAATCTATCTTTATTTTTCCATTGATTTTTGTTTCTTTATTTTCTTTTAGCTTCCGCACATTTTTTGATTTTCTTTAGTAATTCTTGGACCCCTATCGTATTGTTATTAAGTGGTATCAGAGCATAGGCTAATCAAGATTTCAATCTTGATAATCTTGGGAGGTTCTTGAGCAAAACAAAACAAAAAAAAACCAAAAAAAAAAAGTAAATCAGCCAAAAGAAAAGTATTATGGCTCATTATTATTTGTAGAATTCAAGTGTTATTTGGTGTCCAAGTCAAGAAAGGAAACAAGAAGTGGGGATCCTAGTTCTTGAAGATTAAGGTAACATCTTTCCTTATTCTTGTGGGTTTTGGGTTTCCTTAATTCTTTCCTTATTTTTTCTACATAACCAATTCCTATTCTTCCAAGGTTTGGTCCTTCAGTTTTCTTTTCTTTTTCTAACTCCACATTCTTATCACTAAGGGTTGTGACTAGTAAGGTTTATTAATAAATCTAAAGTTTAATGATCAAGAGTTACTTTGAGTGGAAAAAGGCAAGAGAGGCGAGAACATTAGAGAAAAAAGCCAAAGTTTGAGAGATACATAATTATTCTAATTTTTGTTCAAGATGTTTCAAACAGGTAGTTATAGTGAAAGGAGGCGAGCTATGACTCAACAACTTGAAAAGTCGAACTTATAGTATACCGAATGGAAGGAAGACAATGGTAAAATTATTTTTCAAACAAGAGCTAAAGTGATGTCTGCGATTTGTGCCCTTAGAATTGACAAAGAGTTTGGCTATAACTCAATTAGCACTTATATGGTTAAAAAATTGAACTTGCCTTGTGTTGAGCATATTGAACCCTACATGTTGAGAGGAGTAAAGGTAGATAAAAGAGTGTTATTACTATTCTCTCTTGGAAGGTATGAGGATGTGATCTAATATGATGTGATTCCCATGAATAATTATCATATCTTGTTGGGAAAGCCATGGTATGCCTATAGAAGAGCTTCATATAATATGAAAAAAAATAGATACTCTTTTGAGGTTAACGGGAAGAAACTTATTCTTGGACCTTTGACTCCCTCACTAATTTATGAAGATGAAAAGACTGTTAAAGAGAATATGGAAAAATATGAGAGAGAAAAGAATGAGAGGAGTAAGGGAGTGCAGGTTGACATCCCAACAGAGGGAAAAGTAGAGGTTGTATTGAGTGAAGAGAATTGGATGTCAATTGAGAAAAAAGAGTGAGCTTGAGGGGAAAAAAAAGAGAGAAGGCAATGAGATAAGAAAAGTCTTTAAGGTAGAGAGAGAAAAATAAGAGGGTTTGAGTAAAGAAGAAGAAAAAAACTTTAGTGAGAGAAAAGAGGCTAAGGGTGAGGGAAAAGTTAGTCTTGTGATAAAAGCCAAAGAGAGTGTAAGCAAGAAAATATTTTCTTTACTTCCTAACCTATTAACTCTTTCTTGTTTTAGTTCTTGCAATTTTGTGCAGCTATATGTAGAAAGACCTTTTGAAAGGGGAGGTGAGGCACAAGAGATGATAGCTTGGTTAATTTCTTTGTTGTTGAACCTTTTGACTATTTTGATCCTTATTTACAGGTTTATAACATGGAGTTCCCTAAAGGCATTGCTAAGTTAGAGCCATTGCATAAGAGAATAAAAGGTGATGTTGTTCCATTAGTAAATAAGTCCAAGTATGGTATGTATAATTGGTTCATTCACATTCTTGGCCTTTCTAGAACACCTAAGGTATTTTTGGAGGTAATAAACTTTACTCTTATTTCTTATGTTGGTGACTTTATAATTTTTGTGGATGATGATATTTTGATGCATATCAAGTCATTAACTATAATATCTAAGTTAAAGTGCATGAGTAATTTGCTTCCTTTTGAAATTGAGCTAACATAGATGATTATGTATTCCAACTTGGTGGAAAGAGGCATGAAATTTCTGAGAAGAGGCTTGCTAATGAGTTAAATGTTCTTTCTTCTCTTATTCAAGTGTCTAATGAGTTTTCATGTGATAAACTGCTAGAATGTGAGTTTTGTTGTTTGATGGGAAGTCATTCCTCTAGTCATGTTGATTGTGAGCCTATAAAAGTGTTTGCTACTAGTAAAGAGGATATGCATGATTATTGTGACGTTAGTGATCAAATACTCTTTCATGAACCTATCTATGACTCTTTCTGTGACAGTTTGAGCAATCATGTAGAATCCATTGATGTTGCGAATATTATTGGGGAAAGTTATAATCATGAGCTTGAATGTATTGAAATTTATATTTTGGAATTTATGGGTTCTTCTGACCTTTTTGAGAATTTATGTACTTATTTGAATAACTTACATGTAGAAGAATCCATGGGATTTATAATTGATACTTGGCTATATCACAAGAGTGTCTTATTTGATACATGTGGCAGAGATACTTGTGTTAAATGGATGCATGACCAATTTTTTGTAATTTCTTTGGCAAGCACATGTTTGGACTACCTTATTGACAAGATCGCATTGCAAATTTTATTACATAGTGCATCTAAGAGAGGTTTTTATTGGACAACTCTAAGTAGGCATAAATTTTATTAGGATGATGATGTCCATATGCTTTATGAAGGAGTATTTACACCTATTAGGCTTAATGGGGTTAAGTGCACACATGGTCACTATCTTGTTTTATTCCTACTATCTTTACTAGTGTGTGACTTCTTTTTCTTGCAAGGTCGAAATTCGAGGACGAATGTTTTTCAAGAAAAGGGGAATGATAACTTCCTAGGAAGCTCAAATCTATTCAAGGACAATAATGAAGCTTTGGAATCTCAAAGAGGGCCTTTAACAAGATGTCAAGCTAAAGAGTTGCAAAACAAGGTCATTAGACTTCAAGTGCAAATAAAAAAGTTATTAATTAGGATGGAGAGCTCAAGGATAAAAGGATATGAGTTGTCTAGGTATTATAATTATTTTATGGTCCAAATTCATGTCCAATAAAAGGTGGATTAGATCCCAAGAGACATCCTCTGAAGAAGGTCCAAATCATGCCACTATTGAACCTATTTGGCACCTAAAAATATGTCCAAACTTGCAGCACAATAAGTCCTCATGACGCCACATTTTTATAAAATAAAAAGGATTTACTTGCTGCCCAAGAAAGGTTCAATAGGCGTGATAGAAGTTCGGTACAAGTTGGTGCCAAGTTACTTACAAGTTGCCTTCAAGATTTCCAAGATCCTATCCATGATTGGTTTGGAACTTTCAAGATTCTATCCAATATTGGTTTTAACTTATTTTCATATATTTTGGTACTATATTTATTGATTTCCTAGGTAGTTAAGGTTATGTTTTCCTTTTCCTATGATTGTTGGAGTTACTTTCCAAGATTGACTTGGTTTTTGTTTCCTAGTGTTTTTTCCTTTTCCTAAGGTATTTGGACTTCTTGTCGAAAGTTGTTTAGGACTTTATTTCCTTGTTTTTAGGTAGGAATTTCGTGACCCCCTCTCTATATAAAGGGGTGTCTTCTTTGTTTTTAGATTTTAGATTATTATAGATAATATCAATAAATATTGTGAGATTTTTCTTGCACTCTTGTGTGTGGCTACTCTTGGATTTATTCTTCAACCTTCAAGACTCAACTTAAGGTGGTAAGATTAAACTCTTTCGAAATCTTAGATCACTTCTAGATATTCAAGAAAGGTGATAAGTTTAGGCTTATTGTTGTTCTTATTATTCTAAAGGGTCGGGTTTCACAATCTATCTCTTGTGTTTAATTCTCTACCAAAGGCGATTAGTTCTTTGTTAGCTAATTGTTGTTGTTAGGATTCAACTTCAAGAATAGGCTTCTTGAATTCAATCTATCTTTATTTTTTCGTTGTTTTTTGTTTCTTTATTTTCTTTTAGCTTCCGCATATTTCTTGATTTTCTGTAGTAATTCTTGGACCCCTATCGTGTTGTTATCACCATCTCTATTCCTCCATACCGTATGGCTCCTCGTAAGTTGAAGGAGTTGAAGGAGAAGTTGCAGGAGTTGCTTGATAAGGGCTTCATTCGGCCCAGTGTGTCACATTGCGGTGCTCCTATATTGTTTTTTAAGAAAAAAGATGGTTCTATGCGTATGTGTATTGATTATCTCCAGTTGAACAAAGTCACAGTGAAGAACAACTATCCTTTGCCTCGTATTGATGACCTATTTGATCAGTTACAGGGTGCCAAAGTATTATCAAAGATTGACTTGCGTTCAGGCTATCATCAGTTGAAGATTCGGGAGCCAGATATCCCGAAGACTGCTTTCAAGACTCGGTATGGGCATTACAAGTTCCTTGTGATGTCATTTGGGCTGACCAATGCCCGAGCAGCCTTTAAGCACTTGATGAACTGTGTGTTCCGGCCCTATATTGGTTCTTTCATCATCGTATTCATTGACGACATTCTAGTGTATTCCCGGACTCGGGAGGATCATGAGTAGCACCTGAGGACAGTGCTTCAGACTTTGAGAGAAAACAAGTTGTATGCAAAGTTCTCAAAATGTGAATTCTGGTTAGATTCCGTGGCATTCTTGGGTCATATTGTGTCGAGTGAGGGGATCATGGTGGGTTCGAAGAAGGTGGAAGCAGTGCAGAGTTGGCCCATATCGTCCTCATCGACAGAGATCCGGAGCTTCCTTGGTTTGGTAGGGTATTACCGTCAGTTTGTTTGGGGTTTTCTTCTATTGCAGCACCTATGACCAGGCTGACCCAGAAAGGTGCTCCGTTCAGGTGGACAGAGGAGTGTGAGGAGAGCTTTCAGAAGCTCAAGACAGCTTTGACTACAGCCCCAGTATTGGTATTGCCTTCAGGTTCGGGGTCTTATATAGTTTATTGTGATGCGTCGCGAGTTGGCCTCAGCACGGTGTTGATGCAGGACCGTAGGGTGATTGCCTACATGTCCAGACAGCTGAAGGTGCATGAAAAGAACTATCCCAGCCACGACCTTGAGCTAGCAGCTATTGTTCATGCCTTGAAGATTTGGAGGCACTATTTGTAGGGTGTTCTTTGTGCGATCTACACTGATCACCGGAGTTTGCAGCATCTGTTCAAGCAGAAGGATCTTAATTTGCAGCAGAGGAGGTGGTTAGAGCTGCTTAAGGATTATGACATTACCATTTTGTACCATCTCGGGAAGGCCAATGTAGTGGCCAATGCTTTGAGTCATCGGGCAGAGAGTTTGGGAAGTTTAGCATATCTACAAGCAACAGAGAGGCCTATGGCATTGGATGTTCAGGCCTTAGCCAGCCGGTTTGGGAGATTGGATATTTCTGAGCCGAGTCGAGTATTGGCTTGTGTGGTCTCTCGGTCTTCTCTTTATGATCGTATCAGGGAGCGTCAGTATAATGACCCCCATCTGCTTGTCCTTAAGGACACGGTCCAGCACGGGGATGCTAAGGAGGTCACTATTGGGGAGGATGGTGCATTGAGGATGCAGGGCAGGTTATGTGTGCCCAATGTGGACGGTTTGCGTGAGTTGATTCTCCAGGAGGCTCACAGCTTGCGAAGATGTATCCGGACCTAAGGCAGCATTATTGGTGGAGGAGGATGAAGAAGAACATAGTAGAGTATGTGGCTAGATGTCTAAATTGCCAGCAGGTGAAGTGTGAGCATCAACGACCGGGTGGGTTGCTTCAAACGATAGAGATTCCGGAGTGGAAATAGGAGCGGATCACTATAGACCTCGTTGTTGAACTCCCACGGACTCGGCGGAAGTTTGATGCAGTTTGGGTGATTATGGACAGGCTGACCAAGTCAGCTCATTTCATTCCTGTGATGACTACCTATTCATCCAAGCAACTGGCTCGAATTTACATTCGTGAGATTGTCAGACTTCATGGCATACCGGTATCTATCATCTCTGACCGGGGCACGCAGTTTACATCGCGGTTCTGGAGAGTCATACAACAGGAGTTGGGTACTCGGGTGGAGTTAAGCACAACTTTTCACCCTCAGACAGACGAGCAATCCGAGCGCACTATTCAGATTCTTGAAGATATGCTCCGTGCGTGTATGATGGAGTTTGGATGTTCTTGGGATCAGTTCTTGGCACTTGCGGAGTTTGCCTACAACAGCAGTTATCAGTCCAGCATTCAGATGGTACAGTATGAGGCTCTATATGGTAGGCGATGTTGGTCCCCATTGGGTTGGTTCGAGCTGGGCGAGGCCAGATTATTGGGTACGGACTTGGTTTAGGATGCCTTGGAGAAGGTGAAGGTGATTCAGGACAGACTTCACATAGCCCAGTCCAGACAGAAGAGCTATGCGGACCGGAAGGTTCGCGATGTTGCATTCATGGTTGAAGAGCGGGTCTTGCTTCGGGTTTCGCCTGTGAAGGGCGTTATGAGGTTCGGAAAGAGGGGCAAGCTGAGCCTAAGGTTTATTGGCCCCTTTGAGGTGTTGCTGCGAGTTAGGGAGGTTCCTTATGAGCTTGCCTTACCTCCCAGCCTAGCAGAAGTTCATTCGGTATTTCATGTTTCGATGCTCCGGAGGTATCACGGCGATCCGTCTCATGTGTTAGATTTCAGCTCATTCCAGTTGGACAAGGATCTATCCTATGTTGAGGAGCCAGTGGCTATTTTTGACAGGCAGGTTCGGAAGTTGAGGTCAAAGAACATAGCATCAGTAAAGGTTCAGTGGCAGGATCAGCCGATCAAAGAGGCGACTTGGGAGACCGAGCAGGATATGCGCAGCCATTATCCTCATTTTTTCACCACTTCAGGTATGTCTCTATACTCATTTGAGGATGAATGATTATTTTAAGAGGGGGAGGATGTAACGACACAGCCGGTCATTTTGAGAGTTTGAGCCCCGATCCCCTATTAACTATTTTTCCCGTATCTATTTCTGCAATTGTGACTTGCCGGGAGGTTTCATTTTGGTTTTTGGGGAGTGTTTTGTGGCACTTAGTCCCTAAATGGAGGTTTAAGACTTAGAATTTGGACCATAGTCGAAACTATGTGAAAACGACTCCAAAATAGAGTTCCGTCGATTCCGTTAGCTCTGTTGGGTGATTTTGGGTTTAGGAGAGTGTTCGGATTTTGTTTTGGAGGTCTGTAGCTCATTTAGGGTTGAAGTGGCGAAAGTCGAATTTTTGAAGTTTTGGACCGGTAGTGGAATTTTTGATATCAGGGTCGGAATCCGATTCCGAAAGTTGGAGTAGGTCGGTAGTGTTGATTATGACTTGTGTGCAAAATTTGGGGTCAATCGCACGTGGTTTGATAGGTTTCAGCATCGGTTGTAGAATTTTGAAGTTTCAAGTTCTTTAAGTTTGAATTGGAGGGTGATTTGTGATTTTAGCGTTGTTTGATGTGATTTGAGGGCTCGACTAAGTTCGTATGGTATTTTAGGATTGGTTAGTATGTTTGGTTGAGATCTCGGGGGCCTCGGTTGTGTTTCGGGTGCTTAACGGACTAGCTTTTGGACTTGAAAGATAACAAATTTCTGGTGTTTTTGTTGCAGACAATCCTTCATCGCGTTCGCGAGAGAGGTCTCGCGATCGCGTAGAGCATCTGGGAAAGGCAGTTAAGTTTGTACTTTACGTTCACGACGTCATTCTCGCATTAGTAAAGGCATGGAACACTAAGGCTACGCGTTCACGATAAGGACCTCGTGTTCGCGTAGAGTCAACGGTCAGATGGGTTCCAAGCATGATAGCCTACGTGTTCGCGATGAGTGTCCCGCGTTCGCGTAGGGTCAGGCTAGTTGAGCTTCGTGTTCGTGACCAGTGCATCGCGTTCGCGATGAGTATATTTTTGGTCTGAAGCAGCTTGTGCTTCGCGAACACGAGGCTTTGACCGCGTTAGCAAAGAAGGGCATACCTGGGCAGAATTTAAGGTTCGAAAATGAGGGTTTTGAGTTCATATCACAAAATTGAACTGGGAGCTCGGTAGAAGACGAAATTTCGAGAGATTTTCAGAGGAAGTCATTGGGTAATGATTCCTAACTCCTTTATAACCATATTCCACTAATCTATGCTTGAATTCATTATTTAATTTCATATTTGGGGTGAAAATTTTGGAAAAAATGAGAAAAGTTCTTAGGCCGAATTTTGGGGTTTTGATCGAGATTTTGGTATCGGATTTGATTAATTTTGGTACGAGTGAACTCGTGAGTAAATGGGTGATTGTATTTTATGACTTTTATCCAATTCTGAGACGTGGGCCTGGGGAGGCTTTTTGAGCCATTTTTCAATTTCTTGCGTTAGCTTTGATTTCATTAGCTAGATTTGTTTCTTGTAGTTATATTTATGCCATGTAATTGATTTTGGCTAGATTTGGGCCACTCGGAGCCAAATATTCATGGGATAGGCATTGTGATTGATTGATTGAGCTTGGTTCGAGGTAAGTGGCTTGCCTAACCTTGTATGGGGGAACTCCTCTGTTACAACCCAAATTCGCATACCATAGATCACGCCGTAAGTTAGTCGACGTAAATCCAAGAAGAGATTATCTTTGAGATGATAAAAAGTTAATCCTATTGGTCTTAAACGATACAAGGGTGTATAAGAGTGGTTAACAAGTATTAGAAGTTAAACGAATCAAGGATGTTGTAACCCGTATTTTCGGGTAACACTAGAGGTGATTAAATGTCCCAAGAGGTCTTGTTTTAATGTATTTGAATCATATAATATCCGTATCATATGTCTTGAATTCAAGCGAGTTATGAAACAAAAGTCGATAAAAGTTGTCGCAACTTAGGTTTATAATTTTACTTAAACTTTAGGTTAAATGTTACTGCATTTTTCTCCCCATGTGCTTGGAATTATGGGGTTATCTACCTATCAAATTGAAGATCTATGAGCCTAGTTTCCAACGCATTAAACCGTTCGTCGATACGATCTTGGAATAGAGAGATATTCGCATTTTCGTGAGAGTGCGCCAAGCTGCTCTCTATGGGGCCCACAAAGGCGGTTTAAGACATATGGACATATATAAGATACCTCAACCCCATTTTAAGTCATTATTTTTCAGTATATTCGGACCTTATAACCCTAAAAACAGTCTCTCAAGGTTCTCTCATGATCCAAGACCCAAACAAAGGGCAAACAACACAAATCAAATGTCGGGAATCCCATGGCGCTAGTAAGTTTCTTGTTCTTCTTGTTGTTGCTGATTTTTGTGTAGTTCCAGCTCGTGTGGGAGGTTTTTTTAAGTGTTTTATGTTCTGCAAATACACCTTCAAGTTTTTGATATCAACCCTAGGTTATTTCAAGTCTTCTAAAGTAATTCTAGTGCCGAAAAACTCGAATTAATTGCTAGTTTCGCTTCCTTGTTCTTGTGGCAGAATTGAAGGGATATTTCGTGGAAGATTAAGGTCAAATAGGAGTTTTTCTTTCTGTTTAAAGGTAAGGAACCTCTTACTCTATATATATATTTAAGATTATCCAAGTTGTGGCTAAGTCTTTGATGCTAGAACTTGTGAAATATATATCGAAAGGCTTGGTAGTAATGTTGTTAGTTGGTGGACTGTTTTGGAGGCTCAATATAATTATTAATGATGTTGTTTGGGCTGTTTGGTGATTGTATTGACTTGTGGGAAGTCATATAAACAGGGCAGGTGCTGTCCGTTTCATCGTAAAATAGGTTGCGGTCGATACATAATAGTTACGATGCTTAAACGATAATG
Source organism: Nicotiana tomentosiformis (assembly GCF_000390325.3). NCBI lineage: Eukaryota > Viridiplantae > Streptophyta > Magnoliopsida > Solanales > Solanaceae > Nicotiana > Nicotiana tomentosiformis. Next base: position 55,543,547 of record NC_090819.1, read on the forward strand.
ATAGTGTCATTTAACTTATTGTAGACTAAGGAGTCGTGACATTTGCATAGTTTGAGGTTGGGCAATATATACAAGGTATGTGAGGCTATCCCCTTCATTCTTTTTCACGACTCCGATTGTACATAATGTAATGAATGAGCTCCCAAAGATAATCTACTCTTAGAAGCTAGCAGTACTTACATTGCTGCCCTTCTTATGAAACGATTGATATTGATGTTACTTCTCTTATTCTTATATTATCAATATTGTTGGTAGTTCCTGATTCTTATAAGATTCTTGATGAAGATTTAATCCTAATAACGTGTACGAAGGATACCGACCTTACGTCACTCCGAAAGGTTCAAAATGTGATTCCAATGAGTCCAGCATGCATCGTATATATGTATCTATTTTACTCTATCGAGCCGCGCTATAGTTGGCCGGGTATGACACCTATTGTGCAACCACTGATCAGTTGGGTTTTACCGAGCTCCACGTGGCCGAGTATGATTCTACCGAACCCTATGATGGCCGGGTATGTTTTACCGAGCCTATTACGGCCGGGTACGATATGATGATGGTGATGCCCACAAAGGCGTATGTTTTAAAAGTTTATGTATATATATGTATGTATCATGTGTTTCATGTTAGTAGCCCTCAGAGGTACCCAGATGTCACAGGTTGTATATTCCCTATCCCTGTTTACATTACTGTTCTTACTTATGCTTTCCTGCCTTACATACTCAGTACTTTATTCGTACTGACGTCCCTTTTATTTGTGGATGCTGCATGTCGTGCTGTAGGTCCTGATAGACGGGTAGACGCAGCTCCCCCACCGCAGTAGGCTATCCAGTTTAGCGGTTATTGGCGAGATCCCTTCTACGGACTTGTCGTGGTCTTGGTATGCATTTTTGTTATAGACATTATGGGTATGTCGGGGCCCTGTTCCGGCAATGTTGTAGAAGTTATGTTCCTTTAGAGGCTCATAGACAGGTGTCGACTCATGTATGGTTTGGAATGCCTTGTCGGCTGATTTTTGTTGTATAGTCTTTCATGGCACCATGGTAGCTCGTACCTTATATATAGTTTCCTGACAGTCTTGTCGTCCCATGTTATGTATGTTCATGACATTATCTTTCATTGTTGGATATTCATGATCCATGTCTACCATTTATATTGATCTTGTCGGCCCTTAAAGATAATAAGGAAGGTTAGATAAAATGTACGTTGGTGCTCGGCAAGTATGGCCCGGGTTCTAGTCATGACCTTCCAGTTTGGTCGTGACAAACTTGGTATCAGAGCTAGTCTGTCCTAGGGGTTGTCTATGAGCCGTGTCTAGTAGAGTTTTGATTATGGATGTGTAGCGCGCCACATTTATAATCAGGAGGCTACGTGACATCTAGGGTTGTTACCTTCTTCCTGAATATAGATCGTGCGTAGAGTTGAGTCGTAAGTGTTCATATCTAATATTCACCTTATTTTCTTTTAGCGATGCCTTCGACTAGGAAGCAAGCGATTAGTAAACGGCTTGATACAGCTGTGGGAGAGGGTAACATTCAGGTGCCTCATGCCAGAGCAGGCCAAAGTGAGGCTCAGAGTGACATGCCGTCTCATACCTCTCCGTCTCCTCCAGAGGATATTAGGAGGCACCCAGTACATCCAGTTCCCCCGTCTGGCACTACAGACCATGATATACGCAGTGCAGTGCAGTTGTTGACTAGCTTGGTAGCTGCTCAGGCTCAGAGGTAGAATACCGGTGCTGCTGATAAACCGGTTAGTGCGAGAGTTCGTGATTTTATTAATCTAGACCCTCCAGTGTTTACCGGATCAGACCTCAAGGAGGACCCACAAACATTTATTGATCAGGTTCATCGTACATTGCGGGTTATGCATGCTAGTGATACGGAGGCAGTAGAGTTGGCTTCTTATCGGTTACGGGATTTAGCAGTTTTTTGGTATGACAGTTGGGAGAGATCTTGGGGTCCGAACCCTCCTCCAGCCGTGTGGAAGGAATTTTCTGAGGCCTTTCTTCATCACTATTTGCCAGTTGAGATACGACGAGCTAGAGCTGATAAGTTCTTGAACCTTCGACACGGTAATATGAGTGTACGAGAGTATAGTATATAGTTTGATTCTTTAGCAAGGTATGGAGCATATGGTGTATGAGATTAGTGATAGGGTGCATCTGTTCGTGAACGGGTTGGGACCACATCTGATAAATGAGTGCACAACAGCCTCCTTGGTAGAGGGCATGGATATTTCCCGTATTCAGGCTTATGCCCAGACCCTAGAGGATCGTAAGTGCCAGCAAAGGGCAGATAGGGAGCAGGATAGGGGCCAGCATAAGAGGGCGAGATTTGCATGGTATTCTGATGAGTTCAGAGGCAGTATCAGGCCCTAATCTTCGAGGAGTTCGGCGCCACCTGTAGCTAGTGCTCCTCCACAGTTTCAGAGGCCTCGGTATGATCGATTTACCTATTCTGGTTCAGGTCAGAGTTCGAGGGCATCAGGATCACAATTTCATAGAGATATTAGTCATACGAGACCCCCAACACCACGTTGTGATCAGTGCGGCAAGGCCCACTTTGGACTGTGCTGTTGAGGTTCCGATGCGTGCTATTCTTGCAGACAGCCTGGCCATATGATGCGGGATTGTCCTAACAGAGGAGGTGGTGGTATGGCTCAACCGACTGGATCTGTGTTTGGTTCTTCCTCATCAGTTCGACCTCCAGCACAAGGTTTTCAATAGTCGACAGGTCGTGGTAGAGGTAGAGGTTCAGTGCCGAGTTCGAGTGGTGCTCAAAATCGAACCTATGCTCTAGTAGGTCGACAAGATCTCAAGTCATCTCCGGATGTTGTTACAAGTATATTGTCTGTGTTTTCTTATGATGTATATGCGCTAATTGATCCAGGATCTACCTTATCATATGTTACACCCTTTGTGGCTAATAAGTTTGGCATTGAACCTGAATTGATAAGTAAACCACTTGCGGTATCCACTCCGATAGGAGATTCTGTGATTGCTAGAAGGGTATATAAAGGTTGCACTGTGATGATTTGTAGTCGTCAAACCTCGGCAAATTTATTTGAGTTAGAAATGGTTGATTTCGATGTGATAATGGGAATGGACTGGTTGGCCTCATGCTATGCAAATGTTGACTGTCGTATGAAGATGGTTAGGTTTCAGTTTTCAGGTGAACCCGCCATTGAATGGAAGGGGAACATTGCTACGCCGAAAGGTAGGTTTATTTCCTATCTTAAGGCAAGAAAGATGATCTCAAAAGGTTACATTTATCATCTTGTTCATGTTAGGGATGCGGAGGCGCAGCTGCCTACTCTACAATCAATCCCCGTGGTCAATGAATTTCCAGATGTTTTCCCAGATGAACTCCCAGGCCTTCCTCCTGAAAGGGAGATTGAGTTTAGCATTGATGCGTTGCCTGGCACTCAACCGATCTCTATCCCTCCATACAGGATGGCCCCGGCAGAGTTGTGAGAGTTGAAGGCGCAGTTGAAGGACTTGCTGGATAAGGGTTTCATTAGGCCTAGCACTTCACTTTAGCGTGCACCAGTCTTGTTCGTGCGGAAGAAAGATGGGTCATTAAGGATGTGTATCGATTATCGACAGTTGAATAAGTTTACAATAAAGAACAAGTATCCACTTCCAAGGATTGATGACCTGTTTGACCAACTCCAGGGTGCCAAGTATTTCTCCAAGATTGACTTGCATTCAGGGTATCATCAGGTAAGGGTTAAGGAGAAGGATATTCCAAAGACGGCCTTCCGGACAAGATATGGGCACTTTGAGTTCTTGGTGATGTCGTTCGGGCTAACAAATGCCCCAGCAGCTTTTATGGATCTCATGAATAGTGTATTCAGGCCCTATCTTGATGTGTTCGTGATCGTATTCATTGATGACATTCTGGTGTATTCTCGTTCGGAGGCAGAACATGCGGGCCACTTGCGGATAGTATTACAGACCCTTCAGGATCATAAGTTATATGCTAAGCTCTCTAAATGTGAATTCTGGCTGAACTCAGTAGCATTCCTTGGCCATGTGATATCTGATAAGGGTATTAGTGTCGACACTCAGAAGATCGATGCAGTGAAGAATTGGCCGAGACCTACAACACCATCAGAAGTCTGCAGCTTCCTGGGGCTAGCAGGATATTATAGGCGGTTTGTAGAAGGGTTTTCCTCTATATCAGCACCATTGACTAAGTTAACACAGAAAGCTACCAAGTTCCAGTGGTCTGATGCTTGTGAACATAGTTTTCAGGAGCTAAAGAATTGATTGACATCTGCGCCAGTGCTCACTCTCCCAGAAGGAACAGAAGGTTATGTGGTATATTGTGATGCCTCAGGTATAGGTTTGGGGTGCGTATTGATGCAACGTGGGAAGATGATTGCTTATGCATCAAGACAATTGAAGAAGCATGAAAAGAATTACCTGACTCATGATTTGGAATTGGCTGCAGTAATATATGCTTTGAAGATATGGCGGCAGTGCTTATACGGCGTCCATGTTGACATCTACACAGATCACAAGAGTTTACAGTATATCTTCAAGCAGAAGGAGTTAAATTTGAGGCAGCGTAGGTGGCTTGAATTACTGAAAGACTATGACGTCGAGATATTGTACCATCCCGGTAAAGCCAATGTTGTGGCAGACGCTCTCAGCCGTAAGTCAATGGGAAGCTTAATACATATTGAGGCAGGTAGACAAGGGTTGACCAAAGAGCTTCACCAGCTGGCCAATATGAGAATCAGATTGTTGGACTCTGATGACGGAGGTGTTACTGTACAGAATACAGCAGAATCATCTTTGGTAGCCGAGGTAAAAGCACGGCAATATGAAGATCCTACCTTAGTAAGATTGAGAGAGGGAATTCAGCAGTGTAAGATTACAGCTTTCAAGATCGGAGGAGATGGGACACTGAGATACCAGGGCCGATTATGTGTGCCTAGTGTGGCAGGGTTGCGAGAGAAGATTATGATTGAGATTCATCAGTCCCGATATTCTATCCATCCTGGCTCGACAAAGATGTATCATGACGTTAAGGAGCAGTATTGGTGGGATAACATGAAGAAGTCTATTGCAGAATTTGTAGCCCAGTGTCCTAATTGTCAACAAGTAAAGATCGAGCATCAGAAACCCAGTGGATTGATTCAGAATATAGAGATTCCGACCTGGAAATGGGAGGTGATTAATATGGACTTCATTATTGGATTACCTCGCTCTTATCATAAGTTTGACTCCATCTGGGTGATAGTTGATCGACTTACAAAATCTGCCCATTTTCTGCCAGTTAAGACAACTTACACGGCTGAAGATTATGCGAAGTTGTATATCAAGGAGATTGTTAGGCTTCATGGTGTGCCGGTATCTATTATATCAGACCGAGGAGCTCAATTTACGGCTAACTTTTGGAGGTCTTTTCAGAAGGGTTTAGGCACACAAGTAAATCTCAGCACTACATTCCATCCGCAGACTGACGGACAGGCTGAACGTACCATTCAGACGCTTGAAGATATGCTACGAGCATATGTTCTAGATTTCAAGGGGAATTGGGATGACCATCTGGCACTTATAGAATTCGCCTACAATAATAGCTACCATTCCAGTATTAAAATGGCCCCGTATGAGGCACTGTACGTGAGGATATGTAGATCACCAGTTGGATGGTTTGAAGTCGGTGAGACAGAATTATATGGGCAAGATTTGATTCACCAAGCCATTGAGAAGGTGAAAGTGGGACGGCATAAAGCAGGCAAAAGTCTTATTCCGATGTCCGACGTTGTGATCTGGAATTTGAGGTTGGTGATTGGGTTTTCCTGAAGATCTCGCCGATGAAGGGTGTTATGCGTTTTGGGAAGAAGGGTAAGTTGAGTCCGCGGTATATTGGGCTGTACAAAATTCTTCGACGAATTGGACAGGTTGTTTACGAGTTAGAATTGCCATCTGAATTGGAATTTGTCCACCCGGTATTCCATGTATCTATGTTGAGGAAATGTATTGGAGACCCTTCTCGGGTCGTCCCTATCAAAGATGTACAAGTTACAAAGGATCTATCATATGATGAAGTGCCAGTGGCTATATTAGATCGACAAGTCCGCAAGCTGAGAACAAAGGATGTAGCTTCCGTGAAAGTATTATGGAGGAACAAGAATATAGAAGAAATGACATGGGAAGCAGAAGAGGAGATGAAGTCTAAATACCCTTACCTATTCCAGAGTGAAGATAACGAGGATGCCGGGGGAAAGAAGGACGCATTATAAGGTGAAACGGCTCTATGAGGTAAGCAATAGCTTGTGAATACTCTTTTTTTTAATACAAAATGGTGATATGCAGATAATGTACATATCCATAATGCTTTGTATAGTCTTGTAAGGCCATAGGTTGGGTTTAACTGCTTGCAAGTTTGGCTAGTGTCCATTTTATGGGGGAAACTCAGCCGGAAATCTCCGTCGGAATCCACGATGAGTTAGACACCCCATAAACCCTTACATTCGAGGACGAATGTTCCTAAGGGGGAGAGGGTGTTACAACCCAAATTCGCATACCATAGATCACGTCGTAAGTTAGTCGATGTAAATCCAAGAAGAGATTATCTTTGAGATGATAAGAAGTTAGTCCTATTGGTCTTAAACGATACAAGGGTGTATAAGAGTGGTTAACAAGTATTAGAAGTTAAACGAATCAAGAATGTTGTAACCCGTATTTTCGGGTAATACTAGAGGTGATTAACTGTCCCAAGAGGTCTTGTTTTAATGTATTTGAATCATATAATATCCGTATCATAATTCTTGAAGTCAAGCGAGTTATGAAACAAAAGTCGATAAAAGTTGTCGCAACTTAGGTTTATAATTTTACTTAAACTTTAGGTTAAATGTTACAGCATTTTTCTCCCAATGTGCTTGGAATTATGGGGTGATCTACCTATCAAATTGAAGATCTATGAGTCTAGTTTCCAAAGCATTAAACCGTTCATTGATACGATCTCGGAATAGAGAGTATTCGTGTTTTCGCGAGAGTGCACCAAGCTGCTCTCTATGGGGCCCACAAAGGCGGTTTAAGACATATGGACATATATAAGATACCTCAACCCCGTTTTAAGTCATTATTTTTCAGTATATTCAGACCTTATAACCCTAAAAACAGTCTCTCAAGGTTCGCTCATGATCCAAGACCCAAACAAAGGGCAAACAATACAAATCAAATGTCGGGAATCCCGTGGCGCTAGTAAGTTTCTTGTTCTTCTTGTTGTTGCTGATTTTTTTGTTGTTCCAGCTCGTGTGGGAGGTTTTTTTAAGTGTTTTATGTTCTTTAAATACACCTTCAAGTTCTTGATATCAACCCTAGGTGATTTCAAGACTTCTAAAGTAATTCTAGTGCCGAAAAATCCGAATTAATTGCTAGTTTCGTTTCCTTGTTCTTGTGGCAGAATTGAAGGGATATTTCGTGGAAAATTAAGGTCAAATTGGAGTTGTTCTTTCTGTTTAAAGGTAAAGAACCTCTTACTCTATATATATTTAAGATTATCCAAGTTGTGGCTAAGTCGTTGATGCTAGAACTTGTGAAATATATATCGAAAGGCTTGGTAGTAATGTTGTTAGTTGGCGGACTGTTTTGGAGGCTCAATATGATTATTAATGATGTTGTTTGGGCTGTTTGGTGATTGTATTGACTTGTGGGAAGTCATATAAATAGGTCAGGTGTTGTCCGTTTCATTGTAAAATAGGTTGTGGTCGATACATAATAGTTACGACGCTTAAACGATAATGATAGTGTCATTTCTCTTATTGTAGACTAAGGAGTCGTGACATTTGCATAGCTTGAGGTTGGGCAGTATATACAAAGTACGTGAGGCTATCCCCTTCATTCTTTTTCACGACTCCGATTGTACATAATGTAATGAATGAGCTCCCAAAGATACTCTACTCTTAGAAGCTAGCAGTACTTACATTGCTGCCCTTCTTATGAAACGATTGATATTGATGTTACTTCTCTTATTCTTATATTATCAATGTTGTTGGTAGTTCCTGATTCTTTATAAGATTCTTGATGAAGATTTAATCCTAATAACGTGTACGAAGGATACCGACCTTACGTCACTCTGAAAGGTTCAAAATGTGATTCCAATGAGTCCAGCATGCATCATATATATGTATCTATTTTACTCTACCGAGCCGCGCTATAGTTGGCCGGGTACGGCACCTATTGTGCAACCACTGATCAGTTGGGTTTTACCGAGCTCCACGTGGCCGGGTATGATTCTACCGAGCCCTATGATGGCCGGGTATGTTTTACCGAGCCTATTACGGCCGGGTACGATATGATGATGGTGATGCCCACAAAGGCGTATGATTTAAAAGTTTATGTATATATATGTATGTATCATGTGTTTCATGTCTGTAGCCCTCAAAGGTACCCATATGTCACAGGTTGTATATTCCCTATCCCTGTTTACATTACTGTTCTTACTTATGCTTTCCTGCCTTACATACTCAGTACTTTATTCGTACTGATGTCCCTTTTATTTGTGGACGCTACATGTCGTGCTGCAGGTCCTGATAGACGGGTAGATGCAGCTCCCCCACCACAGTAGGCTGTCCAGTTCAGCGGTTATTGGCGAGATCCCTTCTGCGGACTTGCCTTGGTCTTGGTATGCATTTTTGTTATAGACATTATGGGTATGTCGGGGCCCTGTTCCGGCAATGTTGTAGAAGTTATGTTCCTTTAGAGGCTCATAGACAGGTGTCGACTCATGTATGGTTTGGAATGCCTTGTCGGCTGATTTTTGTTGTATAGTCTTTCATGGCACCATGGTAGCTCGTACCTTATATATAGTTTCCTGACAGTCTTGTCGTCCCATGTTATGTATGTTCATGACATTATCTTTCATTGTTGTATATTCATGATCCATGTCTACCATTTATATTGATCTTGTCGGCCCTTAAAGATAATAAGGAAGGTTAGATAAAATGTACGTTGGTGCTCGGCAAGTATGGCCCGGGTTCTAGTCATGACCTTCCAGTTGGGTCGTGACATCCTCTTAAGATTTGGTACTGTTTGATATGTGAGCATCGTGTACGTGAGGTGACGAGTACGTACATGGGCTATTTGTTGTAAAACTCTATTTTTCACTAAGTCATAACCTGTTTCCCTTTATTTGAACTACACTAGCATATGTAACTATCTTGTTTAGTTAGAATAGCATGCCTACATGTTTTAACTGCCTATTTGAACTCTGTGCAGCATGTTTAGCGAAATTGCCTGCTTTCCTTGACTTGAACTTAGTCTAAATTGTAGGTTTCTTGTTGCAACTGTTAATTCTATTGGTTGAGCTGTATATTTAATTTGGGACTACAGAATGGTATTCCAGGACATCCCCTGCTCTGCATATTTACTTTGGGACTACAGAACGGTATTCCGGGGATTCCCCCTGTACTGCATATTTACTTTGGGACTACGGAACGGTATTCCGGGAGATCTCCCTATTCTGCATATTTATTTTGGGACTACGGAACGGTATTCCGGGAGATCCCCCTGCACATTTACGTTTGGGACTACGAGACGGTATCTCGGGAGATCCCCTGTTGTTATCTTTGTATTCTGAGCTGTTGTTTTTGCTATGATTCTATTCCCGTTTGATTTTCGTACTTATTTTGACTATGATATCTCGTTCTGTCTTATTTCATTATTTTAAACCAGTAGGGCCCTGACCTGATCTCGTCACTACTCGACCGAGGTTAGGCTTGGTACTTACTGGGTACCGTTGTGGTGTACTCACACCCTTTCCTGCATATATGTTTTTCGTGTGCAGATCCAGGTTCATCTTACCAGCCTTATGACTAGTTGCAGTTGTTGCTGCTCATTGGAGACTTCAAGGTACATCTGCCCACGTCCGCAGATCTTCGGAGTCCCCCTCTATCCCCCTATGTTCATTTTGCCTTCTTCCTGTAGAAATAATGTATAGAACGGTTAAGACTTCTTAGTAGCTTGTGACTTACGGTATTCCGGGTTTTGGGAATTGTTTTGTACATTTTTAGAGGTGATAATTGTATATGTCGAGTGACATTCAACTGCTTATTAGATAATTGTTACTGTTAGTAGTTAATGTTCGTGCTTTTGTTTCATTTCTGCAAAGTGTAAGGCTTACCTAGTCGTAGAGACTAGGTTCCATCACGACGATTCACGGAGGGGGAAATCGAGTCGTGACACATACCAATCAATACATGTTCAAATCATACTAACCAAATATGTAACGCCGAAGCAAATGGAGTGCACCAACACCTTCTACTGAGCTGATAGCCTACTTGAAGGACTCTCAACCTATCTATCGGGACCTGCGGGCATGAAACGTAGCATCCCCAGGAAAAAGGGACGTCAGTACAAATAATGTGCCAAGTACGTAAGGAATGAAAATAAGTAAATAAAAAACATGAGAGAAACATGGAGTAAAAGACTCAACGTGTAAGCCTGAATAGCTCTGTGAATCATTTCATATTTATAATGTCATGCATATGCGTATAAATGTCATACCATGCATAGGTATATACGTACATAACATCATCAAGTCTCTGAGGGCATCCCATTATATCATCTCGGCCACTGTGGGCAAATCATCAATGTATACCAACTGATCCGGTGGTGGTGCGTATATAACGCCGTAACCTTTTTCCATATTCGATATACATATAATACATGTATAAATGAATGAAATCCATAAAAATTAAGTTTATAAGATTTCTCGGAATGTCATAAGATCAATATGCCTTTCGGATAAACTTTATCAACTACGTATTGTTCTGAGACCCATGAAAAGAAGATATAATAATAAGACACTTGGGGAATCAAGAACATAGGTACCCCAAGTACTTCTATGAATAGAGTCATTTATGAAAGTTGTGCGTTTGCTCGTTTCGTTTGTATCATATGGATCATGCCAAAAAAAGAGAAGGGATATCCTTAACATACCTGAGCCGATTCTCTTGACAATCCCTCTAACACATGTCAATCGCGATAAAACACGTAACGGCGAGATCGAAGTAGGGGAAAATCCGTATGATATTCTTGAGAAAGATTGTACCGTATTCTCTTAGAATTACATCTCACACTGCTATTACATAATGTTATATGAACTTTGTTGAAGCAAACTCACGTTGCCATTCCATATGATATAAGCATCTCTCAAGCAAATCACGTTGCTATGTATATTAGATATAAACATTACTCTTTGTGATTTTGAGAAGTCTTTTACCTTAGTGGATAATTATTGGATAGGCTTGATAAACCCCCAACATGGCAGCAAACTATGCCCATATAATGAGTCTTAAATCACAAAATAAGGTGGCACATTTTGAGGAAACTTTTGGCTAAGTCATCACCTAAGTGGGGCCCACACCCACTAAGGTAAAAGACTTCTTAAAATAACAAAGAATAATGTTTATATCTAATGTACATAGCAACATGATTTGCTTGAGAGATGCTTATATCATATGGAATGGCAACGTGAGTTTGCTTCAATAAAATTCATACAAGATTATGTAATAGCAGCGTGAGACGTAATTCTAAGAGAACACGGTACAATCTTTCTCAAGAATATCATACGGATTTTTTTCTACTTCGATCTCGCCGTTACATATTTTATCGCGATTGACGTGTGTTAGAGGGATTGTCAAGAGAATCGGCTCAGGTGTGTTAAGGATATCCCTTCTCTTTTTATGGCATGATCCATATGATACAAACGAAACGAGCAAACGCACAACTTTTATAAATGACTCTATTCATAGAAGTACTAGGGGTACCTATATTCTTGATTCCCCATGCGTCTTATTATTATATCTTCTGTTCATGGGTCTCAGAAAAATACGTAGTTGATAAAGTTTATCCGAAAGGCATATTGATCTTATGACATTCCGAGAAATCTTATCAACTTACTTTTTATGCATTTCATTCATTTATACATGTATTATATGTATATCGAATATGGAAAAAGGTTACGGCGTTATATACGCACCACTACCTGATCAGCTGGTATACGTTGATGATTTGCCCATAGTGGCCGAGATGATATAATGGGATGCCCTCAGAGGCTTGATGATGTTATGTACGTATATACCTATGCATGGTATGACATTTATACGTATATGCATGACACTATAAATATGAAATAATTCACACAGCTATTCAGACTTACATGTTGAGTCTTTTACTCCGTGTTTCTCTCATGTCTTTTATTTACTGATTTTCATTTCTTACATACTTGGTACATTATTTGTACTGACGTCCCTTTTTCTTGGGGACGCTGTATTTCATGCCCGCAGGTCTCGATATATAGGTTGAGAGTCATCCAATTAGGCTATCAGTTCAGTGGAAGGTGTTGGTGCGCTCCATTTGCTCCGGAGTTGCTTATTTGGTCAGTATGATTTGAACATATATTGATTGGTATGGCAGGGCCATGTCCCTAACTTTATGGTATTTATCTACTCTTAGAGACTTGTAGATAGATGTCATATATATGGATACTTGTATGGCCTTATCGGCCTATGTTTTGAGTACATAAAGGATCATCTCGGCCTTATAGGCCCGTATGTCATATATATAAGTCGGTACATCATGTTTGGTCATCGTACGTCAAGTATTTCCTCATGTTTTATTCTAGTTATCTCACGACAGCCTTTTTGGCTCATTTACCTATGATAGTATGATACGAAATATACGTTACGTTGGAACTCGATTGAGTAAGATACCGGGTGCCCGTCACGGCCCATCGGTTTGGGTCGTGACAAAAGTGGTATCAGAGCAGTTCCATCCTAAGGAGTCTACAAGTCGTGTCTAGTAGAGTCTTGTTTATGGGTGTGTTGTGCACCACACTTATAAGCAGGAGGCTACAAGGCATTTAGGACTGCCACTCTTTCTTCTTACTCTAGATCGTCTGGTAGAGCTCACTTGTAAGAATGCAAACTCCTAAATTCTATTTTATCAGTAATACAACGATACCTACATCCAAAAAGACAGTTGGTAAGAGATATAGCTGTGGAAGAGTTGAGTTAGAGGAACTCAATTTTGCATCATGCTTATGATGAGTAAATGTGAGGTCTTCAGCAGATCATGTGTGTACTAAAATGTGTAAGCTTCTTGATAAGGAGCCTTAAGGCAGGAATATCTATCCACCCATATGGTGAAAAGTAATGAGAGATTCAGAAGGTAGATACAAGTTTCAACAAGTAAAAGAAGCAAGGTGAAGAAGGGTACGAGGCGCCCAGTTAATGAAGATTATTAGTATTTACAATTCAGGCAGAGAAATATAAACCTTTTGAGTTACCTTCAACAATAACAGATGTATGTACAATCGGCCACACCCATCTCAGTTATGCCCTATGGGAGCTAAAAGATATGGCTTAAGAAAAGGACTGGATATCAGTAACGTGAACAAGATAAACTAAAATTAGGGATTGAGTTGTTTGATAATAGTCGGCATCATGAGAATTTTAGGTTGTGTTCCGGCAATAATAGAATGGACGACAGAAGAATAACCTTTAAAGGTCATTCAGGAAGATGCTTCCCTAAAGCAAGCAATGTGAGCAAATTTAAGCTTAAGGGACTATGTGTGCCACTTACACTAAGTGTCACCCTCGTGAGTAAGGAATTTTGTTATCCCTGGTACAGAAGGATTACCGCAAGGCGAGTAAGGGTCATCGATGATGACGCCAAAGATTAAGAGGTAAAACATCTATAGGTAGATCTTCGTAGCTCTAAATCTTAGTACTCCCCTAAAGGGGGGAATATGAAGTGATGTGGCATTAAGTCAGAATTAAGTAGCTTTAGTAACTATGGAATGGTAAAGGGAGAATGCAATAAAAATGGAGAAAGGGACGAGATTGCACTTATTCAAATCCTACAGATATGCTACGATTCCAGAACATTATGCAAACACGACGTCAAGGAGAGGAAGTAAGGGTTCTTGCCCGCCAGTGTGAGACGTAAGTTAAGACAAAGAAAATAACCCAAGAAAGATTACGCGAAATATTGATATGAGAATGGGCCAACGAATAGTTAGCAGTTGATTCAGGAAGAGCCTAGTTATGGCTAGACAAGAGGATACAGACAAATCAACAAATCGTGCAAGATAAACATAGTGAACCCCAATATGGAGAATTCAGTCTCGCAGGTATGACATCGTGGCCCTTGAGAAATATTCAGATAGGAGTTGGGGTAGTTAAAGGTTCCGGGTGCCCGTCGCGGCCCATCGGTTTGGGTCATGACAAAGATCATTGTTACTGATAATCTATGATTCATGTTTCAGGGCCTTGAAAAATATTATGTTGTGTCCGTCCTTCTGAGGGTGAAATGTTGTGCTCAACTCAATCTGGGTGCCCAACTCTCTCTGCACGGCTCTCCAAAATTGCGATGTAAACTGCATGCCCCGATCTGAAATGATGGACACCGGCACACTGTGAAGGCGATCAATCTCACGGATGTAAATCTCAGCCAACTGCTCTGAAGAATAAGTAGTCCCAACTGGAATGAAGTGCGCGAACTTGGTCAGCCGATCCATAATCACCCAAATAGCATCGAACATCCTCGAAGTCCGTGGGAGCCTAACTACAAAATCAATGGTGATCCGCTCCCATTTACACTCTGGAATCTCTAGCCTCTGAAGCAATCCACCCGGTCTGTGATGCTCATACTTCACCTGCTGACAGTTAAGGCACCGAGCAATCCACCCTACTATATCCTTCTTCATTCTCCTCTACCAATAATGCTGCCTCACATCCTGGTACATCTTCGCGGTACTTGAATGAATGGAATACCGCGAACTGTGGGCCTCCTCAAGAATCAACTCACGTAGCCCATCTACATTAGGCACATAAATCCGACCCTGCATCCTCAACACCCCATCATCCCCAACAGTAACATCTCTGGCATCACCATGTTGAACCGTGTCCTTAAGGACAAGCAAATAGGGATCATCACACTGGCGCTCTCTGATGCGACCATATAAGGAAGACCGAGAAACCATACAAGCTAGAACCCGGATGGGCTCCGAAACATCTAATCTCACGAACTGGTTGGCCAAGGGCTGAACATCAACTGCAAGAGGTCTCTCACCAACAGGAATGAATGCAAGGCTACCCATACTCATCAGGCATCGGCCACCACATTAGCCTTCCCGGGGTGATACAAAATAGTAATATCATAGTCCTTTAGCAGCTCCAACCATCTCCGTTGCCTCAGATTTAGATCCTTTTGTTTGAACAAGTGCCGGAGACTCCGATGATCTGTAAATACCTTACAAGACACACCATAGAGATAATGCCTCCAAATCTTCAACACATGAACGATGGCAGCCAACTCCAAATCATGAACAAGGTAGTTCTTCTCATGGGGCTTCAACTAACGCGAAGCATAAACAATCACTCTACCTCCCTACATCAATACGCACCTAATACCAATTCGAGAAGTATCACAATACACTGTATAAGAACCAAAAGCTGAAAGTAGAACTAGAACTGGAGCTGTGGTCAAAGCAGTCTTGAGCTTCTGAAAGCTCTCCTCACACTCATCTGACAACCTGAAAGGAGCATCATTCTGGGTCAATTTGGTCAAAGGCGATGCAATAGACGAGAAACCCTCCACGAAGCGATGATAATATCCGGCCAAGCCGAGAAAGCTCTGGATCTCAGTAGCTAGGGACGATCTGGGCCAATTCTGAACCGCCTCAATCTTCTTAGGATCCACCTGAATCCCCTCACTGGACACCAGTGCCCCAAGAATGCCACCGAACTAAGCCAAAACTCACACTTGGAGAACTTTGCATAAAGCTTCTCCTCCCTAAACGGTTGCAACACAATCCTCAAATGCTGGGCATGCTCCTCCTGGCTACGTGAGTATACCAGGATATCATCAATGAATACTATGACAAACAAATCAAGATAAGGCTGAAATACATTGTTCATCAGATGCATGAATGCTGGTGGGGCATTGGTCAGCCCAAAAGACATCACAAAGAACTCATCAATGGTGATATTCAGACCTCAAATCAATCTTAGAGAACACCTTCGCTCCCTGAAGCTGGTCAAATAGATCATCAATGCGCCGCAAAGGATACTTGTTCTTGATTGTAACTTTGTTCAACTACCTATAGTCGATGCACATCCGCATAGTACCATCCTTATTCTTCACAAATAGAACTGGTGCACCCCAAGGCAACACACTAGGCCTGATAAACCCCTTATCAAGAAGTTCCTTAAGTTGTTCCTTCAATTCCTTCAACTCAGTTGGTGCCATACGATATAGAGCAATAGAAATGGGCTGAGTGCCCGACACTAAGTCAATACCAAAGTCAATATCCCTGTCTGCCCGACAGGTCTGCAGGAAACACATTCAGGAAATCTCGCACCACAAGGATGAAATCAATAATAGGGGTATCAGCATCAACATCCCTCACAAAGGCCAAATAAGATAAACAATCCTTCCCAACCATTCGTTGGGCCTTCAAATATGAAATCACCCTGATGGGAACATAATCTAGAAAACCTCTCCACTCGATCCTTGGCAACCACAGCATCGCCAACGTCACGGTCTTAACGTGACAATCCAGCATAACATGACATGGAGACAACCAATCCATACCCAAGATCATGTCAAAATCAACCATACTAAGCAAACAGATATCAACTTTGGTCTCTAATCCCCCAATAGTCACTACACATGACCGATATACACGGTCCACAATAATAGTATCGCCCACGGGCGTGGATACATGAACAGATGAGATTAAGGACTCACAAGGTATATCCAAATAATGAGCAAAATACGATGATACATACGAATAAGTGGAACCAGGGTCAAATTAATACATAAGCATCCCAGTGGCATACTGAGACAATACCTATGATCATTGCATCTGAAGGAACAATATTTGGCCGGGCAGGAATAGAATAGAATCGGGCCTGACCGCCACCTGATCGGCCTCCCACTCTAGGGAGACCTCTAGCTGCCTGGGTGTCACGACCCAAATCGATGGGCCGCGACGGGCACCCGGTACCTTACTCAACCGAGTACCAACGTAATGTATCTTTCTTATTACATCATCATGGGGTAAGTGGGCCAGAAGGGGCATGATGAAATAACTAGAATAAACATGAGGGAATGCCCGACATAGAACAACCCAACCTGATATACTGACTTATACATATGACGTACGGGCCTATAAGGCCAAAATAATCACTCATACACTGAACATAGGCTAACAAGGCCATACAATCTTTCATATACATGACATATGTCTACAAGCCTCTAAGAGTACATAAATGTCATAAGGCCGGGACAGGGCCCTGACATACCAATCAATACATGCCTAATCATACTGACCAATAGCAATTCCGGAGCAAATGGAGCGCACCAACATCTTTCGCTGAGCTGATAGCCTACTTAGAGGACTCTCGACCTGTCTATCGGGACCTGCGGGCATGAAACGCAGCGTTCCCAGGCAAAAGGGATGTCAGTACAAATAATGTACCGAGTATGTAAGGAATGAAAATCAGTAAACAATAGACATGAGAGAAATATGGAGTAAAAAACTCGACATGTATATCTGAATAACTCTGTGAATCACTTAATATTTATAATGTCATGCATATGCATATAATGTCATACCATACATAGGTATATGCGTTCATAACATCATCAAGCCTCTGAGGGCATCCCATAATATCATCTCGGCCATTGTGGGCAATTCATCAACGTATACCAGCTGATCAGGTGATGGTGCGTATATAACGCCGTAACCTTTTTCCATATCCCATATACATATAATATACATATATACGCATATATAACTCCATATGTTCATGGGTCAATGTACATGTATAAATGAATGAAGTGCATATGAAATACGTCAATAAAATCTCTCGGAACGTCATAGGACTATTATGCCTTTGATTAATGTCATGAAACAAAATTTATCAACTTAAGTAGTTTCTGAGACCCATGAACAGATGATAGAATAATATGACACATGGGGAATCAAGAACATAAGCATCTCTAGTATTTCTATGAATAGAGTCATTTATGAAAATTGTGCATTTGCTCGTTTCATTTGTATCGGATCATGCCAAAAGGAAAGAAGGGATAGCCTTAACATACCTGAACCGATTCTCTTGACAATCCCTCCAACACACATTGATTGCGACAAAACATGTAACGGCGAGATCGAAATAGGGGACAATCTGTATGATATTCTTGAGAAGGATTGCACCGTACTCCCTTAGAATCGCAAAATCCCGTTGCTATTACGCAGTATAATTTCATAGGAAATTGTGCTTAAGACCGTTACCTTGCTGAATATGACCATCTTTAATTTGTGATAGAAGCTTCACGTTACTATAGCAAAATTTGAGCTAATCACGTTCTTAAAAATGTATGTGACCCTCTTCTTTTCAAGTCTTACATATTAAATGGATAGATCTCACGTTTTCAAGACTTACATATTAAATGGATAGGTCTCACGTTTTCAAGACTTACATATTAAATGGATAGGTGACTTACCCAATAATTCCTTAATTAACTGGGTAATCTCCCATTACCCAGTCATTAATCAATTACTCACATAATTATGAATTACCTGAACTTACTTAAAATACTATTCACTTTTACATACCTTATACACCTTACTATTATGGTCGTGTGGTACCTTGTATGGTACTAGTCCATAAATACCAGGTATTATAGCTCGGATCGTATTTTATCCCAAATTGACAAACTTCGACAAAACTCACTTTTTTGATTTGCTTACCCTCTCTCCTTCACGAATTTACTTATCACTTGTTTGAAATAGCATAATACTTATAACCTCAAAAAATAATTTCATTCCCGAGCTTACGTCGATTAACTTACGACGAAACTTTAACGTCCGAAAATGTGGGATGTAACATCTTATTTCCGAGCTTATATAAATTTACTTATGGCGTACTTCCACGTACGAAAACATGGGGTGTAACATCATTCCCCCCTTTAGAACATTCGTCCTCGAATGTTGACTGATGCACTTATCATTCTCATTACCCATAGCTCTCGCGAATACCTTAGTACTCTCCTTGCCATTTAGGCAATTGTTCTTTGAATATACTCAAAGGCCAGGGCATTCCCCCCTTTAGGCCTCTTTCTCACACCACGACTTGTGGTTGGAATCCTTCCAATCTCATAACTGTTGCTACCTTCTATCATGTAGCCTGTACGATTCTGACCTTGTAAATGTGCCTTTGCGACTCTTCTCTCCTTTTTCCTCTAGCTTTTAGCCAATCTCTAGGCCTCACTTTGAAAACATATATAGAGCTTGATAAGATGTCTCTCTGGGCATCTATAGGTATAATGAAGTTCTTTGCTCGATACTTTGTTGAACTTATGAATATTGCTCTATCTTATTTCATAGACCCGGCTATCCATTCGTATGACTTTACTGCATCTAGGTAGGGCATACTATACCATAACTCTTACTTCGATTTATCGTTGCTGAGGTCTGCTACCAAATTCCAGCTTACTCCTGTTGCTTATCCCATATGTATAAATCTAAGTCATTTAATGCTTCCTCATTACTGTTCATCTTAAGAATGACGACCTAATCTCATCTCATACTTTGTGACTTTTGTCCATCCATTGTTGATTCACCTCAATATTGATCTACAATCTACCACTGATGACTTAAAACCTCTTACGTAATCACTAGGGCTCACGTTGCATCGGGGAACATCTGAAATGATTAGACTGATCCACCTGGGGCGATACCATGCTTTCATAACTGTATCTCCTAACATCCCAATGTGATTCACCATACGTGGGTATTTTAATCCTGTACAATTCATGAAATCCCTTTCTTTTCTTCTTCAAATCATTACTCAATCGAAGGCCCAAACGTCATCCTTTATCTACCATAATTACACCCTTATTCTACTATCATAGCAGCATTCCATCTCTTCTAAATGCTACTTATGATGAGTAACTCCTTTGAGTTCATTTAGGCTATACTGAGCTTTCTATAACTTAGAGAAATTATCAGCTCTTTTATTTTCACGGGCTTAATCCCGAGAACTTATACGTTTCTCGTCGCCTCCTCACTCGCCCTTTCTTGTCCTTATTCTTGTCTTCGTAAAACCTTGTCTCTTTACCATACTTTAGCTTGCATCCTACATATATCTATTTATACTACTCGCAACCTTCCTTCAACTTGCTTGCATCATAAATTTCCTTATGTCATTCTAGAACATCAAGCGAGACATCACATCGTCTCTAACTCTTCTTTACTCTCTTAATTAGACTCTTCGATACCTAGAAACCATAGGCTGGAAGACATGCCACTGACGACGCCGCTATCATTCCTGGTTACTGAATTCCCGCGCTTCTAGCCTTATATCCAAAGTATGGACTATTCACAACCTTCTGCATTTGAGTATCGTGTACGTTGTTCACCTTTACCTTACTTACCTTAAAATCTTGCATCACATCTTGTATCTCTTTCGACCTTCCTTCCACATATGTATAATTCACATCCATAACTTGAAGCTTTATAATAATACTTGCACCTCTGGTGTATACATAATCCGATAAGAGCTTCATACTAACTTCTTATGAGGCCTGTATTCTTCTGACCCCCTTATAGAATATGGCTATTGTACTATCTCTCTTGTACCTATGATATTTAAGAGTGATCCTGCAATGTTCTCAATCAGGAGGTCTATAATTTTTTGGGTCCAATAATCAGACTCCTGATTTACTTTGTTGATGTAACTCTTTAGTTTCCTCTTCCTTCTGATCAGCCTTTATGTAGGCGTAAGCTATCTCCCAATCTGCGGCTCATGGTATGAGTTATTACTTTAGCCTTTCATAGATGCTATGGAATATCCGTCATACCATTATTTAATAATTCAATCCCTTGTCTATGATCTGGACTCAATTCTTTCTTTTAACTTATACTAGAGTCTTCTACAACTGTATGATTGTCAACATACATACTGCATGGATGATACTCCGAAATCTTGAGTGGGTTCATAACGTAACTAACTCTGGATCATTGATTGAATAATTCCTTTCGTTCCATCTCACCTTTCTTTAAACGTAAGCAATTACTTTTCCTGGTCTTTCTGCCCCCTTGTTGCCTGCATACTTAGCTTATCTTAGTTCCCATGCATGTCGGAATTTTGTGCAATTCATATGGTCTCGAATATTACTTTTAGTTTCATTTCTCGCTCATTAGCCACACTAGGTGCCACTTCCTTATGCACCGCATACAATATTGTTGTGAGACTGTTGTTACAAGACCATTTCCTCTTTTGGTCACTGTACTTAGGTTGAAGCCTTTTTCCTTATTTCCTCACCTTCGTTGTTGTACTTAGGGAAGACCCTCTGACTCTTGTAAAGCTGCGGGCTTATTACATCATATACCCAATACAATTTTTGATGTTCTTCCTCGCCTATAGTTATCCGTAGTTACTTACTTCCATGCCCTTGTGCTTGTAGGGTTGCTTCTGAACTGATATTTTGACTGTCTTCCCATTGGCACTCTCTTTTATTCCCGTAATACTCATACGGTACTTTTAACTACCCCAATTCCAAGCTGAATATTTCTCAAGTATTACAATGACATTACTGCGAGGCTGAATTCACTATATTGGGTTTTACTATGTTTATCTTGCATGATCTGTTGACTCGTCTGTAACCTCCTATTTAGCCATAACTAGGCTCTTCCTGTATCAATTACTAACTACTCGTTGGCCCATTCTTATATCAATATTCCGCGTAATATTTCTTGGGTTATTTCCTTTGTCTTAACTTACGTCTTGCACTGGATCCTTTTTTGCCAATAACATCTCGGGCAGGGGCCCTTACTTCCTTTCCTTGACATCATGTTTGCATAATGTTTTGGAATCGTAGTATATCTATAGGCTTTGAATAAGTGCAATCTCATCCCTTTTTAAGTTTTATCGCATTATTCCTTTATTATTTCATAGTTACTAGAACCACTTAATCCTGACTTAATGCCACATCACTCCATATTCCCTCCTTTATGGGAGTGCTAAGATTTAGTGCTACGATGATCTACGTATAGATGTTTTACCTCTTCATCTTTGGCGTCTTTTCACATCATCGATGGCCCTTACTCGCCTTGTGGTAATCCTTCTGTATCAACGATAACAAAAATCCCTTACTCGCGAGGGTGACACTTAGTATAACTGGCACATACAGTCCCTTAAGCTTAACTTTGCTCACATTGCTTGCTTTAGGGAAGCGTCTTCCTGAATGACAATTTTCTAAATTTTTCATGAATCTTCTTCTGTTGTCCATTCTATTATCGCCGAAATGCAAATCTGAAATTCTCATGATGCCGACCATTATCGAATCACTCAGTCCCTAATTCATGTTTAGTTTATCTTGTGCACCAATCCATACTGATTTCTATTACTCTTGGGTCTAACTTTTCTTTCTGGTAATCACGTTAGAGTCACGAACTTATTTCTCGAATTGAGGATATGACTTTATGGCCTATACTCTTTTGTTGTCTCAAGGCCTGTTACCTCTCGTATTTTCCTTTCCTTGTCTATAGACTCTGTAATACTATCATCTTTTGATCTACCATTGTCATCCACGTATCACAGCTTATTTATAATTCTTCATTAACTCTCTTCTTATTTCCTGCTAACATTTATGTCTATCACTTTATTCAGAAAATTCGAACAAGACATTCTTTTGCTTTTAGCTCCCCTTGCTCCATCTACTGTCTCTTTGGGTTGCCCAACATTCTTTCTCTACTAGGGACGGGAGTCACACTAAGATAATATTCATCCCTTCCAGGCTTTCAATGCCTATCTTTGTAGTACTCATATCTAGTTGTACTATTTTAGAGTGCACCATCTGGGCGTCTCACAAGGAGATCTATTAGCACATTTGCAATATGCTTTGGAAATGTCAGCTAACGCTAACAATCCATCCACCATTTTGGGTTACCCTAGCCCCATCTAGATCCTGATATCCCGCCTTCTCTTATACTACTTCTGTTAGCCCCCATAGGGCATAAATGCGATGGGGTGTCCAATTGTACATACCTCTGTTATTGTTGAAGGTAACTCAAAAGGCTTGTATTCATTCCTCTGCGATAACCTCCATTAGTTGGGTAGCTCGTACCCTTTTTTATCTTGCTTCTTTTACTTGCTGAAACTTGTATCTACCTTCCGATTCTCTTATTCCTTTTTACCATAAGAGTGGATAAATATTCTTGCCTTAAAGCTCCTTATCAAGAACCTTACACATTTTAGTGCACGCATGATCTACTGAAGACCTCACATTTACTCATCATAAGAATCATGTAAAATCGAGTTCCTCTAACTCAACTCTTCCATAGCTATATCTCTTATCAACCGTCTTTCTGGATGTAGGCATCGTCGTATTATCAATAAGATAGAGTTTAGGAAATTGAGTTCTTACAACTGAACTCTACCACAGGATCTAGAGTAAGAAGAGTGACAGTCCTAAATGCTACAGCCTTCTGCTTATAAGTGTGGTGCACACCCATAAACAAGACTCTACTAGACATGGCTTGTAGACTCCCTAGGACAGAATTGCTCTGATACCACTTTTGTCACGACCCAAACCGATGGGCCGCGACGGGCACCCGGTACCTTACTCAACTGAGTACCAACATAACGTATCTTTCTTATTACATCATCATGGGTAAGTGGGCCAGAAGGGGCATCATGAAATAATTAGAGTAAACATGAGGGAATGTCCGCCATAGAACAACCCAACTTGATATACTGACTTATACATATGACATACGGGCCTATAAGGCCAAAATAAGCACTCATACACTGAACATCGGCCGACAAGGCCATACAATCTTTCATATACATGACTTATGTCTACAAGCCTCTAAGAGTACATAAACGTCATAAGGCCGGGATAGGGCCCCGGCATACCAATCAATACATGCCTAATCATACTGACCAATAGCAACTCCGAAGCAAATGGAGAGCACCAACATCTTTCGCTGAGCTGATAGCCTACTTGGAGGACTCTCAACCTGTCTATCGACCTGCGGGCATGAAATGCAGCGTACCCAGGCAAAAGGGACATCAGTACAAATAATGTACCAAGTATGTAAGGAATGAAAATCAGTAAATAATAGACATGAGAGAAATATGGAGTAAAAGACTTGACATGTATATCTGAATAACTCTGTGAATCACTTCATATTTATAATGTCATGCATATGCATATAAATATCATACCATGCATAGGTATATGCATTCATAACATCATCAAGCCTCCGAGGGTCCCATCATATCATCTCGGCTACTGTGGAAAATTCATCAATGTATACCAGCTGATCAGGTGGTGGTACATATATAACGCCGTAACCTTTTTTCATATATATATATATATATATATATATTATATATATGCGTATATAACGCCATCTGGTCATGGGTCAATATACATGTATAAATGAATGAAGTGCATATGAAATACGTCAATAAAATCTCTCGGAACGTCATAGGACCATTATGCCTTTGATTAATGTCATGAATCAAACTTTATCAACTTACGTATTTTCTGAGACCCATGAACATATGATAGAATAATATGACATATGGGGAATCAAGAACATAAGCATCTCTAGTATTTCTATGAATAGAGTTATTTATGGAAATTGTGTATTTGCTCGTTTCGTTTGTATCGTATTGATCATGCCAAAAAGAAAGAAGGGATAGCCTTAACATACCTGAACCGATTCTCTTGACAATCCCTCCAACACACGTTGATTGCGAAAAAACATGTAACGGCGAGATCGAAATAGGGGACAATCCGTATGATATTCTTGAGAAGGATTGCACCGTACTACCTTAGAATCACAAAATCCAGTTGCTATTACGCAGTATAATTTCATAGGAAATTGTGCTTAAGACTGTTACCTTGTTGAATATGACCATCTTTAATTTGTGATAGAAGTTTCATGTTACTACAGCAAAATTGCAGCTAATCACGTTCTTAAAAATGGATGTGACCCTCCAGTTTTCAAGTCTTACATATTAAATGGATAAATCTCACGTTATCAAGACTTACATATTAAATGGATTGCTCTCACGTTTTCAAGACTTACATATTAAATGGATAGGTGACTCACCTTCTTAAGAATGCCAAATCTTACACTCTAATCTTGCCACATAATATAGTGACTTAAGAGTCACAATTCTTGGGTGGCTTGCTGCCACGTGGAGGAGGGTTTATTCTTACCCAATTCTTTAATTAATCACCCAATAATTCCTTAATTAACTAGGTAATCTCCCATTACCCAATAATTAATCAATTGCTCATATAATTATAAATTACCTCAACTTACTTAAAATACTACTCACTTTTACATACCTTATACACCTTACTATCATGGTCATGTGGTACCTTGTATGGTACTAGTCTATAAATATGGGGTATTATAGCTCGGACCGTATTTTATCCCAAATTGACAAACTTCGACGAAACTCACTTTCTTCGATTCGCTTACCCTCTCTCCTTCACGAATTTACTTATCACTTGTTTGAAATAGCATAATACTTATAACCTCAAAAATAATCTCATTCCCGAGCTTACGTCGATTAACTTACGACGAAACTTTAACGTCCGAAAATGTGGGATGTAACATCTCATTTCCGAGCTTATATCAATTTACTTATGGTGTACTTCCATGTACGAAAACATGGGGTGTAACACTGGGCCCCACCCTGAGCTGGCTGGGACCATGGTGAAGTAACTAGTGCTGAAGTCGTAGTCTGACTCCTCTACTGCACTGGACCTCCCTAGCGACGAGGGCACTGTCTCCACATATGCCCAAACTCCCCGCACTCAAAGAAACACCCCGGAAGTGGTGGTGGTGGGGACTGAATCGGGCCCCGAGTACCATAGTAATTGCTATAAGGGCCTGACATAGATGAACTCTAAGCTAGAAGGGCACTGAGAGATGACTGACTCTGACGAGCATTGTATGAACCATGGCTGGATGGTGCACCACGGTGAACTGGATGAGCCATCTTAGCGGTCCTATAAGGACGACCCCTGCTGTGGTAGGACTGTCCCCCAGAATGAACACCACTGGGACTACCAGAACCTCGAGGCCTCTTGGCCTCCCTCTCCTCATGCTCCTGACTACGGACCATCTCTATCTGCCGAGCAATATCGACCACCTCGTTGTAAGTAGCACCAGATACCCTCTCCCGAGTCATAAGCAATTGTATCTGATATGCGAGGCCATCAATGAACCTCCTAATCCTCTCCCTATCAGTGGGAATCAACCAAACTGCGTGTCGAGCCAACTCAAAAAACCTCATCTCGTACTGGGTCACAGACATGCCATCCTGACATAGTTGCTCAAACTGCCTGTACAGCTCCTCCCTGCGAGATTGTGGCACGAACATCTCCAAGAAGAGATGTCCAGTGGTGCTGCACCAACTGGACTGCGCCTCTCATAAGCCTCCCGCCATCTAAAGGCAGCCCTAGTAAACTAAATAAAAACTAGTAAATGAGACCCCACTGGTCTCCAGAATACCTGCCATGCGAAGAATCCGTTGGCACCTATCCAAAAAGTCTTGGTCATCCTCAGACTCAGCCTCACTGAATGCTGGAGGCTGGAGTCTCCCAAATCTCTCTAGTCTCCTCTGCTCATCATCAGTTATAAAGGGACCCACCTGGGCCTGAGTAACTGCAATCGGTTAGGCTGGTAGTACCCCCGGTGTCTGAAGTCCCTGGATCACCTGCTCTAGTGTACGGGCGGCACGAGTATGAGTACCTCCCCCGGCCTGAGAAGTGGCTGCCACGGCCGGAACAGAGACTGCCTGGGCAAAGCTAGTACACACAGTCAAAATCTGAGCCAAAGACTCCTGAAGTACTGGAATCACAATGGGCATAGTTGGTGCTTGAGCTATCCCCACTGGCTCAACCACATCTGGAACCTGCTCTTGAGCTAGAGCAACTGGTGGATCTGCAGGTGCTGCTCTAGCTGCTGTACGACCTGTATCTCTGCCCCTACCGCGACTTCAGCCTCTCGTGGCCCTAGCCGGTGGTACTGGTGGTTGGCCGTCCTGTCCGGTAGCACGTGTCCTCACCATCTGTGAGAGAATAGAATAACAGATATTTAGTTTCTGGAATCAACAAATCCACAAGACAAGAATACAAGAATGTGAAGTTTTCTAAGGTTCCGGCAGCCTCTCGAAGATAAGCACATATGTCTCTGTACCGATCCGCAAGACTCTACTAAACTTGCTCATGACTTAGGAGACCTATGTAACCTAGGCTCTGATACCAACTTGTCACGATCCAAAACTTAGCCTGTCATGATGGCGCCTAACGTGGTACTAGGCAAGCCGACATTTCAAAAATACTTCCAACACTTTTAAGTAAACAATATAATAACACAGGTTTGAATAATTAAAGTCCTCATAAACTGGATAGGAAGTCAAAACTAAATACGAAGGTTCCCAAAACCAGGGTGTCACTGAGTACATGAGCGTCTATATAACACAAGTCTGAAAATACTGTCTCTGGAGAACTGAAACTAAATACATGAAACTGAAAAATAGGGAGAGAGAGTCAAGATCTGCGAATGCCAGGCAACTACCTTGAAACCCCTAAATGATCAGGCTGTGCGGATAATCAACACCCATTATGACCAGAAGCACCTGGATCTGCACACGAAGTGCAGGGTGTTGCGTGAGTACAACCAACTCAGTAAGTAACAAGACTAAATATTGGACTGAAAGTAGTGACGAGTTTCACAGATACAGTTCAATATCAGAAAATACAATTACAGAAAAATAGACATGCTTTCAAATTCGTCCGTTAAGGCTAAAACAGATAATTCATGCCAAGTTTAATTGAAACAGGATATAGTATCTCTCAGAAATTTCATGACAGTGATATATGACAGCTGAAGTACAACAGTAATGAAATCAAGTACATATTCTCAGAATGACAGACACTCAGTCCTCTCATTCACTCCCACAGTGACTCATTCCTCGCAATCTCTCATTTCTCTCAGACACTCGGCATTCGCGCTCGGCACTCGCACTCAGTAGGTACCTGCGCTCACTGGGGTGTACAGACTCCGAAAGGGCTCCTTCAGCCCAAGCACTATAATAATCCAATCATGGCATAAATCAATAAAACATACTGCAGCGTGCAACCCTCTCCCATAATTATCCTCACAATCAGGCCCTCAGTCTCACTTAGTCATCAATCTCTCCAGTCTCTTGGGCTCTCAATAATCATGATAATCGGCCCAAACAACGATAATATAATGTGTCAATATATGGTTCCATGGAATTGACCAAATCATAATTCCTACAGTGCACGCCCACATGCCCGTCACCTAGCATGTGTGTCACCTCAAAACCAATCACATAACACATAATACAGGGTTTCATACCCTCAGAATCAAATTTAGAACTGTTACTTACCTCAATCCGTGAAAATCCCTACTCCAACATGCCTTTGCCTCGCGAATCAGACTCCAAATGCCCCGAATCTAGCCACAAACAGTTCGATACAATCAACACAAGCTAAAGGAAACAATTCCACAAGAAAATACTAAGTTATTAATCAAAAGTCAAAAGTCAACTTAAAAGTCAGGCCCACATCTCGGAATCCCTCATAGAATTTGAAAGCCCATTCAACCACGAGTCTAACCATACCAAATTTACCAAAATCCGAAACTAAATCATTACTCAAATCCCCAAATTAAACTCTCCAAATCCCTAGCCTCAAATTCCCAATTTGCACCTCAAAACCACACAATCTAGGTGGGAAAAGCAATGGGGAAACATAATGATTGAACAAATTTAACCACAAGTGACTTACCTCAAGAAATCTCCTGAAAGTCCTCTCAAAAATCGCCTTAGACCGAGTTTGCAAAGTCCAAAATGAGAGAAATCACGAACCCTTCGGATTTAAACACTGCCCAGCTATCCCGCTTATGCGGTCCAAAAATCCGCTTCTGCGGTACCGCTTTTGTGGTAAAACATCCGCATCTGTAGAGGTCACTTAAGGACCGACCAACTGCTTCTGCGGTCCCAATTCCCGCTCCTGCGGGTGCGCATCTGTGCAAGCCCATCTGCTTCTGCGGACCAGTGACTTCAGCCTTCTCCGCTCCTGCGACCGGCCTCTGCATCTACGAGATCTCAGGTGCGGAATTTTCCCTCGCACCTGCGCAAACCTTCCCTTTGCCCAGAACCGCATTTGCGATCCTAGGGCCGCTTCTGCGGCTCCGCACCTGAGGCCACTCCCTCACAGGTACGGTCACACCATAGCAGAACACACCAGCCTTCAAATATTCCAAAAATTCCATCCGATTTTGAGCCAAATCACTCTCGAGGCCCCCAGGACCTCAACCAAACATGCCCACCAGTCCCAAAATACGATACGAACTTAGTTGAGCCCTCAAATCACATCAAACAACATCAAAAATAGGAATCACACCTCAATTCAAGCCTAATGAAAACTAAGGAATTCTAACTTCTACAAACGATGTCGAAACCTATCAAATCACGTCCGATTGATCTCAAACTTTGCACACAAGTCACAAATGACACCATAGACCTACTCCAACTCCCAGAACCCCAATCTGAGCCCGATATCCACAAAGTCCACTCTCGGTCAAACTTCAAAATTTCCAACTTTCGCCAATTCAAGCCTAATTCCACTACGGACCTCCAAATCACAATTCGGACACACTCCTAAGTCCAAAATCACCCGACGGAGCTAATTAAACTACCAAAACTCCATTTCGGAGTCGTTTACATATAAGTTAACATCCGACCAACCTTTCCAACTCAAGTTTTTAACCTTGAGACTAAGTGTCTCAATTCATTCCGAAACCTCTCCGGACCCGAACCAACTACCCCGGCAAGTCACATAACAAGTGTAAAGCATAAAATGAGTAGTAAATGGGGGAACGGGGCTACAACTCTCGAAACGACCGGTCAAGTCGTTACAAATATAGACTTAGTAATGATATAGATATACCGCAAGTTCCAGCACCATCCCATGAAAATCTCAGATCTTAGTCATGTACAATTCTGGGGAACCCCTCAACACTGCATATATACCTCAGACCCAAAACTGATATGACACTTGCCCATGCAATCTGATCGTCGATAATAGACTCCCCCACTTGGCACGGAGTCATAGGGCACAACATTCGATGATCCCACACTTGAACAACTGAAGATCTACCAACACGCCCACATCCTTAGTCTGGACAATACCTCGAGACAATGATCGAGCATTTATGGCCCCCTCGTAGACCATCCGTAGCATTACAACCCGTCGGAGCATAGCTGATACCGAGCGCGCAACATCATATACGAGGGGATGTAAAGGGATATAAGATGCATGCTTCAAGCTGAATCAATGTCGCACGATAAGGATTGAAATGAGAGGTTCCTAATAGTTATGTAGCCTCTCGAAGATAAGTATAGACATCTCCGTATCGATCCGCAAGACTCTACTAAACTTGCTTATGACTCATAGCACATATGAACCTAGAGCTCTGATACCAACTTGTCACGACCCCAATTTACCACCTTAGGATGTCGTGATGGCCCCTAGTCTCTAAGACTAGGTAAGCCTAATACATGCTAATTTAATAAAAGAATTAAACTATATAATCATTTATCATAAACTATTAAATGACATACATAGCCACAAGCAGCCAATAGTTATACATTTCCCAAAACCAGTAGTACTGAGTCATAAGCACTACTAAAACACACTAGAATTTCTAAACACAATAATATTTTGAATTATAATTTAACAGTAGCATAATGAAGTAAGATGGAGACTTCGAGGCTTGCGAATGTCAAGCAGGTATACCTTGAAGTCTCCTATCGTGCAGACGCAACTCTCAACAACACAATCAAATACCTGGATCTGCACAAAAATGTGCAGAAGCGTAGCATGAGTACACCACAATGGTACCCAGTAAATATCAAGCCTAACCTCGATAGTGTAGTGACGAGGCCAGGTCAAGACACCTATTAGACATAGAAACCTGTTCAAGATATATATAAGCTAACAATGGAAAGATCAATGTAAGACCAATGACGGAAAAATTATTGATTTACAACCAACAATGAAGTAATAGAAATATAAATGGTAGCAAGTGGTAAACTAGTAATAAAGAAACAACATAATCAGAACACCGATGAGATGTAAATGAACTCAAATAAGAAAAAACGGATGACAAATCAAATAATCAAATCGCTCCCAACGCATGGACTTACAACAAGAATTATCCCGAGGTACCACACCTCATAAACCGCAAGTTATGTACCATAATTTCTAAATCTTACACATATGGCACCTCGTGCCTACAATAACAATCACCTTCAAAGCCCACGTGCTGCCATGTACTTTGCAACCGTGATAAATATTAATTTAGATGAACGAAAGATATATTTAAATACTATAAAATATAATAACAATCTTGAATAAAGTAAGGTGTCAAATGAAATAATGAGTTTATTTTAGAAATCAAGTAAAGTAAAATAATATACAATTTGTACGAAACAGAGTATAAGATGAGTTTAGTTTAGAAATCAATAAAATTAAGTAAAAGTATCATTTTTAAACAAAGCAAAACATAACTTAAATTAACGAATTAAATATAGAATTTGTTAAAGAAAAACATGATAACAATTTTAAGTAAGGTAAACATCTAACATGGTGATGAATATAGTTTGAGAACCCAATTATAGTGAAAGTGCGATAACCATTTAGAATAATAAGGCACCGAGTGAGATAAAGAGTTATATCTTAAGAGGCACATAGAATAAAGCATTTTAATAATTCTTTTATTTTAGCCATTATGTTACCAACAACTCAACAGAATATGATATAGTGACTCCACGCAATTAAATTCACATTGACAATCAATTCACCAAGTTATAACAGAGGCACAGATTGGCATGTTATAGCAACACAACAAATTACGTAGAATGCATGACTCACACAAGAAACTACAATCGTTCCAACACCAAGATAACAACGAATAACCAAACACAATCAAAATACGGATGAATGATTGAAGGAAGAACAATGACCATTCAAATCAACAAGTTGTTCTAACATGGAATGTACAATAAAAATCACAACCGAGGTACCGCCTCATATTCACATTTCACAATTTCAATCACAATCTTTACTTATATCACCATGTGAGCCTTATATTTGGTTTTGAAAATCATTTTTTCTGAAATAGCTACACGCGTTTTAGCCTACGTTATCTCACCGCGTGGCTTCAAGTAGTTCCCCTACTAGCAACACGCGTATCAACTCCACCTTATCTCACCGCATACATATCAACCCCTAGCCTTATACCACCGCATGTGTATCAATATCACAACACAATCACAACTCGCACCACAAGTGCCCATATGCCACAACTTGCCACAAAGTCAACAACACCAATATTTTCATAACAAATAGCTCATGGCTCAACCATAATGTGTACATGAATTTCAACAATAACAAAATGAACAAGAATGCTCAACAAGGAAAGGTATATCAACAAATAACAACTTCGCCTCAATGTGATAACAGCTATTATAACTTCAACACCAATAACTTAACAAGATGATATTCCACAAAATAACAACTTCAATTAAAAGTAATTCAACAATTAAGAGGTGACGTGACAATAAGGAATGCAATAACTTCAACTAAAGCATATAAGAGCAAAATAACAAGTAAGACGTAGAACATGTGCTAACAACGTCAAACAGAACATGTAAGAGTAGATTAACAATGAGAGATATAACATATTATGACAATTCAATTAAAGACATGGAAGGAGTCTAGATAATCTAAACCGGTAAAATACCACATATAGCCCGTGTACCGACTCGTCACCTTACGTACACGACATTCACATAACATAAATAGCACAATCAATCCAAATCCTAAGGGGTAGTTTCCCCACACAAAGTTAGGCAAGATACTTACCTCAACTAGGTCAACTCAACCCTCTAAAATAGCTTTTTTCCTAAAATTCGCCTCCACACGGCTCAAATCTAACAAAAAATGACTTAATAATATCAAACAATGCAAGAGAAACCAATTACAATAAATAAAGTTATGATCTTTATATTATTCCTAAAAAGTCAACAAAAGTCAACGTCGGGCCGCCTTGGATTCCGAATCCAAGCTTACTCGAGAAAAGCCCGAACTAATACAATCTCACACGAATGAAACCGACTCAATCGGAGTCCAATAGCTCAACCAATTTGTCAAAATATCGCTCTTGGATGTTCATAACCCAAGAGTCCAAACTAGTTGGGTCCCATATCTCCCGAAATACTCCTTCAAAACTTACCAAATTCGAGTGTGTTGTTCTCATAATATAGGACAACAAAAGCCCAAAAGGAATCGGGAAATAAACGCCTCTAACTCATTTTTAATTTTTAAAATTTAGGACATAACCCTAGGTCTTGATTTAAAAAATTAAATGAGTTTTCAATTAAAATCATGGATTAAAGCTTAAACTAAGGGAATGAATCAAAGGGCAATACTTAGGTTTGGTTTAGACCTTACCCTAAGGAAGAAACTTGAAGAACATCCTTGAATTCTCCTAATCCCAAACTTTCAAGATGAGAAAAACGCCAACAACATTAATAGACAAAAATGTCCAGCTGTTCTGCCTTGTTTCTTCTGTCAAACAATCCCGAAACTCGCTTTTGATGCCTCCAATGGATTCCTCGTGAAATTTCAGTCAAGTTAGGCTTTTGAATCACTCTATTTTCCCTTATAATGAAGGAAATATGTTGATTTCAATATTTGGACATAGTGCAGATTTTAAATACGAATTCAGTGGCAATTTCGTAATCAATCTGAAAAATCTAACAACCCAATTCTTAGTCAAATGACCATAAATTCTTATATGATGTCAAAACTTGATGATTTCAGTTGTTATAGTTCCAAAATTATGATATATATATAATTCTTTAGTCGAAACACGAATCAAAGGCCGTTTGCTCAATATGGTAACCTTTATGCTCAAATCGATGCCGAAACCGAAAACAATCACCATACAACCCAAACTTATCCAAAACTCATCGGAATTTAACCAACCTTTGTGAAAATGTCCAAAATTATCATTAAAACTTATTGGAATAATTAAAACCTGATTTCGAGTCCGGTTACCCAAAAATCTAACCTTGGTCAACTCTTCCAACTTAAGCTTCTAAAACGAGAATCATTGTTCCAAATCAATCCCGAACCGCTTGGAAACCGAAACCAACCATACACGCAAGTCATAATACATAATATGAAGCTACTCAAAGTCTCAAACCACCGAATGAAACGCTAAAACTCAAAATGACCGGTCGGATCGTTACATTCAAGGTTTACGAGTATTTCTTTAAATAATACATTAGTCATTCAATTATTTTTCTTATATTTAAAATTTTAATATCAATTAAATTTTGTTATTAAATCATGCTTGGGAGTAAGAACAAATATTAGCAATTACAAACGTAGTAATCTCAGAAAATTCCAATTTTTTAAAAAAAATTTCAAATACCAAGCTTAATTAAAATATATTTAATTTTAAGAATATAAAAGAAAGAGAATTGTTGGTAAGATTCAATAACATTAATGGTTGTGCTAGCATAAAAATTCAAAAGCGTTATGTCAATCGATTATTTTTTATTAGATTGAATATAAAATTCTTACTGGATAAAATTTATAATTACAGTTAAATATTTAAAACTTTGGATGAGCTAATATTAAGATTTGAATCATTAAAAAAATTTATTCTTTTTAACGTTAAGAATTATTAATTAAGTCCTAATTCACCAAAAAAGTCTTCGATTTAACTAACTTGCAAAAAATATAAGTTATTCTTTTCGTAATTCATCAAATAAATCGGTTATAGTATATTATTAAGAGTTAAATTATTGCAAACGTTAGACAATAAGGATGAAACATTAGAAGATAAAATATATTCTAAGTGAGTTGACATTAATTATTTTTCTTTCTTTTGGTATTCTTCTAAACAATAACAACTCCCTATATGTTTCTATGTAAGAAGTTACTTATTGTAAAATATTAACTTAAATTTTAAAGCATAGCATTTGATATGTTAAATTGATCGAAACAGCGCAAAATTTGACTTTTGATCCAAAAAAAGAAGTCGTGTTACTTCTGTTCAATGCAAGTTTCCACATCTAAAGAGACTTATTGGTGAAATTCTATGTTATAACATCATCTGGACCG
Organism: Nicotiana tomentosiformis; assembly: GCF_000390325.3. Lineage (NCBI taxonomy): Eukaryota > Viridiplantae > Streptophyta > Magnoliopsida > Solanales > Solanaceae > Nicotiana > Nicotiana tomentosiformis. The sequence continues at coordinate 55,578,846 of NC_090819.1, forward strand.
GTTATGGTTTTATGCTGTTGAATGATGCATCTTGTCTTTCTCTGCCTTGAAAGTAGCAAAAAAAATTAATTTTTAATAAAAATATGTACTTTCTTTTGAAAAAAGATAGTAATTCTCTTCTCAATCGGAGGCGGATTTACGTTGCGGGTTGAGGGGTCACGTGACCCCGTTAGCCTCGGCAAATACTTTGTATATTTATATTATATATATCTGTACATGTTGGATTTTAAGTTTAGTTTAGCTTAAAAGATGGTGAATGAGAAATGGAGGGAAAAATGAAAATTTGATTTTCCCTCCTTGACAAAGGGACATTGTCCCATATTGGAGGAGGAAAAGGCTTTTGATGGGTATATATGATGGGTATATATATAATTGCGCTTCTTCTAGCTCTTAAAGAGTTAAGAAGAAGGCAAGCCTCGCGCCGTCGTCATCGTCGCTCGCTTGGCTCGGCTTCGGCTTCGGCTTCGGATATGATTGATTAATTTTTTGGACCAAATTTATTTGTTAATATTAAGATTAACGTAATATTATGTTAATCCAAATTAGTTATTTCTGTAACGGTAAATTAATTTTTCTCCGCGTTTGATTTTCCCGTTTTATTTTTGCGTAAATAGCCATTTATGTAATGGCCGTTCTTACGCGAACAATCATAACAGTCACTCTGAAGAGTTATACATCTGCATTTAAACCCAACCTGTTTGGCTATAAATAGCAGACTATTCCCTCAGATTTTTCTTACGAAATTTCTGAATTCTCCTCTTCCTTTGTGCATTGTTTTCTTACAAAACAAATAACGTAATTGTGATTTTGCTGCCGCCATTTGTGTTCGTTGAAACACTGAGGTTTGAAGTACCGCTACACCAGTGTGTAATCCGTTCTATCTTGGGAGGAAATAATCCACAACCTCGGGTACTAGGAGGAGATTATATTCTTTAAGGAAACATTGTGAATTCAGTGGGCTCGGATTAATTTCTACTTCTTCTACATTTCTGTTTATCCATTGTTTTCTTCTCGAGAGTTATTTTATAAATACAGTATACTAACAAGCTTAAGAAACTTAAATTTATATTATGTATTTGTGTTATATATACTGTTCTGGAGACTAAAACCTGTGTTGTTTTCTACTCCTGTTTTGGTGATTAAAGCCTTCGTGATTTTCTGCTCCATTTGTTTACTTTACCGTATATTCTGTTTTGATTTACTATCTGTTATTTGGGGTTAAAATTTTAACGATTTTCTACTCCATTGGAGATTAAAATCTACATGATTTTCTACTCCAGTTTTATTTGCTTTGAAGATATAAAAACTTCGTCGTATATTAAACATTTGTTTGTGTCCTTCTTTTATAGAAATGACGACTCAGAACGGAAACCAGCCTGTTCCTATGGTAACTGCCAATGCATCGACAAGCCGAACAACACCGACATTAGCACCGGCACCTGCAGAAAAGCACGAAAAATATTTCGGGATTGATTTCAAGCGGTGGCAGCAGAAGATATTCTTCTACTTGACGACTTTAAGACTACAAAAGTTCATTAAGGAAGATGTTGTTGTTCTGCCTGATGAAACTCCAAACAATGAACGCTTTCTCATGACTGAGACGTGGAAGCATTCTGATTTTTTGTGCAAGAATTACATTCTTAGCGGACTGGAAGACGATCTGTATAACATCTATAGTAATGTGGAGACGTCAAAAGAACTGTGGATTGCGCTTGAAAAGAAATACAAAATAGAAGATGCCGGGTTGAAGAAATTTGTTGCCGCAAAATTTTTGTACTACAAAATGGTATATACCAAGTCTGTTATTACCCAAGTCCAGAAATTACAAGTGATTATTCACGATCTCCTTGATGAAGGTATAAGTCGAATTAATAATTATGTTGAAAGTATTAATTATATTATTATTACTAATAGAATTTTCATTGAAGGTCTTGTCATCAATGAAGCATTCTAAGTTGCAGCGATGATTGAGAGGTTGCCTCCTTTGTGGAATGACTTCAAAAATTAATTGTAACACAAACACAAGGAGACGTCGCAACGGCCTCAAGACTACTATATGAAACACATCAACAGGTCGGGCCTTCCCCTCTTGGACGCCCTCTACTCGCCCGAATACTCCACTGTGACACACCTGTCCGGAGTCTAGGATAATCTCTCAACCTGTGGCTGGTATCTCCAAACTCGAAGCAACCTCTCTACTAACGTAGCTGTGGGAACTGTGCGGTACGGGTACTATGAGACCCATGAGCACCTGAAACACTGTGCGAAGCCTGAAGTACAAACTGAACTGCTAACCCACAAAACCTCTACCATGTCGTACCCTGCCCCCAAAATAAGGACCAGTAGATCTCTCCGGTCTACGAGGCCTCCTCGCCTCCCTGTCCTCTCTCTCCTGATCTTGCCTGTACTCTCTCTTATGGCCCCGCCTGTCTCCTCTCTCCTGATCCCACATGTCCTCTACTCGGCGAGCGATCCCTACCACCTGCTGAAACAAAACATCTGACTCTAACTCCCAAGCCGTGGTGAATCAAATATCATGCCTGAGTCCTTCAATGAATCTACGAATACGCTCTCTAACTGTGGCGACCAAAGCAGGTGCATGCCTGGCCAAATCACTGAATCTCACGGCATACTCTGACACTGACATAGTGCCCTGGCGTAGCTGCTCAAACTCTGTGCGCCATGAATCTCGAAGGGACTGAGGTACAAACTCTCTCAGGGATACCTCTGAAAACTGAACCCATGTAAGTGAAGCTGACTTGGCCGGGTTACTCAACTCATATGCCCGCCACCACTGTCATGACTTGAAATTTCCCACCGACGAGACCGTGATGGCGCCTAACATTTCACTTGCTAGGCAAGACAACGTTAGAAAATTGTTAAACCAATTCCTTATTTCCATTAAGTAAATAAAAATAATGGGAACCCTCTCTCACTCTAAAATGTCAGATAATAGCTCAAAAATGACCCAAAGAGTGTATTTAATGAAATAGGGTCGGGTTTTAAAAACCCTAAAATGGAGTTCCGAAACAGGTTCTGCGGTCGCATATGCAACCGCATATCGGTAGCATAATTGGTTACAAAATAGCCAAAAGAATTACCTGTGTATGCGGTTACTATGCGGTCCGCATAACAGTTATGCGGTCGCATAGTCGACCGCATAGCTGCTTCCAGAATAGCCCTCTCCTGCTCACTTCTGCGGCCATTATGCAGCCCGCAGAGTGATTATGTGGTCGCATAATGGACCGCATAAATGCACTTTTCCGGCAAAAAAATTCCTTTACTTTCCTATGCATTGTTCAACCCAAAAAGTCCGAGCCGCGGCGAGAAAGATCGCCGCGAAGAATTTCTATAATCCTCAAACACGTAAGCCTAGTCGGGCACTATGAAACATTATTTTCTTTGCAAATTTTACCAGGCCTTACACTTAAGTACTTCAAAATTTTCTGGGGTGTTACAAGCATGACGGGCCAAATCAACAAAATGGGTCTCATACTGAGTAACAGTCATACTTCCCTGCTGGAGACGCTCAAACTGACAGCGACGCTCCTCTCTCAATGTGATAAGCAGAAATTTCTCTATGAAGAGCTGAGAGAACTGGTCCCAAGTAATAGCAGGCGACCCAGCTGGTCTGGTCAACAAGTAATTTCTCCACTAGTTTTTGACGGAACCAGTCATCTGAAATGCAGCAAAATTGACCCCATTGGTCTCCACTATACCCATGTTCCGTAAAACCTCGTGACAACTGTCAAGATACTACTGGGGATCCTCTGAAGGAGCACCACTGATGTGAATGGGAAAGAGCTTGATAAACCTGTCCAATCTCCATAAAGCCTCAGAAGACATAGCTGGCCCATCTCCGACATGTGCCGCAATAACCGGCTAAACTAATCCAACTGGCTGAGCTGCTGGAGCCTGATACTGGGGAGCTATCTGCTCTGGAGCAGGAGTGGTAGGAGTCTGGGCTCCTCCTCCAGCCTGAGAGACTGCTGGTGCCATGGGAAATGCGCCAGTCTGGGCCACACTCTCCATAAGGCCCACCAAATGGACCAAAGCGTCCTGAAGTACTGGGGTGGCAATGAACCCCTCCGGAACCTGAGCTAGTCCGGCAGGAACAGTCTGGGCTGGAACCTCCTCATCAAGCTCTATCTAAGACTCCACTGCTGGTGCTGCTGCTCGGGCCCTAGGCTGAGCCCTGCCCCTGCCTCGGCCTAGACCTCTGCCCCACGTTGGAGCTGTCACTGGAGGCTCTGGATGCTGCTCAACTGAGGAAGTGGTACGTGTTCTCGCCATCTGCGAGAGAATAAGAGTAGAAGAGTTCAATCAGTATTGAGAAAGCAAAATCGCACGACAGAGTAGAATAGAAGTGAAACTTGTTCCTAAACTTCATAGCCTTTGGAAGATAAGCACAGACGTCTCTGTACCGATCCTCCAGACTGTACTAAGCTTGCTCGTGAATCGTGAGACCTAGGCAACCTAGTGCTCTGATACCAACTGTCACGACCCAAAATTTTCCACCGACGGGACCGTGATGGCGCCTAACATTTCACTTGCTAGGCAAGCCAATGTTAGAAAATCGTTAAACCAATTCCTTATTTCCATTCAGTAAATAACAATAATTAACTAAGATGAAATATAATAAGTGCAGAATATCATAAAATTGTATTAATTAATACCACCCGGATCTGGAGTCACAATTCACGAGCATTCTAGAATTTACTACAAGTAATAGTCTGAAATAAATACAACTGTCTGAATGAAAGAAAACTGTAGGACGTAAAAGATAAACGGGGACTTCAAGGTCTGTGAACGCCGACAGATCGACCTTGAGACTCCGGACAGCGGACCAGTAGCAAATCTCGATCAACCTGAGCCGGTATCAAAATCTGCACAGAAAGTGCAGAGTGCAGCATCAGTACAACCGACCCCATGTACTGGTAAGTGTCGAGCCTAACCTCGGCGAAGTAGTGGCGAGGCTAGGACGAGACTCCCACATATAACCTGAACAGTATAATCATGCTAGTGGCAACAACAGTAAGTAAAGCAATAACGCAGAATTAATGGGAAAGGGACATACAGTGGGGGAATACAACATAAAGAGTGTGAATAATGAAAAGACAGAATTAAACAGAAAATCCTTAAACGAATTGAGCAATTAAACAACAAAGGAAAACTGCACGGCATCACCCTTCGTGCTTTTACTCTCAACCTCACCAAATAAATAAATAGAACGGCACGACGTCACCCTTCGTACATTAAACCTCTCATAATATACACGGCATCACCCTTCGTGCTTTACACTCTTCCTCACAATATAAATAAAATATGCACGGCATCACCCTTTCTGCTTTACACTCTTCCTCACAATATAAATAAAGCATGCACGGCATCACCCTTCATGCTTTACACTCCTCACCAATCACAGAATCGATAACAACGGATAAATAAGAGTATCACAAAGGAACCAGTATTTTGCCCATAATCAATAGCACAATGTAATCTCAACCTTAAATCAATATTCGAAAGTTACCAAATCTCAGTGAAACCAGATATGAGTTACCCAACATTTCAAATAACCCGCTAAGCATGGATAGTAGAATTTGAGGCTACAAAATAGACAAGAATAGAATTTCACTCGCATGCTATGACTCGACAGCGACGCATAGATGCTCGTCACCTCACCTATACATCGTATTTAACAACCAAACACGTAGCAAATGAACACATAATACCTATTCCCTCAAGCCAAAGTTAGACACGACACTTACCTCACTCCGAAGGCCACTTAATTCTCAATCACAGTTTTTCCTTTAGAATTCACCTCTAAACCACTTGTATCTATTCAAAAATGACTCAATAATATCAAATATTGCTAAAGGAATCAATTATATTTCATAAATTAAATTTCTAAAATTTTCCTCCAAAAAGTCGAAAAAATCGACCCCGAACCTGCTTGATCAAAACCCGAGGTTCGGACCAAAATCTTTTTACCCATTCATCCCCGAGCCCGAATATGTAATTAGTTTTGGAATTCGACCTTAAATCGAGGTCTAAATCCCAAATTCCCGAAATCCCTAGTTTCCCCTAACCCCTAATTCTACCATAAAAACTCTAGATTTTAGGTTGAATTCTAGTAAAATGAAGTAAAAGATTGAAAGAAAGGAGTTAAGGAACACTCACCTATAATTTGGGGAAGAAAATGTCTTTGAAAAATCAACCTAGGCTTCCTATCCTTTTGAAAACGAGAAGAAAAATGGCTGGAATCCGAATTAAATGAACTCACGGCCCAGCGACCTTCGCACCTGTGGTGCTTTGGTCGCACTTGCGCATCCGCACGTCGGACAGGATGTGCGCTTCTGTGGAAAAGGACTGGGCCAACTGGGGCCGCACCTGCGGACAGGGTTCCGCTTCTGCGGTCCCGCTCTTGCGGAGAAAGGTCCGCATCTGCAGAAAAATGAAGTCCAGGCCTGGGTCGCACCTGCGACCAAAGGCTCGCAGGTGCAGGCACACCAGATTTGGTGCACCAGTAGCCTTGTTGAGGTTTGAACTCAACTCGCGCATCGCCCGAATGGCACCCGAGCCCTCAGGGCTCCAAACCAAACATGCACGTTAGTCTAAAAATATCATACGAACTTGCTCGTGTGATTAAATCGCCAAAATAACACCTAGAACAATGAATTTAGCTCCAAATCAAATGAAATTCTCAAGAACACTTTAAAATTCCTATCTTCTCAACTGGACGTTCGAATCACGTCAAATCAACGCCGTTTCTCACCAAATTTCACAGACAGGTCTTCAATATCATAATGAACCTGTACCGGGCTCCGGAACCAAAATACGAATCCGATACTAACAATGCCAAATATCAATCAATTCTTAAAAACAAATAATTTTCATCAAAAATTCATAACTCAAGCTAGGGACCTCCGAATTCGAATTCGATACGGACCTATCGGGACCGTCAAAGCACGGATCCGGGCCCGTTTACCAAAAATGTTGACCGAAGTCAACTAAAATCAACTTTTAAAGCAAAAATTCTTATTTTCATTAGTTTTCAACATAAAAGCTTTTCGGAAACCTGCCCGGACTGCGCACACAAATCGAGGAGGGTAAAAATGATATTTTTTAGGCTTAAGAGTACAGATTCGAATTCTAAAACATAAGATGACCTTTTGGGTCATCACAACCACTGATAAGCTGCTCCCCTGAGCTGGAACATAGTAAAAGCAACCCTGCTCGCCTCCATAATACCCATAGTACGGAGAATGCAGTGACACTCCTCCAGAAAACCCTTTGCACTCTCTGAAGCCAAACTACTAAATGTAGGAGAGTCATATTTCTTGAACCTTGCAAGTCTAAGCTGCTCTTCCTCATATGATGCTGCCCTAACCACGGGCTGAACTGGAACCAGAGGCTGTGTCTTCATGACATACCTGGAACCTAACCAACATGAACTCGCTGCTCTGGGGTGTGGTCAGCGGGAGTCTGGGTTCCTCCCCCGGTCTGTGAAGTAGTTGGTGCAACCAGAATCAACCCGCCTGAGCCAATGTACCAAACATGCTCAGGAACTGTGCTAAGGTCACCTGAAGTCCAGGGGTAATAGCAGGCGCCTCCGGTACCTGCTCCCCAACTGGAACTACTGGCGGCTCCTCAACTGCTGCTCTGGTAGGTGCTTTGGTTGCGGCACTTACTCCTCGTCAGCCTCTGCCTCTGCCTCTAGCGATACCTGCTCCAGGAGCAGCGTCGTCGATAACTGCAACTCGTGTCCTCATTATTTCTGAGAGAATGGAATGATAAAAGTTCAAACTCCAAGATCAATAAGCTCGCACGACAGGAATGAAAGAAGTGAGATTGTCCTAATAGTTCCGTAGCCTCTCGAAGATAAGTACAGACGTCTCCGAACCGATCCGTAAGACTCTACTAAACTAGCTTATGACTCGTAGCATCTATGAACCTAGAGCTCTGATACCAACTGTCACGACCCAATTTTCCCTCCGTTTGGGTATCGTGATGATACCTAGTCTTAGGGACCAGGTAAGCTTAACATTAATTGAAACAACAACATTATTTAAAAAACATCTATCAATTTGAAATAGAAATCTCAAAAAAAAAATTACAATTCCCAAAACCGGTAGTACAAGTCATAAGCTCTACAAAGTGTTTTGCTAGAAAACTTCTAAATACAACTGTCCAGAACAAGAATAAACAGTGCAAAATGAAAACTTGAAGGTGACTCCAAAGCCTGCAAACGCAGCAGCAGGTTTACCTTGAGTCTCCACAGCAACGAACCGCACAGCTACTAACGAACAAATACCTGGATCTGCACAAAAATGAGCAGAAATGTAGAATGAGCACACCATAGCGGTGCCCAGTAAGTATCAAGACTAACCTCGGTGGAGTAGTGACGAGGAACAGTCAAGACACCCACTGGTCTAATAAACTGAACAAGTATGAGCATAGGAACAATAGAAATATGATATCTGCATAAAGACTAGGCAATATGGCTCACAATACAGAAATTTCAATAAGAAAGGAAACAACGAGTATCAGCGGATTACCATAAAAATGACACAGAAAAGTGAATGGAACACAACCTAAATCCGAAATCACAATACAGCAAGGACAAGTAATAACTCAGCAACTACAACCGCCTTTACATCAGGTTTTAGTCATCAAACTCCACGAGGTACCAAACCTCGGACAAATCACAACTCACGGGTGTCAATACCTGAACCCTAACACTTGGCATCCTGTGCCCTCATAACACTTCATAACCGCACTGGCGACTCACGTGCCAATAGAGCTATTCTCACATAGAAGGCAAGTAAACAAGGGTGAGCATTTATGCTCAACAATATCAAGAACACCTCTTATCAGATAAGAGTGCTTAACTACGTGTATGCTTGTGCAAGTGCCCTAACATAGTCCATACCAGCAAATAAGCATAAGGAAAAAAAAAAGAACGGACAACACGTAGAATATTTTTCTCACAACTTTCACAAGATAAAGCTCACACAGGTAAGTGTACCACTACACAAATATCAACAACAAGAATTCCCCCGGGCCATCACAAATTAATCCCTGACATAACCCACCTTGTCGCGCCACGTACGCAATAGTAAAATAAATGCCCGCCTTGTCTCACCACACGTGCATAATAATGTTCCCACCTTGTCTCGCCACATGCGCAACCCATATATATATATATCCCACCTTGTCATGCCGCATGTGCAAATATCAACAGTTACAATAGCACGACAGAAACCTTGTGCAACCCAATAACACTCGCACGGCAGAAACCTCGTGCATCACAATAATAACAACCGCACGGCAGAAAACTCGTGCATCAAACTCGTGCATCACAACAACAAGTATAATAGCAACAATGACAATAATACAAGGGTACGACAAATAAGTCAACTTAGAGATTCCAGAACTTAAAGAAATGGAGGAACTAATTCACAAGGAGTAGCCATAATCGTAGAATGCTAGTCATAATAAGAACATCTCAACAAGAAAGGAAATACTATGTAACAATGATCCCACAATATACGGTTCAACAAAAAGAAACTAACACGAGTCAAATAATTCCAAATAAGGGTAAGTCCACTAAGGCATAAGATATCTAAGCTTCTTTTAAGTTTGGACAATCACGGAGGAGATACAACCAATTCAAATAAAAATGGGCAGCGAGAAAATCACCAGAACCTCAATTAAGGGTGAACATTTACAAAAAGGGACAACTATAACTTCAAATAAAGATACGCAGTTAGGAAAAAGATAACATGGCAATGAAAGAGATAACAAATTTCAATTAAGGCACATATGAATCAAGTAAACAGTAAGAGTGGATCATGAAGCAATTGATTCTAATTAAGCAGGTAAAGGTGAAACTAGTAATTAAGGAACGTAATCATAACAAGTACAACTGCATAATCAATGAATACAAGGACCTAGGAACCCTAAAAGGCCGATTTCAACAAATACGTCCGAGCACGTACTCGTCACCTCGCATACACGGACTACAATCAACATAGAAGACTCAAATCCTAAGGGGTAGTTCCCCCACACAAGGTTAGGCAAGATATGTACCTCAAAGAAGACAAACCGATACTCTAAGATGAACTTCTCGGTGAAATGGCCTCCGAACGGCTCAAATCTAATCAAAATAACTTCAAAGCACAAATAAAACTCATAAGAAATTATTCCGGATCATGAAGCCTAATTCTTTATCAAAATCTAAAAATCGACCCAAAAGTCAACCCCCGATTCCGCACCACGAAACCCGACAAATTTCACAAAAAACCCGAATACCCATTCAAATACGAGTTCAACCATACTAAAACTATCAAATTCCGATACCAATTCGTCCCTCAAAACATGATTTTTCATTTTGAAAATTTCTTCAAAAACCTCCATTTTCCTCAACTCAAAACACAAAATAAATGATAAAAATAAAGATAAATTCATGGAATATAATAAATTCTAGGTGAAGAACACTTACCCAATCGATTTGCTTGAAAACCCCACAAAGAATCGCTCGAAACCGAACTCTACAAGTCAAAATATGATGAAAATGGCCTAACTCTCGATTTGGAAAACTTATATTCTACCCAGGTCTGAACGCATCGCGAACGCGGAGAAAGGCTCGCATTCGCGAAGAAGGAAAAATGAAAGCTACCCAGTTGTGCTTCGTGAACGCGAAGACAAGCTCGTGAACGCGAAGAAGAAAATAATTACTGCCCGAATTAGTGCTACGCGATCGCAAACAAACATATGCGATCGCGAATAAGGAAATTGATGGCCGAGGAACTGGGCTACGCGAACGCGAAGGAGGGGGGAGGCAAGCTTCCGCGATCGCGGAAGGAGTTATACAAACACAAAGAGTAACAACCTCCAGTGCTCAGGGCCTGGTTTCTACTACGCGAATTCGGAATGGAGGATGCGAACGCGATGAAGGAAAGGTGCAGAGCTACGCGATCGCGAGGCGTACTACGCGAACGCGAAGAAGGAAATTGAGACTGTTACACCCCATGTTTTCGTACGTGGAAGTACGCCATAAGTAAATTGATATAAGCTCGTAAATGAGATGTTACATCCCATATTTTCGGACGTTAAAGTTACGTCGTAAGTTAATCGACGTAAGCTCGGGAATGCAATTATTTTTGAGGTTATAAGTATTATGTTATTTCAAACAAGTGATAAGTAAATTCATGAAGGAGAGAGGGTAAGCGAATCGAAGAAAGTGAGTTTCGTCGAAGTTTGTCAATTTGGGATAAAATACAGTCCGAGTTATAATACTCGGTATTTATGGACTAGTGCCATACAAGGTACCACATGACCATGATAGTAGGGTAAATAAATTGTGTTAAAAGTAAGTAGTATTTCAAGTAATTTGAGATAATTCTTAATTATGTGGGTAATTGATTAATTATTAATTAATTGAAGATTAATAAGTTGATTAAGGAATTGTGAATAATTAGCTAAGGTCTTTGGATGAGCATAAAGAGGCTCCAACTTTGCAGCCCCTGAGATTGGATAAAGAATCAATTTGTGACTCTTAAGTATATGGTTAGGTGGCACATTTTGTAAGATTTTTAGTGGTCATCCCCTAAAGTGGGGCCCACAACCAAGAGTCTTAAAGACATCTCCCTACATTATTATTTCATATATCATTGTTGTGGAGATGTATGTGTTACTAACGGAGGAATTCTTAAAAATGAATTCATATGAATTTCATAACGCTACAGCAATGTGAGACGCAATTCGGAGAGAGCACGGTACAATCTTTCTCAAGAATATCATACGAATTTTCCCCTACTTCGATCCGCCGTTATGTGTTTTTCGCAAAGGACGTGTGTTAGAGAAATTGTCAAGAGAATCGGTCCAGGTATGTTAAGGCTATCCCTTCTTTCTTTTTGGCATGATCAATACGATACAAACGAAACGAGCAAATGCACAATTTCTATAAATGACTCTATTCATAGAAATACTAGAGATGCTTATGTTCTTGATTCCCCATGTGTCATATTATTCTATCATCTCTTCATGGGTCTCAGAAAATACGTAAGTTGATAAAGTTTGTTTCATGATATTACTCAAAGGCATAATGGTCTTATTATGACACTCCAAAAGATTTTATTGATGTACTTCTCATGCATTGCATTCATTTACATTGATCCATGACCAGATGGCGTTATATACGCGTATATATGTATATTATATGTATATAGGATTTGGAAAAAGGTTACGGCGTTATATACGCACCACCACCTGATCAGCTGGTATACGTTGATGAATTGCCCATAATGGCCTAGATGATATGATGGGATGCCCTCAGAGGCTTGATGATGTTATGAACGCATATACCTATGCATGGTATGACATTTATACACATATGCATGACATTATAAATATAAAGTGATTCACAGAGTTATTCAGATATACATGTCGAGTCTTTTACTCCATGTTTCTCTCATGTCTATTGTTTACTGATTTTCATTCCTTACATACTCGGTACATTATTTGTACTGACGTCCCTTTTGCCTGGGGACGCTGCGTTTTATGCCCGCATGTCCCGATAGACAGGTCAAGAGTCCTCCAAGTAGGCTATCAGCTCAGCGGAAGATGTTGGTGCGCTCCATTTGCTCCGGAGTTGCTATTGGTCAATATGATTAGGCATGTATTGATTGGTATGTCGGGGCCATGTCCCGACCTTATGACGTTTATGTACTCTTAAAGGCTTGTAGACATATGTCATGTATATGAATGATTTTATGGCCTTGTCGGCCTATGTTCAGTGTATGAGTGATTATTTTGGCCTTATAGGCCCGTACGTCATATGTATAAGTCAGTATATCAGGTTGGGTTGTTCTATGTCGGGCATTCCCTCATGTTTACTCTAGTTATATCATGATGTCCCTTCTAGCCCACTTACCCATGATTATGTCATAAGAAAGATACGTTACATTGGTACTTAGTTGAGTAAGTTACCGGGTGCTCGTCGTGGTCCATCAGTTTGGGTCATGACAGAGGCGGTCAGCAGAGACACTTTCTGTCCTAGGGAGTCTACAAGCCGTGTCTAGTAGAGTCTTGTTTATGGGTGTATTGTCCACCACACTTACAAGCACGAGGCTACAGGGCATTTAGGACTGTCACTCTTTCTTCTCACTCTAGATCATGTGGTAGAGCTCAGTTGTAAGAACTCAATTTCCTAAATCTATCTTATTCATAATACGATGATGCCTACATCTAGAAAGACGGTTGGTAAGAGATATAGCAGTGGAAGAGTTGAGTCAGAGGAACTCAATTTTTGCATCATGCTTATGATGGATAAATATGAGGTATTCAACAGATCATGTGTGTACTAAGATGTATAAACTTCTTGATAAGGATCCCTAAGGCAAGAATGTCTATCCACTCTTATGGTAAAAAAGAATAAGAGAATTGGAATGTAGACATAAGTTTCAGCAAGTAAAAGAAGCAAGATGAAAAAGAGTACGAGCTACCCAGCTAATGAAGATTATCGCATAGGAATATAAGCCTTTTGAGTTACCTTCAACAATAAAAGAGGTATGTACAATTGGCCACACCCATCTCATTTTTTCCCTATGGGGGCTAACATAAGTAGTATAAGAGAAGGCAGGATATCAGGATCTAGCTGGGGTTAGGGTAACCCAAAATGGTTGATGGATTGTAAGCGTTAGCTGACATTTCCGAAGGATATTGCAAATGTTCTAATAGATCTCCTTGTGAGACACCTAGAGGGTGCACTCTAAAATAGTACATCTAGATATGAATACTACAAAGATAGGCACCGGAAGCCTTGAAGGGATAAATATTACCTTAGTGTAGCTCCCGTCCCTAGTAGAGAGAGAATGTTAGGCAACCCGAAGAGCCAGTAGATGGAGCAAAGGGGAGCTAAGAACAAAAGAATGTCTTGTTCGAGTTTTCAGAATAAAGTGATAGACATAAATGTTAGCGGAAAATAAGAAGAGAGTTAATGAAGCATTATGAGTAAGATATGATACATGGATGACAACGGTAGATCAAAAGATGACAGTATTACACAGTCTATACTCAAGTAAAGGAAAAGACGAGAGGTGACATGCCTTGAGACAACAAAAGTGTATAAGCCATAAAGTTATATCCTCATTTCAAGAAATAAGTTTGACTCCAATGTGACTACCAGAAGGAAAAGTTAGACCCCAGAGTAATAGAAATCAGTATGGACTGATGAACAAGGTAAACTAAACATGAACTAGGGACTGAGCAATAGTTGGCATCATGAGAATTTCAGAGATTGCGTCCCGACGATGATAGAATGGGCAACAGAAGAATACCCTTTAAAGGCCATTCAGGAAGACGCTTCCCTAAAGCAAGCAAGGTGAGCAAAGTTAAGCTTAAGGGACAGTATGTACCAGTTATACTAAGTGTCACCCTCGCGAGTAGGGAAATTTGTTATCCTTGGTACAGAAAGACTACCGCGAGGCGAGTAAGGATCATCAATGATGTGGAAAGACGCCAAAGATGAAGAGGTAAAAACATCTATATGTAGATCATCGTAGCACTAACTCTTAGTACTTCCCTTAAGGGGAAAATATGGAGTGATGTGGCATTAAGTCATAATTAAGTGGTTCTAGTAATTATGGAATGGTAAAGGAAGAATGCAATAAAAATGAGAAAGGGATGAGATTGCACTTATTCAAATCCTATAGATATGTTATGATTCCAAAACATTATGCAAACACGACGTCAAGGAAAGGAAGTAAGGGTTCCTACCCGGGATGTTATTGATAAATAAGGAGCCAGTGCGAAAGGTAAGTTAAGACAAAGGGAATAACCCAAGAGGGATTACGTGGAAATACAGATATGAAAATGGACCAACGAGCAGTTAGTAGTTGATTCAGGAAGAGTCTAGTTATGGCTAGATAAGAGGTTACAGACAAATCAACAGATCGTGCAAGATAAACATAGTGAACCCCAACATGGGAATTCAGTCTCGCAGATATGACATAGTGATCCTTGAGATATATTCAGATAGGAGTTGAGGTAGTTAAAGGTAAATAAAAGAGAATGCCACTGGAAAGACAGTCAAAACTTCAGTTCAGGAGCAACCCTACAAGCACAAGGATGTGGAAATAAGTAACTACGGATAATTATAGGCAAGGAAGAACATAAAAAATTCCGTCAAGTATACGATGTAATAAGCTCGAAGCTTTATAAGAGTCAGAAGGTCTTCCCTAAGTACTACAATGAAAGACTAGCTGAGGAAATAAGAAAGAAGGCTTCAACCTAAGCACAGTGACCTAAAGAGAAAATGGTCTTATAACAACAGTCTCATAACAACATTGTATACACTCCATAAGAAAGTGGCACCTATCGTGGTTAATGAACGGGAAGAAGAAAAAAAAATCAAAAGGGTGATATTCAAGATCATATGGGTTGTATGGAATTTCAATATGTGTGGGCATTAAGATAAGACAAGTATTCATGCAACAAGTGGCAGAACGACCAGGGAAAATAATTGCTTACATTTAAAGAAAGCTGAGAAGGAACGAAAGGAATTATTCAATCAATGATCCAGAGTTAGTTATGTTATGAATGCACTCAAGATTTCAGAGTATTATCCATGTAGCATATATGTTGGCAATCATATAGCCGTAGAAGATTCCGGTATAAGTAAAAAGAAAGAATTAAGCCAGGTCATAGACAAAGGATTGAATTATTAAAAGATTGTATCATGGATATTCCATAGCGCCCATGAGAGGCTAAAGTAATAACTACTACCAGGAGCCGCAGATCGGAAGATAGCTTAAGCCTACATAAAGGCTGATAAGAAGGAAGAGGAAACTAAAGAGTTACATCAACCAAGTAAATCAGGAGTCTGATTATTGGACCCAGAAAATTATAGACCTCATGATTGAGAACCTTGTAGAATCACTCTTAATATAAGAGGTACAAGAGATATAGTACAGGAGCCATATTCTATAACGGCTCTACGATAAAGCCAATTAGAAGAGTACCAACCTCATAAGAAGTCAGTATGAAGCTTCTACTGGATTGTGTATGCACCAGAGGTGCAAGTATTGTAATAGAGCTTTAAGTTGTGGATGTGAATTGTACCTATATGGAAGGGAGGTCATGAAAGAGATAGAAGATATGATGCGAGATTTTAAGGCAAAGGTAAACAACGTACGAGATACTCAAATGCAGAAGGTTATGAATAGTTCATACTTCGGATAAAAGGCTAGAAGCGTGGGGATTCAATATCCAGGAATGATAGCAGCGTCGTCAGTGGCATGTGTTCCAGCCTATAGTTTCTAGGTATCGAGAGCCTGATTAAGAGAGCAAGGAAGAGTTAGATACGATGTGATTTCTTGCTTGATGTTCCAGAATAACATAAGGAAATCTATCGTGCAAGCAAGTTGAAGGAAGGTTGCGAGCAGTATAAATGGATACGTATAGGTCGCAAGCTAAAGTATAGTAAAGCGACAAGGTTTTATGACAAGAATAAGGATTAGAAAGGGCGAGGGAGAAGGTGATGAGAAATGGATGAGTCCTCAGGATTAAGCCCATGGAAACAAGAGAGCTAATGGTTTCTCTAAGTTAAGAAAGCTCAGTATAGCCTGAACGAACTCAAATGAGTCTAAGACTAATAGCATTTAGGCGAGATAGAATGCTGCCCTAGTAGTAGAATGAGGGTATAATCGCGATAAATAAAGGATGACGTTTGGGCCTTCGATTGAGTAATGATTTGATGAATTGTACATGATTAAAATACCCACGTAAGGAGAATCACATTGGGATGCTATGAATTACGATTATGGAAGTATAGTATCGTATCTCCCCCATGTGGATCAGAAAAGTCACTTCAAATATTCCTCGATGCAACGTAAGCCCTAGTGGCAAGGTATTACGTAAGAAGTTTCAAGTTATCAGTGGTATATTGTAGATCAATATTGAGGTGAATCAATAATGGATGGACAAAAGTCACAAAGTATAAGATGAGATTAGGTCGTCATTCTTACGATAAACAGTAATGAGGAAGCATTAAAGGACTTAGATTTATACATATGGGATAAGCAACAAGAGTAAGCTAGAATTTGGTAGCAGACCTCAACAACGATAAATCGAAGTAAGAGTTATGGTATAGTATGACCTACCTAGATGCAGTAAAGTCATACGAATGGATAACCGGGTCTATGAAATAAGATATAGCAATATTCGTAAGTCTAACAAAGTATCGAGCAAAGAACTTCAGTGTACCTATAGATGCCCAGAGAGACATCTTATCAAGCTCTATATATGTTTACAAAGTGAGGCCTAGAGATTGGCTAAAAGCTAGAGGAAAAAGGAGAGAAGAGTCACAAAGGCACATTTACAAGGTCAAAATCGTACAGGCTGCATGATAGAAGGTAGCAACAGTTACGAGATTCGAAGGATTCCGACCACAAGTCATAGTGTGAGAAAGAGGCCTAAAGGGGGGAATGCCCTGGCCTTTGAGTATATTCAAAGAACAATTGCCTAAATGGCAAGGAGAGTACTAAGGTATTCGCAAGAGCTATGAGTTATGAGAATGATAAGTGCGTCAGTCAACATTCGAGGACGAATGTTCCAAAGGGGGGAAAAATGTTACATCCCACATTTTCGGACATTAAAGTTTCATCGTAAGTTAATCGGCGTAAGCTCGGGAATGAGATTATTTTTGAGGTTATAAGTATTATACTATTTCAAACAAGTGATAAGTAAATTCGTGAAGGAGAAAGGGTAAGCGAATCGAAGAAAGTGAGTTTCGTCGAAGTTTGTCAATTTGGGATAAAATACGGTCCGAGCTATAATACCCGGTATTTATGGACAAGTAGGATAAATAAAGTGTGTTAAAAGTAAGTAGTATTTTAAGTAATTTGAGATAATTCTTAATTATATGGGTAATTAATTAATTATTAGTTAATGGGAGATTAACAAGTTGATTAAGGAATAATGGATAATTAACTAAGGTCTTTGGATGAGCATAAAGAGGCTCCAACGTGGCAGCCCATGAGATTGGACAAAGAATCAATTTGTGACTCTTAAGTATATGGTAAGGTGGCACATTTTGAAAGATTTTTAGTGGCTTAGTCATCCCCTAAAGTGGGGCCCACAACCAAGAGTCTTAAAGACATCTCCCTCAATTATTATTTCATATATCATTGTTGTGGAGATATATGTGTTATTAACAGAGGAATTCTTAAAAATGAATTCATATGAATTTCAAAACGCTACAGCAGTGTGAGACGCAATTCGGAGAGAGCACGGTACAATCTTTCTCAGGAATATCATATGATTTTTCCCCTACTTCGATCCGCCGTAATGTGTTCTTCGCAAAAGACGTGTGTTAGAGGAATTGTCAAGGGAATCGGTCCGGGTATGTTAAGGCTAGCCCTTCTTTCTTTTTGGCATGATCAATACGATACAAACGAAACGAGCAAATGCACAATTTCCATAAATGACTCTATTCATAGAAATACTAGAGATGCTTATGTTCTTGATTCCCCATGTGTCATATTATTCTATCATCTCTTCATGGGTCTCAGAAAATACGTAAGTTGATAAAGTTTGTTTTATGATATTACTCAAAGGTATAATGGTCTTATTATGACACTCCAAAAGATTTTATTGACGTACTTCTCATGCATTGCATTCATTTACATTGATCCATGACCAGATGACGTTATATACGTGTATATATGTATATGGGATATGGAAAAAGGTTACGGCGTTATATACGCACCACCACCTGATCAGCTGGTATACGTTGATGAATTGCCCACAATGGCCGAGATATATGATGGGATGCCCTCAGAGGCTTGATGATGTTATGAACGCATATACCTATGTATGGTATGACATTTATACGCATATGCATGACATTATAAATATAAAGTGATTCACAGAGTTATTCAGATATACATGTCGAGTCTTTTACTCCATGTTTCTCTCATGTCTATTGTTTACTGATTTTCATTCCTTACATACTCGGTACATTATTTGTATTGACATCCCTTTTGCCTGGGGACGCTGCGTTTTATGCCCGCAGGTCCCGATAGACAGGTCGAGAGTCCTCCAAGTAGGCTATCAGCTCAGCGGAAGATGTTGGTGCGCTCCATTTGCTCCGGAGTTGCTATTGGTCAATATGATTAGGCATGTATTGATTGGTATGTCGGGGCCATGTCCCGACCTTATGACGTTTATGTACTCTTAAAGGCTTGTAGACATATGTCATGTATATGAATGATTTTATGGCCTTGTCGGCCTATGTTCAGTGTATGAGTGATTATTTTGGCCTTATAGGCCCGTACGTCGTATGTATAAGTCAGTATATCAGGTTGGGTTGTTCTATGTCGGGCATTCCCTCATATTTACTCTAGTTATATCATGACGTCCCTTCTAGCCCACTTACCCATGATTATGTAATAAGAAAGATACGTTACATTGGTACTTAGTTGAGTAAGTTACCGGGTGCTCGTCGTGGCCCATCAGTTTGGGTCATGACAGAGGTGGTCAGCAGAGAAACTTTGCGAACGCGAAAGGATCTTCGCGATCGCGAAGAAGGACATCAGACACCAGAACCAACAGTTCAAAAATAGAAGGAAATGGCCCATAGCCCATCCAAAACACACCCGAGTCCCCCGGGACCCCGTCTAAATATACCAACAAGTTCCATAACCTAACACGGACTCGCTCGGGGTCTCAAATCACATCAAACAACGCCAAATATACAAATCGCACCACGAATCGAACTTATGAACTTCCAAAACTTCCAACTTCTAAAACTCATGACGAAACCTATCAAACCAACCCGGAATGACGTCAAATTTTGCAGGCAAGTCAACTCTCGGAATCGCATTCCGACCCCGATATCAAAAAGTCCACTTTCGGTCAAAATCTCCAAAAATTCGACTTTCGCCATTGCAAGCCTAAATAAGCTATAGACCTCCAAAACACAATCCGGACACGCCCCTAAGTCCAAAATCACCCAACGGAGCTAACGGAACCGACGAAACTCCATTCTGGGGTCGTCTTCACACAGTTCCAACTACGGTCAAAATCGTAAGGTTTAAGCTTCCGTTTTAGGGACTAAGTGCCCCAAATCACTCCGAATTACCCGGTAACTGAAACCACACATGCACGCAAGTCAATACACATAATAAGAAGCTGCTCAGAGCCTTATACCACCGGACGAGACTTAAATTCTGAAAACGACCGGCCGGGTTGTTACAGGATCAAATAGGACAACAAAGTTGCTGAAAAGAAAGGTCATGGAAACCCAACAATAATGCGAGCAAACATTGTTGAGGATGCTCCTCAAAATAATAAAAAGAGGAAGAAGGCTTCTGGACCAAAAAGGAACCCAAGCATGAAGCGGTTCAAAGGAAATTGCTACAACTATGGGGAATCTGGACACAAATCTGCAGATTCTCGTGCTCCAAGGAAATACAAGAAGAAAGGTCAAGCAAACATGGTAGAAAAGCACGAGGATATTGATGACTTGTGTGCTATGCTTTATGAATGCAACCTGGTGGGAAATCCTAATGAATGGTGGATTGATTCTGGAGCCACTCGCCATGTTTGTGCTGTTAGAGAAGCGTTTTCTACATATGCTCCCCTTGGACCCAAAGAGACGCTTTTTATGGGAAATTCTGCAACGGCCAAGATTGAAGGATGTGAAAAAATATTTCTGAAAATGACTTCTGGCAAGGTAGTGACTCTGAACAACGTCCTTCATATTCCTGAGATTAGGAAGAACTTAGTCTCTATTGCACTTCTCATTAAGAAACGGGCTTAAGTGTGTTTTTTGTATATGATAAGGTTGTAATAAGTAAGAATAAGATGTTTGTAGGAAAACGTTACCTCACTGAGGGCCTTTTCAAACAGAATGTAATGGTCATTGAGAATAATAAAATTTCAGCTTCTTCTTACTTACTTGAGTGAAATGATTTATGGCATATACGTTTGGGACATGTCAATTATAAAACCTTGCGAAAAATGATTAATTTGGAAGTATTGCATAAGTTTGAATATGACAAATCAAAATGTCAAATATGTGTGGAATCTAAGTATGTTAAACATCCTTATAAGTCAGTTGAAAGGAATTCAAATCCTTTAGACTTAATTCACACAGATATTTGCGACATGAACTCAATACCATCTCGCGGTGGAAAGAAGTATTTCATAAGTTTTATTGACGACAGTACTCGATATTGTCATGTTTACTTACTTAATAGTAAAGATAAAGCAATAGATGCATTCAAGCAATACAAAAATGAAGTTGAAACGCAACTTAATAAGAAAATCAAAATGATAAGAAGTGATAGGGGTGGTGAATACGAATCTCCTTTTGAAGAAATATGTTTAGAATATTGAATTACCCATCAAACAACGGCCCCTTACATGCCCCAATCTAATGGGATTGCGGAAAGAAAGAACCGTTCATTAAAGGAGATGATGAACGCTTTGTTGATAAGTTCTGGTTTTCCTTAGAACTTATGGGGGGGGGGGGGGAAGCCATTCTTACGGCTAACCGGAGAGTAAATCGAGTATCCCATTGCAAAACGCAATCCATTCCATATGAAAAATGGAAAGGAAGGAAGCCTAACTTGAATTATTTTAAAGTGTGGGGGTGTTTGGCAAAAGTGCAAGTTCCTAAACCCAAAAGGGTAAAAATAGGATCGAAAATCGTTGATTGCGTTTTCATAGGATAAGCGACCAATAGTAAGGCATATCGATTTCTGGTTCATAAATCAGAAAATCCCGACATTCATAATAATACGGTTATAGAATCAGATAATGTTGAGTTCTTCGAAAATATATATCCATATAAAAAGGAATGTGAGTCGATTGGTGAAGGATCTAAACGACCTCGGGAAGAAACAAAAGAAAGTAAGTCTAATCAAGAGGATCCAAGATGTAGTAAACGTCAAAGAACGTCTACTTCATTTGGACCAGATTTTGTGACTTTCTTATTGGAAAATGAGCCTCGAACATTTAAAGAAGCCATGTCTTCTTCGGAATCATTATTTTGGAAAGAGGCAGTCAATACTGAAATAGAATCCATATTTAATAACCATACATGGGAATTGGTTGATCTTCCTCCTGGAAATAAACCGTTGGGTTCTAAATGGATTTTTAAGAGGAAAATGAAAGATGATGGTACTATTGATAAATACAAGGCAAGACTTGCGGTCAAAGGGTATAGACAACGAGAAGGTCTTGACTATTTTGATACATACTCTCCAGTTATAAGAATTACGTCCATACGAACGTTAGTAGCATTAGCTGCGGTTTATGGTCTTGAAATTCATCAAATGAATGTTAAGACAACCTTCTTAAATGGATATTTGGAGGAAGAAATCTACATGGAACAACCTGAAGGGTTTGTGATTCCAGGTAAAGAAAAGAAGGTATGTAGACTTATTAAGTCCCTTTACAGACTAAAACAAGTACCCAAACAATGGCATGCGAAATTTGACCAAACAATGTTGTCAAATGGTTTTAAGATAAATGAATGTGATAAATATGTGTACATTAAAAATGTTCTAAATCACATAGTCATTGTTTGCTTATATGTGGGTGATATGCTGATAATGAGTAATGACATTGCCAACATAAATGCGACTAAGCGTATGCTAACTAGCAAGTTTGATATGAAGGTCTTGGGAGTTGTCGATTTAATTCTGGGTATTAAGATCCATAAGACTCCTCAATGTATGGCATTGTTACAATCTCATTATATTAAAACAGTACTTGAAAAATTCAAGCACTTAGATTTTAAAGTTGCAAAAACTCCAATTGACGTGAATCTTGCACTAGCAAAGAACAAAGGCCAAAGCATATCATAATTGGATTATGCTCGTGTGTTGGGATATTTAATATATATCATGAATTGTACACGACCAGATATAGCTTGTGCTATAAGTAAATCGAGTCGATACACGAGTAATCCAGGTCAATCTCATTGGATGGCAATGAAACGAGTTTTGGCATATTTAGATCATACCCAAGACTTTGCTTTGCACTACAGTAGATATCTTGCGGTGATTGAGGGATACTGTGATGCAAATTGGATCACTGGTTCAACTGATTTTAAGTCCACAAGTGGATATGTATTCACTATTGGTGGAGGAGCGGTATCTTGGAAGTCGTCCAAACAAACTTGTATTGCCCGCTCTATAATGGAGGCTGAGTTCATAACCTTAGATAAAGTCGGTGAAGAAGCTGAATCGCTCCGAAATTGCTTGGAAGATATTCCATTTTGGACCAAATCGTTGGCCCCAATATATATACATTGCGATAGTCAAATGGCAATTAGAAGGGCTGGGAGCATTATGTATAACGGTAAATCTCGTCATATATGACGAAGACATAAAACCGTTAGGCAATTACTCTCTAGAGGAATTATCACGATTGACTACGAAAAGTCAAGCGATAATGTATCGGATCCACTTACGAAAGGCCTAACTAGAGAGGTAGTTGAGAAATCATCGAGGGAAATAGGACTATGGCCGAGGACAAGTCATTGTGGTGGTAACTCTACCTAGAAGACTGGAGATCCCAATATCTAGGTTCAAGGAGATCAAACAAAGTCATTAATGACGGTTCAACATTGTCAACTAAAATTTTGGTCCATTCTTGTGATGAGACAATGTTCAGTACCAAGTATAAAGCATTAAGGCTTTTTAATGGTTTCTAAATTTGATACGGGGTATATCAAATAGTGTATCTATGGAATGGCATATTTAGGAATCACCTATGTAAGTGTGAAGTATTAGCCGCTTCAAGGAGAATTTTGTAAGGCCGGTTCTCTACGCACTTATGAAACCAGGCGGAGTTCATAGCCGAAACGAACACAACATTGAGAACCAAAGACGGTTAAGGGTTGATTGTGTGACCTATGGTTGTCTAGGTATACACCAAAGTTCGACGAATCAAAGATATCAAATCTACCAATTGACCGTGTATATCCGACATAAGTTCACTACAGAAAGTTCAAAGGGAAACCTACTTATCCAGATGTGATTAATCCTTGTTTGCGAATCACACAGTTTTTCATGCATATTTTCGTGATATAGCCATTTCCCATTCATGTGGGGGATTGTTGGGTTTTAAGCTTAGTTTAGCTTAAAAGAGGGTGAATGAAAAATGGAGGAAAAAATAAAATTTTAATTTTTCCTCCTTGACAAAGGGACATTGTCCCATATTGGAGGAGAAAAAGACTTTTGATGGGTATATATACAATTACTCTTCTTCTAGATCTTAAAGAGTTAAGAAGGCAAGCCTCGCGCCGTCGTCGTCGCTCGCTCACTCGGCTCGGCTTCGGCTTATTTGCATTTGGATTTGGATTTGGTCAATTGATTGATTAATTTTTTGGACTTGTTAATATTAAGATTAACGTAATATTATTTTAATCCAAATTAGCCATTTTTATAATGGTAAATTAATTTTCCTCCGCATTTGATTTTTCCATTTTATTTTGCGTAAATAGCCATTTACGTATTAGACGTTCTTACGCGAACAGTCATAACAGTCACTCTAAAGAGTTGCACCTCTTCATTTAAACCCAACCTGTTGGCTATAAATAGCATACTATTCGCTCAGATTTTTCTTATGAAATTTCTGCATTCTCTTCTTCCTTTCTGCATTGTTTTCTTATAAAATAAACAATGTAAGTGTGATTTTCTGCCACCATTTGTGTTCGTTGAAACACTGGGGTTTGAAGTACCGCTACACCAATGTGTAATCCATTCTATTCTGGGAGAAAATAATCCACAACATCGGGTACTAGGAGGGGATTAAGTTTCTTAAGAAAACACTGTGAATTCAGTGGGTTCAGATTAATTTCTACTTCTTCTATATTTCTGTTTATCCGTTATTTTCTTCTCTAAAATTATTTTACAAATACAATATTCTAATAGTATATATATAGATGGAACCCTTAAATATTTTGCTTGTGCCCCCAAATACTAAAGTACTGACTGGCGAAATGGTTGGCTTGGGCGCACAAGTTCTCTTCTTTGCTGAATGTCATGCGTTCGAAACCCATCTTCAGCCTTTCCTCCTCCTTTCTATTTTAGTTCTTGATTTTCCTCCTCCTTTCTATTTAGTTCTTAACAGCAAATTGCTTTATTTTTCATATTTATCTTTTTTTTAATTTAATTATAGTTTAATCCTAACACATAATAATCAACTTTATTAATTTTTTTTTTCAAATCCCTTCCTTAAAATTAAAAGCCTTAAATTATAACTTATCGCTCCACAAATAGAAAAATATAAATTCTTCTACCACTACCTTCTTCAACAATCACTTTGACTCCGACTCGGTAATGGCAACTAAGATTTTGAGATTCTTCTTTAGTTCTTTAACTATTAATATACCTTTAATCTTGATTTCTTGAGTAAATTTTGATAATTTAAAGTGTGAACGACCTTTTCATCACTGACCCCCTTTTTATTAATAAATTAGAAATTTTAAAGTGTTAAACATGCTTAATCATATACCTTCTCTTCCCATAACACTCATTTTGCGAAGAAATCTCTCTCTATTTGGTATTTTTTTTTCTTTAGAACTTTTTTTTGTTTATACTTGGATGATAGATCATTATAATCATTAAGTTTTCAAAGAGTTGTACATCAAATTTTATCGCTATTGATTAGTATATAATGGTGCTCCCGTCATGCTCAAATCCTGGGTCCGCTTCTGTTGTCAATAAAAAAAAAAAGTTGACCTGGGCGAAGCCGCGGCGGGAGGTGAAGGATGAGGCTGTTTGACTATACTAATCACACTATTGAACAACAAATTCATTTATTAAAATGCAACTTTTCTTTTTTTACTTCCAACCAAAAAAAAAGGCAAGGTGCTTTTTTCTCTCTTTTCTAAGAGATCTTTCAAAAGAATAAAACCGCGTGTGTTACATTATTAATAATACTAGCGGAGAGAATTAGTAAAAATAGATGTATATTGCTACCAAATTTAGCGTCCGCATTCAAAAAAATTAAACAAAAAAAATTACTGAGTTGTGTCTATAAAATTGTTGAAAGAGAGAAGAATAATTAACCCCAAATAGTTAAATTTCTTCATCCAGTGAAAAATCAGCCAACTTATTTAGCTAGTATCTCCAACGACTTGCCACTTCTTTCATTGTTCTATATTTTTCTTGTCTATTATGATTTTAGTTGTGTTATATAATTCATTTCTATGAATTTTCTCATCATAATTAAAAAGATAATTTTTTATCTGAAATTCAAATAAATCTTTTCTTTATATTTTTATAATATTTTTTTTAGTTTTGTTTGTGTAAGCTTATTTACTCGTTACTTGAAAATCTTTCATTGTTCAATATTTGTTGGTTTTGATTTTAGTAAGATTTCAGTTATGTGGTATTATCTATTAAATGATTTTTCTCCTCATAATTGGAAAGGCACTTTCTCATCTCAAATTTAAATAAGTCTCATCCTTCTATTTTTTTTTATTGTATTCTATTTTTTTCATTATTACTTGCCATTATTGCATTATTCATTATTTAGTATTTTTATATTTTCATGTTACTTTTTATTAGTTTACTATTTGACGAAATATCCTTTCTTAATATAAAAAGTATAATACAGATTTTTCCTACTCTTGAAAATTTAATTGATTCACTTTTATTTTATTTCACTAAAAATTCAGATATTATTTAAATTTTATCAATATATTTTTTAGTATAATTTAAAATACTCTCACATTACCTCTCTAGTAAAGATATTTTATTTAAGATCTTATTTTGCTGCTTAAAATTATTTCAATTTTCAAATCTTTAATATCTTAAGTAAATTTATTTACTTTATTTTATATTTTAGCTTACCGTAAAATATAAATAGTCATAATTTATCTCAATATACGTCTTTCTACAATTTTTGTTTTTCTTTATCTTATAATTTTTTAATTAATATATCATCTCTCTCTATTGAATATAGAAGAAAAATTGATGAGTGAATCAATATATAGATATAGATATATAATTTAAATTTATCAAATTTTTAGATTTTTTCCTAAAAGTGCCAAGTGATTTTTCTTTTTAATAATATTAAATACTCTCCTTTCATATAAGATAAATTATAACAATGTAATGAATGACCTATGACCAATTTAAAATAGAATAGGTTTCAAAATACGTATTTTCAATATATAGAAATTACTATTTCCTTGAATTTTGCTAAGTATTTTATTTATTTATTTTTTAATATTGGAATTTATCTGGTGATGACACTTGTCATCGTATCTTTTTTTTTAATTTACTAATTTTGCTATGTATTTTGCTCCATGCAATTTTTTATTTATTAATTTTGTTAAGTGTTATATTTATTTATTTTACTTTTTAAAATTGGGATTTTTCTGGTGATGACACTTATCATCCTATCCTTGATTTTTCTAAGTGTTTTATTTATTTATTTTGCTTTATAAAACTGATTTTTTTGGTGATGATCCTAACTTTATTTTACGGATCTCCTATTATATATAGATAGATATCATCTAAAACTAGAATATGGTAGATCAAGTAAATAACGTCACCTTAACTTTTAGTTGTGAAGCCAAGGTTCTCACTAAGAAGATTCAAAATATAAATAAATATACAAGGAAGCCAAAAAGATTCATCATCTATTATATATACTTAAAAATATTTTTAACCTTAGTAATTTTTTGGTGGAGAGAGTTCAAAAGAACCCTTGCACCCTTATCTCAGCCCCTGTTAGTTGCCCATCTATTTAATAAAATTAAAGGGTAACTATAAATGGTTAAGCTTTTGACTACTTTTTAATGGCTGATACAAATCCCATTAAGTGCTCTAATTATTAAGTTGCAGTATATAATATTCAAAAGATTGTTTGACGAAAGTTTTTAAAGGATTATGATATCCGATTTTTGTTACGTAATGTGAAAAGCTTATTGCGAAATTTTATGGCCGATTGACTAAGGTTCACCAATTCTTTGTATTTTCTACCCACTCGAGTGCATCAAGTAGAATTCCCCGATAGTCTAGAAAACTTTTTGTTTCACACCTCAACCTTAACATTGATGGTTTAAAATTATTTTTAGCTTTTGCTATAGTTGAACAGTACTAAACGAGAAGCCATCAGAGACATGCCATGAAACGACTCAATCGGTCGCATTGAGTTCTACCACCAGGTTCCCTTATTTGAGATTTTACTGGTTTATTTTGTAATTTGTAACTTGCGGGCGTGTGTGGTTCCGATCCCGAAGGATTCGGGAGCATTTTGGTATGCCTACTTATTAACTAAAAGCCTTAAAAAATATAGAGTTGACCAAAGTTAACAATATGGGTAAACAAGCTTAGATTCATAGTTTGAAGGTACAATAGGTTTGTATGATGATTTTAAACTTGTAAGCATGTTCGGATTGCGACCTGAGGTGCTCGGATGCAATTTGGCACTAGTACTCCACGAAATGAAACTTGAGGATTTTAAGAGTTCATAAGTTTAATTGAACCTTGATTTCGAGTTGTTGTATTTTCTTTTGTGTTTTGCGCCTTTGGATAAGTCGATATAGTGTTGTTTACCCTAAAAATTGAGTAACAATTAAACTTATATTGTGGTTTTAAGGATATATGATTTAAACCAGCAACAATTGATAAACAACGAATTAAATAGATAAATTGGACAATAAAATAAATTAAACCAGTTGCAAACAATGCCTCGACCTCGATTCGAGATAGTCTCGAGGTTTAGTTAATAGGAACAGCAGAGGATGGAACAAGCAGTGATGAACAGTAAGTAAGACAAAGTAAGCAGCATATATGTATATTCTTATCAGTGAATTATGATGCCCTACAAATGATTGGAACTCCTCTTTATATAGTAGAGAAAACTTAATTATGGTATGTCTCTAATTACAGAAGAAAATCGTATAAACAGCTAGTTAACCGCTTCTGATTTGGTCCGTTCCGAGATTGATGCCATGATCTTCGACCAATCACGGATATCCGTCCGGAGATTCACGCCGTGATCTTCGACCGGTTACTAATATCTCGCCATTCCGTTATTATGCTCCCCTCGAAGTCGGTCATACTTGATCTCGATTATTGCTGGCCTCGGTCTCAACGTACACTTTGATCTCTTGGCTCGATGTCTCATCTTCGAGCTCGAGTCTGATTTATAAGTTGGAAATGTTATAACGTGTACTTTTGGGGTGAGACTAGGGTTCTTAACATGCTAAGGAGGTTATGTTATGATTTATTTTATTCGTATGATAGTCGTGTGTTATGTTTTGAAGTCAAGCGAGTTGTGGAACAAAAGTTGGCAAAGGCCATCACAAGTTACATTCATAATATGCTAAACATTAGGTCACATGTAGCTGAGCTTTTATTCCAATATACTTATAGTTAAGGAATGATACACATGCCAAATTAAAGATCTATGAGTCTAGTGTCTAACGTATTAAACCGTTCGTCAATACGACATCGGTATAGAGAGATATTTGTATTTTTGCGAGACTGCGCGGGAAGCCCCTATGGGACCCACTTGATCGGTGGCCGAACTTTACTTGTTTTTATCTCGTTTTTGGGATGAGCTTTGCTCATTTTTAGTCCTCCTTCCACCCTCAAACAGTTCCACAAAGGCTCCAAACAAATTCTAAAAAAATACACCATGATCCAACATCAAAGTTAGCCAAAGGTGAAAAATAATCCCTCTACGGTGTTGTGATATGAATAAGGATGATGGTGAGCTAAGTTAAGCTTAGGGTTCGAAATATATCTACTGCCTAAGGTATGTTTAACATCTTTTTGATGATGTTTAAGGTTAATTATATGTTGGTTGTGGTGTTGGAGTGAAAGATTACAAGATAGCACTTGAAAGGGGAAGAGATGTTGTTATCTTTTGTTGTGTTGTTTTACGGCTATATATATATATATATATATATATATATATATATATATATATATATATATATATATATGTTGTTATGGATGAAAAATGGGAAAAATAACTTGATTATGATAAGGTTTCTGTTGTTATGCATGTCTATAAGTTTATCAAGTGAATTGGTGAAAGAAACATATGAAACTTGAGATTGAAAGTGAAGATTTGCTTAAGTTACTTCTATGGTGTTGTATTGCCATTGAGGGCTGTTATAAGATAAATATAACTTGGATTTCAACTTGAAGCTACTGTAGGAGGTATTTATGTTGTGTTCTTGCATGTGCTTAAGGTTATCTTAATGTTGAGTAAGTTAAATGGATGGACTAGACATGAACTAGTGAATAAAGTTGCTAATTGAGGATAGTTGAAGTTGTGGATTATTTTCTTTGTTATAAATATATGATATAAGACTGGAATCATTGATGAATGACTTCACAATCATGTTAATGATACTGTTAAGTTAAAGTAAGAAGTCTATAAGGGGTGATATGGGGTATACGAGTTCCAATCGGAGCTTGCCGCTCGTCGTGAAGTAGTTGTGACTTCTTGTTGTTATATGGTGTCATGTTGTTGATATTTATATGTTGCTGGATTTCTCTTGTTGTTGTTGTTGTTTTTGATGTTGGTATATGGTAATGGAGGAGGCGCTTGTTACAAGGGATATGTTGTCAAATTTATGTCAACGAGATAATAGCTTAAGTTACAAACTTAGCCTTTACTCGGCACTGATTTTGAATCTCTTTATGCTACGGTTGATTGAGTTGAGTTGTTTGAAGAGTTGCTTGGAAGGTATTAAGGACTCAACGGGGTTAAGGTATATTAAGGCTATCCCTTCTTTCCTTTTGGCATAATCCATATGATACAACGAAACGAGCAAATGCGCAATTTTCACAAATGACTTTATTCTTAGAAGTACTAGGGTTGCCTATGTTGTTGATTCCCCATATGTCCTATTATTATATCGTCTGTTCATGGGTCTCAGAAAATACATAAGTTGATAAAGCTTATTTCATGATATTAATCGAAGGCAAATTGATCTTATAACATTCCGAGAGATCTTATTGACTTACTTCATTATGCATTGCATTCATTTATACATGTATATCGACCCATGACCAGATGACATTATATACACGTATATTATATGTATATGGGGTATAGAAAAAAGTTATGGTGTTATATATGCACCACCACTTGATCAGCTGGCATACGTTAATGATTTCACCCACTGAGGCCGAGATGATATGATGGGATGCCCTCAGAGGCTTGATGATATTATGTACGCATATACCTATGCATGATATGACATTGATATGCATATGCATGACATTATAAATATTTCATGATTCACAGAGCTATTCAGACTTACAGGTTGAGTCCTTTACTCCATGTTTCTTTCATTATTCGTACATTATTCGTAGTCCTTCCCTTTTATACATTATTCGTACTGACGTCTATTTTACTGGGGACGCTGCATTTCATGCCTGCAGGTCCTGATAGACAGCTAGGTAGACCTTTCCAGTAGACAAATTTAAACATTAGCTTGGTTGGTGAGCTCCACTTCCTCGGAGTTACTAGGTCTAGACCTTGGAGTCCATTTTATATATACAGGTTTGATGGGTAGGTCGAGACCCTGTCCCGACCTTGAAGTTCACTTATCTCTAGAGGTTTGTAGACGAGTCCTGTATATTTTATATATTCGTATTGTAGCCTTGCCAGTTGGTGCACATGTTAGTTTGGTATTGCTGGTTGTAGACATTTATGGTGGCGTCGTTGGCCTAAGTTGAGTGTTACCCCTTCAGAGTTCTCAGTTACAGAGTGGTATGCTCGGGCCAAATATGGCACCGGGTGCCGGCCACGACTCCCTAGGTTTGGGGCGTGACAAACCAAGGAGAACAATAATTTTCTCCTTTAGAAGTCTTCTAGAAAAAGGATAAATTTTTTTCCTCATTCTTTTGAATAGTCTAAGATTACAAAATAAACTTTTTGACTTTTTCACTTTTTAGAACTATGCTTGAGAGAATTTATTTTATCGTTTTTCTAAATGAAAAAAGTGAAAGAATCCTCAATTTTTATTTTTTTAAGAATTTGAAGTGTTTAAAAATGGCCTAGAAGAAATAAAGTGATAACTGCAACAAAACCTAGAAGACAAAACAATTGCGATTTTGGGTGAATAAGGGAATAAAATATATCTAAGATATAAACTGAAATTCACAATTTATGAATTATGAATATCTTGCATTTTCACAAAGAAAATGAAACTCATAATTAGAGAAGATGAGAGAATTACGGGAAGTAAAAAAGGGACTTGAGGAGCCTAGGTGGAAAGCGGAGTCAGCAGTTGCCAATCTATATATATATATATAAAACAGAGCCCAAAAAATTTGATGTGGCACCTCTTATCAATCAGTATACATATTTTTCCTTTATCACAAATTTTTGTAGCTTTTCCCTATTTTACCTATTTATGTGCAATACTAAAAAACGAAAAGTCACTTTAATTGCGTCTCTTCCTCTTATTTGTTCCAATACGGCAATACATCGTTTCACTCCTCTTGCTCTTCTATTGAAACGCTTTCAGCGGCTTCTTTCTCTTCTTTACTTACTTCAATAGGTAAATTCCCTTTTTCTCTTTCTGAGATTTTTAGGTTTTCTTTCATCTTGCCCTGGTATTTTGTGTGAATTATATCAAATATACTCTATTTCCCTTCTTGAATTTAGGTTAATTGTTGCAATCAAATGTGCTTCTTTTGGCTATTTTTAAGATTATTTATGTGACTCTTTAATCTTTGACGAAATATTCATAAATTGCCTTCTTACACTTTGAGGATTTTAGTTTCAATTATTTTAGTTGGACTTTTCTGAAAATAAGTCCTGCAGTCTAACGGACTAAAATGTCAGACCCTTCCGCTCCTCCATTTGTTCTACCAAAAGCAAAGACGAAAAAGGAGTAGAGAAAAATGAAAATTTGTACCGATCTGTTGCCGGAGATGTAAACAAAAATATCGGAATGTTTGGTAATTGTCCATGAAGTATTCTAACTAGAAAGGAAAAGTTGTACCAATTGGTAGCCAGGAGATGGAAAAATCTCAAAATATCCGATATTTGTATATGAATTTCCTGTCAAAACTTTATGACCTTTGAAATCTATTTAGTTCTATTCCATATGCAAAAAATTTCATGGCCCAAAATTGATTTATTTTTTATTTTTCTTAGAACTACTTTTTCTGATTAGTCTTTGTCACTTCTGCTGTAGTATGAAGATCGAAAATACTGGTTGTTCAAACGTCACCCGCATTATGGTAAGCCACCTTTGTTGATGTCTTTGAATTCTTTTTATTCGGTCAATTAATTACGTCTCAATCTCGAAATAGTTGAGGTCAATTAGATAATTCTTCTGTAGAACTGTTATACTATACATATTACATAGGTGCATTGAATTTTTACTCACAATATATGTAAAGTGAAACTTAAATCCATTTTGATTAGTCTCAATCTTTTTGGTTTTAATGTTGTGATATTGGTAATGGACAAAAATAAGGAATTCTTCTAGATACAGTTCAAATTCGTACAAATTTGAACCTTTCAATCAAGAAACCTTACATCTTCTATGATGGTCGGTATATTATGGACTGTGATCTCAGTTTATTGAACATTTTGATTTAAATGCATTTCCCACAAAATAAAAATATCTTGGCTCATGTGAACTTTCGACGAAACTTATTTTCTTCAATTTGTTTAGTTTCTAAGCCTTCTAACCCTCTTGATACTTGTTATCCATGATTTTTAATATTTGTAACCTCCAAATTAACATTATTAACTTAATTTATTTACTTTCAAAGATGATCTCATGTTTGAGCTTACATCAATTGACTTATGATGTACTTTTATGTATGAAAACATAGGGTATAACATTATTCCCCCCTTAGGAACATTCGTCCTTGAATGTTGACGGATACGCTTATCGGTCTCATAACCGGATAGCTCTTATGAATAATTTGGCACTGTCCTTGCCATCTAGGTAACTGTTTTGTGAATAAATTCAAAGGCCATGGCATTCCCCCCTTTAGGCCTCTTTCTCACACCACAACCTGTGGTCGAAATTCTTCCAATGTCATAACTGTTGCTACCTTATGTCATGCAGCTTGTACGACTCTGTCCTTGTATCTGCGCCTATGCTATCTTCTCTCATTTTTCCTCCAGCTTTTAGCCAATCTCTAGTCCTCACTTTGTGAACATATGCAGTACTATGATAAGTTGTCCCTATGGAAATCTGTAGGTGTACTAATATTATTCGCTCGGTACTTTGTCGAACTTACGACTATTGCTATATTTTGTTTAATAGCCTTGATTATCTATCCTCATGGCTTTACTGCATCTAGGTAGGTCATATTACACCATAACACTTACTTCAGTTTATTATTACTGAGGTCTGCTACTCAACTCTAGGATACTCTCGTTGCTTACCCTGTATCATAAATCTAAGTCCTTTAATGCTTTTTCATTACTATTCATCTTAAGGATGACAGCCTAATCTCGTCTAATACTTTGTAACTTTTATCCATCCATTGTTGATTTACCTTAATGTTGATATATAATCTATAACTGATAACTTGAAACCTCTTGCGTAATATATTGTCACTAGGGCTCACTTCACATCGGGGAACATTTGAAGTGATTTGCCTGATCTACCTAGGGATGATACTATACTTCAACAACAGTATTTCATAGCATACCAACGTGATTCATCTTATTGGGTTATTATAATCCTGTGCAATTCATGAAATCTCTTTTTTTTTAAATCATTACTCAATCAAAGGCATAAACCTCATCCTCTTATCTATCACAATTACACCCTTGTTCTACTACCACGACAGTATTTCATCTCTCCTAATTGCTCCTACTCTTAGTCTCCTCCAAGTTCATTCAGGCGATACTGAACTTTCTATAACTTAAGGAAACCATCAGCTCTCTTGATTTGATGGGCTTAATCACGATGCCTTACCTATTCTTGTCACATTCTCACTCACCTTTTCTTATCCTTACTCCTCTCTACCTAAAACATTATCGCTCTACCATACTTTAGCTTGCGACCTACACCTATCTATTTATACTTCTCGCAACCTTCCTTTAATTTGCTAGCACTATAGATTTCCTTTCGTGCCTTCTCAGTTGTCTTTAAATGTAAGCAATTACTTTTCCTGGTCGTTTTGCCACTTGTTGCATGAATACTTGGCTTATCTTATTTCCCACGAATACTGGAATTTTCTGTAACTCCTATGATCTCAAATATCACTTTTGATTTTTTTTCTTCCCGTTCATTAGCCAGGATAGGTGCCACTTTCTTATGGAGTGCATAAAATGTTGTAGTGGGACTGTTGTTACAAGACCATTTCTTCTTCGTGTCACTATGCTTAAGTTGAAGCCTTCTTCCCTATATCCCCAGCTAGTCTTTCTTTATAGTATTTATGGGAGACCCTCTGACTCCTGTAAAGCTGCGAGCTTATTACATCGTATACCCGAAGGAATTTTTGATGTTCTTACTTGCCTATAATTATCCTTATTTACTTATCTTTGCGCCCTTGTGCTCGTAGGGTTGCTTCTGAATTAAAATTTAAATTGTCTCCCTAGTGGCACTCTCTTTTATTTTCGTAATACTTATACGGTACCTTTAACTACCCTGACTCCTATATGAATATTTCTCAAGGATCAATATGTCATATCTGCGAGGTTGAATTCATTATGTTGGGTTTACTACATTTATCTTGCATGATCTGCTGATTTGCTTGTATCCTCTTGTCTAGCCATAACTAGGCTCTTCCCGAATTAACTACTAACTACTCGCTGGTCCATTCTCATATATATATTCCACGTAATCTCTCTTGGTATATGTACTTTGTCTTAACTTACCTCTTGCAATGGCTCCTGATGTATCAAGTGTCCATTCGCACTTATTTATCAATAACATCTTGGCCGGGAACTCTTACTACCTCTCCCCGATATCGTGCTTGCATAATGTTCTGGATAGGCGACATATCTGTGCCGTAAGGCCCCATAAATATTTTATAATAAATTAAGATTTAAAAGTGCGCCAACGGTATTTGGGAATAACGTATTTGAGTATTAAAGGAGACCTATGGGATAGAGCCACATCATGTTGAATTGATAATGTATGTTTAGGGTGTGTTTGAACATACTAAGGTGTTTTGGGAATGGCAAGACCGTGTGTGGAACAAGTTGGACACATTAAGTGGAAAGGATGTTTCAATTGGCACAAGACCCAACTTCCAATGAATATAAATCCCTCACTATAATGACTTAGGTGGTGATCTACCTATCAAAGTAAAGCCCTTTGAATCTAGTTTCCAACGCATCAAACCTTTTGTCATTTGGATATGTATACAGAATGTTATGGCCATTTTATTGGACCTGTGTCATATGCGTGCCCAGATGTGCGCCCGCGCATATTTGAGAGTTTCTGCCTCAGGTGTACGGCCAATGCGCGGCCGCGCACGTAGGAACTCATTAAATAACCCCAAGACTGGGTATAGAGAGGGGTTAATTTACTTTGGCCTAAAATCAGTTATTGTTAGAGTAAGAAAGAGTGTCCTAGAGTGAGAAGGTGTTCTTTAATAATTGTTCTTCAATTCTTGCTCAAGTTTTGAAAGTTTAAGAAGGGAAACTCACCAGGTCTTCATCCTAGAGGAAAGATTCTACACCCCTAACCCTCAATTTCTAATTTTGTCTAGAAATGGGTAATTAGCAAGATACGTTTTGGGCATGAGAGTTGTTTATTTTACATGCATGTGTTATCAAATGGTGTAGGAAGATTGTTGAGCTAAAAATGGTAAAGATTGGGTTGTGGGTTTAGGGAATCCTCCATAAAAGGATCTTGAAACCGTAATGCACACCTAGTGTTTGATAAAATGCTCAAATGAGCTAGAACCATGAGCATCTTCCTAATTTTGGTTCAGTTTGTTATATTTCTACAATAGATAGAAGTTGCTAAGAATTCCGAAAAATTTTAGAGTTTAAGGAAGCTCAAGTGAGGTATGTTGGCTAAACTCTTCTTTAAGAATTGGAATTCCCATTATCCCTGTAAGCTCCAAAATGTTGATTACAAATCAAGTATTCCGATAAGTTTTGTGATAAAGATATATGTTCAATTCGTGTTTGCTCTGATCATAGTGCATTATAAATTGAGGATGTGTTCCAAACTATGGATTGTGTATCCACATGTTATAATTTCAAGTTGTGATTTATGTGAAAGTTATTATGCCAAGTTGTGTAGAGATTATGATTGTGATACACCTCCACCCGCATATATTGGGGTGAGGCAGCATGACCGCTTTGTGTGGGGATTATAGTACAGAGATTGTGATTGTGATACACCTCCACCCGCATATATTGGGGTGAGGTGGCATGACCGCTTTGTGTAGAGATTATGGTATTGTGGGACTTCACCTCCTCCCGCATACATTGGGGTGAGGCGGTACGATCGCTTTGTGAATAGTGTTGGTATTGTTATGGCACCACCACCCACACATATATATTGGGGTGAGGCGACATAGCCGCTTTGTGTTGGTATTGGTATCGTTGATGTATTTCCACCCGCATACATTGGGGTGAGGCAGTATAGCCGCATTGTGTAGGTTCTTGGTACTGTGGTTATACATCCACCCGCATACATTGGAGTGAGGCGATGGGGCCGCTTGAGTAGAGTTGTGGTATTGTACTTACACCTCCACCTGCATACATCGGGTGAGGCAGCGGGGCCGATTTGTGTGAAGATGGTTACAGAGGATCTCATCTTAAATTCTATAAATGATATTGATAGCTCTTAATAAGCTTGCTCTGGTTTAAACGGTTAGCTATATCATGCTATTGTCGCCCTGATTCATCATATTCATATTGTATTTCTAAATTCTTAAATTGGTGTTTGGTTTTCATACTACTACTATTCGACAGTACTAACGTCCTTTTTGCCGGGGGCGCTGCATCTTTAAATGGATGCAGGTGGTTCTACAGCAGGAGGTATTGATCAGTGATAGCAGCACACCTTCTTCCCAGCTGACTTGGTGAGCCCCACTTCATTCCGGGGTCATGTATCTTTTGTCTTTTGTGTATTATGTTTGAGGTATAGCCGGGGCCTTGTTGCCGGCATTATCATTATACTCTTCCTTATCTATAGAGGCTCTGTAGACATAGTGTGGGTTGTGTATTAGTACTGGGAAAGATAGAATATGTTATGTTGTGGTTGTATTATTTGTCCATTTGAGACTTTAAAAATGATGAGACTATTAAAAATGAATTGGTATTGTAGACATGAACACTTTTTTGTCTAATTAATAAAAATATGTATTATCTCCATTCGTGAATGAGTTTGGGTAGAATGAAATCTAACAGGCTTGCTCGGTCGAGTTCAGTCAGTTGAGCGCCGACCGCGCTCCTCGGATTTTTGGGCGTGACAAACTTGGTATCAAAGCCTAAGGTTTTAAAGTGTCCTAGGATGTCTCGGAGCCGTGTCTAGTAGAGTCCTTATTATCGTTATGTTTTCGACCATATCTATAATTAGGATATTACATGGGCATTTAGGAATAATACCCTTCTTTCATGTTGTTGATCGTGCGATAAAGCTAGTTGTAATATTGTTCCTCCTTTAACTCCTGAGTTGCTCTAATTTTCAGCACATAGCACCTAAGAAGAAGGCAAGAACTGGCCAAAGAGCCAATGTCACCCCAGGAGTGGCAGTTGATCCTATATTTGATGATGCGGGCGAGCACCCGAGGGGTGAGGATATTCCCCCAGTTACTACACTACCTGATTCTACCACAGCCGATCAGACTGCACCTGTCCCTACACCTACTGAAGGTGTAACAGTTCCTCCGACTGATATTCCAGCTCCAGCTTCTGATTCTGGTGTGTCTGATGTTGATCTTAGGGGAGCCATACAAATTTTGATACAGATAGTGGCTTCTCATGCCCAGAGATCGAGTGTTGGGCCTACTTCTTCCAGTCATCCAGGGGAATCTGCTAGTTCCAGGGTGAACAAGTTCCTTTAGTTAGATCCTCTAGTGTTTACGGGTACTGATCCCGAGGAGGACCCCCAGGACTTCATTGATAAGATGCACAAAACTCTCCGGGTTATGCATGCTACAGAGACGGAGGGAGTAGAGTCGGCCTCCTACCGCCTGAAAGGGGTGACCTATTCTTGGTTTGAGTTGTAGGTGGAATCCCGTGAGGAGGGAAGCCCTCCGGCAAGATGGGGTGAATTCACATATGCCTTTATGGATCATTTCTTGCTTGCCGAAACTAAGGCAGCTCGTGCCACTGAATTTGAAAGCCTGAAGCAGGGTAGTATGAATGTGTGGGAGTACCATACTGAGTTTGCGCGCATGTCCAAGTATGTTATTCACATGTTGCCCCACTATGGAGGCTAGAGTGCGCCGGTTTGAACAGGGCCTTAGCCCTTTGGTTATCAATGAGGCCTCTACAGCTGCCTTGAATTCTGATATGAACTATGGTAAGATGGTGGCATTTTCTCAAGCCACAGAGACCCGCAAATTGAAGAATAGAATGGAGTATCAAAGCAGTAGCAAGGCTCGGTCTGTGGGCAACTTTGGTGGTTCTTCCAGTGGTGGTGGTGGTAGGTCGGCATTCAGGGGAGGGTCATCAGGGCCATCCTAATCATTTGCTCAGTCTTCGATGGGTGCATAGTCATCTGGACCCATTCAGGGCAACAGGTGACCCCACCAGCAGGGTCGACCCGATAGAAGGTTTCAGCAACGGAGGCTTCCATGCTCTAAGTGTGGGAGAATGCACTTTGGGTCCTGCTTCATGGACCTACCAGTATGCTATGGGTGTGGTGTGAGGGGTCACATTCAGAGAGATTGCCGCTCGTCCCGCTAAAATATGGGCAGAGGTGCGGCACAGCCAGCTAATTCTGCAGCTACTACATCCACAGCACCTCCAGCGTGAGGCACCCCAGCACCCGCAGGGCATGGTGCAGCTAGGGGTGGTGCACAGAATTCGGGAGGACCCAGCAGATTTTATTCTATGCGGAGGCGTCGGAAGTCAGAGGCTTCTCCAGATGTTGTCACAGGTATATTGTCTGTTCAATCCCATGATGTATATGCTCTTATTGATCCAGGTTCCACTTTGTCATATGTCACTCTTTATGTTGCTATGGAATTTGGGATAGATCCAGAATAGCTTCATGAGCCGTTCTCTGTATCTACTCTGGTTGATGAGTCTATTTTGGCTGTGGGAGTTTATAGGGGTTGTGTTGTCACGTTGCATGGTCGGGATACCGTGGACGATCTTATTGAATTGAGAATGGTTGATTTTGATGTGATAATGGGGATGGATTGGCTTTATTCATGTTTTGCCAAGCTTGATTGCCGAAACAGAACTGTTAGGTTCGAATTTCCAAATGAGCCAGTTATTGAGTGAAAGGGTGATGATGTAGTGCCGAAGGGTAGGTTTATTTCTTACCTTAAGGCCACGAAAATGATCAACAAGTAATGTATTTATCATTTAGTCCGAGTTATGGACACCGATGCTGAGGCACCTACACTTGAGTCTGTGCCTGTTGTGAATGAATTTCCGGGAGTCTTTCCGGATGAACTCCCTGGGATCCCACCAGATAGGGAGATTGATTTTGGGATTGATGTGATGCCAGACACACATTCTATATCTATTCCACCCTACATAATGGCACCGGCAGAATTGAAAGAGCTAAAGGAACAATTGAGAGATTTGTTAGAAAAAGGTTTTATCCGGCCAAGTGTGTTGCCTTGGGGCGCACCGGTCCTTTTTGTAAGAAAGAAAGATGGGTCACTGAGAATGTGTATTAACTATCGGCAGCTTAATAAGGTAACAATAAAGAATAAGTACCCACTGCCAAGGATAGATGACTTGTTTGACCAATTGTAAGGTGCCAGGTACTTCTCCAAGATTGATTTAAGATCCGGGTATCACTAATTAAAGATCAGGGAGCGGGATATTCCGAAAACAGCTTTTAGGACCCGATATGGGCACTTTGAATTTTTGGTGATGTCTTTTGGGTTAACAAATGCCCCATCAGCCTTCGTGGATCTTATGAATCGAGTTTTTAAGCCATTCCTTGACTCTTTTGTGATAGTGTTTATTGACGATATTCTTGTATATTCACGAAGTCGAGAAGACCATGCCGATCATCTCAGGGTAGTTCTGCAAACCCTACATCAGCACCAGTTATATGCAAAGTTTTCAAAATGTGAATTTTGACTTGAATCAGTCATATTCTTGGGTCATGTAGTTTCTAGTGAGGGAATTAAGGTTGATCCTCATAAAATTTCAGTTGTGAAGAATTGGCCGAGGCCTACAACTCCAACAGAGATTCGTAGTTTCTTAGGCTTAGCTGGATATTGCAGAAAATTTGCGGAGGGGTTTTCTACTCTTGCCTCCCCATTGACTAAATTGATGCAGAAGGAAATCAAGTTCCAATGGTCAGATGCTTGCAAAAAGAGTTTCCAGGAGTTGAAAGCAAGATTGACTACGACACCGGTGTTGACTCTACCAGAGGGTATAGATGAATTTGTGGTATATTGTGATGCTTCAAGAATCGGGCTTGGGTGTGTATTAATGCAACATGGAAAGGTGATAGCTTATGCTTCTAGGCAACTAAAGAATCATGAAAATAACTATCCAATACATGATTTAGAACGTGCGGCAGTGGTATTTGCATTGAAAATTTGGCGTCATTATTTATATGGGGTCCATATTGATATATTCAAGGACCATAAGATCCTTCAATATATTTTCAAGCAAAAGTAATTGAATCTGAGACAGAGAAGATAGCTTGAGTTACTTAAGGATTACGACATTGATATTCTATATCATCTAGGAAAGGCCAATGTTGTGGCAGATGCTCTTAGCCGAAAATCTATGGGTAGTTTGGCTCACTTGGAGGCATATCAAAGGCCATTGGCAAAAGAAATTCACCGATTGGCTAGTTTGGGAGTTCGTCTTGCGGATTCTAGTGAAGGAGGGGTAGTTGTGCAAAATAGGGCTGAATCATCACTTGTTGTGGAAGTCAAAGAGATACAATACAACGATCCATTGTTGGTGCAATTGAAAGAGGGGATTCATAAACATAAGACCATGGCCTTTTCTCTTGGCATGGATGATAGTACACTAAGGTACCAAGGGCGACTATGTGTTCCAAATGTAGATGGTCT
This sequence comes from Nicotiana tomentosiformis, assembly GCF_000390325.3. Taxonomy (NCBI): domain Eukaryota; kingdom Viridiplantae; phylum Streptophyta; class Magnoliopsida; order Solanales; family Solanaceae; genus Nicotiana; species Nicotiana tomentosiformis. The sequence goes on from NC_090819.1 coordinate 55,621,019, forward strand.
CCGTGAAAGAATTATGTCTGAAATGTATCATGATCTTAAGGAAGTCTATTGGTGGAATAATATGACGAGGAATGTGGCAGACTTTGTGGCAAGATGTCGGAATTGTCAGCAAATGAAAGCCGAACACCAAAGGCCCGGTGGGTTGGCACAGAACATAGAAATTCCAAAATGGAAGAGGGAAATGATTAATATGGACTTTGTGGTAGGATTACCTCGTACTCCTCATAAGTTTGACTCGATTTGGGTGATTTTTGATAGACTCACGAAGTCAATATACTTTTTTCCAGTTAAGTCTACCGACACAGCGGAGCAGTATTTTCAGTTGTATATCAAAGAAATAGTCAGGTTGCATGGCACCCCAGTTTCCATCATTTCTGATCGGGGGGCACAATTCACTGCTAATTTTTGGAAGAAATTTCAGCAAGGCTTGGGTACTCAGGTGAATCTTAGTACAGCCTTTCACCCGCAGACTGACGGGCAAGCAGAGCGGACTATTCAGACGCTTGAGGATATGTTGTGTGCTTGTGTTCTAGACTCCAAAGGTAGTTGGGATGATCATTTATCACTCGTAGAATTTTCCTACAACAATAGTTATCATGATAGCATTCAAATGGCACCGTTCGAGGCTTTATATGGAAGGAGATGTAGATCTCCCATTGGGTGGTTCGAAATTGGGGAAGCAGAGTTGATAGGGCCAGACCTCGTACATCATGCTATGGAAAAAGTTAAAATGATTAAGGAGTGGTTGAAGACTACTCAGAGTCATCAGAAGTCCTATTCGGATGTTCGTCATAGGGATTTGGGGTTCAAATAAGATGATTGGGTATTCTTGAAAGTTTCCCCCATGAAAGGTGTTATGCGATTTGGTAAGAAAGGGAAATTGAGTCCGAGGTATGTCGGACCGTACAGAATCATTCAGAGGATCTTTATTGCCTCTGTGAAAGTGCTATGGCGAAACCAACGGGTTGAAGAGGCTACTTGGGAGGTCGAGGAAGATATGAAGAAAAAGTACCCTTATTTGTTTGAATAGCTATGTAATCATTCTATGAAATTGTTCCCAATGAATTACATATCATTTGTACAGCTTATGTTAAAGGTGTTCCTTTTTTTGGTAGTATACTGCTCGTGAGGCCACGTTTGGCATTGTTTTAATGTTATGTTGCGTCATTGGTTCATGTATATGTTGTTAGGACTAGTTTTGGTGATTCTCTGGCAGGTGGTTAGGCCCAATTACAGGGGAGACTCTGTCAAAATTTCTGAAAAGTTTTGGAGTTAGTCAAATTTGGGGGATTGAAATGTTTGAAAGAAGAGTCGAGTTATGTTAAATGTTTGGGGCCAGACTCTACTCCTCATTCGAGGACGAATGATATTAAGCGGTAGAGGATGTAAGGCCCCGTAAAACTTTTATAATGATTTAAGATTTTAAAGTGCACCAACGGTATTTGGGAATAACGTATTTGAGTATTAAAGGAGACCTATGGGATAGAGACACATCATGTTGAATTGATAATGTATGTTTAGGCTGTGTTTGAACATACTAAGGTGTTTTTGGAATGGCAAGAACGTGTGTGGAACAAGTTGGACACATTAAGTGGAAAGGATATTTCAATTGGCACAAGACCCAACTTCAAATGAATGGAAATCCCTCAATATAATGACTTAGGTAGTGATCTACCTATCAAATTAAAACCCTTTGAATCTAGTTTCCAAAGCATCAAACCCTTTGCCATTTGGATATGTATAAAGAGAGTTATGGCCATTTTATTGGACCTGTGTCATATGCGTGCCCAGATGTGCGCCCGCGCATATTTGAGAGTTTCTGCCTCAGGTGTACGGCCAATGCGCGGCCGCACACGTAGGAACTCATTAAATAACCCCAAGACTGGGTATAGAGAGGGGTTAATTTACTTTGGCCTAAAATCAGTTATTGTTAGAGTAAGAAAGAGTGTCCTAGAGTGAGAAGGTGTTCTTTAATAATTGTTCTTCAATTCTTGCTCAAGTTTTGAAAGTTTAAGAAGGGAAACTCACCAGGTCTTCATCCTAGAGGAAAGATTCTACACCCCTAACCCTCAATTTCCAATTTTGTCTAGAAATGGGTAATTAGCAAGATACGTTTTGGGCATGAGAGTTGTTTATTTTACATGCATGTGTTATCAAATGGTGTAGGAAGATTGTTGAGCTAAAAATGGTAAAGATTGGGTTGTGGGTTTAGGGAATCCTCCATAAAAGGATCTTGAAACCGAATGCACACCTAGTGTTTGATAAAATGCTCAAATGAGCTAGAACCATGGGCATCTTCCTAATTTTGGTTCAATTTGTTATATTTCTACAATAGATTGAAGTTGCTAAGAATTCCGAAATATTTTTGAGTTTAAGGAAGCTCAAGTGAGGTATGTTGGCTAAACTCTTCTTTAAGAATTGGAATTCCCATTATCCCTGTAAGCTCCAAGATGTTGATTACAAATCGAGTATTCCGATAAGTTTTGTGATAAAGATATATGTTCAATTCGTGTTTCAAATGCTCTTATCATATTGCATTATAAATTGAGGATGTGTTCCAAACTATGGATTGTGTATCCACATGTTATAATTTCAAGTCGTGATTTATGTGAAAGTTATTATGCCAAGTTGTATAGAGATTGTGATTGTGATACACCTCCACCCGCATATATTGGGGGTGAGGCGGCATGACCGCTTTGTGTGGGGATTATGGTACAGAGATTGTGATTGTGATACACCTCTACCCGCATATATTGGGATAAGGTGGCATGAACGCTTTGTGTAGAGATTATGGTATATTGGGACTGCACCTCCACCCGCATACATTGGGGTGAGGCGGTACGACCGCTTTGTGTATAGTTTTGGTATTGTTGTGGCACCACCACCCACACATATATATTGGGGTGAGGCGATATAGCCGCTTTGTGTTAGTATTAGTATCGTTGATGCATTTTCACCTGCATACATTGGGGTGAGGCGTTATAGCCGCTTTGTGTAGGTTCTTGGTACTGTGGTTATACATCCACCCACATATATTGGGGTGAAGCGACGGGGCCGCTTGAGTAGAGTTGTGGTATTGTACTTACACCTCCATCTGCATACATCGGGTGAGGCGGCGGGGCCGCTTTGTGTGAAGATGGTTACAGAGGATCTCATCTTAAATCCTATAAATGATATTGATAGCTCTTAATAAGCTTGCTCTGGTTTAAACAGTTAGCTATATCATGCTATTGTCGCCCTGATTCATCATATTCATATTGTATTTCTAAATTCTTAAATTGGTGTTTGGTTTTCATACTAGTACTATTCGACGGTACTGACGTCCCTTTTGCCGGGGGCGCTTCATCTTTAAATGGATGCAAGTGATTCCACAGCATGAGGTATTAGTCAGTGATAGCAGCACACCTTCTTCCCAGCTGACTTGGTGAGCCCTACTTCATTCCGGGGTCATGTATCTTTTGTCCTTTGTGTATTATGTTTGAGGTATAGCCGGGGCCTTGTTGTCGGCATTATCATTGTACTCTTCCTTATCTATAGAGGCTCCGTAGACATAGTGTGGGTTGTGTATTGGTGCTGGGAAAGACAGAATATGTTATGTTGTGGTTGTATTATTTGTCCATTTGAGACTTTAAAAATGATGAGACTATTGGAAATGAATTGGTATTGTAGACATGAACACCATTTTGTCTAATTAATAAAAATATGTATTATCTCTATTCGTGGATGAGTTTGGGTAGAATAAAATCTAACAAGCTTGCTCGATCGGGTTCACTCGGTTGAGCGTCGGTCGCGCTCCTCGAATTTTGGGGCGTGACATATGCGATCTGAATAAATGCAACCTCATCCCTTTTGCCTTTTTACCACATTCTTCCTTTACCAGTCTATAGTTACATGAACCACTTAATTACGACTTAATACCACATCATAACATCTTCCCCCCTTTAGGGAATACTAAGATTTAGTGCTACAACGATCTACCTATAGATGTTTTACCTCTTCATCTTCGGCGTCTTTTAACATCATCAATGACCCTTACTCACCTTACGGTAACCTTTGTGTACCAGGGATAACTGAATTTCTTACGCACACTTAGTCTCTTACGCTTAACTCTGCTCACAGTGCTTGCTTTAGGGAAGCATCTTCTTGAATGAACTTTAAAGGTTATTATTTTGTTGTCCATTCTATTATTGCCGGAACACTATCTCTGAAATTCTCACGATGCCGACTATTATAAAATCCTTCGGTCCCTAATTCATGGTCAGTTTATCTTGTTCACTAGCCCATGCTAATTTTCATTACTCTAAGGGTCTACTTAGACTTATGGTAATCGCGTTGGAATCACCAACTCATTTCTCGAAATGGGGATATAACTTTATGGCTTATACTCTTTTATAGTCTCAAGGCCTGACCCTTTTTGTCTTTTCCTTCACTTAACTATAGACTCTGTCATCTTGTCATAATTTGGTTTACCGTTATCACCCATTTATCACATCTTACTCGTAATGCTTCATTTACTCTCTTCTTATTCTCCTGCTAATATCTCTATCTATTAGCTTATACTAAAAATTTCAACAAAATATTATTTTACTTTTAGCTCCCCTTGCTCCATCTCACTGGCTCTTCTGGTCGCCTAACATTCTCTTTTTACTAGGGGCGGGAGTCATACTAAGGTAAATATTTATCCCTTTTAGGATTCCACTGCATATCTTTTGAAATTCCTGCAAGTTCTATTATTCATATCTGACTGTACTATTCTAGAGTGCACCATCTGGGTGTCTCATAAGTAGAACTACTACCACGTTTGCAATATCCTTCGGAAATGTCAGCTAATGCTAACAATCCATTCACCATTTTGGGTTACTTTAACCCCAGCTTGATCCTGATACCCCATCATTCTCTTAAACTATATATGTTAGCTCCCATGGAGCATAATTGAGATGGGTGTGGCCAATTGTACATACCTCTGTTACTGTTGAAGGTAACTCATAATGCTTATATTTTTATGCCTGAATTATACATACTGGTAATCTGCACTAACTGGGTACCTCGTACCCTCCTTCACCTTGTTTCTGTTACCTATTGAAACTTATACTTTTACCTTCTGATACTCCCATGGCCTGCTATTCGTGGGGCATGTTAGATATTACCATCCTAAGGTCTTAAGCAGGAAATTTGCACATCGAGTATGCACGATCTGATAGGGCCTCAAACTGGGCCATGTTTCAAAAACTTTCCCTCTACTAGTGCCCTTACTTTCTGCTATATTAACCCTCTGGCTAGCTGTAATCTTTCTAGTTGCAAATATCTGTGTATCATTAGCAAACGTATGTTCTGGCTCAAACTCTTATGACTCAATTCTATAACACGATTTAGATTTGAAAGAAGGGTAACAGACTCCTAAATGCCTTGTATCTGCCTGCTTATATAATGTGGTGCACAACATATCTATAAACAAGGCTCTACTAGACACGACTTGTAGACTCCCTAGGATAGAACTGCTCTGATACCAAGTTTGTCATGCCCCAAAACTGGGTAGGCGTGGCCGGCACCCGGTTCCATATTTGGCCAGAGTGTACCACTCTGTAACTGTGAACTCTGGAGGGGTAACTCTCAACTTAGGCCAACGAGGCCTACCTGCGAGCTGACAATACCAATCAAGGCCAACGAGGCCACCATGAATGTCTATAACCAACAATACCAAACTAAAATGTGCACCAGCTGGCAAGGCCACAATATGGATATATAAAATATACAGAACTCGTGTACAAGCCTCTAGAGATAAGTGAACTGTATTATGGTCAGGATAGGGCCTCGACCTACCCATCAAACCTGTATATATAAAATGGACTCCAAGGCCTAGACCTGGTAACTCCGAGGAAGTAGAGCTTACCAACCAAGCTGATGTTTGACTCTGTGTACTGGGAAGGTCTACCCAACTGTCTATCAGGACCTCCAGGCATGAAATGCAGCCTCCCCAGCAAAAGGGATGTCAGTACGAATAATGTACCGAGTATGTAAGGCTTAAAAATCAATATATAAAAGAAATGAAAGAAACATGGAGTAAAGGACTCAACCTGTAAGTCTAAATAACTCTGTGAATCATGAAATATTTATAATGTCATGCATATGCATATAAATGTCATATCATGCATAGGTATATGCGTACGTAACATCATCAAGCCTCTGAGGGCATCCCATCATATCATCTCGGCCTCAGTGGGTGAAATCATCAACGTATGCCAGCTGATCAGGTGGTGGTGCGTATATAACGTCATAACCTTTCCCCATACCCCATATATATATAATATACGCGTATATAATGCCATCTGGTAATGGGTCAATATACATGTATAAATATATGCAATGCATAATGAAGTAAGTCAATAAGATCTCTCAGAATGTCATAAGACTAATTTTCCTTCGATTAATATCATGAAATAAGCTTTATCAACTTATGTATTTTCTGATACCCATGAACAGACGATATTGTGTATTTGTTATTATTGTATTTTCTAAGAATAGAGTCATTTGTGAAAATTGCGTATTTGCTCGTTTCGTTGTATCATATGGATCATGCCAAAAAAAAAGAAGGGATAGCCTTAACATACCTTAACCTCGTTGAGTCCTTAATACCTTCCAAGCAACTCTACAAATAACTCAACTCAATCTACCAAAGCATAAGGAGATTCAAAATCAGTGCCGAGTAAAGGCTAAGTTCGTAACTTAAGCTATTAGCTTGTTGACATAAATTCGACAACATATCCCTTGTAACAAGGGCCTCCTCCATTACCATATACCAACAACAACAACCAGAGAAATCCAGCAATATATAAATATCAATAGCATGACACCATATAACAACAAGAAGTCACAATTACTTCACGACAAGCGGCAAGCTCCGATTGGAACCCGTATACCCCATATCACCCCTTATAGACTTCTTACTTTAACTTAACAGTATCATTAACATGATAATGAAGTCATTCATCAATAATTTCAGCCTTATATCATATATTTATAACAAAAAAAATAATCCACAACTCCAACTATCCTCAATTAGCAACTTTATTCACTAGTTCATGTATAGTCCATCCATTTAACTTAATCAAGATTAAGATAACCTTAAGCACATGCAAGAACACAACATACATACCTCCTACTGTATCTTCAAGTCGAAATCCAAGTTACATTTAGCTTACAACAGCCCTCAATGGCAATACAACGCCATAGAAGAAACTTAAGCAAATCTTCACTTTTAATCTCAAGTTTCATATGTTTCTTTCACCAATTCACTTGATAAACATATAGAAATGCATAACAACAGAAACCATATCATAATTAAGTTATTTTCCCCATTTTTCAGCCATAACAACATATATATATATATATATATATATATATATATATATATATATATATATATATATATATATATATATATATAGCCTTAAAACAACCCAACAAAAGATAACAACATCTCTTCCCCTTTCAAGTGTTATCTTATAATCTTTCACTCCAACATCATAACCAACATGTATTTAACCTTAAAAACCATCAAACGGATGTTAAACATATCTTAGGAAGTAGATATATTTCGAACCCTAAGCTTAACTTAGCTCACCATAATCCTTATTCACATCACAACACCATAGAAAGGTTATTCTTCACCTTTGGCTAACTTTGATGTTGGATTATAGTGTATTTTTTTGGAATTTGTTTGGAGCCTTTGTGAAACTGTTTGGGAGGGTTTGGAGAGTGTGAGGGTGGAAGGAGGACAAAAAATGAGCAAAGCTCATCCCAAAAACGAGATAAAAACATGTAAAGGTCGGCCACCGACCAAGTAGGTCCCATAGGGGCATCCTACGCAGTCTCGCAAAAATGCAAATATCTCTCTACACCGATGTCGTATTAATGAACGGTTTAATGCGTTAAAAACTAGACTCATAGATCTTCAATTTGGCATATGGATCATTCCTTAATTTTAAGTATATTGGGAGAAAAGCTCAGCTACATTTGACCTAATTTCAGCATATTATGAATGTAACTTGTGACCTAATTTGTTCCACAACTCGCTTGACTTCAAAACATAACACACCACTATCAAACGACTAAATTAAATCATAACATAACCTCCTTATCATGGTAAACACCCTAGTCTCATCCCAAAAGTACACGTTATAACATTCCCAACTTGTCGACTTTCGACGATACTTATTTTCTGCAATTCGTTTAGCTTCTAAACCTTCTAACCATCTTGGTACTTGTTATCCATGATATTTAATATTTGTAACCTCCAAAGTAACATTATTAACTTACTTTATGTACTTTCAAAGATGATCTCATTTCTGAGCTTATATTAATTGACTTAATATGTACTTTTATGTACGAAAACATAGGTTGTAACATTGGTTTTCTTATAAATGCTTTTAGTATTTCTCACCGTTTATTCTATATTACTTTTCCTTAACTTTCTCAAGCTTTTCAGATATTCCTTCAGAAAAAAATATAAAAAGACTTTTAGCTATTTCCTTTATAGGCTATCTTCGTAGAGAATTCAAAGATTCAAATTCCAAATCATTTTCAAACACTTTTCTTATAACTCTCTTTATGATTATAAGTATGTGAAAAAAGTTAAAGAAAATATAGAAAAGATGGTGAGAAATAAAATATCTTAGAGAAGATGAGAGAATCAGGAAATGAGAGGAAATGTAGGAGTGACGGAAGGAGGAGGGGTGGAAAGTGTGGGTCCGCAATTGCCATTTGTCAAATAACTAATAGCCTCACATGACTAATCGAGCCTAGGTGGAAAGCGGGGTCCGCAGTTGCCAATTGTTAAATAGTTAATAGCCTCACATGACTAATCATACTTGTGCAAGTCACGAAGTAAAATTTCTCCACAAATTTATGTTTTGGTACTTGTAATGCAGAAGTCAATCTTTAGTCTGTTTGGATGTCAAGATCTTAGTGAGGTGAATCCAATCTAGAATTTGGTCAATTTGAGCATCAAAATTTTATTGTCATACACAGAAAACGATGTACTAGTTTAGTATATTCACTTGTTTAAATGCAATGACAGGAGAAGCGTAAAATTTAATCCAAACATGTACCAGGAGTGCTTGAGTTCCTATGTATGCCTTTTAATTGTGTCAAAGGCAACTTAATCTTAATGTAGTTATATTTGAATTTGATATAACTTTACAGATGAAACCTTAGTAGTGGAGCATTATATGTTGTCTCTTTTACCTTTGCTGCATTTATGTTTAAATGAACTTTCTAGCAATCACCACCAAGGGATATGGTAGGCCTCCACGGCTCCACTCTTTAAAAGAGTCCCGGTTTCAAGCTCGGAGATGAAAACTCATGGTAGGGAAAAGTGCTCACTTGAGGAGGCAAACAGAGATAGAATGATTTTTGAAGATGAATTATTGGCACCTTGAATTGTACTTTCGGAACTGTGCTCTGAAAATTGATTTAAAGTAACCCAATGAATTCATACGGCGTAAATTCAAAATAATTGAGTCGTTGAATTGCGAATACAAAAAAATAACAACAAAAATTTCTAGTAATCCGCCAATCTCTTATGAGTAAGTAAACGATAAAGGCTTGCGTTAAATATATGGTAGTAGAATAAAATAGATAGGAGTAGTACAAAGCTAGTTATTAAATACATGTTAGTCGTGCCAATACTACAGGAAAATAAGAAAGTCATCGTTATCATTATAGTATTAAATCTTCTAATCTTAATGAAGACAAATTTGCAATAATTACTTTATCTATTAGGATTTTTGTGTTTAAGATATTATAATAGTTGAGATATCAGATATGACACTGACGAATATGATTAGAATGTAAAAAAACAAGATATGGATGAGCTTTGGATTTTTGTGTGCTAGTTCTAAAAGTAGCACTTAGATGTAATCTACTTTAAATTATTGTGGGAAATTACATCACAAAAACAAGTGATAAAACAGTAAGTTTGATAGTACTCTGGTGAATCACAATTCACTTTAGTACAAAGGATTTTCTCCTTTGTTGGATTTACGATATCTTAATTTTAAAATCTTGTTAATGAAAGAGTTCGCTTTTGCTCTAGCATTAATTTTACACGATCACGTCTGATAATAATGAAATTTCTTTACTCAACTTTGGCTCGACGAAGACTAAAGTCTAGTGTTAAAGAGATGTTTAGGTGAAGATTAATTCAAGTCAAAACAAAACCTACCCTAATTAACAAGCAAATGAATAACTATATTTTACTTGCAATGAATGTAAATCCAAATTTTGTTTCCCGAATGTAAATCCAACTTAAGTGACCAAATTTGAAGATGCAAACTAGTTATAACGATTCGGTTACAAAGATAGGTTAAAGTGGAAGTGATGAACTAATAAGTCTAATATTTAATTTTGTAAATTTATGAGTATCTGTCAAGTCTAAATGTTGGAGTAACTCTATTTCTGTGATGGTCTAATGGTTAGTGTCAGTATTCACTAATTAGTGATGAAACAACCAGAAATGTTTTATACTTTTCGGAGAACGGCTTAAAGCGAAAAAAAACGGATAACATTATACATAAGTTCTTATCTTTTAAGTTTTAACTCAGAAAACTTCATTTAAAAACATTCACGAAAATATGTTTAAATTTTCAAAACTAAACGCTCTTACAAAATAAAGAAAATTAACACAAAACGAAAGCGAAATAAAACCTTTTTTTCAAGTCCAGATGTACATTTTATTTTCCATAATGGTGATATCAGATCGATTTATGCGTATCTCCATGGGCGGCTCAAGCACATATGTAGCTTAAAACCAAAATTTAATGTGATGCCTACAATTTTTTTAAAAGGTTATAATATATATTTTTATTTAAAGTCAATTTTTCTACGTTTTTGAGATGCAAAGTTATTAATAAATTTTTTATAATTGATTTCTTCTAATAATTTCTTTTCAATTGATAATATAGCCCGCTTAATTAATATTTTTTAAAGAAATTCTTGATCTTAAATAAGATTATATCCATTTTAATTTTAAAAAACTTCTTTCCGATGAGGCAATTGTTATAGGAGCCGTTAACATTAATCTATAAGTATTTGGAAAAGAATCAAATTTTTTTATTTGATTAAGTATATCAATTAGATTATTATCTTCTACTAGTAATATTTTTCTTAACACTTTTAAAATCATATAAACTTATTTCTAAATAATGGGGCCTCCAAAAATTTGGGGAGCTAAGGCATAAGCCTTACTAGCTATAACATTAGAGCCGGCCATGCGTATCTCGACTATTTCATTAGGTACATGCTATATGTATTCTCTCAGTACAAATACTAAGTAACTCTGCAATCTTAACCTATCAAAACATAGAAAAATAGGATAAAACCACCACCAAAAAAAAAAAAAGAATCTCTGCTGAAATTTAAATATTGTTCTCCTCTAATATTTATCAGACCACGAGATCACATTCTTGATTTCCTAAACGTCAACTATACTTTGCCATTTGGAAAAACATTACTACTAATTAAAAAAAGGAAAAAGTGATTACGAATCCAGGCATTTAGAGAGGGTTGTAACTTGGGAAAACAGATCGTAATAGAATGGGCACGTGAAATCACATGGAGCCAATCTTCGAATGGGAAGTCACAATGGTGATTTGAAGTGGTCCATAATCCAAGATATTCATTTAAAACCAAGAGGGAAGATACGAAGAAAGAAAACTATACCCGTTAATCTGGCCGGACTGACCCGTTTACAGCCCGATTCAGCCCGATACTGTAGAATGAGAGGCGGGCTGGGATGGGTTGGACGGGGAGCGGATTTCAAACGAACAGTTTTTTGATACCGGTGCACCGGAACCCGCTAAGCCCGTTAACCCGTTAACGGTTTGTTAACGGGCTACAGCCCGGTTCAGTCCGTTTTTTAACGTTTTTTTTAATGGACCAACTGAAACTCCTGATATTGACACTTGTATTTCTGATCTACACAAACATTTAGAAATATTATATAATTATTATGCTAATATTGTTGATGCTTCTTCTGCTGTAGATGCAAATATTCCTTCAAGTTCAGTTTCAACATCCGGGACCAGTGCTTTGGATGATAATGATGGTGTTGAAGATTATTTGATTTGGTCTGCACTAGGGGAGCATCAACAAACCAGTAGCAGGAATATTGATGAACTTCAATTCTACTTGCAAAAGTCAGCAGAGCCCCGCACAAAGAAATTTCTACCACTGGGTTGGTGGAGGAGCAACTCAAATAAATTTTCTGTTCTTTCGGCCATGGCTCGAGACGTGCTAAATGTGCCGATTTCAATAGTCGCATCAGAGAGCGCATTTAGCCAAGCAAGGCACCAACTAGGAGATACCCGTCATTCATTGGGTAGCAACGCTTTGAAAATTCTAGTGTGCTTCAGAGATTGGATAAGATCATAACGACGAAATCAAGGGCTTGACGAGGTAGATGAAGCGAAGGACCAAGAAATTGGAGATATAATGGTTTATGGTGCTGATTCAACCAATGCCGGAAACCAAGAACCTCATGTTGACATGGATGAACTTACAAAAATGATGCAAAGCATGTGATGTACTATTTCTTTTCTTTTTTTAATAATTATTGTAAACTTTTAATTTGCAAGTTCAAAAATAAGAAAATCAAAAAAAAACTTGCAACTTAATTTGAAGTATTATATATTATTCAATAAAAATATCAAATGAAAGTCTTCGGAGCTTGATCCTTACATATTGCCTATTGACCTTATTAAATAAATTTTTGTAGCTATTTACTTTTAAATTTCAATTTTAAAATTATAAAATTTAAATTTCAAATTTAAAACTTTAAACTTCAAAGTTTAATTCTAAACCTTAAAAGTTTTCAAACACTTAAGTATCAATAACATTGAATAAGAAAAATAAAATTTACTTAAAAAAAAAAAAACAATTCCACGTCCCGCTAACAGCCCACTAACAGCCTGCTAAGCCCGAACCCGGACGGACAAAAAAAAAAACCTGAAAAAGTACAGCCCGCTAACTCAGCCTGCTAACCGCCCGCAACATTAAACTGACGGGCTGTTTTTTTTTTTTTTGTGTCAAGTCCGTCCTAGTCCGCCGTTAAACACCCATAAAGAAAACACAAAAGAATGGGCACATTGTGGGTAGACTACTGCACGTCTTTAAAGGGACAGCCCACTTCATTTCTGCCGCTAAATGTGCTTTTTCGTGTTCAAGTATTGTCAATTTTGTTTTTCAAATACTACTGAAATTTGCAAAATAAAAAAAGAAATTAGATCCTCAAGGCGATCTCAAAAAAGTGACTCCACATATATTTTTTCAATCACTGATCGATCAAGATTTTTGGGTGCAAAGTACTAATGGCCTTAGACAATGGTGTAGCCACGCTAAGGTAAGGGTGGTCAAACGAACATCCTTCGTCGAAATATTATACTATATATATATAAATTAAATATTACTTCATCTAACTATATATTATATTTTGAACACCCTTAACACAGTTGAGTGTGATAATCCAGCAGTCCAAGGTATTCAAAGTGATGTGGGGTATGGTCTATTTGACTCCTTTTTAATCTATAAATATTCTTAAAAAATAATCCACGTGACTGGCATTCAACACACTACCCGAACCGAGCAAATCAAACTCATGATCATATATAAACCCTCTCTTATATGCATGCAGAAGCCTTTCGAAACATAAGCATTTTAAACAATAAAATTCATGCATGAAACTTAACATTTAAAATAATTCTTTTCATTAAACAAAAGACACAAAGGTAATTGTTCATTTATGCATGTCATATGAGTAACCAAAACTTACAACACAAAAGAATAAACTACTATTGTCTATGAAATCTCTATGATACAGAATGAAAAATAGTCGACCCTTTTTTCTCTCTAGAACTCCAAGTTTTTTAAAATCTTGCACCACTTTCTCTCTCCCCGACCCTTTCTTTTCATAAAAAATGAACTGCGTAGGCTTGGCTACACAGGCTGTATAGCCTACACAGCTTAATCCTTCCCTTTACTTTCATTCTGTTTTTTGCCTAAGTAGCCTGCGTAGGCTACGCACGGAGACTACGCAAGTCTGCGTGGGATCCCTTCCTTCCTCGTTTCTCATCCGTTATAAGTTATGCTCATATCTATTTTACTTGGGGACCTTTAACCCTTATTATTGCCATGTCCAAGTATTATAATGATTTTGTTACTCTTATGTCGGCCTGTACGTATCTTGAGGTCTCGTTAATCATTCTTTTAAGCTTGATTTAATTAAGAAAAGTTCTAGGGCTTTACAATCTCTCTTCCCCTCCTCTCATCCCTACTTAGAAATATTCACCCTTGAATATCAAACCAAAGTCGTATTCAAGAACAAGGTTTCAACCTTAAGCCTCCTAACCATGACATGAATTTGCCTCCTATGGGTTCTCCTTTTGATTAACTCTCTAAATTTTTAAAACTTTTGGCAGAGTCTCCTTTGTAAATATAGGACTATCCCAAGATTATTACCTTTCAGCCAACCACAAGAATACGATATACATAAAGTAACGCGGCCCCACACAGCTCGAAATTAACATAATACACCTCTATATACCGACAAAAGTTTAATACATCTTGCCAAACACAAGTGATTACAATGCAAGTTTGAAAAAGAAATATAAGACACATTAGTACAATATTCAAGACTAAGTTTTATTTTCTTGAAATAAATAAGGCTATCTTTCTTCATATCTTCTTCCACTTCCCCTGTTGTTTTTTCAACATCTTGACTCTGCCATAGCACCTTAACCGATACTTTCTCTTTTGTACTTAACTTTCTCACTTGTCTATCAATTATAGTAATAGGAAGCTCTTCATATGTTAGTCCCTCATTTATCTCAATGGTCTATGGGGAAATGACATATGAGGGATCTCTCAAACACTCTCGCAATATCAACATGTGGAAGATCAGATACATGAAAGATAACTCTTGTGATAGTTCTAATTCATAGGCTACCTCTCCTATTTTCTTCAAAATCTTATAAGGTCCAATGAACCTTGGGTTCAATTTTTCCTTCTTGCCAAAACGTATCACGCATTTCATTGGTGACACTTTTAAGAAAATAAAGTCTCCCTCCTTAAAGGTTAACTTCCCACATCGAGTATCTGGATCGGACTTTTGATGACTTTGAGCCATTTTGAGTCTCTTTTGGATCACCTTTACCTTTTCATGGCTTGGTGAACCATGTGGGGACCTAACTATTGAGTTTCACCAACTTTAAACCAACTAGTAGGATATCTACATCGCCGTCCATACAAAGCTTCAAACAGTGCCATTTGTATGCTCGCTTGATAGCTATTATTATAAGAAAACTCAATGAGCGGTAAATGGTCATATCAATTTTCCTTAAAGTCAATCACACAGACTCGTAGCATATACTAGTATATGAATGGTCATTTCTGCCTGACCGTTTGCTTGGGGGTGGAAGATCGTACTAAGGTTTACTTGTGTACCCAACCCTATGAAGTAACTGCCAAACATTCGCCGTGAATTGAGCACCTCTATCTAAAATGATAGAAACAGGAGTACCATGCAGTATGATAATTTCTCTAATGTAAAGGTGAGCATACTGCTCTGTGGTGTCAGTTGTCTTGGTTGGAAGGAAGCGTGCTAACTTTGTCAATCGATCCACAACTACCCAAGTGGAATCGTACTTGCAAAAAGATCGGGCCAATCCTACAACGAAGTCCATAATAATCTCTCATTTTCATTGTGAAATTTTAATATTCTGGGCTAACCCATTGTTGGCAATTTATACACATGGACATGATCTCGGCTACATCTCTCTTCATATTATTTCATCAATGGACCTCTTTCAAATCTTGGTACATCTTATTATATAAACTAATCATTCATTGATATTACCTAAGGATATCACTAATACATTTTGACTTACTGTAATTATTTATTTATAAGCTAAACAAATGCTAATATTTTTTACAAATACCACTAATATACTTTTACT
This sequence comes from Nicotiana tomentosiformis, assembly GCF_000390325.3. NCBI lineage: Eukaryota > Viridiplantae > Streptophyta > Magnoliopsida > Solanales > Solanaceae > Nicotiana > Nicotiana tomentosiformis. The sequence goes on from NC_090819.1 coordinate 55,637,026, forward strand.
TAGTGTAATTATCAATGTACAAGCTAATCAATGAGTAATATTTCTTAAGGATTTTACGAATATACTTCTACTTAATTAGTGTAATTATCAAATATCAGTGTATAGGCTAATGAATCAGTAACATTACTTAAGGATATACCATTCTACTTAGTATAATTCTCAATCTATAAGCTAATTATAATTACTATAATTCTACTTAATGTAATTATCAATGTATAGGCTAATTAATTATTAATATTACTTAAGTATACCACTAATATACTTATACTTATTGTAGTTATAAATTTATAATATGAACAATTACTAATATTTCTTAAGGATACCATTAATACACATCTACTTAATGTGTAATTATCAATATTGTCATGACCCAAACCGATGGGCCGCGACCGGCACTCGGTACCTTACTCAACCGAATACCAACTTAACGTATCTTTCGTATCATACTATCATAGGTAATTGAGCCGGAGAGGCTGTTGTGGGATAAGTAGAATAAAACATGAGGAAATACTCAATATAGGGTGACCCAACTTGATATACTGACTTATACATATGACGTACTGGCCTATAAGGCCATGCCACTATCCGTATACATGACATCTGTCTACAAGCCTCTAAGAGTACATAAATATCATAAAGGTCGGGACAGAGCCCCGCCATACCAAACAATACATATTCAAATTATACTGACCAAATAGGCAACTCCGGAGCAAGTGGAGTGCACAAACACCTTCTACTGAGTTGATAGCCTACTAGGATAACTCTCAACCTGTCTATCGGGACCTGCGGGCATGAAACGCAGCATCCCCAGAAAAAAGAGATGTCAGTACAAATAAAGTACCGAGTATGTAAGGCATGACAGTAGTATATAAAAGACATGAAAGAAACATGGAGTAAAGAACTCAACCTGAAATTCTGAATAGCTCTGTGAATCATGAAAATTTATAATGTCATGCATGTGCTTATAAATGCCATACCATGCATAGGTATATGCGTACATAACATCATCAAGCCTCTAAGGGCATCCCATTATATCATCTCAGCCACTATAGGCAAAATCATCAACGTATACCAGCTGATCAGGTGGTGGTGCGTATATAACGCCTTAACCTTTTCCCATATCCCATATACATATAATATATGCGTATATAACGCCTTCTGGTCATGGGTCAATGTACATATATAAATGCATTAAATGCATAAGAAATACGTTAATAAGATTTCTCGAATATCATAAAATTAATATGCCTTTCGGACAAACTTTGTCAAATACGTATTTTTCTGAGACCCATGAATAGAGGATATAATAATAATTTACATAGAAAATCAAGAATATAGACACCCCTAGTATTTCTATGAATAGAGTTATTTATGAAAGTTGCGTATTTTGCTCATTTCATTTGTATCATTTGGATCATGCCAAAAAGAAATAGCCTTAACATACCTCAAGTCGTCAATGCAACTCAACAACAACCTTATGACAACTAGCGCGCCAACCCTATAACAAAGAAATACGTGTACAATTAAGATGGTGGTAGTATATTACGTATCTCAGACGATAACACGATTCTAAAATAAAACGGGCAGCATTTCCCCTGATTTTACTGCTCCCTCAAGCCTACTATAGGCGAGATACAAACATAATACAATCAGCAACTCAAAACTAACCTAATTATAATTCGGGACCTTCAATACAACAAAACCCCCAAATATACCATAATACACCCAATCAACAAGTTAACAATTAGCCTGTAACTACAACGACGAGTGACCAACCTACTACCCTACCACATGTGGCGTTTCTCCACGCCTTTTTTATCCTTTCCAACTCCATAAATCAGCAGGACAATAGACAACCCAAAAGCAACATGAAACAGTCCACAAAACAGTCCACTATAAGTCAAATAACTCGAACACACGGCTTCCGATCACCGTCCCGTGAGGTCTAACTATTAGGAAACGAATTTGTCAACTTTTCTTGATATTTTAAAGCTTAAATATAGAAATTAGAAATTTTTATTAACTATTAAATACATTCCAAAACTCAAACTACAAAGAAAAAGAGTGGTGATATAGCGATACTTACGTCGTATGGATCGTTTTAATGTTATCGCCTCTTGATTTCGTGTCCGAGATGATATTCTTATTTGAAGTACTATTAGAGAGCTCAAGCACTATTTTTATGGTGTCCTTTGGTCAGATGCTATGTAAAAATGAAGAGAGAGAGACGAGGTAACAAAATATATATCAAGAAAAGTCAAAAGATGCTAGCTTGGCACCCTCTGATTCGCCAATTTTCCGACGCTTACATCTTTTTATCCGGATGTCGTATGAATGAACGGTTAAGTGCATTGGAAACTATATTTCAGGACCTTCAATTTGGTATATAATATATCCCAAAAAGACCTCATATAGCACACGAAAGTTATTTCTCAAAAAGCTCTGTTACAGAGCAAATCCTTATTCGGTGTTTCCGCAACTTTAATCCGATTTTTCTCAAACTTCATATTTTCTATACAAATATCATATATATCCATATTATGACTTTAAAATCATTTAAATCATGATTAACAAGTCTCATATTTATTACGTCACCTTGGGACGCATAGGGTGTAACAATATTCCCCCCTTAGAAATATTCGTCCTCGAATGTTAAACTCCCAGAAATCTATAGAAATATTAGCAGAGTCTCCTCTGTAACGGTACTACTACCAATTTGCCACAAAGAAAACCCAACAATACAAATCTACACAGGGCGACAATCATCAATAACACCAATGGCCTCACACGACCAATAACAATAACTAACATAAGAATCAAGTACCATATACGTACCTAAAGGCTGTGATGTCTCAGTCTGATCCTCCTCCGAAAGTAGAAACAAGTGAGGATACCTAGTCTTCATTTCTTTTTCAGCTTCCCAAGTCATCTCCTCCACATTATTGTTAATCTAAAGTACTTTAACTGAAGCTAAATCCTTAGTTCTTAATCTCTGAACTTGTCTATGGTATAGCAATGGGAGCTTCCTCATATGATAGCTGCTTTGTAACCTGAACATCGTCAACTGGAATGACTTTAGAGGGATCTCCAATACACCTATGGAGCATAGACACATGAAATGCTGGATGTACTGACTCCAATTTGGAAGGCAAGTCTAACTCATATGCTACTTGGCCTACTCTGCGTATAATCTTATAAGGTCCAATGTACCGAGGGCTAAGCTTTCCTTTCTTACCGAATCTCATAACGCCTTTCATCGGTGATACCTTTAGAAATACCCAGTCATCTATCTGAAACTCCAAGTCTCATCGTCGATTATCTGCATAGGACTTCTGACGACTCTGTGCTGCTAATAGCCTTTCCCTTATAAGCTTAATCGTCTCAACTGCCCGTTGTAGCAACTTTGGTCCTACTAACTTAGTTTCCCCAATATCGAACCATCCTATAAGAGACCTATACTTTGGTCCGTAAAAAGCTTCGTATGGAGCTATTTGAATAGTGGAATGATAACTATTATTATATGCAAACTCAATAGGTGGAAGATGATCATCCCAGCTACCCGTGAAGTCCATCACACAAGCCCGTAGCATATCTTCCAATGTCTGAATAGTACGTTCAACCTGACCGTCTGTCTGTGGATGAAATGTTGTACTAAGACTTACCTGAGTCTCCAATCCTTTTTGGAAGGACCTCCAGAAATTACTTGTAAACTGAGCACTTATATCTGAGATAATAGATATAGGGACACCATGAAGTCGTACTATCTCCCTATTGTAAAGCCTTGCATAATCCTCTACTGAGTAGGTAGTCCTGACAGACAAAAAATAGGCTGCTTTTGTAAGTCTATCGACAGTAACCCATACAACATCGAACTTACGTTGGGTATGAGGTAAGCCTATGATGAAATCCATATTAATCACTTCCCATTTCCAAGTCGAAATCTCTATAGCCTATAATAATCCATAAGGTTTCTGATGCTCAATCTTAACCTGCTGACAATTAGGGCACTGAGCAACAAACTCTGCTATATCCTTCTTCATTTCGTCCCACCAGTATATTTCCCTGATATCATGATACATCTTTGTCGCTCCTAGATAAATAGAATAACGAGAATAGTGAGCTTCTCCCATAACCTACTGGCGCAATCCTGCCACGTTAGAACACATAATCGACCTCGATATTTGAGGACTCCATCTCCTGTAATCTCGAATGGTGTATTTTCCTTTTGAGGGGTTGTATCTCTGTAATGAGCTAGCACAGGATCCTCATAGTGGCGTTCCTTCACTTCAGTTACTAAAGAGGATGTTGCCGTGTCCTGAATAGTAACTCCAGTATCATCTGAGTCCAGTAATCGAACTAAAAGACTAGCTAGCTGATGAAACACATGGGCTATCCCACATTTCTCTGGCTGTAAATATGACAGACTACCCTTAGATCTACGGATGAGGGCGTCGGCTACTACATTCGCCTTCCCCTGATGGTATAAAATATCAATGTCATAGTCTTTCAGTAGCTCCAACCATCTCCTTTGGCATAAATTCAATTCCTTTTGATTGAAGATATATTGAAGGCTCTTATGATCCGTATAGATATCAACATGAATTCCATATAAATAGTGTCTCAACATCTTTAGTGCATGAATCACCGCGGCTAACTCTAAATCGCGGGTCGAATAATTCTTTTCGTGCATTCTTAGTTGTCTTTAAACATAAGAAATTACTTTTCATGGTCGTTCTGCCACTTGTTGCATAAATACATGGCTTATCTCATTGACCATAAATACTTGAATTTCATGTAACTCATATGATCTCAAATATCATCTTTTGATTATTTTTTTCCGTTCATTAGTCATGATAGGTGCCACTTTCTTATGGAATGCATACAATGTTGTTGTGAGACTGTTATTACAAGACCATTTCTTCCTTATGTCACTATGCTTAAGTTGAAGCCTTTTTCCTTATTCCCTCAGCTAGTCTTTCTTTGTAGTACTTAAGAGAGACCCTTTGACTTCTGTAAAGCTGCGAGCTTATTACATCATATACCCGAAAGAATTTTTGACGTTCTTACTCGCCTATAATTATCCTTAATTACTTACCTCCGTGCCCTTGTGCTTATAAGGTTGATTCTAAACTGAAAGTTTTGACTGTCTTCTCAGTGGCACCATTTTTTTTTCGTAACACTTATAAGGTACCTTTAACAACCCCAAATCCTATCTGAATATTTCTCAAGGATTACGATGTCATCATATTTGCGAGACTGAATTCCCTATGTTGGGTTTCGCTATGTTTATCTTGCACAACCTGCTGATTTGTCAGTACCCTCTTGTTTAGGCATGGCTAGGCTCTTCCTTAATCAACTACTAACTACACGTTAGTCCATTATCATATCTATATTCTACGTAGTCTCTCGTGGGTTATATCCTTTGTCTTAACTTACCCCGCACACTGGCTCCTTATGTATCCCGTGTTCATTTGCACTTATTTATCAATAACATCTAGTGATGGAACCCTTTCTGCCTCTCCCCTTCGTCATGCTTACATAATGTTCTGGAGTCTTATCATATCCGTAGGATCTGAATAAATACAATCTCATTCCTTTCGCCATTCTACCACATTCTTCCTTTACTATTCCATAGTTACCTTAACCACATAACTTCAACTTAATACCATATCACACCATCTTCCCTCCTTTAGGGGAGTACTAACATTTATTGCTATGAAGATTTACCCATAAATGTTTCACTTCTTCATATTTGGCATCTTTTCACATCTTCACGGACTCTTACTTGCCTTGCGGTAACCCTTCTGTACCAGGGATAATTTAATTCCTTACACATAAAGGTGATACCTAGTGTAACTGTCACACTTAGTCCATTAAACTTAACTCTGCTCACATCGCTTGTTTTAGGGAAGCGTCTTCCTGAATGACCTTTAAAAGTTATTCTTCTGTTGTCCATTCAATTATCGTCGGAATGCGACCTCTGAAATTCTCACGATGTCAACTATTATCAAATCCTTTGGTCCCGAATTCATGTTCAGTTTATCTTATTCACTAGCCCATACTAATTTCTATTACTCCAGGGGTCTAACCTTTCTTTCTGGTAATTACGTTTGAGTCACCATCTCATTTTTCGAAATGGGGACATGACTTTATGGCTTATACTCTTTTATTGTCTCAAGGCATGTAACTTCTTGTCTTTTCCTTCACTTGACTATAGAATCTGTAGTCTTGTCATGTTTTGATTTACCGTTATCATCCATTTATTACATCTTACTCATAATTCTTCATTTATTATCTTTTTATTCTCCTGCTAATATTTCTATCTATCACCTTATTATGAAAACTTCTTCAAAACATTCTTTCACTTTTAGCCCCCCTTGATTCAACTCACTGGCTCTTCGGGTCGCCTAACACTCTCTCTTTACTAGGGACGAGAGCCATATAAAGGTAAATATTTATCCCTTTTAGGATTCCAATGCCAATCTTCTGAAATTTCTGAACATTCTAGTATTTATATCTGATTGTACTATTCTAGAGTGTACCATCTGGGTGCCTCACAAAGAGAAATATTACCACGTTTGCAATATCCCTCAGTAATGTGAGCTAATGACAACAATCCATCCATAATTTTGGGTTACTCTAACCCCAACTGGATGTTGATATCCCATCATTCTCTTAAATTATATATGTTAGCTCCCACAGGGCATAACTGAAATGGGTGTTGTCAAGTGAATATATCTTTATTATTGTTTAAAGTAACTCAGAATGCTTATATTTCTCTGCCTGAATTGTAAATACAGATAATCTTCACTAATTGCGTACCTCGTATCCTTCTTCACCTAACTTATTTTACTTGTTGAAACTTGTATCTACCTTGTGATTCTCTAGTTGCTTTTTACCATAGGGGTAGATAGATATTCATGCCTTAGGGCTCCTTATCAAGAGGCTCACACGTCGTAGTATACATATATCTACTGAAGGCCTTACATTTACTCATCATAAGCATGATGCAAAATCGAGTTCCTCTGACTCAACTCTTCCATAGCCACATTCAATCTCTTATCAACAGTCTTTCTAGATGTAGATGTCTTTGTTTAAAGAATAAAATAGAACTTAGGAGTTTGAATTTCTTACAACTGAGCTCTACCACACGATCTAGAGTAAGAAGAAAGATTGATATTTCTAAATGCCCCATAGCCTCCTGCTTATAAGTGTGGTGCACAACACACCCATAAACAAGAATCTACTAGACACGGCTTGTAGACTCCCTAGGACAGAACTGCTCTGATACAACTTTTGTCACGACCCAAACAGATGGGCCGCGACGGGCACCCGGTACCTTACTCAACCGAATACCAATTTAACGTATCTTTCGTATCATACTATCATAGGTAATTGAGCCGGAGAGGCTGTCGTGAGATAAATAGAATAAAACATGAGGAAATACTCAATATAGGGTGACCCAACTTGATATACTGACTTATACATATGACGTACTGGCCTATAAGGCCATACCAGTATCTCTATATATGACATCTGTCTACAAGCCTCTAAGAGTACATAACTATCATAAAGGTCGGGACAGAGCCCCGCCATACCAAACAATACATATTCAAATCATACTGACTAAATAGGCAACTCCGGAGTAAGTGGACTGCACAAACACCTTCTGCTGAGCTGATAGCCTACTAAGAGAACTCTCAACCTATCTATCGGGACCTGCGGGCATGAAACGCAGCGTCCCCAGGAAAAAGGGACGTCAGTACAAATAAAGTACCAAGTATGTAAGGCATGACAGTAGTATATAAAAGACATGAAAGAAACATGGAGTAAAGAACTCAACCTGAAATTCTGAATAGCTCTGTGAATCATGGAAATTTATAATATCATGCATGTGCGTATAAATGCCATACCATGCATAGGTATATGCGTACATAACATCATCAAGCTTCTGAGGGCATCCCATCATATCATCTCAGCCACTATGGGCAAAATCACCAACGTATACCAGCTGATCAGGTGGTGGTGCGTATATAACGCCTTAACCTTTTTCCATATCCCATATACATATAATATATGCGTATATAATGCCTTCTGGTCATGGGTCAATATACATGTATAAATGCATGAAATGCATAAGAAATACGTTAATAAGATTTCTCGAATATCATAAAATTAATATGCCTTTCGGACAAACTTTATCAAATACATATTTTTCTGAGACCCATGAATAGAGGATATAATAATAATTCACATAGGGAATCGAGAATATAGACACCCCTAGTATTTCTATGAATAGAGTCATTTATGAAAGTTGTGTATTTTGCTCGTTTCGTTCGTATCATTTGGATCATGCCAAAAAGAAAGAAGGGATAGCCTTAACATACCTCAAGTCGTCAATGCAACTCAACAACAACCTTATGACAACTAGCGCGCCAACCCTATAACAAAGAAATACGTGTACAATTAAGATAGTGGTAGTATATTACGTATCTCAGACGATAACACGATTCTAAAATAAAACGGGCAGCATTTCCCCTGATTTTACTGCTCCCTCAAGCCTACTATAGGCGAGATACAAACATAATACAATCAGCAACTCAAAACCAACCTAATTACAATTCGGTCCCTTCAATACAACAAAACCCCCAAATATACCATAATACACCCAATCAACAAGTTAACAATTAGGCTGTAACTACAACGACGAGTGACCAACCTACTACCCTACCACATGTGGCGTTTCTCCACGCCTTTTTTATCCTTTCCAACTCCATAAATCAGCAGGACAATAGACAACCCAAAAGCAATACGAAACAGCCCACAAAACAGTCCACTATAAGTCAAATAACTCGAACTCACGGCTTTCGATCACCGTCCCGTGAGGTCTAACTATTAGGAAACGAATTTGTCAACTTTTCTTGATATTTTAAAGCTTAAATATAGAAATTAAATTTTTTTATTAACTATTAAATATATTCCAAAACTCAAACTACAAAGAAAAAGAGTGGTGATATAGCGATACTTACGTCGTAGGGATCGTTTTAATGTTATCGTTTCTTGATTTTGTGTCTGAGATGATAGTCTTGTTTGAAGCACTATTAGAAAGCTCAAGAACCATTTTTAGGGTGTTCTCTGGTCAGATGCTATGTAAAAATGAAGAGAGAGAGACGAGTTAACAAAATATATATCAACTTTTGAAAAGTCAAAAGGTGCTAGCTTGGCACCCTCTAATTCGCCCATCTTCTGACGCTTATATCTTTTTATCCGGATATCGTATGAATGAATGGTTAAGTGCGTTGAAAACTACATTCCAAGACCTTCAATTTGGTATATAATATGTCCCAAAAAGACGTCATATAACATACAAAAGTTATTTCTCAAAAAGCTTCATTACAAAGCAAATCCTTAGTCGGTGTTTCCGCAACTTTAATCCGATTTTTCTCAAATTTCATATTTTCTATCCAAACATCATATGTAGCCATATTATAACTTTAAAATTATTTAAATCATGATTAACAAGTCTCATATTCATTACGCCATCTTGGGACGCACAGGGTGTAACAAATATATAGGCTAATCAATCACCATATCACTTAAGGATATCACTAATTCGCTTCTACTTAGTGTAATTATCAATTTGTAAGCTAATTACTACTAATATACTTCTAATTAGTGTAATTATCATGAATACCGTTCTACTTCGTGTAATTATCAATGAATATGCTAACAAATCACTAACATACGTATGTAAACACTTACCGAGGGACTTACCGATGGTCTCCTTCAATATTATTTATTTTTGTTATAAAATATATTGAAAATACCAACAGAAGCCGATCGGTAAAAGAAATTACAAAATAATTATGTATTATATATTAGGGAGGGACTTCCACAGTTGGCATAATTTATTTTTTGTTAATATACCGACAAAGACCATCACTACTCTATCACTATTGCGTTTTATATATATATATATATATATATATATATATATATATATATATATATATATATATATATATATTTAAAAAATACCGAGAGAGATTATCGGTACTGTAAAAAAATAATTTAAAAATAATTATACCTTACATAGTGAGAGAGCTTCTTGGTAATTTACCGACGGAATCTATCGGTACAACTAATTGAATTTTGACTAGTTAAAATATCGTTATTTATCGAGAGCTATATGTTGGAAAGCTAATGTTCAAATATACCGAAAGACTGACTAAAAATCCCTCGGAATAGCGACTTGGATAAGTTCTCGGTACTCCTGCATCAGTCAACAACTGATTTTTAGTAGTTAGATGATACCAGTATGCTAAAGTAAGGGTAAAAACGATTAGAGATTTAAAAACTTGTTACATATGTTAAGATTATGCAAACCGTCAACATCATCTTTGTGAAAATCAAAATATCCAATTTAAGTGAGTTCCTTGGTTACACCATAAAGTTGTACTTGATCTCTACCCATCATTAATGATCTAATTTCATTCTTTCTAAATAGAACCAAAGACGAGATCAGATCGATGCATTTAGAGTCCACAGTGTCAATAATTCCACATTTTCGTTCTATTAATATTTTTGTTCTATTATCACTTCATTCCCTCGTGGGATCTATTCGTACATCCACATTATGTTATCTATTTAATCCAATTAATCTCCTTTGTCGTCTACCTGACTACCTCCAGCTCCCTCTAAAATAGTTTTCAGGAAATAAAGAAACAAAACTATGGGCAGTGAAGTATATTGACCAAGGACAAGAAAAAATACATTGTCACCCCCATAGAAATGACAATGCTGATCTTGTTTATTCATTCACTTCAACACACCTGAATTGTTTTAAGTTGATCAAATATATATTGTACTAAATACTCATATAATAGAGCGATTAGTAAAACCGGAGACAGACGAAAAGTGAGGCAAGTAGAAATCAAGATCGGAGACAGCAGCTTCGATTGGCACCGGGTAGACCCCGAAGGGAATATTACTAACGAAGACAAATGAATGTCTGCCACCGGATAGCATTCAATGAAGAATATTCTACAGTATTAAATACATAGTCCGTTATAGAGAATTTTGTCATTCATAGTCTGCCGTTATATATTCATCAATGGTCCTCATAATTGACATTTAAGAGGGAGCTTGATCCTAGGACCTTATTCCCTAGGTACAACTATAATAGTGGTTCCCAAAGCCATTGTAAGGGGCATAATTTTCTGACAAACATACAATATATGTTGTTCAAAGCTCAATAATATTTTATTTCCTTGCTTATTGATTTTTGTGCTACTGCCTTCGGAAGCTCTGCTCCCGGAATCAAGCTATTTGCAGTCTTATCTCAATTTCAACGTTAAGTCTTTCATTTTATTTTATTTATTTACTATTTTGGGGATCAAATCGATTCGCTTGTCTATAAACCACGTTACAAATTTAACTTTATCGTCTTACGGGTAAACAGTTTGGCACCCACCATGGGGATTAGATAGTTGCGTAATTGAGTTGATCCTTGCATCTATTACTAACATGTTTAATTCTTAGTTTCTTAGCAAAAAATCATAAAAAATGGCAAATAACGATGTCAATGTCGCTCACAACGTTGAGGTTCAAGGAAATCCGCCTCAACACGGGGATTCAATCAGTGATACTCGCAACGAAGAGAATGTAGCCACGCCGATCCATGGTGGGCATTATCCACGACACGCTCGGGAGACAACTCCTGACAATGCTGAAGATGAGCACGTTGCAGAAATGGTAAGAATTTGTAGGGAACAACAAAAGGCTATTATGGGCCATCTCTCGCGACAAAATCATCCCATGATAGAATTGAGGCAAGCGTTGTCGAGTGCTTCCAACAACGTGAATGGAAGAGGTCCAGTTCCTCCCAGTGTTCCTATAAATCAAACAGCACAAAGAGTTGATAACAATACCTCGAGGGGTGAGGTCGGCTTCAACGGGGCCAGAGGGGACGACAACGGATCTGGTAACCATAATGGAGATAATCCCTTTAAAACCAAACTCATGCAATTTATAAGGGAAATAAACGCATGTATGAATCAAATCCCGAGCGCACCACCATTATTGAAAGGACCAGACTCAAATAAATACACTCAGTTGCCGTTCAAACCAAGCGCGACACCGAAATTAATCTCGAAGCGGTTCAAAATGCTAGACATGCCAAAATATGATAGGACCTCGGATCCTCAGGAGCATATCACCACCTATACAATGACGGTGAAAGGAAACGACTTAGCCCCGCACGAGATCGAGTCGGTCTTGCTGAAGAAGTTCGGGGAGACCCTCACGAAGGAGGCCCTAACATGGTATTCTCTTTTACCCTAGCACTCGATAGATTCCTTCGAGATGCTCGCGGATTCTTTTATCAAGGCCCATGCAGGGGCCAGGAAGATGCAGGCCCGAAAGGCCGACATATTCAGAATTGCACAAGAAGAGTCCGAACTACTGCAGGAGTTCGTGACCATATTTCAGAAGGAAAGGATGCTGCTACCGGTCATGCCGGATGAATGGGCAGCTAAGGCATTTACTAAAGGGTTGAATCTGAGGAGTTCTGATGCTTCCCGAAAACTGAAAGAAAGTCTTCTTGAGTTCCAGGTAACAACATGGGTAGATGTACACAACCGCTACGAGTCGAAGATAAGAATAGAGGATGACCAGCCCGGTTTCCCGGCATCGATCAAAGGTCGGGACCGAGAAAAGAATAAGGGATAGGTGAAGGATGATTTCGACGTAGATCGACGGTCTTCTAGAGGTCGGTTTTGCCCTACGAAAGGGCCGAAGGACGCGATAGAGGTTTCTGGTCGGCAGATAGGTTAGCCACCGATAAGAGAGTGGATCGCGGATGAAATAACAGACTGTTGCAAGATAAAGAGGTATCGGGCTCCCGGGACTCCACCTACCCCAGGCTGTCCGAATTCAATTTCAATGTCAGCGTAGTGGAACTAGTCTCAGCTATTAGGAACATTAAGGAAGTAAGGTTCCCAAGGATGATGAGATCCGACCCTAGCCAGAGGGATCCTAATCTATGGTGTGAGTACCATAGGACCAACGGCCACCGGACTGGGGACTGCTGACATATGCCCAAGGAGGTGGCAACATTGCTGAAAAATGGCCATCTCAGAGAATTCTTAAGTGACCGGGGTAAGAACAACTACGGTCGCAACCATGATAATGCAGAACCCTGAAAGCAAGAGAAGATCCTCCTCGTCTGACGATCAACATGATTTTCCGGGAAACGAGATTAATAGTGTAACCTTTTAGACAGCGAAAAAGACAAAGGTATCGATGACCCACAGTAAGAGACTCCGGGAAGTCACTGAAGACGACATTACCTTCATGGAGAAAGACGCAGATGGACTACTATCACCGCACAACGATGCCCTGGTAATTTCTCTTAATGTTTTAGATTTTAAATTAAACGTGTTTTGGTGGACCCAGGAAGTTCAGCTAATATTATCCAATGGTGATTGCTGAAACAAGCCAAGCTAACTGGAAGCATCGTTCCATCCACAAAGCTCCTCGCTGGGTTCAACTTAGCAAGTGTGACAACCCAGGGGAAATTCTGCTGCCCACGAATGCTGGAGGAGTAATGAAGACGACCATGTTTGAAGTAGTAGACGGTGACATGTGCTACAACATTATTCTTGGAAGACCATGTTACATGAAATGAAGGTTGTACCATCAACATACTATCAACTTCTGAAGTTTGAATTAAACAAATATAAGGAGATCAACCAGTGGCAAGGGAGATGAACGTGATCTCGGTTTCCAGTAGAAAAGGGAAGGAACATGCGGCATAGCAATTATAGGAACCGACGCCTGCTCCCAAGCCAAGCGAAGTCGACAAAGGGGGTGAGTCGTCGAAATCTTATCAGGTACCGAGATATTTCCATGTGCGAGAATAAACAGACGTGACCAAATCCATAGCGGAAGATCTCGAACAAGTCACATTGTTCGAGGAATTATTGGAGAGGAAATTTCACTTGGGGATAAGACTAAACTCCGAGCTCACGTAAGGATTTATAGAATTTCTTAAATCTAATGTTGACTATTTTGCATGGTCGCATGCAGATATGACAGGTATTCCACCAGAGGTGGCCGTGCACATGTTAAGCCTAGACCCCAACATCCCTCCGGTAAGGCAAAAAAAACACCCTATTGATGAGGTCAGAAACAGGTTTGTCAAAGAAAAGCTCGATTGCTTGATATCGGTTTAATCGGGAGGTAAAGTATCCTGACTGGCTAGCTAATATAGTAGTAGTTCCAACAAAGAATAATAAATTTTGCATGTGCATTTATTATAACGATCTAAATAAGGCGTGCCCAAAAGACTCATTCCCATTGCCAAACATTGATCAAATGATTGATGCGACGGCCGGGCACGAGTTGATGAGTTTACTTGATGCCTATTCCGGGTACAACCAAATTAAAATGAACCCGGAGGATTAGGAAAAAACTTCGTTCATAACGAACTACGGCATATATTGCTATAATGTGATACCTTTCGGGCATAAAAACGCCGGAGCCACTTATCAGAGGCTTGTGAACAAAATGTTTGAAGAACAAATAGAGAAAACAACAGAAGTTTACATAGATGATATGCTGGGTAAGTCTTTAAACACAGGTGATCATATTAAGCACCTCCAAGAAACCTTTGACATCCTAAGTAAGCACAACATGAAGCTTAACCCCGAAAAGTGTGCATTCGGAGTCAGCTCCGGTAAGTTCTTGGGGTTCTTGGTGTCGCAAAGGGGAATCGAAGTCAATCATGACAAAATTAAAGACATCGAGGACATTCCCGGTCAGCTATCAAATGTGAAAGAGGTTTAGAGGTTAACAGGGAGACTAGCTGCTTTAAGCAGGTTCATTTCCCGGTCTTTAGAAAAATGTCATCACTTCTCACTTCTGAAGAAGAAGAACAATTTCGAATGGACTCTGGAATACCATCAGGCTTTGAAAGATTTGAAAAGGTATTTATCGAGCCCTCAATTACTAGCGAAACCGGATGAAGACGAACAATTGTTGATTTACTTATCAGTTTCGGAGGTAGCGGTAAGTGCCGTTCTAGTCCGTGAAAACGAAGGTACGCAATCTCCTATTTATTATGTTAGTAAAAACTGGCCTTGGCTCTCATAGTTGCCACTCAAAAACTGAGGAATTATTTTCAATGTCACCTATACAAACCTAAATTGTCAGGTCGACTGGCCAAGTGGATAGTCGAAATGAGTGAATTTGACATAGAGTATAAACCAAGGACTGCGATCAAATCGCAAGTTTTGGCCGACTTCTGTCACGCCCCAACCTCGAGGAGCATGACCGACGCTCTACCAAGATACCCCGGTTAAGCAAGCCTACTAGATTCCTTCTACCCAACCTTGCTCATTAACAATATAAGAATTAGTACAAGAGATAGACATGAGAAGAGTCAAGTGTTTCCCATTCTTTTCCCATTATTCAAAAGAGATTCATTTACGACTTCCAAAATATTATAAGTTTATAGATATGATGAAAAGTATGTTTACCACATACCAACACTTCTAGTTCATTACACAACATCAAATATCACCCACAACCTATCTATGGAGCCTCTAAGTACAATAGAAGAGAAGAATGGAAGTGCCGGCGACAAGGCCCCGGCTATACCTCAAAGCTCAAAATACAACGTCAAATGACACAAGGCCCGGAATAGAGTAGGTCTCACCAAAACCTGATGAATAGAGAGTGACTGCTAACAAGGACCAAAGCTGCCCGCTGATGAACCACCTGCATCCATTGAAGATGCAGTTCCCCCGATAAAAGGGACATTAGTACATGTGGAATAGTACTAGTATGTAAAGCTAAATGTCCTCTTTCGAAATAGAATGCCAATATAAGATAGGGACAACCATGGAAACAACAAGCAACGATCAATGATATCCAAATGCAAAGTTAAAACATTACAATTTTCAAAATACAAAGATAATACTATGAAGATGATAATCAAAATACGAAGATAATATTATTTTGGTTGGGATATCTTTAGTACCGATATACCACCGTGAATTTATCATGAAGTCTGATCACGGCCCGATCGGCTAAGCCATCTCACAAGAGACATCCAATCATAATACCACTGTACTTTTAGTACGGAGTCTGATCCCAGCTCGATCGGCTAAGCCGTCTCACCAGAGACATCCAATCACAATAATTTCTACACAAAGCGGCCATGCCGCCTCATCCCAATGTGTGCGGGTGGAGGTGCAATGACAATCACAATCACCACCATGTGTGCGGCTTGGCGTCCGATCTCGACCCAATCGGCTAGGTCATCTCACCATAATGCCGTGTGGATTGATATCACCCTTTTTCTAGCAATTATCTCATCCCAATTAAAGAGAATATTCTTATCACATCAATCTCATCCCAAATAAGAGGAATAATCACAATGCACTCCTACACCAGCACGTGTAGTTTCGGGGTTAGGTTGTTCCCACCTACCCTTCCTCGATGACTAACGATACTCCCAAAATCATTTTTGATTTTCATACAAGGGAAACATAAATACAATTGCATTTACCTTATAACCTTTCACATCATATATATATTCATTAGTACTTTCAACCACTTACACCATCATCATTTCATTGGTTCTATTGGCCATACATATGATTCTTCTTTCATGGCACAATGGCCGTATTTTATATTTCACATATTTATTTCTTTACTTTCAAGGATCATCATCATAAACATCAACATATAGAATATTTCGGAAATCACAACTTTAAGTTCATTTGTAATGAAGACTTTAAACACAATGGATCTCTGTCCAAGAAATTGAGTAAAATGATTGGCAATCAAAGCGCAAGTTAAAATCATAAACGAGTAATATACCATTTATTCTTGAAATATTTTTCCCTTAAAAGGGAAATGCACAATTTCAACTCATGAATATGTAAGAGCTTAAAACACATTAGAAATACTTACAAAGCATAGAATTAGTTAAAACAACCACATTTGGGCATGACTCGAGTACATAAGCTTTTAGGCAAATCTATTTTCGAAGTTATTTTGAAACAGTTAAATCAAGGCTCATTCCATAATGTCTGTCACATCATTTCATTTTAATGGCACCATTGGCCACAAGTATAACTTTCATTATTGGCACGGTGGCCACACTTTATATCTTCAACCCACTTCTTTCACTTTCAAGCATCTTTATAGATTATCAACAATAAGGCATTTCAAATCAAGGCTTTAGGTACACATATGAGCAATTAAGAGTCTTAAGCACATCGAGTTTTTCTCACACAATTTGACATCATAACTTTCATTTGAAATACTTCTCAAAGCCATAATATTTTAATACACCTATCATTCGTGAACACATTCCTGAAGGATAACATAATGTGATAGGAACATTCGGAACACATTTTGAACACATAACTTTCAACATTTTGTTTACTCGGGATAATCGAATTTATTAGAAACAACTCGGAACATGGGAATTAGGAACTTGAACCAACCATACTTGAAGCTTATGGGGACATTATGGAATTCGATTCTAAGAGAGAAGTTTAGCCAACATACCTTGCTTTGAGCTTTCCTTAAATTACTATAATGTTTCGGAAATCCTAGCAATCCCAATCTATTTTGAGACATAACAACATTGAACATAAATTTGGAAGATATTCATGGTTTCAGCTCATTTGAGCATTTTATCAAACGCTAGGTGTGCAAATTCGACTACAAGGTTCTTCTACAAGATTTCCTTCACTTCACAACCCATACAATACCAAGAGTTTACTCATATTAGCTCAATTACCTTCCCACCACCCTTATAGCTATATGCATGCATAAATAATAACTCTCATACCCAAGAATCACATTTCTCATTACCTACTTTCAGTCCAAATCACGAAATTTAGGGCTAGGGAGTAGAACCTTACCTATTAGATGAAGATCTTGTGGATTTCTCCCATGAATCTCCAAAGCTTGAGCAAGAATTTGAAGCATGAAGATGTTGGTGCCCTCTCTTCTCTCTCTAGAATAGCTCTCTCCTCTCTCTAAAATATCAGATCTTTCCTTCTAAAATAACCCGCTAAGGCCTAATATCAAAATAGGGTCGGATAAGAAAATTTCCAAAAATGACTCCCGAAGTCAATTATGTGGTGCAATTACGTGGTAGTAGAATCATTACGTGGGCAACATAATCGTTATGT
Source organism: Nicotiana tomentosiformis (assembly GCF_000390325.3). Taxonomy (NCBI): domain Eukaryota; kingdom Viridiplantae; phylum Streptophyta; class Magnoliopsida; order Solanales; family Solanaceae; genus Nicotiana; species Nicotiana tomentosiformis. The sequence continues at coordinate 55,655,241 of NC_090819.1, forward strand.
GGGTAGCAAAATCGATTATGTGGCCAGCAGAATCATCATGTGGGCAACAGAATTTTTATGCGGCCAGCAGAATGGTTATGCGGCCTGCAGAATCATTTTGCGGCCAGCAAAATTATTTTTCAAAATTTGCTCATTTTCTGTTCTACTCTGCGATGCTTATACGGTCTGTGGAACAGTTCTGCGATCGCGAAATTGACCGCAGAATTGCCTTCTTGTGCCAAAAATTCCCATCAACACTTCAGTGCATTCTTTAACCCAAAAAGTTCGTACCGTGGCTCATTTTCTACAATCCTCAAACCCATTAGCCAACCTTGGCACCATGAAACCTTAAATTCCTTGGCGAAATTTTACGGGGCCTTACAACAACTTCGTGGCCGATTTCAGTCCCGGACTGCTTGCCTTTGGCCGCCAAAGAAGCGGCGATGGTGTCGAAGCTTTGATTATTCCCTCGGGCGAAACCCTGAGACAAGCCATAAGAACAGTTCCCTTGACTAACAATGAATCCGAGTATGAAGCTTTGATTGCATGACTTGAGATGGCCCGAGGACTAGACTTCAAGGTCATTGAAATCAAATGTGATTCCCAACTGGTAGTGAATCATATATACGGGATCTTCGACACCAATGAGGAACGCATGCAATAATATGTAGTGAAAGTCCAGGCTCTGCTCACATGATTCAGGGAATAGTCAATCACCCATATCCCGAGAGAAGAAAATGCAGAAACAGACGCGTTGGCCAATCTGCACTCATCCACGGAAATGAAGGAATCAGACTCCGGTACGGTCGTACAACTTATGCATTCGGTATTGGATGTAGACAGATATTATGAAGTAAATACGACCAATTTGTTCTGGGACTGGAGAAACGAGATCATCAACTATCTTGAGCACTTCAAATTACCCGAAGACCCAAATCTATCCCGGGCACTCTGCACCAAAGTAGCTCGTTACAGCCTTTGGGGAGGTAAGTTATATAAAAGGCATGTTGGCCTGATGTTTAGGAGCCTCCGAGGCTAATTACGTCATGAGAGAAGTTCACGAAGGAATCTGCGGAAATCACTCGGGTGTGGACTCGTTGGTAATAAAGCTAATTAGGGAAGGATACTACTGGCCCCGAATGGAACAAGACGCTAAGGCATTTGTACAAAAATGCGACAAATTTCAACGCCACGCACCGTTGGTGCATCAACCAGTAGAATTATTGCATTCGGTATTGTTGCCTTGGCCATTCATGAAATGGGGGATGGACATAGTTGGTCTATTGCCACTGGCTCCCGGTAAGGTAAGATTTCTTTTGATTTTAACAGACTATATCTCAAAGTGGGTAGAAGCAGGTGCATACCAAAAAATCGGCGAGCGTGAGGTGGTCGATAACCTATGGGAGAATATAATTTGCAGGTTTGGGATACCAAAGTAAATAGCCTGTGACAACGGGCCACAATTTAGAGGCGCAAAAGTCACAAAATTCCTTGAAGACTTGAAAATCAAAAGGATCACCTCTTCGCCATACCACCCAAGCACAAACGGCCTAGCGAAATCGACAAATATAGTGATTATTCAAAATCTCAAAAAGAGATTGGAAGCAGCCAAAGGAAACTAGCCCGAAGAGCTATTAGGAGTGCTATTGGCATACCGAACGACGGCCAAATCGAGCATGAGAGAGACACCTTTCTCTCTCGTATACTGGCCTTGGTTCCGGTAGAGGTAGGAGAACCTACCATGAGATACTTCCGGCCGGATGAAGAAGTAAACAACGAAGCGTTGTTGGTTACATTGGAGCTGCTTGATGAGCGTAGGGACTTGGCACATATAAGGATGGTAGCCCAGAAACAAAGAATGGAAAGATACTATAATCGAAGAGATAACCTCCGTTATTTCAAAGTAGGAGACTTGGTTTTAAGAAAAGTGACTCAGAACACCCGAGAGCTCAACGCAGGGAAGCTGGGTCTGATGTGGGAAGGCCCCTATCGAGTTTCAGCTGTCACTGGGAAAGGATCATATGAAATGGAGAATCAAGACGGAGTAAATTTTCTGAGCAACTGGAATGTGGCATATCTTAAAAGGTACTATTGCTGATGAGCATCGCCTATACTGAAAGTATGTGCTGCACTCTTTTTCCCTTCGTCAAGTTTTTGTCCCAGTTGGGTTTTTCTGGCAAGGTTTTTAACATGGAAACAACGGAAAGCATACTACGAAGGAAGCACCATCAGTATGAATAATACCTTTAAATGACAAGACACTGAAACAATAAACCACTACATGATGGTTAGATAGTCTTTGGCTTGATAGCAAAGTTCCTAACCGGAAACAAAGCTTGCTATCAGACCAAAAGCTACCTGACCGTTCACGAGTTCCACTTCACCACAAGCCACTGGGGGTGGTTAGATAATCTTTTGATCGATAGCAAAGTTCCTAACGGGAAATGAAGCTTGCTACCGGACAAAAGATTATCCAACCATTCACTTGTGGAATCTTCAAAGGAGCAAGACTTCCATTGCTCCAATTCGTATTCTTCGTATTCGAACACTGGGGGGGGGGGGGGGAATGATATGAGAATACGACAGCCTGATTGCCACAAAAATCGAGACTACAAAATCCAGGAACAAATATGTATCATTGCGACCGAGGACTGCGCGTCCAGCCCTGTAGAAACAAGTTGTTCAAATTAGCCACAAGTAATGTCAATTTCTTTTCAACACAACGAATGCTTATGTACTTTTGAAAATGAAAGGAATAAAGTAAAGTCCTTTTATTTTTATCTTGTTTCTTGTCCATACGATGAATTAATTTTATCATTTGAAAGTTAATCAAGTACTTCAAATGCTAGTGCCGGAATGAACAAGAGACGTCCTCTTCAAGAGCACTGTAAACATAAGAGGGCCCTCTCGTATGAAACCATCACGGTAAAGGGTTGGTTCCGGAAGAATTTATGCCCAAAATCCAAATTCCATTGGGGAAAAATACACCCCAGGCCTTGTACAATTAGATGCAAAAAAGTAAAATTTGTGCAATGCATAAACAAAAAAGTATTTTTTTATATAACAAACATGCCAAGCAGCACAAGTAAAAAAGTATGAAAGGAAAAAAAAAGTTATACAAAAGAAAGCAGAAACTAAACTAATGCATCCCCAGAATTTGGTGGAAAAGAAGCGTTTGCGCCCCCAGGAGAAGTAGGTGGATCTGTCGCCGGTTCAAGACCTTGGCCTTCATCATCATCTCCTTCAAGTTCCTCCTCAATTCCCGAGAATGCAGAACCAGAAGAGCCTGTTGCATCAGGCTGAATCGGGAGACCCCTTCGCGCAGTTAACTCCCGCTCACGGGCCTTGGCGATCTTAGCATCAAAGTCAATGACTCCCGCCTTAGCCCCTTCCAAGGTTTTTATCCTCATGCTGTACATAGAATATATTTTCTCGATAGTGAGGGAATTCGCTCGGATCTGGTGGCCTGAAGGCTGAGATCAAGGTCACGAATGGTGGAGATATGGACTTTATTGTGCTCTATGACCCTCTTATACTTCTCTTCAATTTGGGCACGTTTCTCTTCAGCAGCAGCGGCTTCTTCAGCTTTGGAGTTCAAGGTTGCCTCCAAATTATTCACTCTTTGAGTAGAGGCAGCCTCGGGCTTGGCAGCAGCAAGAACAACATTCTGAACCTCAGACCATTTAGCCTTGGCTTCTTGGAATTGTGCACTCAACTCGGAGGCTTCCTGGCCGAGGGCTATTACTTCCTGTTCGCTGAGCTGTAACTGATCCTCGAGATCACTCACTTCGGTGGCCTTCTCTTTTAATACTGAAAGGCGCGTGACAAGTTGATCCCGCTCGGCTAATAGTTGATCCCGCTCGGATGCGATCTTTTATATATTAAGGATCAACTTCTGAATTCCCTCGGAAGCAAGGTAATTAGCCTGCAAAGCAGAAATTCAAATCAAAAATCTTATCATAACAAGACAAGAAGAAGAAGTAAGAGAAACAAATATCATACCATTGTTGCGTTATGCATGGCATTGTTTATCATACACTCCCCCGAGAGAGAGTGTTTTTTCTTATCTTTCTCTGAAGCCTAAGGCTTCAGGTAATTGGCGAGCTCCACCGGTCGGGACAAAAGATGGCACTTAGTGGAAATCGAGAAGAAGATGCTCCTCCTCCTTTGGGGATCTGCAGAAGGAGGTGAATAGTTGCACCCCAAATTCCCATGGTCTGGGGAATGGGGAGGAGGGACATCCTTCTCTCGGGTGTGTGTGGTAGGTGGAGGTGATGCAGTAGGTGCTGGTGATGAAGGCATGGTCGGCGTTAAAGGAGATGAAGCTGATGGTATTGTAGGATGAGAAGCAGTTGCGGCAAAGGCAATGCTTGTTGAAAGTTGCTCATCAGCTGAAGACGGAAGAGGCCTGGTACCCAGCCTCATAGTACCGGGAGCAGCAACTGGGACTGGAAAGGGAGAATTGGCATTCTACACTAAGTCATACTCTCCCCAGAGCTCTTGGGCATCGTCTTCAGCTAGGGTTATTAGCTCTTCAGATTGAGCATTTTATTGAACTGATGAAGGTCGTCGTCTTCTATGTAGAGAAGCCCCTTCATCATCAATCACCATAGTGGTGATGGCTGCTCGGGCTCAGTGCTCTTCACCCTTTTATTTTTTCCCTCGGCCGTAGAGGAACGTCGCCTCTTTTGTTGCTTGTTCTCTGGCTAGGGACTCCAGGAGGAGCACCTGCTCCGAAAGCAGGTATGGTGGCACCCGTTCGGGCAAAGGCCTCCTTCAGCAACCTCGCAGCCTCTACGGGATCGGCCAAAACGTCCTCCTCAGGTACGATAACAGAGCCTTGCGGTAGACCTAAACTCAACAGGAAAAAAAGGTAGCCAATTTTCTTTTACGTAAATTAAAAACAAGGTTAGTTCGAGAATCAACTTACCATGATTTTTGGTCTTTCACCCATATTTGAGGGCCAGTTCTTTCCACCGGTGGGTCTCAGGTGTGGTAACATCCAATATCTTTTGGACCCACCGGTCCAAACCTTTGATCCTTGGAGGTGTCCACTGAATTGCTGAAATAACAAAAAGAGAAAGATCAGTAACAGCATGAAAAATTTTTAATCAGAGAAAAGGCAAACATTGAACTTACGTGTATGATTCCATGATTCAGGAAAGGATGGAGTTGTGGCCCGGATGATATCCCTGGTGGCAACTGCAACAAACTGCTCCATCCATCCGCAATCGTTGTCGTCATCCATGCTGGTGAGAAAAGCATGGTGACCATGTTTGCTAAAGTTTATCATTCCCACACGAAAAATCTTGGGGGGATAAGGGTTCATCATTTGAGCTAGGGAGAGCTCTTCCCCCGTCTCCTGACATAATCGCCAAAGACAAGCTACCGTCCGCCATACAAAAGGGCTCACCTGTGCCAAGCAGACTTGATAGCGGAAGCAAAGCTCCAAGATTATGGAGTCAAGTCCCCCACTCAATGAGAATGGGCCCAAAGTGAAGGGGTACATGTAAACGTACGTAAAACCCTTCTAGGGAAGGTTACCCGCTCCGCTAGATTGGGAGAGATGATGTTCAAATCATGGCAACAACAGTCTTCCTTCACTGTAGGAATGTTATAAGGATGGATGGAAGAAGGGTATACACCAACAACCCATGTGCGGGATTTAGCAGAAGGGAACTTCTCTTCAAAGTCCTTTGATGTATTCAGCCTTCTAGGAATAGTGGTGCTCACCATAGGAGGTGCAGCATCATCAGTACTCTCCTTGTTCTTTGAAGAGCTTGAGTTCTTGGAAGAAGAGGCCATAGTTAGCAGAAGGAAGTAAAGAGTTTCTCTGAAGAAGAAAGGTAAAGAAAGTTGAAAGCGAGAAAGAGTTGAGAAGTTGAAAGAGTTCTAAAGATTGTGAAGTGTAAAAGAAGAAAAATGAACTGTATAAGCAAAAGAATAGGCGGCTAAAATTGTGGCTATGATTACCTCGAGAACCGACAAAAATATTGCTGAATCGTGGGATGATGTGTGTTCGGGGCATTAAATGCGGAGAGACATGCGTCTAATCAAGCATCAGAAACTTTTCAGAAGAGATCAGAAGATTTCTCGCCAAGAAGGGTATCTTCACCAACTTCCCGATGACACAACGATGTGCCACCGAAAAGCAGGGGAACTATCTATATAGGGTAAAATAGGTTTGTATTAAATACTCGCATAATAAAGTGACATATGGAACTAGAGATAGACGGAAAGTGAGGCAAGTAGAAATCAAGATCAGAAACAACAGCTTTCGTTGGCACCGGGTAGACCCCGGGGGGAATATTGCTAACGAAGACAAACAAATGTCTGTCACCGGATAGCATTCAATGAAGAATATTCTACAGTATTAAATACACAGTCTGTTATAGAGAATTTGTCATTCATAGTCTTCCGTTACATATTCATCAATGGTCCTCATAATTGACATTTAAGAAGGGGCTTGATCCTAGGACCTTGTTTCATAGGTGCAACTATAAATAGTGGTTTCCAGAACCATTGTAAGGCGACGAATTTTCTGATAAACATACAATATATACTGTTCAAAGTTCAATAATATTCTTTTTCCTTGCTTATTGATTTTTGTGCTACTGCCTTCGGAAAATCTACTCCCGGAACAAAGCTATTTGCTTTCTTATCTCAATTTCAATGCTATGTTTTTCATTTTATTTAATTAACTTACTATTTTCGGGGATCAAATTGATTCGCTTGTCTATAAACCACGTTACAAATTTAATTATACCGTTTTACGGATAAACAAATATATATATATATATATATATATATATATGTTGTACCGTTGAGAATAACTATTCTTGTTCAATAAGATTTTAGAAGTGTGCAAATTTATACTTTGTAATCAGAAAAAATACCCCTGGAATGTCAGATTCAGTACAAAAATGCCCTCCGTCCACTTATTTGAATAAAAATGTCTTCACCGTTATTTTTTGGCTCAACCTTAATCATATTTCTAATGGCCCTTTATTTAAAATAAAAATAAAAACTTATTTGTTACCCACGTGTCAACGCTTTATTAGCGTAACTTAAACCCCACCCTAAATATACAAACCCATCCATAACCCGCTCCATTACTGTAACGACCCGACCGGTCGTTTTGAGCTCTAGCATGCTGTTCGATGGTTTGATGTCTCGAGTAGCTTCACTTCATATTTTATGACTTGTACGTGTACTCGGAATTGAATTTCGGGAAGTTCAGAGTTGTTACGGAAGGAAAATTCTCAATTCGGAAGCTTTAAGTTGGGAGAGTTGACCGAGATTTGACTTTGGAAAAACGACTTCGGAATGGAATCTTTATGATTTCAATAGCTTCGTATGGCGATTTCAGACTTAGGCATATGTCCGGATTTGGATTTGGAAGTCCGTAGGACAATTCGGCGTATTTTGGCGAAAAGTTGGAAAGTTGAAGTTTTGAAATATTCATAAATTTGACTGGAAGTTGACTTGGTTGATATCGAGCTCGGATATCGATTCCGAAAATTGGAAATGGTCCATTATGTCATTTATGACTTGTGTGCAAAATTTGAAGTCATTCCGGATTGATTTGATACGCTTCGATGCAAATTATAGAATTTGCAAATTTCATAACTCATAATTCGATTCGAGGTGCGATTCGTAGTTTCGGCATTGTTTGATGTGATTTGAGGCCTAAACTAAGTTTGTATCATGTTTTGAGACTTGTTGGTATGATTTGACGGGGTCCCGAGGGGCTTGGGTGCATTTTGGATCATTTGTTGAGAGACTAGTAAAATTAAGAAATTTTGAATTTGACCATGGTGAATATCGTGTCAAGACGACCTCTTTTCAGTGTTTTGAGTGCGCGAGCAGGTCCGTAGTGTGGTTTATGATTGAAATTCATATATGGTTTGTGTCCGGGAGGTTCCGGATGAGTTTCGGGGTGATTTCAGATCATTTCGGATAAATTTGGGTTTGCTGGTTTCTGGTGAGGACTGTTCATTCGCTATTGCGAACACTATTCATTCGCAATTGGAGTTTACTGTTCATTCGCCAATGCGAAGTTTTTGTCCGCAAATGCGAACCTGTGTAGAAGACTTAAGGATCGAAACTAGGTCATTTTTCCATTTGCATTTTGGATTTTGGAGCTCGGTTTTTGGGTGATTTTGAGGAGTTCTTCACGATTTTGACTTGGGTAAGGATTCTATATCCGAAAGTGATTATATTTCATGATTCCATGGTTATATTTATCAATTATTAGTGAATCAATTGGAAGAAAATGAGATTTTTGGCAAAATCTTTCAAAAATGAAAAAATAAAGATTTGGAGGTCGATTCGTTATCGGAATTTGATAAAATTGGTATGGTTGAACTCGTATCGAAATGGGTTGTCGAATTTGTGAGTTTTGTCGGGTTTCGGGCATGTGGGCCCGGGGGTTGACTTTATTGACTTTTCGAGCAGAGTTAGAAATTGTTATAAATTGATTTATTATGAGTATTAGAGTATATTTCTATTGGTTTGCCTATTTTTTGACTAGTTTTGGAGCGACGGGCATCGATTTGAGGTGTTATAGTGGCGTTGGAGTTGGTTATGGAATTTCAGAGCGAGGTAAGTCTCTTGTCTAACCTTGTGAGGGAGAAACTACCCCTAGGTGATAATTATTGTTATGTGCAACTAGTTGTGGGTGCTACGTACCTACGAGGTGACGAGAGTCCGTACGTAGCTAAAACATGTTTATGTCTGGGTAGACTTAGGACTTTATCATGTAATATTTGAATTATTTGGACTCATTTTGCTAGCTTAATTAATTGAAATTTTAACTATTGATTTAGAAACATATAAATATATTAGGCCGAGTTTTATCACCTTTAGTTATTGCCAAGATATTTGATAAATGTAAAGGGGTATATTTATTATTGTGCCCATGTACTGTGTTGTAAGCACGTGTCTCATAATTCGATAACTTCCTTCCTTTCTTGTGGAGTGGGCCGAACGCCTCAGCAGTATAATAGATGCATCTGTGGTTCCTGTCGCTCGACCCTCAGCAGTGGACCCTCATCTTGGCGCGTAGGCACACCTGTTGAGGGGACTTTATGTGAGCTGCATTCCAGGCTACGCATCGCAGTCCACCGAGCCTCCATCGTACTATGTATTTTATCCTGTCAATTTACATTCTGGACAGATGTTGTATTATTATTGTACTCCTTAGAAAATATTCATGCACTTGTGACACCGGGTTTTGGGGTTATACTAGTTGATTCTTACGGTTTCGTATATTATTATCGCCTTTCATTTCTTTTATAAACTACAAATGTTGTACGTTCCCGTAGATTTAGAAGTGTAAATCTCTTTCCTTATTAAAATCTATATTTTCGATAGTAATAAAATGAGTAATTAAATTGATAAATCACTGTTGGCTTGCCTGACGGCGGCGTCAGGCATCATCACGACCTATAGTGGATTTTGGGTCGTGACAATTACTGACCTGTCCCAATTTTAAACCCTTTTTCATATGGGTGTCGTTTGATGTTCTCTTCAACAAAGACCCAATGATGTCTTTTCTCTTTCACAATGGCCCCAAAAATTTTGTTTTGCTTCTTTAGTAGCCTCTGATTTAAGAAAAGTGCAATGTTCTGACTAAATATTTACATAAATAGGGATTGGACGTAACCTTAGTTATATTTTTTTCGCCTAAAATCAAATACTATTTTTGTTCCATCCTTTATAATACGCTAAAGATTGGCATAAAATCTGTTTAAAGGTGTATGGGGTTAAATTTGTTAGTAACAGCTGGGCGAATGATGGAATGACATGTTGAACTAAAGACATGCGGGACGTAAGTCAGCAAGCTGGTGCCAGAGATCTTGTCTCCCTGAAAAGGGCTATAAATAAAAGGATTAGCATCCACTGTAGACACGGAATACTCTGCACAAAAAAAAAACTATAATCTACTTTCATATTACACTCAATCTTAGTTCTTGAACATTGTTCTCACTCTTGCCATCGGAAAGGCTAAGTTCTTAGTCAGGCTTGTAATCTTCTTTAATTTCATCTGATATCTTGTTTATGTTCTTATTTATTTACTGTTTTGGGTCAAATCGATTAGCTTGTCTATAAATCATGTTATAAATTTAACTGTACCATTTTATGGGTAAATAGTTTGGCACCCACAGTGGGGCATAGACAATTGTGTAATTGCTTTGATCCATTCATCTGTTGCTAACAAATTTTGATTCCTCCTTTAGCAAAAGAAAGATCGGGTATGGCAGTTAATGATGTCAACAATACTTACAATGTTGTAATACACGATGAACGGGAAGATGTGTTCCAGCGTGATGATTCGACCAGTGAAATTCGCAACGAAGGGGATGAACCAACACCAGTTCGTGAAGGTCAGTATTCTCGGCATGTGCAGGGCCCAACTCTTGATGATGCGTAGGATGAGCACATTGTTGAAACAGTCAAAATCTTGAGAGAACAACAAAAAGGGATTATGGATCACCTCTCAAGGCAAGATCGTATGATGACCAAATTGAAGAAGTCGTTATCGGGTGCCTCCAATAATTCTAATGGAAGGGCTCTAGTTCCTCTCAGCATTCCTGCAAATCAAGTGGCTCAAAGAACCAATAACAACACTCCAAGGGATGATATTGGTTTTGACGAGGTCGGAGGGACCAGTAGTGGATTTAGGAATAACAACTTAAATGACCCTTTCAAAATCGAGTGCATAAGATTCGAGAAATGAAAGAATGAATGGATCAGAACGTGAAGGAGTTTCATGCTCGGATGGATCAGATTCTAGGCGCGCCGCCGGTGTTCAAGGGTCTAGATTCAATGAAGTATACGCAATTGCCGTTTAAACCATGTGCGACACCGGAGTTAATCCCAAAGAGGTTTAAGATGCCGAATATTCCAAAGTATAATGGGACTTCGGATCCACAGGAGCATATCACGACCTACATTATGACAGTAAAGGGAAACGACCTGGCCCAACATGAGATCAAATTGGTTTTGTTGAAGAAGTTTGGAGAAACCCTTACGTAGGGTGCCTTAACTTGGTATTCCGTCTTACCTAAGCATTTTATTGATTCTTTTGAAATGCGTGCAGATTCGTTCATCAAAGCTCATACTGGAGAAAGCAAGATCTAGGCCAGAAAGGAGAATATATTCAGAATTTTGCAAGGAGAATCCGTGTTGTTGCACGAATTTGTGATCAGGTTCAAGAAAAAAAGGATGTTGTTACCAGCGAATCTGGACGAGTGGGCAGCGGTGGCATTTATAAAGGGTGTCAATCCGCTGAGTTCTGATGCCTCCCGAAAGTTAAAGGAGAGCTTGCTAGAGTTTCAAGAAACCACATGGGTAGATGTTCACAAGGGCTACGAGTCAAAAATAAGAATAGAAGATGATCAACTTAGTTCCTCGACGTCCTCCAAAGGACGGAATCATGATTGAAATCAGGATAAATTCAAAAGTGATTTTGAAGTAGATCGGAGACCCTCTAGAAGTCATTCTCACCCTTATGAGAGAACCGATGGGCGTGATAATAAAGGATTCCAGTCATCGGATAGGTTCACTTCCGATAGAATGATGGATCCTGGTCGAAGTATGATGGTAGGCTAGAAACCCATATTTTAGTCGTAGTTTGCACTCCAATTACTGTATTTTACTTGTGTTTGAGCTTAAATATTAGTGTATTGCACTTATTATGTGTTATATGCCTTGTGGTAAGTGATTTTGAGTTAAAAAGATAATCGGGAGCTAAATCGAACAAGTTGGAGCTTTGAAGTCTGAGCAAAAGCCTAAGGAATTAAACAGGGATCGCGTTCCGGGGTCGGGAGCCAAGTCTGGTTGTCAAAAATTGAAGAAAAGGAATTATTCTGGAAAACTAACACTGTTGCGCCGCATGGAGCGTCACATGGGGCAGTGCGGCAGTGTATATTGTTGTTTCCCTGTCAAAATCTGCTCTATGAACATTCCCACTAGCACCCTGCATGGGGCGGCGCATGGCGCGATGCACGTATACAAAATGCTCATAGTATTTTTCCTGTTTCAGCTTGGAAAGGGTAGTTTCGTCTGGGCCCATTCCTACATGGTATAAATACACTAAAAAGGCATTTTTGAAGGGACTTTTGACATTGGAAGCTTTGGGATAGCATCAGAGGCCACAAGACATAAAATTTCATCACCTTTCCATCAATTCAATACGAGATTTTGGATTGTAACGTTAGATTGATGCTTTTTTACTTTTTTAATTATATTTGTGATGACTTCCTTCGTGATTATGGAGTAGTTTCCCTTAGGGTTTGACGGATATGATTTTTTGATAAATATTTGTGAATTTTAACTCTAGTTCTTTGCTTGAATTTGTTTATGGAGCTTTGAATTGTTGCAACTTTATTTACTGGTTTATTTAATCGAAAGAGGAATATGTTGGTGATTATCTTTGCATTATTTTGTTTGGTTTAATTTAGTGATTCTCTTAAGTAATCAAAAGAGCTTGTTGAATTGTTGATTAAATCAAGTTAGGAGAATATTCAAGAGACATTTTTCTGAAGACTAACCCATTAATGCATGCTTGCATATTTTCACAGTGCCTATATTAGTTCACCTCATAGAATTAAGATTTAATCAAGAGAGGAGTCTTGACTACATGTTTGAACTAATCATCGAGTGAATTCGTGAGAATCATTAGAACATTAGAGTGAATTAAACTAGAGTTAGATCCCAAATAACTATCTTGCACCTATCCTGTCATGACCCTTATTCCTCACATTGATAAGAAACCAGCTCTGCTAATCTCTAGTTCTTTGCAGTCAATTGTCAATTGCTTTATTTTAGTAGTTAATCGTAGTTCATAATCAATCCAAATTAAGTTTTGATCATCCTGAATAGCAGTTAAGCAGAAATAACTAGAGTATTGTTTAAATTCAATCCCTATGGAGACGATAATTTAAATATACTATCCTTGGCTCGTCAAATTTCGTGTTGTGTTTTGTACTCTTCAAATTTTGGCGTTGTTGCCGGAGATTAGCAATTAATAGTGTTTAAAATAGTTTTTAGTACTAATTTATGAACCAATTTTTACTTTAGTGTATTCACGTTTTCTCACTTGTGTGCAGGATACATGTTTGATTTCTCTAGTATATGACTCGATCTTCTTCAAAGGAAGTGATACCCTACAGAACATAGTTGGAGAAACACCTGCGATAGCTGAGAAAAGAAAGAGAATTAACAGAAAATTTCTTGGGTCATACTTCGACTCAAGATAGCATGGCAAACAAAGAGATTGATGGAGTAGACTTAGCTACAAGAGAGGCACCACAACAAGAAGCTACACGGATAGCAGCTGAGGCAGCCCTTAGACCTACTGAGGACACTATCGAAGATGGTGGGGGTCGAAGATTCAATCTAAACCGACCCTTTTTTGAAGACCAGTTCGAGAATGCATCACCCAGGATTGGGAGATCATTGGGTGACTATGTCAGACTAGTCAACAATCAAGGACTGTCAAGTGTCAGACCTCCACCCATAGCAGCAAACAACTTTGAGTTGAAGCAAGGCTTGCTTCAGACCATCCAAAACAATTGTATCTTCATAGGAAAGGTAAATGAAGATCCTAACACTCACTTGATGGACTTTGAAGAAATCATGAATACCTTCCAGTACAATAGAGTATCAAAAGATGTGGTCTACTTAAGGGCATTCCCCTTTTCATTGAAGGATGGCGTAAAGCACTAGCTTCGTAGCTTAACCACAGGGTCGATCAAGACATGGGAATATATGACCAAAAGGTTTCTTGACAAGTACTTCTCATCTGCACAAACAGGGAAATTCAAAAGGGAAATCCACAATTTCTACTTGAATGAGACAGAAATGATTTTCGAAGCTTGGGAAAGATTCAAGGAGATAGTCAGAAAGTGTCAGCACAATAGAATTGATTTGTGGATGTAACTCTAGGATTTCTGGGATGGACCGACACCTTCCTCATGATGAACTCTGAGTACTGCAGTTGGAGGTCCTTTAATGAAGAAGACTCATGAGGAGATTGTTGCAATTCTTGATGAGCTCTCTAAAGATGCTAACCAATGGCCTGCTGAGTGTAATGATAGAAGAAAATCAACTGGGGTTCACCAGGTAGAATCTAACACATCAGTGCAAGCCCAGCTAGACACCATGGCCAGAGAGATAAGAAAGTTAACATTGGAGAAGGTACAGAGTGAGTCCAAGCAACATGTGATTTTTGTGGAATGAGACACCCTACATATGAATGTCAAGCTTCAGGTGAAGTAGTAAATGTTGCGGGGAGCTTTAACAGAGGCAACAATTTTAACTCCATGGGACAGAGGCACCCAGGTTTCTCTTATAGTTCACTAGGTGGTAGTGCAAACACATGGCAGCAAAATAACTCCAGACCCTAGGGACAGGGAGCTCCTGGTGTTCAAAATCAGCAGAGGTAGCAATATTATCCTCCCCAGTATAATCAGTCTAGCAAGAAAGATCTGATGAAGGCCTTCATTATTAAGACAGATGAGAGACTTGAAACCCATGGCGCAACTATCAGAGAACAGGGCACGGCCATTCGAAACTTGGAAAGACATGTGGGGCAACTAGCTAATCTATTGTCTGAGAGGGTTCCAGGAACTCTCCCTGCTGATATAGAAAAAAATCCAAAAGAGACAATAAATGCAGTGTCTTTGAGGAGTGGGAACGTATTGGAGGATCCAGGGCAAAACAAAAGGATGAGCTGATTGAAAGACTGGAGATTGTGGGGGAGCAGAAAAATGACAACATTCAAGAAGGTGCATGGATGGTAGATGATGGTCTGAAGAAGGAGGGGAAGACTAGAGCTCAGAGGAAGAAAAAATATGAGAATTCAATAAATGAGGAGACCGAAGAAAGTAAATATATGTTTGCTCTACCTCTCCCACAGAAGCAAAGAAGAGAGAAGATGGACAAACAATTCGGGCGCTTTCTAGAAGTGCTCAAGCAGGTGCATGTGAGTATACCTTTCACATAGGTGCTTTCACAGATGCCAACTTATGCTAAATTTTTTAAGAAGATATTCTCCAAAAAGTGGAAGGTGGAAGAGACATCGGATATCAAGCTCACAGAGCATTGTAGTGCCATTCTGCAAAACAGGCTCCCTCAAAAGTGTGGAGATCCAGGGAGTTTTATATACCTTGCTCGTTAGGAAACACTAAGTTTGAAAAATCTTTTTTGTAAAACAGGTGCTTCTATTAATCTTATGCCTTTGTCTATTTTCAGGAAATTAGAGGGGGAGATTGGGGAAATCAGGTCGATACCTGTGATCTGCAGCTGGCGGATCAGACCACAATAATACCTGAAGGAATAGTGGAAGATGTGCTAGCTCGGGTGGACAAATTTATGTTCCCTCTGGACTTCATTGTGGTGAACATGGAGGAGAATAAGGATGTCATGACCCAAAACCCTAACCTGTCATGATGGCGCCTATCGATGGCACTAGACAAGCCGATTTTTCAAAATACTTCAAATGTTTCACAAAATAAACCAAAAGCTTAATATGACAGAGTTTTCATAAAGACAGGAGTTAAACTCAAAATACAACGCGAAAAAATAGCCCCAAACATCGAGGTGTCACCAAGTCATGAACATCTAAACAACCAGTCTAAAAAACAATGTCTACAAGAGTCTGTGTCTAAATGCCAATACAGAAAAGAAAGATAACAAGAAAGGAGAGACAAGGACTGCGAATGTCGGTAGCTACCTCGTGAATCTCTGATACTCAACCATGCATGAGATCAACGTCCTCCGTGACCGGATACACCTGGATCTGTACATGAAGTGCAGGGTGTAGCGTGAGTACAACCAACTCAGTAAGTAACAAAAATAAATAAGAAACTGAGAAGTAGTGACGAGCTATACAATTACCGTTCACTTTAGAAATTTCAGCAATGAAAGTAGACATTATTCAATTCCGGCAATATAAGTGCTGTTAGTTGTACATTTACTAAGTTCAGATAAACCGGATACAATATTTTTCAGAAGTTCAGAACAATGACATAATTCAGCTAAGTATAGCAACAAAGGAAACAAATGCAACCTCTCAGGGTAACAATCACTCAAGCACTCAATAGCTCAAACACTCGGCTCTCAGCTCTCAATAATCATACTCAATAGGTACTTGCGCTCACTGGGGGTGTACAGACTCCGGAGGGGCTCCTTCAGCCCAAGCATTATATCACTGCGGTGTGCAGCCCAATCCAATCATATAAATAGCCATAAGGCTCGTTGTGGCATGCAACCCGATCCACAATCCATAAATAGCCATAAGGCTCATTGCGACGTGCAACCCGATCCATATACATTCAGCCCTCAGGCTCGTTGCGGCGTGCAACCCGATCCATATACCTCACATAGCTCACGGCTCGGAACTCAGGCCCTATCTGAGTCACTAACCTCTCCAGCCTCTCGGGCTCTCAGAAATCATACAAATCAGCCGAAAAGAGATGATAACAAGTATCAACAAGAAAACAAGAGGAAACGGAGATATGACACACAAGTAAAACTGTGACTGAGTACAAGACATCAAATAGCAGCTAATTCAACAAGTACCCAACCGCTGCGGGTCCCAACAGTGATATCATATGGCCTAAGCATGATTTCTAACATAAATGGCAGTCAAATTTCTAGAAGACAGAGGGAACATGTAACTAACATTAAGCTATTCAACTTTACAGTCTCAGGAGATGGACCAAGTCACAATCCCCCAGGGTGCACACCCACACCTCCGTCACCTAGCATGTGCGTCACCTCCAAAATAATCACATCATTCCAAAATCCGTGGTTTTATACCCTCAAGACCAGATTTAAGACTGTTACTTACCTCAAACTGCGCAAAATCCTACTCTAAAATGTCTTTGCCCCTCGAATCAGTCTCCAAATGTCTCGAATCTAGCCATAAGCAGTACAATACAATCAATACGGACTAAAGGAATCAATTCCACAAGAAAAATACGAAATTATAAGCCAAAATTCGAAATTGCCTCCCCGGGCCCACATCTCGAAATTCGACGAAAGTCACAAAACCTGAAAGCCCATTCACTCATGAGTTCACTCGTACCAAAATTATCCAAATCCGATATCAAAATCTCAATCAAAATCCAAAATCTTAGTTGAAGAACTTCTTCCCATTTTTTCCAAATTTTCCACCCAAATGCGGAATTAAAAGATGAAATTAGTGTTAGATTAGTGGGATATAACCAAAATCAAGTGAAGAATCTTTACCCAATTGATGTCTCTGAAAATCTCTCAAAATCTCGCCCACATCCGAGCTTTCAAACTCAAGTTTTGATAAAAATGGCCAAACCCTCGTTTTTGAAATCTTATATTCTGCCCAGGCAAATCCTTCTTCGCGAACGCGATACCCTTGTCGCGAATGCGAAGACCACTCAGCTCAACCCTACATGAACGCGGGACCAACATCATGAACGCGTAGGCAAAAAGGCCTGGGGTCCCAGCCGCTCAACTTTTCTCTATGTGAACGCGATGCCCTTCTCACGTTCGCGATGCACTGCCTAACAACCCCTTCGCGAACACGACCCCGACTTCGTGAATGCAAAGAACAATATTCCTCCTGCCTCCTGCCTCCTGCCTCCTGCCTCCTGCCTCCAGCTCCTCTTTGCGACCGCGGAACACCCCTCACGAACGCGAAGAAGGAAACCAGCAACTGGGAAAACCAAAAAATCTGCTATTTTTCACAAGTCCAAAATGATCCGTTAAGCATTCGAAACTCACCCGAGTCCCTCGGGACCTCAACCAAATATACCAACCAGTCCTGAAACACCATACAAACTTAGTCAAGCCCTCAAATCACATCAAACAACAACAAAATATGAATCACCCTCCAATCTAAACTTAATGAACTTGAAACTTCAAATTTCTACAACTGATGCTGAAACCTATCAAATCACGTCCGATTGACCTCACATTTTGCACACAAGTCATATTGAACATTACAAACCCACTCAAACTTCCGGAATTGGAATCTGACCCCGATATCAAAAAGTCCACTTCCGGTCAAAATCTCCAAAAATTTGACTTTCGTCATTTCAAGCCTAATTCTACTACGGACCTCCAAATCACAATCCGGACGTGCTCCTAAGTCCAAAATCACCCAACGGAACTAATAGAATTGACAAAACTCCATTCCGAAGTCGTCTTCACACAGTTCCGACAACGGTCAAAATCCTAAGACTTAAACTTCTGTTTTAGGGACTAAGTATCCCAAACCATTCTGAAACCACAACAAAACCTCCCGGCAAGTATCATAAGCAGAAAAAGATACGGGGGAAGAAGTAAATAGGGGATCGGGGCTAATACACTCAAAACGACCAGCCAGGTCGTTACAAAGGAAGTCCCGCTGATTTTAGGAAGATCCTTCTTGGCTACTGGCAGAGCAATTTTGGACATTCAGGAAAGGCAGCTCATGCTTAGAGTGGGGATAGAAAGGGTGATCTTCAAGATGGAAGGAGAAAGGGGTCCCTAAAGGAGCAACTTGGAGAGAGTAAAACTGATAAGTGTGGGGCCGAAAAGAAGCTCTCAACATGGATGTGTGCACTGGGTCGGGCGTGCAAAGGAGACCCCGACATCGATTCAGACCCCGACTAGATGAATCAGGGAAGTTTTCTTTACCTCTTACTTTTTATTTGTGTGTCATGGGGACATGTCACAATTTAAAGTGTGAGGTGGGGGATGTAAATATGTACATGTGTGTTTGTTTTTCGTTTCTTTTGATTGAATTTATTTTTTGACTTTTTCTGACGATGGATTTCCTCGAATGTCTTCTTGAGGGATCAAAGTCAAGGAAAAAATATTTTGTTTTTCTTAGGTAGTGTAACAATTTCCCCTTGATTTTTCTTTGTGTTGCGGTTCTTTTCTAAAGGTTTTGTTTGAACCAGGTGTAGTTGGTTTTTATTTTATTAGGAATAGAGAAGTCTTGTGCTATGGTGTTAAATGGAGATGACTTTTCTTGACTTTGTTGTGACTTGAGAGAGGCGAGTGCCTTAGTTGTGACGCCTAGGCCTCAGTTCTTGACTCGTATATAAGTGCCTTAAATTGGTTGATTGTGACTTTACTTAACTGCTTTGACTAGAGAGTCGGGATAGATCCGATCCTGAGTGACTTATGTGTCAATGTGTATGTGAGGTTGTTGATATTCTGTGCATGTCAGTTGATGTCTCGAACTTGCCCCGAGTGTTTGTAAAGTGAAGTAGCAGTCTTGTTAAGTCTAGGAAGTGATATAGGCATTTTTTTGTTGAGCCAATTGTATGTTTATGACCCGCCTGATTGTTGTATATCCTAGTTAGCCCCTTTGAGCATGTAATCCTATTTTCTTTGCAACCACACTACAAGCCTGACCCCTGTGTTTGATTTGACCATCTGTTTGAACCTTCTACCTATCTTAAGCACTTAATTTTGTTATGAGCTTATAAAAGCTAAGTGAGGTATGGTCGGGTTTTTGAGTGGAACTATTGGAAAAGGAGAAAGGTGCATTATTTGAAGAAAAAAATTATGAAAGCCACTTATAGGGAATTCAAAGAAAAAAAAGTGAGTTTTCTTGGGAAAAAAATCAGAACTTAGAGAAGAAAAAAAATTGATTCCCTTGCTAGTGGTAGTTCTCATCGTGTTTATGCTTAAAGAAATTAGGAGCTCGATGTTGTTATATTGTGAAGGTTGGGATTTGGTTCAACATAAGTATGGGGTTTGAATTGTTAATGTATATGTATTAAAGTGCTCAGGGAGGTGTAGTCACTATTATCCAAATTATATCTTACCCGTCCCGTAGCCTACATTACAACCAATTAAAGTCCTACTTGATCATTGAATGAATGAGCTAAATTAGTAGAGTATTACACTACGGGAAAGCATATGATACGTCTTCTGTGGCATATGAATTTTAATTCTGAGAGTGAGTGAATTCTATCTATCTTGAGTTCATATGTATTTTTGAATTTTATCATGTGTGGAGCTACTTTCTATCTTTGGTGTGAAGGCACATGATTTGCGAAGGAAAGATAATGTCTTTGGCCTCGAAGTTAGAGTAAGTGAGTAGGTTTTGAAATACCTGGCCCGTGTGAGTCGAGTCTTGAGGCTAGGATGTTATGATATGGTGTCTGCTTTAAATATTCTTGGCATGATGCGTTAGGGAAGTTGTCTGATAAGAAGGCCGTCTTTATGTGAAGTGCAGTTTGATTGCTCGAGGACGAGCAATGGTTTAAGTATGGGGTGATTATGATAGGCTAGAAACCCGTGTTTAAGTCGTAGTTTGCTCTCCAATTACTGCATTTTACTTTTGTTTGAGCTTAAATGCTAGTGTATTGCACTTATTATGTGTTTTATGCCTTGTAGGAAGTGATTCCGAGTTAAAAAGATAATCGGGAGCTAAATCGAACAAGTTGGAGCTTTAAAGTCTGAGTAAAAGCCCAAGGAATTAAATCGGGATCGCGTTTGGGGGTCGGGGGCCAAGTCTTGATGTCAAAAATTAAAGAAAATGAATATTTGGAAAACTAATACTACCACGCCACGTGGGGCAGCATATGGGGCGGCGCGGCAGTGTAAATTGCTGCTGTCCTGTCAGAATCTGCTCTCTGAACATTCCCACTAGCGCCCCGCATGGGGCGGCGCATGGCACGGTGCGCGTGTACAAAATTCTCAGAGTATTTTTTATGTTTCTTCTTCAAAAGGGTAGTTTCATCCGAGCCCATTCCTACATGATATAAATACACTAAAAAGACATTTTTGAAGGGACTTTTGACCTTGGAAGCTTTGGGAGAGCATTGGAGTCTACAAGACATATGATTTAATCATCTTTCCATCAATTCAATATGGGAGTTTGGATTGTAACATTAGATTGATGTTTTCTTACTGTTTAATTATATTTGTGATGACTTTCTCCATGATGATGGAGTAGTTTCCCTTAGGGTTTGACGGATATGGTTGTCACGCCCCGAACCTAGGAGCGATACAAGCACCCGGTGCCTCACCTAACCTGGCGTACCAAATTGCGACTAAGGGACTCTGAGCACATAATGTCATACTTTGGCCATGGGGCCACCTTGCAAGACAATTTGCGAAGCAAAATATAAAACTGAATAGAAACTAGCGCTAACTAAACATCAATATAAAGCTAGGCTGAAAAGGCCGTCATAGCTATTACAGCTGACAAACCACCAAATTATACATACCAGGCCTACAAACCCAACATACTGCACTAACTAACATGATATGTCTACAAGCCTCTATTGATAGATGTACTATGATCGGAACAAGGCCCCGACCTACCCATAACATATACATAAGATGTACACAAAAACTCTAGACCTGGCAACTCTGAAAGACGTGGAGCTTACCGATCAGGCTGAACTCGGAAAACACCTACTGAGGAGGTCTACCCGTCTGTCTGTCTGAACCTGCACGCATGAAATGCAGCGCCCCCAGAAAAGGGACGTCAGTACGAAATAATGTACCGAGTATGTAAGGCAATAAAATAACTGAAAGCTGAAACTGAACTGATAATATGATAACTGAAATTAACTGGGAGTCAAAGATGGTCTGGAGATATACTTACGTGCTGATACTGACTCAACTCTCTCAATATATTAAGTAAAATAAATGTCCGGCCCTATAAGGTTCGGTACGTGTAACTGCTCGGCCGTAGTAGGCTCGCTCATAAGCGCTCGGCCATACTGGGCATCTGTACCTCGGCCATCCTGGGCTCGCTCATAGGCGCTCGGCCACAGTAGGCTCGGTATATATAACTTACCATCTGATCAGAGGTTGCCCAATAGGGGCCTGCCCACCGATTATAGCTCGATGGTGGTGAAAATAGTGTAATACTGTATATATATATATATATATATATATATATATATATATATATATATATATATATATATATATAGACCCTCTGCTCTCTTGACTGAATAAAGACAAAACTAAACTGAATATGAAGTCCCGATAAGGAATAATATTGTAACTTATGAGACTAAAATAATGTGAATAAATTCATGAATACGAACTTCTCTTTATGTCTCATTATTAACACATGTAGCTACGAGATCATACTTTGGCCATGGGACCACCTTGCAAGACAATTTGTGAAGCAAAATATAAAACTGAATGGAAACTAGCGCTAACTAAACATCAATATAAAGCTAGGCTGAAAAGGCCGTCATAGCTACTACAGCTGACAAACCACCAAATTATACATACCAGGCCTACAAACCCAACATACTGCACTAACCAACAGGATATGTCTACAAGCCTCTACTGATAGATGTACTATGATCAGAACAGGGCCCCGACCTACCCATAACATATATACAGATATACATAAGATGTACACAACACTCTAGACCTGGCAACTCCGAAAGACGTGGAGCTTACCGATCAGGCTGAACTCGGGAAACACCTACTGAGGAGATCTACTCGTCTGTCTATCTGAACCTGCATGCATGAAATGCAGCGTCCCCGAAAAAGGGACGTCAGTACGAAATAATGTACCGAGTATGAAAGGCAATAACATAACTGAAAATCGAAACTGAACTGATAATATAATAACTGGAAGTAACTGGGAGTCAAAGATGATCTGGAGATATACTTACCTGCTGATAGTGACTCAACTCCTTCAATGTAGTAAGTAAAATAATTGTACGGCCTTATAAGGCTCGGTATATATAACTGCTGTGCCATAGTAGGCCAACTCATAGGCGCTCGGCCTTATCACAATCTTTCCAATCACCAAGTTGAACTCACCTCTTTGCACCTTAATCTACAAGAATGATAATAATACTATCGTTAAGTTACGAAAGGTACAACTATCGCACAACGAACGACAAACTTATTTTGTATTAAAACGGGCAGCATCTCCCCTATAATCCTTACTTCCTCCAAATTCAAGATAACACCAACAATACAAGAACAGAACAATAACAATATATATACATCATTTTACAGCCCTATATACACCATCAAATACTACAAAACAGCCCAACACACCCCAATCTCTCCGTACACAAAACAACCACCGTAGTAGTGTCAAACGACCCGAAAATGTTATGACGAACGACCAGCCAAACACCCTACATTTATATGGTGTTTATAAACCCCCTTCCTCCTCCAAAACTCCACAAAATAGTAGTAAAACACGCAGCCCAACAGCAACACAAAACAGTCCACAAAACAGTCCGCTACAAGTGAATAACTCGAACTCACGGCTTCCGATCACCGTCCCGTGAGTTCTTACAAGTATAGAACGACTTACCATGAATTTACAGAAGAAAAATTGGATGAAAGAGAGCAGTAAACTCACCTTATTTGTTGGATAACTCAGCTCTTATCTTGGTTCTTCAAACTCTAGGTTTTACCTCCAATTAGAACTTGAAAGGGAGAGAAAATCAATTAGGGTTTGTGGGAAATTTTTGGGAGGATTCTTTGCAGAGCTTATGTCTGGTTATTATGCTCTATTTTAAGTCTAATATATGAAGAAAATAGGCCCTTAAAAGGCCTCTTTGGATGACCCGAAATGGCCCATTTTTGGGCTTTCATTTAAGCAAGTAGGTGACACACCTACTTGTCACCTAGCAGCTTGCGCAGTATCGCACAAATGCCCATATCTTTCTACTCCAAACGGTTTAATGCGTTGGAAAATAGACTCATAGATCTTTAATTTGATGGGTGGAACACCCCATAACTCTAAGTATATTGGGAGAAAATTGCAGTTACATTTGACCCAAAATTTCAGTAAAACTTATGAGTGTAACTTGTGATGACTTTCATCGACTTTTGTTCCACAACTCGCTTGACATTAAAATACGACTAATATAAATCATAACATAATCTCCTTATCATGTTAATCACCCTAGTCTCACCCCAAAGGTACATGTTATAACATTCCCAACTTGTCGACTTTCGACGAAACATTGTTTTATTTAATTGCTTTAGCTTCTGAACTGTCCAACCCTCTTTGTACTTGTTGTTCATGATCTTCAATATTTGTAACCTCAGAGGTAACATGATTAACTTACTTTATATACTTTTAAATATTATCTCATTTTTGGTCCTACATTAGTTTGCTTACGACGCATTTTTACGTACGAAAATATAGGGTGTAACATCACTCCCCCCTTGGGAACATTCGTCCTCGAATGTTTACTCTTAGAGACTTTGGAAAATTTTGCCAAAGTATCCTTCGTACACTAGGTTAAAACCAACCTGCACGTAGCCAGAAACATACTATGCATGCCACATATGGCCAATCTTTATAAATAGCAGCAATTTGCCTCACCGACCGTAAATCATAAATATTGAAAGTGAAAAATAAAAGCTTACCTGATGACCTGCTAGCCTACATAGAGCTATGTTGTAGCGTCCCATCTCGAACCATATCTTCAGTTTGAAATAGGTGGGGGTATTTAGACTTCATTTCTTCCTCCGATTCCCACGTCATCTCTTCTACATTCTTGCTCCTCCATAAAACCTTTACGGAAGCTACCTCCTTATTTCGTAGATTGCGGATTTGTCGGTCTAGGATGGCAACTGGAATTTCCTCGTATGACAAGTCCTCTGTAATCTGTACATCATCCGTGGGCACCACTCGGGTAGGATCGCCAATGCACTTCCGTAGCATAGATACGTGAAAAACCGGATGGACAGACTCCAATTCTGAGGGCAACTCTAACTCATAAGCTAGTTGGCCCACTCTCCGAATGATCCTATAAGGCCCAATATACCGTGGGCTAAGCTTTCCTTTCTTGCCAAACCTCATCACGCCCTTCATAGGTGATACCTTTAAGAATACCCAGTCATTAATCCTGAACTCTAAGTCTCGTCGCAGAATGGTCACCTCAGAGATTTTTTAAGTGACCGCGCCAAGAACAACTATTGTAGAAACCGAGACACTGCGGAGCCATCAAAACCGGCAATAGGGTCACCTCGGATGACAATCAACATGATCATCGGAAGGGACGAGGTCAATGCGGTGACATTTTCGGCAACAAAGAACATGAAGATATCGGTGACTCATGGCAAGAGAACCCGAGAAGTCTCAGAAGACGACATCACCTTCACAAAGGAGGATGATGATAGACTTCTTCTACCGCACAATGATGCTTTGGTAATTTCTCTCAATGTTTTAGATTTCAAAATTAAGCGTGTTTTGGTTTCCAAGATGTTCGACCGACATTATTCAATTGAAATTTTGCTGCCCACACTTGCCGAATGTGTAATAAAGACCACCCTGTTCGAAGTGATAGATGGCGACATGGGCTACAATGTAATCCTCGGAAGGCCGTGGATACATGAAATGAAGGTCGTACCTTCATCCTACCATCAATTGTTAGATTTTCCAACACCATAAGGGATCAAACAGATTAGAGGAGATCAATCGGCTGCAAGGGAGATGAATGCAATAACTGTTTCCAGCAGCAAGGGCAAAAAAACCAGAAAATAGAAATTACATGAACCGATGCCTTGTCCCATCCATAATGAAGATGATAAAATGAGGAGTCATCGGAATTATATCGGGTATCAAGGTCTTTTCAGGTACCGGAGGAGACGGATGCAACCAAGTCAACCGTAGAAGAGCTCGAACAAGTGGCTTTGTTTGAAGAATTTTGGGAAAGGAAGTTCCATTTAGGAATGGGGTTGAGTCCCGTACTCGGGTTAAAACTCATAGATTTTCTTAAATCTAACGTTGATTGTTTTGCATGGTCGCATTATACGACAGGTATTTCATTGGAGGTAGTGGTCCACAAAATGAGTTTGGCTCCAAACTTCCCTCCGGTAAGGCAGAAGAAACGACTGATAGTAGAGGTCAGAAATAAGTTTGTTAAGGAAGAGGTAACCGTTTACTTAATATCGGTACGATTAGAGATGTAAAGTACCTAGAGTGTCTAGCTAATATAGTGGTAGTGCCTAAAAATAATAACAAATTTAGAATGTGTGTAGATTATAAGGATTTAAATAAGGCACAGCCGAATGATTATTTCCCATTACCAAATATTGATCAAATGATTGATGCTACGGTCGGGCACAAGTTAATGAGTTTTCTTGATGCCTATTCCAGGTATAATCAAATTAGGATGAACCCAGAATATCAAAAGAAGACTTCTTTCATCACAAGCTTTGGCACATATTGCTATAATGTGATGCCTTTTGGGCTTAAAAATGCTAAATCCACTTATTAGAGGCTCATTAATAACATGTTTAAAAAATAGATAGGTAAGACGATGGAAGTTTATATTGACGACATGTTAGTTAAGTCACTTAATACGGGAGATCATCTGAAACATCCCCAAGGGACGTTTGACATTTTGAGAAAGTACAACATGAAGCTCAACCTGGAGAAGTGTGCCTTCGGAGTGGGTTCCGGTAAGTTCCTGGGGTTTTTGGTCTCTCAAAGATGAATCGAGGTAAACTCCAATAAAATCAAGTCCATCAAGAATATTCCGAACCAGCTGACAAGTGTGAAGGAAGTACAGAGGTTGACCGGTAGATTGGCAGCTCTAAGAAGGTTCATCTCGAGGCCATCACTTCTTTTCACTTTTGAAAAGGAAGAACGACTTTGTATGGACTCTGGAATGCCAACATGAACTAATAGACCTAAAAAGGTGCCCATCTAGACCTCCATTATTATCAAACATGGGAGAAGGGGAGCAACTGTTGATTTATCTGGTGGTCTCAAAAGTAGAGGTAAGTGCCGTCTTGGTCCGGAAAGAATAAGGTACGCAATTTCCCATTTATTATGTTAGTAAAATATTATCAGGAGTAGAGACATGCTATCTGCACCTTGAAAAGCTGGCCTTAGCTCTCATAGTTGCCTCTCAAAATCTTAGGCCTTATTTTCAATGTCATCCAATAGACGTTGTGACAACCTTCCCTTTAAGGAATATCCTTCATAAGCCTTAGTTGTCTGGTCGTTTGGCTTAGTGGGCAGTCGAAGTTAGCAAATTCGACATTGAATACAAGCCTAGGACTGCAATTAAGTCACAAATTTTGGCCGACTTCGTGGTCGATTTTTAGTCCGGGATTAATTCCTTTGGCTGCTAAAGAAGCGAAATTGGTATCTGGAATGGTATCGAGAGTTTGGACCTTGTTTACGGATGGATCCTCCAACGTAAAAAGGTCCGGTCTCAGGGTAGTTTTAATCACTCCTTCAGGGGAGACCCTAAGGTAGGCCACTAGAACTGTACATTAACTAACAATGAAGCTGAGTACGAGGCTTTTGTTGCAGGACCTGAACTAGCTCGGGGACTAGGTTCCGAGGTCATCGAGATAAAATGAGCCTCCCAACTGGTGGTGATCCAAGTGTATGGAATTTTCGACACAAAGGAGGAGCGTATGCAACAGTACTTGAACAAGGTTCAAGCATTACTTACACGATTCAGAGAGTGGTCAATCGTCCACATTACAAGGGAGGAAAATGTGGAGGTATGTGCATTGGCTAATTTGGGTTCATCCACAGAGATGAAAGGATCCGATTCTGGTGCGGTCGTCCAATTGCTTCATTCGGTGTTGGATTTGGACGGCTATTGTGAAGTTAATTCAACCAACTTAATCTGGGACTGGAGGAACGAGTTCATTGAACAAAGGAGGAGCGTATGCAACAGTACTTGAACAAGGTTCAAGCATTACTTACACGATTCAGAGAGTGGTCAATCGTCCACATTCCAAGGGAGGAAAATGTGGAGGCATGCGCATTGGCTAATTTGGGTTCATCCACAGAGATGAAAGGATCTGATTCTGGTGCGGTCGTCCAATTGTTGCATTCGGTGTTGGATTTGGACGGCTATTGTGAAGTTAATTCAACCAACTTTATCTGGGACTGGAGGAACGAGTTCATTGAACAAAGGAGGAGCGTATGCAACAGTACTTGAACAAGGTTCAAGCATTACTTACACGATTCAGAGAGTGGTCAATCGTCCACATTCCAAGGGAGGAAAATGTGGAGGCATGCGCATTGGCTAATTTGGGTTCATCCACAGAGATGAAAGGATCCGATTCTGGTGCGGTCGTCCAATTGCTTCATTCGGTGTTGGATTTGGACGGCTATTGTGAAGTTAATTCAACCAACTTAATCTGGGACTGGAGGAACGAGTTCATTGAACAAAGGAGTAGCGTATGCAACAGTACTTGAACAAGGTTCAAGCATTACTTACACGATTCAGAGAGTGGTCAATCGTCCACATTCCAAGGGAGGAAAATGTGGAGGCATGCGCATTGGCTAATCTGGGTTCATCCACAGAGATGAAAGGATCTGATTCTGGTGCGGTCATCCAATTGCTGCATTCGGTGTTGGATTTGGACGGCTATTGTGAAGTTAATTCAACCAACTTAATCTGGGACTGGAGGAACGAGTTCATTGAATATATAAGACACGGTAAATTGCCAGAAGTCCCAAAATCATCCCGAGCACTGCGAACCAAGGCAACTCGTTACTGTCTTATTGATGGGCAGTTATACTGGAGGTCATTCCAAGGACCATTGGCTTGATGTCTAGGGGCCTCGGAGGCTGCCTACGTGATGAGGGAAGTCTATGAAGGAATCTGTGAAAACCACTTCGGTGCAAACTAATTGGTCCTTAAGTTAGTCAGAGTTGTCTACTATTGGCCCCGAATGGAGCAGGATGCAA
Organism: Nicotiana tomentosiformis; assembly: GCF_000390325.3. Lineage (NCBI taxonomy): Eukaryota > Viridiplantae > Streptophyta > Magnoliopsida > Solanales > Solanaceae > Nicotiana > Nicotiana tomentosiformis. Next base: position 55,683,886 of record NC_090819.1, read on the forward strand.
AGAAATTCATACAAAGATGCGACAAATGTCAATGCCATGCACAATTAGTGCATCAACCGGCAGAACCTTTGCATTCGGTGGTGTCACCATGGCCATTCATGAAATGGGGGATGGACATAGTCGGTCCCTTGCCGCAGGGACCTGTTAAGGTAAAGTTTCTTTTGGTTTTAACTGATTATTTTACTAAATGGGTTGAAACAGGTGCTTACCATGAAGATCAGAAAATGAGAGGTGATTTTATATGAGACCACATTGTTTGCCGATTCAAAATACGAAAAGAAATTGCTTGTGACAACCTACCATAGTTCATAGGTTCCAAAGTCATAAAGGTTTTGGAAGGATTGAAGATCAAACGAATTACATCTTTACCATATCACCCGAGTGCTAATGGACAGGCGGAGTCGACCAACAAGGTAATTATTCAAAACCTTAAAAAGAAGTTAGAGGATGCTAAATGCAAGTGGCTAGATGAGCTACCGGGTGTTTTACGGGCATATCGGACCATGGAAAAGTCAAGCACGAGAGAGACACACTTTTCCCTCTTGTACGGTTCGGAGGCTTTGATACCGGTAGAAGTGGGGGAACCGACCTTGAGGTTTTCCCGAGCAAACGAAGAAACAAATAATGAAGCATTACTGGTCAAGCTAGATTTTCTTGAAGAGCACCTGGATCTGGCATATGTGAGGATGGTGGAATAAAATCAAATGATGGAAAGGTATTACAATCGCAAGGCAAATCTCCGATATTTTAAAGTTGGGGATTTGGTTATGAGGAAAGTCACTCAAAGCACTCAGGAAGTTAATGTCGGGAAGTTGGGATCGACATTGGAAGGACCTTATCGGGTTTCAGCTACAACTGATAAAGGTTCATGCAAATTAGAAAAACAAGATGGAGTTAAATTGCCAAGAAATTAGAACGTGGCTCACCTCAAAAGGTATTACTGCTAAAGATCCTTGTTGGTACTGGAAGTATGTGCTACACCCTTTTTTCCTTCAACCAGTTTTTGTCCCAGTTGGGTTTTTCTGGCAAGGTTTTTAACGAGGCATCGAATACTACGAAGGAAGGATCATCGGCAAGCTGGTGAATCAACAACCAAAAGCTCTATTGCCTTCACTTTAGCATGAGTATAGACAACTCCGTATGGATCAACTCGTATGGCAATCAACCTGTGGATGGTTAAATAATCTTTGGCTCGATAGCATAACTTGTCTCCCAAGACTCTCATTGTCTCTGTTGGCCTCGAAAATAGATTATTTACCCATCCACAAGTTGTTTCCATTAATGAGACAATATGTTAGAACCGGGATCAATGTCTTATCAGGACCGGGAACTGCATGATCAGCCCCATAGAAATAAGTTGTACATGTTAGCCATATGTATTTGCAGCTTTATTTACATAAGCAAATGAATGTTTATGTAAATGTACTTTTAAAGATAAAGTAAATAAATCAAAGTCTTTTTATTTTTATCTTATTTCTTGTCCGAATGGTAAGTTAATTTATTTTATCATTTAAAAGTTAACAAAAACTTCAAATGCTTGTGCCGGAATGAACATGAGACGTCCTCTTCAAGAGCGCTATAAATATAAGGACCCTCACTTATGAAACCCTCATAGTAAAGGGTAGATTATAGATGTGTTTATGCTCGAAATCAAAAGATATCGCAAGTGAAAAGATTCCCAAGGCCTTTTTAATTAAACGAAAAAGAATATTTTTTGCACAACACTTAAGCAAAAGAGTTTCTCCTATTATTGAATGCCAAACTTAGTAAAGAAGTCTTGGCATAATTACAAAAAGTGAAGAAATATATATATATATATATATATATATATATATATATATATATATATATATATATATATATATATATACGGTTCTTGCCATCAGAACCCGAAGGGAGAGAAAAGTCTTCATTTCCTCTGTTAGGAGAAGGTTGTCCCGCATCCGGTTCAAGGCGTTCATCTACTTCGGTTTCTCCTTTGGTTCCCGAATACTCAGAGTTAGTATTCGAAGAATCAGATGCAGCGGGCCAAATACTCACGAGAAGTTGTCTCCAGTTCTGGCCTTGACAATGCAATCATCAATGTTGACAATGCCTTCTTTGGCCTCCTCCAAAGTCTTCCTCTTCGTATGATATATGGCATAGGTTTTTTCGAAGATGAGGGGATCATCTCGGTCTTGGAGTTTTACTTGGAGCTTATTAATCTTGGATTGGAGCTTTTTTTTCTAGCTTTCATTGTGCTGATTTTGGAATCAAGCTCAATGTTGGTGGTTGAGTGAAATCGATTCTTCTTCATTACTCTTTTGAGTCTTTCTTCCATTTTTGCTCTCCTCTCCTCGACAACATCGGCCTCTTTGGTTTTTAAGCGTAAGCTAACCTCCAAGTTATTAACTTGCTCCATGAAGGCAGACTCACACTAGGCAGCAACAGTTACGATATCGTAAAGTTCAACCCACTTAGCCTTTGCTTCCGTGAGGTTTTCATGTAGCTGGGCAGCTTCCTAGCTATGGGCCATCCTATCTTGTTGGGACTGCTGCAACAGGACCTTGAGGTCATCCATTCGAACAATATTTGCCTCTAACGCTGTGAGGCACTCGGCGAGTTGATTCCTTTTAGCCAAAAGTTGATCTCGTTCTAAAGAAAGCTCTTGCTTATCCATAATCAACCTTTGCAGTCCCTTAGAAACAAGAAGGTTGGCCTAAAATAGGTTAGAACTAAAGTTACTAATAAGAAGCACAAATTGAAAGGAGATAGAAGGGAATTATATTGTTACCTGCGCCAAGCAATGCATGCTATTGTTTATCAAACACTCTGCAGAAAAAGAGTCCATCTTTCTCGGATCTTTCTCTGAGGCCAGTTGCTTTATATAATTGGCAAGCTCCACCGGCTTAGAAAGTATGTGGCACTCTTTCGAAACCGAAAGAATGGCACTTCGCTTACCACGAGGGTCTTGATTAGGTGCCGAATAAGTACTTCCTAGGTATCCATGATTAGAGGACCGTGGAGTGGGAGCATCTTCCATTTGTTCGGACACCGCCGATGGAAGGGAAGAGGTGGTGTAGGAGGAGTGGCAGTTGTTGTTGGCTCAGAAGTTGGTGGTAGAGGAAGGAAGGTTAGGGGCCGAACTCCTTTGATCGGAGGCGTCGACATGGATCGGAAAAGCGGGAATCGACATTTCCAACCAAATCCATTTCCCCCTAGAGTCCCTAAACTTCTTCTGACAGTGGAGTTTGAAGTTTTCCCGGCTGAGTATCCGGTTAAGCTGATAAAGATCTTTTTCATCTTTAAAGGTGAACATCTTCATCATTAGCCCCTTCTTCATCATCAAGGACCATTGTGGCCGGTCAGCCCGATGTTTCTTTCACTCTCTTTTCCTGAGTTCCAGCCGAGGAGGTACGCTTCTTCTTTGGTTTCTTATTTTTGGAATAGGAACTCGGGGAAGAGGCATCTTCGCTGGTGGTGCAAGTAGATCCACGAGCCCTACTCCGGTTAAAGGCATTCTGCAGTATTCAATCGGCCTCCTCGGGGTCATCGAGAGCCTCGATATCGAGGAACACGATGGAAACCTTTGAAAGTCCTGTGTGGAGCAAAAAGGCAGTTAACAGATTATTCCTAAGTTGTTCTGTACGGTTATTATTGAAAGAAAGAAGAATTTTTGCTTACCGTGATTCTTGGCTTTCCATCCATATTTGGGAGCCATTTCTTTCCACCGTCAGGATTCTAGAGTAGTAATATCTAAAATTTTCTGAACCCAGTGGGCCAGACCTTAAACCTGTGGAGGTTCCCAATGAGTAGCTGGAATGAAGGAGATAGAAAGTGGAAAAAGAAAGAAGTTTTCTTTTTACGTGGAAAGGAAACAGATACCCGAAGACTTACGGAAGAGATTCCATGATTCGAGAAAAGCTGGTGTTGTGAACCGTTCCAATAATAATGAACCGTTCCATCCATCCACTGTTATTATTGTCATCAATGCTGGTAAATAGGGCATGATGACCATTATTGCTAAGGTTTAGCACACCCCATCGGAAAATATTTGGGGAGTAGAGGGTTCATCATATGCGTGAGAGTTAGGTTCCCCGGTCTTAGAGCATAATTGGCGGAGGCAGGCCACCGTACTCCATATAGATGGACCTAGTTGTGCCAAGCAGACTTGGTACCGATAGCAAAACTCTAAGATTATTGGGTCAATTCCTTCACCCACTCCAAGGTGAAAGGGCCCAAAGTGAAAGGGTATGTATAAACATACATGAACCCCGGCTTAGAGAAGGTAACTCGCTTTACCGCATTAGGGGTGAGGATTTCAACGTTGTCCCAATTACATTCCTCCTTCACAACAGGGATTCTAGGAGGACGAATGGAAGAAGGGTACCTACTAACATGATAAAATCTATCACTTCTGGAGTTTGCAGGTGCCTTTTGATCTTGAAGATCAGATGTCGTTCTAAGGTGAAGTGGTATGATGGTGTTCATGGTTGGAGGCTCAGACTCGACTTCAACCTCTTTGGTTCTGTTCTTATTTGGACCTCTACTGAAGAAAAGCCAGAATTCCCGAAGGCGGTAGTTTTAGAAGACATGATGATTAAAACGTTTACGAAGAAAATGTTTACTAAAAAGGATGAATATTGCAGAAGGGCTCTATGGAGATTCAAAGAAGAAGAAGGAGTTGCGAAACTAAAGAGTTAAAATGAGGAGTAGTGGAGAAGTTATAGACGGCAAAATTTATGGGCATGATTACCTCAAAAAATGATGGAAATATTTATTGAATCACGGAGCAACACGTGTTCGAGTCATTAATGCGAGAAGACATGCGTCCTTTCAAGCGTCAGAGGTCGTTCTGGAACTTTCCAGCCAAGAAACTCTTATCTACTTCCCGGTAACACTGAGTTGCGTCACCGGAAAGTAGGGGGACTATATGTATGGGGTAAAATTAGTAAGTAACAACTGGGGGAATGATGGAATGACACGTGGAACTAAAGACAGGTGGGATGTGAGTCAGCAAACAGCTGGCACCAGACGTAAGCATGCCATCAGCGCTGAATGAATCCAGAAGACAGAGTAGCCGGTAACAAAGATTCAAAGAATTGTCATCAGATAGCATTCAATGGGCAGCCATTACAGAGAATATCTGCATTTGTAGCCAACCGTTATGCAGCCATCAATGATGGTTTTATTCTCATTCAAGAGGGGCTTGATTTGGGGATCTTGTCTCCCTGAATAGGGCTATAAATAGAAAAATTAACATCCATTGTAGACACAGAATACTCTGCACAAAAAAGAAGAAGTTATAATCTGCTTTCATATTACGCTAAGTCTTAGTTTTTGAACATTGCTCTCTCTCTCTCTCTCTCTCTCTTGCCATCGGAAAGGCTAAGTTCTTAGTTAGGCTTGTAATCTTCTTTAATTTCATCTGATAATCTTGTTTCTGTTCTTATTTATTTACTATTTTTAGGTCAAATCGATTCGCTTGTCTATAAACCACGTTATAAATTCAACAGTACCATTTTACGGGTAAACAAAAGGGTACAAAGAAAGCTGTTTTTTCCTCAGATTTTTCATACTGAAAGATAGAATACACAAAAACCCATTTCAAGTTAGTTTTAATCTTGATTAATTTTCGACTGTGGGGTTTTACTATAATATCCTTTTGGATCTTGTGTTCAGAACAGTGAAGTTCACCATTACTAATGCATTGAGAATGGATAGATAAAGATCTAGACGAAGAACACAACATAACCATCTTCAAATTAGAGGTAAACCCAAATGTGCATTGTCTGTGTAATCATTCAACAACTTCATGGCATATGTGTAACGACTCGATCGGTCATTTTGAGCATTTGCACTTCACTCAGTAGTTGAGGGCATGAGTAGCTCCTTATGATGTATTATGACTTGTGTTAATCGTCGTTTTGGTTTTCGGGATATTCGGAATCGATTTGGAAGATTGAATCTCATTGTTGAAGCTTTAAGTTGAAAGAGTTGACCAAGTTTGACTTTTGAGAATTTGACCTCTGAACGGAGTTTTGATGGTTTCGTTAGGTCAGATGGTGATTTTGGATTCGGGTGTATGCCCGGGTTTGCATTTGGATATTTCTAGAAAGTTTCGACGCTAATTGGCAAAATTTGAAAATTTGAAGGTTTGGAAAGTTCATAAGTTTGATCTGGAGTTGACTTTGATGGAATCGGGTTCGGATTGTAGTTCTGGGAATAGGAATAGTTTCGTTATGTCATTTGAGACTTGTGTGCAAAATTTGAGTTCATTCCGAGTTGATTTGATATGTTTTGGCGCGAGTTTTGGAAGTTGAAAGTTCAAAAGTTCATTAAGTTTGATATGAGGTGCGATTCATCATTTCGATGTTGTTATGTATCATTTGAGACCTCGAGTAGGTCCGTGTTATGTTATGGGACTTGTCGGTATATTTGGAAGGGGTCTCGAGGGGCTCGGGTAAATTTCGGACTTGTTTCGGGTCATTTTTCCATTCATGTGAGATGGTTGGTTTTGCTGGATCTGATGTGGTCGCACCTGCGGGCTAATGGGCGCATGTGTGATGGTTGCAGATGCTGTATCATGGGCGTAGAAGCGAAGGAAGGCTGGATGAGGGAAAATCGCAGAAGCGGAATGTTTGGCGCCTCTGCATGTCCGCAGGCGCGAGAATTTGATCACAGAAGCGGATGGCGACTTGTTTGGGAGTTTTCGCAGATGCGTATTTTAGCCTCGCACATGCGATTGCGCGGAAGCGGAACAGTGTCCGCAGGTGCGAGAGGTCAGCTGGCTAGTGGAGTCCGTAGAAGCGGAGTTCGTGTCGCAGAAGCGACGCCGCAGAAGAGGCTCATGTGTTCGCAAAAGAGGAAATGGCTGGGCAGAAGCTTTAAATCGAGGGTTTGGTCATTTTATTCATATTTGGAGCTATAAACCTTGGATTAAGACGATTCTTGAAGCAATTTTCATTATATGGATTGGGGTAAGTGTTCTCTACTCAGTTTTGATTATATTTCATGAATCTATCTTCGTTTTTGGTGATATGGATTGTGAATTTTAAAGAGAAAAATTGGAGATTTTTGTCTAAAATTTCATAAAGTGAATTTTTGAGTTTTGAACATCGATTCATAGTCGGATTTGAGTGAAACTAGTATGGTTGGACTCATAATTAAATGGGTTGTCAGATTTTGTGAGTTTCATCGGGTTCTGAAGTGCGGGCCTGGGTTGGACTTTTGGATTGATTTTGGGCTTTTGATTAAAGATTCGACCTTTATCGATTGGATTTGTTTTCTTTGGCATTATTTGATGTATTTGAGTTGCTTTCGGCTAGTTTCGAGCAGTTCAGAGGTTGGTACATGCGGGATGGCATTTTTGGAGCATCGCTTGACTTGCTCGGTATTGGATTTGGCTTGTTCGAGGTAAGTAACACTTCTAAACTTGGTGCTGAGGGTATGAAACCCCGAATTACGTGTTGTGTGATTGATCTTGAGGTGACGTGCATACTAGGTAACGGCCGTGTGGGCGTGCACCATGTGAATTATGATTTAGTCGATTCCATGGAATTATGTAGCTATCTTATCTGAACATTTTTACTGTACTCTATGTGTTAGGGCACTTGAGCTGTGATTCATGCTAGAAATCATGTTTAGGCTAAATGATGGTACCATTGGGATCCACAATGGCCATTCTTTGCTGATAAGTTATTTGCTTAATTGCAGTTGTGTACTCAGTCGTATTCATCATTACATATCATATCTCAGTCTTTGTTATTGTATATTTTCACATCTCATATCATTGATTTGGGCTGCTTAGCATGAGCATTGTGAGCCCGAGAGACTGGAGATAATGATGACTGAGTAAGGCCGAGGGCCTGTTGTGAGTGATATTTATGGGATCGGACTGTACATCGCAGTAGGCTTTATTGATTTATGCCAAGATTTGGCTTATTGTAGCGCCTGCGCTGGATCGTCCCCTCCGGAGTCTGCACACCCACAGTGGGTGCAATTGCTAGCAATTATTTATATTTGGGCTGGATCTGTCCTGGTTCATTTGCATTGGGCTGGATCTGCCCTGGTTTATTTGCATCTAGGTTCATTTGCATTGGGCTGGATCTGCCCTGGTTTATTTGCATCTAGGTTCATTTGCATTGGGCTGGATTTGCCCTATTTTATTTGCATCTTTAGGCTGGATCTGCCTTGGTTGATTTGTATTTGCGCTGGATCTGCCCTGTACAATACTGAGTGACTGAGTGTGCTAAGTATTGAGCATGATGAGTGAGAATACAAGACAGTGAGATGGGGTACTTTGAGAGGGTGAGTACATGAGTTCATCATTGAGATGCATTGCATTTGACATGCGTACTCGAAATACATGCATAGAGATGCATTTTCTTTTGCTACCCGACTTTTGTGACATTCATGATTTCACCTGTATATTGACATATAGCCATAGAGATGTATTTTCCTCATGTTATCTGAAAATGAAATACATTATTTATTGTTGAAAGGTTTTTGGGAGAAATCACGATTTTCAAACTTATTCATATGCTTTTAGTGCTTTCGGTGAAAAATTTGGGATTTACGGTTATACATGAAAAGCATGCCTATCTTTCTGTAACTGTAAACGAGTTGAGTATTTTACCTCTCAGTTATTTTCATGTACCATTTTATTTTTATTGTTGTGACTGTTGCTGGTTATTGGAGTTGGACTCTGACCCTCGTCCTAGCTCGTCACTACTTTCAACATAAGGTTAGATTTGTTACTTATAGAGTACATATGGTCGGTTGTACTCATACTACACTTCTGCACCTTGTGTGCAGATGTTGGATGCTGATGTTGCTGTACACGGCGGAAGCTGGATTTGAAGATGTACCTGTGTTCCGGTCATAACTGCCTCTTGATCTTGGTAGCTTTAGAATTTTAATCTGTTCCTGTATATTTCAAATAGATGATGTACTTTATTTCATACCACCTTTGTAAATTCTAAATCTTAGAAACTCATGATTTGTACTACCAGTCCTTAGTAAATATATTAAGGCCCAGTTATTTTATCATTTATTTGTTTCATTAAAACTCATTAAATTGGATAGTTGTTAATTAGCTTACCTAGCGGGTTGGGTTAGGTGCCATCACGACTAGTTGGATTTTGGGTCGTGACAATATGGCCTAGATAAATATGATTTATATTGGGGCAGAGCAGTAATGCTTGCTGGTGGGTTTGTATATTTGGGTTGGGAATTAAATTATGCCAATAACAGACACTGGATAATAAAAAAGTTTTTTTTTTTTTGGGTAAAGAAAAGGCTGTTAGAAATAGAGATAAGATTGAGCCAAAAAAAATAAATGTGAGGACATTATTATTCAACTAGGTGGACGGTGGGCATTTTTATATCAAATATGATACTCCATGGTAGTTTTGGCCCTTTTGAAGTATTATTTGACTGATAGTTGAATAGAGTGGAAGTTTGAATAATGAAAGTTGTTAGGGGTCATTTGCTTTGCAGACATAGTTATTTTGGGATTATAATTCAGGGATTAATAATCCCTTGAATTATTTAGTGTTATTGCATTGTTTGGTGCATCAAGTTAAAAATAGAATATATATATATATATATATATATAGATTTGGTATATCAAAAATTTATTTATTTTTTCGTTGACCAAGATCAAAATTGAAATAAGTTTATTCAAATGAATTTCGCCCTCTTAAATTAAATTGGACGATTTGATTTCAATTTAACCTTATATTGCCAAATCTAACACAATATATATATATATATATATATATATATTGAAATCAAATCGTCCAATTTAATTTAAGACGGCGAAATTCATTTGAATAAACTTATTTCAATTTTGATCTTGGTCAACGAAAAAATAAATAAATTTTTGATATACATTTTGATAAACACAAAGAAGAAAAATAAACTTGTGATATCCATTTTGAAATACACATATTCGATATACAAACAATACAATAATTTTTATTGTGATATACATTGATATAGGGACAATAATAAATTTTAAATAACCATATTTATAATTTTATATTTCAGATATATACAAAAAAAATTAATATATATTTTGATATATACATAAAAAATTATTATTTATATATATATATATATATATAATATACATTTATTAGTTATTTAGTAGCAATATTTATAACTAAGTTTTTATTAATTAAGTATGTGAATATTTTGTCACACTATGTTAAAATCCCAATCGAAGTGGAGAAAGTAAGTACATTGAATCTGTGATATATAAATCAGTGTACGTACAAACTGGTAAACAAAAATCGTCTGCAGTTGGATCAACACCAATAGCTTAGGAAGGCAAAATCCAAGAAGTTAGAAACTAACAGCCCAATTTGCCATATAGGCACTAAATCAGGGGGCAAATAAAAATACAAAACCCGTACAATAATTGAAAAATCCCCTCTATTTTTGTCCTTTATATGTCTACGTGGCTAGTGGCGAGTCATCGCACTCACGCTTTTTACATGACACATGTAGATACTTCCAATTTACCCTCCATAAAGCTCACTCCGTCGCCGGCTCCACCGTTCTTGCTGTATCCCCTCACGTGCTTCTCCCACACGTGGCACTCACTCAACGTAATTTCAGGTCAACGCCCTCAGCAAATCTAACGGCGTTTATACGGCGTTTGAAAACGTGTATAAACACAGTCAGTCCTCTCCGCTTTTCAAACCTTTTTCTCAAAAGTGAAATAAATATAAAGTTAAAGTGCTTATTAGTATGAAGACTGTACTTTTCCGAACCGGTTCCGGCTCAATTACGGTCCAGACGCCGGTGGTTCCCGGTATATCGAGGGTTTCCGTTCCGGTTCGTGAATCCGTCGGTGTAGTGCTTAACGGAGAGAAGAAGAAAGGGTGTTCTTCTCCTAGGGTTTCTCTGCATTTGGAAGTCAACCGTCGGAGTATACGCCGGGCTTCTTCGGAGTCCGACGTGATCCGGTCGGCGATTGAAGGTCCTGGTGTAACAAGGACGTTCAGTAATCTCGGATCGACGTCGTTTCCGGCAATAATACCGGAGGAGGATTGCGGTACTGAGCAGGACGAGTTGGAGGTTTTGCGAGGTATTGGGTCGCTGAGTTTAACGGAAGATCAAAGGAGTTACGCCGAAGATTGGCCGCAGAGCGGTATTCCTACCGATGAGCTCGGATTTTCCGACGGTGGAATCGGCAAAAACAGAAAGTTCCCTGGCGGAGGCGGCGATAGAGGTGAATCCGACGCCGGTGGTAACTCCGATCCGAAGAAAATTAGAGCGTACTATAAGGAAATGTTGAAGTCAGATCCTATGAATTCTCTTCTTCTTAGAAACTATGGCAAGTACTTGCATGAGGTAGTAATTTAATTTCTACTATTTCCCATCGTCGAAGTTTGAATATATAGAGATTATAGTTTGGATTGATTTATTAAACTAATGTTGATGATGATAATTGAAGGTGGAGAGAGATTATGTGAAAGCTGAAGAATGCTACGGAAGAGCTATACTGGCAAGTCCGGGAGACGGAGAAGTGCTTTCTATGTATGGCAAATTGGTTTGGGAGAGTGAGCGAGACGAGAGTAGAGCCAAATCTTACTTCGATCAAGCTGTTCAAGCTTCTCCTGACGACTGGTAAAATTCCTCCCTTACGTTTTATCTTTCAAAACAAATCTCATTCAATTCGTAGATCAAAAAATTAATTGTAATACATGCTTAAATATTGGATCGATCTGCCTGAAATTATTTGTTATAATAACAGCACTGTATTGGGATCGTATGCAAAATTCATGTGGGAAGCAGAAGAGGACGATGATGAAGAAGAAGAGATGGAGAGAAAAATTGTAGCAGCAGGAACTGCCATGGTTACAGCTTACTAGCTAGCAGGAAACAGATGAAAAAACGGAGTAATAAAAATTTCTATAAGCTCACCTTCTTCGGCTTTGGACAGCTAGTATTAGAGCTAACTTATGTTCTATATATGCATTTGTAAAATGTTTAACGTAATATAATGCTGTAATAAAAGAGGAATATGTAACTAAAATTAATTAACTACACCAATGAGGGGAAGTCGAGGAAGAGAGAAGAAACTGGAAATTATGAGGTCCTCTTTGTACAGCTCTTTAACTATAGTGCTCTTGTAATTCTATTTAGCTCTGGAATGAGATTATTAAGCCTTTTGTGTATAAATATTTGGCAAGTCATTTGCAATTCGAAGAGAGAAAGATTATGGTTGCCATGGTATTTCTATATTCGGCTTAAAACATCATGATTCATAAACAACTTCTCTTATTAACAATGCAGGGACGTCTTCCTTACATATCGTTAAAAATAGTATCCATAATAAGTAAAGGAATCATTACTTCAAGTTATACCACCCGTCAAGTTTAATTTGGGGGAGAAGGAGAAAGTATTAATGGAAATTGATCTATCTTGAACATGTGACATGGAGTGTGAAAATATTCATCAACTTATCAATAATCCAAAAAGGCTTTTGAAATTCTTTTAGGTAAGGAACTTCTATACATAAAAAGGACCTAAAAAAAAGGATTTTTATTTTTACTTGTTGTTTACCCGAAAAATGGATAGAGTTGAATTTATACGTAGTTCTAAGGACACGTGGTATAACTTGGCACAAATCGGAAAGTAAGTAGAAATATACTGTGTATTGACTGTATGAAGAATGAAATACCAACCAAATTGAAATAGAAAGCTATTTTATGAACAAGCAAGATGAATCAATGTATAAAGCTCGCAAGAGGATAATCTCTATATGGATATCAGTATGTTTTTCTCTGTGAATAATATGACAGTGTATCAATGCCTTAATGATGGATCCCTTACAGAAATAATAGCCATCCCTCTTATAGCGGAGGGATCCTACTTTGGATATAATTAAAAATACATAGTGGGGAACCTATGATAAAATAGTTTTTTCTTAATTCCCGCCGAGATTCTCTCGACTCAGTGCGACTGTAACGGTTCTTGCCCCCTGGCTCGATCTTGATCGGACTTGGTATTGGTTGGTTTCCAGATTTAGAGCCCGATATTGACTCGGGCTCGATATTGACTCGGGGCCCGGTATTGACTTGGGCTCGGTATTGGTCGATCTCTGGCTCTCAAACTTGATAACGCCGCTTCGCATCATAGTTCGATTTGAATTCGAGGTCGATAATGACTTCGAGTTCGGTATTTGATCAGTCCCAGAAATTTGAGCTCGGTAACCTGGCTTCGGATCTCATACCTGATATTATGAAGATGACCTTCGATCCATTATGTTCCAATCTTGACTAATCATATGAAGGTCAAAACCGGTTTTGACCGTATACAGATAGTTCCCTCGTTTCTCGGGAAGAATGTGGCGAGAAACGACATGATTTTCATGCGATATGACTCGATAAAAACTGACATTTACATCGAGCCCGACCATGACGTACGTGATAGATGTCCCGTCGGTTCAGTTTACCAAGGCATTAAATGCGTGTCAGACGATGGTCGGCCATTGTTGACACTGAACCGTCATTGCCAACCCTATAAATATCCCCTATTTTTACCACTTTTCACTTTTACATCTCCAAATCTTCTAAGTTCCCTTTCTCACCTTCTGAGTTCTTCATCTGTAAATTTGTGATTTTCACTGCAAAATCCCTCTTTAGAACACCAAATCTTGTCATCTTCCTCTATCTTCAATCTTCAAATCCCAATGGCGAAAACGTCAAAAATCGTTTCTCAAAAAGAAAAAGCTTCTTCTTCGCGGCCCACCGGCGACAAAACACCGGTGGAGCCACGACCTGAGGAGTGTGTTCCCGGAGGGTGTGTCCTTACCTCCGATTTTAAGTTCGACAAAGCTTCGCCGGTTCTCGGTCGATGTGAGCCAGTATCGAGGTATATGTGCTTGATAACCGAGGGCCATCTTAAACAGTTAAGAAAGATTGCGACTAGGAGGACAAAGAAGTGATAATCCCGGCTCCCGAAGAAGATATTACTACCTATGTGAAAGGCCTTTTAAGTGTGTATACTTATCCTTTCACATTGGGTCCTCTCGACCCTGTTGTCATCGATTTTTGCCGCCAATATCAAGTAACCCTAGGCCAAATCTATCCTTTTTTTTGGCGAATCGTTATTCTGATCCGCTTCTTCGTGAACAAAGTCGAGGGGATGTCTTTCACCCTCGACCACCTCATTAGATTGTACAGCCCCCACCTCTATCGAGGTGGGTTAATAAAACTCCAGCGCTGGGCTACCAAAGTTTTGTTCTCGAGCATAGACGAGGACAAGGATCGAGACTGGATGGGCAAGTTCGTTCGAGTGAAGACTTCTAACTTAATCCCGGTCGAGAAGATTCTGTTTCCCGAGGAATGGAATATGAAGCGTAAGTATAATTTCTTCTGTATGCTCCTATTATTTTGCTCCTCTGTTTCTTACCGATATCCTTTTCCGTGATGTAGTGGTTGCTTGGATGCCCGGTGCTATTCCTAACCTTAAGAGCTAGGTATGGGACCTGGCTTCGACCTCCACATATGTCGAGCGCTCGTGACGCGACTTATCAAAGGGCCGATAGGAGGCTAAAAATCATGGTAAGCCTCTTCCCCATGCCTTCGATGATTCGAACGAAATGACTTTCTTATACTTAACTAATTCTCTTGTGTGTAGGCCTGGGCAAAGATGCGGTCATGAGGCCCTTATCTGGCGAGGAAGAGACTTCAGCCCCGGTTCCGAAACCGGCAAATGACAACAAGAGGAAAAGGTCCTCTACTGCCGAGGATCCAAAACTTAAGAGGACGGCTCGTAAGCCGAGGAAGAATACCATCCCTTTGACCGAAGAATCAATTCGGCGTCTAAGGGATGAAGACAAAGGAGAAGAAGAAAACGACAGGTCCATACTGGTGGCCCGAGTGAAGAAAATCATCGATGCCCCAAAGGCAGCTGGGTCGATGGCGTTTGATGAGGCTCCATCTTGAACTGAGGGGATGTCGAGAAGGACTCGGGCAAAGTTCCCGAGTCGTTGGAGATCGAGGATGCCTCCCACCGAAGTCAACAAACGGTGGGTATATCTGAAGGGGCTGGCCCTGAAGCTCTTCGAACTGAGGAGAACGCCCCAAGCGACTCGCTCGGGGCAATAGTAATCGGAGACTCGCCTATTCTCCCTGCTTTTTCCGAAGGGGCAATTCGGAAAGCCCGAGCTTTAGGGACCCTCGAGGTAGACGAGGCTCATGAGGGAGAGGACCCCTTTTGCGATTTGTTTATCGGTATTGAGGATGCTGCCGGCCCGAGTGACGTGTCAGGTCTTTTCTTCAAGGTTCAACGAACCCTAAATCGGGTAAGTCTCGATTCTCTTTGTTGATATCATATTTTTCCATTTTTTGCCTAACTTTTTCTCTTTTTCGTATAGGCTTTAGCTCTTCATCAAGAGGAGTTTTCCAAGTCTCGGACGGAGCTGAGCCGACATGAGGCCGACTTTCGAGGGCTTTCGGAGGAGAGAAATGCCCTAAAACTTCTTAATGGACAGAAAGTGGAAGAGATCAAAGATCTTCAAGCCGAGTTAGCCAAGGCATACCAAGATCAGACCGACCTGACCGAGCAGGTAATGATAATCTTAAAAACGCATGGGCTCGATTCGGGAACAGTGGCTAATATTTCGATCTCACAGCTGCAGCAGAAGCTTGAGGTGATCGGGCTGCTTCGTGGGGAGGTCGATACGATAAGGGTGGAGACCTTGGGGTGGAAAGAAGGCATGGACCGCCTCGCTGCAGAAAAAGAGACTGCTCGAGCCCAATTATCATCGACCGAAAGTCAACTTCAAGGCATGTAGGAGAAGAGCTCGGTTCAAGTAAGAAAAATAGAGGAGCTCGAGGCTCGGTTGGCTTCCGAACTTGCCAAGGCCAAATCTGAAGCCGAAAAAGCAAAGGCCGAGGCGGATGCATTCGTGGCCGTCTATCGGGCTGATGCTGAAGCCGCTCAAGTACAAGCGAAAAAGGCAGCCGAGACCGCTCAAACTCGACCATATTAGGTTGCTGAATTCGCCAAATGCCAATCTCGGATGGAAACCCTCGAGTAGATCCATGCTCGAGGTTTCAATCTTACCGAAGAGATAAAAAAGGCTAAAGATCTTGAAGCCGATGCCAGAGCCTTGGCTTCCGATGATGATGATGATGATGATGATGATGATGGGAGCAAGAGTGGGTCTGAAAGCAGGGAGGAGCCCGATGGAGAAGAGACTGCCCTCGGAGATAACCAGGAAACTTAGGGTTTTTTCCATTTTGATTTTTTGTGTAGGGTTCTGATCGGACATTGTAAATAATACCCTATATATATATATATATATATATATATATATATATATATATATATATATATATATATATAAAGATATTTTCCTTTCCCGACTTGTCTCTGTTTTATTCCCTGCCTTGTGAAGATTTTGTTTCATTCATGCCTTATGAAAGTTTTCATAAGTTCGAGGCCTTAGGCAATTTGATCAAAGTCGGACCTTGTAGTCTTTATAATCGAGTGAGCGTTTGCTCGAACTTGAATTAAAAATAGCCCTTAGGCTTAATAGTCGAGTGTGTTTGCTCGAACTCGGGGTTATGTAGCCCGTAGGCTTAATAGTCGAGTGAGCATTTGCGCGGACTCGAAATAAAGTTAGCCCTTAGGCTTAGTAGTCGAGTGTGTGATTGCTCGAACTCGAAGTGATGTAGCCCGTAGGCTTTATGGTCGAGTGAGCGATTGCTCGAACTCGAAATAAGATTATCCCTTAGGCTTAGTAGTCGAGCGAGTGATTGCTCGAACTCGAAGTGGTATAGACCGTAGGCTTAATAGTCGAGTGAGCGTTTGCTCGGACTAGAAGTAATGTAGCTCGTAGGCTTAGTAGTCGAGTGAGCGTTTGCTCGGACTCGAAGTAATGTAGCCCTAGGCTTCATGGTCGAGTGAGTGATTACTCGAACTCGAAATAAGATTAGCCCTTAGGATTAGTAGTCGAGTGAGTGATTGCTCGAACTCGGAGTTGATAGCCTCAAGGACAAGGATAGAGTTTTGGAAGCTCCAAGGCCATTTACAAGATCTCAAGCTAAAGAGTTGCACTCTAAGGTTGCTGGACTTCAATGGCAAATAAGAAAGCTTTTAATTGTAGAGGAAGAGCTCAAGCCCAAAGTAGATGAATTATCCAAGTTTTACAATTATTTGGTGATCCAAATTGAAGTCCAAGAGGAGGAAGATTGGGCCACCAAATCAGCCCTTGAAGTCCACCAAAGGGGCTCAAAATGAGCTTAAAAGAGGTCCAAAAGGGGGTGTTTCAAAAGGAGCCCAATTGGAGTCCAAATCAATGGCCCAAACTAGTAGTTTTAAGGTCCAAATCTGCCCCAAAGGGATTTGGCCGCTCCCCCACCTAATTGTAATGACTTTTCTTACTCCTTAGCAACCACCCTACCTAATTGTAATGACTTTTTATGCCTTAGCAACCACCCTACCTAATTTTAAGGACTTTGTATGCCTTAGTACTCCTATAAATAAGGAGTTCTTCTCATTTATTGAGACACTTCATTACTAATTAAGTATATCATACTTTGAGAGTTCTTTTGAACGTTTGTTACTTGTGCTTTGAGATTTATCTTTCAACCTTTACTAGTTCATAGTTCAAGGTAGTTAGATTACTTCTCTATTGTGATATCTTTGATTCCTTTGTAGTATTCTTAGAAGGCGGTTAATACTAGTTATTAATTGTTGTCTCAAGTTACTTGTAAAGCGGTCAAGATCCGAATCTATTATTTTAATTTGCTTTTAAGTAAAGGCGTTTGATTTCTTCAATAAATCAAGATGTTGTTGCTTTGATCTTGTCAAGGCTATAGAACTTGCGTTCTTGGAAGCTCTTGGAATTCTTTCCTTAAATTTTCTCATATCCTTTATTTTCTGCCCCTTAGTTCTAGTTGTTCAATTCCTTATTGTTATTGCTTCCGCATTTACTTTTCAAACTCTTACTCTAGTTTGGATTCCCGACCTAGTCGTTATCAAGTGGTATCAGAGAGGTTCTATCAAGGTTTCGTTCTTGATAATTCTAGGGATTTTTTGAATACCAAAAAAAAAGGGTTAAAAAAACAAAAAAAAACGAAAATCAATTTATAAAAAAATAATTTCTTGCTCTCTAGGAACTTTCTTTTTTATCTAATTTGTTTCAAAACACTATCAAAGGAAACAAAAAGAGGGGATCCTAGATTATAAAAGATAAGACAAAAATTCAATTTTGCTTACTCTTTCTAATCTAAATATATAATCTTTTTCTTTTTGTTCGTGTCTTGTTTCAACCGAGCCTAATAGTTTTAGGATTTGGTCCTTCTTTCATTTGTTCCCCAAAAAAATCTATATTTTACTACTAAGAACTTTATACGAGTTGGGTTTAACTATAAATCTACAAAGTATTTTGTTCAAAGGTTATTTCGAGAGAGGAAAAAATAAGGCAAAGTGTGTGTGAGAACAATTGAGGAAAAAGTCAATTTGTCTGATACAATTTAATTATTTAAGATGTCACGTATAGGTAGTGATGATGAACGAAGGGTTCTTCAAGAAGCCGAAATCAAAGCAAGAAATAATTTTACCTTGCAAGCTATGCATCAACAATTCGAAAGATGGAATTTGCAACTCCAAGAGATGAGGGACACCATTGCTGAGCAAAATGATACAATAGCTGAACTTAGAAGGAAAAATAATGTTAGGCCCCAAGCTAGGAGAAATGTACCCCTTGCACCCATTGTAAATCAAGAAAACCCTATAGATGATTTTAATGATATTGATTTTGATAGGGTGGGAAGAGATATGAAGGGACAAAGAGGTAGAGTAGAAGATGATAATATAAGTAGTATAAAGATGAAGATGCCATCTTTCAAGGGAATAAGGGATCCAAACTTATACCTTGATTGGGAGAGAAAGGTTGAAGCCATCTTTGACAGTTAAAACTACTCTGAGCGTAAGAAGGTTAAACTTTCTATTGTTGAGTTTTCTGACTATGCTGCTATTTGGTAGAAAAAGCTTACTAGGGACAGATTGCAAGAAGGACAAGCACCAATTGCTACTTGGGCTGAGATGAAGAGGGTGATGAGAAAGAGATTCATACCATCACACTTTCAAAGAGAGCTACAACAATGCCTTCAAACATTGAAGCAAGGGTCCATGTCTGTGGATGAGTACTTTAAGGCTATGGATATGGCTATGATCCAAGCTAATTGTATGGAGGAAGAAGAGGCTACAACGGCTAGGTTTTTAAATGGTTTAAATAAGGACATAGCTAATGTAGTAGAATTACAACAATATGTAACAATAGATGAGTTAGTTGATCTGTCTATAAAGGTAGAAAATCAAAATAAAAGAAAGCAAACTAGCTCATGGAAAGGTCGGTCAAACACCATCTCCAAGAAGCCATGGTCGAATCAAGAGATGAAGAGTTCTTCTAGACCTCAAGAAGACAAGGATAAAGGTAAATTTGAGAACAAAGAGGGAGGTAAAACCTTTAACCCTAAACCTTTTACACCTTCTAGTTCTATCCAGTGTCATAAATGTAAAGGAAAGGGACATATGATGCATGAATGTCCAAGTAGAAGAAACATCATTCTTAGTGAAGATGGAGGATATGAGAGTAAAAAAAGTGAGGGAGAAGAAGAGGGAGATGTGAGTAATAATGATGATATAGAACTACCTAATGATGGCATGATTGGGGTAGTTAGGAGGATTATGCCTATCAATTTGGGAAGCAATAGTGAAGAACAAAGGGAGAATATATTCCATACTAGGTGTGGGATAAAGAGGAAAACTTGTTCTATGATCATTGATAGTGGTAGTTGTGCTAATGTGGTGAGTTCATACTTCGTGGAAAAATTGGGACTTGCATGCATGAAACACCCTACTCCCTATAGACTCCAATGGTTAAATGATAGTGGTGAACTAAAGGTAAACAAACAATGCATGATTTCATTTAATGTTGGTAGATATGAGGATGATATTCTTTGAGATATAGTCCCTATGCAAGCTTGTCATATCTTACTGGGTCGTCCTTGGCAGTATGATAGGAATGTTTTTCATGATGGAAGGAAGAATAGATATTCTCTTGAGCTAAATGGCAGGAAATTTACTCTTGCACCTTTATCTCCTTCTCAAGTGTTTGAAGATCAAAAGAGATTAAGGAAAACAATGGGAAAACCAAGGGGAGGGATAAAAAGTGATCTTGAGGAAAAAGAAAAGAAAGGAGGCCAAGAGTTAGAAAAAAAGAGAGATGGCCGAGAGAAAGAGAGAGAGGGCAACAATTTGAGAGAAGAGATAAAAAGGGGCTTGAATGAAAAAATAGAAAGTCTTGGTGACAAGAAAGAGGCCAAGGAAATAAAAAAAGAGAGTTTTTATATAAAAGCCAAAGAGTGTTTAAATGCAAGAAAAGAGGGGTTGCCAATAATACTACTTACTTACAAAGAAGCTTTGATTAATTTTGAGTTACTAACTTCTTCTTTGCCAAGTAGTATTTCTTCTCTTTTACAGGATTTTGAAGATGTCTTTCCTGAAGATATTCCTAATGGATTGCCACCTTTACGTGGCATTGAGCATCAAATTAATTTTGTGCCTGGATCACAAATCCCAAATAGGCCTGCTTATAGGAGTAATCCAGAAGAGACAAAAGAGCTTCAAAGGAATGTTGAGGAGCTGCTTGAGAAAGGCTTTGTGCGAGAGAGCATGAGCCCTTGCTCTGTTCCCGTCCTATTGGTACCCAAAAAGGATGGAACTTGGAGGATGTGCGTAGATTGTAGAGCAATCAACAAGATAACGGAAAAGTATCGCCATCCTATTCCTTGTCTTGATGACATGTTGGATCAATTACATGGATCCAAAATCTTTTCTAAAATTGATCCAAAAAGTGGTTACCATCAGATTCGAATGAATCCTGGAAATGAATGAAAAACTGCTTTTAAGACCAAATATGGGCTTTATGAGTGGTTAGTTATGCCTTTTGGCTTGACTAATGCACCTAGCACTTTCATGAGATTAATGAATCATATCTTTAAGGATTTTCATGAAAAAATTGTTGTGGTGTACTTCGATGATATCTTGATCTTTTCTAACACTTTAGAAGAGGATGTAGAACACCTAAAACAAGTTTCTGAAGTTCTTAGAAAGCAACTCTTATTTGCTAATCTTAAAAAGTGTACTTTTTGTGTGGATCGTGTGATTTTCTTGGGTTTTGTGGTTAGTTCCAAAGGAGTTGAGGTTGATGAAGAGAAAATTAAAGCAATAAAAGAATGGCCAAAACCTAAGAGTGTAACTGAAGTTAGGAGTTTTCATGGACTTGCTAGTTTTTATAGGAGGTTTGTGAGAGACTTTAGCACCATTGCTTCTCCTTTAACTGAAGTTATTAAAAAGGATAAGATTTGTGTGATAAATTGGGTAATTGTTGATATATATTTAATCAACTAATTGTCGTGCCTAAATACTTACTTGAATTATTAAATATTCCTCGTAATTTCTCAACCTCAAAAGGAGTTTAGATAACCTATATCCTAGTTGACTTGACATTATTTAAAATTATTTGACTCATGTTGGCTTCTTATTGTTGACTTGAATATTGTGAACTCGTTGCTACATTTTGTTTTGTTTTCCCTTGTTAAGCTGTTCTCCTTGTTCCTAGCATTCTTTACCGTGGTTATTCCTTGTGAATGAGTTCTACCGTTCTTGTGAATTAAGTTCTTGAGTTGATTTGTTCGCCGAACTTTGCATCTCTGTCATTGTTGCTTTTGTACTTGTTGTGGTGATGTACGAGGTTTCGGTCGTGTTATAGTTGTAACTCTGTTGTTTGCGCTGCATATTTAAATTGGGACTACGGACGTATTTCGGGAGATCCCCCAGCACTGCATATTTAAATTGGGACTACGGACGTATTTCGGGAGATCCCCCTGTCTTGTATATTTATTTTGGGACTACGGACGTATTCCGGGAGATCCCCCAGCATTGCATATTTATTTTGGGACTACTGACGTATTCCGGGAGATCCCCCTCGTACTGCATAATTAATTCAGGACTACGGGACGGTATTCCGGTAGACTCCCCTGTGGTTATATCTGTGTTCGGAGCTGCTAATCTTCCATGCTTAGGTGTCACAAGGTGACTTATACTCGAAGGATATTACTTGAAAAGTTTATATTTGAAAAGTATTTATCTTGAAGGAACTATGTTTGAAGGATATTTATTTGAAAGGGGTTATACTTGAAAAGTATTTATCTTGAAAGAACTATATTTGAAGGCTAATTATTTGAAAAGTTTATATTTTAAAGGTTTTTATCATGAAAGAATTGTATTTGAAAGATATCTATTTGAGGAAATTATATTTGAAAAGATTTATTGAAAGAATTATATTTTAAAAAAATAAAGAATTGTATTTGAAAGATATTTATTTGAGGAAACTATATTTGAAAAGATTTATTGAAAGAATTATATTTGAAAAAAAAAATATTATTATTTGAGAAAATTATATTTGAAAGAGAGTTATGTGGAAGAATTATATGTGAAAGACATTTATTTGAAGGACTTGATTTAATTGGGTGTAATTGTGTTTATTAATTATTGAGTGATATTAATGGTATTCTTGTTGTGTGTTGTACATATCACAGGTTATTTTATCCTACCCTTATTGTTATGTGTTTCCTATTATTTTGTATATTATATTGCACAGGTTATTAGACTAGTGAGTGTCTTGACTGTACTTCGCCTCTACTCTATTGAGGTTGGTCTTGATACTTACTGGGTACCGACCGTGGTGTACTCATACTACACTTCTGCGTATTTTTGTGCAGAGCCAGGTATTGGAGACATCGGATTTGAGAAGAGTTAAAGCGGGATCGTAAGGACTCAAGGTAGAGCTGCTTGGTCGTCGCAGTCCCTTGGAGTCTTTTCATTTCATTGTACTGTTAATTTTAATCAAACAGTATTGTATATTCGGTCCTCTTGATCATTCCATGTATTCAGTTAGAGTTCGTGATTCAATACTACCAGTCTTGGGAGGTTGTGTATTGTATTTATTTCCGCTGTTAGTTAGTTTTGATTATTTATTTAATAAAAAGAAAATGGCTTCAAAATGTAATAGAAATCGGCTTACCTAGTCTTAGAGACTAGGTGCCATCACGACGCCTGTGGTGGGATTTTGGGTCGTGACAAGTTGGTATCAGATCTCTAGGTTCATAGGTTCTACGAGTCACGAACGAGTCTAGTAGAGTCTTGCGGATCGGTACGGAGACGCCTGTACTTATCTTTGAGAGGCTACAAAACTGTTAGGAAATTTCCATTTCTTTCATTCTTGTCGTGCGGAATTTGTTGAATTTGGAATTTGAACCTTTGTATCTCCATTCTCTCACAGATGGTGAGGACACGTGCTACTGGGTTAGGTGAGTAGGTATCCACACATAATGCTAGGGCTGCAAGAGGTCGGGACCGAGTTAGAGGCCGAGGTAGAGGCCGGGGAAGGGCACATGCTACGATTAGAGCACCTGTCAGAACAACAGTTGAGGAGCCAGCAGTAGCTGCAGTTGGGGGACAGGTACCAGAAACACATGTTGTTACCCCCGGACTTCAGGAGACTTTAGCACAGTTGCTGAGTATGTTTGGTATATTAACTCAGGCGGGATTGATCTCTGTTGCACCAAAACATTCCGCAGATTGGGGGAGTAGCTCAGACTCCTACCACAACTCCAGAGCAGCAGGTTTACATTAGTCAGGTTTCGGATGTAGTACCGGAACAACCTGTTATTCCGGTTCAGCCTAAGGTCAGGCCCGAGGCATCAACTTGAAAGGTTTAAGAAATACGATCCACCAACTTTCAGTGGCACAGCTACACAAGATGCCCAAGAATTTCTAGGAAATTGTCACCGTATTCTCCGCACCATGGGTATTGTGGAGGTAAGCGGAGTTGCCTTTACTACATTTCAACTATTAGGCACAGCGTATCGGTGGTGGCAAATCTATGAAGAAGGTAGACCAGCCGATGCCACACTACCAACTTGGGCTCAATTTTCTGAAATGTTCTTGAAAGAGTTTGTTCCCCAGACTCTCAGAGATACGTGGCGCACAGAGTTTGGACGGTTACGTCAGTGCACTATGACAGTGTCAGAATATGCTATCAGGTTCAGTGAGTTAGCCCATCATGCACCTATCTTAGTTCCTACAATCAGAGAACGGGTCCGCAGATTCATTGAGGGGCTCGATTATGATATTAAAATATGCATGGCTCAAGAATTGCAAACTAATGCTTCATTTCAACAAGTAGTGGAGATTGCAAGGAAGATTGAGGGTGTTTTAGGCGAGGAAAGGGAGTTTAAGGAGGCCAAAAGGTCTGGAAGATCTGAAGGGTTCAATGGGTTTTACTATTTAGCTAGAACCCATTATAGCAGAGGCTCGAGCAGTCGGTCAGCTCAGTCCGCACATCAGATTACTCGGGGTGCTCCAATTTATAGTGCACCACCGACAAGAGATTCTTACAGTGGTTATTCCAATTATCCGGCACAGACTCAGTACGAACAGCCGCGACCTCAGAGGGGTTGTTATGAGTTTGGTGATACTAGGCATATCATGAGAGATTGTCCCAGACTTGGGAGGGGTAATTTCATCAGAACACTCCAGCTACAAGCTTTATTCCAATTGATACTCCACATGCACAGTCAGCTAGAGGTGGAGGACAGGCGGGTAGTGGGCGCCTAAGAGGTGGAGGCCCGACCCGTTGATTTAATCACTATGATTTGGCTGAGGCCAATACACCAGATGGTGTCGTTGCCGGTACAATCCTGATTTTTATTGTAAAAGGATATTTTTCTTAATTTGATTTGGTTCTGAATAATGAGGCGAGTCCTCCTATTATGCTCCACTTATGGTGAGCTTCGTACATTTGTGACCCACTTATATGGGAGATTTAAAGATGTGAGTCCGTGTCTGTTATTTTATTTCTGTACACCATTGAGGGCTATAAGTCCAAAAATAATTTTTATTATTCATTACAGTGGGTTTAATATGTTTCAGAATAATTGATTCTAATTTTTATGAATTATACGCCCTACTGGTATGAGGTTTCATTATATGTTGTGAAAATCATTTATGAAATGTATTGAAAGGAAGAAATAAAGGAAATAGAAAATTTCAGTTGGTACAATGTGCAACATAATTGTGATTCGGATTTGAGGACCAGATCCTCGAATTTTTACATGATGTAAAATATTTAAACCGGGCTGCAAGCTGCGATGAAAGTTATATAAGGACGAGGTCCTTGTGGTGAAATGTTAATGAGTTTAAAATTCTCCCTTGTGAAATTTAATTTGTGCAATAATATTAATATGGAGTCATACCGGTTAGGCTTATTTGATAATGCTTGTATATTTTCTGTTCATATTCAGCCATTTTCGTGTTGTAAATATTGAGTTTTAGCCTATGAGATGAGTGCCCAGGTGGCGTTAAATGTGACTCATTAATCCGAGTAAGTAATCATGAGGTCTTCATGCCTCACTTTCCGTTGTTAGTATTGTAAAAATTCAAAATGAGGTGGTGATTAATATGAGATTTATTGATGATACTGAAATTAATTATGAACAGCTTTTAAGACCAGAGATGTGGTGATGAGCATACATATGATGTGCTTCATGTCCTGATATCATTATGGTAATGTAGTTCTTTTGATGCCGAGATTAATGTTATTGATATATACCCTACAATATTTTTTTAGGTTGTGGATATCTTGTTAGGAGTTGTTTGGGTATTACTCTGGCAGGTGGATAGGCCCAATTACAGGGGAGACTCTGCCGAATTTTTCTGGAAAAAAATTTGGGAGTTAGAAAAATTTGGGGGATTGAGATGGGCGAAAGAAGAGATAAGTTATGTTGTGTGTTTGAGGGTGAATGATCCTAAGTGGGAAAGAATGAAATACCCCAGAAAAGTTGATGTGTGCATAGTCATGAGTTGCTATAGCCAGTTAAGACTAATACCGTGCGTCGAAGTAAAAATCAGGTATTTTGGAAATGAATGGAGAGTTAGGGATTTTTGCTCTAAAGCTTATAAGAATGGAGGAAAGAAATAATCTCAATTGAGATGGTGTTGTCGGACCCGTGTTAAATTGTGGGAATGTAAAATAACTCACTAGTATGTATGTAAGAATATACTCAGTAATTTAAAGTCCTTAGAAAGATTCTTAGCACGTTCGAGGACGAACGTTTGTTTAAGAGGTGGAGAATGTAAAGATCCGACTTGTCGTTTTAAGAATTTAAGGTCCATTCAATGACTTAAGGTCTCGAGCAGCTTCGCAATATGTATTATGACCTGTGGGTGTGGTCGAGTTTGATTTACTAAAGATTCAGAATTAAATTAAACGAGCAATCCTTAATTTGAAGCTTAAATGAAAATAGTTGACCGGAGAGTTGACTTTTGAGAAAATGACTCTGGAATAAAATTTTGATGATGTAAATAGCTCCGTATGGTGATTTTGGACTTAGGAGCGTGTCGGGAAAATTATTTGGAGGTCTGTAGTGGAATTAAGCTTGAAATGCCGAAAGTTGAATTTTTAGGAAGTTTGCTCGGGGGGTTGACTTTTTGATATCGGGGTCGAAATATTATTCTGAAAATTTGAATAGCTTCGTTATGTCATTTATGACTTGTGTGCAAAATTTAAAGTCATTCCAGATTGATTTGATATGTTTCGGTACAAGATATAGAATTTGAAAGTTCAAAGTTCATAGATTTTGATTTGAGGTGCGATTCGTCGTTTTGATGTTATTTGATATGATTTGAGGCCTCGAGTAGGTCCGTGTTATGTAATGGAACTTGTTGGTATGTTCGGACGGGGTCCCGAGGGCCTCAGGTGATTTTCTGATGCCTAATGGATCGAATTTGGATTTGGAGGAGGAGCTGAAGCAGCTGGGCTGCTGGTGTGATCGCACCTGCGCGAAAAAGGGCCGCATGTGCGAGATCGCGGATATGAAAAATGAGTCGCGGAAGCGTAAAATTCATGGGCTGGCCAGGCACCGCGGGTGCGAAAAATTGGCTGCGGATGCGAAGGCCGGGGGTGCAAAATATTTGCCGCGGGTGCGAAAAATTGGCCGCGGATGCGAAGGCCACAGGTGCGAAAAATTCTCCGCAGATGCGAAGGCCGCGGGTGTGAAACATTTACCGCAGGTGCGAAGAAATTACCGCGGATGCGAAAACCCCTGGGCAATACAAAAATAGAGGGGTTCCGAGCTTTTGCCATTTCTGGGCATTTCAAGCTCGGGTTGGGCGATTTTTGAGCAAGGTTTTCACAGGAAAACTTGAGGTAAGTCCCTTGTGATCATTTCTACTCCATAATATTGAATTATCATCGAATAATCCGATTAGATTACATGTTTTTGAGGTGTAAATCTGGGGTTTGAACTTAGGGATTTGAAAACAAAAAATTAAGATTTGGAGGTCGAGTTGTTATTGGAATTCTATAAAATTGGTATGGTTGAACTCGTATCGGAATGGGTGTTCTGATTTCATAAAAATTTTGTCGGGTTCCGAGGGGCGGGCCCCGCGTTGACTTTTGTTGACTTTTTGGAATAAAATTTTATCTCGACGCATTATTATCCGAAATTATTTCCGATGAATTTTAATGAAGTTATACAATTAATTTGGATAGATTTGATCTGTCCGGAGGTCAATTCAAGCAAGAAGGCTATTTTGGAATATCAGCCTAACTTCAAAAAGGTAAGTGTCTTGCTTAACCTCGAGTGGGGGAATTACCCCTTAGGCATTGAGTCTTATGTGCAATTTGTGTGATTGAAAATCATTTACGCGAGGTGACGAGTATGTACTTGGCTTATATGTGTTAAGTTTATCGAGTTAAAGTCCTGAGCATATTGTGTGGTAAATTGGATAATTGTTGGTATATATTTAATCAACTAATTGTCGTGCCTAAATACTTACTTGAATTGTTGAATATTCCTCGTAATTTATAAACCTCAAAAGAAGTTTAGATAACCTATATCCTAGATGACTTGTCATTATTTAAAATTATTTGACTCGTGTTGGCTTCTTATTGTTGACTTGAATATTGAGGAATCGTTGCTATATTTTGTTTTGTTTTTCCTTATTAAGTTGTTCTCTTTGTGCCTATCATTCTTTACCGTGGTTATTTGTAACGACCCGACCGGTCATTTTGAGTATTACAACCTTGCTTCCCCCTTTACTGCTCAAATTGTACTTTACAGCTGTTGTGTGAATTGCCAGGGTAATTGGTTCGGGTTCGGTGAGGTTTTGGAATGAATTAGAACACTTAGTTCCAAGGGTTAAAGCTTAAGTTAAAATAGTGATCGGATATCGACTTATGTGTAAACGACCTCGGAATTTAATTCTGATGATTCCAATAGCTCCGTATGGTGATTTTGGGCTTAGGAGCGTGTCCGGAAAATTTTTTGGAGGTCCGTAGTGGAATTTGGCGTGAATTGCCGAAAGTTGAATTTTTGGGAAGTTTGACCTGGGAGTTGACTTTTTGATATCGGGGTCGGGATCCGATTCTGGAAATTTGAATAGGTCCGTAATGTGAAATGTGACTTGTGTGCAAAATTTAAGGTCAATCAGACGTGATTTGATGTGTTTCGACGTAGGTTATAGAATTTGAAGTTTCAAGGTTCAATGATTTCGGATTGAGAAGTAATTCATCATTTCGATGTCGTTAGGTGTGATTTGAGGCCTCGACTAGGTCCGTGTTATGCTATGGGACTTGTTGATACAATTAGTTGAGGTCCCGGGGGCCTCGGGTGAGTTTCGGACGGTTAACAGATCATATTTGGACTTAAGGAAATGCTGAAACTGCTGCCTACTGGTGTGATCGCACCTGCGAAGATTCTGATCGCAGGTGCGAAGCCGCTTGTGCGTGAAATAAGCCGCAGACGAGGCCAAGAGTGGGACTGGGTAGTGCTCGCAGGTGCGAGGAACTTGCCGCATCTGCGAGGCCGCAGGTGCGAAGGGGAATGCGCATCTGCAAAGCCCGCAAATGTGAGAATATCGCCGCAGATGCGAGTTTTTAGAAGGCCTGTTGTTTTCCGCAGGCGCGCATTCTTGTCCACAAATGCGGATGCGCAGGTGCGAGCCCAGGCACCGCAGGTGCGGAAATGCCTGGGCAGTGTTTAAAAACGAGGGTTCCGAGAAGTTTTCTCATTTTGGACATTTTGGAGCTCGGTTTGGGCGATTTTGGAGAGGAAATTTTCCGCACAACTTGGGGTAAGTGTTCTTAAATCCCTTGTGATTATATTCCATGAATTCATCTTCATTTTTGGTGTAAGCTTTTTGAATCTTCAAGAGAAATAGAAGGAAATTTCTATAATGTCATAAAACGAACTTTTCAAGTTTGAATACCAATTTGGAGTCGGATTTGAGTGAAATTAGTATGGTTGAACTTGTAATTGGATGGGTTGTCGTATTTTGTAAGTTTCGTCGGATTTCGAGACGTGGGCCCCACGGGTATTTTTGGGGCGTAATTTCGGATTTTTTGAAAATATTGGTATTTTGATATGGAATTAATTCCTATAAATTTTGTGGGCTGAATCAAATTAATTGTGACTAGATTCGATCCGTTTGGAAGTTGATACGCACATAATGGGATTTCTGGAGCATTGTTTAGCTTGCTCGATATTGGATTCAACTTGTTCGAGGTAAGTAACTCTTCTAATCTTGGAGTTGAGGGTATGAACCCTGAATATATGTATTTTGTAAATTGTTGGGATGTGACGCACATGGTAGGTGACGGGCGTGTGGGCGTGCACTATAGAAATTGTGACATAATTAATTCTGTGGAATTTTATAGTTAAATAATCTTGGCATTTTCTATGCAGTTTTATGTGTCAAAGAAATTGAGCTGAAAAGCATATTAAAAATCATGTTGAGGCTATGTGCCAGTATTATTGGGACCCACAGAGGTCATATTGCTGTGAATTATTGTGTTAAATTGAAAATTCATACTCAGTCATATTCATTTCATTGCATATCATAACTCAGTTTTATGACTCTATTTTGATGCATATAAATGTTTTGGGCCGAATGCCCTGTTTTACTAAAATGCCCGAGTGGCTTGATTTGTTAGGATGAGTGTGGATCGGGGCTGCCCCCCTGCAGCATACTTTATTATTATCGCACATGAGTTGTCCGTGCAGATTATAGTGCTTGGACTGAAGGAGCCCCTCCGGAGTCTGTACATACCCCCAGTGAGCGCAGGTACCTACTGAGTGCGAGTGCTGAGTGCCGAGTGCCGAGTGCTGAGTGACTGGGAGGCATGAGTGATTGTGAGGTATGCCCGAGTGGCAAGAGTGATTGTGAGGTATGCCCGAGTGGCAAGAGTGATTGTGAGGTATGCCCGAGTGGCACGAGTGACTGTGAGGTTGCCCGAGGGGCTGTATATGAGTGATGTTCTGCCCGAGGGACTATTTATGATTTTATCACTGAATTGCATCGCATTGGCATGCACACATGACATACAGGCATAGAGATGTATTTTTCCTCATGCTGTACAACATCACATCATTCATGATTTCTCACATATTTTTGACAGATGGGCAAAGTAATGCATTTATTTTTACACGGGTTATCTGAAAGAAAAATGAAATATCTTATTTATTATTAACAAGATTTTGGGAGAAATTTATTGTTTTCAAACTATTTATATTATTGGAAACTTCGGCAAACGATTTGGGTTTCCACTTAGATATTTGAAATGAAGAACTATAATTTTTGAAATCATTATTTGGCTGAGTATTTTATCCTTGAGTTATTTCTGGTATTATTTGCTTTATGTTCTTATGGATTGTTGTGGACTATTGTTTTTGGACCCGACTTGGTGGAAGCTCGTCACTACTTTCAACCTACGGCTAGGTTTGTTACTTACTCAGTACATGGGGTCGGTTGTACTGATAATACACTTCTGCACATTGCGTGCAGATGGTGGCTGCTGTTGTTGCTATGCTCGATGGTTGCGGGACTTGAAGATGTACCTGCGTTCCTGTTGTAGCTGCCTTTAGTTCAGGGTAGCCTTAAATTTATAAAAGCTCTGTTTATGTATTATTCAAACAGATTATGTATTTATTTCATTTCTGCTTTGTATACTCTATTCTTAGAAGCTCATGATTTGTACTACCAGTTCTTGGGGGATGTATAAGATTAAGATGTTTATTCACTTAAATTACTTTATATAATTGTTATTGGAATTGGAAGTTGAAAGTTGGCTTACCTAGCGGGTTGGGTTAGGTGCCATCACAACTAGTTGGATTTTGGGTCGTGATATTATTCCTTGTGAATGAGTTCTACCATTCTTGTCATTTATGTTCTTGAGTTGATTTGTTCGCCGTACTTTGCATCTCTGTCATTGTTGCTTTTGTACTTGCTGTGGTGATGTACGAGGTTTTTGTCGTGTTATAGTTGTTATCTTTGTTGTTTGCGCAGCATATTTAAATTGGGACTACGGACGTATTCCGGGAGATCCTCCAGCACTGCATATTTAAATTGGGACTACGGACGAATTTCGGGAGATCCCCCAGCACTACATATTTAAATTGGGACTACAGACGTATTCCGAGAGATCCCCCTGTCTTGCATATTTATTTTGGGACTACAGACGTATTTCGAGAGATCCCCCAGTACTGCATATTTATTTTGAAACTACGGACATATTCCGGGAGATCCCCCTCGTACTGCATAATTAATTCGGGACTGCGGGACGGTATTCCGGTAGACTCCCATGTGGTTATATCTGTGTTCGTATCTGCTAATCTTCTATGCTTAGGTGTCACAGGGTGACTTATACTCGAAGGATATTACTTGAAAAGTTTATATTTGAAAAGTATTTATCTTGAAGGAACTATGTTTGAAGGATATTTATTTGAAAGGGGTTATACTTGAAAAGTATTTATCTTGAAAGAACTATGTTTGAAGGCTAATTATTGGAAAAGTTTATATTTGAAAGTTTTTTATCATGAAAGAATTGTATTTGAAAGATATCTATTTGAGAAAATTATATTTGAAAAGATTTATTGAAAGAATTATATTTGAACCAAAAAAATTATTATTATTTGAGAAAATTATATTTAAAAGAGAGTTATCTGGAAGAATTATATGTGAAAGATATTTATTTGATAGACTTGATTTAATTGGGTGTAATTGTGTTTATTAATTGTTGAGTGATATTAATGGTATTCTTGTTGTCTGTTATACATATCACTAGTTATTTTATCCTGCCCTTATTATTATTTGTTTTCTATTATTTTGTATATTATATTGCATAGGTTATTAGACTAGTGAGTGTCTTAACTGTACCTCGTCTCTACTCCATTGAGGTTAGTCTTGATACTTACTGGGTACCGACCGTGGTGTACTCATACTACACTTCTGCACATTTTTGTGCAGAGCCAGGTATTGAAGACATCGGATTTGAGAAGAGTTAAAGCGGGATCGTAAGGACTCAAGGTAGAGCTGCTTGGTCGTCGCAGTCCCTTGGAGTTTTTTCATTTCATTGTACTATTAATTTTAATCAAACAATATTGTATATTCGGTCCTCGTGATCATTCCATGTATTTAGTTAGAGTTCGTGATTCAGTACTACCAGTCTTGGGAGGTTGTGTATTGTATTTATTTTCTCTGTTAGTTAGTTTTGATTATTTATTTAATAAAATAAAAAATGGCTTCAAAATATAATAGAAATCGGCTTACCTAGTGTTAGAGACTAGGTGCCATTACGACGCATGTGGTGCGATTTTGGGTCGTGACAAGTTGGTATCAGAGCTCTAGGTTCTACGAGTCACGAACAAGTCTAGTAGAGTCTCGCGGATCGGTACAGAGACGTCTGTATTTATCTTTGAGAGGCTACAGAACTGTTAGGAAATTTTCATTTCTTTTATTCTTGTCGTGCGGAATTTGTTGAATTTAGAATTTGAATCTTTGTATCTCCATTCTCTCACAGATGGTGAGGACACGTGCTACTGGGTTAGGTGAGCAGGTATCCGCACATAATGCTAGGGCTGCAAGAGGTCAGGACCAAGTTAGAGGCCAAGGAAGAGCACGTGCTACGACTAGAGCACTTGTCAGAACAATAGTTGAGGAGCCACCCATCACTCCAGTTGGGGGACAGGTACGAGAAGCACCTGTTATTACCCCCGAACTTCAGGAGACTTTGGCACAGTTCCTGAGTAAGTTTGGTACATTAACTCAGACGGGATTGATCTCTGTTGCACCAAAACATTTCGCAGATTGGGGGAGTAGCTCAGACTCCTACCACAGCTCCAGAGCAGCAGATTCACGTTAGTCAGGTTCCGGGTGTAGTACCGGAACAACCTGTTATTCCGGTTCAGCCTGAGGTCAGGCCCGAGGCATCAACTTGAAAGGTTTCTAGAAATACGATCCACCAACTTTCAGTGGCATAGCTACACAAGATGCCCAAGAATTTCTAGGAAATTGTCACTGTATTCTCCGCACCATGGGTATTGTGGAGGTGAGCGGAGTTGCCTTTACTACATTTCAACTATTAGGCGCAGCGTATCGGTGGTGGCAAATCTATGAAGAAGGTAGACTAGCCGATGCCACACCACCAACTTGGGCTCAATTTTCGGGAATGTTCTTGAAAGAGTTTGTTCCCCAGACTCTCACAGATGCGTGGCGCACAGGGTTTGGACGGTTACGTCAGGGCACTATGACAGTGTTAGAATATGCTATCAGGTTCAGTGAGTTAGCCCACCATGCACCTATCTTAGCTCCTACAATCAAAGAACGGGTCCGCAGATTCATTGAGGGTCCGCAGATTCCCAATTTGTGGGCGTTGAGAGAGTCATGAGAAGGACCGTGATTTAGGGTTTGCTTGATTGGACTGTGGCTTGACAGGCAGGTATCGTAGTAAAATCTTCCTTATAGCTCCGTTGTAGCGATACTAAATCCAAATTAATATACCCACAAATTGGGATGAAATCGTTTTTCAAATTTAATAGATATAGCGGTTTCTGAAATTGTTAGCAGTTGACACTAAATTATATGAAATTGAATGATTGGACTAGTTAGTTGTCCATTGATATCTAATATGATTTGTCAAAAGGCTAAAAGCTAGTA
This sequence comes from Nicotiana tomentosiformis, assembly GCF_000390325.3. Classification (NCBI taxonomy): domain Eukaryota; kingdom Viridiplantae; phylum Streptophyta; class Magnoliopsida; order Solanales; family Solanaceae; genus Nicotiana; species Nicotiana tomentosiformis. Next base: position 55,717,960 of record NC_090819.1, read on the forward strand.
CTCCGTTAGCTTCAATCCGAGTGTCAACAATTATTCATTTGATAAAAACTGGTAACCACCTGAAATCATAGGATTTATCAATCACGTGAAGTGTCCTTTAGTCAAATAGCAATGAATCTGAACTTATTTTTTCCACTATTCATAGTGGAGTTTTCGAAGAAGATTTAAACACCCCAAGGGTTCCTACTCGAAGCAGAACAGGATATGCATCAGGAAAAAAGAATATATCATATGAGATCATCATATAGTGCATATCCGATGGGAGAGCGACAAGTTGAAACTGATAGCAACATCTTCACGCATATAACAAGAACAAATTCATCATTTGTGTAAGCTAAAATTAAAACCAAAAAAAAAAAAAAAAAAAAAAAAAGAATGTGTTAGGCCCGTCTAAGATACTTATTGAATATGATGAAGCCCCCTTTTGCCCTACAAATTATTGAAAAAACATTTGTTTATATTTATATTTCTAAATGAGACATACTTTTTTTAACTGTGAATCCCAAACCCCCCTCCCCCTCCCCGGGCCAGTAGAACTGAAATGAAAATACAAAAGGAATAAAAGGCACCGTCACGAAAGTTGGTTCTCTAATTTAGTCCTTTAGGTGTCTCATTTGATTTCGGCAATTTTTTTTTGTGGTTAAAAATCTATTACATTCAAACGGAAATAGGTTACACTTCAATCTTTGTCTATTGCTTTTCTCCTCTTCGTGCTACATTTTGGTTCCCCAAGTACACGTAAGTATACGTGGCCGTCAAGTAATAAAGTGACTCGAAAGTCGGATGTCGAACCACAGAGACTTAGATTAATCGTTAACTAAGCTAACTAAAATCAATTAAATGTCTAAGATAATCAAAAATATTATTTTTCTACTAAAACTACTTTTGCAGAAATTAAACAAGTAATTAGCTAATCTATCAAGGATGCAAACATGTGTTTTTGGATTTTACTCAAAGGAGATGAAGATTCCAGGGTTGTGGTTGGTTTATCAATCTTATTAAGTTCAATAATCACACTCGTTAATCTAGATTATCCGGATCATTTATATGAATAGCATGTTCCCACAATACTATTCGCTTATCCATAATATATCAATCCTATATTCCTATGGTATTGAGTCTATCATGAACGAATATAAAACGGTATTCAACTAAGCAAGATTGTTAGGTATATTCCTATCCTAACCGCAAAATCGTGCCCCGAGCCACGGGTTCAGAAATAAGTTCTCTTTAATTCTACTCTAATCTAAACATGGCTTTACCAAGCATAGCATAGATAGTAGGGTGAATTGGTAGCTACAACAAGTCACAAGTTAAAACTAGAATTAATGAAATAACCACAAGATGATAATCCGAATTAACGAAGATGTAATTAGTAAACGTTAATAATTATGTCAACCACAACCCTAGGAACTAGAGTGCTTAGCCACTCATCTTCGTAGTAACAATTTTTCAAGTATTTTGCATAAACAAATTGCAAAGAAAAGATGAAGGAACGAAGAAATCGATGATTTTCCCCTCCAAAAGTTGTTCCGCGTGATGTTCTTGCCTCCAAATAATGTCCAACCTCTCAAAAATAGGTTTAGAACACCGTTTATACATGTTGGGGACGTGTAGGGTTGAAATCCCCAAGTCCAAGCCGAATTAGGACAAAATCTTCCCTTTGGCGTCACGCTTCGCGCCTGTTACGGAACTGGACAACAAACTTTTTGGTCTTCTGTCAATGACGTTTTGGTTGGTGCCTAGCGCAACTTGGGCACCAAACTTATACTTCCTCCATATTCTTCCGTTTTTACTTCAATTCGCATGCAAACTTTTTAAGCCACTTTCAATTGACTCCTACATATATAAATAATATTATTAAGCTCGAGTCACAAATATTCACACAAAAATTAATAAGATCGAGGTATAATGCAAGGCAAATTACATGCAAAAATATGGATTTTTATCCAAACATCACCACCCCACACCTAAGCTCTTGGTCATCCTCGAGCAACCAACAATTAATACTATTCTTGGGCACTTTATATTTACACATTTGAAACACACTTCACCAAAGACCATGGTTAATAGCAACAATTAAACTGTAGCATGTACAATCACTTACACTTCCCTTAACTTATGTCATTCTTCAAAAATATTTACAACAAAGATGACATGCTTATAACAATCCTAACCTCTAAAACCGACTCAATGTCATAATGCACTCATGGCTTGAACACACAATATCCTAGAGAAGTCTAATAACATCACCTATCCCTCATGAAACTATGTGCCCTCACAACAAGAAAAAAAGAGTAAGTTGAATCTACACATTCAAATTAAATGCTCAAATATATTTTAAGGGCTCACATATATCAAAGAAAATCACTCACTCTCACAAAAGAAGTCACATGTATGCAATTGGTACCATAGGCTTGCCCTTAATGTAAATCTCTACTAAAGTAGGCTCGCTCGATCTAAAATCAATTAGGAATTTTTCATGATTGTAATGTGGGCTAAGGGACCGGTAGGATATATTTAGGAATAGTGGTTCACCTTCCTAAGCACTTTAACACATCATATATTTAACTTTAAGAGCATATTCTTCAATCCCAACTTTATTTCACAACTAAAATCACCCCTAACAACGTTCCCTCTTTCTTTAAGCACTACTTTAATTCATACCCACTAGCAAGAACAAGATGTCAATTTATTCATCTTTATTTTTCCTTCTCTTTTTTAGAATTTTTTTTTCTTTACAATTTTCGCTAGTGGTGTATTCTTTTACAAAATAAGTGCACCTTTCTTCCTTTCATTGGTTCCACTCGAAAACCACCCAAATTTTCTTCTTACTTCTTTTAGCACTCATTTCACAATTAAAGTACTTTAAGAGGTAAAATGATTAAAACAATATCAATTAAGAATAAAAAGGGATACAGACTTGTAATGTGGGTGCCAAATAAAAGTCTATAGGCTCAAAATGATTAACTAGGGATAGATTTTATTTGTGATAAGTATTAAACTCAAAAAGAACAAAGACAACCTAAAATTATTTTTCAAACCGAACCTCACCTAAAATTTCGTTTTGACTCACATACTAGGCAAGTTCTAGACACAAGTACAATAACATGGACTACACAAAAATCTCACTTCACACATGGCACACGACTCACTAAGGACGGTCTCATTCCGACTCTCAAACTAATGCAAGTATTCACGGAGCCACAATATATTAAGCATTAAGCACAAAGTGAACATAAGTCAAGAATACGAGACATAGGCGTCACGAGACATGTAATCCAATTTATAAAGGCATCATGATCAATTTCAAAATATAGGGAAGATACTATGAATACATCATCTATAGGATAACTTCCATCTTGAAAGTTATGTGGCATTTTTATAAGATATCCACGATTTCTCTCTATTTTTAATCCAATACAAAAATCAACTGGTTCCGTTAAACTGGCTATATGTTGTGTATTATCAACAATTATTCCCTCGCTAGGACTCCTCCAGTCGAAGTAACTAAGAACTTCGTATTGAAGTAATAAGATTATTGAATCATCAGAACTACTTCGATATATCTTTTTTACTTTTTAGCTACAGAGTCTTTGTGAACCCATACGACTTTCGTTCTTTCATTTCTTGGTTCAAAATGTTAGTTGAATTATTTCTTGATTTTATCCGTTTATTCATTCAATTCATAGTTACAAGGGGGCAGAAGGACTTCTAGTCTATTAGAATCCCCTAGAGTAGTAAAATATATATTTAGTTCATTTCATATATAACTAGTACTAGTGACTGGAGTGAAGTCTTCGTATCTTAATGCACGTATTAAATTTATTCGGAGCTATTAGAGAGGGATTCACTTTTTGGGGAATATGAGTCGAAGCAATAACAAGAATATTTCTAGTAGAACATCTTTCACAATCTCTGGAGAAATGGTTCACTAATAGACTGAGGGCTAAGTCATTCGACTCATTCACATCCAGATCATGAATGTTTGGAATCCATATTATGCAAGGAGACATTGCTTTTGCTAAGCCAATGATTTTTTTTCGTGTTTCAGAATATGGTTAACCAACATTTTAACTAATCAATTACGATAAATTAGATCGAATTTTGCTATTTTTTTCTGCAGTACCTTGACGTGACATGAGCGTGAAAGGAGTTCAAGAATCAGTTTTCTTTTTATAAGGGCTAAAATCACTTATTTTTACTTTTTTAACCCATATTGTAGGGTGGATCTCGAAAGATATGAAAGATCTCCCTCCAAGTCGTACATATGACTTTCATCGAATACGGCTTTTTGCAGAATTCTATATGTATCTATGAGATCGAGTATGGAATTCTGTTTACTCACTTTAAATTGAGTATCCGTTTCCCTCCCTTTCCTGCTAGGATTGGAAATCCTGTATTTTACATATCTATACGATTGAGTCCTTGGGTTTCCGAAATAGTGTAAAAAGAAGTTCTTCAAATCATTGCTATTTGACTCGGACCTGTTCTAAAAAAGTCGAGGTATTTCAAATTGTTTGTTGACACAGACAAAGTCAGGGAAAACCTCTAAAATTATTTTAATATCAATTTTGGCTAAGAACTCAGAAGTCAAGTTTCATTCAAATTAGTTAATAATTAATCATTTTGACTGACTGTTTTTACGTAAATGATAAGTAGAAAAGTGGTAGGAACTAGAATAAATAGTACAGTAGCAATAAATGCAAGAATATTTACTTCCATAATCTCATCGGTTTTTTACTTCGCAATAACTCGAAATTTAATCCCATAGAGATGATAAATCTCTGGCCTATAAATTCAATGAATGAATATTAGCTCTTGATGATCTTGAATCGGATCAATATCATGAATAACAATATCGAATGGAACAATATATAGACAAGTAAATCCCTTATAGGTTCCAAGTTATTCCTTTAATTATTAAGAGTTAAGGGATTTATCATTCAAAAGAAAATGGACTACTCAAGAATTTTCTATTTTATTTGTTGGAATTGAATTTGAATAAAGAATAAATAGAAGACGGAATCACTGAAATCTTATTTCGTCTTCAGTGGGAACTTGAGTAAGGAGTAGACCTTTTTATTTTGGGATTTTCAAACATGCCAAAGCCTAAATATGCTACATCAAACAAGTCGAGGGCGCCTAGGAGTCTCATCTTTCTTCCTCCATTTTTTCCTAAGTCCTGCTCTAAGAAAATAAAATAAAAAAACTACTACCTGGTTCAAACTACATCCTATGGAAAAGAACCGAGGCACAAAAAATAACCACGGGGGATTATTACTTCCTAAAAGAAACTAAAAGACATATTTTTGAATTTTTTTTAGACTTTAATCCCTCAAGAAAACTGTCTATGAGATCCATCGCCGGGAAAAGTCTAATTTTTTGACTTTTGTTTTCCGATTTTTCATTATTTAAAAAATATTAAGCTACTAAAATACTACACAACTACGAAAACAAAAATAAGAAGCTAAAATCAAAATAAGAAGTTAACATTTTTCTAATATACCACTACTAATTATCTAGAGGAATTCTCCCATCCCACACTTAAAAGAGTGTAGTGTCCCCAATGCACAAATAAAGCAAAACAATAACGAGGGTGGAGAAACTCCATGAAAGGCCAAAGGCCGAAACAATCACGGTTCACGAGGTACTTAGACTTCCCCCAGGCATGGTCCTTTGTGTGGGCATCATACACTTAGTTCTCACCATCTAGCTCGCTTTTGCACTCTTTCAATGACTTTGCTTCATATGTTTATAGTCCTACAAAATAAAAACAGACACTACAAAAATAATTTAACAAAAATAAAAATAAAAGAAAGCAGTAAAGCTGGGTTGCCTCCCAACAAACGCCTGATTTAACGTCGCGGCACGACGCGGGATCTCGCCTAATTGTCGGCTAGTAACATCGTCGACTTTTGACGATCAAAGTCACCTACATAATAGCTATTTACTCTTTATCCATTCACTAAGAATCGTCTCTCTCCACCTACGACACACAACGCAGTTACACCATGTGGAGTGACTCGCCACCTTAAATGCATAAGTGCCATAAGGGCATGTAAAAGTTGTCTTTTCTTGATCTTCCGGAGCAATAGCAATCTGATTATACCCCGAATAGCCGTCAAGGAAAAAATAGTATTCCTATCCGGCTAACCTGTCAAGCATTTGATTAATGAAGGGGAGAGTGAAGTGATCTTTTCGTGTAGCATTATTCAACTTTCTATAATCTATGCATATTCGCCAACCAGTCACAGTCCTAGTTGGGATTAATTCATTTTGTTCATTCACTACAACAGTCATACCCCCATTTTTAGGTGCATATTGGATAGGGCTTACCCACTTACTATCGGAGATAGGAAATACTATACCTGCGTCGAGCCACTTAATCACTTCTTTTCTTACTACCTATTTCATGATTGGATTTAGACAACGTTGATGTTACATGCTAGGCTTGTGTCCCTCCTCCATGAGTAATTTGTTTATGCAGAATGCAACACTAATACCCTTTATGTCAGACATTGTCCAACCAATGGCACACTTGTGCTCCCTCAGTACCCTTAATAGCTTTTCTTCCTGCAAGTTAGACAAATGAGAAGAAACAATCACAAGTAAAGTGTTAGAACTTCCCAAATATGCATAATGAAGATGAGATGGTAAGGGTTTAAGTTCCAGTTTTGGGGCCTCCTCAATTGAGGGTTTAGGGGGCGAGCCGATTTGCCTATCCAGAGGCTCAAATTGGTATCTTTCTCTTATGTATTCGCAAGATGCATCTAGAATTTACAACATCTCCTCAACCTCTTCTTTAAGTTCCAAGTGATTGAACAACATCAATGCCTTTTCTAGTACATCTTCTTTAAATGCACTTGGAAACTGAATGGCTCGATATACATTGAAGACTGCTTCTTCATTGTATACCCTCATGATCATCTTACCTTCTCGCACTTTGATAACTGCATCTCCAGTGGCCAAGAGAGGTTGTCCCAAGATGATAGGAACTATCTCATCAACCTAGTAGTCCGGGATGATAAAATCTGTAGGGAAGATAAACTTCCCAATCTACAGCAAGATGTCCTCAATTACCCCCTCGGGATAAACATAAGATCTATCAGCTAACTGTAGCATCACCGTGGTGGGTCTCGAAGCTCCTAAGCCCAATATTTTGAATACTGACAACAACATCATATTGATACTTGCACACAAATCACACAAGGCTCTACCCACATCGATCTCACCAATCCTCACGGGGATGGTAAAACTACTCGGATCCTTAAGCTTTTGTGGAAGCTTGTGTGGAATCTTGGAAGTACACTCCACAGTAAGTGCGACGGTTTCAAACTCAGTTAACCTCCTTTTATTTGCCACTATATCCTTAATATATTTTGCATATTTTGGGACATCACAGAGCATGTCCACCAAAGGGATGTTCAAGTGTATCTGCTTCAACATATCTAGAAATTTGTGAAACATGTGGTCATCATTCTTCTTTCTCAATCTTTGAGGAAAAAGGGGTGGGACCCTCTCTGATATATGCTCAGACTCTGTTTTGTTTTTCTCATCTACCTCTATAGGTATTGGCACTCTTTCTTCTTCGAACCCAGACAACTCTTTTTTCTTCTTAGGCACTTCTACCAACTCTCTCCAATTTCTCAATGTCACTGCATTAACTTGAGGATTTTCTCTGTATCACTTGGGAGAGCTCCAGCAGGTCTAGTGTTCTGATTGCTATCCATTTGCCCAAACTGCCTCTCTAGAATTTTGAACTCTGTGCACATTTGTTGATTCTCAGCCATAACTTTTTTATTCTCTATCAAGATCTTTTTCATCATGTCAGTCAAACTCTCCTCTGCTTGCTATGGGGGTTTAGGTGGCTGATTGTAATTAGCTTGAGGCATATTATTCTGATTTTCACCCCAAGAGAAGTTAGGATGATTCCTCCAGTTCGAATTGTATGTGTTACCATATTGAGCATTTTGATTCATCGGTCCTCTAGCTTGTTTCCCCACATAGTAGATGGACTCAAGATTCGCAGGATATGTCACTTGTGTGACCTTCACCACATAACTCGTAGCAAGTAGACATCTGTTGCACATGTTGCATCTGTTATGCTTGGTGCATTGTCATTTTATTCATCTGATTTGCTAATCACGATATATCTACCCTCATGGCTGAGAAATCATCAAGCTCAATTGTAACGATCCGACTGGTTATTTTGAGCTCTAGCGTGTCATTCAGAGGTTTGAGGCCTTGCGTAGCTTCACTTCAAGTATAATGACTTGTGCGTATGGTCGGAATCTAATTTCGGGAAGTTCAGGATTGATATGGAAAGAAAATTCTAATTTCGGAGGCTTTAAGTTGGGAAAATTGGCTAAGGTTTGACTTTTTCAGTAAACGACCTCGGAATCGGGATTTTAAGGTTCCAATAGGGTCGTATGATGATTTTAGTCTTAGTCCGGATGTTGATTTGGAGGTCTGTAGGTTATTTCGGCGTCAAATTGACGAAAGTTAGAAAATTGGATGATTTTGGGAAGTTTGATCGGGAGTGGACTTTTGATATCAGGATCTCATTCCGATTTCGGAAGTGGGAGTAGGTCCATAATGTCAATTATGACTTGTGTGCAAAATTTGATATCAATCGGACTTGATTTGATAGGTTTCGGCGTCGAATGTAGAAGTTTAAAGTTCTAAAGTTTATTAAGCTTGAATTGGGGTGAGATTCATGGTTTTAGCATTCTTTGATGTGATTTGAAGGATCGACTAAGTTTGTATTGTGTTTTAGGACTGGTTGGTATATTTGGTCGAGGTTCTGGGGGGCTCGGGTTAATTTCGGATGGTTAACGGATCAAAAGTTAAAGTTGTGAGATTGCTGAAGGCTCGGCTCTGCTGGTGTAACCGCACCTGCGGAGCTTTGATCGCAGGTGCGAGCTCGCAGGCGCGGGATGTGTTGTACAGATGCAGAGAAATGGACTGGGGACTGTGGAGCACAGATGCAGTAGGAATTTTGCAGATGCGGACTCGCACCTGCGCTTGGAGGGTCGCAGAAGCGGAAGCAGAGGTGATGAGGCTGGTCCAAAGAAGCGAGTTAGTTCGCGGAAATGCGCGTCCACAGAAGCGGGGACCTGACCGCAGAATTGGTTGGGCGGCTTAGTGGCCTCCACATATGCCAAGGGCGTACCACAAATGCGGTGCCGCAGAAGCGGCTAGTATGTCCGCAGAAGCGGAACTGGGAAGAACATAAGGGGATCGAACTTGGTCATTTCGTCATTTTGATTTGGGATTTTGGAGTTCGGTTCTTGGGGAGATTTTGAGGAGTTTTCATCATATAAAAGGAGATAAGTACTTTCCAACTTGTTGTGAGCTAAATGTAAGGTTTATATGTGGATTTAAGGAGGAAAATTTAGGAAAATTGTAGGATTTTGGTAGAAAACCTAGAATTTGATAATTTTGAATTTTGACCACGATTTTGGAAATGGAATTAAGAATAGATTATATATTTAAGTTAGTAATGTTATGGGTAAAGTTTACCTTCAAAAATTTTTGGACTTTGAGCACATGGGCCCGAGGGTTGATTTTAGCGCCTTTTTGAGCGGAGTTGGAAATTGTTTAAAATGATTAATTATGGGTATTAGAATATATTTTGATTGGTTTGCACATTTGTTTGAATAGTTTTGGATCGACGAACTTTGGTTTGAGGTGTTTGAGGGGCGTTGGAGCTGGTTATGGAACTTCGGAGCGAGGTAAGTCTCCTGTCTAACTCTGTGAGGAGTAAACTACCCCCAGGTGATGTATCTTTTTATGTGTTACTTGTTGTGGGGGCTACGTACGCACCAGGTGGCGAGAGTCCATGCGTAGCTAGATTCATGTTATGTCCGGTAGACTTAGGTTCCCGTCATGCTATAACTGTACTATTTGAGTTGTCTCTTGCCTATTAAATTCCTTCATATTACGTTGCGACTTGAGACTAGACTTGTGTAGAGTGATAGACTTTCTATTGTAGAGATTTGACGGGCTTAATGGTAAGCCGCGAATTTAATTGTACTCTCCTTACGAAATTCTCCTGCGTTATCCGTTCTCATCGAAATGTTCCCTTAAAAATCTATAACTCACACGACTATTAGTGAGTAGGGTCGAGGACCCATCAAAACTTTTTATTCTAATGGGATCGGGCCGTTCGCCTTGGCAGGATTGATATATCTATGGTTCGTGCCGTTCGACCCTCGGAAATGCGCACACTATAATAGATCGTGCCGTACGCCTCAGCAGGATTTACTTACTAGGTACGCATTGATTTACGTACTCATACTACACTCGTTGCATTTTTTGTGCAGGTACACATATGTCCGGTGGTGTTTGGGGCGCAGAGGCGCGGCCATTTCAGGGACTTTACCGTGAGCTGCATTTCATGTTACGATCCGCAACCTGCAGAGTCTCCATCAGAGTTATTTATATTTTCCTATCTAACTTGTATTCCAGGCAGATATTGTATTTTATTATATTTTCTAGTTGATGCTCATGAAATTGTGACATCGAGTTTCGGTGGTTCCTATGCATTGTTCACTATTGTCGTTCGTGTAAATTCTATTTCACACCATTTCATTAATAAAAAAATTGATTTTAAGGTGCTAGAATGAGTAATTAGATTGACTAATCATTGTTGGCTTGCCTGACGGCGGTGTTAGGCGCCATCACGACCACTAGTAGATTTTGGGTCGTGACATCAATTACACCTGCTGCCTTCTATTTAAGTGCTCTTCGTGGTTCCCCATCTCCTTGCCAATTATTATCATTAGTAGTGAAATTGTTTAGCAGGATCTGGATTTCACTATACGGTCTTGCCATGCAACTACCCCCACATGCTGAGTCAAGATTCATCTTTGATGTCTTGTCCAACCCATCAACGAAAGTGTGACCCAATACCTCATCAGTTTGACAATGATGTGGGTAGTCTCTGAGTAGCTTTTGTATCTTTCCCAAGCTTGACGAAGAATCTCGCCATCTCGTTGTTGAAACCTAAGAATCTGGCTCCTTAGCGACTTTGTCTTCTTAGTGGGAACTTGATTAAGAATTTTCATGCTAGATCATCCCAAGTGTGGATCGAGTTTGTGGGCTCCTTCTGCAACCATTATTTGGCTTCCCCCAGCAGTGAAAAGGGAAACAACGTCAGTCTGACGTAGTCTTTGGAAACATTCGAATAATTATAAGTATCCGTAATTTCCAAAAAATTCTGAATGTGTCATTGCAGATGTTCATGAGATAGACCCACATACTGCCTTGTGGACTGAATCAGCTGTAGCATGTACTGTTTGAGCTCAAAGTGACCCGTCATATCTGGCTTCACTATAGCCTATGTCATTTTAGCAAGATTAGGCCTTGCAGCCTCTATCACTGGTCGCTTTTCATTACATGCCATCTCTAGTGGTTGAGGTTGAACTACGATGTCCAACTCTTCTTCTGTTCTAGTTCTAGCTTCGACTTCCTTCCTTACCCTGCGAAGTATTCGTTCTATTTCAGGATAAAGTGGAAAGATGTTGTTCGCACTTCTACTCCTCCACATCCAAGAGAAGAGCCTGCATTAATACAAATAAAGCAAACTGAAAATTAAAACTTAAACAAATAACGAATAAAAGCTTAACTTAAATAAACAATCAATAACTAAGTCCCCGGGAACGACGCCAAAAACTTATTGGTTCCCCAGATACACGCAAGTATACGTGGCCGTCAGGTAATAAAGTGACTCGAAAGTCGGATATCGAACCTACAAAAACTTAGATTAATCGTTAACTAAGCTAACTAAAATTAATTAACTGTCCAAGATAATCAAAAATATTATTTTTCTACTAAAACTACTTTTGCAGAAATTAAACAAGTAATTAGCTAATTTATCAAGGATACAAACATGTGTTTTTGGCTTTTACTCAAAGGAGATGAAGATTCCACGGTTGTAGTTGATTTATCAATCCTATTAAGTTAAATAATCACACTCATTAATCCAGATTATCTATGATTGCTAATTGACCGGATCGTTTATATGAATTGCATGTTCCCACAATACTATTCGCCTATCCACAAAATATCAATCCTATATTTCTATAGTATTGAGTCTATCATGAACGAATATAATACGGTATTCAACTAAGCAAGACTATTAGGTATATTCCTATCCTAACCGCAAAATTGTTCCCCGAGCCACGGATTCAGAAACAAGCTCTCTTTAATTCTACTCTAATCTAAACATGACTTTCCCAAGCATTGCATAGATAGTAGGGTGAATTGGTAGCTACAACAAGTCATAAGTTAAAAGTAGAATTAAAGAATCAACCACAAGATGATAATTCGAATTAACGAAGATGTAATTAGTAAACATTAATAATCATGTCAACCACAACCGTAGAAACTAGAGTGCTTAGCCACTCAACTTCGTAGTAACAACTTTCCAAGTATTTTGCATAAACAAATTACAAAGAAAAGATAAAGGAATGAAGAACTCAATAATTTTTCCCTCCAAAAGTTGTTCCACGTGATGTTCTTGCCTCCAAATAATGTCCAGCCTCTCGAAAATAGGTTTAGAACCCATTTTATACATGTTGGGGACGTGTATGGTTGAAATCCCCAAGTCCCAGTCGAATTAGGACAAAATTCTCCCTTTGGCGTCACGCTTCGCACCTGGCGCGGAATAAATCAACAAACTTTTTGGTCTTCTGTCAATGGCGTTTTGGTTGGTGCCTAACGCCAACCTGGGCAATAAACTTGTACTTCCTCCAGATTCTTCCGTTTTTACTTCACTTCGCATGCAAACTTTTCAAATCACTTCCAATTGACTCCTACACATATAAATAATATTATTAAGCTTGAGTCACAAATATTCGCACAAAAATTAACAAGATCGAGATATAATGCAAGACAAATTACATGCAAAAACATGAATTTTTAGCCAAACATCCCTACATTTAGTCACTCCCTTCGCCTTTTTAAAAGGAACAAAAACATATTGCTCGATAGAGTTAAAAAAACAAGTAAAGAAGAGCCGTGCTTTTTCCCTTTCCATTCTTATAAAATTAGGAAAAATCTATGTTACACGCATTGCTCGTCGAGAAGAGCAACTCGTTTTCTAGTGTTATGAACGAGATAAGCATGTGGTCCGCTTGTTGTTCGAGCGAATCGAAGTTATCTTCTGATCAATTATCCACCTAGTAAAGTGCAAAATTTACTAAAAACTTACATGCTACTAGTGAGGTAACCGTTAATAATCATAAAAGGAAAAGAAAGTGTCGAAAGGTTTTTTTTTTTTTAAAACAATTTAATTACAATATTGTTTATAGTAAAGTTGTTGAAAAATTGCTCAAAACTTTATTACAAGAAAGGGTTTCCTTCAAATTCGATCCTCCAAAACTGTAGCGCACTTAAAGACGAATGGTTTCTCCTTGATTACATTACTTTTCTTTGCTAGTTATTATTATTGAATTTTATCTATTTTCTGGTTCTTATGATACTGTTATTATTTCTATGGTTTCTGTTTATGGTACTCATATATTATCTCTTTTTGTCTTGTTCGTTTTCTTGAGCGAGGGTCTATCGAAAATAGCCTCTCTACTCCATCGGGGTAGGGATAAGGTCTGTTGTTATTTTTCTTTACGTCCACACAAAACCTAGGTGTTAACACCAATATTTAGAAAAAGTTTTGCACTTGTGCTATAAATTGATTTCACCTTAACTTTGGGAAATATTTCTGTATGTCGTGAGGATCAGATTTGACGTTTTGCAGACAAAACACATGAAGCAAAAAAGGATATTAAACCTAGTTTGACATGTATAACAAAAATGGAAGAAATCGCATGAATGAAAGAAAATAAGGAAATGATGACACCATTTTGAAGTAATTAGCATGTTTAAATCCTCCAAAACCCATGAGGTTTGTTGTAAATTCATCACTAAACGCGATTCAAAGTCTCCCTTGGTAGATCGTTGTAGGGAGAACGACAAAGATAAAAACGAGTTCCTATGCTGGTCCTGATTTTCTGCAGCGTTAATTAATTGGCTGGATTAGATAAATGAAAATGATTAAGCTAAGGATTTAATGAGTTACTTGTAGGTCATCTGAACAAGATGTTATAAAAACGTTATATATTATGGGTGCACATAAATTAAACTCATTTATAAAATGAACTGGCTAGGAAAAAAAAAAGAAGCAAATCCACCTATTTCAATGCACCGAATATATATATATATATATAGGCGGACCCACGTTAGGGGTCACGGTACCCGTTAGCCTCGGCAAAAATCATGAATATATATCTTTTGTATATCTATACATATATATATATATGGGACCCCTTAAATATTTTGCTTGTGTCCCCAAGCACAAAAGGCCGGACGGGAAAAGTGGCGTTTTGCGGGGGCATTTGTAGCCGTACTGTCACTACCCAAAATTTAACTAGTCGTGATGACACCTAACCCAACCCGCTAGGTAAACCAGTTAACCACTAATCAATTCCAATGATATTTAATAAGACAGTTAGGTTAAGAAATTATCTGAATCTGATACATTTCCCAAGGATTGGTAGTACAAATCATGAGCTTTTAAGAATAGAATTTACAAAACTGGTATGAAGTAAATACATCATCTATTTGAAAAGTACATAAACAGAGGTTTATGAATCTAAGGCTACCATGAACAAGAGGCAGCTACAACCAGAACGCAGGTACATCTTCAGATCCAACTCCCAACGAACACAGCAACATCAGCAGCCAACATCTGCACGCAAGGTGCAGAAGTGTAGTATGAGTACAACTGACCTCATGTACCTAATAAGTAACAAACCTAACCTTAGGTTGAAAGTAGTGACGAGCTTGTACCAAGGTCCGAGTCTAACTCCAATAACCAACCCCCGAAATAGAGTTCTTTATACTTCTGCCCAGGCATCCTCTCACGCGAACGTGAGAAGTTCATCGCGTTCGCGATGAACAAAAATACACTGTCACCAAAAGCAATACGCGTTCGCGATACACCCCATGCGAATGTGATGACCAATGATGCAAAGCTTCGCGAACGCGACTCACCTTTCGCGATCGCGTTGAAGAATTCTCCAACTCCCAGCTGCCAAACCTCAACACTACGCGAACGCATAGCAATGGATGCGGACGTGAAGACAAAAATCTTTAACCCAGTGCGAACACGGCCTCAGAAGCGCAAACGCAAAGAACAAATAGCTCCACTGACCAAACACCTTTCGCGATCACGGCTACACCTTCGCGATCGCGAAGAATGCCAGAAGCAATAGGTAACAGTAGAAAAACCAGCTATGCAAAGCCATTTGAAATGATCCGAACTATATCCGAAATTCAACCTAGCCTCTCGGGACCCCATCCGAACATACCAACAAGTTCCATAACACAATACGGACCTACTTGAGGCCTCAAAACACATATAACAATATCAAAACGACGAATCACACCTCAAATCGATATCTATGAACTTTGAACTTTTAATCTTCAATAACTCGTGTCGAAACATAGCAAATCAACTCGGAATGAACCCAAATTTTGCATAGAAGTCCCAAATGACAAAACGAAGCTATTCCAATTCCTGGAATCATAAGCCGAAACCGATATCAAAAAGTTCACTCCCGGTCAAACTTTATAAAAATCTAACTTCCGCCATTTCAAGCCAAATTCCACTACGAACCTCCAAATCACAATCGGGACGTGCTCCTAAGTCCAAATCACCCAACGGACCTACCAGAACCATCAAAACTCCGTTTCGGGTTCAAATTCACAAAAAGTCAAACTTGGTCAACTCTCCCAATTTAAAGCTTCAACAATGAAATCCATTCTTCCAATTCGATTCCGAATAATTTGAAAATCAAAACCGACGATTCACATAATTCATAATACATCATACGGAGCTACTCATGCCCGTAAACTACCAAGCGAATTGCAAAGGCTCAAAACGACCGATTGGGTCGTTACATTCTCCCCCACTTAAACATACGTTCGTCCTCGAACGTGTCCAGAGTTGTTCTCAAAGTCATCAAACCACCGTGTAACCTTACCATGCACATACTCGGGGGTGATCTCACGTCACCCTATCCCATATAGGTTTGATAACATAACATAACTGAGATTTTCTTAATTCAACTTAGCCCATAAGCCTTAGAATCCAATTTCCAACATCCGGAACTTTCTATCAGATCAGAATCTCACATCAACACTCTGCATAAGTCTGAACAAGTTGTATCAAGCCATAACCATAACCCAAGATATAATCACATGATATACCGCATAACTCAAATACTCATAGCAATGATTTCTAATCACAGCAGCTATCCAAAACAACCTAATTCCGGTAATAAACCTTTTGTCAAACCAAACCTCGTCCTAAAACATTTATACACTGCCGATGATGAAAGAAACACGCAGAAACTCATAACCATTCATCAGACCAATAAGTCATGGAGCTCCCCCTACTTTAACAAGAACTATAGCCAATTCCTAAGCCGACTTCCGATATTATCCTTCCAAATATACCGCAATCAAATCCGATAGCACCCATCCTAGATCCGACGACTTCATCTTATCAAATGCCAACTACTCTACTGACACGCAACCCAATACTACCCAAAGCCACAAACCGTGCAATCCATGCACCAATAAGCAACAATCCAAATGTACTCAATCACGAAAATGACTCAAAAAAGAGAACCGACCTGCAAGCTCAACGGGTACCACCACAACGCAATGCTAAGAACCCATCACACACCATAGAACCATAACACACGAATCTAACACAAAGGATCATATCTCAACATAACTCTACCGCAATGCGCGACCCCATCCAAACACTGGCCCATATGAGATACCTCGAGCCACCATGCTCAAAATCAATAACCACGCACAATTCGACATCAAGTATCCAAGGTGCGTCACCATAACCACGGAGAAGAAAATGACACAATGCCACACAAACCAGAAAAAACATAACCAGTTCACAATCAATCATGCATCACCCAAATACCCATTTGGCGCAAATTCCATTATAAGGCCCCAATAGAACAGTACCATGTGAGCATACAACCTACGAATCACAACCCCTCGTAGCATAGAAGAGTGACTCACAGAACATATCGGAACACGAATAAGCTCAACACCAACCGAATGGCACATCCCTTAACAATAGTAGTACGTAGTCGACCAGTCTAACCCGGTGTAGAATACACATACTTATTGGGCTTATCAATGAACCCCAAATCAACTCCGACCACCCACAATAGATATATAACCCTCGAAAGGTCCACAGTGACTGAATCATAACACTTACTATCATCTAGCTAGCTTTGGCCACAACTTCACAACCCACAACCACGAAACAATCTGCTCCTGAAAACTCCCAGTTTCCAAATCCATAGAACACACGAATCACCATTTCTAATTCCATCTCTACCGCTCGAATGTCTAACACATCTCTCATACATGATCATCCCACGAGGAATACTTCTAAAATTCTTCCGTGCCACATAGCAAAATTGGAATATCAGTAGTGGATCAACCAGGAGAGTGCCGCAGTACTAGTGAAGTATCCATAAATCAAAACACATTGCCCCTTCTGAAATGTATACTTTCATCAAGCTATACCAAATAGTAATATCATTTAACTAGTCATCTAAAACCGTACATACTGCCTAAGAATTTATGACCTTCCCTTCAAAACTGTCCCATGACCTTGCACCTACAAATCTCGATCCCACACAACACACTACATCGATCATGCCATCATATAAAAAGTATGAGAGTCTCATAATCAACTCTGAGTCACCAGCAAACTACATTCTCCATAACCAGGAACCTCCAATTTGATCTCATCTAGGAGAAAATCACAATACGCAACATGTTCCTCACACCAGTAGGAAATATATACCTCGAACCTTGGTAAAACCCATTGGGAACATTTTGAAACCCATCTGCACATGACCAAGTCATCAAAATTGAATCTCTCTAACTCCTCCAAGCCGCGCAGGTCACCGAAACCTAAGAGCATTGCCACAAAACACCTGTAGAGACTCACCACATCATAAGTACTCAAACAACCAATCGTATACATTATTGTGTTGATCCATCTTACTACCAAGTTGTCCTATTTCTCCGAGTCCCTTCCAAATTGCCTTCAAATTGATACTTCTCTTTGCTAGAACACCACGATCCTTAACCAAAACTCACCCCACGAACTCTAGCATAATACCACCCCGTCCTAAGGTCCATAAGCCGTTGAATTCTCTCTCCAGCACCCCAAAAGTACCACAACCAAGATACCCACTCTGAAGAGACCTTCTGCGAATCTAAAGTCATTTCTTTCACCTTCCTGATACTGAAATGTAGAATCCAAAAGGATAAAGAAATACCGCGACTCTCGATGCCATCTAATGCAAATATCGAATCCTAGCCATATACCAATCCGAAATTCTCAATTACTACATATAAATCTTGAATCCATTAGAACAATTTTCGAGAGTCATCCACTCTGCTCAAATCTCAATTGCACCGCCCCAAACGGGCCAAACAACTGGTGCCCCATTGGCACGACGACACCCAAAGGAGTAACCCCACCTTAATGTGACCAAGCAAATTCCTACTCCATACATACTGCATCCTTCACGAATAACCACTCAATCATTGCGTGATTCCCATATATCCATAGAGTGTAATACAACCCGTATCCAGAAATCCCCTTACCGAGTCATCCTCAATCTCAACCCCTGCAGTCATAACTGATTCACCAGTATACCTCAAACCGAAACCAATACAACACATAATCGTGCAATCAACTCGTCGATAGCAGACTCTCCCACTTGGCTCAAAGCCATAGAACAAAACAGTCGATAACATTACGATACCCATGCTCTATTACTGCCAAAATCCCGCACTGAAATTCAACTAAATCCTTCGTAAGCTCATGTAACACAAACCATATAATACCTCAAATCATCTGCAAATCTCACATTCATCCTTGTGATAGTCAGGTCAACTGTTACAACCGATCCAAACTCAAATCGCACAAATATACCCCGCTGGTAGAAAAGAAAGCCTCCACACAACATTATAAAAATCATACATCCGTATATTACCTCGCAGGTTATAACCCACCTGCTTAGCCTCAACTAACATCTCTTTATACTCTCTCTCATCTGCAACTACTACGTAATCACTTAATCTTCTTGAGTCGGAACTCACCAACAAGGCATGAGAACCTACTTCACTCCATAATTAAACAACATGAAAGGTGCCCTCAACACCCCCTAACTTGAGCCAATACGTCAGATCAAGACAGAAATCAAACACCTAATGGTCATTTCTACATCTCACGCAAACTCTTCTCGTCACACTCAAACCACATGAACAAATCTGGTAGTCATATCATACTCATCACGTAGCCATCCACCACTCATCGAACCACGGGTTCCGCTCATAGGGACACTACCGGACGTATAAGTCCAAAAACACATGCTCACACAATCAAAATCTCCGTGCTCAAGCTACAGTCAAAACCTGGCCTCAACTCCTCCAGACTGGCCCATTCAGCACACAGAAATCATATCTCACACCCCATCCATGGAAATCATAAGTCGTCGATGCACCGCTAGTGAGTGCTCATATGCGCATGTGAATGCGTGGAAGGAATTCAAAGAGTGTCTCAAGCTGAATCAATTCCGCACGATAAGGAAAGAAAGATGGAAAGTATATATCCTAAATGCCCTGTAGCCTCTCGAAGATAGGTATGGACGTCATCATACCGATCCGCAAGACTCTACTAGACACTTGCTCATGACTTGTAGAACTTATGAACCTAGAGCTCTGATACTAACTTGTCACGACCCAAAATCCAACTAGTCGTGATGGCACCTAACCCAACCCTCTAGGTAAGCCAGTTAACCACTAGTCAATTCCAATGATATTTAATAAGACAGTTAGGTGAAGAAATTATATGAATCTGATACATTTCCCAAGGACTGGTAGAACAAATTATGAGCTTCTAAGAATAGAATTTACAAAACTGGTATGAAGTAAAACATTATCTGTTTGAAAAGTACATAAACAGAGTTTTATGAATCTAAGGCTACCATGAACAAGAGGCAGCTACAACCGGAATGCAGGTACATCTTCAGATCTAGCTCCCAACGAACACAGTAACATCAGCAGCCAACATCTGCACGCAAGGTGCAGAAGTGTAGTATGAGTACAATCGACCCCATGTACTCAATAAGTAACAAACCTAACCTTAGGTTAAAAGTAGTGACGAGCTTGTACCAAGGTCCGAGTCCAACTCCAATAACCAATGACAGTTCATAACGACATAAAATAAGTAATAAAAGAAGTATCTCAAAGAATAAATTCTCCCAAAAATCCTTTCAACAATAAATAAGATATTTTATTTTCTTTCCAGATAGCTAGTGGAAAAATGCATCACTATGCCCGTAGGCCAATATGTGTGAGAAGTCATGAATGACGTGATACTGTACAGCGTGAGAAAAATACATCTCTATGCCTGTATGTCATGTGTGCATGTATATGTAATGTATCTCAGAGATGAACTCATATACTCGCACTCTCGGATTACTCTATCTCATTGTCTCACACATTCCACTCATCATGCTCAATCACTCGGTACTGTATATGGACAATCCGGCCCCGGAAAGATCCATCCCAGAATATACACATCAACTGATCATCAGTCACTCAGTACGGAGTAGGGCCAATCCAACCCGTGGAGAAGATCCATATCCAGGTATAAAATGCTTCGGACAAGATCCATGTCCAGGGAAGATCCATCCCTCAATAATATCAACCGCGCTCACTAGGGGTGTGTGCAGACTCCGGAGGGTTCATACCACGTATAGTCAACCTAGCATGTGCGTCACCTCAACACCAAACACATAACACGTATAGTCAGGGTTCATACCATCAGCTCCAAGATTAGAAGAGTTACTTACCTCGAACAAGACAAATCCAAATATCGAGCAAGCCAGGCGATGCTCTAAAAATGCCATCCCGTGCGTTCCGACCTCCGAACGGCTCGAAACTAACCAAAAACAACTGAAGTACATCAAACAATGCTAGAGGAACCAATCCCGATCAAAAAAGATTAAATCTTGAATCAAAAGCCCAAAATCGGCCAAAAGCCCAACCCGGACCCGCACCTCGAAACACGACAAAATTTACAAAATCCAACAATCCATTCAATTACGAGTCCAACTATACAAGTTTCACTCAAATCTGACTCCAAATCGTTGTTCAAAACTCAAAATTCACATTATGAAACTTTAGGCCAAAACCCTCAATTTCCTCTTTAAAATCATCAACCAAAAGCTATAATCGAAGGTAGATTTATGAAATATAACCAAAACCGAGTAGAAAACACTTACCCCAATTCATATGGTGAAATTTGCTTCAAGAATTGCCTCAATCCGAGCTCCATAGCTCCAAAAATGCAAAAATGGCCGAAACCCCCGAAATAGAGTACTTTATACTTCTGCCCAGGCATCCTCTTACGCGAACGCGGGAAGTTCATCGCATTCGCGATGAACAAAAATACACTGCCACCAAAAGCACTACGCGTTCGCGATACACCCCATGCGAATGCAATGACCACTGATGCAAAGCTTCGCGAACGCAACTCACCTTTCGCGATCGCGTTGAAGAATTCTCCAACTCCCAACTGCCAAACCTCAACACTATGCGAACACATAGCAATGGACGCGGACGCGAATTTAAAAATATTCAACCCAGTGCGAATGCGACCTCAGAAGCGCGAACGCAAAGAACAAATAGCTCTACTGACCAAACACCTTTTGCGATCGCGGCTACACCTTCGCGATCGCGAAGAACGCCAGAAGCAATAGGTAACAGCAGAAAAACCAGCAATGCAAAGCTATTTGAAATGATCTGAACTACGTCCGAAATTAAACCGAGCCCCTCGGGACCCCTTCCAAACATACAAACAAGTTCCATAACACAATACAGACCTACGCAAGGCCTCAAAACACAAATAACAATATCAAAACGATGAATCACACCTCAAATCGAAATCTATGAACTTTGAACTTTTCAACTTCAATAACTCGTGCCGAAACATAGCAAATCAACCCGGAATGAACCCAAATTTTGCACTCAAGTCCCAAATGACAAAACGAAGATATTCCAATTCCCGAAATCATAATCCGAATCCGATATCAAAAAGTTAATCCGATATCAAAAAGTTCACTCCCAGTCAAACTTTCCAAAAATCCAACTTCCGCCATTTCAAGCCAAATTCCACTACGGACCTTCAAATCACAATACGGACGCGCTCCTAAGTCCAAATCACCCAACGGACCTACCAGAACCATCAAAACTCCGTTCCAGGTTTAAATTCATAAAAAGTCAAACTTGGTCAACTCTCCCAATTTAAAGCTTCAACAATGAAATCCATTCTTTCAATTCGATCCCGAATAGCCTAAAAATCAAAATCGATGATTCACATAAGTAATAATACATCATACAGAGCTACTCATGCCCGTAAACTACCAAGCGAATTGCAAAGGCTCAAAACGACCGATTGGGTCGTTACACGTACCCTATATTTGTGCCACCTTTTAACCTGTACCCTATTTTTAAAAATTATTGATTTGGTAGCGAGCTTATAAAAAATCCATCATAAAAAGATAATTATACCCCTGAAAAAAGATAAAAAAAATGGATCACGCATTAATCGCGTTACCGTTCTCCTCCATCACTTTGTCCCTCCTCAGATCTTCTCTCCTCTCAGCAGCTTTATCAAAAAACTAGAAAGTGTTGAACCAGATTCAAATTTCAAATTCAAAATTACATTGTAAGTATTGCAATTCATTTTCAGAAGTCGAATTAGTTTTTTGAAACTGATTGATCTGCAATTATTTTCGTAATTCACCATACTGTTTAAGTTTTAAACTTAAAAAACAAAATCGGAATTCAATTAATGCCTATAGATATTTTCACTAATGCTCATTTAATCACACTTGCATGAAGTTATTTGATGGATGAAATATGCAGTTTTCACTTATAGATCTTCAAAAAACTTTGCATATGGGATATAGAATAAAGTTGTTTCACGTTGAATTATGAAGTTTCAATCAAATACAAGCTAAAAGCTTCATGCTAATGTAGGGTGAAGTTGTTTCACGTTCAAGCTAAAAATTTATACTAATGTATACTGAAGTTATTTAGTTCATTTGCTAAAACTTCATACCAAAACGTTCTCATATATTATAATATGCTTAAATTTTTTAGTTCATTTGCTAAAACTTTAGACTAAACATGCTTAACTTTTGTCCTGCAGTATGTAATTTTCTAAAGAATTTTAGCTAATGCATGCTGAAGTTATTTAGTTCATTTGCTAAAACTTCATACCAAAACATGCTGAAGTTTTGTCCTGCATTCAACAGTTTTGTCATGAGCTTTTTCCTAAAACTTCAGTATAAATAAGTTGAAGCTTTTTAGTTCATTTGCTAAAATTTCAGGACAAACATGCTGAAGTTTTGTATTATGCTGAAGTTTTTTAGTTCATTTGCTAAAACTTCAGACTAAACATGCTTAAATTTTTGTCTTGCAGTATGTAATTTTCTAAAAAGTTTTGTCCTGCATTTAACAGTTTTGGGCAAGAGGGTTGATTATTTTACATACATGTGTTATCAAAGGGTGTAGAAAGATTGTTCAACTAAAAAAAGGTAAAGGTTGGGTTGTGGGATGATGGAATCCTCCATGAAAGGACCTTGAAACCTTAATGCACATCTAGTATTTGATAAAATACTCAAATGAGCTAGAACCATGATCATCTTCCTAATTTTGATTCAATTTGTTATATTTCTAAAATAGATTGATGTTGCTAAGAATTCCGAAATGTTTTAGAGTGTAAGGAAGCTCAAGTGAGGTATATTGGCTAAACTCTTCTCTTAGAATTGAATCCCACGATTTTTATGTAAATTATGTAAGTCCCGAGTGATTCATTATGAAATTGGCTATTCCGAGTAAGATTGGGTTGAACGATATATGTTCAACAAGCATCACAAATTCTCTATTCATGTTATGTTACCAATTGAGGATGTGTTAAAATATGGGTTGTGCATTAATAATGTTTCGACTTTAAGTCAAGTTCAAATGAAGGCTATTATGCCAAAATTTTGTGAAATATCTCTATGTGCCTTAGACTCTAAATTGCTCACATGTATACTACACACCTTGATTTGAGTTGTATTTGTTGTTGATGATGATAATGATATTTGAAATTGATAAGATGAGCATGAAATACTGAATATGGCCAACGTGCCAAGAATGATCTTATAATTATGACCACTAGTGCCAATGAAATGAAAAGATGTGAAAGTATTATGTAATGCGATGATTGATATAAAAAAGTTGATGTCTCAAATAAAACGGCCTAGCCAATCGGGTCGTGATCGGACACCATGCTGCACACATGGTGGTGATTGTGCTGGAAATTATAATTGAAATGGTAATTGTGGTTGATGTCCCTAATGGATAGCCTAGTCATGAGCTTTTTCCTAAACTTCAGTCCAAACAAGCTGAAACTTTTTAGTTCACTTTCTAAAACTTCAGAACAAACATGCTGAAATTTTTGTCCTGCAATATGTTAATTTCTAATGAATATTTGCTAATACATGCTGAAGATATTTAGTTCATTTGCTAAAACTTCCTACCAAAACATGCTGAAGTTTTGTCCTGCATTCAACAGTTTTGTCATTAGCTTTTTTCTAAACTTCAGTCTAAACAAGCAGAAGTGTTTTAGTTCATTTGCTAAAACTTCAGGACAAACATGCTGAAGTTTTTTAATTCATTTGCTAGAACTTCAGACTAAACATACTTAAGTTTTTGTCATGCAGTATGTAATTTTCTAATGAATTATTTTGTTCATTTTCCTAACACTTGATACTAAACATGCTGAAGTTTTCATTCGGCAGGATGAGTTCGATTTGCCTTGTTATTACTTTCAATGGGAGGTGGACTTTTGATTACAAATACTTGGATAATGATACAAAACTTGTTCTGCTTAATAAACAAGTATTATTCAATACTTTCCTGAAGAAAATTAGTGAAGTTAAAGATTTTGATTCAACCAAATATTCACTAAAAATATGGTTTGATATCAAACTAAATACAAGTAAAGGGATGCTTGTAACTTCAGATGAAGAACTCAGAACCTGTATACATTTGCTAACAACTGATTCAGCCATCAAGAATTGCCATTTTGTCGTCTAAAAAATACAACTACTTTCTGACAGTATAGCTACATCAGAATTCGCAACATTCAATTGCTGATTATCAACATGAACTAGAACAACCAATAATGGAAGTAGATAATGAGCGACAACCTTCTAACATTACAACTGCTTCATAATATGGAACGCTGCAAGAATTACCTGCCGCTACAATAAATTCATACCACTTTGGTGAGGCCCAAGAAGAAGAAGGACAACTAATAATACAGATAGATAACCAACAAACAATCCAACAAAGTTTTTTGTTATCTCCTGCAATGATAAGCAACAACGAAGATGAAGAAAATACAGAAATTATATCGATAACATCATATACAATTGAAGAAATTGCTAAAACTTCTACTGCTTCTAAGAAATTAAGAAAAAGATCGAGGAGAAAGCTGAAAGAATGTCCACCATATAAAATACTTAGGCACGATGCATTGCCTGAAGAAGCAAAAGTAGGATCAATTTTTGAGAACAAGAAGAGCATGACTAAATTTTTCTGCAGCTTGGAGATAAAGCAAAAAGTTGAATTCACCGATGTTAGATCATGTTCAAAGAGATACGAGCTGAAATGCATCGTGGAGAAATGTGGTTGAAATATACGTGCTACCAAAATAAAAAATTTCACACTTTTCAGGGTGATAAAATTTCATAACAACCATAAATGCTCGGTTGATGCAAGAAAATCAAATCAAAAATATGATACATCAAATTTTATAAGTGAGCAAATTTTAGAACATGTTCGGGATAAAAAGATTGAGGTTACACCAGCCTTTGTACAAAGTGAAATGAAAAAGAAATTTGGAATTGACATTGGATATCACAAGGCATGGCGCGCAATTCAAAAAGCTATTGCTTGCATAAGAGGAACACCGGAAGAGAACTACCAGATTTTTCCTTCATACCTACACATGATGGTGCATAGAAACCCAGGGACGTACACTAGCATAAAGAGAGATGAGCAGAATCGGTAAGCAAAAAAATAGTAACCATCAGTCTGAAGTTTGAAATGTTTCTATTTGAAAAATTCACACCTTATGATTTATTTTTTTGTGTTTTACCTGTACAGATTTGCTTACATGTTCTTTGCTCTTACGTCATCAATAACTGGTTGGTGTTACTGTAGACCCGTGATTGCAGTTGATGCAACATTTTTAAAGTCAAAATATCGTGGTGTTCTATTTGTTTTTGTATCAAAGGATGCAAACAATCAAATCTTTCCTCTATCTTTTGGTGTAGCAGATTCAGAAAACAATGATGCATACATTTGGTTCTTCGGGGAAATGAGAAGCGCAATTGAAGTCTGCCGTGAACTGGTTTTCTTATCAGATAGAAATCAATCGATCGCAAATGAGATTAGACAAATTTATCCTGAAGCTCACCATTGTATTTGCCTCTATCACTTTGAGAAGAATTTAAAGAAAAGACATGAAAAAAGCACGATAATAAATATTTTCCAAGTGCTGCAAGATCATACAGACGTGAATATTTTAATCAGTTAATGTCCCAAATCAAAAGTGTTGACAAGAAAATATACAATTACATAATGGAAGAGCCGCCAGAGAGATGGGCTCGATCGTGGTTCCCACAGCGACGTTATGATATGCTGACAACAAACATGGTAGAATCAATGAATTCGGTGTTACTAAAAGCGAGAGAGATGCATGTTTTAAGAATGCTAGATTTCATCCAAGAAAAGTTGGGAGAGTGGTTTTACGAACGGAGAAAAAAAGCACATGAAACTTTTCAATAAGTATCAATATGGGCAGAAGAAGAGATGAATAAGAAGATGGACTTGGCTTGCAAAATGTTTGTAAGTATATTTATTAACTTCAGAATTTACCAATGCATAATCACTTCAGCTTTTAATATCTACTGCGGTGATTTACTGCTTACATATAAAGAACTTCATACTTTTTTTTTTTGAAGCAATAATACACTAATATAGTTTTTTTATTTTTTTATTCCTTCTTAGGTGTTCAACCTTGATTTAATATTGTTTAGAATAAATAATAAAGGAATGGAATTTATTGTGTATTTAAAGAAGAGAACTTGTGACTTCTTGGAATTCCAACTTGATGAATTGCTCTGTCCACACGCAATTGCTGCTATCAATAAGAGATATTTGCAAAAATCTGATTACTGCTCAAAATGGTATTCAAGGGAAACATGGTTCAAAACACATGAAGGACATGTAAATACTATGGGAGATCAAAATTCATGGGATATACCACAAAATGTAGAATCTGAAATCACAAAACCTCCCGATGTAGAGATTCTACAAGGAAAAAGACAAAAGAAGAGGTATATCCCTGCGACTGAATCAATATCATTGAAGTCTACCAAATGCAGTCGATGTAAACAAATTGGGCATAACAAAACAACTTGCTTGTCTTCTCCATCATCTCATCCATATTCCAAGAAACACGTTGAAAAATACTCAAACGTTCAATAATCCTTGGAAAAAAATTCATTCTAAAGGAAGATAGATATGCTGAATTTAGACTTTCATTAATGAATGATATATGTGAAATGTGATTGTTTTCATAGAAATAAAAAAAAATAAGCTCTTGGAATGAAAAATACTCGTTTATATATTGCTGGAAGTACAAACCACTCAAAGTTTTTTGGCGGCATACAGGTTTGGTTGCATTCTAAAAAAGTACGCAATCATTTCAGTGAGAAAAAACTGTAAGTGAAATACATATCTTTAACTCACACAGACACGCACAAAACACACACACACACACACACACACACACACATATATATATATATATATATATATATATATATATATATATATATATATTAAAAAACTACACCTTTCTGCATAAAGTATTCATACTGCAGGACAAGATTTCAGCGTGTTTAGTCTGAAGTTTTAGCAAATGAACTAAAGAACTTCAGCATGTTTTCTCTAAAATTTCGAAAAAACTCATAACAAAAATTGCAGACTTCTGGACAAAAACTTTAGCATGTTTAGTGTGAAGTTTTAAGAAATAAACAAAAAAAATTCCACACGAATAAGTCTGACTCTTAAAAGATATAGTTACAGCCTTATATATGCCTATTAACGAGAAATGTTTGCAAAACAACTTTAGCCTATAAAGTATGACTATCAAAAGCTATAGATAGTAACTTCAGATCAAAAAGGTTCAAGTTTCTAACTTATATATTCTAACTTCAGCTTATAAGGCATGGAGTTTTACGTTGAGGCGTACTATATTATTACATTAATATGAGAATGCAGCCTTCAAAACTGAAAACAATTATACACAAAAACGAAACAAGATTTTCATTTATATAACATAATAAAACATAAACATTAACAAAAGACCACCATCATCAGAACATTAACAAAACAAAAGAAGAGATATAAAAAACATTAACAAAAACACAGAAGAAAAAGATAAAAAAGGGATTACAAAAACTAAGCATCACCACCATCATCAGAACAGTACTCCTCAATTTCTCGATATATCTCATCATCATCCAAATCAGAGATAATTATAGGATACTCGGGTAAAAGACCACTAAGTCTAATGAGATCGCACTTCAACTTGTTGAATTGATCACGCAACTGATTTTGTTCAATTATTACTCTATCCATAAGATAAGGAAGACTCTTCAAGCTATTTTGCAGCTTGGCATAGTCGTCCCAGATGGGAAACTTAAAACAATCAAACTGCTGGACAACCTTGTCGAACGAGGTTGAATAACCTTCACAACTGCGTTCGAGGTTCAACCTGTTCTGGAATGATTCATCGGCAAAAAACTATAGTCTGATTCTTTTCC
Organism: Nicotiana tomentosiformis; assembly: GCF_000390325.3. Classification (NCBI taxonomy): domain Eukaryota; kingdom Viridiplantae; phylum Streptophyta; class Magnoliopsida; order Solanales; family Solanaceae; genus Nicotiana; species Nicotiana tomentosiformis. The sequence goes on from NC_090819.1 coordinate 55,747,041, forward strand.
AATCAGCCTTTATTTGATCCCACGTCTGCATAAGATTAGCCATTGGTACGTTACTATTCCAATCAGACTTTAAACTCTTCCACCTCTACATAAGTTCATCCATTGTAAGCTTCTTACTTCCGCTAGCATCAGACATTATTTCTTTAAAAAAGCTAAAAGGCTAAGGATTAATATAAATTTAATGAAATATGATAGAAATCTATGGATTACTATGAAATTTTCAAGTGAAGAGATGGTTAATATAGCCAAAGAGTGCACCTAATTAATTTAATATCTATAAATGCAAAGGTAACTTTTCACGTCTGTTTACTGTTTTACATTTAGAGAAATTGAATGTAACAAGATAAGTAGGTGGTAAAAGACAACAAGTAAGTGGTAAATGCAAAATGAAATGTAACTTTGGCCTAATAAGTCCACAGTTTTTCGATAGTAAGAAAATAAAGAAATGTAACTTCTGTCTAATAAGTCCACAGTTTTTTTATAGTAAGAAAATAACTTCAGCTTGAAAAGCCAAAGTTTTCACATAATCAAATTGAAAAGACTTCATTTACTATTTGTAAATGAAAAAGTAACTTTTCAGATCATTTACTATATGGCCAGACAAATTTAAATGTAAGATGATGTAGGTGGTAAAAGATAAAAAGTAGCTGGTAAATACAGAAAAGATAAGTTTCAAGTTAAAAAATACCAAAACATGCTGAAGTTTTGTCCTGCAATCTGCAGTTTAGCAATGAGTTTTCCCTAAAAACTTCAGACTAAATATGCTGAAGTTTTTTAGTTCATTTGTTACAACTTCAGCCTGAACGTGCTGAAGTTTTCTCCTACAGTACATAATTTTCTATTGAGTTTTTGCTTAACTTCAAACTTATCCATGCTAAAGTTTTTTTGTTCATTTCCTAACACTTCACACTGAACATGCAGAAGCTAAAAACTTCATGCTAATGTAGCTTGAAATTGTTTCACATTGAAGCTAAAACTAAATATTAGTGGATGCTGAAGTTATTTAGTTCATTTGCTAAAACATGCTGAGATTTTGTCCTACAGTCAACAGATTTGTTATGAGTTTTATACGAAACATCAGCCTAAACAAGCAGAATATTTTAGTTCATTTGCTAGAACTTCAGCCTAAATAGGCTACATTTTCACAAAACATGCTTAAGTTCATGATAAAAGATACAAAAGTATTTGATACAATCCAAGACAACTTCAGACTAATTAATGCGAATAGAACAAAAATTTAAAAGATAGACATCACATAATTCACAAAAATTAATGTATATTCACAAATCTAATTTTGTTTTGACTTACATCATTGAAAAAGTAACAAAAAATAAATTTTTTTCATTTACAAGTTATTCTCTATCGAAAAAATTCACATAGAGTCTTCATATTCTCCATAGTCATGTCCTAGCTGCTCTTCTGGAGTTTTATAACCGCTACCTTCTTTTCACTTTCCATGAGCCCAAAGATTTGCAGCCAATTCTCTCCTGAAAGTCAACACATCATATTGCTTGAATTTGAAGACATCATCTTGCTTCAACCGCATCTCAAGGAACTTAAGAGCAAATATACCACAATCAACACTACAAAAAGAACATGACAAAAAATTGAAGATTAGTTAACACAATCACAAAAAAAAGAAAAAACGATAAAGATAAGATGCATGGTAAACATATGCCAAACACGTACTTGTTCTCCTGTAGGGGTGTCTTCATCCACTTAATCGCAAAACTTTCTACAAGACTTTTCCGATAAGTTTTATTGTATGTGGCAAAGTTCAAGCATTTGAGCAAGTGTGGGATCAACCGGGCATAATTTTGGACATGTTCAACCACACGCTCATATGGTGAATTCCTCAAGGAATCATACACATATATTGTTTTGCTTTCAAAGCGCAGAATTCAAAGAAAGTAGTATGTAGATAACTGGCCACCACTTGTCTTAAGTTGAAATGGAAAGAATACTTTTTCAACAGATGCCCATGAGATACCACATGAAAGGTCAGTGCCTCCTACGTAGTTGGCCACCTTTTCAGAAGTTGATTCTTCAATAAACTAGGTAAACTCGGTAAGTTCCTCAATCTTCACTTCTTTTTCTTCATAATCCATAGGATCCTGTTTTTTGACAGCCCGTTTTCTCTTTGATTTGCTCTTTTTTTGTTCCATTTTTTTCTCCTCCATTCTCTTTTCCTTGCTTATTATAACGATCCGACCGATTATTTTGAGCTCTAGTGTGTCGTTCGACAGTTTGAGGCCTTGAGTAGTTTCACTTCAGGTATTATGACTTGCACGTATGGTCAGAATTAAATTTCGGGAAGTTCAGAGTTAATTTGGGAAGAAAATTCTAATTTCGGAAGCTTTAAGTTGGAAGAATTGACTAAGGTTTGATTTTTGAGTAAACGACCTCGGAATCAGGATTGAAAGGTTCCAACTGGTTTGTATGATGATTTTGGACTTGGGCGTATGTCCGAATCGGGTTTCGGATGACCCGAAAGCACTTCAGCGCTTTTTGTGGAAGGTTGGCATTTTGAAATTTTTTTATAAATTTGGGTTGAAGTGCATTTCAATGTTATTAATGTATGTTTGGGATTCCGAGTCTCAAAATAGCTCCTTATGGTGATTCTGGTATTGGGAGCGCGTCCGGATGTGGATTTGGAGGTTCGTAGGTCGTTTCGGGGTCATTTGGCAAAAATTGGAAATTTGGATATTTTTGAGAAGTTTGACCGGGAGTGAACTTTTTGATATCGGGGTCGGATTCTGATTCCGGAAGTGGGAGTCGGTCCGTAATGTCAATTATGACGCGTGTGCAAAATATGAGGTCAATCAAACGTGATTTGATAGGTTTCGGCATCGATTGTAGAAGTTTGAAGTTTCAAATTTCATTGTTTGAACTGGAGGGTGATGTTGAACTAGAAGTTCATTGTTTCAAAGTATCAAAGTTCGTAGTTTCGATGTTGTTTGGCATGATTAGAGGCCTCGACTAAGTTCGTAATGTGTTTTGGGATGTATTGGTATATGTGGTTGAGGTCCCGAGGGCCTCGGGTGGATTCCGGATGATCGACGGATCGAGTTTGGACTTGGAAGAAGTGCTGGAGTAGCTACCTTCTGGTGTAACCACACCTACGAGGTTTTTTCCGCAGGTGCGGAGCCGCAAAAGTGGCCAAAAGGGCGCATATATGATTTTTGTTGGGCAGTGCTAGAACTGCAGATGCAGTCACCTCGCCGCAGAAGAGAGACCGCACCTGCGGACGGGAAGGCGTAGAAGCGAAAGCAGGCAGCTGGGGGCATCTCCGCAGAAGCGGAATATTTGCCGTACCTGTGGAACCGTAGAAGCTGTCAAGTGACCGCAGGTGCGAGAAGTCGCTGGGCAGAAGGGTTCTTTAAGAACGAGGATTTGGCCATTTTCTTCCATTCTCTCTTGGTTGGGAGATTTTTGGAGAGCTTCAAGTGGGGGTTTTTCTTCATCTATAGCAAAGTAAGTTATTCCCATCCATTGCAAGATAAATACATGGTTTTTATATAGATTCAAGCATGGAAATTTGTAGAAATTTGGGGTTTTGAAAAAAAACCTAAAAATTGGTATTTTTGGATTTTGACCACGAATTTGGGCATGGATTTGAGAATAAATCATATTTTTGAGTTTGTAATGTTATGGATAATGTTTATCTTCGGATATTTTCGGAATCCGGGCACGTGGGCCCGAGGGTTGCTTTATCGGCTTTTCGAGCGGAGTTGGGAATTTGTCTAAATTGATTTGTTATGAGTATTAGAGTATATTTTTATTGGTTTGCACATTGTTTGACTAGTTTTGGAGCCACGAGCATCGGTTTGCGGTGTTAGAGGGCTTTGGAGCCGATAATGGAACTTCGGAGTGAGGTAAGTCTCCTGTCTAACCCTGTGAGGGGGAAACTACCCCTAGGTGATACTTATTGTTATGTGCAACTAGTTTTGGGCGCTACGTACGAACAAGGTGACGAGAGTCCGAACGTAGCTAAAGCATGTCTATGTCCGGGTAGACTTAGGACCTTATCCTGTAATAATTGAATTATTTGAACTTGTTCTGCTGGCTTATTTAATTAAAGTTATAACTGAAATTGTTTTAAAAATAAAAGTATCAGGTCAAGCTTTAATACCCTGAGTTGTTGCTAAGGTATTCGATAAATGTAAAGAGATGTACTTATTATTGTGCTCATGTACTTTATTGTAAGCGTGTATCTTGTGATTCGGGAACTTCCTTCCTTTCTTGTGGAGAGGGCCGAACGCCTCGGCAGTATATAGAGGTGCATCTCTGGTTCTTGCCGTTCTTGTGGAGCAGACCGAATGACCTCGGCAGAATCGTACGTTATACCGCTAGTAGTCTGAATATTCACGAGATAAACTTTTCATTGACGCCCGATATTTTATGGTATTTCTTATCTGATTGGTATTGACACATGGCATTTATTCTGAGATATTGAGGTAGGATACATGATCGATAAATTTGTGATAAAAGGGAAATAATTGGAACATTATGAAACTTTAGATTTTCCCCTATTGTTGTGTATTTTACAATTGTATGAATTATTGTATTATTTATTTAACTGAACCTCTAGTAAGTATCGATGTCGATCACTCGTCCCTACTCCTACGGGGTTAGATTAGATACTTACTGGGTACGCGTTGATTTACGTACTCATACTATACTTGCTGTACATTTTGTGCAGGTGCATATATACCCGCTGGTCTTTTGGGCGCAGAGGCGTGGATGTTGCAAGGACTTACCGTGAGCTGCATTTCATGTTACGATCCACAGCCTGCAGAGTCTCCATCAGAGTTATTTATGTTTTTCCTATCTAATTTGTATTCCAGACAGATGTTGCATTTTATTATATTTCCTAGTTGATGCTCATGCACTTGTGACACCGGGTTTTGGGGTGATTATGGGTTGTTTGGTATTGAAATTATGAAAATATTTTTATTTACTCCGTAAAGTTCTTCTTTTATTATTAGATTGAAGGAAATCACGATTTCAAATATTAAAAGGAGTAATTATGTTAATTAATTATGGTTGGCTTGCCTGACAGCGGTGTTAGGCGCCATCACGACCTATTATGGATTTTGGGTCGTGACAACATGGTATCAGAACACTAGGTTCACTTAGGTCTCACGAGTCATGAGCGAGTCTAGTAGAGTCTTGTTGATCGGTACAGAGACGTCTGTACTTATCTTCAAGAGGCTACAGGACTGTTAGGAGCACTTCCCTTCTTGATTTCTCATCGTGCGATTTGATTCCTTTGAGGCTTATGCCTTCATTTCCTTCCTAATCAATCTTGTGCGACGTGAAGCACTTGTTATAAATTTGGAAATGAGGAATTTTAATGGTACTGCAGATGTGGTGCGGGAAGTTTCTCCCTGCGTATTTGATTGGGCTATTGTTGTCTCCTTGCGGAAGGTCGTTCTGTCATTTCAGCTCAGTATCAGTATTGCCTATGGTTTGAGATTTGGCACTGATTGTTATGATGATTCGTGCGTTGCTATCTCATAGTATTGGTGGAATGGTAGGGTGCTTATCTATTGATCGCAGCAGTAAATGACTTGATAGAAGGACTTCTCATTTCACGGCTTAGAGGTTCAGCACTTAGTTCCGGCAGAGGAGAGGCAATCGGACTACGAACGTTCAGGTTTGGGTTAATGGAGTAACGAAACTGGGTATTTTGACTGCGGTGGAATTTTCATCCGTGATGTGGTGTCGTCATCCTGGATTGGATGTGTTAAGTTCGCCGGTTTTGTGGTATTTTTCAATTCGCCTTCGGGGCGGGGTGTTGTGAAATGGTGCCGGAGAAGCGGTTGTCAGAAATAACGGGGTGTAGCAATTTCGGAATTCTAATTAATGTTTCTAGTGTTGATGGCTCGAGAAAGATGATCTTCGGAAAGGTTTAAAGTTGGTAGCGATCGATTGGTTCAAGTGCTACAGAGATAGATTTTGATTTAAGGCAACAACTGGGCAGCGAAGGATGAGAAAAGGCATGTGGGAGGTGTCTTGCGTCGGTTAAAATTCTAGAAGGCCAAGTGTGAGAAACAGAAGTCAAGTAGTTGCTTAAAGGAGAGGGTTTGACCAAAGTGGGAGAGTGGCAGAGTAGCATATGGGTTCTATAGTAGGATAGCTACATGCCTTGGGAAATGTTTAGAGCGATTTGGGATTCATGGTGGACAACAACTAGGACTACAGACTAATTGGGAATATTTGGCTAATACTGAGGAAGGTTGGATACGACATGAGGGAGTTGCTTAATATAAAGAGGGAGGCAACATGACTTGGATTGGAATGTATCATCGCTCCTCTAGTTGATGTCAATGGGGAGTGAACGGACTTGTACAGCTGGTGAAGGAGCATAGGCTCAAGAGGGTTTATTGGTTTCATAGTAATTGTACTTGGTGCAGCGTCATTGAAAGAGGTCGGCATGAAATTTCCACAGGTGGGATATCTCCTGTGAGCAGGTTAGCGGTTGCGTGGTGTTGATAAAGCTTTTACGAAGAATTTTACTGGCTATCTGGTAAGAGATCAAATATGTAAATGTGGCTAGTGATTCAGAGCATTCATGGAATGGCTAACAGGAAGATTTCGAGGATTTTGGCGGGTCAATTGCGCGAGGTCATATCAGTAAGGAAGAAGGAATATTGGTAGGTTCCAGGGTCATGTAATGGTAGCTTCAAGCTAAGTGGGAGATCCCTACCGCCTACGATTGGATTGCATGGTTGTCTACTTGTGAGGTTTCTGGTTATCGGCATATTGGTGGGTTGTTACGACTAAGGAAAGAGAACATTAGTGGTGATTTGAGCCAAGTATTTGAGGAATGTGTGCTACAATTGGCCTTATCGATTCATGTTCAGGCTTTGTGAAGACTCAGAGTTTATGCTTCGTGTAGATGGGATGTACAAGGGAAGTGAGTCAGCCGAGTGCTTCTTTGAGAAGGTGTTCATGTGCTAGCAGGGTCTTGGAGTTTGATCATAATTGGGAACGAGTCAGAGTGGGTGACTCTCAACAATGGTTCTAGTGGGTTCAAAAATTCAAAGTGCGGTACCTAAGGATTTCGAGCCAGTAGTATGGTTAAGTATTGAGCTTTTGCAGTGGATTATGAAGAGTGGCTTGGAGTGTTTTACGTTATCTTCGGTCTGCGGTATGGCATTGGAGGAATGGGAGAAAATAATTCGGATTCATCGAGGGATTTTCAGAATGGGTGTACCAGTTGAAGATGCGAATATGCGCATAAGGAGGGTATGAGATGGTTCGCGGGTTTTAGAGACAACGTGGTTCTCTTGAAATAAGGTCACTCCGGATGAGTGTGGATTTGGGTTCATGATTTTTCAATGGAGCTATTAGTATTCCTAAGGCAAGTCTAGAGTAAATTAGAAGAAGTCGGATCAGTTAGCAATGGTTGAATTGGCATGATGGTGGCAATGATCAGTTCCTTCAGTGTGTTAAGTTATACATGTGATTTGTGGCGGTATGTGTGAGGCTTGACGGCTGCCGTAATTGGTTTTAATTGGAGACATTCGGGTATTACGGCTTGTTATGTGTAGATGGATCCCGAAAGAGTTATGATGGTTTAGACCGCTACTTGAGGATTGTATTTTCTGCAGTTGTGAGAATTTGGTCGCGTGTTGCAATGGTTCTCTCGCGTATTGGCATGTTAGGTGCAGTGAGCAGCATGGAAATTAGAAGCTGAGGATCAAGGTTGCGGTTCGGTGTTGACAAGAATGTCACGAGCTCGGATGAGCATGGAAGAATTCAGATGTTTAGAGTAAGCTTATATTGTCTTTAGCGTCATCTGAGATCAGTGTCATGTGTAAGAGGCTTTGTGTACTGATTTGCGGCTTCTTGATTTGCTTTACAACATTAGTGTGACTAGTGGCATGGATGTGCAGACTTGTTACCTGGTGCGGAAGGTCGTGGGAGCGTATCCCTCGGGAAGGTTGTATAAGTGTGACATGTAGTCACTTGATTGATTAAAGATTGAAACCAAGTATGGAGATTTGGTACTATCGCTAATGTGAGAGTTTAGGCCTGAAAGGCGCTCTATTCAGTTGATTGTGAATTGTGGAAGTTTGATTTGGATTCGACTGTTGTTCTTGTGTGTCATAGGAAAAAGGTCATTGTGGATCCTTGAGAGGGTATTTGCCCAAGCATGGTATGATCAGAATCGGTTTCAGGTCCATTGGTGTGGATGTGTATTCTACACCAGCCTGGGTGTGTTTATACAACATAGCATTCCTTATGGAGGAGTATTCGGGCATTGGATGATTATTTCGTTGCCATCTATTTCATGTAATACTATATGGTGCCACGTGGGTTGTGAGACAACTTAATTTTTCGCACATGTGTGGAGGTCCCACGTAGCTGTGATGTTATGTGAGTAGGTAGGCTCTCGAGATACAGATCATATACCGTACCTTAGTCGTGCTTGAGTTTCATAGCGTATGGCGCTATCCATCTCCCCAGGATTCGTATTATGCACTTGGCGTGCTTGGGGGTTGATATCCGGACATTTCATAAGTATAAGTGTTACGGCTTGATGTGTGTTTTCTATTGATCGTTATATGCTGGTCGGGTGGCACGCCGCCATGGGTATGTCATTTGGATCGGGTAGCACACCACTACATGTATATTATTTGGATCGGGTGGCACGCTGCCATGGGTATGTTGTTTGGATTGGGTTGCACGCCACAACGGTATCATATGTGGATCGGGTTGCACGCTCCAACAGTGTGATGTTGAGAACAGTCCCCTATATCTATTCCTGTGTGTTTTGCACTACATTTTCTGAGAAAGATAAATGACACCTTTTCGGTTGTTTAATTGGTTACATGGGTTGAGTAGTTCTTTCCAGAGTTCGTTTTCCTTATGTATCACATTCGAAATTGTGGATTGTTGGCACATGGTGGCATCATATGAGACCTTTGGTAGTGTTTGTAGTGGCTTATTGCTGGAATAGATTATACTGGGTGAGACGAGATTTATTGGACCTGGGATCAATGCGATCAGATTTATATGAGGTACATTAAAGAGTAAATATCGATATTCAGTCCAGAATGAGGTAATGATTCTTATCGGGGGAGAGACCCCATGAGTTGTGATTCAGCAGGTGGTTATGAATTTCTACACATCTCTTATATCGTGGCAGTATTGCGAGAGCTGAAACAGGACTTATATTCTTCATGAGGTGTGTTGTGGGCATCAGATTTGTGGGATTTCGGCTATTATTGTCAGAGGATGTCATTATGGTCATGTGAATAATGCGTTGCACGGTGTGAATTTGGTAAGAGTATACAATAATGTATTGGTACACCATGTAGTGATGGATACGGTGTTCGTATGTTAGAAACAGACCTGGAAGAGAATTTCAGATGTTGGAATTTGGCTCTAAGGCTTATTTGACTAGATAAAAGGGAGGATTTTCAGGTTTGCTCGAGCTAAAGTGCTCAATAGGGTTGTGGTAGCACGGGTAGGTGCACGAGGTGTTAAACAAGGATTTCGGACAACTCCGGAGCAATTCTTAGAACGTTCGGGGATGAACATATATTTAAGTGGGAGAGAATGTAACGACCCGCCCGGTCGTTTTGAGCTCTAGCACGTCGTTCGGCGGTTTGAGGCCTTGAGTAGTTTCACTTCAGGATTATGACTTGCACGTATGGTCGGAATTGAATTTCGGGAAGTTCGGAGTTAGTTTGGGAAGCAAATTCTAATTTCGGAAGCTTTAAGTTGGAAGAATTGACTAAGGTTTGATTTTTGAGTAAACAACCTTGGAATCGGGAGTGGAAGGTTCCAACGGGTTCATATGATGATTTTGGACTCGGGCGTATGTCCGAATCGAGATTTGGATGACCAGGGAGCGTTTCAGCGCCTATTGTGGAAGGTTGGCGTTTTGGAAGAATTTCATAAATTTGTGTTGAAGTGCATTTCAATGTTATTAATTTCTGTTTGGGATTCCGATCCGGGAATAGCTCCGTATGGGGATTCTGGTATTGGGAGCGCGTCCGGATATGGATTTGGAGGCCCGTAAGTCGTTTCGGGGTCATTTGGCGAAAATTGGAAATTTGGATATTTTTGAGAAGTTTGACCGGGAGTGGACTGTTTGATATCAGGGTCGGATTCCGATTCCGGAAGTGGGAGCAGGTTCGTAAGGTCAATCGGACGTGATTTGATAGGTTTCGGCATCGATTGTATAAGTTTGAAGTTTCAAAGTTCATTAAGTTTGAATTGGAGGGTGATTCGTAGTTTCGATGTTGTTTGGCATTATTAGAGGCCTCGACTAAGTTTGTAATGTGTTTTGGGATGTGTTGGTATATTTGGTTAAGGAACCGAGGGCCTCGGGTGGATTCCGGATGATCGACGGATCGAGTTTGGACATGGAAGAAGTGCTGGAACAGCTGCCTTCTAGTGTAACCGCACCTGCGAGGTTTTGGCCGCAAGTGTGGAGCCGCAAAAGCAGACAAAAGGGTGCAAATGAGATTTTTGTTGGGCATTGCTGGGACCGCAGATGCGGTCGCCTTGCCGCAGAAGCGAGATCGCACCTGCGGAGGGGAAGGCGCAGAAGCAGAAGCAGTCGCCCTGTTATGATTTATTTTTATTCTGCTGGCTTATTTAATTAAAGTTATAACTGAAATTGTTTCAGAAATAAAAGTATCAGGTCAAGATTTAATACCCTGAGTTGTTGCTAAGGTATTCGATAAATGTAAAGAGATGTACTTGTTATTGTGCTCATCTACTTTATTGTAAGCGCGTATCTTGTGATTCAGAAACTTTCTTCCTTTCTTGTGGAGTGGGCCGAATGCCTCGGCAGTATCTCTCGGAATGGGATAAAATCCTTTCTTTCTTGTGAAGCGGGCCGAACGCCTCGGCAGTATATATAGGTGCATCTCTGGTTCGTGTCGTTCGACCCTCGGCAGTGTACACACTACTCTGGATCGGGCCGAACGACCTCGTCAGAATCGTGCGTTATACCGCTAGTAGTCCTAATATTCACGAGATAAACTTTTCATTGACGCCCGGTATTTTATGGTATTTCTTATCTGATTGGTATTGACACTTGGCATTTATTCTGAGATATTGAGGTAGGATACATGATCGATAAATTTTTGATAAAAAGGAAATAATTGGAACATTATGAAACTTTTGATTTCTCTCCTATTTCTGTGTACTTTTCAATTGTATGAATTATCATATTATTTATTTAACTCGACCTCTAGTAAGTGTCAATGTCGACCCCTCGTCACTACTCCTCCGGGGTTAGGCTAGATACTTACTGGGTACGCGTTGATTTACGTACTCATACTACACTTGCTGCACATTTTGTACAGGTGCAAAAATACCTTTGGACGCAGAGGCGCGGATGTTGCGGGGACTTACCATGAGTTGCATTTCATGTAATGATCCACAGCCTGCAGAGTCTTCATCAGAGTTATTTACGTTTCTCCTGTCTAATTTGTATTCCAGACAGATGTATTTTATTATATTTCATAGTTGATGCTCATGCACTTGTGACACTGGTTTTTGGGGTGATTATGGGTTGTTTGGTATTGAAATTATGAAAATATTTTATTTACTCCATAAAGTTCTTCTTTTATTATTAAATTGAAGGAAATCGTGATTTCAAATATTAAAAGGAGTAATTAAGTTAATTAATTATGGTTGGCTTGCCTGACAGCGGTGTTAGGCGCCATCACGACCTATTATGGATTTTGGTTCGTAACACTTATTCTAATTTTCTCCTTTTGTTCATCTGAAGAATGAACACTAGCCAACTTAGTCATATACTGATAAAAAAAGTAAATTTGTTACTACACATTTTGATTTTGGATAACTTAGAAGGTGATAGCAATATTTTTTGCGCAAGTTTAACTTGGAAGGTAAAAAATAAGTTTAGCTAATGAACTAAAAACTTGCAACATGCATAAGTATGAAGTTTAGAAATAAGTCATTACAAAATAACAAACTGCATGACAAAAACTTAAGCATGTTCGGTATGAAGTGATAGGAAAATAAACAAAAAAACTTCAACATTTTTGATTTAAAGTTCAGAAAAAAACTCATTACAAAATTAGAGACTGCATGACAAAATCTTCAGCATGTTTAGTCTGAAAGGTTTAGCAAATGAGCTAAACAACTTCAGCAATGTTAGTCTGAAGTTTTTAGGGAAAAACTCATTGCTAAACTACAGACTACAGGACAAAAACTTCAGCATCTTTTAGTATGAACTTTTAGCAAATGAACAAAAAAACTTAACCATGCATAAGTCTGAAGTTTACCAAATTACAATACAAAAACTTTAAAAACAAACATAAGGCTGAAGTTTTAGGAAATATAGTTCAAAACCAATTCAAAAAACAATCTTAATAACTTACTTCATCTGCAATATCAGAGGTAGGGTCCACAAGCTCGGTAAAGAACGACTTTGGAATATCGATTTCAGCTAATCTAAATGGCTTGGAATTATATTCACTGGCATCCGTCTTCAACCAGTCTGTAAATCTCCGCATCAATCCACTGCCTTGATTGACATAATGGAAGAGACATCTTCGTGTATTCTTTTCTACTTTCCAATCTTGCCCACTTGCCTTTTGTTTAGGAATGACGTAAGGAGATTTCAACCAAATACTCTCCATACGAATCTTTTTCCCTACTTTAGCTGGTTTTCTTTTTGCTTGATGTTCCTGCTGCTCAGTTGCAACTAACTATTGCGGTTCAGTAGCAGGGGAAAAATCCACAACCATAGGGGCAGATACTTGACCAACTCCCTGTTGTTCATGATGTTCTTGTCTCTCTTCATCAACAACAACAACAGCAAAATTACCTTCTGAACCAGTCTCTTGTGTACTAACGAGCAAAAATTAACATAAATTGAAGTTGGGGATATCACTGGTGTCGCCCAAAACATTAGGAGAACTGGACACCTTCTTTCTTTTAGGATTTGAAAGAAGTTGTGATGCATCAGATGAGATCTGCAAAAAATAAGGAAAATATATACATAAAATACAACTGATACAAACATACATTAGGCAAAAGAAAACCTTGTAGTCGAATTGCAGTAAATAACTACCTGGCCTAAGTGTTGCGACACAGATGGTGTGTGCATACCAACTGATCCACTTGCATTACCCTCAGATATGCCTATATCTTCATGGAAAAAAATATATTAAATAATACTGACTAAATTTTGAAAATACAACAAATACACTTCACACCTATCAGTGAGCCAACATGTGTGAATAGATGTATTTCTCCTTTTTCATATAGCCGAATGAGCTCACCAATTTCTTTTTCGGCTGCATTAAGTCTTTCTGAATAATCATCAAAAAGCACAAAAAAGAAAAGAAAGTACGTAAAATTTCAAACTGAAAATAAATACTTGGATCAAATGTAATAAATTCGTGATGTATAGAATACCTTGATGTTTGCCTTCCACCATGCTATCGCCAAACAACATACCTTTGTCGATCTCAGCAACTCCAGCTTCATTCAATGGTGTGGCATCATCGGGAAGCATTGGAGTATTATGCGGAAGGATTTTCTCGACTCTATCTTCATGCAATGCAACATCATCAGAGAGTTGTTGAGTTGTATCAATTGAAGCACCACTATTTTCAACTTGGGGATCAATGACCTAAAGAAATTACATATATATATATATATATATATATATATATATATATATATATATATATAATAACATAGAAAATGTTTATACCTGTAGTGACAACTTCCTGTGTCTCTGCATGTAAAAGTTCTTGGCAAATAGTTAATGCTTCCGCAAACGCATTGCCTTTCCCAATAGGAGTACCCACATCACTCGGTGTGTGTTCTTCAGTACCAACATGTTCAGGATCTGCATCCGCAAACACATTGTCTTTTGCAATAGGACTACCCAAAGCACAAGTCGGTATATGTTCTTCAGTACCGACAACTTCATCATCTGCACATTTCTTGCTTCCTACATTCTCGGTTGATAACTGTTCATCATATCCAGCAACTTTACTCAGTCTATCAACACTAGAACATTCCTCTTCAACTTGATATTCAACACAATGAACTTCCTCGAATACTTGAATGTCGCCTTCAAGAGCTGCTTCCTCACCTCTTACATTTTCATCTACGACTCTATGCAGTGCATCATGAGCAGCATTTGTAATGACCCAAAACTTAACCCGTCGTGATGGCGCCTATCGTGATACTAGGCAAGCCGACATCTCCAAAACACTTTCAACATTTAACATAAATGAATTAATATATTAAAAATAACCGAAGTCTTTCATAAAAACGGGGTAAAACCTAAAGCATAAGTGCAGAATAATAGCCCGACATCGGGGTGCCACTGAGTACATGAGCATCTATACCAGGAGCAGTCTAATACAACATCTAAGAAATAATAACTAAAATGATAATAAGATAATGAAGGAGAGCCAAGGCCTGCGAATGCCATGCTTCTACCTCGATAGTCTTTGGAATCAGCTGCTCAAATATCAACACCCGCTACGACCGGGAACACTTAGATCTGCACACGAAGTGCAGGGTATAGCATGAGTACAACCAACTCAGTATGTAACAAAAATAAATAAGGAACTGAGAAGGTAGTGACGAGCTATACAATTACAGATCATTTTCAATAATTCTAGCAAAGAATAGACATGCTTTCACATCCGGCAGTTTAAGTCCAATCAGTTTTATACAGTTAAAGTTCAGGTAATCCAAATATAGAATCTTTCAGGAATTTCACAAAAATGACAGATGGAAACTAAGTGCATCAACAAATGAAAAAGCAAGTACAGCCTCTCAGGGCACTAGTCACTCAACTCGTCACAACAACTCAAATTACTCGGCTCTCAGCCCTCAATACTCACACTCAATAGGTACCTGCATTCACTAGGGTGTGAAGACTCCGAATGGGCTCCTTTCAACCTTAGCGCTATATCCACACGGACAACTCACGTGCTATAGTATCAATATATGGATCCGCACGGACAAATCATGTGTTGCACGGACAACTCATGTGCCATAGTATCAATGCCTCTTAGATAGGCCCTCGGCCTCACTCAGTCATCAACCTCTCTAGTCTCTCGGGCTCTCGAAAATCACAAAGATAACATAGTGTATCAACAAGAATCAAGAAGAGGATGAGATATGATACGCAAGTAAAACCATGACTGAGTAAAAGACAGCAACTAGCAAGCAATTCAACAAGTACGCGACCTCTGCGGGTCCCAACAATACCATCACATAGCCTAAGCATGATTTCTAACATGATTTGCAGTCAAATTTCTATAACATAGGGAGAGCATATAGCTATCAACAAGTTACTCAACTTTACAGTTTCACGGAATGGACCAAGTCCTAATTCCTACATTGCACGCCCACACGCCCGTCACCTAGCATGTTTGTCACCTCCAAAATACTCACATAATCCAATAATTCAGTGTTTCATACCCTCAGCATCATATTTAAAACTGTTGCTTACCTCAAACCACAAAATCCTACTCCGCAATACCTTTGCCCCTCGAATCAATCTCCAAATGCCCCGAATCTAGCCACAAGCAGTACGATATAATTAATATAGACTAAAAGAATTAATTCCACAAGAAAAACACAAAATTGTAAGCCAAAATCCGAAATAGGCTCAACCCGGCCCTCAGGCCCACACCTCGAAATCCAAAAAAAGTCATAAAACCCAAAAGTCCATTCACTCACGAGTCTAACCATACCAAATTTATCAAAATTCGACACCGTTTGGTCATCCAAATCCCCAAAATCCACTCTCCAATTTTCAAGCCGTAACCCCCCAAATTTCACTTCAAAATCTCCCTAATTAGGTGGGGAAATCAATGGGGAAAAACGTTTTATGATCCAAAATGAGTACAAGAAGCTTACCTCAATAATCAGCTCGAAAATCTTCTCCAAAATCGCCTACGTCCGAGTCCAAAATGTAATAAGACTAAAATCGCGAACCCTTGTTTTTAAACAATCTGCCCAGACTTTTCGCACCTGCGGCCATTTGTCCGCACCTGCGGGGCCTCTTCTGCGGAAACATTTCCACTCCTTCGGAAGTCACTTATCCGCTGCCTCCGCTTCTACGATCAAAGGACCGCAGATGTGCCTATCGCAGGTGCGCGAAACCCATTGCACCTGCGGCTCGATCTCGCTCATGCGCCCACCTGCCCGCTTCTGCGGCCATCGCATGTGCGAGAAAATCTTTGCACCTGCGACCTGTGCTCAACTCATCTTTGGCTGCTTCTGCGGGCTCACACCTGCGGTGCCCACTCTACAGGTGCGGTCACACCAGTAGCAGCAACACTTCAGCTACTTCATCAACTCAAAATCAAGTCCGTTAACCACCCAAAATCAACCCAAGGTCCCCGGGACCTCAACCAAATATACCAACTAGTCATATAACCCCATGCGAACTTAGTCCCACCTTCAAATCACCCAAAACAACATCAAAACACAGATTACACCCGGATTCAAGCCTAAAGAACTTCTAAACTTTTAAATTCCACAAATAACGCTGAAACCTATCAAACCACATCCGATTGACCTCAAAATGTTCACACAAGTCCTAAATGACATCACAAACCTACTCCAATTCCCGGAAATCAAATCCGATCCCCATATCAAAATTTCCACTGCCGGCCAAATTTGCCAAAATTCCAATTTTCGCCAATTCAAGCCTAATTCTACTACGGACCTCCAAATTACATTCCGGACATGATCCTAAGTCCAAAATACCCAACAGAGCTAACGGAACCAACAAGAACTCCATTCCGGAGTCGTCTTCACACGGTTCTGACTACGGTCAAAATCCTAAGACTTAAGCTTCCGTTTTAGGGACTAAGTGTCCCAAAATACCCCGAAACCAAAAACAAAACTTCCTGGCAAGTCACATAAGAAGAAACAGACACGGGGAAAGTAGAAAATAGAGGATCAGGGCTAATACACTCAAAACAACCGGCCGGATCGTTACATCCTCCCCCTCTTAAAATAATCATTCGTCCTCGAACAAGCATAGAGACATACCTGAAGTGGTGAAAAGATGAGGATAACGGCTGCGCATATCATGCTCGGTCTCCCAAGTCGCCTCTTCGACTGGCTGGCCCCTCCACTGAACATTCATAGAAGCAATATTCTTTGACCTCAGCTTTCAAACCTGCCTATCCAAGATCGCCACCGCCTCCTCAATATAAGATAAATCCTTGTCCTACTGGACTGATATGAAATCCAACACGTGAAAGGGATCGCTGTGATACTTCCGGAGCATAGAAACATGGAATATTGGGTGAACTCCCGCTAGACTGGGTGGTAAAGCAAGCTCATAAGCAACTTCCCCAACTCGCCGCAACACCTCAAAAGGACTAATGAACATTGGGCTCAACTTGCCCTTCTTCCCGAACATCATAACGCCCTTCATAGGTGAAACCCGGAGCAAGACCCGCTCCCCAACCATGAGTGCAACATCGTGAACCTTTCGATCCGCATAACTCTTCTGTCTAGACTGGGCTATGCGTAGTCTATCTCGAATCACCTTAACCTTCTCCAGAGCATCATGAACCAAGTCTGTACCCAATAATCTAGCCTCGCTCGGCTCAAACCAACCCACCGGAGACCTATAATGCCTACTATATAGAGCCTCATACTGTGCCATATGGATGCTCGACTGGTAACTGTTGTTGTAAGCAAACTCCGCTAGAGGCAAGAACTGATACCACGAACCCCCAAACTCTATCACACATGCAAGGAGCATATCCTCTAATATCTGAATAGTGCACCGGACTGTCTGTCCATCTGAGGGTGAAATGCTGTGCTCAACTCCACTTGAGTCCCCAACTCATGCTGCACGGCCCTCTAGAACTATGGTGTAAACTGCGTACCCCGGTCAGAGATGATAGATACCGGTTTGCCATGAAGCCTGACGATCTCGCGGATATACACTCGAGCCAGCTGCTCAGAAGAGTGTGTAGTCATCACAGGAATGAAATGAGCTGACTTGGTCAGCCTATCCATAATCACCGAAACTGCATCAAACTTCCGCTGACTCCGTGGAAGCCCAACAATGAAATCCATAGTGATCTGCTCCCATTTCCACTCCAGAATCTCTAACTTCTGAAGCAACCCACCTGGTCGCTGATGCTCATACTTCACCTGTTGGTAATTTAAGCACCGAGCTACATACTCCACTATGTTCTTCTTCATTCTCCTCCACCAGTAATGCTATCTCAAGTCATGATACATCTTCGCGGCACCTGGATGAATAGAATACCGTGAACTGTGATCCTCTTGGAGAATCAGCTCACGCAAACCATCTACATTGGGCACACATAGCATGCCCTGCATCCTCAATGCACCATCATCCCTAATAGTGACCTTCTTAGCATCACTGTGCTGGACCGTGTCCTTAAGGACAAGCAAATGAGGGTGGTGCCTGAGCTGGCCCCACAGGCTCGTACACAACTGGAGCCTGCCCCTGAACTGGGGAAACTGGTGGATCTGCAGGTGTTGCCCTAGCTATAGTGCGAGCTGCACCTCTGCCCCTACCGCGACCTCGGCCTCTCGTGACCCTGACTGGTGGTACTGGTGGCTATCTATCCTGCCCTGTAGTACGCGTCCTCACCATCTCTAAGAGAATTAGAACAACAGAAATTTAGTTACCAGAATCAAAAGATTCGCATGACAAGAATTCAAGAATGAGAAGTTTCCTAAGGGTTCGGCAGCCTCTCGAAGATAAGTACAGACGTCTCCTAGGCATGCTCATGACTCGTGAAACCTATGTAACCTAGGCTCTGATACCAACTTGTCATGACCCAAAACCTAACCCGCCGTAATGGCGCCTATCGTGATACTAGGCAAGCCGACATCTCCAAAACACTTTCAACATTAAACAGAAATGAATTAATATATTTAAAATAATCAGAGTCTTTCATAAAAATGGGGTAAAACCCAAAGCATAAGTGCGGAATAATAGCCCGACATAGGACTGCCACTGAGTATATGATCATTTATACCAGGAGCAGTCTAATATAACATCTAAGGAATAAGAACTAAAATGAGAATAAGATAATGAAGGAGAGCCAAGGCCTGCGAATGCCATGCAGCTACATTGATAGTCTTCGGAATCAGCTGCTTAAATATCAACACCCGGATCTGCACATGAAATGCAGGGTATAGCGTGAGTACAACCAACTCAGTAAGTAATAAAAATAAATAAGGAACTGAGAAGGTAGTGACGAGCTATACAATTACAGTTCATTTTCAATAATTCCAGCAAAGAATAGACATGCTTTCACATCCGGCAGTTTAAGTCCAGTCAGTTTTATACAGTTAAAGTTCAGGTAATCCAGATATAAAATCTTTCAGGAATTTCACAACAATGACAAATGGCAACTAAGTGCATCAACAAATGAAAAAGTAAGTACAGCCTCTCAGGGCAACAGTCACTCAACTCGTCATAACAGCTCAAATCACTCGGCTCCCAACACTCATTACTCACACTCAATAGGTACGTGTGCTCACTGGGAGTATGCAGCCTCCGGAGGAGCTCCGCCCAAGCGCTATATCCGCACGGACAACTCACGTGCTATAGTATCAATATGTAGATATGCACGGACAACTCACGTGATGCACCGATAACTCACATGCCATAGTATCAATACCTCTCAGACAGGTCCGAGGTGACGCACATGCCTCAAACCACAAAATCCTACTCCACAATACCTTTTCCCCTCGAATCAATCTCCAAACGCCCCGAATCTAGCCACAAGCAGTACAATATAATTAATATAAGCTAAAAGGATTAGTTCAACAAGATAAACACGAAATTGTAAGCCAAAATCCGAAATAGGCTCAACCCGGCCCCCGGGCCCATGCCTCGAAATCTGACAAAAGTTACAAAACCCGAAATCCCATTCACTCACGAGTTTAAACATAGCAAATTTATCAAAATCCGACACCGTTTGGTCATCCAAATCCCCAAAATCCACTCTCCAATTCTCAAGCCCTAAACCCCCAAATTTCACTTCAAAATCTCACTAATTAGGTGGGAAAATCAGTGGGGAAACAAGTTTTATGATCCAAAACGAGTACAAGAAGCTTACCTCAATAATCACCTCGAAAATCTTCTCCAGAATTGCCTAAGTCCGAGTCCAAAATGTAATAAGACTAAAATCGCGAACCCTTGTTTTTAAACATTCTGCCCAGACTTTTCGCACCTGCGGCCATTTGTCCGCACCTGCGGGGCCGCTTCTGCGGAAATATTTCCACTGCTGCGGAAGTCACTTATCTGCTACCTCCGCTTCTGCGATCAAAGGACCGCATTTGCACCTATCGCAGGTGCGGGAAACCCATCGCACCTGCGGCTCGATCTCGCTCCTGCGCCCACCTGCCCGCTTCTGCGACCATCGCATGTGCGGGAAACTCTTCGCACCTGCGACCTATGCTTAACTCATCTTTGGCCGCTTTTGTGGTTCCTTCCCCACTTCTGCGGGCTCGCACCTGTGGTGCCCACTCCGCAGGTGCGGTCACACCAGTAGCAGCAGCACTTTAGCTGCTTCATCAACTCAAAATCAAGTCTGTTAATCACCCGAAATCAACCCGAGGCCCCTGTACCTCAACCAAAAATACCAACTAGTCGTATAACCCCATGCGAACTTAGTCGAACCTTCAAATCACCCAAAAAAACATCAAGACACTGATTACACCCGGATTCAAGCCTAAGGAACTTCTAAACTTTCAAATTCCACAAACGACGTCGAAACCTATCAAACCACATCCGATTGACCTCAAATTTTGCACACAAGTCCTAAATGACGTCACAAACGTACTCTAATTCCCAGAAATCATATCTGACCCCGATATCAAAATTTTCACTACCGGCCAAATTCGCCAAAATTCTAACTTTTGCCAATTCAAGCCTAATTCTACTACGGACCTCCAAATTATATTCCGGACACACTCCTAAGTTCAAAATCACCCAACGGAGCTAACGAAATTCCATTCCGGAGTCTTCTTCATACGGTTCCGACCAAGGTCAAAATCCTAAGACATAAGCTTTCGTTGTAGGGAATAAGTGTCCCAAAATACTTCAAAACCAAAAACAAAACTTCTCGGCAAGTCACATAAGCAGAAACAAACACGGGGAAAGCAGAAAATAGGGGGATCGGGGCTAATACACTCAAAATGACCAGCCGTGTCATTATAACATTAATATCCGATTGAGATTCGAAGGACTCGTTCATCCTATCATATTGGCGATAGGTCATCAATTCAAAATCTGCATCGCCATCATCTATTCCTTCTGATTTGTCAACAATCTTAAATAACTTTTCAAACTTCACATCAAAATATTCTTATAAATAATTTCTAACAATGATTAATCTTAATAAACGAATTACATTAGCAGGAAAAAAAGACTTCTCTGTAAATAATCTTACCTTGACTTTTTTCACAACCTCATCTACAATAGCAGATTGCTCCTCCCGTCGAAACTGTTGAACAACTTCTTTCGCGATCATGTGCCTTTCTTCTTTTGCATGGCTTTTAACCTCCCTCGCTACCCTCTAGTATAGAAATAGAAACAGCACAATAATTTCAGAAAATAGAAACACATAACAAAACTTCAGCTCTAAGAATGCTGAAGTTCAGCAAATACAGAACAAAACTTCAGCTCTAAGAATGCTGAAGTTCAGCAAATACATAACAAATCGTCAGCACTAAGAATGCTGAAGTTCAGCAAATACAGAATAAAACTTCAGCTCTAAGAATGCTGAAGTTCGGCAAATACAGAACAAAACTTTAGCTCTAAAAATACTGAAGTTCAGCAAATACAGAACAAAACTTCAGCTAAAACATGCTGTAGTTTTACAAATACAGAACACAACTTCAAAACTCCAAGAATGCTAAAGTTCATAAAAAACAAAACAAAAAACTGCAGCTAAAACATACTTTACTTTACAAAACACAGAACAATAATTCAGCTCCTATAATGCTGAAGTTCATCACAAATAGAATAAAAACTACAGAAAAATATGATGTAGTTTCACAAAATGCAAAAAAAAAACTTCAGCTCAAAAAACAATGCTGAAGTTCAGCAAAATACATAACAAAAATATCACATAAAACATCCTATAATTAAGCAAAAAATACTATGAAAACTTCAGAATAAACACACAAAAAAAAAACTTACATGACATATTGTGTTGACTAATTCATCATCAAACACCATTGTAGAACGGTTAGAACGACTCTGGGTACGAGGTGATTCTGCAATTACAGGAGTTCGATCAGTTTCTTTTGATCGACTCCGACTACGTGGTGATTCACTAGTTGAAGGAACCGAATTCAGTACATTTGAACGAATGCGACTACTTGGTAATTGTCCAATTAAAGGCATTGAATTCAATTCCTCTTCGGTAGGAATTATATCCAATATCCTAAATATTCGATATTTCTGTTTAATACAAAAAAGTATATTATAAAAAATAAAATAAAACTGATACATCAACATATTAACAAAACTACAGAAAAAGGAAAAATAAAGAACATTAACTTACACCATGATTACTGAAGTAATCTTCATGAAGTTCTTTAAATTTAGGCTCTCCCAAAGATATATAACGTAACATCCTGGGAACCTGAGGGGCATCAAGTAAGTCGTCATCTTTTAAATACTTATCTCGAATATCTAGGAAGCGCTCATAGAACCAAACACATATTGGATATGAAAATCCGCCTACAGTATACTCAGTTGGATTATTTTTGTCCTAGTTGTCCAAAGCATGTTTCATTGAGGTAATAAGCTTCTCATAAGACGCATTACCCCAAGGATAATCAGGACAAGCCTGATCGTCTTCAACAATAGCTGCATACTCCTCTAACACAATTTATTCATTCTTTCTTCCGAACAAAATAGACTCCACAACAAGAATTTTCATAAGCTTCACAGCATCTTCATCACTCTCGCATAGATGTTTGAAATTCACATCATCCTTTTAAATTTTATTCTGTATCATATAATCTCGAATGTCCTTCAAGGTCAAACCCTTAGACTTCCCAAAATAGCGCTTCAAAATCTTGCTCTCTCGTTCAAAAAAATTATTAAAAACTTGAGCACAATTTGGCTTAAGATATATTTTAAAGCCCTCTAACTTCGGAGAAATACATAACAAAACTTCAGCTCTAAGAGTGCTGAAGTTCAACAATTACAGAATAAAAACTTCAGCCAAAATATGTTATAGTTAAAAATAACTTCAGAACAATATAAAAAAACCTTTAAAAACTTCAACACAATTTGGTTTAAGTTATATTTTAGAAGTCCTCTAACTTCACAGAAATACAGAACAAAACTTCAGCACTGAAGTTCAGAAAATACATAACAAAACTTCACCTCTAAGAATGCTGAATTTCAGCAATTACAGAACAAAAACTTCAGTCAAAACATGTTGTAGTTACAAATAAATTCAGAACATTATCAAAAAAAACCTTTAAAAATTTCAGCACAATTTGGCTTAACTTATATTTTAAAAGCCCTTTAACTTCACAGAAATACAGAACAAAACTTCAGCTCTAATAATGCTGAAGTTCAGAAAATACAGAATAAAATTTCAGCTCTAAAAATGTTGAAGTTCAGCAATTACATAACAAAAATATCAGCTAAAACAAGCTATAGTTTTTACAAATACATAACACAAAATTTAACTCCAATAATGCTAAGTTCATCAAAAACAAAACTAAAACTGCAGACAAAATATGCTTTACTTATACAAAATACAAAATAAAATTTCAACTTCATACTTTAATAGCATCATCTATTTAAGTCTCAAAATTTTAAAAAATTTTAACGTCTCCAGAAATCACTGAAGAATATATAGAATTTTCATCAAAAATACAAACACAGTTTCAAAAAACCTAAAAATACTAATCGTAAAAGTAAAACCTAAAACTAATGCACTAATCAAAGTAAACCCTAGGAAACTATTTTAGCACAAATAAAAAAAGAAAAATGATTCAACTAAGATTACTATCAACAAAAAACCCAGAAATTAAAAACTAATCCTAAATTGAAACCCCATACAAAGTTAATGCAATGTTCAAAAGCAACCATTAAAATCGTACCTGTGAATATACTTAATGTTGTTGGGAAGAAACAGTTGCAAAATCAAGAAGAATGCAATGTCGAAAATCATTTGATTTCAGAGAAGAAGAAATCAAAACCGGGAAGAAGGAGAGAGAGAGACAGAGACAAGATGAAGTATACTTAAAGAGAAAGTAGTCTTTTAATAAAGAAGGGCAAAATGGTATTTCTAAAACGCTTTTAACCAAAAAATGGGTACGGATGCGAACGAAAAAAATAAAGCGGGTACAAGTTAAAAAGGGGCGACCAAATAGGGCGCCCCATGCAATTTTTACTGCTTTGCGCTTATGTTCCCTGCTTTGCCGGATGGACTTGGGTTTGAAACCACATTCTGCTTTTTCTCCTCCTTTTTATTTTAGTTCTTGCTTTTTCTTCTCCTCCTTAAATACATCGTAATTGATACTTAGCAAATTACTTTATTTTTTACTTTTGTCTTTTTCTTTTAATTTAATTATAGTTTAGCACTAACACAAAATAGTCAACTTAATTAATATTTCTTTTTCAAAATTTCTCCCTTAAAATTAAAAGCCTCAAATTGTAACTTATCGCTCCACAAATAGAAAAATATATATCTTTCTGCTACAACCTTCTTCAACAATCACTTTGACCCCGACTTGATAATGGTAACTAAGAGTTTGAGACTCTTTTTCGATTCTTTGACTATTAGCATACCCTTAATCTTGATTTCTTTAGTATGTTTTTGATAATTTAAAGTATGAACCCTCTTTTGATCACTGGCTCCTTTTTTTAATTTAAAAACTAGAAATTTTAAAGTGTGAAACATGCTTAATCAAATGCCTTCCCTTCCCATAGCACCCATTTTGCGAAGAAATCTCTATCTCTGTGTTCGGTGCTTTATTTTTCTTTAGAACTTTTTTTTTTTTTTATACTTGGATGATAAGTCATCGTAATCATTAAATTTTCAAAGAGTTGCGTGCCGAATTTTATCGTTAGTGATTAGCATACAATGGTGCCCCCGTCATGCTCAAATCATGGGTCATATATATATATATATATATATATATATATATATATATATGCTTAATCATATATATGAGAGCATCAAATTTAAGGCTCAAGTGATTAACCTAACAAGTGAAATCATTTTGTACTCTTGAAAATAGTATTTCAAAATTAATGGGGTTTATATTCCAACGCAATTAATGAAGTGCAAGATTCTAATTTGAAATTAACACAACACGAGATTGTCAAAAAAGAAGAAAACAGTAGAAAATCCACATGTTCTTTCCTACTCTATAAAAAGAAAACGAAGAGATATGGTAATTTGTTGGCGCACATAGACTAGCTAGTGCCTAGTAGTGGAACTACCATGAAGGATATATATGTAAAAATCAGCAAAAACTCGGTTTTCATATTTTCATTTACTAATATTCTATTTTCATCGATGACTCAATGCTCTATGAATCACAGATTAAGATTGGAATCACAGACTATGATTGCAACAGCACCTGATTATCTGATAGAGAAGTTTCTCGGGACGGCTATTTCGTATATGCAATTTGTTTACCCGAAAAACGGATGGAGTTGAATTTATACGTGGTTCTAAGGATACGTGGTATAACTTGGTACAAATCGAAAAAATAAGTAGAAATATCTCAAATATTGACTGTAAAAAGGAATGAATACAAACCCAAATTGAGTAGAGAATAATTTATAAATAAACAAGATGAATCAATGTCCAAAGCCCGAAAAAGGATAATCTTTACTATATGTGTGTAAATCTCAATAATCTTTGAAATGTGAGAATGTATCAAGGTATGGATCTCCTCTTCCAAAAATGATAGCCACTCTTAATATAGTGAAATTTTTTTACTTTGGATATATTTAAAAATACATATTGGGGATCCCATGAAAGATTAGTTAATTAGCTTTTCATTAATTTTCGCCGAGATTCTCTTCCCTAGTGCGGCTACAACGGCTCTTTGTCTCTTGGCTCGATCTTGGTTGGTCTTGGTATTGGTCGGCCGATATTGACTCGAGCTCGATATTGATCGGTCTCTGGATCTTGAGCTCGATAACACCATTTCACATCATAGTTCGATATTGACTCGAGCTCGGTATTGATCGGTCTGGATCTTGAGCTCGATAACCCGGCTCCACATCTCATATCGATATTATAATGACGACCTTCGGTCCATCATGTTCCAATCTTGACTAATTACTCTAAGGGCAAACTCGATTTTGACCGTATACAGATAGTCCCCTCATTTCTCATAAAAAAAATGTGGCAAGAAACGATATGATTTTTCAATCTTTTGACTAGATACACACTGACGTCTGCATCGAGCCTGATTATGACGTATGTGACAAATGTCCCGTCGGTCCAGTTATCAAGACATTAAATGCGCATCAGAGGATGGTTGGCCACAACCAATTTTGAACCGTCACTGTGAAATCTATAAATAGCCCCCTTTCTCCATCATTTCAAACCTTTACCTTCAAATCTTTTCATTCCAACCTTCACAGTTCTTCGCCTTCTCCAAAGTTCTCTATTTCCAGTTTTATAAATTTCTTTGCTTGTTCTTCACCAAACACCATAATATTCCAATTTCCCATCTTCTTTGTTCTTGAAATTTTAGATGGCAAAGATATCTAAAACTGTTCCTCAAAAAGAGGTTGCTTCCTCCTCTCGGGCGGTCGGTGAGAAACCGGTGGTGGAGCCATGCCTCGAAGAACTTGTTCCCGGGGGATGTGTTATCGATTCCGACTTTAAGGTCGAGAAACCCTCATCGGTTGCTTGTCGATGTGAGCCGGTATCGAGATATATATGCTCGATATCCCAAAGCCTTATTGATTTGGTAAAGAAAGATTGTGGTTGGGAAAACAAAGAAGTTGTGATACCGGCACTGGAGGAAACGATCACTACCCACGTGAAAAGGTACTTAAGTGTTTACACTTATCCTTTTACGTTGGGTCCCCTCGATCCGGTCATCGTCGACTTCTGCAAGAAGTACCAGGTGACCCTCGTCCAAATACACCCTTCTTTCTGAGGATTTTAATATTGCTCCATTTCTTTGTGAGCAAAATCGACGCGTTTCCTTTCACCCTTGACCACCTCGTAAGATTATATAGCCCTCGTCTTTACCGAGGTGGGCTGATAAAGCTTCAACGCCGGGCCACCAAGGCATTTACCTCGAGCATAGATGAAGACAAAGATCGGTGTTGGATGGACCGGTTTGTTCGAGTGAACACCTCAGACTTAATCCCGGCTGAGAGTATGCCATTTTCCGAGAAATGGAATATGAACCGTAAGTGTGATTCCGTTTTTAGTGTTTGTTGTTTTTACTTATTCATCTTTTCTTATCAATCTTTTTCTTGACACAACCATTGCTTGGATGCCGGGTGCGGTTTTCCATCTCGAGAACTGGGTCAGGAGCCTGGTTTCGACGTCGACATATGCCGAGCGCGCATGGCGCGATTTGTCAAAGGGCCGGTGGGAGGCTCGTACTAATGGTAAACCTTCTTCTTGGCTCACCGATTTGCTTATTGTTCAAGTATTTTCTCAGGCATATATTTTACTTACTTTTCTTATTTTGTAGGTCTCGGAAAAGATGTTGTTATGAGACCCCCATCAGGTGATGAAGAAGTTTTACCGCCTATCTCAAAACCGGAGAAGGTGATTAAGAGAAAAAGGGTCTCGGACTCCGAGGGTCAAAAACCCAAAAAGAGAGCGGCTCATAAACCCAAGGTGAACATAATCCCTTTTGACTATGGAGTCGGTCCTGGGTTTAAGGGATGAAGAAGAAGATAAATAAAGTGATTTCGAGTTGTTGGCCCGTGCATGGGCTAGCACCGATACTCAGAATACTTTGGTATCGGTGGGAGTTGAAACTGCTCTGACCAGGCTTGATGAGGTCGAGGAGGAGACTTCGACCCAAGTTCCCCAGCCGAGGGAGACCGAGGATGTTTTTACCTCTGGGTAAAGAGACCGCCGAAGAGGCGGTGGATTCCGGTGCACAAACCGAGCTTGAGGCTCCCCAAAACAGAGGCGGTGATCAAAAAGGCCTACTCGGGGGCATAGAGATCGGGGATTCCCCCTCTTTCCCTTCTTTTTCCCAATCAATGATATGTGACGCTCAAGCTGCGGAGACTTGTCAAGGGGAAGGAGTCCATGGATGGGAGGATTCTTTCCGTGGTTATTTTATCGGGGTAGAAGATGTCACCGGTCCGAGTGACTTGGAGTCTCTGAACAAGAGCTCGAGCGAGGTGGGAACGCCTTGCCTTTTTAACGAAGCCCAACAGGCCCTGAATCGGGTAAGTTCATACTTTCTTTGCCAATTTTCATACTTGTGTTTTTCTTTCCTTGTAGAATCCTTTCTTATTTTTGTAGGCTTATGTGCTTTATCACGGGGTATTTTTCCAATCCCGAGGGGAGCTGAGCCGGTACGAGGCCGAAGTTCGAAGGCTTACTGAGGAGAGAGATGCCTTAAAGCTTCTCAGTGAGCAGAGAGAAGGAGAAGTAAAAGGACTTCGGGCTGAGCTGGAAGCATCTTGGAAAGAACAAGCTGAGCTGGCCGAGCAGGTACAAAGAATCTTTGAATTTAATAATATTGACTGGGGAGTGATGGCTAATAATTCGGTCCCGCAGGTCGAGAAAAAGTTCGATGTGATTAGGCAGCTTCGTGCTGAAGTGGGCGTAGTGAAATCGGAGGCCGAGGAATGGAAGAAGAACATGTACTACCTCGCCTCAGAAAAGAAGACTGCCCAAACTCAACTGGCTTCGGCTGAGGCCCAACTTCGAAGCTTGAAAGAGAAAGCCTTGGTGCAAGCCAAGAAAATTGAGGAGTTCCAGTCTCAGTTGAGCTCAGCAAATTCTGATCGAGAGAGATTGGCCACAGGAATTGCAGCGGCCAAATCGGAGGTCGAGAGAACCATGGCCAATGTTGATGCAATGGTGGTCGTTTATCGATCTGATGCCGAAGCTGCTCAAGTTCTAGCAAAGGAGGTTGCTGAGGCTGCTCAGGCTCGGGCAAACTAGGTTGCCGAGCATGCTAAATGCCAGTCTCGAAGGGAGACTCTCGAAGAGATTCATGCTCGTGGCTTCGATTTAACAGCCGAGATCGAGAAAGCTAAGGAGCTTGAAGCCGAAGCCAGAGTGTTGGCCTTTCCTGATGATGATGATACCGGGAGTGTGAGCGGATAAGATCCAGAAGGGGGCCTCGAGGGCAAAGACGCTACTCCCGGAGAGGACTAAGTCTTTTAGTATTTTTGTATTTCTTATAAGACCGTTTTGGTCTTTTGTAAAGAAATTTGATCGGGCCATGTTGCCCTTGTAAATAATTTTGACATGTATATAAAAACTTTCTTGCTTCCTGCCTTATAAAACTGTGAAGTTTGAACCCTAAGGCCCTGGTTCAGATAATTTGATCAAAACCGAACTAGTGTAGCCCTTAGGCCTTATGGTCGAGTGAGTGCTTGCTCGGACTCGAAGTAAAAAATATCCCTTAGGATTTATGGTCGAGTGAGTGTTTGCTTGAACTCGAGTTAAGGTAGCTCTTAGTCTTTGTAGTCGAGTGAGGGTTTGCTAGAACTCGAAGCAATATAGCCCTTAGGCTTTATGGTCGAGTGAGTGTCTGCTCGAACTCGAAGTAAGGTAGCCTTTAGGCTTTGTAGTCGAGTGAGGGTTTGCTCGAACTCGAAGCAATGTAGCCCTTAGGCTTTATGGTCGAGTGAGTGTTTGCTCAAACTCGAGGTAAAATAACAGCCCTTAGGCTTTATGGTAGAGTGAGTGTTTGCTCTAACTCAAAGTAAGTTATCCCTTAGGCTTTGTAGTCGAGTGAGGGTTTGCTCGAACTCGAAGCAATGTAGTCCTTAGGCTTTATGGTCAAGTGAGTGTTTGCTCAAACTCAAAGTAAGATAGCCCTTAGGCTTTGTAGTCGAGTGAGGGTTTGCTCGAACTCAAAGCAATGTAGCCCTTAGGCTTTATGGTTGAGTGAGTGTTTGCTCGAACTCGAATTAAGGTAGCTCTTAGGCTTTGTAGTCGAGTGAGGATTTGCTTGAACTCGAAGCAATGTAGCCCTTAGGCTTTATGGTCGAGTGAGTGTCTGCTCAAACTCTAAGTAATGTAGCCTTTAGGCTTTGTAGTCGAGTGAGGGTTTACTCGAACTCGAGTTAAGGTAGCCCTTAGGCTTTATGGTCAAGTCAGTGTTTGCTCGAACTCGAGTTAAGGTAGCTCTTAGGCTTTGTAGTCGAGTGAGGGTTTTCTCGAACTCGAAGCAATGTAGCCCTTAGGATTTATGGTCGAGTGAGTGTCTGATCGAACTCGAAGTAAGGTAGCCTTTAGGCTTTGTAGTCGAGTGAGGGTTTGCTCGAACTCGAGTTAAGGTAGCCCTTAGTCTTTATGGTCGAGTGAGTGTTTGCTCAAACTCGAGTTAAGGTAGCCCTTAGGCTTTATAGAGCTTGATCTCGTTTATTTTTTGGATGGCAGTCCCCGATTTATGGGGTAATTATTCGAACTCCGGTCATGGTCGGCCCATAAGCCTGTTACATAATAGATCGAGAACATGAAGTAGAAGAATCTTTCTGAGATATGAGATATCGGTAAAGAAGAAATTTCTCTTTATAAGTCATTATGCATGTGTTCATGTTTTGTGCCAGGGCTCAAGCAAACTACACGGGCATGGTCCGTTTGACTATTTGGCCCTTACAAATATTTCTTATCGAGACCCTGTTGCCATGAAGTAACTTCCTTGCATCGAACTTGAAATATTTAAGGGCAATGCCCCCCCAGTATTCGAGGTTGATTGTAAAAAGGCCTCGGATACTGTTGAATTGTTCTAAGTTAGCACGATCAATGGTTTCCTCATTAACAACCTCGCCGAAAAACCCATTTGGGACAAAACCGGGTAAAGAAAAAAGAGTGCAACGCGTGCTTTCAAACCTAAAGGCTTCGAGTTGAAGAATCCATCCCTGTTTCTGGTTGACTACCTGTAAAGATTAATTTCGAAATATAAATTAACACCGGGGGGGGGGAGGGGGGTCGTACCTTAGCAATAGTATCGTTATAGGTGCGATATGTTCCAATTGCACGGTAGTTGTTTGCCGTTTATCACACCGAGCTTGTAGGATCATACGGTCCTTCCCAGTTCGGACCCAGTTTTCCTTCATTCGGATTTAGGGTTCTGAGGGTGACCTTCCTTAGAACCAAGTCTCCTATTTTAAATGTCGAAGATTGGTTCTTCGATTATAGTACCTTTCGATCCGTTGTTTTTGGGTGGCCAATCGGATGAGAGCGGCTTCTCGTCTTTCGTCCAACAATTCTAGGCTTGTATTCATGGTCTCGTTATTCGACTCATTTGTTGCATATTGAAACCTAATACTAGGTTCTCCGACCTCAACAGGGATTAGAGCTTCGGCGCCATAAACCAGCAAGAATGGCGTTGCTCCGGTACTGGTTTTTGATGTGTTGCGATATGCCCATAGGACCTCGAGTAGTATTTCTCTCCATTTTCCTTTGGCGTCGGTCAATCTCTTCTTAAGATTTTGGATGATGGTTTTTGTTGGTTAATTCCGCTTGTCCGTTCCCGCTGGGATGATACGGTGTTAATAGGATCATTTTGATCTTGTGATCCTCGAGAAATTTAGTTACTTTGCTGCCGATGAATTATTTTCCATTATCACATACAATCTCGGATGGCATCCCGAATCGACATATGATGTGGTCCCAAATGAAGTCTATCACTTCTTTTTCTCTAACTTTCTCGAAAGCATGTGCTTCAACCCATTTAGAGAAATAATCAGTCATAAACAAAATAAACTGAGCTTTACCTGGGACCGTTGGAGGGGGTCGACGATGTCCATTCCCCATTTCATGAAAGGCCATGGAGATAGGACCGAGTGGAGTAGCTCCCCGGGTTGATGAATCATGGGCGCATGTCTTTGGCATTTTTCGCATTTTCGAATGAACTCCCTTGCATCCTTGCCCATATCGGTCCAATAATACCCTTCCTTGATTACTTTGTGGACCAGCGAATCGGCACCAGAATAGTTTCCACAAGTGCCTTCGTGAATTTCTCGTAGGATGTAATCGGTATCTCCCGGTCCCAAGCATATTGCCAATGGTCCATCGAACGTTCTTCTAAACAGCATTCCGTCTTCGGACAGGGTGAACCGTGCTGCCTTTATGCGCAGAGCTCTCGATTCCTTTGGACCTGATGGAAGATTCCCGTTCTTGAAGTACTCTATATATTTGTTTCTCCAATCCCAGGTTAGACTCGTGGAGTTTATCTCGGCGTGACCTTCTTCTATCAAGGATCTTATGAGTTGTACGACAGTCCCCGAGTTGAGTTCGTCATCTTCGACCGATGAACCTAAGTTTGCAAAGGCGTCGGCCTCGTTGTTCTGTTCTCGGGGTATATGTTGCGAAGTCCATTCCTTAAATCAATGTAGAGTCACCTGTAATTTATCCAAGTACCTCTGTATTCGATCTTTTCGGACTTCAAAAATACCGTTAACTTGGTTTACCACGAGGAGGGAATCACACTTAGCCTTTACGACCTCCGCTCCCAAGCTTCTAGCTAGTTCAAGACCTGCAATCATGGCCTCATACTCGGCCTCATTGTTAGTCATTTTGTAGTTCTGATAGACTGTCTAACTATATTACCTGTGGGTGATTTTAGTACGATGCCAAATCCGGACCCCTTTGCGTTCGAGGCTCCGTCCGTAAAGAGGGTCCAGACTCCCAGATAGATAGGTACCCAATTTTATCAGTAGTTCTCTTTCAATCTCGGGTACGAAGGCCGGTGTATAGTCAACCACGAAGTCCGCCAAGATTTGAGATTTTACAGCGGTTCGGGGTCGATACTCAATATTGTACCCGCCGATTTCTATGGCCCATTTGGCCAATCGACCCGAAAGCTCGGGTTTATGCAAAATACTTTGAAGAGGATAAGTTGTTACAACATGTATCGTATGACATTGGAAATATGGTTTTAGTTTCCTAGAGGCGCTTATTAAAGCAAGCGCTAATTTTTCTAAGTGTGGATACCTAGTTTCGGCCTCGCCTAAGGTCCGACTGACATAATAAATAGGGAATTACGTACCTCGTTCTTCTCGAACCACGACTCCACTTACCGCTACCTCTGAGACAGCTAAGTACAAGTAAAGTTGTTCATCCACTTTCGGGGTATGAAGCAGAGGCGGGCTCGATAAATACCGCTTCAGTTACTCCAAAGCCTACTGGCATTCCGGAGTCCATGCAAAGTTGCTTTTCTTCTTTAAGTAGTGAGAAAATCGGTGGCTCCTATCTGAGGATCTCGAAATGAATCATCCTAGGGCGGCTATCCGTCCCGTTAGCCTCTGTATAGCCTTCACATTATCTACTATCGTGATGTCCTCGATAGCTTTGATTTTATCAGGGTTGATCTCGATTCCTCGATTGGATACCATGAAACCAAGAAACTTGCCCGAGCCAACCCCGAATGCACATTTTTGGGGTTGAGCTTCATATTGTACTCCCTCAGTGTGTCAAAAGTTTCCTGCAAATGCTTTAAATGGTCCTCTGCTCGCAGGGGCTTAACTAACATATCATCAATATAAACTTCCATTGATAAGTTGCACAAACATTTTTTAGACCGAATGGAATTACGTTATAATAGTAGGTACCGTACTTAGTGATAAACAAGGTTTTTTCCTGATCCTCCGGGTTCATCTGTATCTGGTTGTACCCGGAGTAGGCATCGAGAAAACTGAGACTCTCGTGGCTGGCCGTAGAATAGATCATACGATCGATATTAGGCAAAGGAAAATAATCCTTAGGGCATGCTTTATCCAGGTCTTTATAATCTATACACATTCTAAGTTTGTTTCCCTTCTTAGGGACTACGACCACATTTGCTAGCCATTCGGGGTATTTTACTTCTCAAATGGATCCTATTTTAAGAAGTTTGGTTACCTCGTCCTTGATGAAGGCATGTTTGACCTCTGACTGGGCCTTCTTTTTTGCTTTACCGGATATAATTTCGGATCCAAGCTTAGTCTATGAGTGGTTATTTCCAGTGGGATCCCTGTTATGTCAAGATGGGACCAAGCAAAACAGTTCATGTTAGATATAAAAAATTGAATAAGCTTTTTCCTGAGCTCGGAATCTAACCCCGTGCCCAGGTATACATTTTGCTCGGGCAGATGTTCGATTAGCATGATTTGCTCCAGTTCTTCAATCGTTGATTGAGAGCGTCAGAATCATCGACGACCACGAAGGACCGAGGGACCCCATAGCCATCATCTTCGTCAGTCTTCCGATTCTCTAGTTGGGTCGAGGCTGGCGTTTGTGATTGCTATTTGGTATCCCATTCCCCCTTCGAATTCGATCCCTTTGTCGATGATAGTGAAGATATCAAAATCACTTCATCGACTGCAAACATTTCTTTTGCAGCCAGTTGCTCCCCGTAGACCGTTTTGATTCCCTCCAATGTTGGGAATTTCGGAACCTGGTGAAGGGTCGAGGGCATTGCTCTCATGTTGTGGATCCATGGCCTCCCGAACAATGCGTTATATCTCATATCACCCTCAATTGCGTGGGACTTCGTTTCTTGGATGATCCCGACCATGTTTACTGTGAAGATTATCTCGCCCTTAGTAGTTTCACACGCCATATTAAATCCGTTCAGTACCAGGGTTACGGGCACGTCCTAGTCCTGTAGACCAAGTTACTCTACGACCCTTGATCGAATGATATTGGCCAAACTACTTGAATCAATTAACACACGCTTAACTTGAGTTTTATTCATAAGTACACATATTACCAGTGCATCGTTATGGGGTTGCATGATTCCTTCCACGTCTTCATCACTAAAGGATAGAGTTCCTTTAGGTGTGTAATCTTGAGTCCGAGATCGCTTCTCACTTATAATCGACATCTTAGTGCGTTTAAGCACCAGCCCCTGGGGGACATCGATCCCTCCGATGATCATGTGGATGATGTGTTGTGGCTCTTCTTGTTTCTTTTGTCTATTGAAATATCTATTTTTGAAATGGTTTTTGGCCCGGTCACTTAAAAATTCTCGAAGGTGCCCTTCATTGGATAACCGGGCTACCTCATCTCTCAACTGCCTACAATCTTCAGTTCTGTGGCCATGGGTGCCATGGTACTTGCACATTTGATTGGGATTTCTCTGGGCTGGATCAGACTGCAGAGGTCGAGGCCACTTAGTATCTTTGCTAAATCAGATAGCCGACATGATGGCGGATGCATCGATGTTGAAGTTATATTCTGATAACCATGGTGCTTTCTTAGGTCCGGTATGCCTGTCGAACCCATTCTTTTTCATCAGCCCCCGAGACCCCTGGCCTCGATCACTTCTTCTTTCGCCTCGTATAGAGTTGCGTGCAGGTTCGCTACCCCTACGATCTCCGTTATACGGCCGATATCGGTCCTTGTTCGACCTTGGTTCTCGGTCGATGTCCCTTTTAATAACGGACCCAGAACCCACCTGGTCGTCTTCGACTCTAATCTTTGATTGATATCGACTGTGTACATCGGTCCAGGTAACTGTCGGGTACTCGATCAAGTTCTGCTTCAACTGCCGTGAAGCCAACGAGCTTCTTCGTTCAGTCCTTGAGTGAAAGCTTGAATAGCCCAATCGTCCGTGACCGGTGGTAGATCCATTTGCTCTATTTTGAAATGAGAGACGAACTCTCCTAGCATTTTGTTATCTTTTTGCTTTACCTTGAAAAGGTCCGACTTCCTGGTCTCGACCTTTATGGCTCTGGCATGTGCTTTTACGAAAGAATATGCAAGCATAGGAAAAGAATCGATAGAGTTAGGTAGTAAATTATGATACCATACCATTGCCCCCTTTGATAGGGTTTCCCCGAACCTCTTCAATAATACGGATTCGATCTCGTCGTCTTCTATATCGTTCCCTTTAATGGCATATGTGTAAGAGGTGACATGTTCGTTGGGGTCGGTCGTCCCATTATATTTAGGAATTTTGGGCATGCGGAACTTCTTGGGGATCGGTTTGGTAGGCGCGCTCGGAGGAAAAGGCTTTTGTACGAATGTTTTGTAATCCAAGCCCTTCAATACCGGTGGTGGCCCCGGGATATGATTAACCCTGGAGTTATAAGTTTCTACTTTTTTGTCATTTGCTTCAATCCTCTTTTCTCGTGACTCAATTTGTTTTGTTAGTTCCTCGAGCATCCTAATGATTTCGGGATTAGTCCCTGATTCTTGTTCAATTGATCTTATTGCAGCTGGCCCCGTTTTGTCGGTGACTTCTCGGGGTGGACCGGGCTCGGCCCTGCTCGGTGCCTGGGTTTGGCTCTGCAACTAATCTATTGCTACCTGTTGAGCTTGCAACATTTTAAAAATCAAATGCAGGTTGATCCCGTCTTCTCCAACATTTATGGTATTTCGAACTGCAGGTCGAGTTCCACCATGAATGCTATTTTCGGGGTCGAAATGTTGGTTCGCCTCGATGGCCACATGTGAATTAACGTCGATTGGATCTGCGGCCCGAGTTCCAACGGGATCGACGAGTGGCCTTTCATCCCCGGTCGTCAGGTTGTTGTTCTCATCTTGAAGGCCAACTTCGTTGTGGATATGTAGGGCCATTAATTGAGAGTTCGTCGTTTTTAACCTGAAATCAAAAACACATCCAAGAGCAAGTGTAAAATGGTGTTTTGTAGAGATTCGTACCAAATAACCACTGTTATCCTAAGCCCCATGGTGGGCGCCAAACTGTTTATCCGAAAAACGGATAGAGTTAAATTTGTACGTGGTTCTAAGGATACATGATATAACTTGATACAAATCGGAAAAATAAGTAGAAATATATCGAACATTGACTATAAAAAAGAATGAATACAAACCCAAATTGCGTAGAGAATGATTTATAAATGAACAAGATGAATTAATGTCCAAAGCCCAAAAGAGGATAATCTTTACTATATGTGTGTAAATCTCAATAATCTTTGAAATGTGAGAATGTATCAAGGTATGGATCTCCTCTTCTAGAAATGATAGCCACTCTTAATATAGTGAAAAAATTCTACTTTGGATATAATTAAAAATATATTGTGGGGATCCCATGATAGATTAGTTAATTAGTTTTTCCTTAATTTCAGCCGAGATTCTCTCCCCTAGTGCGACTACAACGGCTCTTTGTCTCTTGGCTCGATCTTGGTTGATATTGGTATTGGTCGGTCTCTGGGTCTCGAGCTCGATATTGACTCGAACTCGGTATTGATCGGTCTCTGGATCTTGAGCTCGATAACACCACTTCACATCATAGCTCGATATTGACTCGAGCTCGGTATTGATCGGTCTGGATCTTGAGCTTGATAACCCGGCTTCACATCTCATCTCGCTATTATAATGAAGACCTCCGGTTCATCATGTTCCAATTTTGACTAATTACTCGAAGGAAAAATTCGATTTTGACCTTATACACAATTCTTTCGGACTTTGAAGTATGTGCGACAAAAGAAAAAATTAAGTGCATTCTAAATATATACAGAAGGGGCTGAAGTAAAAGATCCAAAAAACATACTTCGGTATATCTAGCTCTCTCACGCACACACTCTGACACTCGTACATAAGAATGTATGTATACGTATGTGTGCGCTGCGAGGGTGGGTGTATTAAACATTTCATCCTATAAACCGATGATAAGTGGTCATTTATATCAGTAAATCTATCGCTGAAGGCAGTAGTGGAGCGACTCTTTGCCAAGGAAAGCCAATTGATATCCCTTTCGCGGAAAAATTATATTGAGTAGATAAATAAAAATATTATATAAATACATTATTATATTAAATTTTCTATCATTTACATATGTTTACTTCTTTATGTTTTGACTTTTCTTCATGAAAATCCTGTGAAGAACTTTTTATAATTTTTTCTGGCCAAAAATACCTCACGTAATGAATTTGCTATAAAGTATGGGCTTGCTCAAATCACCAAGTGGTAGATTTCCCATTCTTGTTCTCCATTGAAATCGTTGGCCAAAATACTTTTGGTCGCAATATAAGGCCCGTAGTCAGAAATGAGCTGATAAATCATTTTGGATTATATATTACACAGGACAAAATACATAGGTTACCCATAAAGACCAAATCCATGTTACATACTTTTTGCGAACGAAAATAACTTTACACACTCAACCTTTTCAGATTGTTCCTAATACACACAACTTTTTTCTTGATCAGTTTTTCAAAACATGAGTAATGTCACACTCCAATGAGATAGTGACAAGTGTCATTAACATATTAAAAAAAAACTTACAATTATAATTAAACCCATCTTCTTCATCAAATATGCCACCATGGCTGCTGTTACAGGGTCAATTGATTTTCAGATTGACACTGCACGGCAGGCACCAAACAATGACTCAGCCTTCTCTCTTTTTCCCTCACGTTTTTGGCCTAACACTTAGATTATGATAGCGAACAGAAATGAAATAAGGCACACACGAATTTACAGGAATCGCTTCCCAACTTTTTCTTTTAACTCGTGCCACAAAGAAGTGCATAAGAATCACAGCCTTTACAAAAAGGAGTTAAGGCAGCCAACACTTCTCTGCCTTAACAAGTCTGCCTAGCCCACATATATAGACAAATATTTTTTAACTTTGCCTTATCTAAAACCTAGTAGATGACATCCCCAACTGACAAGGATTTTAAAATTCAAACATTCAAATAAGACAACTCCCACCAGCCCACTTAGCCAAACTTGCTGAAAAACAGGAACTGCCAAAAACTACCAATTGCCCAGCATGTGCATGGCACATGGGCGCAGCTTTGAACTTGTAGTGCCAAAAAGGTCAACTCTTCCATGTCTTCGCGCCAAGCCTTCGTGCAGCATGCCTTTGTGTGCATGTCTGCCACCGCCGTTTGTCCAACTCGCCTATGGCACTGCCTTGCTCGCCTTGCTCGCGCCCATGTGCCTTGCCACGCACTGCCTTAGTTTTCTAGCCTTTTCTAAGCTTGCTGCCTGTTGTTTTTGCCTTGCCATGGCCACGCCAATGCCATGATCTTTGTCATGCCTTGACACCTTAGCCACATGTCGTCGTGCCACGGTCCATGCCCATCAACACCTGCCCAAGTGGGACAGCTTTGTCAACATGATGCCATTGTCATCATAGGGCGGTGCCGAGGTCCATCATGTAAATCCCTCACCACTCCTATGTCATATTTCGATCAATCAAGCCGGGGGGCTAACAAACTTCCCCCACCAGATGAGCTCGTCCCCCTCGATGAGGCAGAATCTAAGTATGCCTTGATTTGATCCTGAAATTGCCATAGAGACGGTCCTTTTTCCCAAGTTGCATCACATTCCTGCTTTCTTGTCCATTGAAATAGAAACTCTGTCCGTCTATTCTTTTTGCTTTGACCCAGCGTCCGGTGATCCAAAATCTTCTCAATAGTCTCCTCAAATTGCTTACGTTCAACTGGAGGAGCACACTTTAGCACCGCCCTTTCTTCACAACTTCAAATGGGTCGTCATACTTTGGAATCATCCCATGATGGCGCGTCTTGCTACTGATTTTCTTCCAAATCTGTGGAGTAAGTTTCAGCAACACTTTGTCACCAACATTGAATTCCAAAGGTCATCTATGTCTGTCAGCATTTCTTTTCATCCTCTTAGCTGCTTTCCTCAAGTTGTTTCGTGCCTCAGCTAGCAATTCATGCTTGTCACGAGCATATCTATAAGTAGCAGGACACTGTCCTACTGATTTCATCTGAGTGACTTCCAACGGTGTGTCAGGCTGTCTTCCCAACACTTTCTCAAAAGGACTCATTTCAGTTGCCGAAGACTTGTGCAAGTTGTAACAAAACCGCGCACTGTCTAGTAGCTCAACCCAATTCCTCTGATTAGCAGTCACATAATGCTTCAAGTACTCTTCAAGCAAATGATTGATACGTTCGGTCTGTCCGTCGGTTTGTGGGTGATTTGTTGTAGAGAATTTCAAATCAGTCCCCAAGAATTTGAACACAGCAGTCCAAAACCGGCATGTAAATCCCGCATCCCGATCACTCACAATATCCCTTAGCACCCCAAAATGTTTCACAACATGCTTGTAAAATAGTTCAGCAGCTACTTCAGAAGAGCAAACGGTTGGAGCAACAATGAAAATCCCATACTTTAAGAACCTGTCCACCACCACCATAATTGATGCTTTACCATCAACTTTAGGAAGCCTGTTGATAACGTCCATAGAAACAGAAGCCCACAGACACTCCAAAATCGGTAGAGGTTGTAGAAAACCATCTTCCTTCTTCCGTTCAGTCTTGTCAAGTTGACAAATGAGGCAAGTTTTCACATAGGCCTCAACATCATCTTCCATTTTCGGCCAACAATATTTCCGAGATAGCAATGCCAACATCCTTTCAACACCCGGATGACCAGCATAAGGAGTATCATGCATCTCCCTTAGAAGAGAACGACGCAATCCAACACCTTGAGGAACCACAATTCTCCCCCCTTTGAAGTGCAGCAGATCGTCCTCGATTTAATACCGTTTAACTATCCCATCTTTCACTTAATCCATCAACTTCACATACAATGGATCGTTTGCAGCACATGGCTTGATTGTATCTAGAAAGTCTATTCAATTTGAGTAAGTGCATAAGTTGTAGCAAATACCTCTTTGCGACAAAGTGCATCGGCAACTTGATTTTGTTTTTCAGGTTTGTGCACCCAAACAAAGTCATATTCAACCAAGAACTCTTGCCACTGGGCCTGATTTAGACTCAATTTCTGTTGAGTCTTGAAGTATGTATTAGCCACATTGTCCATCCGTACCACAAACTTTGTTCCCAGCAAGTAGACTCTCCAAACTTGAAGGCAATGAATTACTGCAACCATCTCCTTTTCATGTGCAGAATAACATTACTCCGCAGCGTTTAGCTTTCTGCTTTCAAATGCAACCGGATGATCCTCCTAGACCAGCACACCGCCAACAGCATAATCTGAAGCATCTATGTGTACTTCAAATGGCAAATCAAAATCTGGCAGCTTCAAGATTTGTTCAGATACAATAGCTTTCTTCAATGCATTGATAGCCTTGTCACATGAATCCGACCAAACCCATTTGACATTCTTTTTTAGCAAGTCCGTCAAAGGAGCAGCCCTTTTTGAGTAGCCTGCAATGAACTTCCGGTAGTAATTTGCCAAGCCCAAAAATTATCTAAGTTCCTTTATCCCGCTTTGTCCTTGCCAATCAACAATTGCTTGCACCTTCTTTAGATCCATCCGCACTTGGTTTTCACTAACCAAATGGCCTAGAAACTTTATCTCGCGACTTGCAAATTCACATTTTTCCATCTTGACATAGAGTTGATATGCTCTAAGTCTTTCCAGCACCTTCCTTAAGTGAGCCAAATGATATTCAAGGGTCCGGCTATAAATGAATATTTCGTCTAAGTAAACAACTACAAAGTCATCAAGATACTCGTAAAGAACATTGTTCATTAAATTACAGAAAGTTACCGGGGCATTGGTTGGCCCAAACGGCATTGCATGAAATTCAAAGGTACCATATCTAGTTACACAAGTGGTTCTAGGGGCATCCCCCTCGGCTATCCTAACCAGCCAATAGCCTGATCTTAGGTCTAACTTAGTAAAATAACTAGCCTTCGAAAGCCTATCCAGCAGATCTTGAATCAAAGGGACCGGGTACTTGTTTTTGATAGTCACCTTATTCAGCGCCCTATAGTCAACACACATCCGCAGCGTACCATCCTATTTTTTTGGGAACAAAACAGGAGCACCGTATGGAGCCTTCGATGGTTGAATCAACCCAGCATCAAACAACTCAGACAATTGCTTCCTCAGTTCTGTTAATTCCATAGGCGACATGCGGTAAGGAGGCCGCGTAGGCGGCAGTGAACCAGGAATAAGTTCAATCTTGTGATCAATCTCCCTCATTGGTGGTAACTCCCTTGGCAATTCTGGAGGCATCACATCTTTGAATTCCTTCAGCAAACTTGCAACACAATCCGGGGCCTCAATCTGCACATCTGGCTTGACTTCAACAAGTGCAGCAAGGTAAGTCTCCTCGCCCCTCTTCAAGCCTTTCTCAAATGCAATGGCAGAAATCAAAGCAGCAATCTCAGTGTTCTTTCTTTCATCCCCGCAGGGCCGAATACCTTTCACAAAGCCGGGGTTTGACTCACCCATGAATATAAGTCCATCCAAATGAGGAATTAGAACGACTTTGTTCTTCTTCAGAAAATCAATTCCCAACAGCACATTAAAGTCATCTAATGGCACAACAGTCATGTTGAATTTTTCGGACCAATGGCCTAAAATCATCGGGATATCCGGCGCCACCCCATAACCTGGTTGCGCCTTTGAATTCACAGCGTTCATCTTCGTCGGACACTTTGTCACTTATAGCCTATATTCTTGAACAATTCTGGAGGCAACAAAAGTTTGCGTGGCTCCGGTATCAACCATTGTCACGACACTCTTGTTTCCGATTTTCAGATCCACATAAATCAAAGTGGAATAAGCATCAGCCAAATCATCCCCCATAGCGTTCACATATGCAACTTCTTCCTTGGCAGCATTTTCATCATCATCCGCCACAGTCACGCAAGCCAAAGTGTTCAGCAGCCGCAATGGATTCACATAGGCAGCAACTTCCTATCCCTTTCCTTGTTTCTCCTCTTCAGCAAGAAGAGCAGAAATCTTTCCTTGATTTGGACAGTTTCGTGCGTGATGTCCAGGTCTTTGACATGTCCAGCAAACCTTTTCACCACCCGTTGGCTTGTTTGTTTTTTTACAAAGAAGCATCCATCTTGCCCTTGCCTTTTATCATTTCCATCCTGCTTTCGATTGTCCTTCTTCCAATCCTTACCCTTCTCCTTTTTCTTTGACTTAGAAGAAGAGATAGGATCAGAAGTTAGACTCGCTGTGCAAAAATCCACCAATGCGTCCGCTGCCGCAATTGCACTAGGCAGATCTTTAACTTTCTGCCTACGAATTTCATTTTGAGCCCAGCCTTGCATTCCGGAAATGAAATTATGCAACTTGTCCTCAACTGACATGTTTTGGATGTCTAGCAACAAAGATGAAAAATCTTGCACATAGTCCCGAATGGAACCAGTCTGTCTTAACTGCTTCAAGCGATCCCTAGCAACCCAAGACGAGTTGCTAGGCAAGAAATTTTCCCTCAACGCATCATGAAGTTTTTGCTAAGTATCTACCTTGGGTCTGCCAGCACTATCTTCGTCTGCATTTTTCGTACACCACCACAACATCGCATCTCCTCTAAAATAACACACTGCCATGGTCAGTTTGACCTTCTTCGGGACATGAGCAGTAGAGAAATAATGCTCCAAGTCCCATAAGAAGTTTTTCAGTTCCTTGGCGCCTCTCACTCCATCAAAAGCTTGGACCCAAAATTCCACCTGGTAAAACAAAAATGAAGGCCCCAGTCTGAGGTCAAACATGCCTTCATCAAAGACGAGGTAACGAAACTTCTTAAAATAGGGTCCATTCGGGAAGTAAAGTACCCCGAATGGCTAGCAAATGTGGTGGTAGTCCCTAAAAAGGGGAACAAACTTAGAATGTATATAGATTATAAAGACCTGAATAAAGCATGCCCTAAGGACTCTTTTCCTTTGCCTAATATCGATCGTATGATCGATGCCATGGTTGGGGATGAGACTGTCAGTTTTCTTGATGCCTATTTCGGGTACAACCAAATACAGATGAACTTGGAGGATCAGGAAAAGACATCATTTATCACTAAGTACGGGAACTACTGTTATAATGTAATGCCATTCGACCTAAAAAATGCTGGTGCAACTTATCAACGCCTAGTAAACAAAATGTTCGAAAAGCAAATAGGAAAATCAATGAAAGTTTATATTGATGACATGTTAGTTAAATCTCTGCGAGCAGAGGACCATTTAAAGCATTTGCAGGAAACTTTTGATATACTAATGGAGTACAATATGAAGCTCAATCCCGAAAAATGTGCTTTCGGGGTTGGCTCGGGCAAGTTTCTCGGTTTCATGGTGTCCAATCGAGGAATTGAGATTAACCTCGATAAAATCAAAGCAATCGAGGACATCACAGTGGTAGATAATGTAAAGGTTGTACAAAGGCTAACGGGACGTATAGCCGCCCTAGGACGATTCATTTCGAGATCCTTGGATAGGAGCCACCGATTTTTCTCTTTGCTTAAAAAGAAAACCAATTTTT
Source organism: Nicotiana tomentosiformis (assembly GCF_000390325.3). Lineage (NCBI taxonomy): Eukaryota > Viridiplantae > Streptophyta > Magnoliopsida > Solanales > Solanaceae > Nicotiana > Nicotiana tomentosiformis. The sequence continues at coordinate 55,791,362 of NC_090819.1, forward strand.
CATGGACTCTGGAATGTCAGCAGGCTTTGGAAGAACTAAAATGGTATCTATCGAGCCCTCCGTTGCTTCATACCCCAAAGGCAGACGAACATCTTTACCTGTATCTAGTTGTCTCGGAGGTAGTGGTAAGTGGAGTCCTAATTCGAGAAGAATAAGGTATGCAATTCCCTATTTATTATGTCAGTCGAACTCTAGGCGAGGCTGAAACTAGATATCCACACTTAGAAAAATTAGCGCTTGCTTTAATAAGTGCCTCTAGGAAATTAAAACCATATTTCCAGTGCCATCTGATACATGTTGTAACAACTTATCCTCTACGAAATATTTTACACAAACCTGTGCTTTCAGGTCGATTGGCCAAATAGGCCATAGAGATCGGCGGGTATGACATCGAGTATCGACCTCGAACCGCTATCAAATCTCAAATCTTAGCGGACTTCGTGGTTGACTTTACACCGGCCTTCGTACCCGAGATCGAAAAGGAATTACTGATAAAATCGGGTACCTCTTCGGGAATCTGGACCCTCTTTACGGACGGTGCCTCGAACGCAAAGGGGTTCGCACTAGGCATCGTACTAAAATCTCCCACAAGTAATATAGTTAGACAGTCTATTAAAACTACAAAATTGGCTAACAATGAGGCCGAGTATGAGGCCGTGATTGCAGGTCTCGAACTAGGTAGAAGTTTGGGAGCTGAGGTCGTGGAGGCTAAATGTAATTCCATCCTCGTGGTAAATCAAGTCAACAGGACTTTTGAAGTCCGGGAAGATCGAATGTAGAGGTACTTGGATAAATTGCAAGTGACTCTACATCGATTTAAGGAATAGACTTTGCAACATGTACTTCGAGAGCAGAACAGTGAGGTCGACGCTCTTGCAAACTTAGGGTCGTCGGTCGAGGATGTCGAACTCAACTTGGGGACTGTCGTGCAACTCATGAAATCAGTAATCGAGGAAGGTCATGCCGAGATAAACTCCACAAGTCTAACCTAGGATTAGAGAAACAAATATATAGAGTACTTCAAGAACGGGAAACTTCCATCGGATCCAAAGGAATCGATAACTCTACGCCCAAAAGCTGCACGGTTCACCTTATCCAATGATGGAACGTTGTTTAGAAGGACGTTCTATGGTCCACTGGCAATATGTTTGGGATCAGGAGATACCGACTACATCCTACGTGAGATTAACGAGGGCACTTGTGGGAATCATTCCGGTGCCGATTCATTAGTCCACAAAATAATTAGAGCAGGATATTATTGGATCGATATAGATAAAGATGCAAGGGAGTTCGTTCGAAAATGCGACAAATGTCAAAGACATGCACCCATGATTCATCAACCCAGGGAACTTCTCCACTCGGTCTTAGCTCCTTGGCCTTTCATGAAATGGGGAATGGACATCATCTCCCCCCTCATCGGCCCCAGGTAAGGCTCAGTTTATTTTATTTATGACTGATTATTTCTCTAAATGGGTTCGAGAAAGTCATAGAAAAGGAGGTGATAGACTTCATTTGGGACCACATCATATGTCGGTTCGGGATGCCATCCGAGATTGTATATGACAATGAAAAGCAATTCGTCAGAAGCAAACTAACCAAATTTCTCGAAGACCACAAAATCAAAAGGATCCTATCAACACCTTATCATCCCAGCGGGAACGGACAGGCCGAATCGACCAACAAAACCATCATCCAAAATCTTAAAAAAAGATTAACCAACGCTAAAGGAAAATGGAGAGAAATACTACCCGAAGTCCTATGGGCATAACGCACAACATCAAAATCGAGTACCGGAGCAACACCATTCTTGTTGGTTTATGGCACCGAAGCTCTTATCCCGTTTGAGGTCGGAGAACCTAGTATCAGGTTTTGATATGCAACAAATGAGTCGAATAACGAGACGATGAACACGAGCCTAGAATTATTGGACGAAAAACGAGAAGCAGCCCTCGTCCGATTAGCCGCTCAAAAATAGCGGATCGAAAGGGATTATAATCGAAGAACCAATCTTCGGTATTTTAAAATCGGGGATTTAGTGCTAAGGAAAGTTACCCTCAACATCCGAAATCCAAATGAAGGAAAACTGGGTCCTAACTGGGAAGGACCGTATCAGATTCTCGAAATCATCGGTAAAGGATCCTACAAGCTCGGTGTGATAAACGGCAAACAACTACCAAGCAATTGGAAGTGTCGTACCTAAAACGATACTACTGCTATGGTACGACCATCCCATGTTCATTTATATTTCGAAACTAACCCTTGAAGGAGTTCGACCAGGAACATGGATGGATTATTCAACCCGAAGCCTTTAGGCCCGAAAGCACGTGTTGCACTCTTTTTCCCTTAGACCAGTTTTATCCCAAATGGGTTTTTTGGAAAGGTTTTTAACGAGACAACCACTGATCGTGCTAATTTGGAACAATTCAATAGTGTCCAAGGCCTTTTTACAATCAATCTCGAATACTGGGGGGCATTACCGTCGAATATATCAAGTTCGATGCAAGTTACTTTATGATAATAGGGTTTCGATAGGAAAAAGTGTAAGAGCCAAATGGTCAAAACGAACCATGCTCGTGTAGTTAGCTCGATCCCTGGTACAATGAGAAAGATTAAGAGTCGAAAATAAGTTATTTTTAAACCTGGAGATTTAGTTTGGGTTCACTTTAGAAAGGAGAGATTTCCCTCCAAAAGGAAGTCAAAGTTGCACCCTAGAGGAGATGGCCCATTTCAAGTCCTTAAAAGGATTAGAGACAATGCTTACAAGTTGGACCTACCTGGTGAGTTCCAAGTAAGTGCTACATTCAATGTTGCTGACTTGTCTTTGTTTGATGTAGGATCGAATTCGGGGATGAATTCTTTTCAAGAAGAGGGGAATGATAGCCTCAAGGACAAAGATAGAGTTTTGGAAGCTCCAAGGCCATTTACAAGATCTCAAGCTAAAGAGCTGCACTCTAAGGTTGCTGGATTTCAATGACAAATAAAGAAACTTTTAATTGTAGAGGAAGAGCTCAAGCCCAAAGTAGATGAATTATCCAGGTTTTATAATTATTTGGTGATCCAAATTGAAGTCAAAGAGGAGGAAGATTAGGCCACCAAATCAGCCCTTGAAGTCCACCAAAGGGGCTCAAAATGAGCTTAAAAGAGGTCCAAAAGGGGGTGTTTCAAAAGGAGCCCAATTGGAGTCCAAATCAATGGCCCAAACTAGTAGTTTGAAGGTCCACATCGGCCCCAAAGGGATTTGGCTGCTCCCCCACCTAATTGTAATGGCTTTTCTTACTCCTTAGCAACCACCCTACCTAATTGTAATGACTTTTTATGCCTTAGCAACCACCCTACCTAATTTTAAGGACTTTTTATGCCTTAGTACTCCTATAAATAAGGAGTTCTTTTCATTCATTGAGACACTTTATTATTGATTAAGGGTATCATACTTTGAGAGTTCTTTTGAACCTTTGTTACTTGTGCTTTGAGATTTATCTTTCAACCTTTACTAGTTCATAGTTCAAGGTAGTAAGATTGCTTCTCTATTGTGATATCTTTGATTCCTTTGTGGTATTCTTAGAAGGTGGTTAATACTAGTTATTAATTGTTGTCTCAAGTTACTCGTAAAACGGTCAATATCCGAATCTATTGTTTTGATTTGCTTTTTAGTAAAGGCATTTGATTTCTTCAATAAATCAAGACGTTATTGCTTTGATATTGTCAAGGCTATAGAACTTGCGTTCTTGGAAGCTCTTGGAATTCTTTCCTTGAATTTTCCCATATCCTTTATTTTCTGCCCCTTAGTTCTAATTGTTCAATTCCTTATTGTTATTGCTTCCGCATTTACTTTTCAAACTCTTACTCTAGTTTGGATTCCCGACCTAGTCGTTATCAGAAGTGGTGTAGCCCGTAGGCTTAATAGTTGAGTGAGCATTTGCTCAGACTCGAAGTAATGTAACCCGTAGGATTAGTAGTCGAGTGAGCGTTTGCTCGGACTCAAAGTAATGTAGCCCGCAGGCTTACTAGTCGAGTGAGTGATTGCTTGAACTCGAAGTGTTGTAGCCCGTAGGCTTTATGGTCGAATGAGTAATTGCTCGAACTCGAAATAAGATTAGACCTTAGGATTAGTAGTCGAGTGAGTGATTCCTCGAACTCGAAGTGATGTAGCCCACAGGCTTTATGTGGAGCTTGATCTCGTTGATTTTTCGGTTGGCAGTCCCTAATTTATGGGGTAATGGTCGGCCCTTGAGCATGTTTGCGTAATAGATCACGAAATAGAGTATGTTCAGCACTTTAACTCGATAAACTTTACACATATAAGCCAAGTACGTACTCGTCACCTCGCATAAATGGTTTTCAATCACACAAATTGCACATAAGACTCAATGCCTAAGGGGTAATTCTCCCACTCGAGGTTAAGCAAGACACTTACCTTTTTGAAGTTAGGCCGATATTCTAAAATAGCCTTCTTACTTGAATTGACCTCCGGACAGCTCAAATCTATCCAAATTAAATCAACAAAAGTCAACGCGGGGCCCGCCCCTCGGAACCCGACAAAATTTTCATGAAATCAGAACACCCATTCCGATACGAGTTCAACCATATCAATTTTATCGAATTCCAATAACAACTCGACCTCTAAATCTTAATTTTTCATTTTCAAATCCCTAAGTTCAAACCCCCGATTTACACCTCAAAAATATGTAATCTAATCAGATTATTCGATGATAATTCAATATTATGGAGTAAAAATGATCATAAGGGACTTACCTCAAGTTTTTCCGTAAAAACCTTGCTCAAGAATCGCCCAACCCGAGCTTGAAATGCCCAAAAATGGCAAAAGCTCGGAACCCCTCTGTTTTGTATTGCCCAGGGGTTTTTGCATCCGCGGTGATTTCATCGCACCTGCGGTAAATTTTTCGCACCCACGGCCTTCGCATCCGCGGCCAATGTTTCGCACCCGCGGCCTTTGCACCCGTAGCCTTCGCATCCGTGACCAATTTTTTGCACCCGCGGTGCCTGGCCTGCCCATGAATTTTATGCTTCCGTGACTCATTTCTCGCATCCGCGAGCTCGCACCTGCGGCCCTTTTTCGCGCATGTGCAATCACACTAGCAGCCTAGCTGCTTCAGCTCCTCCTCCAAATCCAAATTCGATCTGTTAAGCATCTGAAACTCACCCGAGGCCCTCGGGACCCCGTACGAACATACCAAAAAGTTTCATAACATAATACAGACCTACTCGAGGCCTCAAATCATATCAAACAACATCAAAACGATAAATCGCACCTCAAATCAAAATCTATGAACTTTGAACTTTCAAATTCTATATCTTGTGCCGAAACATATCAAATCAATCCGGAATGACTTTAAATTTTGCACACAAGTCATAAATGACATAACGAAGCTATTCAAATTTTCAGAATAATATTTCGACCCCGATATCAAAAAGTCAACCCCCCAGTCAAACTTTCTAAAAATTCACCTTTCGGCATTTCAAGCTTAATTCCACTACAGACAGCCAAATAATTTTCCTGACATGTTCCTAAGTCCAAAATCACCATACAAAGCTATTGACATCATCAAAATTTCATTCCGGAGTCGTTTTCTCAAAAGTCAACTCTCCGCTCAACGCTTTCCATTTAAGCTTCAAATTAAGGATTGTTCGTTTAATTTAATTCTGAATCTTTAGTAAATCAAACTCAACCACACCCGCAGGTCATAATACATATTGGAAAGCTGCTCGAGACCTTAAGTCATTGAACGGGGCATAAATTCTTAAAACGACAAGTCGGGTTATTACACTCTAACAAAACGGACAAAACAAAATGGCCGACAATGTGGCCAACAAGATAAAAAGCTAAAAAAGATTCTACTTTTACAAAGTACATAAAAACAAACTACTTTATAAAAGTTGTTCCCTGCATTATTAGTGAGGGGTCCTTCTATGAAATTATTGAGTTGTTGGGGCCAGCTTCTAAGACCTCTGATCTGTATTATTGAGGTTGTTGGGGTCCTTTGTTACTTCATAATTGATTTTCTTTTATCGTTTTGTGGTGTAAAAGATTCTTCTATTTCTTCCTTGATTTTTTTTCAGAAATTCTCCAATCTCATCTAAATTAACCTGTTCTTGTTGGCTTCCTTGGGCCTCTCATGCCATACATGTTTCTTCATTTGTGGTATTACCAATTGGTGTCATTGACACGTCATCTAACATTTCAACTTCAAAATTTCTTACCAAATCCGTTTTTATTTCTTCAAAATAAGAAGCAATAATTTTCTTCTTAGAAACAACTCCTTTTTTTTCATTTGAAGCCTTCTAGTAACCTGCTGAAATGGACTTAATTCTTCCACTTCGAGATTTGTCATTTCCTGTTTGCTATAAGCTTCAATCTTCTTCTTGATATCCTCAATGATTTCTTGACCATAAATTTTTCTTTGTTGGTTTTTTTGGAGTAATTTATTCCAGAATTTTGTATAAAAAACTCTATTTAAGCATGAGAATTCTTCCATGGTTTGATTTACCTCTACATCCCATTTCATAATCCATGGAATAGAGAATTCTATAAAGAAATACATTGTTGCTATACCATAGAAAAAGATATTATCCTTTTGCAAGGCAATAATCCTTGGAGATATATCTACCCATTGAGTGTATAAACTTTTAAAAATTAGTAGAAGTATTTCCAAAGATGGACCATATAATATCCACCATTTGTAGAACCAATTTGGGATCTGTTGTTCAAACAAGCTGGAACATAATTTTATGAATCGAGAGTGTTTCCTATTAGGGTTCTCATATAGTAAAGTTTTATTAAAACTCTCATTATAATCCCAGTAATTGAATTTTACCGAGACTTTTTTTTCTGGATGAGTATATTCCCTCTCCTTTAACGTACTAATTCCCCATTCATCTGAGGCCAATACCTTCTTTATAATGATTTTAGAGAAATTATAAATTCTCTTTGCTTGCTGGATAAAAATGTTGAATTTCAGCTGAACTAGTAGATGAGAGAATTAACTCGGAATTCATTATGTATTTGCATGCAGTAGTGGTATATGACGCTATATCAAAATACCTGGTCATGATTTGCCAATGGTTATCCTTCCATTTTAGGTCGGATTGTTCCAAGAGAATTATTAACTCTTTTTCTTTTTGGTTATAAACCTCAATGTTATCATGGCTATCATCTACCAAAGCTGAGAAATATGATGGAGGATTGTTGTCTATGTCTTGTTCAGATTTCATAAAATCAAAAAAGTCTTTGTACATCGGGTGATATGTATTAAGACCAGATGTTCCTATTATATTGGCAGCTATTAGCTGCTGATTTCCTATATGGGCTAGGATATTTCCTCTGCAATAGGAAGGTTCTGATTTTCTTCCTCGTCCCCTCCCTCGGGAGTCCCTAAAAACTGGTCGCATCTCCTGTTATTACAAAATACAGAGATTATTAACTCAAGAATTCTCTAGTAAGAAAATCAGGGAGGCTATTATGAGACCCTTTTTTATAAATTATTTCAAAATAAAATTGTGCTAACAAAGCTTGCCATCTTGCAAACATTTGTTTTGACACATCATGCTTGCAATCTTTATTAAATATAAACTTTAATGCTTGGCAATCAGTTCTTATTAAAAACTTCTGATTATATAAATTAGTCTGGAATTTTAATAAATATTTTACTATGACAAGGATTTCCTTAGCCACATTAGCATAATTTATTTGGGAATTATTCTATTTTTCCGAATAGAATTGAACAAGATATTCTTGTTTATCAGTTGGGGAATATTGTTTTAATATTCCACCATATCTAATATCTGAGGCATCAGTTTCAACAACCTTTGCCCAACTCGGATTAGCAAGTGTAATGTAACGACCCGACCGGTTGTTTTGAGCTCTAGCATGTCGTTCGGAAGTTTGAAGCCTTGAGTAGCTTCACTTTATGTATTATGACTTGTATGCGTAGCCGGAATTTAATTTCGGAAAGTTCGAAATTGATTTGGAAAGAAAATTATAAATTCGGAAGCTTTAAGTTGGAAGAGTTGACTAAGGTTTGACTTTTGAGTAAACGACCTCATAATCGAAATTTGAAGGTTCCAATGGGTTCGTATGATGATTTCGGACTTGGGCGTATGTTCGGGTTGAGTATCGGGTGGTCCGAGAGTATTGCGACGCTTATTATGGAAAGTCAACATTTTAAAAGTTTAAGAATTTCTTAAATTTGATTTGAAGTGGACTTTGGTGTTATCGATGTCCGTTTGAGGTTTAGAGCCTTGGAATAGGTTTGTATTATGATTTATGACTTGTGCATAAAGTTTTGCTTCATTCCGAAAAGTTTAAGTGTAATTCGAACGCGTTCGGCGAAATTTGAATGTTTGAAAGTTTAAAAAAAGGTTTTGATCATCAATTCATAATTTTGTTGTTGTTTGATGTGGTTTGAGGCTTCGACTAAGTCCGTATCATATTTTGGGATGTGTTGATATGCTTGGACGGGGTCTCGGGGGCCTCAAGTGACCGTAAGTGCGATGATCGCTGGGCAGAATACTTGTTTAAGTACGTGGGTTTGGCTCATTTTCATTTCATTTCTTCCATGGGAGCTAGCCTTGGAGCGATTTTGGAGAGCTATTTTCATCGTCAATCATAAGTTAAGTAATTTCTACAAGTTGTGAGTTAATTATTTGAATTTGGACTTGAAAATACATGAAAAATTGTGGAAATTGTGGGATTTTAAGACAAAACCTAGCAATTGTTATTTTTGGATTTTTACCATAAAATTGGATATGGAATTGGGAATAAATCATATATTTGAGTTCGTAATGTTATGAGTAAAGTTTATCTTCAAATAATTTTGGAATCCGGGCACGTGGACCCGAGGGTTGACTTTATTAACGTTTCGAGCGGAGTTAGGAATTTTTATAAATTGTTAAATTGTAAGCATGGGACTATATTTTGATTGATTTGCACGTTGTTTGACTAGTTTCAGAATGTTTGGCTTTGAGTTGAGTATTAGAGTGGCATTGAAGTCGGTTATGGAACTTCAGACCGAGGTAAGTCTCTTGCCTAACCTTGTGAGGGGGAAACTACCCCCTAGGTGATGTAATTGCTATGTGATACTAGTTGTGGGTGCTATGTACGCACGAGGCGACGAGAGTCTGTATATAGCTAAAGCATGTTTATGTCCGGGTAGACGTAGGACCTTATTATGTAATAATTAAATTATCTGAATTCATTCTGCTGGCTTAATTATTTAAACTTATAACTGAAATTGATTTAGAAATAAATATATGTATACTAGGCCGAGCCTTATCACCTTGAGTTGTTGGCTAGTTGTTTGAGAAACGATAAAGATTATATTCACTTTGTGCTCATGTACTGTATTGTAAGCACGTGGATCGTAATTCGATAACTTTCTTTCTTTCTTGTGGAGCAGACCGAACTCCTTGGCAGTATAGTATATGCATCTATGGTTCGTGCCGCTCGACCCTCAGCAGTGTACACATTATTCTGAATCGGGCCGAAACCTCGGCATAATCGTGCGTTATATCGCTGGTAGTCCGAACATTCATAAGATTATCCTTCCACTGATTCCCAGCATTTTACATGGTACTTCTTATCTGTTTGTTTCTGGTACTTGATATATCTGAGCTGATGAGGTAGAATACAAGATAGAGAAATTCATACTTTAAAAGAAATATTTGGAAGATTAGGTAACTTACAGATTTACCCTATTATGGTTGTGTGCTCCACGTCTGCTTATTGTTTTATTATATTGCTTGTTGGACCTCTAGTAAGTGTCGATGTCGACCCCTCGTCACTACTTCTCGGGGTTAGGCTACATACTTACTAGGTATGCGTTGATTTACTACTCATGCTGCACTTCTACATTAAATGTGCAAGATCTGACAGGTTCATTTGGTAATCATCTTGGCGCGTAGGCGCACCTGTTGAGGAGACTTGAGGTGAGCTGCATTCCAGGCTACGCATCACAGTCCACGGAGTCTCCATCTTGGCGCATAGGCGCACCTGTCTCATTTACATCCTAGACAGATGTTGTATTAATATTGTACTCCCTAGAAAATGCTCATGCACTTGTGACACCGGGTTTTGGGATATACTAGTTGATCCTTACGGTTCTATATAATATCATCGCCTTTCATTTTTCTTATAAACTATAAATTTTTTACGTTCCAGTGGATTTAAAAGTTTAAATTCCCTTCCTTATTAAAATTTATGATTTCGAAAGTAACAAGATGAGTAATTAAATTGATCAATCATCATTGGCTTGCCTGACAGTGGCGTTAGGAGCCATCACGACCTATAGTAGATTTTGGTTCGTGAAAGCTTGGTACCATAACGTTAGGTTCACTTGGGTCTCACGTATCATGAGCAAGTCTAGTAGAGTCTTGCGGATCGGTACGGAGACGTCTGTACTTATCTTCGAGAAGCTACAGGGATGTAGGAGCACTTCCCTTCTTGATTCTTCATCATGTGGTTTGATTACTTTGAGGCTTATGCCTTTATTTCCTTCCTACTCAATCTTATGTGACGTGGAGCGCTTGTTATTAATTGGGCATTGAGGAGTTATAGTGGTACTGCAGATGTGGTGCATGATGTTTTTCCCTGCGTACTCAAACGAGTTATTATCGTCGTCTTGTAGAAGGGGGTTCTATCGTTTTCATGCCATGTATCATTATTGCCTATGGTTTTGAGGCTACACACAGATTGCTATGATGTTCATGCATTGCTATCGTGCAGTGTTGGTGTAATAACCCAACCGGTCGTTTTGAGCACTTACATTCTATTCAGCTATTTGAAGCCTTGCAGTGATTTGCTGGCTTTGGAGCGACTCTTGGCACATTCGAGGACGAACGCATGTTTAAGTGGGGGAGGATGTAACAACCCAACCGGTCGTTTTGAACATTTGCATTCCGTTCAGTTGTTTGAAGCCTTGAGTAGCTTCATATGATGTATTATGACTTGTGTGGATCGTTGCTTTTGGTTATTAGGTGATCCGATGTTGATTTGGAAGAATAATTCTCAACTAGAAAGCTTTAAATTGGAAGAGTTGACCAAGTTTGACTTTTGTGTATTTGACACCAGATCAGAATTTTGATGGTTCTATTTAGGTCCATATGGTGATTTTGGACTTAGGCGTGTGCCCGGATTTGCATTTGGATGTTTCTTGTAGGTTCTAGCATTAATTGGCAAAAGCTGGCAATTTGGAGTTTTGGAATATTCATAAGTTTGACCGAAAGTTGACTTTGGTGATATCGGGTTCGGATTTTGGTTCCGGGAGTTGGAATAGCTTCTTTATGTCATTTGAAACTTGTGTGAAAAAATTTGAGGTCATTCCGAGTTGATTTGATATGGTTCGGCATGAGTTTTGGAAGTTAAAAGTTCAAAAGTTTATTAAGTTTGATTTGAGGTGCGCTTTGTGGTTTTTATGTTGTTTGATATGATTTGAAACTTCGAATAAGTTCGTATCGTATTTTAGGACTTATTGGTATGATTGAATGGGGTCCCGAGAGGCTTAGGTGTGTTTTGGATCATTGGTTGAGAAACTAGTTAAGTTAAGGATTTGGAGCTTGACCATGGTCAATATCGGTTCAAGATGACCTCTTTTTGGTGTTTTGAGTGCACGAGCAGGTTCATAGCGTATTTTATGATTGAAATACATATATGGTTTGTGTACGGGAGGTTCCGAATGAGTTTTGGGTGCTAAACCGAAAATTCTTTTGTTGCTGATTTTCTGGTGTAAAATAATTACAAAAATGTTATTTTTGTCTCTTAAATTTTCAGATTTCCTTTAAAACTTCAAAACATCATATCTCCCTCATTTTAAGGCCAAATTGGGTGATTCAAAAGGTTATCTTCGGTGTAATCTCGCAAGGCTTATGTTGGGATTATCAAATGTGAGTTTTGGGGTCATCTTGAATCTGATTCGAGCTATAATAACTGCTGTATTTTTTTACTTATTCCAGAATTTAGTCACTTTTTCTCACATGGTTTTGGAGCTTGGATTTGGGCGATTTTGGAGAGGATTTTCACCACATGGATTGGGTTTTGAGCCGTTCGGAGGATGATTTGAGCGGGATGACGCTTCTAGTGTATCGATTGGTCTTTTTTGAGGTAAGTGTCTTACCTAACCTTTTGAGGGAATTTTTCCTAATAATTACCATTATTTGCTACATGCGGGGGTGATACATATATGAGGTGGCGAGTGTGTATGTATGTGCGAGGGTTAAGCATGCTCGGGGGTAAATTATACTATAAATTGCGCCTTGTAGAATTACATGACCTTCTTGCTTCATGTCTTACTTGAATTCTAGATCACTAAGAATTGGAATTAAATGTTAAGAACCAAGATTTAGTTTATTATAACTTGATTAAAATTTGATGGCATTTTGAGAAATATTGATGTGTCTAATTCGGTCATCATTATGCTTAATCACTAATACATTGCTACGACCGTTAATCTTGAGATAATAGATTCTATACTTGAGTTGTAGATCATTTTTTTTATTTGTTGAAATACTTGGACAATAAGGTTTTTGAGAGTTTATTGAACTATTGTTTGCTTGAAAGTTGTGATTGAGATTCATTTGGAACATTCGTTTAACCACTCTCCTTGATATTATTTATGCTTCCTACCTTGCTTGTCATTGATATACATATGCTTGGTGAGGAAAAGTGTGAAGCACGAAGGGTGATGCCGTTCCATTGCATATATATTATCATGTGAGGGAGAGTGTAAAGCATGAAAGGAGATGCTGTGCCATATCATATATTTTATCATGTGAAGAAAAGTGTAAAGCACGAAGGGTGATGCCGTGCCATTTCATTTGAGAGTAAAAGCACGAAGAGCGATGCCATGCCATATCATATATTTTATCATGTGAAGAAAAATGTAAAGCACGAAGGGTGATGCCATGTCATTTCATTTGATAGTAAAAGCACGAAGGATGATACCGTGCCATATCATATATTTTATCATGTGAAGAAAAGTGTAAAGCACGAAGGGTGATGCCGTGCCATTTCATTTGAGAGTAAAATCACGAAGGGTGATGTCGTGCCATTTTATTTATATTATCCTTCTCTCATTTACATTATCATCTGAGGATAAGAGTAAAAGCACGAAGGATGATGTCGTGCCATTTCATTTATACTACCATGTTTTTATATTATCATGAGTTCATGGCACGAAGGGTGTTTCCGTGCAGGCGAGGACGAGAGACATGCCTTATGTTGTGATATCTTTTCCTTGTGTGTACATTCATGCCCTTACCTGGAGTTATTACTGTTGCACCCATGTTATCTACATGACTTGTCGTTGTTGTTCTGTCTTTGTCCTCTATCTCGGTTGTTGTTGTGTTGTCCATGCCTTCTATCTGTTTAACTGCAAATATCATGCCTCCCTTCCTGCTGCTATATCCACATCCATGTCGTTTCTATTTTGTTATACTTTAGTATAAGCCTTCTACCATGTTAGTCATTCATGTATCTATTCGTTAGCTTACAAAAATCACGCTTTCCCTTCTTATTTGTTATATCTGCAACTATGCCTTCTACCATGCTAGTTAGGTGAAATTATGTTCTTCTTTCCTAATTGATATCATCATTCTTATGCCTCCTACCTAGTCTATTACTGTTGTCCATCTGTATTGCCTTTTTTATCATTGTCATAATCCGAAATTCCCAACTTCGGGACCGTGATGGCGCCTAACATTTTACTTGCTAGGCAAGCCAACGTTAGAATAATCTTAATAATTTTTAAACAAATTAAATTAAACGGAAGTCAATTACTGAAATAATGGGCGGAAGACCGTAACTACCGAATCATCAAAATACATCCCTGAATCTGGTGTCACAAGTGCACGAGCTACTAGAATAATACAAATAAAGGTCTGAATAAAATTCAAGTTGTTTGAAAGATAATACACAGTTAAGATAAGATAGAAGGGGACTTCAGAACTGCGGACGCTATGCAGTTATACCTCAAGTCTCCTCTGGGTAGCTGAATCCAAGCAAGTCTATGGTACGCCACTGGGACCAACTCCAAAATCTGCACAAGAATTGCAGAGTATAGTATGAGTACAACCGATCCAATGTACTCCATAAGTGTCGAGCCTAACCTCGACGAAGTAGTGACGAGACTATGACAAGACACGTATGTAAACAACCTATACATGTATATACAAATACGAAGCAACAATAAGACAATAAATAATAATTTATAAATTTGGGAGGGAACATGCGAAGGGGGATGATATAATAACTTCAGCAGGAGAAGTGTCACGTAGCAGCCAATTAATTCATCAACAATAAAATGAGCAGCTGATAATATGAAAATGGCACGGTACCACCCTTCGTGCTTTTACTCTCATTCTTCCCATAAATTGATAAATAAATAATAATAATTGGCATGGCATAACCCTTCGTGCTTTAACTCTCTTCTGGCACGGCATCACCCTTCGTGCTTTTACACTCTTTAAAAATGGCACGGCATCACCCTTCGTATTTTTACACTCTTTCTCGCCATGACAAGGATAATATAAATAATATAAATAACACTGCATCACCTTCGTACTTTTACACTCTTCCACAATATTCAACAATAATTAAATCAATAATAATTTCATGATTAATGATCAAATAATCAATAATAAACTTAAACAGAAATATCTTAATAAAATAGGAAATTATTCACAATGAATAAATTCCTCCCACATGCTTTGACTCAACCACAACGCATAAGTACTCGTCACCTCACATATACATTGTACCCGGACATTAAATCACGTAGCAAATAGACAAACAAGTCCTACTCCCTAAAGTCAAGGTTAACCACGACACTTACCTCGATTTGCAACCAACACAAGATTCCAATAAACCTTTGCCTCGCGAGTTGGTGTTCGAATGCCTCGAATCTAGTCACAAACAATTCAATATACTCAACACGAATTGTAGAAATCAATTCTATATGAAAATACTAAATTTTCCAATTAAAATCATAAATTTAACTCAACAATTGCCCATGGGCCCATGTCTCGGAACCCGACAAAAGTTACAAAATATGAATGCTCATTCAACCATGAGTCCAACCATACAAATTATATCACATTCCGACATCAACTCGACCTTCAAATCCCCAAATTTTATTTTCAAATCCTAAGGCCCAAATCCTCGAATTTCACCTCAAAAACACGTAATTTAGTCGGAATAATTGATGATAATTCAATAATATTGACTAACATTGATCACAAGTGACTTACCTCAAGTTTTCCCGTGAATTCTCGCTCAAAAGTCGCCTCATCCCGAATGGAAAATGTCCAAAATGACAAAAATGTCGGAACCCTTTGTTTTTGTAATCTGTCCAGTGCTTTTGCACCTACGGACACTTAACCTCATCTGCAGTTCTGCTTTGGCAGAGAAGCTTCCGCTTCTGCGACTGCCTTCGCTTCTACGGACTCGCTTCTGCGATGAAGCATCCGCTTCTGCGATGAGGCTGCCCCTTCCACTTTTCCGCTTCTGCGATGGATGTGCCGCTTCTGTGAGGCATCATCCGCTTTTGCGGACCTCACGCTTCTGTGATGCCAGGCTCGCTTCTGCGAGCTCTCACCTGCGAGCCAATTTCCGCAGGTGCGATTGCGTCAGTAGGCAGCAGCAAGTTTAAATTGTTATAAGTCCAAATTTGATCCGTTAACCATCCGAAACTCACCCTAGGCCCCCGGGACCTCAACCAAATACACTGACAAGTCCTAAAACATCATACGAACTTAGTCAAAGCCTCAAATCATATCAAACAATGCTAAAACATGAATTATACCCCACTTCAAGCCTAATAAAACTAAGAAATTCTAACTTCTACATTCGATGCCAAAACCATTATATCAAGTCCGATTGACTTCAAATTTTGTACACAAGTCATAAATGATATAACGGACCTATGAAAATTTTCAGAACTAGATTCCTACCCCGATATCAATGAAAGTTAATTTGTAGTCAAACTTTGAAATCTTTAAGCCTTTAAGCTTCAAATTTTCAATACGCCCAAGTCCCAAGTTATGATACAGACCTACCAGAACTGTCAAAATACTGATCCGGGTCCGTTTGCTCAAAATGTTGATCAAAGTCAACTTAAGTGAGTTTTAAAGCACTACTTCACATCTTTATCAATTTTTCACATAAAAGCTTTCCGAAAAAATATGCGAACTGTGAACGCAAGTCGAGGAATACTAAATGGTGTTATTCGAGGCCTCAAAACATGAAAATGAATATTAAATTTAAAGATAACCTTTCGGTTCATCACATTCTCCACCTCTAAAATAAACGTTCATCCTCGAACGGAATTATAAAAAATACCTGGGCTGGTGAAAAGGTGTGGATATCTAGTCCGCATGTCCGACTCGGACTCCTAGGTAGATGCTTCTACCGGCTGACCTCTCCATTGTACTCGAACTAATGGATAACTCTTAGACCTCAACTTTCGGACCTGCCGGGCTAGAATAGCTACCGACTCCTCCTCATAAGTCAAATCCTTGTCCAATTGGACTGAGCTGAAATCTAACACATGGGATGGATCACCATGATATTTTCGGAGCATAGAAACATGGAATACCGGATGAACTATTGATAAACTAGGTAGTAGTGCAAGCATGTAGGCTACTTCACCCACCCTTTCAAGAATTTTATAGGGTCCGATATACCTTGGGCTCAACTTGCCCTTCTTTATGAACCTCATCACACCCTTCATAGGTGAAACCCGGAGCAATACTCTTTCTCCAACCATGAATGCAACATAACAAACTTTAAGATTGGCATAACTCTTTTGCCTAGACTGAGCTGTGTGAAGTCGATCCTAAATAATCTTGACCTTATCCAAGGCATCTTTTACCAAATCGGTACCCAACAATCGAGCCTCTCCCGGTTCAAACCAGCCAACTGACGAACGGCATCGCCTCTTGTATAGTGCTTCATATGGAGCCATCTGAATGCTCGACTGGTAGATGTTATTATAGGCAAACTCCGTAAGTGGCAAGAACTGATCCCAAGAACCTCAAAAGTCTATAACACAAGCGCGAAGCATATCTTCCAATATCTAAATAGTGCGCTCTGACTGCCCGTCTATATGTGGATGAAATATTGTACTCAACTCCACCCGTGTGCCTAACTCATATTGTAAAGCCCTCCAGAAGTGCGAGGTGAACTGTGTACCTCAATCAAAAATGATAGACACATGCACACCGCGAAGGCGTACAATCTCGCGGATGTAAATCTCCGCTAACTGCTCTGAAGAATAGGTAACTGCTACTGGAATGAAATATGCTGAATTGGTCAACCTGTCCATAATGACCCATACTGCGTCAAACTTTTTCTGAGTCCATGGAAGCCCAACAATAAAATCCATAGTGATACGCTCCCACTTCCACTCAGGAATTTCTAACTTCTGAAGCAAACCACCAGGTCTCTGATGCTCGTACTTGACTTGCTGACAATTTAGACACCGAACTACATATGCAACTATATCTTTCTTCATTCTCCTCCACCAATAATGTTGCCAAAAATCTTGATACATTTTGGCGGCACCTGGATGAATAGAATGCCAGGAACTGTAGGCCTCTTCAAGAATTAATTCACGAAGCCCATCCACATTAGGCACACAAATACGACCCTACATCCGCAGAACTCCATCTTCCCCCACAGCAACCTGCATGGCACCACCGCGCCACACCGTGTCCTTAAGGAGAAGCAAATGAGGATCGTCATATTATCGCTCTCTGATATGCTCATATAAAGAAGACCGAGTGACTGTGCAAGCTAGAACCTGACTGGGCTCTAAAATATCTAATCTCATGAACTGATTGGCCAAATTTTGAACATTTGCAGCTAACGACCTTTCACCAACCGGAATATACGCAAGGCTGCCCATACTCACAGCCTTTCTACTCAAGGCATCGGCCACCACATTGGCCTTTCGGGGGTGATACAAAATGGTGCTATCATAGTCTTTCAACATCTCCAACCATAATCTCTGCCTCAAATTGAGATCTTTTTGTTTGAACAGATACTGTAGGCTACAACCTTGATGAGACCCTGTAAGACATTATTATTATTATGAGACCCTGTAAGTTTACAATCTTGATACCATTAGATATTATGTTAGTGTGGTATTTTCTTTTAAGTGGAGTATTTTAGTAAAATTTTTATAAGTATAATTTTGGATATTTACCATTATTACTACTTTCGGATATGGTATATTATACACATAATATGAGAAAGTTTATAAATAAGATTTTCTTTATTGTAAAAAAAAATAGAAATTATTTTCTCACAAGAAAAGAAGGTTATCTTTTTACCATTTTAGGAATTAAGCGTACGAAAATTTTTCTCTTTGTATGAGATTAGGAAAATTAGAAGTTGAGAATATATATATATATATATATTTATATATTTACACGGATATTTTAATGAAATAATAGTATATGTATTTATTTTATATGGTACCACATGACTATGATAGTAGGGTACATAAAGTGTGTTAAAAGTGGATAGTATTTTAATTAATTTTAGATAATTCTTAATTATGCGGGTAAATTGGTAATTATCAAAAATGGTTGGGATAAGAACATCACGTGGCAATGATATGTGATATATTAAAGTGACTATTGAATCACTTTGATAAGGTGGCATCTCTTAACTATAATACAATCATCCCTCCCCCCCCCCCAATTCATTAAGGATGTCTAAGATATTAAAAATCTTGAACCTTCTCAAGTTTGAATAGCAATTTTGCCAAACAATGAAATATGGAGAGAGCTAATTAGTTGATCCTCTATTCAGTCGTTCTTAGTTTGAATCGCAATATCAAAATTTAAACTCTTAGCCTTTATCTTTTCTCTTTCTTTCTAAGTGTATTTACTTCTTTTTCTTGCCTTTAATATGTGAAGTATAAATTTGACCAAAATAAAAGGTAAGTGTAGTATAAAGATAGTAGAGGTTGAGTTGGATCTATAGTTTTATTGGGATTGTTGAGTGTTGAGAGATTTGAATACAAGAACGAGAGCAATTCTCATACCTTTGAGACAGTTTGTTCTTCGATGATGATATGTTGTTTCTTTTTCCAATTTCTCATTGCCAAAAGATGAGTTATGTGACCTTCTGATAATTTCCTAGTCGACAACACTACCTTTTATCTCACCGGTTCATGCGGCTCAGGTCTCAATTGCTTAAGGGGTCCAGGTATGTTAAGGATAATCCTTCTTTCTTTTGGCATGATCCAAGTAACGAGACGTAAACTTAATGCTATTCCATAAGTGGTTCTACTCTTAGCAGTTAAGGATATTTACGTTATTCATTCCTGTAAAATGATATTCAAGCATGTCTAAGTACGTATCTAGTCCCTATTGAGGTATATGATAGAGATGTTAATGTTTATAATATAGTGATACATATACACGCATCTTCATTATTATTCATTTACCACCGTGCTACGGCCGGTCGGGCAGTTACCACCGGTTGGGCAGTTATGTATCATTATTTACCACCGGTTGGGCATACATGCATATTCATTTACCACCGAGCTACGGCTGGTCGGGCAGTTACACATTTACTACCGAGCTATGGCCGGTTGGGCAGTCATGCATTTACCATCGTGCGAAGGCCGGTCGGGCAGTTACCACTGATTAGTTGGGCAGTCATGCATCATACGATATGGATAATAGAAACAGTCTCAAAGAGACTCAAAGAGAAGCATTATATATATATATGTATGATAAGTAGGTATATATGGTGGCACTTCAGAGATTCAGGTTGATTCTTATATGTCTTTAAAGTAATGTGGACTTATTGTTATGTTTCAGTTCTGCCTTACATACTAAGTACATTATTCGTACTGACGTTTTTTTGTAGGGGATGCTGCATTCATGCCTGCAGGTATAGATAATCAGTTTGACGAACCCTCATAGTAGACGAGATTGGCATTCAGCGAAGGATCGGTAAGACTCCACCTCATTCGGAGTGCATCCGAGTTTATGAGTCATCGTGTCAGAGTTTTGCTAAAGACTTATGGGTAGGTCGGTACCCTGTCCTGTTTGATGTCTAATACTTTTAGAGGCTTTGTAGACAGAGGTTCATTTTGTACAGTATGTCAGAGGCCTTGATGGCCCATATGTATTCATGTTTTAAGAAAAATGGTTCTGTGATACAGTGTTGCCCACTTATAGTTATACATTATGAGTTGTGGCCATGTTGGCCCATGATAGTTACAAAAGAAAAACAAATGAGTTACACAGTGGTTCGCTCGGGCCAGCACAGCACCGGGTGCTAGCCACGCCTCCCCAGGTTTGGGGAGTGACAACCATCTTGCATTAATACTGCACCAAGCCCAACGCGAGATGCATCACAATACACCGTATAAGATCCTGAACCTGTGGGTAATACCAACACTGGTGTCATAGTCAAAGCAGCCTTGAGCTTCTGAAAGCTCAACTCACACGCGTCTGACCATCTGAATGGGGCGCCCTTCTGGGTCAATTTGGTCAATGGGGATGCTATGGATGAAAACCCCTCCACCAACCGGCGATAATAACCTACCACACCCAGGAAACTCCGGATCTTTGTAGCTGAAGTAGGTCTAGGCCAATTCTGAACTACCTCAATCTTCTTAGGATCCACTTTTATGCCTTCACCCGATACTACATGCCCCAAAAAGGCAACTGAGTCTAACCAAAACTAACATTTCAAAATTTGGCATATAACTGATTATTTTTCAAAGTCTGAAGCACAATCCGAAGATGCTTCTCATACTCCTCTCTAGTGCTGGAGTAAATCAAAATATCATCAATGAATACAACCACAAAAGAATCCAAATAGGGCTTGAATACCCAATTCATCAAATCCATAAATGTTGTTGGAGAATTTGTGAGCCCAAATGACATCACTAGGAATTCGTAATGCTCAGACCGAGTCCGAAAAACTGTCTTAGGGACATCGGATGCCCTAATCTTCAACTGATGGTACCCAGACCTCAAATCGATCTTTGAAAACACCTTGGCACCTTGAAGCTGATCGAATAAGTCCTCAATTCTCGGCAACGGATACTTGTTCTTGATAATGACCTTGTTCAACTACCGTTAATCTATACACATTCTCATCAACCCATCTTTCTTCATCACGAATAACACAGGCGCACCCCAGGGCGAGACACTGGGTCTAACAAAGCCCTTATCATGCAATTCTTGTAATCCACCATAGGGCGAGAAAATCCACCGCACCTGCGAGCCCGTAGGTGCGAGCTGTTGGACGCAGAAACGAATGGGGGAAAGGGAGGTAGTTTCGCAGAAGCGGAAGAAAGGGCGCAGTTGCGCCTTCGTAGTGAGAAAGCCTGCCCGTATATGCGGAAGAGGAGAGGCCTAAAGGGAACCGCAAAAGCGAAATTTATGGCCACACCTGCGGAACCGCAGAATTGGTCAAAGTGACCGCAGGTGCGATGATCGCTGGGTAGAAGACTTGTTTAAGTACGTGGGTTTGGCTCATTTTCATTTTATTTCTTCCATGCGAGCCGTCCTTGAAGAGATTTTGGAGCTCCATTTTCATCGTCAATCATGAGGTAAGTAATTTCTACAAGTTATGAGTTAAATATATGAATTTGGGCTTGTAAATACATGAAAATTTGTGGAAATTGTGGGATTTTAAGAGAAAACTTAGAAATTGGTATTTTTGGATTTTTACCACGAAATTGGACATGAAATTGGGAATAAATCTTATATTTGAGTTCGTAATGTTATGGGTAAAGTTTATCTTCAAACAATTTTGAAATCCGGGCACGTGGGCTAGGGGTTGACTTTATTGACTTTTCGAGCGGAGTTGGAAATTTTTATAAATTGTTAAATTGTAAGTATGGGAGTATATTTCGATTGATTTGCACGTTGTTTGACTAGTTTCAGAACGTTTGGCTTGGAGTTGAGTAATAGAGTGGCGATGAAGCCGGTTATGGAACTTCGGAGCGAGGTAAGTCTCCTGTCTAACCTTGTGAGGGGGAAACTACCCTATAGGCGATGTAATTGCTATGTGATACTAATTGTGGGTGCTACGTACGCACGAGGTGACGAGCGTCTGTACGTAGCTAAAGCATTTTTATGTCCGAGTAGATTTAGGACCTTATCATGTAATAATTGAATTATTTGAACTCATTCTGCTAGCTTAATTATTGGAACTTATAATTAAAATTAATTTAGAAATAAATATATGTATACTAGGCCGAGCCTTATCACCTTGAGTTGTTGGCTAGTTATTTGAGAAACGGTAAAGATTATATTCACTTTGTGCTCATGTACTGTATTGTAAGCATGTGTCTCGCAATTCGATAACTTTCTTCCTTTCTTGTCAAGCGGGCCGGACGCCTCAACAGTATAATAGATCCATCTATGGTTTGTGCCTCTCGACCCTCGACAGTGTACACATTATTTTGGATCGGGCCGAACGACCTCGGCATAATCGTGCATTGTATCGCTGGTAGTCCGAACATTCACGAGATTATCCTTACACTGATGCCCGGTATTTTACATGGTACTTCTTATCTGTTTGTTTCTGGTGCTTGATACATCTGAGTTGATGAGGTAGAATACAAGACTGAGATTGATGAGGTAGAATACAAGACTGAGAAATTCATACTTTAAAGAAATATTTTGAAGATTAGGTAACTTACAAATTTACCCCATTATGGTTGTGTGCTCCACATCTGCTTATTGTTTCATTATATTGCTTGTTGGACCTCTAGTAAGTGTCGATGCGACCCCTCGTCACTACTTCTCTGGGGATAGGCTAGATACTTATTGGGTATGCGTTGATTTACATACTCATGATGCACTTCTGCACTAAATGTGCATGATCTGATAGGTTCATTTGGTGATCATCTTGGCACGTAGGCGCACCTATTGAGGAGACTTTAGGTGAGCTGCACTCCAGGCTACGCATTGCAGTCCACGGAGTCTCCATTGTACTATTTATTTTATCCTGTCTCATTTACATCCTAGACAGATGACACCGGGTTTTGGGATATACTAGTTGATGCTTACGGTTCTGTATATTATCATCGCCTTTCATTTTTCTTTTAAATTACAAATTTTGTACGTTCCAGTGGATTTAAAAGTGTAAATTCCCTTCCTTATTAAAATTTATGATTTCAAAAGTAACAAGACGAGTAATTAAATTGATCAATCATCGTTGCCTTACCTGACGGCGGCGTTAGGCGCCATCACGACCTATAGTGGATTTTGGGTCGTGACAGAGACATGAAAGATTATTAACCTTCTGCTTAATTCGTTTGACTGATTTACTATGATCATCAGTCCAAGCTTTTAGATTCTTCTTTAATCTTTCATAAAGAATTAAAGTATACTTAGCAAGATCCTTTATAAAAGGAGAAATATAATTAAGTCTTCCTAAAAACCTTTTAAGCTGAGTCTTATCAGTTATAATATCAGGGAATTTGGATGCAAATTCAATGCTTCTCTGGATTGGAACTATTCTTCCATTTTCAATAATATGACCTAAAAATCTTACATTGGTCTGAAAAAGAGCTATTTTTGGTTTAGAAATGACTAAGCCATTTTGAGCTATAATATTTTTGAAAAGATCCAAATGCTTGAAATGTATTTCAATATTTTTTTGAAAATACTAAAATATCATTAATATAAACAATTACAAAATTTGTATATGGTATGAAAATGTCATTCATTATTTTCTGAAATTCAGAAGAGAATTTTTTAAACCAAATAGCATGACATTCCATTCATACTGACCCATTGGGACATTAAAAGCAGTTTTAAATTTATCTGACTCAGATATTTGAATCTGCCAATAACCAGATTTTAAATCGAATATTAAAAATATTATGGCATCATGTAATCTATCAAGTAAATCCTTTTTATTAGGAATCAGATATCTAATCCATTTTAAAACTATATTAAGGGTCTTATAATTGATAACTAATCTTGGAACTCCTCGTTCCTGTTCAGCATGTTTATTAACATAAAAGGTTGTACATGACTATTTAGACTTTGAAGGTGTTATAAGACCTTTTTGCAGCAAAGAATCTTTTTTTTTTTTGATTAATTCCAAATATTCTGAATTCATTTCCCAAGGTCTAGCCTTTGTCGGAATATTATATTCCGAAAAGCCTTCTTCATAGGGAAGACTAACTATATGCTTTTTCCTACTCCAAAATTGGTTTGGCTGGTCACCACATATTTGCAATGAAAACTGATTTTTCAAAAGATCAATTTTTTCTATAAGTTTTGGATTTTGTAAATCTTTTGTAATAGTAAGATTGTAAATTTCATTTTTCAAAAAATTAATTTATCTATTTTTTGCAGTGATATTATCAGACCTTTCATTTAAAAATCTTTGAAATGGTTGAATTATAAAGTCAAAACTTATATTTTCATTATTAAAAGTTCCTGTAAAACCTTGAGCATCCCATCTAGTAAATGGAATTATATGATGAAAAAATGGGACTCCTAATATGATGTCATGGGAAATGTCTTTTACCAAAACAAATGTTCCAGGTATGCAAACCTTATTTTTGGCAAATATAAGCTTTTGGTAATTTATAAGAAATACTCATTCTATTTCCACTAGCATTTTTTAATTTGTGAGTAGTCTTATAAAAATATTTTGAAGGTATTATTCCTTCTTTTATACAATTTAAATCTGCACCACTATCAAATAAAGCAGTAAACTCTTTTTTGAAATTATAATTTATTAAAAGAGTGACTTTTATTAAAATATTTTGAGTAGTAAATAGCTGGAGTTTTTGTAAAAACTCATTATCCGCCATATTAACTGCTCCTAAGAAATTACTTTTTGCCGCATCCTTAGAGGTACCAGCATTAGTATTATCAAAACACTCTTCAGTAATATCAGCACTTAATTCATGACTTATAGGAACATTTGATCTTTCTAATTCAAAAATTCTCTTATCTAAGGCTATGTTTGAAGCCTTTAAGTCTGATATTTCTCCTTTGAGATTATTAATCTCATCCCTTAACTCTTGAATAGTAGTTGGCCTATCAATGGCCTGGGATTTTCTCATAAAATCCTTTTACTATCGGACATAGTATAAGGTCCCTTTTGTGAAGGAATTTCTTCAATCTCTGGACTTGTAGGTATTTTGTCCGTCTTATAAATAATCTGAGATCTCAATTCTGGGTTTTTAATAACCCTGAGAAATTTTAATAAATTATCATTAGTCAGGACATTAACTTTCGAGTCCTTAAATTGAGAATAAATATTAAAACATTCATCATATGTGTTGTTATTACAACATTAATTTTGCTTGCAAGGTCCACATTCATTACCTGAGGAAATATACTCTTCCTCTTGTAGAACCCTTAAATCTTTATCGGTTGATGAATCTCCTCCATAACTACTCTCTTGATCAGAATTATCTGGAGAAGAATTTAGATGAATCTTATATAAAGAATCCTTAATGTTATCATCTATATCAAGGTTCTTAATCTTATCCTTAACTTTATAATCTCTAGCATAATGACCTACTATACCACATTTGTAGAAAGCATTGGGTCTATTAGACTTTATGAAATCCTTTCTATGCTTATAAGTATCTCTTTTCTTGTTTTTACCCTCTAATCTTTTATGAAAAGATCCCCTATTCTTCTTATGTTTATAAGACTCATGCTTATGTCTATGAGACTCTTTTTTATTCTTAGGGATATCTATGGCAAATTGTTCATAAAATTCCCCTAGTTATTGTATTTCATTAAGACGATGCCACTTAATTTTCTGATTTATCTTAATCTCACTGCACAAAGCGAAACCTTATTGTGTACATACACTAATAAGCTTTCTACAGGAATAGCTATTATAATCTATACTCATTGCTGTTCCACGAAGAGCTTTTCTAACCCTTTCAGCAAAGAGTGTTGGGAGTCCATCAATAAATTTAGACTTCCAGTGAGTACTATTACATTCTGGTAATTCCATGACTCTAGATACAAAAACATCTTTATACCACCTAAAAGATGTTAGAGTCTTACATCTAAGGTTTTGGAGCATAGTGCTTAAGGTCTCACTATTGTCTTGCCATCTTCTTGAGAAGTGTTCTATGATATTAAGAACTAAAGAATAGACCGAATTTTGGACATTCTATCCATTTTCTACTTTTATGGCGCTCATTATTTCTGTGCGTTATTCATTTTTTAAATAATTGTCCCACCAACCTTTCAATTGGCCAGTAAAACCTGCTACTATCATGTCAGCAATGGTTTTCTCGAAATTCATATTAACCCTACAGATAGTGTTGTACATAAGCATCCTATGTACCTGAGTATAAATCTAGCGGTCAGTAAAACCATCATTGTTCCATTTATAGATTTATGTACCGTTATAACTTTGTGAGTAATGACTAAAATCAGGTTCTTCTAAGAGTATATCTTGAGGAGTTGGCCTAGGATAATAGAACATCCTTTGAACCGGTTTTCGAGCAAACTTTTATGAGATTTTATTAATCCCATCAGAGAGTTTTACTCTCTTATCTTCATCAGATAGGTGCTCTAAATTCAACGGACTAATTTTGAATCCTTCAAATTTTTCATCTAATAATTTCTCCAGGTCCTCTAGACTTTTTAACTTAAAGTCTTTGACCTTAGGAGGAGGTTGGATACTTGCCGTAGCAATTTACTCTTTACCTTTTGTGGTATCCCTCTTAGATATTTTTTGAACTTCTGTTATTAATTTGTCTTTCATTAATAGAAACAATCTATTCACCCAGAATACTAATATAAATATTAGTGTAATTATTCTGCGTGAGCATAGTATTCAAATTCTTAGCAGTAATTTTGCCAGTATAATCTTCAAATAATTTTGAAAAAGCTGTAAAATAAATTACTTTATCCTTTTCTCCCATTTGAAAAGAGCTTTTTGGGGGAAAACGGATTTAGTGATTTCACCATTAGTGAGTTTATAATCTCTTTCTAACATGGAAATATAACCATCAACATATTTAGACATAAACCATAGTACAAAAGCAATCATTTTATTGTGATCACTAATATCATTATAAAAATTATTTTGGAAGAAAGTTATTAACTTTTCATCAAAATTGTCAAAAAACTAATTTCTGAAAAGTTTCCATCTGGGTTTTTAAAATTCTTCTGAAATCAATTTTCTTGCCAGCAAACCCAGTCTGTGCTAATTTTTATGACCTTTATTATGCTATTATCTCTAATTTGCGAAGTAGATACTCTAGATGGAAAATTACAGTATAATCAACAGGTGAAATATAAGAAGAATTTGATCTAGTTAATCTAGATGAATAACTAATATTATCAGTTTGATCGGGTTCATTAAACCTGATCTTAACAGTTCCATCAGAAGTTTGTTCAACTTCTGTGATTTCACTGTTACTGTTATTTCAAGGAGCTATTGCTTCTTCAATGACCCATTCTTTGGGAAAATCTATTTTATTTCACTTAATAGGTCTTCTGGTAGTAACTTTAGATTTACCAAAATTAGTCTCTATAAGAATAGTCTCATTTTTTAAATCCATAATTTTGCACATAGGATTTAAAGTGTATAAAGGCTTATAATAAATCCTGTAACAGATACATATAACTTATGTTCCTGGCATATAGTCATAACCATGAAACTTAATACTTAAAATTAAAGCATTTAAAGAGTTTTCATCACTCAAAGAAATCTGCAAGTTAGGATAAGCATTAAAATATACAGGGCCATAGGCCAAACTGGTTTGTACTGTCCCTATAAGGGATTTTTTTTTAGTTTTGATTTCTGCCATCTCTTAGAGCTGCTATGAAACTTTCAGGTAAGTCTCTTAACGTAAGTGGCTTAAAGGCAACTTGTATTAAACCGATATATAAAAATCTATGAGTTTCCCTATAAGGGGCTAAATCATTTTCAGATAATAATCTAAAAGTAGCATGATCACTATCTACTGTGATAGTCTCTTCAGTAGTTTTAACTACTTGTTTTAATCCTAATTTTTCAAAGGTACCTAGTTGGTATATAACCTTAGGTTGGATTCTTGGAATCGTACATTTATTAAGAAGATCTAATTGTTGAGGCATATCATACTCTTCTTTTCTACTATTTTTAACAATAGTTTGTTTCCTTATGATATTCATTTAGAGAAAGTGTGTTAAACTTAGCTCCTATTTCTACTCCTAACCATGGCTCTGATACCAATTCTACGCAGGATCGCTACAACGAGCTACAGGAAAGATTTTATGACGACACCAGCCCTGTCAAGCCACAGTCCTGTCAAGCAAACCCTAAACCACGGTCCTTCTTGCTTATCATAACTTGCAGATTTCTTTGAGTGATGAAAACTCTTTAAATGCTTTAATATTAAGTATTAAGCTTCATGGTTATGACTATATGCCAGGAATAAAAGTTATATGTATCTATTACAGGATTTATTATAAGCCTTTATACACTTTAAATCCTATGTGTAAAATTATGGATACTAGTTCTACGCAGGATCACTACAACTGTAACGACCCGGCCAGTCATTTTGAATATTATAACCCCGTTCCCCGTTTACTGCTCAATTTATGTCTTGCAATTGATTTATGACTTATCGGATTAGTTGGTTCGGGTCCGGAAGGAACTCGGAGTGAAATGAGACAATTAGTCTCATAATTAAAAAAAAATATTTAAGTTAGAAAAGTCGACTGGATATGAATCTATGTGTAAACAACCTCGGATTTAAATTCTGATGGTTCCGTTAGCTCCGTTAGGTGATTTTGGACTTAGGAGTATGTCCGGAATGTGATTTGGAGGTCCGTGGTAGAATTAGGCTTGAATTGGCGAAATTGGAAATTTGGCGATTTTGGTCGGCAGTGGAAAATTTTGATATCGAGGTTGGAATAGAATTCTAGAAGTTGGAGTAGGTTTGTATTTTCATTTTTGATGTGTGTGCAAAATTTGAGATCATTCGGACGTGGTTTGGTTGGTTTCGGCATCGGTTGCCGAATTTGGAAATTTAGAAGTTCTTAGGCTTGAATCCGAGGGTAATTTGATGATTTGATACTGTTTTGAGTGATTCGAAGGTTCGACTAAGTTGGTATGTTGATATATGACTTGTTGGTATTTTTGGTTGAGGTATCGAGGGCCTCAGGGTGATTCCGGGTGGTTAACGGATCTGTCGAAGTTGGAAATTTGCAGCTGGAGCTGCTGCTACTGCTATTTTTGCACCTGCAGAAGAAAGCCTCGCAGGTACGAGGCCACTGGTGTGCATGGGGAGTGCGCAGGCACGGGAGACGTTAGGCCAAGGCTAAGAACGCAGGTGCAAAGAATTGGCCGCATCTGCGAGCCCGCAGGTGCGAGGCCTTGAGCGCAGATGCGGAAATGAGGATTTTGGGCTGGTTTCGCAGATGCGCACTAGGGACCGCAGATGCGAGTCCGCAGGTGCGCGAAAGGTGTACGCAGGTGCGGAAGCTGGGGAATTAAGTAAGTTGTGCAGGTGCGGCTCCTTGGACCGTAGGTGCGGTCGCGCGGGAGCGAAAAAATGGCCGCAGGTGCGAAAAACCTGGGCAGAAACCATAAATAGAACCCTTCGCGTTTTTGGTGCATTCTTCACCATTTCTATTCGGTTTTTAGAGCTTTTGGGAGAGATTTGAAGAGGGAATCAAGGGGGTTCCATTGAGGTAAGTTACCTGAGCCCTAATACTTGTATATATGGTGATTTTCCATTGTTTAATCATGGTAATTAGTGAAAATGAGGGGTTAGGGCTTGGAATATTTGGAGAGTAATTTAAGGATTTGGAGGACCAAACGATATCGGATTTTGATGAATTTGATATGGTTAGACTCGGGAGAAGACAAGGTTTATTATTCTACCATTTTTGACTGATTTCGAGATGTGGGCTCGGGGGTCGGGTTTTGGTCGTTTTCGGATTTTTGGCATAATTTGATAGTTTTTCTTGTGGAATTCATTCCATTAGCATATGTTGATGGTATTGTACTGATTGTGAAGAGATTCAGAGCATTTGGAGACCGAGTCCAGAGACGAGGGCATGCCTGAGTAGGATCTTTACGCTGTTAAGGTAAGTAACAGTTTTAACTCTGGCTTTGAGGGTATAAATCCGGAGATTTGACATCACGTGATTGTTTGGAAGTGATACCCACGCTAGGTGACGAATGTGTGGGTGTGCACCATGAGGGATTGAGACTTGGTCCGTCCCGTGAGGCTGTGAGGCCTAATGGCTATTATATATGGTTACGTGTTTATTTGTTGTTGAACTTGTTTGACGTCATGTTAGAGATCATGCTTAGGCTTTATTCATGCTCACATTATTTGTACTCATTCATAGAAATTATTGTACATATTTACCTCAGTCTCTATTAATTGCTAATACGTGGTGATACTTGATGTGGGTTGTGTTCCCTTATTGTTGATGATGGTGAGGCTAGTGAGGTACATGATTGAGTGAGGCCGAGAGCCTGGTTGTGAGGATATTAATACCATACCGCATGAGTTGTCCGCGTAACACATGAGTTGACAGTGCAGGTCCAGGTATTGATACCATAGCGCGTGAGTTGTCCGCATAGCACGTGAGTTGACCGTGCGGATCCAGGTATTGATATGATGGCACGTGAGTTGTCCGTGCTTAGAGGTTGGGCTTTGGGAGCCCCTCCGGAGTCTGTACACACCCCCAGTGAGCGCAAAGTGTTGAGTCTTTTGAGTATTGAGTGTTGAGTGCGAGTGATGAGTGATGGAGTGACACTGCTGTGAGGTTGTATTTATTTGTGTTGTTGCTGCATTTATTTGTTAAACTTCTTTATGGTATTTACTGAGTTATGGAATTTACCTGTTTATTTCTGTTTATTTTAAATTGTGAAAATAAATAATTTGACTGTTTTACTTAGCTCATCACTATTGCTCAGTTCCTTAGTTATTTCTGTTACTTGCTGAGGTGGTTGTACTCATACTACACCCTGCACTTTATGTGTAGATTCAGGTGAGTTAGAGTGCGGCGATCGTTGATTTCAGGCCGGCTATCTGTGGAGATTGCAAGGTAGCTGCTAGCGTCCGCAGGACCTTGTCACTCCTTTTATCATTTCTCCTTTTGGATTGTATTGACAGTTAGATAGTTTCATTTCTTAGTTCATAGATTTAGAAACTCATGACTTAGTGACACCCCGATGTTTGGGGCTCATTTCCGTATTTCAAAAACTATATTTAAAGTTGATTTAGTTTATGAGAAGCTCAAATGTTGGTATGTTTTATTAAATTCTTATAATCGGTTTAGCAGAAATATTTTGGGAAGTAGGCTTGCCTTGTAACACGATAGGCGCCATCACGACCATGGTTAGATTTTGGGTCGTGATAAGTTGGTATCAGAGCTCTAGGTTACATAGGTCTCACGAGTCATGAGCGGGTTTAGTGGAGTCTTGTGGATCGGTACAGAGACGTCTTTACTTATCTTTGAGAGGCTGCAAAACCTTAGGAAAATTTCATATTCTTGGATTCTTATCGTGTGTTCTGTGTATTCCAGCAACTAAACATATGTATTTCATTCTCTCATAGATGGTGAGGACTCATGCTACCGGTCAAGAGGGGCAGCCACCAGTTTGGGCCACAAGAGGCCGAGGCCGCGGTAGAGGCCGTGGTAAGGGTAGAGGTGCAGCCCGTACAGCAGCTAGGGCAGTACCTGCAGATCCACCAGTTGTCCCAGAACAGGACCAGATTCCAGTTGCTGATGCGCCAGCTCAGGCACCACCTGTGCCTATTGTGGTTCCAGGCATTCAGGAGGCCCTAGCTCAAATTCTGACAGCGTGTACCTGCCTTGCTCAGACGGTCTCTATTTCGACGGCCGCAGCCACTTATCAGGCCGGATGAGGCACTCAGACTCCCATCGTTCGCACACTCGAGCACATTGTTCAGGGACTTCAGACACCTTAGGCACCACCAGCCCAGCCGGTTGTAGCTGCACAGGATTATGTGGTTCCTGCTATGCTTGAGAATGATCAACGTAGGTTGCAGAGGTTTGGGAGACTCCAGCCGCCACCTTTCAGTGGCACAGAGAGAGAGGACGCTCAGGATTTCTTGGACAGGTGTCAGAGGATACTGCGTACTGCTGGTATTTTGGAAACTTGTGGGGTCTCATTCACTACCTTTCAATTTTCTGGGGCTGCACTCAGATGGTGGGAGACTTACGAGAGGCGTAGGCCTATTAACGCAGCATCCCTTACTTGGCAACAATTCTCTGTTCTCTTTCTGGAGAAGTTTGTACTTGAGTCCCACAGAGAGGAGCTGCGCAGGCAGTTTAAGCAGCTTCGCCAGGGTGAGATGTCTGTTACACAGTATGAGATGCGGTTCTCCGAGTTAGCTCATCATGCGGTCTGGTTGGTTCCCACAGACCGAGAGAGGATCAGGAGGTTTTATAGATGGCCTCGGTTTTCAGCTTCGATTACTTATGACCAGGGAGAGAGTATCTGGGGTTACCTTTGATGAGGTTGTCGACATTACTCGACAGATTGAGATGGTTTGAGGTTAAGAGAGGACTGAGAGGGAGGCTAAGAGGCCTCGTGGTCAGGGTGGTTCTAGTGGTGTTCCTCAGGGAGGTCAGTTTCAGCAGGACCAGTTTCAGTAGAGTCAGTCATCATTCAGTGCATTGCCAGCACATGGTTCTCATTATGCCCCGCCCGCTCAGGTATTATCGGGTAATTCTTTTGGGCATCAGGAGCAATAGTTTCGTCAGAAGAGGGGTTGTTTCGAGTGCGGGGATTTTGGTCACATTGCGAGATATTGCCCTAGGATGTTGGGTGGGACTCCGCAGCGGAGTACTCGGCCAACGGCACCAGCACCAGTTCCTCCACCACCCGTCCAGCTAGCTATGGGTGGAGTTCAGCCAGCTAGGGGCAGAGCCCAGTCAGCTATAGGTCGCTCGAGAGGGGGAGGCAGATCAGGGGGTGGTCAGGCCCATTTCTATGCCCTCCCAGCCAAGCCAGACGCTATTGCTTCAGATGCTGTGATTTCAGGTATGTTCTCCTGTTAGACTCGTTTGAGGACGACCGTATGTTTAAGAGGGGGAGAATGTAACGACTCGTCCAGTCGTTTTAAATATTATAACCCCGTTCCCCATTTACTGCTCAATTTATGTCTTGCAATTGATTTATGTCTTATCGGGTTAGTTGGTTCAGATCCGGAAGGAACTCGGAGTGAAATGAGACACTTAGTTTCATAATTATAAAAAAACAAAATTAAGTTAGAAAAGTGAACCGGATATGGATCTATATGTAAACGACCTCAGATTTGAATTCTGATGGTTCTGTTAGCTGCGTTATATGATTTTGGACTTAGGAGTGCGTCCTGAATGTAATTTGGAGGTCCGTGGTAGAATTAGGCTTGAATTGGCGAAATTGGAAATTTGGTGATTTCGGTCGGCAGTGGAAAAATTTGATATCGGGATCGGAATGGAATTTCAAAAGTTGGAGTAGGTTCGTTGTGTCATTTGTGATGTGCGTGCAAGATTTGAGGTCATTCGGATGTGGTTTGGTTGGTTTCGGCATCGGTTGCCGAATTTAGAAATTTAGAAGTTCTTAGGCTTGAACCCGAGGGTAATTTGATGATTTGATGTTGTTTTAAGTGATTCGAAGGTTCGACTAAGTTGGTATGCTGATATATGACTTGTTGGTATTTTTGTTTGAGGTCCCGAGGGCCTCGGGGTGATTCTGGGTGGTTAACGGATTTGTCAAAGTTGAAAATTTGCAGCTGGAGCTGCTTCTACTGCTATTTTCGCACCTGCGGAAGAAAGCCTCGCAGGTGCGAGGCTGCTGGTGCGCGTGGGGAGTGCGCAGGTGCGGGCGACGCTGGGCCAAGGATGGGAACATTGGTGCGAAGAATTGGCCGCATCTGCGAGCCCGCAGGTGCGAGGCCTTGAGCGCAGATGCGGAGATGAGGATTTTGGACTGGTTTCACAGATGCGCACCAGGGACCGCTGATGCGAGTCCGCAGGTGCGAGAAAGGTGTCCGAAGGTGCGGAAGCTAGGTAATTAAGTGAGTTGTGCAGGTGCGACTCCTTGGACCGCAGGTGCGGTCGCGCTGGTGCGAAAAAATGGCCGCAGGTGCGAAAAAACTGGGCAGAAACCATAAATAGAACCCTTCGCGATTTTGGTGCATTCTTCACCATTTCTATTCGGTTTTTGGAGCTTTTGGGAGAGATTTGAAGAGGGAATCAGGAGGGTTCCGTTGAGGTATGTTACTTGAGCCCTAATACTTGTATATATGGTGATTTTCCGTTGTTTAATCATGGTAATTAGTGAAAATGAGGGGTTAGGGCTTGGAATTGTTGGAGTAATTTAAGGATTTGGAGGACCAAACGATGTCGGATTTTGATGAATTTGGTATGGTTAGACTCGGGAGAAGACAAGGTTTATTATTCTGCCATTTTTGACTAATTTCGAGACGTGGGCCCGGGGGTCGGGTTTTTGGGATAATTTAATAGTTTTTCTTGTGGAATTGATTCCATTAGTGTATATTGATGGTATTGTGCTGATTGTGAATAGATTCAGAGCATTTGGAGACCGAGTCCAGAGATGAGGGCATCTCTGAGTAGGATCTTTATTCTATTAAGGTAAGTAACAGTTTTAACTCTGACTTTGAGGGTATAAACCCGGAGATTTGACATCATGTGATTGTTTGGAAGTGATACCCACGCTAGGTGACGAGTGTGTGGGTGTGCACTGTGAGGGATTGAGACTTGGTCCGTCCCGTGAGGCTGTGAGGCCTAATGGCTATTATCTGTGGTTATGTGTTTATTTATTGTTGAACTTGTTTGCCTTCATGTTAGAGATCATGCTTAGGATTTATTCATGCTCACATTATTTGTACTCAATCATAGAAATTATTGTACATGTTTACCTCAGTCTCTATTAATTGCTAATACGAGGTGATACTTGATGTGGGCTGTGTTTCCTTATTGTTGATGATGGCGAGGCTAGTGAGGTACATGATTGAGTGAGGCCGAGGGCCTAGTTGTGAGGATATTAATACCATAGCGCATGAGTTGTCCACGTAGCACGTGAGTTGACCGTGCGGGTTCAGGTATTGATACCATAGCGCGTGAGTTGTCCGCGTAGCACGTGAGTTGACCGTGCGGATCCAGGTATTGATATGATGGCACGTGAGTGGTCCGTGCTTAGAGCTTGGGCTTTGGGATCCCCTCCGGAGTCTGTACACACCCCCAGTGAGCGCAGAGTGTTGAGTGTTTTGAGTATTGAGTGCTGAGTGCGAGTGATGAGTGATGGAGTGACACTACTGTGAGGTTTTATTTATTAGTATTGTTGCTGCATTTATTTGTTAAACTTCTTTGTGGCATTTACTGAGTTATGGAATTTACCTATTTATTTCTGTTTATTTTAAATTGTGAAAATAAATAATTGGACTGTTTTACTTAGCTCGTCACTATTGCTCAGTTCCTTAGTTATTTCTGTTACTTGCTGAGGTGGTTGTACCGATGCTACACCCTGCACTTTATGTGTAGATTCAGGTGAGTTAGAGCGCGGCGATCGTTGATTTTAGGCCGGCTATCTGTGGAGATTGCAAGGTAGCTGCTAGCGTCCGCAGGACCTTGTCACTCCTTTTATCATTTCTCCTTTTGGATTGTATTGACAGTTAGACAGTTCATTTCTTAGTTCATAGATTTAGACGCTCATGACTTAGTGACACCCCGATGTTTGGGGCTCGTTTCCGTATTTCAAAAATTATATTTAAAGTTGATTTAGTTTATGAGAAGTTCAAATGTTGATATGTTTTATTAAATTCTTATAATCGATTTAGCAGAAATATTTTGGGAAGTAGGCTTGCCTTGTAACACGATAGGCGCCATCACGACCATGGCCAGATTTTGGGTCGTGACAACAACGGAGCTACAGGGAAGATTTTACGACGACACCAACCCTGTCAAGCCACAATCCTGTCAAGCAAACCCTAAACCACGGTCTTTCTCATGACTCTCTCAACGCCCGCCTGGCTAATATGAGTCTAAGGACCACCGGTTATGTTGTCATAACCAAGGTTTACTTCTTGGACTGTTAAACTGCTTGGGCTCTACAACCTCAACCTTAGAACCGTCGGGTGATACAGTGTATATATAGTAGCAAAACATGATATAAAAGTAGATTAGAATGTATAAGTTCAACAAAATACTATTTATCATATCATTTAGGCTAAATGTTTATCCAAATTATATTAAAAAGAAAATAAATAAAATACCTGAGAGTGTCGAGGTTGTGGCCAATCGACCTTTTTCTGGTTTTATTTCCAATAAAAACTAAATACAAGAATGTTTTTTATAGAGTAAGAGAGAGAGAGAGAGAGAGAGAGAGAGAGAGAGTTCTTAAAACCCTAAAGAAAAGCCTGCTTCTAATGAATTCAGAACCTTATAGAATGGATCTCTAACTATAATGACCCGGCCGGTCGTTTAGAGAGTATTAGCCCTGATCTATTATTCATTTCTCCCTCTATCTTATTCTGTGGTTACGTGACTTGCCGGGGTGCTTAGTGTCGGGTTCGGGAGAGTTACGGAGTGGAAATGGGATACATAGTCCCTAAATATGAAAGTTTAAGTCGTAGGAGTCGGCCATAGTTTTATTTGTGTGAAGACAACTCCGAAATCGGGTTTCGATGGTTCCAATAGCTCCGTAAGTTGAGTTTGGTCTTAGGAGAGTGTACGGATGTTGATTTGGAGGTCCATAGGTCATTTCGGCTTTAATTGGCGAAAGTTGAAAAGTTGGGTGATTTTTGGAAAGTTTGACCGGGAGTGGACTTTTTGATATCGGGGTCAGATTCCGATTCTGGAAGTGGGAGTAGGTCCGTAATGTCAATTTTGACGTGTGTGCAAAATTTGAGGTCAACCGGACTTGATTGATAGGTTTCGCCATCGGATGTAGAAGTTAGAAGTTCTAAAGTTCATTAGGCTTGAATCGATGCGTAATTCTTGTTTTTAGTGTTGTTTGATGTGATTTGAAAGCTTAACTAAGTTCGTATGATGTTTTAGGATTTGTTGGTATATTCGGACGGGGTCCCGGGGCCCGGGTGTGGAACAAATTTTGGACTTGTGAAAGTGCTGAAGCTCCCAGCTTCTGGTGTCGTCGCACCTGCGGTGGAGTTGGTTGCAGGTGAGGGATCGCAAAAGCGAGCATTTGGCCGCAAGAGCAAAGCTGGATTGGTCCAGTTGGGATTGCAGGTGTGAGGTGAGGTCCGCATCTGCGCATCCACAGATGCGGAGGTTCGATTGCAGAAGCGGATGGGGCTGGCCTGGCTATGGTCGCAGAAGTGGAAGGTTCTCCACAGAAGCAGGCTCGCATGTGCGAGCCCTGGTCCGCAGAAGCCGAAATCCTGGCCATAAGTGGAATCTGCACCGCAGGTGCGGCATCGCAGGTGTGACTGAGAGCCCGCAGATGCGAAATCGCTGGGCAGAAAAGGGCTAAGTTCGAGGGTTTGATTTCATTATCCATTTTGGACCTAGAGAGCTCAGGTTGTGGCGAGTTTTCGAGGATTTTGCAAGGAAATCATTTAAGTAAGGATTCTTAGCTCATTTTGAATAATTCCCACAAATATATTGTTATTTCCATCATTTAATTAGTGTTTTTAGTTGAAAATTTGGAAAACAAAGTGGGAAAATTTCTTAGACTAAAATTTGGGGATTTGAAAGGTGATTTGAGACCGGATATGAGTAATTCTTGTATGGTTGGACTCGATATCGAATGGGTATTCGGATTTTATAATTTTGGTCGGGTTCCGAGACATGGGCCCAGGTCGACTTTTTGGAGCGATTTTTTAATTCTTTGCTAAAGTCGTAGTTTCATCATTTTAATTAGTTTCTTGTAATTGTATTTATAGTATGTAATTATTTTGGATAGATTCGAGCCGATCGGAGTTGAAAAATCGAGGGAAAGGCCTTCTTATTTATTGATTGAGCGAGGTTTGAGATAAGTGACTTGTCTAACCTTGTGTGAGGAAAATTTTCCTTAGGATTTGGTATTGTTATAGCAAATTGCAATACGTGAAGGCCGTGTACGCGATGTGACGAGTGCATACTCGGGCTAAATGTTGAAAATTCGGTTTTTTTGCTAAATAGTTCCTTTTTATTCCTTTAATTGAGTTACTCTAGCACGTGTAGTCGTCATATTTAGCCTAATGTCATATGTCTACGTGTCCTATCTCTTACTTGCAATTCATGCAACATGCTTAGTTGAATTACCTGCTTCCTTGATTTTGTATTCATTCTTTAACTGTAGGATTCCTTACTGTAATTTCATTGTCCCATTGGTTATGTGTTGTTTTTGTGATTTTGTTGAGATAACTGATTGGTTGTGGCACGAGGTTTCTGCCGTGCGGAGTGTTATTGTGGCACGAGGTTTCTGCCATGCGGTTATCATTGTTTGCATGAGGTTTCTGCCGTACCCTATTGCATATTTATTTTTGGGACTACGAGGAGGTACCTCGGGAGCGCCCCTGTGTTATATTTACTTTTGGGACTACGAGGCGGTACCTCGGGAGCGCCCCTGTTGTATATTTACTTTTTGGACTACGAGGCGGTACCTCGGGAGCGCCCCTGTTGTGTATTTACTTTTGGTATTACGAGGCGGTACCTTGGGAGCGCCCCTGTTATCTGCCTCTATTTACTGTATTGTTGTTGTTGTTGTTTTCTTAACTTGTAAGATTCTTGTTTCCTTAAGTGTTGTAGTTGTCTTCTTGAATTCCGGGCGGTTATCTTCTATGAATTTCTATTGTTACACTTCTCTGTCATCTCATTACATTATTATATCTTCTGCCTTGTTTTTCCTATTATTCCCAGTAGGGCCCTAACCTGACCTCGTCACTACTCTACCGAGGTTAGGCTTGGCACTTACTAGGTACCGTTGTGGTGTACTCATACTACGCTTCTGCACATGTCTTTGTGCAGATCCAGGTACATCTTACCAGCCTCGATATTAGTGCACTGTTGCTGCTTTGGAGACTTCAAGGTACACCTGCCCGCATCTGCAGGTGTACCTTGAAGGCCTTGGAGCCCCTTCTATTCCGTTCTTTTCTTATTTCTTTATATTTTGATAGACAGTGATGTATAGGATTATTCTGTACTGTACTTAAAGCTTGTGACTTATATCTCACTAGGTTTTGGAATTTTACGTATTGAGTTTTGGTAGATTCCTTTTATGAAATTGTTGGGATTTTCAAGTTTTAATCTCTTATTTAATGTTTTCGCATATTGTTTAGGCTTACCTAATCTTAGAGACTAGGTGCCGTCACGATATCCCACGGAGAAAAATTGGGGTCGTGACACTAACAAAACGGACAAAACAAAATGGCCGACAATGTGGCCAACAAGATAAAAAGCTAAAAAAGATTCTACTTTTACAAAGTATATAAAAACAAACTACTTTATAAAAGTTATTCCCTCCATTATTAGTGAAGGGGTCCTTCTATAAAATTATTAAGTTGTTGGGCCAGCTGCTAAGACCTCTGATCTGTATTATTGAGGTTGTTGGGGTCCTTTGTTACTTCATAATTGATTTTTCTTTATCGTTTTGTGGTGTAGAAGATTCTTCTACTCCTTCCTTGATTTTTTTCAGAAATTCTCCAATCTCATCTAAATTAACTTGTTCTTGTTGGCGTCCTTGGGCCTCTCCTGCGATACAGGTTTCTTCATTTGTGGTATTACCTATTGATGTCATTGACACGTCATCTGACATTTCAACTTCAAAATTTCTTACCAAATCCCTTTTTATTTCTTCAAAATAAGAAGCAATAATTTCCTTCTTAGAAACAACTCCTTTTTTCATTTGAAGCCTTCCAGTAAACTGCGGAAATGGACTTAATTCTTCCACTTCGACATTTGTCATTTCCTCTTTGCTATAAGCTTCAATCTTCTTCTTGATATCCTCAATGATTTCTTGACCAAAATTCTTCCTTGCTGATCTTTTTGGAGTAATTTATTCCAGAATTTTGTATAAAAAATTCTGTTTAAGCATGGGAATTCTTCCATGATTTGATTTACCTCTACATTGCATTTCATAATCCATGGAATGGAGAATTCTATAAAGAAATACAATATTGATATACCATCGAAAAAGAAATTATCCTTTTACAAGGCAATAATCCTGGGAGATATATCTACCCATTGAGTGTATAAACTTTTAAAAATTAGTAGAAGTATTTCCACCATCTTCCTGAGAAGTGTTCTATGATATTAAGAACTAAAGAATAGACAGAGTTTGGACATTCTATCCATTTTCTACTTTTATGGCGCTCATTATTTATGTGCGTTGTTCATTTTTTAAATAATTGTCCCACCAACCTTTCAATTGGCCAGTAACACCTGCTACTATCATGTCAGCAATGGTTTTCTCGAAATTCTTATTAACCTTGCAGATAGTGCTGTACATAAGCATCCTATGTACCTTAGTATAAATCTGGCAGTCAATAAAACCATCTATGTTCCATTCATAGATTCCTGTACCGATATAACTTTTTGAGTAATGACTAAAATCAGGTTCCTCTAAGAGTACATCTTGAGGAATTGGCCTAGGATAATAGAACATCCTTTGGACTGGTTTTCGAGCAAACTTTTTCGAACATCCACAGACACTTTCAAATTTTTCATCTAATAATTTCTCCAGGTCCTCTAGACTTTTTAACTTAAAGTCTTTGACCTCAAGAGGAGGTTGGATACTTCCGGTAGCAATTTGCTCTATGATAGACTAAATAGTATTGTGTTGAACTTATGCATACTAATCTACTTTTAAATAATGTTTTGCTACTAGATATACATTGTATCACCCGACGGTTCTAAGGTTGAGACTGTAGAACCCAGGCAGTTTAACAGTCCAAGCAGTATGAGTCTAAACCACGGTCACCCAACGGTTATGTTGTCATAACTAGGTTAACCAGGGTTTACTGCCTGGACTGTTAAACTGCCTGGGTTCTACAGTCTCAACCTTAGAACCGTTGGGTCATACAATGTATATCTAGTAGCAAAACATGATTTAAAAGTAGATTAGTATGTATAAGGTTAACACAACACTATTTAATCTATCATAAAGCAAATTGCTACCGCAAGTATCCAACCTCCTCCTGAGGTCAAAGACTTTAAGTTAAAAAGTCTGAGGACCTGGAGAAATTATTAGATGAAAAATTTGAAAACGTCTGAGGATGTTCGAAAACGTTTGCTCGAAAACCCGTCCAAAGGATGTTCTATTATCCTAGGCCAACTCCTCAAGATGTGCTCTTAGAGGAACCTGATTTTAGTCATTACTCACAAAGTTATAACGGTACAAAAATCTATGAATGGAATATAGATGGTTTTACTGACCGCCAGATTTATACTCAGGTACATAGGATGCTTATGTACAACACTATCTACATGGTTGTGATGACCCAAAATATTATCTTTAAATTTAATAAGTAATTCTGTATTCTGAGACTTGGAAAAGCACCATTTATTATTCCTCGACTTGCGTGTACAGTCCGTACAATTTTTCGAAAAGTTTTTATGTGAAAAATGGATTAAAATGGGAAATAGAGATTTAAAACTCAACTAAGTTGACTTTGGTCAACATTTTGAGCAAACGGATCCAGATCAGTATTTTGAAAATTTCAGTAGGTCCGTATCGTGATTTGAGACTTGGGCGTATGCCCGGAATCAAATTCCGAGGTCCCTAGCTCGAGATATGGAATTTTGATAAAAAATTAAAAGCTTGAAAGCTTAATGATTTCTAAGAAATTACTAATGTTGGATTTATTGACCTCG
The DNA here is from genome assembly GCF_000390325.3 of Nicotiana tomentosiformis. Lineage (NCBI taxonomy): Eukaryota > Viridiplantae > Streptophyta > Magnoliopsida > Solanales > Solanaceae > Nicotiana > Nicotiana tomentosiformis. The sequence goes on from NC_090819.1 coordinate 55,833,143, forward strand.
GGTCCGTATTTTGGTTTCGGAGCCTGGTATAGGTCCACTATAATATTTATGACTTGTTTGCCGAATTTAGTGAGAATCGGAGTTGATTTGACGTGATTCGGACGTCCGGTTATAAAAATATAAGTTTTAAAGTTTTCTTGAAAACTTCCTTTGATTTGTTGTCCAATTCGTAGTTCTAGGTGTTATTTTGGCGATTCGATCACGCGAGCAAGTTCGTATGATATTTTAGAACCTGTGTGCATGTTTTGTTTGGAGTCCCGAGGGCTCGGGTGAGTTTTGGATAGGCTACGGGATGTTTTGGACTTTGAAAATCTGGAATTGTGCTGCAGCAGGTGTTATAGCATGTTTTTCTTCGCGTTTGCGAAGGTACTATCGCGAATGCGAAGAGTAAACTGGGCACCTGGATTTTTCTTCTTCGCGAACGCGAAGTGATGGGGGCATTACCCTTCACGAACGCGACCATCTCCTCGCGAGCGCGTAGTGTTAGGCACACCTGGGGGAGGGTCGATCATTCCTTCAGCGCGAACACGAGCTATACCTCGCGAACGCGAAGGCCAGGGGGGAAACCTTTGCGAATGCGAAGGAGGACTCGCGAACACGAAAGCCACGGGCTGCTACTCATCGCGAACGCGATAGGCCCTTCGCGAATGCGAAGAAGGCCTGACCACTGTGACTTAAAACAGAACCAAAAACGCGATTTTTCCCATTTTTCACAAACCCTCAATTATAACTCGGTTTAGGGGCGATTTCAAAGGAGTTTTTCACGATTTCGAACTGGATAAGTATTCTTTATCATATAGTGATTGTATTTCACAAATCCATGTCTATATTCATCATTTATTTCAGATTTAGATGGAAGAAATTGGATTTTTTGTAAAACTTTTCAAAAACGAAAAAATTAAGATTTGAATATCCATTTGATATCGGAATTGGACAAATTTGGTATGGTTGAACTCGTATCGGAACGGGTGTTCGGATTTCACGCGCTTTCGGAGTCAAATTTTAAAGGAAAACTGTGGTTGAATAATTGATTGGAATTTTCAAAGCGAGGTAAGTGTCGGGGTTAACCTTGACTTGAGGGAATAAAACCCTTAAATTATTTGTTATGTGAATTGCATGTAAGCGACGTATAGGCGAGGTGAGAAGTGTCTATACATTGTCAAATTAATTGTTTGCCTTCTTACTTGAAAAATCATAAATTATTTTTAATCATAAATTAATTATTATAATAATTGTTTCTCTCTTATTCTTTGCAAATATAAATTCCTGAATTCCTGCATTAATTGTTACATGTTATTTGAATTATGTGCCTTAATTGTTATCTGACATTTTGCTCCCTGATTTCCATAATAATTTGCTATTTGTCATTGTTTGCTTCATAATTAAACCATAATTATTGTATGTTTGTTGTCTCGTAATTTTATATTAATTGTTACATTTATTGGAAAAATTTCTTCTATAAGAATTGGTAAATGAAAATGTTGGAGGAGCGGGTTCCACGCCACAACATGATTGATTATAATGAATATATTGGAGAATCGGGTTGCACGCCGCATCAGACTTATTAAAAGTCAATATTGGAGGATCGGGTTGCACGTCGCAACAGACTTATTAAAAGTCAATATTGGAAGATCGGGTTGCACGCCGCAACAGACTTATTAAAAGTCAATATTGGAGGATCGGGTTGCACGCCGCAACAGACTTGTTAAAAAGTTAATATTGGAGGATCGGGTTGCACACCGCAACAGACTTGATTAAAATGAATATGTTGGAGGAGCGGGTTGCACGCCGCAACAGAACTGAATGTGGATATATTGTGAGAGCGGGTTGCACGCTGTAACAGAAATAATGGAAATGATAATTGGTTATGACTGTTGAGTTGCCTTCAATTATAATAAATGAATTACCTAATTTATTCCTATTATTGTTGTTGTTACTAATATTGCGTACAGGTTAATGTAAGTGAACTGCCTTAGCCTCGTCACTACTTCGTCGAGGTTAGGCTCAGCACTTACCAGTACATGGGGTCGGTTGTACTGATACTATACTCTGCACTTCTTGTGCAGATTTTGGAGTTGGTCCCAGCGGCGTACCATAGACTTGCTCGAATTTCAGCTATCAGAGGAGACTTGAGGTATAACTGCATGGCTTCCGCAGTTCTGAAGTCCCCGTCTGTTGTACTTTAGCTGTGTGTTTATTTCCAGACAACTTTATTTTATTCAGACCTTTATTTATATTTATTCTAGAAGCTCGTGCACTTGTGACACCAATTCTGGGATGGTATTTAGACACCGTTATTATTATGAATTATTTTAAAATTGCTTCCGCATTTGCTTCCTTATTATTAATAAATTTAAAAAAAATAAAAATGGATAATCTTATTCTAACGTTGTCTTGCCTAGCAAATCACGGTCCGGAGGTGGGAATTTCGGGTCGTGATAGTTGGTATCAGAGAACTAGGTTACATAGGTCTCATGAGTCACGAGCAAGCTTAGTAGAGTCTGAAGGATCAGTACGGAGACATCTGTACTTATCTCAGAGGCTATGAAGTATAGGAACAATATCACTTCTTTCTTATTCTGTTATGCGATTCTATTCTATCATCGATGATTGAACCATTCTACTCTTATTCTCTCGCAGATGGTGAGAACGCGTAATACCTCTACCCATGGACTGGGACCAGATCCCCCGGTGGCAACTATGGCCAGGGGTAGAGGTCGAGGCTGAGGTCGTGTTAGAGGCCGAGGTAGAGCTTAGTCCAGAGCTCGAGCAGCTGCACCTGTTGAAGAACCTCAGATAGACCTTCAGGAGGAGATCCCAGTTCAGAATGTACCAGTTGGACCAGTTCAGGTCCCGGAAGGATTCATAGCCACTCAAGTATTTCAGGACGCTCTAGTTCAATTGGTGAGTCTTATAGAGGGTGTGGCCCAGAATGGTACATTTCCAGTGGCACCAGCCATCTCACAGGCTAGGGGAGGAGCACAAACTCCCACTACTCCCGTCCCGGAGCAGATGGCTCCCCAGAATCAGGCTCCAGCAGCCCCGCCAGTTGGGGTAGTTCAGCCAGTTATTGCGGCACAGACCGGTGATAGGCCCACCGTGTCTTTTGAGGCCTTATTGAGACTGGATAAGTTCACTAAGCTCTTTCTAGTTCACTTCAGTGGTACACCTTCTGAGGACCCACAGGATTATCTTGAATGCTGCCATGAGGTGCTGCGAAACATGGGTATAGTTGAGACCAATGGAGTTGATTTTGCTGTATTCCAGATGACGGGTGTCGCCAAGAGGTGGTGGAGAGATTACACATTGACCCGACCAGTCGGATCGCCTGCACTTACCTGGGAGCAGTTCTCTCAGCTATTTTTGGAGAAGTTCCTCCCTATCACATTGAGAGAGGAATTCTGCAAGCAATTCGAGCGTCTACAGCAGGGCAGTATGACTGTTACTCAGTATGAGTCCCGTTTTGTGGATTTGGCCCGTCATGCTCTCCTTTTACTACCTACGGAGGGAGAGAGAGTGAGAAGGATTATTGAGGGACTCACTCACCCTATCAAACTTCAGATGGCCAAGGAGACCGAAAGTGAGATTTCTTTTCCGGCGGTTGCTAATGTCGCAAGGAGGATCGAGATGGTTCTTGCACAGGAAAGAGGGTAGAGGTCCGATAAGAGGCCTCGTCAGTTCGGTGGTTACAATGGTGCCTCGTCTTGAGGCCGGGGTAATTTTGGTAGGGGTCATCCTCCCAGACCGTTTCATTCAGCACTTCATGTATCTCCCGATGCTTCAGGGAGTCACGGTCCTATTATTCCTTACTCTAGGCAGCCAGTATTCAGTGCACATTCAGCTCCTATCAGTGCACCACCACTCCAGAGTTACTACAGTGGTTATCCGGCCCATCTGGGTCAGCTTCAGCTTCAGCACCCACGGCATCAGGATGGGTGTTATGAGTGTGGGAACATTGGTCACATCAGAAGGTATTGCCCTAGATTGGCGAGTAATAGATCTCGGCAAGATTCTCATGCCATTATACCAGCACCGGTTGCTTCACCGCCTGCTCAGCCAGCTAGAGGTGGAAGTCAGTCCATTAGAGGTGGAGGTCAGGCCATTAGAGGTGGAGGTCAGACCGTTAGAGGTAGAGGCCAGCCAGTTAGAGGCCGTCCCAGAGATGCAGTTCAGAGTGGTGGGGCCTAGCCCCAATTTTATTCTTTTCCAGCTAGGCCTGAGGCCGAGTCATCTGATGCTGTGATCACAGGTATTATTCCAGTTTGCCAAAGAGATGCTTCAGTTCTATTTGATCCAGAATCTACTTATTCCTATGTGTCCTCCTATTTTCCTTCATATTTGGTTGTGCTTTGTGATTCTCTGAGTGCTTCTGTGTGTGTATCGACACCGGTGGAAGAATCTGTGGTAGTAGATCATGTCTACCATTTGTGTGTGGTTACTATTGGTAATCTTGAAACTAGTGTGGATCTTTTACTTCTTGATATGGTAGATTTTGATGTCATCTTGGGTATGGATTGGCTATCTCCTTATCATGCTATATTGGATTGTCATGCCAAGACAGTGACCCTAGCTATGCCGGGGTTACCTTGATTAGAGTGGAAAGGAACTCCTGGCCATTCTGCCAGCAGGGTTATTTCTTATATGAAAGCTCGGCGTATGGTAGAGAAATGATGTCTAGCCTATTTGGCTTATATTCGCGATCCCAGTGCGGATGTCCCTTTTATGGACTCAGTACCAGTTGTTCGTGAATTTTCAGAAGTATTTCCTGCAGATCTGTCGGGGATGCCACCTGATAGAGATATTGACTTCTGTATTGATTTGGCTCCGGGCACTCAGCCCATTTCTATTCCACCATACTGTATGGCCCCGCCAGAGTTGAAAGAATTGAAAGAGCAGTTACAAGACTTGCTTGATCAAGGATTCATTAGACCCAGTGTCTCGCCCTGGGGTGCACTAGTATTATCTGTAAAGAAGAAAGATGGCTCGATGCGGATGTGTATAGACTATCGGCAGTTGAACAAGGCCACTATCAAAAACAAATATCCGCTGCCAAGAATTGATGACTTATTTGATCAGCTTCAAGGTGCCAAGGTATTTTCGAAAATCAATTTGAGATCTGGTTACCATCAGTTGAAGATTAGGGCATCTGATGTCCCTAAGATAGCTTTTTGGGGTCGGTGTGGGCATTACGAGTTCCTAGTGATGTCATTTGGGTTGACAAATGCTCCATCAGCATTTATGGATTTGATGAATCGGGTATTCAAGTCTTATTTGGATTCTTTTGTGGTTGTATTCATTGATGATATCTTGATTTACTCCAGCAGTCGAGAGGAGCACGAGCAGCATCTTCGAAGTGTACTTCACACCTTGAAGAATAATCAGTTATATGCCAAATTTTCAAAATGTGAGTTTTGGTTAGACTCAGTTGCCTTTTTAGGACATGTTGTATCGGCAGAAGGCATAAAAGTGGATCCTAAGAAGATTGAGGCTGTTCAGAATTGGCCTAGACCTACTTCGGTTACAGAGATCCGGAGTTTCCTGGGTTTGGCAGGTTATTATCGCCGGTTCGTGGAAGGGTTTTCATCTATGGCAAGCACATTGACCAGACTAACCCAGAAGGGTGTTCCATTCAGATAGTCAGACGAGTGTGATTTGAGCTTTCAGAAGCTCAAGACCGCTTTGACTACGGTGCCAGTATTGCTATTACCCACACGTTCAGGATCGTATACGATATATTATGACGCATCTCACATTGGGCTTGGTGCAGTATTAATGCAAGATGGCAAGGTAATTGCATATGCGTCGCGGCAGTTGAAATTTCACGAGAATAATTATCTTGTTCATGACTTAGAATTGGCAAAAATTGTTCATGCGCTAAAGATTTGGAGGCATTACCTCTACGGTGTCTCATGTGAGGTATTTACTGATCATCATAGCCTTCAGTATCTGTTCAAACAAAAAGATCTTAATTTGAGGCAGAGAAAATGGTTTGAGTTGTTGAAAGACTATGATATTACCATTTTATATCACCCCGGAAAGGCCAATGTGGTGGCCGATGCTTTGAGTAGAAAGGCTGTGAGTATGGGCAGTCTTGCGTATATTCCGGTTGGTGAGAGGCCATTAGCTGCAGCTGTTCAGAATTTGGCTAATCAGTTCGTGAGGTTAGATGTTTCAGAACCCAGTCGGGTTCTAGCTTGTACAGTCGCTCGGTCTTCTTTATATGAGCGCATCAGAGAGAGGCAGTATGATGATCCTCACTTACTGGTCCTTAAGGACACGGTGTGGCACGGTGATGCCAAACAGGTTTCTATGGGGGAAGATGGGGTTCTGCGAATGCAGGGCCGTATTTGTGTGCCTAATGTGGATGGGCTTCATGAATTAATTCTTTAAGAAGCACACAGTTCCAGGTATTCTATTCATCCAGGTACCGCTAAAATGTATCAAGATTTGCGGCATCATTATTGGTGAAGGAGAATGAAAAAGGATATAGTTGTACATGTAGCTCGGTGTCTGAATTGTCAGCAAGTTAAGTACGAGCATCAGAGACCTGGTGGTTTGCTTCAGAAGTTAGAAATTTCTGAGTGGAAGTGGGAGCGTATCACTATGGATTTTGTTGTTAAGCTCCCACGGACTCAGAGAAAATTTGACGCAGTTTGGGTCATTATGGACAGGTTGACCAAGTCAGCCCATTTCATTCCAATGGCAGTTATCTATTCTTCAGAGAGGTTAGCTGAAATTTACATTCGTGAGATTATCCGCCTTCACGGTGTGCCCGTGTCTATTATTTCAGATCGAGGTACGCAGTTTACCTCACATTTTTGGAGGGCTGTACAGTGTGATTTAGGCACGCGGGTGGAGTTGAGTACAATATTTCATCCACAGACAGACAGACAGTCAGAGCGCACTATTCAGATATTGGAAGATATGCTTCGCGCTTTTGTTATAGACTTTGGAGGTTCTTGGGATCATTTCTTGCCACTTGCGGAGTTTGCTTATAATAATAGCTACCAGTCGAGCATTCAGATGGCTTCATATGAGGCATTATACGGAAGGCGATGCCGATCGCCAGTTGGTTGGTTTGAACCGGGAGAGACTCGGTTGTTGGGTACCGATTTGGTACAGGATGCCTTGCATAAGGTCAAGATTATTCAGGATCGACTTCGCACAGCTCAGTCTAGGCAAAATCGTTATGCCGACCGTAAAGTTCGTGATATTGCATTCATGGTTGGAGAACAAATATTGCTCCGGGTTTCACCTATGAAAGGTGTAATGAGGTTCGAAAAGAAGGGCAAGTTGAGCCCTAGGTATATCGGACACTTTGAAATTCTTGAAAGGGTGGGTGAAGTAGCCTACATGCTTGCATTACCACCTAGTTTATCAGCGGTTCATCCGGTTTTCCACATGTCTATGCTCTGGAAATATCATGGTGATCCATCCCATGTGTTAGATTTCAACTCAGTCCAATTGGGCAAAGATTTGACTTACGAGGAGGAGCCGGTGGCTATTCTACCTCGGCAGGTCCGACAGTTGAGGTCAAAGAGTTATCCTTCAGTTCGGGTGCAATGGAGAGTTCAGCCGGTAGAGGCATCTACCTGGTAGTCCGAGTCGGACATGCGGAGTAAATATCCACACCTTTTTTCCAGCTCAGGTACTTTTTCTAACTCCGTTCGAGGACGAACGTTTGTTTTAGAGGTGGAGAATGTGATGACCCAAAATGTCATCTTTAAATTTAATAAGTAATTCTATGTTCTACGACCTCGAAAAGCACGATTTATCATTCCTCGACTTGCGTGTGTATTCCGTACAATTTTCAGGAAAGTTTTTATGTGAAAATGGATTAAAATGGGAAATAGAGCTTAAAACTCAACTAAGTTGACTTTGGTTAATATTTTGAGCAAACAGATCCGGATCAGTGTTTTGAAAATTTCGGTAGGTCCGTATCATGATTTGGGACTTGGGCGTATGCCCGGAATCGAATTCCGAGGTCCCTAGCTCGAGATATGAAATTTTGATGAAAAATTAAAAGCTTGAAAGCTTAATGATTTCTAAGAAATTACTGATGTTGGATTTATTAACCTCGGGTCCGTATTTTGGTTTCGGAGCCCGATACAGTTCCATTATAATATTTATGACTTGTCTGCTGAATTTGGTGAGAATCGGAGTTGATTTAACATAATTCGGACGTCCGGTTGTAAAAATATAAGTTTTAAAGTTTTCTTGAAAACTTCATTTGATTTGGTGTCCGATTCGTAGTTCTAGGTGTTATTTTGGCAATTTGATCACGCAAGCAACTTCGTATGATGTTTTAGAACCTGTGTGCATTTGGTTTGGAGCCCCGAGGGATCGGGTGAGTTTCGGATAGGCTACGGGATGTTTTGGACTTTGAAAATCTGGAATTTTGCTGCAGCAGGTGTTCTGGCATGTTCTTCTTCGCGTTCGCGAAGGTACTATCGCGAACGCGAAGAGTAAACTGGGCACCTGGATTTTTCTTCTTCGCGAACGCGAAGGCTTGGTCACGAAAGCGAAGCAATGGGGGCATTACCCTTCGCGAACGCAACCATCTCCTCGCGAACGCGTAGTGTTAGGCACACCTGGGGGAGGGCCGATCATTCCTTCAGCGCGAACGCGAGCTATGCCTCGCGAACGCGAAGGCTGGGGGGGAAACCTTCGCGAACGCGAAGGAGGACTTGCGAACACGAAAGCCACGGGCTGCTAGTCATCGCGAACGCGACAGGCCCTTCGCGAACGCGAAGAAGGCCTGACCCCTGTGACTTAAAACAGAACCAAAAAATGGGATTTTTCCCATTTTTCACAAACCCTCAATTATAACTCGGTTTAGGGGGGATTTCAAAGGAGTTTTTCACGATTTCGAACTGGGTAAGTATTTTTTATCATATAGTGATTGTATTTCACAAATCCATGTCTATATTCATCATTTATTTCGGATTTAAATGGAAGAAATTGGAATTTTTGTAAAACTTTCCAAAAACGAAAAAATTAAGATTTGAAGGTCCATTTGATATCGGAATTGGACAAATTTGGTATGGTTGAACTCGTATCAGAACGATGTTCGGATTTTGCGAGTTTTTCTGGTATTTGAGATGCGGGTCCCACTGCCGAATATTTTAATAAATTTCGGATTTTTATCCGGAAAATTTGTAAATTCATATGGAATTAATTCATATGATTAGTATTGAATATATTAAATTATTTGTGAATAGATTTGAAGCTTTCTGAGGCAAATTTAAAAGGAAAAGCTGTGGTTGAATAATTGATTAGAATTTGTAAAGCGAGGTAAGTGTCGGAGTTAATCTTGACTTGAGGGAGTAGAACCCTTAAATTGTTTGTTATGTGAATTGCATGTAAACGACGTATAGGCGAGGTGACGAGTGTCTATACGTCGTCAAATTAATTGTTTGCCTGCTTACTTGAAAAATCGTAAATTATTTTTAATCATAAATTAAATATTATAATAATTATTTCTCTCTTATTCTTTGCAAATATAAATTCTTGAATTCCTGCATTAATTGTTACATGCTATTTGAATTATGTGCCTTAATTGTTATTTGATATTTAGCATAATAAATATTAAACTGCCTATTTGCTCCCTGATTTCTATAATAATTTGCTATTTGTCATTGTTTGCTTCATAATTAAACCATAATTTTTGTATGCTTGTTGTCTTGTAATTTTATATTAATTGTTACATTTATTGGAAAATTTCTTCTATAAGAATTGGTAAATGAACATGTTGGAGGAGCGGGTTGCACGCCGCAACATGATTGATTATAATGAATATATTGGAGGATCGGGTTGCACGCCGCAACAGACTTATTAAAAGTCAATATTGGAGGATCGGGTTGCATGCCGCAACAGACTTATTAAAAGTCAATATTGGAGGATCGAGTTGCACGCCGCAACAGACTTATTAAAAGTCAATATTGGAGGATCTGGTTGCACGTCGCAACAGACTTATTAAATGTCAATATTGGAGGATCGGGTTGCACGCCACAACAGACTTGTTAAAAGTCAATATTGGAGGATCGGGTTGCACGCCGTAATAGACTTGTTAAAAAGTTAATATTGGAGGATCGGGTTGCACGCCGCAACAGACTTGATTAAAATGAATATGTTGGAGGAGCGGATTGCATGCCGCAACAGAACTGAATATGGATATATTGTGAGAGCGGGTTGCACGTTGCAACAAAAATAATGAAAATGATAATTGGTTATGACTACTGAGTTGCCTTCAATTACTATAAATGAATTACCTGATTTATTCCTATTATTGTTGTTGTTACTAATATTGCGTACAGGTTAATGTAAGTGAACCGCCTTAGCCTCGTCACTACTTCGTCGAGGTTAGGCTCAGCACTTACCAGTACATGGGTTCGGTTGTACTGATACTACACTCTGCACTTCTTGTGCAGATTTTGGAGTTGGTCCCAGCTGCGTACCATAGACTTGCTCGGATTTCAGCTATCAGAGGAGACTTGAAGTATAACTGCATGGCGTCCGCAGTTCTGAAGTCCCTGTCTATTGTACTTTAGCTGTGTGTTTATTTTCAGATAGCTTTATTTTATTTAGACCTTTATTTGTATTGATTCTAGAAGCTCGTGCACTTGTAACACCAATTCTGGGATGCTATTTAGACACCGTTATTATTATGGATTATTTTAAAATTGCTTCCGCATTTGCTTCCATGTTATTAATAAATTTAAAAATTGTTTTAAAAATGGATAATGTAATTCTAACGTTGGCTTGTCTAGCAAGTAAAATGTTAGGCACCATCACGGTCCGGAGGTGGAAATTTCGGGTCGTGACAAAGGTTAATAAGAATTCTGAGAAAACCATTGCCGACATGATAATAGCAGGTTTTACTGGCCAATTAAAAGGTTGGTGGGACCATTATTTAAAAAATGAACAACACATGGAAATAATGAGCGCCATAAAAGCAAAAAATGGACAGAATGTCCAAAACTCTATCTATTCTTTAGTTCTTAATATCATAGAACACTTCTCAAGAAGATGGTCAGACAATAGTGAGACCTTAAGGACTATGCTCCAAAATCTTATATGTATGGCTCTAATATCTTTTAGGTGGTATAATGATGTTTTTCTATCTAGAGTCAAGGAATTACCAGAATGTAATAGTACTCACTAGAAGTCTAAATTTATTGATGGACTCCCAACACTCTTTGCTGAAAGGGTTAGAAAAGCTCTTCGTGGAACAACAATGAGTATAGATTATAATAGTTATTCCTATGAAAATCTCATTAGTGTATGTACACACAAAGGTTTATCTTTGTGCAATGAGATTAAGCTAAATCAGGAAATTAAGCGGCATCGTCTTAATGAAAGACAACAACTAGGGGAATTTTGTGAACAATTTGCCATAAATATCCCTAAGAATAAAAATGTGTCTCATAGACATAAGCATGAGTATTATAAACATAAGAAGAATAGAGGATCTTTTCATAAAAGATTAGAGTGTAAAAATAAGAAAACATATACTTATAAGCATAGAAAGGATTTCATAAAGTCTAATAGGCCCAATACTTGCTACAAATGTGGTAGAGTAGGTCATTATGCTAGAGACTGCAAAGTCAAGAATAATATTAAGAACCTTGATATAGATGATAACATTAAAGATTCTTGATATAAGATTCTTCTAAATTCTTCTCCAGATAATTCTAATCAAGAGAGAAGTTATGGAGGAGATTCATCAACTGATGAAGATTTAAGGGTTCTACAAGAGGAAGAGTATATTTCCTCAGGTGAAGAATGTGGACCTTGCAAGCAAAATATCACGGCCCAAAACTCACTATAGGCCGTGATGGTACCCAACGTCGCCGTCAGGCAAGCCAACTGTGAACTACCAATTAATTATGAACTTTATTATTTCCGAAATCGTAACTCTTTATTCGATGAATAAATCAATGCATAAAAATCATAAACATTAACAATTTTTAACAGAATAGATAATATATGTGTGTAAATGCTAAGCAAAATCACAAACAACTCCTAGAACATCCCAAAATCCGGTGTCACAAGTGCATGAGTATTTACTAAGGAGTACAATAACAATACAACATCTGTCTAGAATGTAAATAAGACAAGATGGAATAAATGGTATGATGGAGACTCTGTGGGCTGTGATACGTAGCCTGGAATACAGCTCACCATAAAGTCTCCCCAACAGCTGCGCCCACGCACCAAGATAACCGCCAACTGAACATGTCAGATCATGCACGTTTAGTGCAGAAGTGCAGTATGAGTACGTAAATCAACGCGTACCTAGTAAGTATCTAACCTAACCTCGGAGAAGTAGTGACGAGGGTTCGACATCGATACTTACTAGAGGTCCAATAAAGCAATATAATAAATCATAAGCAGATATGAAGCACACAGTAATAATAGGGTAAATATGTAAGTTACATAATCTTCCAAATATTTCTTTTTTACGAATGAATTTCTCAATCTTGTATTCTACCTTAACAGCTCAGAAAATGTCAAGTGCCAAATACCAAATTAATAAGGAATACCATATAAAATGCCGGGTATCAGTGAAAAGATAATCTCGTGAATGTTCGGACTGCCAGCAACAAAACGCACGATTATGCCGAGGTCGTTCGGCCCTATCCAGAATAATGTGTACACTGCCAAGGGTCGATCGGCATGAACCATAGATGCATCTATTATACTGCCGAGGCGTTCGGCCCGCTCCACAAGAAATGAAGGGAATTATCGAATTACGAGACACGTGCTTACAATACAGTACATGGGTACGAAGCAAATTTAACCTTTACCATTTCTCAAATAACTTGCCAACAACTCAAGGTAATAAAGCTCGGCCTAATATATATGTATATATTTCTAAATCAATTCAATTATAATTTCAATTAATTAAGCCAGCAGAATGGATTCAAGTATTTCAAATATTACATGGTAAAGTCCTAAATCTACCCGGACATAAATATGTTTTAGTTACGTACAGACTCTCGTCACCTCGTGCGTACGTAGCACCCACAACTAATGGCACATAACAATTACATCACCTAGGAAATAGTTTCCCCCTCACAAAGTTAGACAGGAGACTTACCTCGATCCGAAGTTTCATAACCAGCTCCAATACCGCACTAACTCTTCAATTCAAAGCCAAACGATCCGAAACTAGTCAAACAATGTGTAAAACAATCAAAATATACTCCAATGCGTATAACTTAACAATTTATAATAATTCTCAACTCTGCTCGAAAAGTCAACAAAGTCAACCCTCGGGCCCACGTCTCGGAACCTGATGAAAATTCATGAAATCCAAACACCCATTCCGATACGAGTTCACCCATACCAACATTATCAAATTCCAACAACGAATCGTCCTCCAAATCTCCAATTTACACTTTCGGGAGATTTCACAATTTTTCTCAATTTCTTCCATTAAATTCGAAATAAATGATGAATATAATCATGTATTTATGAGATATAATCACTTTCGGATATAAAATAATTACCTAAGTCGAAGTCGTGAAGAACTCCTCCAAAATTGCCCAAAATCAAGCTCAAAAATCCAAAATGAAATGAGGAAAATGACCAAGTTCGATCCCTTAATAATCAGCCTAGTTTCGCTTCCTCGGACAGATTGGCGCATCTGCGACGCCATCGTTGCTTCTGCGAAGCCACTTCCCAGTCGCACTCTCACACCTACGGAAATAATTCCGCTTCTGCACCATCGCATGTGCGAGCCTCATTTGCGCATCTGCGAAGCCAGCCGTATCTGCGCTGAAGATTTTTGCTTCTGCGATCCATGCCTTGTCCCTTCCCAGTTGCTTCTACGTTGCCAAAGACCGCATCTGTGATCACGCAGGTGCGAGAAATGCTTCACACCTAAGACCTCTTCTAGTCCTTCCAAATTTCGCTTCTGTGAACTCTGCTTCGCTTATGCGATTACGCATCTGCGATCAACTTCATCGCAGATGCGATGACAACAGTGGCTGCCAAAAAACAGCTTTTACAAAAATTTCCAAATAATCCGTTAACCACCCGGGGCTCGATGGACATTAACCAAATATACCAATACGTCCTAAAATATTATACGAACTTAGTCAAGGATTCAAACCACGTCGAACCACAACGAAATTACAAATCGTGCCTCAAATCGAATTATGAGTTTTCAAATCTTCCAACTTCTATAATTTGCGCCGAAACGTATCAAATCAATCTGCAATGACTTTAAATTTTGCGTACAAGTCACAAATCAAGATACAAACCTATTCCAAGTCTCGGAACTCCAAACGAACATCGATAACATAAAAATCCACTTCAAGCCAAACTTAGGAAATTATAAAACTTTCAAAATGCCAACTTACCACAATAAGCGTCGTAATGCTCCCGGGCGATCCGATACTCAATCCGAACATACGCCTAAGTCCGAAATTACCATACGAATCTATTGAAACCTTCAAATCCAGATTCCGAGGTTGTTTACTCAAAAGTCAAACCTTAGTCGATTCTTCCAACTTAAAGCTTCCAAAATTTGAATTTTCTTTCCAAGTCAACTCCGAACTTCCCGAAATTCAATTATGACAGCACGTACAAGTTATAATACATGAAGTGAAGCTACTCGAAGCCTCAAACCGATGAACGACGCGCTAGAGCTCAAAATGACTGGTCGGATCGTTACATAAATTGTGGTAGTTTTTCTTGGGCTAACGTGTAAACCAACTTTAGTTAAGCATTTGACAAAAGAGTCCGACAGCAAAAATGTCTTGTTATTAAATGTTTTAGGTGCATGCTCCCAAGTAATATCCCAAAAAGATAATATCCATATATTGTAGCTCAATTATATAAAATTCACTAATAAATGAGTACATATAATTGAGTTCCAAGAAGGTAAGTTTGTTATTTGATATTTTCACAACATATTATATTAGCCAAAAATTAGCTAGATGGGTAACAAAGTCCATTATAGAGTTCGTAGTTTTTTGTTTTGATAGGATAAAACTAGCTAGTATTATCTTGTAGTGTTATTTATTGAAGGAGCAAGACAAGAAATATCCAGCTCCACTCTAATATTAGCTGCTTTTAAATTATGTATTTAAACTTGGCTATGGTTAAACTTTCTCTTAATTCTTAGCACCGTCTCATTGACACAGTGGTTCTGTGACTAACTCAGTGATTCAAATATGTATGTGGTTGGAGCAAAAAAAAAAAAAGAAAAAAAAGATAACTAGTACTGCAACTAGAAGCATATAGGACTATAAAATACCTAAAAGAGGAGCGATGTATTCCACTTGTTTTATTGTAAACTAAAATTTCAACAGAAAACTAATCTAAACTAGAATGAGATACTAAGCACATGGTTTTCGTAGATCACCTTCGGAGAAAAATCAAAACAGGATGGTTTTCCTCACGGATAACTAATTAAGAGAGGATACCGTTTAACAATATTGCTATTTATCAAAGCATAATACTATTCAACTTTCTATAACTATCAATACTGCTGCTATAAACGAATATTAGAAAACTTAATTAAAATACGGGAGGATTCTAGTGAAGGTACATCAATGTTTTGTTTTCTCCTTTTATCATTATTGAGTTTATTATGTTCTACGCACTAACAAAATAAAAGTGATAATTATATTTTTGGGCCGCTCAAAAAAATAAGGCAAAATACAAAATTGGTGGGTCGACAAAATTAATTGCATTCGCTAACCAAAAAGTATATAAAATATGTATATAAGACACATATATACAAAAAATTATATATTTCGTCAGCTATTATTTTAAAATATATATTTCTAAAATAATAATAGTTGGTAAATGCATATATTTTGTATATTAAGTATAAATATGCATATATATATATAATATACATAATCAACATATATAATTTGTATATTTTGACTACCACCTGTAATTATTTTGGCCGTTGGGCCAAAAAACAAATTCCCAAATACTTTACACAATTAGATTACTTAAAAAGTAACTATAGATAGTGGCGAAACTAAGTAGAAGGAAGGAGGTTCAACCCTTTGTCGAAAAATTATAATGCGCAAATAAGGTAAACATGAATTACTTAGTTATATGCAAATTGTTGATTAGTCAGCTTAACATGAGGAAATAAATTTTTTAGTGTACGTGTTTCAAAAGTTATTTTAGGGGATATAGGTTCAAATCCCTATTATTACATTTTAGATATTTTTTGAATTCGTCTGTGTAGATTTTTTACTCTGCCGCTTGTGACAACAAGTAGTAATTTTTTAAAATGTTTTATGACGTCATAAAAATGAAATAAAGTATCCAAAGCAAAGAAACACCGCTATCTACTTGGGTTAATTATTTCCTCATCGATTTGACAATTGCGAGTTGAAAATCAGGACTAGGATGATACCAACAAAGATTTTTAAAATAATAAATGAAGCGCGCAATAAATGAAGAAAACCTAATAGTTCCTTGAACCATTTATAATAAGGGGCCAACTGCCAACTCTCTCTTGAACTCATCTACGTACGTTTTTTCTCATACATACGTACTCCCAATCCTCCCCCAACTCTCAACCGCATTCCGTTGGGCACTTTGATCATTCTTTCGGCGTTTTCACATGCACCACCAAATTACTAATCAACTCTCTCGGCGGCTATATGCTTTGTTTCTCTGACTTCCTCTTAAATGCTGAGCCCCCTTAAACAAGAGAGTACCATTTTACATCACTCGTTTTCACTGTCAAATTTTAAATCAATATTTAATTTTTTGTGAAGTGCAAGAGATTTTAGTCATTTAGGATGGTTAATTATATTTTTCTAGCATCTTGTAATCATATAAACAGGTTTTTAGTTTGTAAATTCCGCGTAATAAAATTATACAGCATCTACTCATATCATCTGTCTTTTAAAATTTTTGCATACCCTTTAAAAAAGATATTTAATACTTATAATCATAAGGATATATAGTCATTTAGGATGGTTAATTTCCAGCAACTTGTAATCATATAAGCGGAGCTTTAGTTACAATTTGTAAATTGTGCATAACAAAATGATACAACATCATGTTGATCATATCACTGTGTCTTTTGTAGTTTTTGCATACATGTTTAATGACTACTAGAAAATTGTCAAAAAGCACAAAAAACTGATCCGAAATCGGTCGGAAATTTAAATTTATTTTTTCCCGTCCAGGATTAATTAGTTTTTAAGAAATATATATATATATATATATATATATATATATATATATATATATATATATATATATATGTGTGTGTGTGTGTGTGTGTGTGTGTGTTGATATTGTAAATAACAAATAATCTAACAATAATACCGACCGAAATCGGTCGGTATATTATATATATATATATATACACACACACATATAGTCATGAATGTTTTATTCTCGATCACCTTATTAGTACTTTGCTCGGATACTTCATCAGTGGATCAATTGGAAATTCAATTATATTCGATTAAAACTTACTATAACACATTTAAAAATAAATTGTATAGTTCTATAATATGTAATGCTATATTAATACTTAAGTTATAGCAACAACAACATTTGTATACATATTAATGTTATATTAACATATGCTATATATATTTATATAAGTATATATATGTTGTTCCTGCAACTTAAGTAATAATATAAACCTACATCTTATAGAACGATACACTTTGTTTTTAAATGTGTTATAATAAATTTTAATCGAATATAATTAAATTTTCAATTGATCCACTGATGAAGTATCCGAGCAAAGTACTAATAAAGTGATCGAGAATAAAATATTCAAAATTATGTCGATTACACGTATACAGATATGAAGTGTAATTTATACGAAAGCACACAGATGATAAACATTATAAATATAATTGATCGAGTTTAATTGAAATAGTCGTTATATCCAACATGCTATGATATACTTAGTGTCGCAGTAAATAGATAATAAAGTGTATCGTTGATAGATTTATATATATATATATATATATATATATATATATATATATATATATATATATATATGTGTGTGTGTATGTATATATATATATGTGTATGTATGTATGTAATATGGCCATTAATTTGGCTTATTTTCAAGTGGGGGGCATATTTTCATGATATTTGCCATGACATAATATCCACTATAACACAATTTGTGAACCAAATTTTCATGACATTTGCCATGACATAATATCCACTATAACATAATTTGTGGACCAAGTTTTCATGACATTTGCCATGACATAATATCCACTATTAGGCCAAGGATTTCTTGCTATAAATAGAGAAGTTTCTCCTCATTTGAAAACACAACCAATTCAAGAGCTTTTCGCTCTTGTCTTTCTTTCTCCTCCTTTATTTCATTATAGAGTATTTTGTAAGAGAATGCGTATTGAGAAACACTTGTGTGAACCCTTTCTTTGGAGTGAACTTGTGAGGTTATTCTCTTGGGGTATTTGGGACTAATTAGAGTATTTACTCTAATTTTGTACTCTCTTTTGTACTCTTGTTGGTATAGTAAAATTGCTCCTCTCCGCTTGTGGACGTAGGTCACCTTGACCGAACCACGTTAAATTTGTGTCTTCTTTATCTTCTTTAATTGCCGTTATTATCAACTTGCATTGTCTTTGTTATTGTCATTATAATGTTGTTTGGCTATATATATATGTATGTGTGTGTGTGTGTGTGTATGTGTAAATTTGGAAGATTTTAAATTTTAATTTAAAGAGCTTATATATTTAGGAGTAATAAGGAGATCTACCTCTAAACATAGGTCGGCTGCTTTCATGGTAAGAAATCAGAGTGAAATAATAAGAGGAAAGGCAAGAATGGTAATAAATTACAAAAGGCTTAATGATAATACTAAAACATACGGATATAAGTTACCTGATAAAATATAATTAATAAATAGAATACAAGGAAAGAAAATATTTAGAAAATTTGATTGTAAATCGGGTTATTGGCAAGTAAAAATGCATGAAGAAAGTATAGAATGAACAACATTCACTTGCCCGGAGTAAATATATATATATATATATATATATATATATATATATATATATATATATATATATATAACAATGATACATTTTCTTATCTATTTACTACGACACTAAGTGTATCATAGCCTGTTGGATATAATGACTATTTCAATTAAACTCGATCAATTATATTTATAATATTTATCATCTGTGTGCTTTCGTATAAATTACACTTCATATCCGTATACGTGTAATAGATTATAATAGAGTGTATGATTTTATTTCATATGTGATAATTTACACTTACATATATATATGACAAGCGTTGATGATTTATCCTCAACTGTTCATTACATCGCTCGAATGCTTGATATATATATATATATATATATATATATATATTATCTATCAACGATACACTTTATTATCTATTTACTAGGACACTAAGTGTATCATAGCCTGTTGGATATAACGACTATTTCAATTAAACTCGATCAATTATATTTATAATATTTATCATCTGTGTGCTTTCGTATAAATTATACTTCATATCCGTATACGTATAATAAATTATAATAGAGTGTATGATTTTATTTCAGATGTGATAATTTACACTTACATATATATATATATATATATATATATATATATATATATATATATATATGACAAGCGTTGATGATTTATCCTTAACTGTTCATTACATCGCTCGAATGCTTGATCGGTGAATAAAATAGAAAATAATTCTTGAAATTTAAGTGACTACATGCTCCGGTTAAATGAGTGACTAGATTCTCCAAGATGTTTACAATCGACATAGTCTTGAATGTTTTATTCTCGATCACCTTATTAGTACTTTACTCGGATACTTCATCAGTGGATCAATTGAAAATTCAATTATATTCGATTAAAAGTTACTATAACACATTTAAAAATAAAGTTTATAGTTCTATAAGATGTAGTGCTATACTAATACTTAAGTTGTAGGAACAACAACATATATATACTTATATTAATATAATTTTAATTAAAGACTATTGTAGACAATAAATTGCGTTGAGAAAATAAAATCAAGACCGAAAATATTGCAATCATCGTAGTATTTGATTTCAAATAATATAAGTGTACAATCTCTATGAATCCTCTGATTCTTCTTTCCAATAGTAAATAAATCCAAGGGCCTTTGAGCTTGATATTGAATATGTAGTTGTTTCCACGAACGATGATCTTGAATTCAACTAGCTCGAACTTTGATTTGAACTCATACTCCTTGAATCTTGATTTGTTCTTCGTTCTTGAGCTTGAACTTGATTTGTCCTTCGTTCTTGAGCTTGAACTTGAACTTGATTTCTGGAACTTGAACTTGTGGAGGAATTTTGTCACGACCCAAAATCCAACTAGTCGTGATGGCACCTAACCAAATCCGTTAGGTAAGCCAGTTAACCACTAATAAATTTCAAAAATAATTAATAAAGCAATTAAGTAAATAAATTATCTGAATCTAATACAATCCCTAAGAACTGGTAGTACAAATTATGAGCTTCTAAGAATAGAGTTTACAAAGCAGAAATGAAATAAATACATAGTCTGTTTGAATAGAACATAAACAGAGTTTTACATATCAAAAGCTACCGCGAACAAGAGGCAGCTACAACTGGGATGCAGGTACATCTTCATTCCAGCTCCCATCGAACACAACAATATCAGCAACCAACATCTGCATGCAAGGTACAGAAGTGTAGTATGAGTACAACCGACCCCATGTACTCAATAATAACAAACCTAACCTTAGGTTGAAAGTAGTGACGAGCTAACAGAAAGGTCGGGTCCAACACTATTATTCCCCAACAGTTCATAACAGCATAGTACAATAACAAAGGAAGAATCTCAAAAATAAAAGGCTCAGTTCGTTCACAGTTCCAGAAAAATGGGCATTTCTTTTCAAGTATCTCAGTAAAAATCTAAATCTTTTACCGAAAGCCAATATACGAGTAAGTTTGAAAACTGTGATTTTTTCCAAAACTCCTTTCAACAAATAGTAAGATGTTTCATTTTCAGATAGCATAAGAAAGGTACTTCTTTATGCCTACATGTCAAGATATGGGTAAAATCATAAATGTCCCCAAAACTGGGTAGCATAAGGAAATACACCTCTGTGCATGTATCTCAAGTACGCATTTCAAATGCAGTTCATCTCGATGATGAGCTCATGTACTCACACTCTCAGAGTACTCAATCTCACTGTCTCGCATTCTCTCTCACTATGCTCAGCACACTCAAACACTCAGCGTTGTACCATACCCGCTGCGACGTGCAGCCCGATCCACATATATATATATATGTTGCGGCGTGCAGCCCGATCCACATATATATATATATATATATATAGTCGACTGCGCTCACTGGGGGTGTGCAGACTCCGGAGGGGCTCCTTCAGCACGAGCGCTATATTGCTGTGGCGTGCAGCCCGATCTAATATTGTTGTAGCGTGCAACCCGATCCAATATTATTGCGGCGTGCAACCCGATCCGATAATATATATATATATATATATATATATATATATATATATATATAGCCCGAAGGCTTTTTGCGGCGTGAAACCCGATCCATATAAAAAATAATCAATATTATATATATATATATATATATATATATATATATATATATATATATATATATATATATAGCCCGAAGGCTTTTTGCGGCGTGAAACCCGATCCATATAAAAAATAATCAATATCTTATGTTGCGGCGTGCAGCCCGATCCCAAAATGTCACTCCCACTCAGGCCCTCGGCCTCACTCAGTCATCAATCTCTCCAGTCTCACTCACGGGCTCACAATGCCATGAAACTAGCCCGACAACAATGATATGATGTATCAATAAACAACAACTGAGTCTGAGATATGATATTAATGCATGAATATGACTGAGTACAATATATCAATGAAATCCGTGAGATGGCAGCAAGAAACGACGACTATGGGTCCCTACAATATCAACATAAAGCCTAAACATGATATTTAGTATGATTGACACCTTAACTACTTTATCACATGGTGAAAATACGGATATCAACAAAGTAGGACCACTATATAGTGCCATGGAAACAACAGAGTCCCAATTCACATGGTGCAAGCCCACACCCCCGTCAGCTAGCATGTGCGTAACCTCAATACCAATCACATAACACGTATTACGGGGTTTCATACCCTCAATACTAAGATTAGAAGAGTTACTTACCTCGAACAAGCCAATACCAATGCCGAGCAAGCCAAGTGATGCTCCAAAGATGCCATCCCGCGCGTTCCGACCTCCGAATGGCTAGAAACTAACCAAAAACAACTCAAGTACCTCAAACAATGCTAAAGGAACCAATCCCAATCGAAAAAGATAAAATCTTGAATCAAAAGCCCAAAATCGGCCAATAGCCCAACCTGGGCTCGCACCTCGGAATCCGACAAAATTTACAAAATCCTACAACCCATTCAATTACGAATCCAACCACACTAGTTTCACTCAAATCCGGCTCCAATTCGATGTTCAAATCTCAAAATTCATATTATGAAACTTTGGGCCAAAACC
The DNA here is from genome assembly GCF_000390325.3 of Nicotiana tomentosiformis. NCBI lineage: Eukaryota > Viridiplantae > Streptophyta > Magnoliopsida > Solanales > Solanaceae > Nicotiana > Nicotiana tomentosiformis. Next base: position 55,855,702 of record NC_090819.1, read on the forward strand.
CCCATTCCTCTTTAAAATTCACAATTCAATTACCAAAAATGAAGATAGATTCATAAAATATAACTAAAATCGAGTAGAGAACACTTACCCCAATTCATATGGTGAAAATTGCTTCAAGAATCGTCTCAATCCGAGTTTCATAGCTCCCAAAATGATAAAATGGCTGAAACCCCCGAAATGAGATTTAATATAATTTGCTCAGCTATTACACTTCGCGAACGCGGACAATTCCATGCGTTCGCATAGAAAAAATGCTCACCAGCTGAAATTTCTCTTCTATGAACGCAGCACCACAGACGCGAACGCGATGAACAAACTCCTAGAGCTACGCGATCGCATACCACATTTTGCGATCGCGAAGAACAAATGCCTGACATCCTCAGGCCTTCCTTCCTACTACACGAACGCATCACCAGGCTCGCGAACGCACTGAACAAATGCCTCAACCTCCGCGAACGCGACTCTGGACTCGCGAACGCGATGAAAAATCCTACTCAGTCATCCAACAACCCTACGCGATCGCGTTCTATACTCCGCGATCGCAATTAAGGAAGCCAGAAGCCTAGAATTCTGCAGACCCAACAATGCAAATATGAAGGAAAATGATCCGAAATCAATCTGAAATACGCCCGAGCCCCTCAGGACCCCATCCAAACATGCCAACAAGTCCCATAACATAACACAGACCTAGTCGAGGCCTCAAAACACACATAACAATATCGGAATGACGAATCACCCCTCAATTCGAATTCAATGAACTATAAAATTTCAAACTTCCACAACCGATGCCGAAACCTATCAAATCACGTCCGATTTACCTCAAATTTTGCACACAAGTCACATTCGACATTACGGACCTGCTCCAACTTCTGCAATCGGAATCCGACCCCGATATCAAAAAGTCCACTCCCGGTCAAACTTTCCAAAATTCTAATTTTTGCCATTTCAAGCCAAAAATCAACCACGGACCTCCAAATCATAATTCAGACGCGCTCCTAAGTCCAAAATCACCCAACGGAGCTAAAGAAACCATCAAAATGCCAATCCGAGGTCAAATGCTAAAAGGTTAAACTTGGTCAACTCTTTCAAATTTAAAGCTCCCTAGTTGAGAATCATTCTTCCGAATCAGTCCCGAATAACCTGAAAATCAAATCGACGATTCACACAAGTCAAAATACATCATACGGAGCTACTCACACCCGTAAACCACTAAGCGAAGTGAAATGCTCAAAACGACGGAACGGGTCATTAAATCCTCCCCCACTTAAAAATACGTTCGTCCTCGAACGTGTCAAGAGTTGTTCTCAAAGCCATCAAACCACCATATAACCTTGCCATGCACATACCCGGGGGTGATCTCCCATCACCCTATCCCATATAGGCCCGACAACACAACATATTTGTAGTTCTTAATTCAACCTAGCCCATAAACCTTATGTAATGACCCGACCGGTCGGTTTGAATATTATAACCCCGTTCCCCTATTTACTTCTCAATTTATGTCTTGTAATTGATTTATGACTTATCAGGTTAGTTGGTTTAGGTCCGGAAAGAACTCGGAGTGAAATGAGACACTCAGTCTCATAATTGAAAATTTTAAGTTAGAAAAGTGGACCGGATATGGACCCATGTATAAACGACCTCGGATTTGAATTTTAATAATTCCAATAGCTCCGTATGGTGATTTTGGACTTAGGAGCGTGTCCGAAATATTATTTGGAAGTCCGTAGAGGAATTAGACTTAAAATGCCGAAAGTTTAATTTTTGAGAAGTTTGACCGGGGGGTTCACTTTTTGATATCGGGGTCGGAATTCGATTCTGAAAATTGAAATACCTCTATTATGTCATTTATGACTTGTGTGCAAAATATGAGGTCAATCGGACGTGATTTGATAGGTTCCGGAGTCGTTTGTAGAAATTAGAAATTTCAAAGTTCATTAGGCTTGAATTGGGGTGTAATTCATGGTTTTAGCATTGTTTGAGGTGATTTGAGTATTCGGCTAAGTCCGTATGATGTTTTAGGACTTGTTGGTATATTTGGTCGAGGTCCCGAGGGGCTCGAGTGAGTTTTGGATGATTAACGGGTTTGGACTTGGAACTCTGCTGGAATTTTTCTGATGCACCATCTGGTTTCCTTCATCGCGTTCGCGAGTGGATCATCGTGTTCGTGAAGAGGAACTGAGAGGATGGCAATATTTTCTCTTCACGTTCGCGAAGAGAAGCACGTGTTCACGAAGGGTAGACTGGGTGTGCATCGCGAACGCGAGAGGTGTTACGCGTTCGCGAAGAAGAGAGAAAGCAGCTGAGGACCCCAGGCAATTGATCTATGCGTTCGCGTAGGGAGTGTCGCGTTCGCGTAGTGAGGGGGAACGAAGCATCGCGTTCGCGATGGGTTGAACGCGTTCACGTAGAAGGCATTAAGGCAGAGGCATTTTGTGCTTCGCGAACGCGAGGGTGATGTCGCGTTCGTGAAGGAGGAATTTGGACGAGAGATATTTTGTGCTTCACGAACGCGAGACACTGACCGCGTTCGCGAAGAAGAAAAGCCTGGGCAGCGAGTTTAAGTTCTGAAATCAGTTTTTGATGATTTGGAGCTCGTATTTGAGGCGATTTTGGGTGATTTTTAGAGGAAACAACGTGGTAAGTGTTCTTAACTCAATATTGGTTAAATTACCCGAATCCATGGTTGTTTGTATCATTTAATTGGTGAATTGAGTTGGGAAAATTTGAAAACCCTCTTGGTTTAAATTGAAGATTTGAGGGTCGAGTTGGGGTCGGATTTTGGTAAAATTGGTATGGTAAGACTCGTGGTTGAATGGGCTTCCGGATTTTGTAACTTTTGTCGAGTTCCGAGACGTGGGCCCCACGGACGATATTCGAGCTAATTTTCGGATTTTTTTGGAAAATCATTATTTTCTTATGGAATTAATTCTAATGAATTTTATTGACTGAAACGAATTATTTATGACAAGATTCGAGGCGTTTGGAGACCAATTCACGAGGAAAGAAAATTGTGGAATAAGAATTTCACGGCTTGAGGTAAGTAACAGTTTTAAATCTGGTCCTGAGGGTATGAAACCCCGAATTTTGGTATCATGTGATTATTTTGGAGGTGACGCACATGCTAGGTGACGAGCATGTGGGTGTGCACCGAGGGGATTGTGACTTGGTCCATCCCGAGAAAATTGTAAAGTTGAATAATTTGTTGTTAGCTATATGCCCTCTATGTGTTGATAAAATTTGACTGTAAATCATGTTAGAAATTATGCTTAGGCTATGTGATAGTACTGTTGGGACTCACAGAGGTTGTGTACATGTTGAATTGCCTGCTAAATGCTATATTTACTCAGTCTCAATTTTTATTTGCACATTTTATCTCAGTCTCTGTTATTATTATTGATACATCATATCATTGTTGTTTGGGCTGATTTCATGATTATTGAGAGCCCGAGAGACTGGAGAGATTTATGACTGAGGGAGGCCGAGGGCCTGATTGTGAGGATATTTTATGGATCGGGGCTGCCTGCCAACAGCAGGCCTTATTGGCTTATTATTTCACGTGAGTTGACCGTGCAGCACGTGAGTTGGCCGTGCGGATCCATATATTATTATTGCACGTGAGTTGGCCGTGCAGAACGTGATTTGGCCGTGAGGATCTAGATATTTATATTATGGCACGTGAGTTGTCTGTGCAGCACGTGAGTTGTCCGTGCTTATAACGCTTGGGCTGTAGGAGCCCCTCATGAGTCTGTACACCCCCAGTGAGCACGGGTACCCATTGAGAGTGAGTAATGAGGGCTGGGAGCCCAGTGAGTGATTGTTGTCCTAAGAGGTTGTACTTGATTTTTCATTTGTTGTTGCACTTAGTTGCTATCTGTCATTGTTGTGAAATATCTGAAAGATTATTGATATACGGATCACATGAACAAGAACTGTATAAAAATTGATTTGACATTAAACTGCCAGATTTGATAGCATGTCTATTCTTTTGCTGGAATTACTAGAAATGAACCATAACTGTGTAACTCTTTACTATCTTCAGTTCCTTATTTATTATTGTTACTTGCCGAGTTGGTTGTACTCATACTACACCCTGTACTTTGTGTGCAGATCCAGGTATTCCCGGACATAGCGGGTGTTGATCCTTTCGCACGGTTGATTTTCAGGAGATTTTGAGGTAGCTGCCATGTTCCGTAGACCTTGTCTCTCCTTCTCTATCTCTTTGTTCACTGTATTTGGTCTCAGACTATTATAGATTATATTTTCCAGACTTGTATTCATATAAGATGGTCATGTACTCAGTGATACCAGGTTTTGGGGAGTGTTTGTATTGTATTTAAATATTATATTTTCAATCATGAGAGAAATTGTGGTTTATTGTGATTTTTGGCTTGCCTAGTATTTAAATAGGCGCCATCACGACGGGTGAGATTTTGGGTCGTGACAAGTTGGTATCAGAGCCTAGGTTACATAGGTCTCACGAGTCATGAGCAGGTTTAGTAGAGTCTTGTGGATCGGTACGAAGACGTATGTACTTATCTTCGAGAGGCTGCAGAACCCTTAGGAAAATTTCACTTTCTTGTATTCTGTCGTGCGAATTTGTTGATTCTGGAAACTAAATTTTTGCTATTCTATTCTCTCACAGATGGTGAGGACACACACTACCGGATCGGACGGTCAGCCACCAGTGCCACCAGTTAGGGCCGCGAGAGGCCATGGCCGTGGTAGAGGTCGGGGCCGAGGTAGAGGTCGAGGTGTAGCTCGTACCACAGTTGGAACAGCACCTGTAGTACCACCAGTTATTCCAGCTCAGGAGCAGATTCCAAATATAGTTGAGCCGACAGGATCAGCTCAGGCACCAGCTGTGCCCATTGAGATTGTAGGCATTCAGGAGACTTTGGCCCAGATATTGGCAGCCTGCACTGGTCTTGCTCAGGTGGTTTCAGCTCAGGCCGCACCTGCCACTTCTCAGGATGGGGGAGGTACTCATACCCCCGTTGCCCGTACTCCAAACCAGGTAGTATAGGGACTTCAGATATCGGGGGCACTACCAGCCGAGCCGGTTGCAGCTGCTCAGGCCCCGGAAGTTCCTGTTATGGCAGATGATGAGCAGAGGAGACTTGAGAGATTTGAGAGGCTTCGACCTCTACCATTTAGCGATACTAAGTCAGAGGATGCTCAGGATTTTCTGGATAGGTGTCAACGGATGCTTCAGACAGCGAGTATTCTAGAGACCAGTGGGGTCTCATTCACTACTTTTCAGTTTTTTGGGTCTGCACTCAGATGGTGGAAGACTTACGAGAGACGTAGTCCTGTTGGCGCAGCACCCCTTACTTGGCATCAGTTCTCCGTGGTCTTTTTGGAGAAGTTCGTACCTCAGTCCCACAGAGAAGAATTGCACAGACAGTTTGAGCAGCTTCGCCAGGGTGATATATCCGTGACGCGGTACGAGATAAGATTTTTTGAGTTGGCTCATCACGCAGTCTGCTTGGTTCCCACTGATAGGTAGAGGATTAGGAGGTTCATTGATGGCCTCACATATCAGCTGCGATTACTTATGACTAGGGAGAGAGTATCTGGTGCTATTTTTGATGAGGTAGTGGACATTGCTCGGCAGATAGAGATGGTTCATAGTCAGGAACGTAGAGAGAGAGAGGCTAAGAGGCCTCATGGTCCGGGTGGTTACAGCGGTGTTCCTTCAGGGGGTCATTTTTACCGTGGTAGGGGCTACGTGTCCTTTGGACCCTTCGCCCGCCCGCCACCAGTGGAAGCAAGCTAGCCCCCTATGTTGGAAAGTTGGGGGAAGAGTGCATTTGCATCGCGAAAGATTCAATCCAGCCACAGGTTCCCCTACGACTACCCTGTTACGACTTTACCCCAGTCGAAGACCCCACCATGGTATGCGCTAATAAGACCACCAAAGGCCTTTGTGGTACTAGTGTGCCACAGAAGTCATGGGTGATCATTGGTCCGATGCTTCGGGAGAAACCAATATTACAGACACGCTCAGACGGGTCGTCCAGCTCATCGTGGTGCATCAGCTAGCCATGGTTCTTACAGTGCTCACTCAGGCCAGTCTTCATTCAGTGCACTACCAGCACAGAGTTCTCATCATGCCCCGTCTGCACAGGCTTCTGCAAGTCATTCCTCGGGTTATCAGGAGCAGCAGTTCCGTCAGAGGAGGGGTTGTTTCGAGTGTGGAGAATTTGGTCATTTCAAGAGAGAGTGTCTTAGGCTGTTGAGTTGGGTTTCACAAAAGAGTTCTCGACCGACGGCACCAGCACCAGCAGTTACACCACCCGCCCTGCCATCTCGGGGTGGGGTCAGGCAGCTAGGGGTCGCCTAAGAGGGGAGGCCGATCAGGTGGCGGGCAGGCTCGATTCTATGCTTTTCCTGCCAGGCCAGATGATGTTGCCTCCGACGCAGTGATCACAGGTATTGTTTCAGTGTGCCACAGGGAGGCTTCTATATTATTTGACCCTGGTTCCACTTATTCATATGTATCATCGTATTTTGCTCATTATCTGGATATGCCCTGTGAGTCCTTAGTTTCACCTGTTTGTGTATCTACACCGGTGGGTGATATTATTACTGTGGATCGTGTGTATCGGTCGTGTGTAGTAACTATTGGGGAACTGGAGACTAGAGTTGATCTCTTATTACTCGATATGGTTGATTTCGATGTAATCCTGGGTATGGATTGGTTATCTACATGTCATGCTATTCTGGACTGTCACGCAAAAATCGTGACGTTGACAATGCCGAGGTTGCCAAAGGTTGAATGGAAGGGTTCTCTAGATCTTGTTCCTAGTAGGGTAATTTCTTATTTGAAGGCCCAACGTATGGTTGGTAAGGCATGCTTGTCATATTTGGCCTTTGTGAGAGATGCTGATGCAGATGCTCCTATTATTGATTCAGTACCGGTTGTACGAGACTTTCCGGATATATTTCCTGCAGACCTGCCGGGTATGCCACCCAACAGGGATATTGATTTCCGTATTGACTTGGTGCAGGGCACTTAGCCCATTTCTATTCCTCCGTATCGTATGGCACCAGCTGAGTTAAAAGAATTGAAAGAGCAACTTCAGGAACTCCTTGAAAAGGGGTTTATTAGACCTAGTGTGTCACCTTTGGGTGCACCGGTTCTGTTTGAGAAAAAGAAAGATGGTACTATGCGGATGTGCATTGATTACAGGCAGTTGAACAAAGTTACAATCAAGAATAAATATCCATTGCCGCGTATTGATGATTTATTTGACCAACTTCAGGGAGTGAGGGTATTCTCCAAAATTGATTTCAGGTCTGGGTATCACCAATTAAAAATTTGGGATTCAGACATTCTAAAGACGGCATTCAGGACTCGTTATGGCCACTATGAATTTCTTGTGATGTCTTTTGGTCTAACCAATGCCCCAGCAGTATTTATGCATTTGATGAATAGTGTATTTCAGCCATATCTTGATTTATTTGTCGTGGTATTCATTGATGATATTATGGTGTACTCACGTAGCTAGGAGGAGCATGCACAACACTTGGGTATTGTATTGCAAAGGCTGAGAGAGGAGACACGTTATGCCAAATTCTCTAAGTGTGAGTTCTGGCTTAGTTTGGTGGAATTCTTGGGACACATAGTGTCTAGTGAAGGTATTAAGGTGGATCCAAAGAAAATAGAGGCAATTCAGAATTGGCCCAGACCATCCTCAGTTACTGAGATTCAGAGTTTTCTTGGCTTGGCCGGTTATTATCGTCGTTTTGTGGAGGGTTTCTCGTCTATTACATCGCCTATGACTAAATTGACCCAGAAAGGTGCTCCGTTCAGGTGGTCGGATAAATGTGAAGAAAGCTTTCAAAAGCTCAAGACAGCTTTGACTACAACTCCAGTATTGGTGTTGCCTATAGGTTCAGAGTCTTATACTGTGCATTGTGACGCATCGCGGATTGGTCTCGGTGCAGTACTTGTGCAAGACGGTAGGGTGATTGCCTATGCGTCTAGACAGCTAAAGGTATATAAGAAGAATTATTCAATCCACAATCTTGAGTTAGCCGCTATTGTTCATGCCTTAAAAATTTGGCGGCATTACTTTTACGGTGTCCAGTGTGAGGTATATACCGATCATCGGAGTCTATAACATTTGTTTAAACAGAAGGATCTTAACTTGCGGCAGCGAAGGTGGTTGGAGTTGCTTAAAGATTATGATATCACCATTCTCTATCATCCCGGAAAGGCCAATGTGGTGGCTGATGCCTTGAGTCGTAAGGCAGAGAGTTTGGGAAGCTTAACATACTTACCGGTAGAAGAGAGGCCTTTAGCCTTGGAGGTTCAGGCCTTGGCTAATCAGTTTGTTAGATTGGATATTTTTGAGCCGTATCAAGTTTTGGCCTATGTGGTTTCTCAGTCTTCCTTATATGATCGCATCAGGGAGCGTCAGTATGATGATCCACATCTGCTTGTCCTTAAGGACACGGTTCAGCATGGTGATGCTAAGGAAGTCACTATTAGAGACGACGGTGTATTACGGATGCAGGGCAGGCTATGTGTACCTAATGTAGATGGTTTGCGTGAGCTGATTCTACAGGAATCTCACAGTTCGCGGTATTCTATTCATCCAGGCACCGCGAAAATGTATAAGGATTTGAGACGGCACTATTGGTGGAGGCGGATAAAGAAAGATATATTTGGGTTTGTGTCTCGGTGTTTAAATTGTCAACAGGTAAAGTACGAGCATCAGAGACCGGGCGGATTACTACAGAGACTTGAAATTCCAAAGTGGAAATGGGAGCGTATTACCATGGACTTCGTAGTTGGACTCCCACGGACTTTGAGAAAGTTTAATGTTGTTTGGGTGATAGTACATCGGTTAACCAAATCTGCGTATTTTATTCCAGTCGGTACTAATTATTCTTCGGAGCGGTTGGCTGGGATTTATATTTGCGAGATTGTTCGCCTACACGGTGTGCCAGTGTCCATTATTTCAGATCGGGGTACGCAATTTACCTCATAGCTTTGGAGGGCAGTGCAGCGAGAATTGAGCATACAGGTTCAGTTGAGTATAACATTTCACCCTCAGATGGACGGACAGTCCGAGCGCACTATTCAGATATTGGAGGATATGCTACGCACTTGTGTCATTGATTTTGGGGGTTCTTGGGATCAATTTTTGCCACTCGTAGAGTTTGCTTACAATAATAGCTACCAGTCAAGCATTAAGATGGCTCCGTATGAAGCTTTATATTGGAGACAGTGTCGGTCTCCGGTGGGTTGGTTTGAGCCTGATGAGGTTAGACTATTGTGTACTGACTTGGTTCAGGATTCTTTAGAGAAGGTCAAAGTAATTCAGGAACGGCTTCACACGGCACAGTTTAGACAGAAGAGTTATGCCGACAGGAAGGTTCGTGATGTTGTTCACAGGGTTGAGGAGAAGGTTCTGCTCAAGATTTCACCCATGAAGGGTGTGTTGAGGTTCGGGAAAAAGGGCAAGTTGAACCCTTGGTATATTGGGCCTTTTGAGATACTTAAGAAAATTGGAGAGGTGGCTTATGAACTTGCTTTGCCACCTAGTCTATCAGGTGTTCATCCAGCGTTCCATGTATCCATGCTCTGAAAGTATGTCGGGGATCCGTCTCACATTCTGGATTTCAGTACAGTACAGCTGGACGGTAATTTGACTTATGATGTGGAGCCGGTGGCTATTTTAGACCGGCATGTTCGGAAGCTGAGGTCAAAGAATATAGCATCAGTGAAGGTGCAGTGGAGAGGCCAGCCAGTCAGAGAAGCTACTTGGGAGATGAGCAGGAGATGCGGAACAAATATCCACACTTATTTGAGACTCCATGTATTATTCTAAACTCGTTCGAGGACGAACGTTTGTTTAAGAGGGGGAGAATGTAACGACCCGGCCGGTCGTTTTGAATATTATAACCCCGTTCCCCCATTTACTGCTCAATTTATGTCTTGCAATTGATTTATGACTTATCGAGTTAGTTGGTTCGGGTCCGGAAGGAACTCGGAGTGAAATGAGACACTTAGTCTCATAATTAAAAATTTTAAGTTAGAAAAGTAGACCGGATATGGACCTATGTGTAAACGACCTCGGATTTGAATTTTGATGATTCTAATAGCTCTGTATGGTGATTTTGGGCTTAGGAGCGTATCCGGAATATTATTTGGAAGTCCGTAGAAGAATTAGGCTTGAAATGCCGAAAGTTTAATTTTTGAGAAGTTTGATTGGGGGGTTGACCTTTTTGATATCGTGGTCGGAATCCGATTTTGAAAATTGGAATACCTCTGTTATGTCATTTATGACTTGTGTGAAAAATTTTAAGGTCAATCGGACGTGATTTGATAGGTTCCAGAGTCGTTTGTAGAAATTAGAAATCTCAAAGTTCATTAGGCTTGAATTGGGGTGTAATTCATGGTTTTAGTGTTGTTTGAGGTGATTTGAGTATTCGACTAAGTCCGTATGATGTTTTAGGACTTGTTAGTATATTTTGTCGAGGTTCCGAGGGACTCGGGTGAGTTTCGGATGGTTAACGGGTTGGATTTTGGACTTGGAACTCTGCTGGAATTTTTCTGATGCACCATCTGGTTTCCTTCATCGCGTTCGCGAGTGGAGCCTCGCATTTGCGAAGAGGAACTGAGAGGCTGGCAATATTTGCTCTTCGCATTTGCAAAGAGAAGCACACGTTCGCGAAGGGTGGACTGGGTGTGCATCGCGAACGCGAGAGGTGTTACGCGTTCGCGAAGAAAAGAGGAAGCAGCTGAGGACCCCAAGCAATTGGTCTACGCGTTCGCGTAGGGGGTGTCGCGTTCGCATAGTGAGGGGGAACGAAGTATCGCGTTCGCGTAGAAGGCATTGAGGCAGAGGCATTTTGTGCTTCGCAAATGCGAGGGTGATGTAGCATTCACGAAGGAGGAACGGGAGATACTTTGTGCTTCGCGAACGCGAGGCACTGACCGCGTTCGTGAAGAAGAAAAGCCTGGGCAGTGAGTTTAAGTTCTGAAAATGGGACTTCGTCCCATTTTCAATTTTTGATGATTTGGAGCTCGGATTTTAGGCGATTTTGGGTGATTTTTAGAGGAAACAATGGGGTAAGTGTTCTTAACTCAATATTTGTTAAATTACCCGAATCCATGGTTGTTTTTATCATTTAATTGGTGAATTGAGTTGGGAAAATTTGAAAACCCTCTTGGTTTAAATTGAAGATTTGAGGGTCGAGTTGGGTTCGGATTTTGGTAAAATTGGTATCGTTAGACTCGTGGTTGAATGGGCTTCCAGATTTTGTAACTTTTATCGAGTTCCAAGACGTGGGCGCCACGGGCGATTTTTGAGCTAATTTTCGGATTTTTATGGAAAATCATTATTTTCTTATGGAATTAATTCCAATGATATTTATTGACTGAAACGAATTATTTATGACCAGATTCGAGGCGTTTGGAGACCAATTCACGAGGAAAGGAAATTGCGGAGTAAGAATTTCACGGCTTGAGGTAAGTAATAGTTTTAAATCTGGTCCTAAGGGTATGAAACCCCGAATTTTGGTATCATGTGATTATTTTGGAGGTGACGCACATGCTAGGTGACGAGCGTGTGGGCGTGCACCGAGGGAATTGTGATTTGGTCCGTCCCGAGAAAATTGTAAAGTTGAATAATTTGTTGTTAGCTATATGCCCTCTATGTGTTGATAAACTTTGACTGTAAATCATGTTAGAAATCATGCTTAGGCTATGTGATAGTATTGTTGGGACCCACAGAGGTCGTGTATATGTTGAATTGCCTGCTAAATGCTATATTTACTCAGTCTCAGTTTTTACTTGCACATTTTATCTCAGTCTCTGTTATTATTATTGATGCATCATATCATTGTTATTTGGGCTGATTTCATGATAATTGAGAGCCCGAGAGACTGGAGAGATTTATGACTGAGGGAGGCCGAGGGCCTGATTGTGAGGATATTTTATGGATCGGGGCTGCCCGCCTGCAGCAGGCCTTATTGGCTTATTATTACATGTGAGTTGGCCGTGCAGCACGTGAGTTGGTTGTGCGGATCCTTATGTTATTATTGCACGTGAGTTGGCCGTGCGGATCCAGATATTTATATTATGGCACGTGAGTTATCCGTGCAGCACCTGAGTTGCCTGTGCTTATAGCACTTGGGCTGTAGGAGCCCCTCATGAGTCTGTATACCCCCAGTGAGCGCGGGTACCCATTGAGAGTGAGTAAGAAGGGCTGGGAGCCCAGTGAGTGATTGTTGTTCTAAGAGGTTGTACTTGATTTCCATTTGTTGTTGCACTTAGTTGCTATCTGTCATTGTTGTGAAATCTCTGAAAGATTGTTGATATACGGATTACATGAACAGGAACTGTATAAAAATTGATTTGACATTAAACTGCTAGATTTGATAGCATGTCTATTCTTTTGCTGGAATTACTGGAAATGAACCATAACTGTGTAGCTCGTTACTATCTTCAGTTTGTTATTTATTATTGTTACTTGCTGAGTTGATTGTACTCATATTACACCCTGCACTTCGTGTGCAGATCCAGGTGTTCTCGGACATAGCGGGTGTTGATCCTTTAGTGCGGTTGATTTTCAGGAGATTTTGAGGTAGCTGCCATGTTTCGCACACCTTGTCTCTCCTTCTCTATCTCTTTGTTCACTGTATTTGGTCTCAGACTATTATAGACTATATTTTCTAGACTTGTATTCATATTAGATGCTCATGCACTCAGTGACACCAGGTTTTGTTGAGTGTTTGTATTGTATTTAAATATTATATTTTCAATCATGAGAGAAATTGTGGTTTATTGAAATTTTTGGCTTGCCTAGTATTGAGATAGGTACCATCACGACGGGTGAGATTTTGGTTCGTGAAACCTTAGAATCCAATTTCCAACATCCACAATTTCTATAATATCAAAATCTGGCATCTACACACTGTATAAGTCTAAACAAACTGTATCAAGCCATATCTATAACCCAATATGTAATCACATGATGTACCACATAACTCAAATACTCATAGCAAAAATTTCAAATCACAGTAGCTGCTCAAAACAACCCAATACCGGTAATAGATCTCATATCAAACAAAGCCTCGCTGTAAAACCTTTGTACACTGCCGATGATGAAAGAAACATGTAGAAGTCGTAACCATTCATCAGATCAACCAGTCATGGAACTCTTTCTCATTCAACAAGAACTATAGCCAATTCTATGTCGACTTTCGATATTATCCTTTCAAACATGCTATAATCAAATCTGATAGTATCCATCCTAGGCCCAATGACCTCATCTCATCCAACATGACCACTCTAGTGACATGACACATCCATACAATCTACAGCCACAACCCGTGCAATCCGTGCACCAAATAGCAACATTCCAAATGTACTCAATCATGGAAAAATGACTCAAACAAGAGAACCGTCCCGCAAGCTCAACAAGTACCACAACAACGAAATGCTTAAACCTATCACACACCATAGAACCATAACACACAACTCTAATACAAAGGATCATATTTCCACATAACCATAACTCTGTTGCAATGAGCGACCCTATCCAAATACTAGTCCATATGAAATACCTCAGCCACCATGCTCAAAATCAATAACCACGCGCAATCCAACATCAAGTACTCAAAGTACATTACCATAACCACGGAGAAGCCAATGACACAATGCCACCCAAAACTCGAAAGGACATAACCAATACGCCATCAATCATGCAATACCCAACTACTCATCTCGCTCAAATTCCGCTATAAGACCATAACAGAACCGCACCATGTGTGCCTAAAACCAACGAATCACAACTCCTCGTAGCATAGAGAGTAACTCACAGAAAATTCCAAAACACAAATAAGCTCAACAACAACCTAATGGCGCATCCCTCAATAATAGCAGTATGGAGCCAACCAATCCGTCTCGGTGTAGAATACACATCCTAATTGGGCCTACCAATGGACCCCCAAATCAACTCCGGCCACCCACAAATAAATAAATAACCCTCCGAAAGTCCACAATGACTGAATCATAACACATACTATCAACTAGCTAGCTTCGTCCACAACTTTACAGTTCACAACCATGAAATAATCTGCTCCTGAGAACTCCCAGTCTTCAAATCCATTGAACACACGAATCACCATTTCTGATTCCATCTCCACCGCCTGAATGTCTAACACATCTCTCATACACGATCATCCCACGAGGAATACTTCTAAAATTCTTCCGTTCCACCTGGCAAAATTTGAATATCAGCAGTCGATCAACCAGGAGAGTGTCGTAATACCAATGAAGTGCCCATAAATCAAAACACCTAGCCCTTTCTGAAATGTATACTCTCATCAGGCCATACCAATTAGTAATATCATTTGCCTAGTCATCTGAATCCGTCCATGCTGCCTACGAATTTATGTCCTTCCCTTCAAAACTGAACTGTGACCTTGCACAAGCAATTCTCAATCCCACGTAATACACCGCGTCTACCATGCCATCCTGCGAAGAGTACAAAAATTTCATAATCAACTCTGAGTCATAAGTAGAATACATACCTGATCAGTCAGAAACCTTCCATTTGATCTCATCCCGGAGAAAATTCCAATATGCAACATATTCCTCACGCCGGTAGGAAATATACCCCTTATACCATGGTAAAAACCATTGAGAACTCTTCGAAACCCATTTGCACACAACCAAGCTATCAGAACCGAATCTCTCAAACTCAACCCAGCCACGCAGGTCACCAAAACCCAAGAGCATTGCCACAAAACACCTGTAGAGGCTAGCCACATCATAAGTATCCAAAGAACCAATCATACCCATTACTGTGCTAACCTAACCTACTACCAAGTTGTCCTATTTCTCCAAGTCCTTTCCAAATTGCCTTCAAATTGATACTTCTCCTTGCTAGAATACCACAATCCCTAACCAAAATTCACTACACAAGAGACCCTAGTATAAAACCATAACGCCCTAAGGCCCATAAGCTGTTGACTCCCCTCTTAAGCACCCCAAGGCACCACAACCGAGACACCCACTCAAAAGAGACCTTATGTGAACCTACAACTGTTTTCTTCACCTTCTTGATACTGAAATACACAATCCACAATGATATAAAATGCCACAAGTCTCGACACCATCCAATGCAACTCCTAGTTTCTAGCCATATATAAATCTTGAATCCATTAGAACTATTCTCAAGAGTCATCCACTCTGCTCAAATCTCAATTGAACCGACCAAACGGATCGACCGACATGTGCCCCATTAGTACACCAACACCCAAGGGAGTAGTCCACACTCCTAAGTAATAGAGCAAATTCCTACTCCATGTACCCTACATCCTTCGCGCATAACCACTCAATTATTTTATGATTCCCATATACCCATAGAGCGTAATACAACCTGTATCCAGAAATTCCTTTACCCGAGTCATCCTCGATCTCAACTCCTGCAGTTATAGCTGATTCACCAATATACCTTGAACCGAAACCAATATAACACATAATCGTGCAATCAACTTGTCGATAGCAGACTCCCCCACTTGGCTCAAGGCCATAGATCAAAACATACAACTCACAATGCCCATACTCTATTACTGCCATAATACCGTAGTGAGATTCAACCAAATCCTTCCTGAGCTCCTGTAACGCAATCCATCTAATACTTCACATTATCTACAAATCTCGCATTCACCCTTGTAATAGTCAAGCCAACTTCCACAAGCGATCTAAACTCAAATTGCAACACATATCACTCACTGGTAAAAAGAGAAATCTCTAAAAAACATCATAAGGACCACACAACCTCAGGACACCTCGCAGGAGATAACCCACCTGCTCTGCCTCAAATTGACATCTCTCTATACCCTTCCACAGTCACGACTACCACACAATCACTTAATCTTCTTGATTCTGAACTCATCAACAAGACATGAGAATTTACTTTACTCCACAACTAAACAACATGAGAGATTCCCTCAACACACCCATAACTCGACACCATATACCAAATCAAGACAGAGATAGAACACTCCATAGTCCTTTCTACCTCTCAACTAAACTTTTCTCGTCACATTCAAACGATCCGAACACATCTCGCAGTCACATCATACTCACCATATAGCCAATTCGCCGCTCATTGAGCCACAAATTCCACTTATAGGAACACTACTGGACGTATAAGTCCTAAAAGCACATGCTCACACAATCAAAATCTCTGTGCTCAAGCTACAGTCAAAACCTGGCCTCCAGTCCTCCAGACTGGCCCATCATCAGCACACACAAATCACATCTCACACCCCTTTCATAAAATCACAAGACGGTGATGCACAGATGATACCGAGCGCTCGCATGCGCATACGAATACGTGGAAGGAATTCAAAGAGTTACGCTTCAAGCTGAATCAATGCTGCATGATAAGGAATGAAAGATGGGAAGTATATCCTAAATATCCTGTAGCCTCTCAAAGATAGGTATGGACGTCATCATACCGATCCGCAAGACTCTACTAGACACTTGCTCATGACTTGTAGAACCTATGAACCTAGAGCTCTAATATCACCTTGTCACGACCCAAAATCCAACTAGTCGTGATGGCACCTAATCCAACCTGCTGGGTAAGCCAGTTAACCACTAACCAATTTTAATAACAATTAATAAAGCAATTAAGTAAAGAAATTATCTGAATCTAATACAATCCCCAAGAACTGGTAGTACAAATTATGAGCTTCTAAGAATAGAGTTTACAAAGCAGAAATGAAATAAATACATAGTCTGTTTGAATAGTACATAAATAGAGTTTTACATATCAAAAGCTACCGCAAACAAGAGGCAGCTACAACCGGGACGCAGGTATATCTTCAATCCAACTCCCATCGAACATAGCAACATCAGCAACCAAAATCTGCACACAAGGTGCAGAAGTGTAGTATGAGTACAACCGACCCTATGTACTCAATAAGTAACAAACCTAACCTTAGGTAGAAAGTAGTGACGAGCTAATAGAAAGGTCGGGTCCAACACCATTATTCCCCAACAGTTCATAACAGCATAGTACAATAACAAAGGAAAAATATCAAAAATAAAAGGCTCAGTTCGTTCACAGTTCCAGAAAAATAGGCATTTCTTTTCAAGTATCTCAGTAAAAATCTAAATCTTTTACCGAAATCCAATATACGAGTAAGTTTGAAAACTGTGATTTTTCCCAAAACTCTTTTCAACAAATAGCAAGATGTTTCATTTTCAGATGGCATGAGGAAGGTACTTCTCTATGCCTACATGTCAAGATACATGTAAAATCATAAATGTCCCCAAAATTGGGTAGCAGAAGAAAATGCACCTCTATGCATGTATCTCAAGTACGCATGTCAAATGCAATGCATCTCGATGATGAGCTCATGTACTCACACTCTCAGAGTACTCAATCTCACTGTCTCGCATTGTCTCTCACTATGCTCAGCACACTCAAACACTCAGCATTGTACCATACCCACTACAGCGTGCAGCCTGATCCACATATATATATATAGTCAACTGCGCTCACTGGGGGTGTGCAGACTCCGGAGGGGCTCCTTCAGCCCAAGCGCTATATTGCTACGGCGTGCAGCCCGATCCAATATTGTTGCGGCATGCAACCCGATCTAATATTATTGCGGTGTGAAACCCGATCCGATATATATTTATATATATATATATATAGCCCGAAGGCTTGTTGCGGCGTGCAACCCGATCCATATAAAATATAATCAATATCATATGTTGAGGCATGCATCCCGATCCCAAAATGTCACTCCCACTCAGGCCCTCGGCCTCAATCAGTCATCAAACTCTCCAGTCTCACTCACGGGCTTATAATACCATGAAACTAGCCCAACAACAATGATATAATGTATCAATAAACAACAACTGAGAATGAGATATGATATGAATGCATGAACATGACTGAGTACAATATATCAATGAAATCCGTGAGATGGCAGCAAGAAACAACCACAACGGGTTCCTACAATATCAGCATAAAGCCTAAACATGATATTTAGCATGATTGACAGCTTAACTACTTTATCCCATGGTGAAAACACGGATATCAACAAAGTGGGACCACTATACAGTGCCATGGAAACAACAAAGTCCCAATTCATATGGTGCACGCCCACACCCCCATCACCTAGCATGTGTGTCACCTCAATACCAATCAAATAACACGTAATACAGGGTTTCGTACCCTCAACACTAAGATTAGAAGAGTTACTTACCTCGAACAAGCCAATACCAATGTCGAGCAAGCCAAGCGATGCTCCAAATATTCCATCCCGTGCGTTTCGACCTTCGAACGGCTCAAAACTAACCAAAAACAACTCAAGTACATCAAACAATGCTAAAGGAACCAATCCCAATCGAAAAAGATCAAATCTTAAATCAAAAGCCCAAAATCGGCCAAAAGCCCAACCCAGGCCAGCACCTCGGAATCCAACAAAATTTACAAAATCCTACAACCCATTCTGTTACGAGTCCAACCACACTAGTTTCACTCAAATCTGACTCCAACTCGATGTTCAAAACTCAAAATTCATATTATGAAACTTTTGGCCAAAACCCCCAATTTTCTCTTTAAAATTCACAAACCAATTACCAAAAATGAAGATAGATTCATGAAATATAACCAAAACCAAGTAAAGAATACTTACTCCAATTCATATGGTGAAAATTGCTTCAAGAATCGCCTCAATCCGAGCTCCATAGCTCCCAAAATGATAAAATGGCCAAAACCCCCGAAATGAGATTTAATATAATCTGCCCAGCTATTACACTTCGCGAACGCGGACAATTCCACGCGTTCGCATAGAAAAAATGTTCACCAGCTGAAATTTCTCTTTCGCGAATGCAACACCACAGATGCGAGCGCGATGAACAAACTCCTAAATCTACGCGATCGCATACCACATTTCGCGATTGGAGACTGGGAGTTCTCCGAAGCATATTGTTTCAGGGTTGCGGCCTGTTTGAGGTGAGTGTTTTATTTAAACTTAGTGGAGGCACTAGCTGCGCTAATTATTTGTGATAGCTACGCGCTATGAGTGCGCATAAGTATGGGGTTTGAGCCCATGTGCAAGCACCAGGAAAATTATTCATGTCTGGAAGAATGCCTAGGCTATGATATGTCTAGAGTTGACTGTTAAGCATAAAGTTACAGGGTTTCTCGTATCCGTACCTTTGTTGAGAACTACCTGGGCTATACCTGAGGTTACAAAGAGGCTAATTCCCTGAATAAACTTGGTAGTTGCTATTTCTGCGTTAACTTGCCGAATTGAGTTGTGATATCACACTTTGCACATGCCTACTCTATGGCGTGATATTTATACCAGTCTAGGAGCATAAGAGTCTTATTTCAATTACCATATACATGTGTACTTATTTGATTGCTTCTGAATGATATGCTTGGACTGGAGGCCTGTGACCATGCCAGGCAGATTATATTATTGGCACTTGAGTTGTCCGTGCGGATCCACATACTGATATTATTGGCACATGAGTTGTCCGTGCGGATCCAGATATTGATACTATAACACGTGAGTTGTCCGTGCGAGTGATGTTAATGTGATCTCTAAAAGAACTGGTTATTGTTATTAAATTCGTGGATCTTAGTTCTACTATATGTAATGAGCTTATAGTATTGCAGTTATGGTGGTGCTTGTTGAACTTGCAATACGGTTCTCTTCTTTGAGACATTTCCCACTTTTGGGTGCACGGATTGCGCAGTTGTAGCTTGAGTTATATTGGTGTGGCATGTCTGTGGGATTTTTGTGTTTAATAATATAAGGTCATTGGACCTAAAATGGGTACTATCAGGTTTGATTACGGTATATTCGGGAGGATAATATTGAAAGTCGGCTTAGAAAGTGATTATGGTTCTGGTTGGGGCGAGAAAGCTCCATGACTTGTTGATCTGATAAGGGGTCATGAGATTCCACGTGTTTTTTTAATTATCGGTAGTGTACGAAGGTTTTAGAATGAGTTGTTATTTGATATGTGGTTTAATACCGGTATCGGGTTTGTTTTAAACAGCTACAATGATTAGAAATTATTACGAGTATGGGAGTTGTGTGGTATATCATATGATTACATCTGGAGCTATGGCTAAAGCCTAATACAGCTTATTAAGACTTATACAGTGTGTAGATGTGAGATTCGGGCCTTGAAAAGAATTTTTGGATGTTGGAAATTGGATTCCAAGGTTAATGGGCTAAGGCTAAATTAGTGATTTTCAGTTATGTTGTGTTGTCAGGCCTATATGGTATAGGGTGACGTGGGATCACCCCCCGGGTATGTGCGTGGTAAGGTGGAATAGTAATTTGATGGCTTGGAAACAACTCTTGGCACGTTCGAGGACGAACGTATGTTTAAGTGGAGGGAAAGTAACGACCCGACTTGTCATTTTGAGTAATTACTCTCCTTTCTACTATTTGAAGTCTTGAATAGCTTTATATGATGTATTATAACGTGTGTGAATCGTCGGTTTTGATTTTCAGGTGTTTCAGGATTAGTTTGGAAGAATGAATTTCATGTTGGAAGCTTAAATGAAATGGGGTGACCGGAGTTTGACTTTTGTGCAAACGACTCCAGAATGGAGTTTTGATGGTTCCAATAGCTATGTATGATACTTTTAGACTTAGGAGTGTGTCCCGATAATTATTTGAAAGTCCATTGTTAAATTAGGATCAAAATGGCTAAAATAGAAATTTAAGTTGGAAGTTTGACCGGGGAGTTGACTTTTTAAAATCGGAGTATGAATCCGATTTTGGAAATTGGAATATGTCTGTTATGTCATTTATGACTTGTGTGCAAAATATGAGGTCAATCGGACTTGATTTGCTAGGTTTCGGCATCGAATGTAGAATGTTCGAACGTCGTTTCTTCGAGAATAAGTGGTATCACATTAAGCAAATGAGCTCCAAATTCAGTTTTTATTGAAGCATTAGATCCGTATTGAAATTTCGGAGCCATAGCAAAATGAATAGTCGAATTCGGACATCGTATGAGAGAGTTATGCCCATTTCCGTGTCGGGAAAGATTTTCCGTCGCCGCCAGCGCCCAAGGTGGCGTGGGGCACTAGCCCTAGCGCTGAGAATTGTTGGGGTTCTGGAAACTGCGCCACAGGCAGCGCCCCACGCTACTTGTGGCACTCGAAAACACCAGAGGCTCTATAAATGGGGTTTTTGGCCATTTTTGACATAAATATAGTTAGGGAGCTCGGTTTGGGCAATTTTCAGAGGCAAACTTCACAAATTGGACTGGAGTAAGTGATCTTAACTTGATTTGGTCCGTTATTCATGAATCTAACATTTATTTCAAGCACTTATTTCATGATTTGGGGGATTAGAATAGAAATTTTTCAAAAATTAATTTGAGGGTTTGAAGGCCGAATCGGAGTCGGAATTTAGTAATTTTTGTATGGTTGGACGCATGGTTAAATGAGTGTTCATATTTTTTAACTTTTGTCGGGTTCCGAAACGTGGGCCCCACCATTGATTTTTGAGTTAATTTCGGATTTTATTGTGAAATTTAGCATTTTCATATGGAATTGATTCCTATGCCTCGTGTTGATTGTATCAAATTATTTTGACTAAGATTCGAGGCGTTCGGAGGCCGAATCGCGAGGAAAAGGATTATTGGAATAAAGAATTGCTCGGATTG
Source organism: Nicotiana tomentosiformis (assembly GCF_000390325.3). Lineage (NCBI taxonomy): Eukaryota > Viridiplantae > Streptophyta > Magnoliopsida > Solanales > Solanaceae > Nicotiana > Nicotiana tomentosiformis. The sequence goes on from NC_090819.1 coordinate 55,877,399, forward strand.
AGGTAAGTAACACTTCTAAACTTGGTTCTGAGGGTATGAATCCCCGAATTTGGTATGATATAAATTGTTTGGAGGTGACATACACGATAGGTGACGAGCATGTGGACGTGCACCATAGAAATTGTGTCTTGAATAAATCATGTGCAGTTGTAAAATTAATGAATCATGTTATTATCTGAACATGTTCCATGTGTTAGAGAAATTGAGCTGAGGCTATTATTAAATATCATGTTTAGGCTAAGTGCCAATATTTTGGGACCCATGGGGTCGTGCTGTTATTGAATTAATTGTTTCAAAAATATACATTTCACTCAGTCATATTCATCCATTGTGAGGATATTTATGGGATCGAGCTGCGTGCCGCCATATTGGCTTTATATATATAATTACTATGGATCGAGGCTGCCCGCCTACAGCAGGCCTTATAGGCTTTACTATCATATGGATCGGGTCTGCCCGCCTGCAGCAGGCCTTATAGGCTTTATTATTATACGGATCGGGGCTGCCCGCCTGTAGCAGGCCTTATAGGCTTTACTATCATATGGATCGGGGCTGCCCGCCTGCAGCAGGCCTTATAGGCTTTATTATTATACGGATCGGGATTGCCCGCCTGCAGTAGGCCATATCGGCTTTATATCACGCTTAGGCTGAAGGAGCACCTCCGGAGTCTGTACATACCCCCAGTGAGCGTAGACGAATATATATATATATATATATATATATATATATATATATATATATATATATATATATTCGGGATGGACTTGCCTTATTTATTTATATTGTGATGAACTTTTCCTGGACATGGATCTTGTCCGTATCATTTACATGTGGGGTAAATTATCCCAGGGATGGATTGTCCTTATACGGTACTGAGTGACTGACTGTCAGTCGATGTTTATATATATACGGGATGGAATATCCCTAGGCTGAATTGGCCATAAATAGTACCAAGTGACCAAATGATTTGTGACCAATATTTACATGAGGTCTTTCTACTGAGAAGTCATATTCCTCATATCATGCAGTATTGATCTATTTCACTTGTACGGAGTTTAACTGTTAAACTTGAAAGCATGCCTACATTTTTGTACCGTTATTTATACTAGACTATACCTGCGGAGCTCGTCACTACTTTCAGCCCAGAGGTTAGTCTTGTTACTTATTGAGTTGGTTGTACTCATACTACACTCTGCACCTCGTGTGCAGATTCAGGTGCTCCCGGATACGATGGCTGCTAGATTTCGGAGCTATTTCTGTTGGAGACTATCAAGGTAGCTGCTTGACATTTGCAGACTTGATTCCCCTCCTGTTTAGTTATTGTATTGTTCTATATTTCAGACAGTGATTTTATCAGTCAGACTTTGTATTCATTTAGATGCTCATGTACTCAATGACACCGGATTTTGGGAGTGTTATATTTGTATTTGTGAGATTTCTTCTGCTGAATTTAATTACTATGTTTTCGAATTTAAAAGATATGGTGGTTTATTGAGATTGTCGGCTTGCCTAGTATTGAGATAGGCACCATCACAACAGGTGAGATTTTGGGTCGTGACAAAAGGCTATGGTGTTCCTAAATATTTTAAATGCTCTTAATGATTCTATGATCACCCATGGTAAGTACAAGTAAGTGGTAGTATGAACATGAAATGTGGTCGTTAGCCAAAATGAGAATTATGAGGCATTGTATGTTTCAATGATTTCAATCATAGTATGTGCTTCTAAAAATAATCAATGCAAATGACTTCGACTGTTAAGTCCCCAAGAGTCATGAACCTAGCTAATGACCTCAAGATGTCAAGTGAGTGAATAACGAGATAAAAGGGAGATGTCCTATGCTAAATGATGATGAACCTTAAGAAAAGAAATTGGGCTCATGTGCCATTGAAATCGACTTATTGATTCGCCATGCATGTGTTAATCTAATGAACTGCGTTTCTCTATGATGAGCATGAACATGAAGTATTCCAATGATATGGGGAATTACGACCTTAAATGTAATGTTAATCATGTCGCTTTGAGTTGTATATGGTATTGTGATACACCTCCACCCGCATATATTGGGGTGAGGCAGCAAGGCAGCTTTGTGTATAGATTATGGTAATGTGATAGACCTCCACCCGCATATATTGGGCTGAGGCGGCAAGGCCACTTTGTGTAGAATTATGGTATTGTGATTACACCTCTACCCACATACATTGGGGTGAGGCGGCACTGCCGCTTTGTGTAGAGTTTATGGTATCATGGTTGCACCTCCACCCACATATATTGGAGTGAGGCGGCAAGGCCGCTTTGTATAAAATTATGGTATTGTGATTACACCTCCACCCGCATACATTGGGGTGAGGCGGCAGGGCTGCTTTGTGTAGAGTTTATGGTATCATGGTTGCACCTCCACCCACATATATTGGGGTGAGGCGGCAGGGCCACTTTGTATAGAATTGTGGTATTGTGATTACATCTCTACCCGCATACATTGGGGTGAGGCGGCAGGGACGCTTTGTGTAGAGTTTATGATATCATGTTTGCACCTCCACCCACATACATTGGGGAGAGGCGGCAGGGCCGCTTTGTGTGAAGGTGGTTATAGAGGATCCCCGACTTAAAATCTATAAAAGTTATTGGAAGCTCTTAATAAAGTTGCTTGACTTTAACGACTATCTAAGCCCTTTTTATTGTTACCATGATTCATCATATTCATATTGTATTTCCAAGTCCTTGAATAAGTATATTGTGTATGGAATTCTATGGACGGTCTATGAAACACATAGGTGTATTGTGTATAAAATGTATAGGTGTACCGTATGAATAGACACTATGGACGGTCTATGAGACGCATAGGTGTATAATATGATATGTGAACATTAAGGACGATCTATGAAATGTATAGGTGTAAAATGAGATAGGGAGGTGCCACTTTCATTGGCCTTGTTTATACATGTTGTTTCAATTACATTATATTAAGTATTCCACGTATAGTTCATATGGCTTAGTTGATCCTAAAAGAAGTTTAGAATGATGCAAGTATAATAAGACTTGATATTTGATTCTATGGGATGTTTCGTAGTTTCTTGATGTACTTTATTTGCCTCTTATTTGAGTTACCGTATTTTTATATGTTGTTTTGTCTGCCTTACATATGAGTACAATTCCACATGTACTCGCGTCCCTTTTGTCGGGGGCTCTGCATCCTTTAATGGATGCAGGTATACTTCTACAGGATGATAGGGATCTTCTTCATTACTCAGCTGATGGTGAGCCCGCTACAGTTCTAGTGGGTGTTTGGGTCTAGTTCATTTTATGTATTTAGGTATCTATTGTCATAGAAGCTCCATGTACATTGTGGGTCATGTAATTAAAGATTTGAGTTTTGTCATGTATTTATGTTCACAGTATTTACAGCTATTATAAAGTTGTGTACCCATCATGAGAAAGAATTTTAGGCCATTGAGCCAAATGTATTCAATTTAAAAGTCAAGATCTAATTATGTTTTGATAAATCATGCATGAGTTATGATGAGAGGTTGATGTAACGTAGGCTTGCTCGACTGGGTTCACTCGGTTGAGTGTCGGTCATGCTCCCCAAGTTCGGGGCGTGACAATAGTGATAGATTATGTTTACTCGGATGAAACTTGCAACATTTTCCTTCTTTACTACCTTAAGAGCCACAACTTCAGCCCATTTTGAGAAGTAGTCAGTTGCATCCAAGATGTATAGGTGTCCACCAGAGGATTTTGGCAATGGTCCAACAACATCTAATCCCCAAGCGTCAAACGGCCAGGATGCAACAGTCGGGTGCAACACTTCAGGAGGCTGATGAATAAAATTTGCATGGAATTGGCAAGCTTTGCATCCCCGAGCTTAGTCCAAGCAATCTTTTACCATCATTGGCCAATAATATCCCATCCTTTTTATATGAAAGTGGAGTTTTGGTCCAGACTGGTGTGACCCACATACCCCATAATGTGCTTCTTGCAAAGCTTGGAGTGCTTCATCTACCCCTAAGCATCGCAAGAGTACTCCCTCGAATGACCTTCTGTATAGAGTATATTTGTAGTAGAGGAAGCGAGGTGCACGACGACGAATTTCAGTCCTTCTCCTCGGATTTTCTGGAAGTATTCCATAGCTTAAGTAGTCGATGATGGGTTGTCTCCATTCTTTCTTCTCATCTTCAGAAATGGCCACAAGATGCTCGAGATCATTTTCTTCATTTTCACCCTCATTTGGCGGTGGTACTACCCATTTTGGCAGATAGTAACTTGCACTTGATTAGGCATGGTTAGCGATAAAGCTAGGGCAGCTAAAGCATCGGCCTTCTTGTTTTCTTTCCTAGGCACATGTCGAATAATCACATCACTAATCCATCCCATCAATTTCTTAGCATAATTATGATAAGGGCATAGTTCAGGTTTCTTGACCTCGTAACTACCTAAAAGCTGATTGACCACTAATTGGGAGTCACTAAAGACTTGCAATTGCAACTGCTTCATATCAACAGCCATTTCAAGCCCAAGTATTAATGCTTGATACTCAGCAACATTGTTGGAACAAAGTTGTGTCAACGTAAAAGAGTAGGGCAGAACTTCCCTTGAGAAGTTACAAATACTATGCCAGCACCAGCTCCTCCGTGATGCACAGCACCATCAAAGTACATCTTCCATGGAGGTTGAACTTCAACGACCATTGCGTCCTCATCAAGTAGTTCATCAGTTAGCTCCCAGTTATCAGGTATCGGATGATCTGCCAAGAAGTTTGCCAATAGTTGTCCTTTTACAGCCTTTTTAGGGATGTACAAAACTTCAAATCGTTGAAACTGGAGATACCACCTTGCTAGTCGATCACTAAGGACAGGTTTTGACATCACAAACTTGATGGGATTTGCTCTAGAAATAAGACGAACGACATGAGCTTGAAAGTAGTGCTTTAACTTTTGGATTGAGAAGACTAGTGCCAAACATAACTTTTCGATTGGTGAATAATTTAGCTCATTTGGTGTCATCATCCTGCTCAAGTATTAAAGGGAGTTTTCTTTCCCTTCACTATTTTCTTGGGCCAACAGCGCTCCAACAAACCTTTCTTGTGCTGAAATATATAGTATCAATGGCTTTCCAGGTATAGGGGCTGCCAAAATCGGAGGCTTCATCAAGTCAGTTTTGATGCTTTCAACGGCATTGCTACAAGCTTGGTCCCACTTAAAAGGAATGCCTTTCTTCATGAGGCGACTGAATAGTTGGCACCTCCCAGCTAGGTTTGAGATGAATCTCCTAAGGTATGCTAGCTTTCCATGCAGATTTTTTCAATTCATGAATATCGTGAGGCTTAGGCATCTTCAAAATGGCCTCCACTTTGGCTTGATCAATTTCGATCCCTCGATGCCGGACAATGAAACCAATGAAATTTCCAGAAGTAACTCCAAAGGCACATTTCAATGGATTCATCCTAAGTTGGTACCTTCGGAGAAACTCAAACACCATTCTCAAGTCTTTCAAGTGGTCGCTCTTCTCTCTTGATTTTACCACCAAGTCGTCAACATAACATTCGACATTCTTGTGGAGAAGATCATCAAAAATATTCTGCATAGCCCTTTGGTAAGTAGCACCAGCGTTCTTCAAGCCAAAATGCATTACCTTGTAGCAATAAATACCCTTGGGGGTACAGAATGCAGTAAGCTCTTCATCTTTTGGCGCCATTCGAATTTGGTTATAGCCCGATGAACCGTCTATAAATGACATTGCCTCGCACCCAGTAGTAGTATCGATCATCAGCTCTAGAATAGGAAGCGGGAATTCATCTTTGGGACACGCATTGTTGAGATCTCTGAAGTCAACACACACCCAAATCTGGCCATTCTTCTTCCTTACATGGACAATACTTGAGACCCATGTTGGGTATTTGACTTCGCGAATAAAGCCAGCTTTAATGAGTTTGTTAACTTTACTTTCAATCAAGGGAACCAAGTCCCGCCTAAATTGCCTTTGGGCTTGCTTAACAGGGCGAGCACCATTCTTGACTGCAAGGTGATGAACTGCTACTTTAAGGTCCAAGCCAGGCATGTCTTTGTAACTCCAAGCAAAGACATCCTTGAACTCCTTGAGTAACTTGATATAAGTGTTTTCATCATCGATTGCTAGTAAAGCACTTAGGTATGTGGGCCTTGGTTCTTCATTTGTGCCAAGGTTAACTTCTTTTAAGGCATCAATCGTTGCCTTCACCCCTTCTTCAAGTTCTGGGGGAGCATCTTTCGCATCTTTATCTTCTTGAGGGTCCCCATCATTGAAGGATATGTGATAACACAGTGAAACATCCTCCAATTTCTCATCATCCTCCATTAGATATGAAACACCGTGCTCACCTTGTGCAGTGACATGATACGAAGAACCCATACTTTCTTTGTCTTCATCACATTCTTTAGTGTAGACCACAGTGTATGGCTTCACCTTTAGTACCTCATCACACGAAACCATGAATTTTGTTTGTCGCCTCATTCTAGAAGGAACCAGACTTTGGAAATCCTTAGAGATCTTCTGAATTTTGGGTGAAGCAGGTGTTCTTGTATTTCGATAATTTCTCTGGAACTTATTCCCTTTCTTCAATGGACCCAATCTCTCAAATACGGAAGTCCTTGCAGTTGATTTTCCAAGTCGATCAAAGATTGAAGGCTTGTTAGAAGTGGCAGATTCATCTTCTACGGTTATATAATTGCTACTCACCCTTCTTATGGAGATGCACACCGGTAACGGTTGTTTGTATCCCAAACCTTCACATGGTTGCCTCATTGTAGCTTCTGATAGGAGCTTCCCTAACTTTGACGGCTCATTGGGATTGTATCCAGCATTTGCAAAAAGCCTGTAAGTGTTAGGTTCAAAACCTTCATCTGTTCGCTCTGTAGGAAGTGCCACATTCAGCAACGATTTTGGGCCACAAACCTTGCAAGTGGCTTTGAGGACAACTTTACTGCCTTAATTCGTTTTACCGGAAGAGTTAACTCCTTTAGCATGTTAGTTTGGAGATTAGATGATTCACCTCATCTTTCTTCCTTTTAGGGACATATTGGAGCACATGAGTTACTTTCTTGCCATAAGACACAATATCCCCTCTATAAGATTTATTCGAGTTAGGTTGCACCTCTTCAGTAACAACTTTGGCTTTACCAGTAGTCACCTCAGCTCTTTTAGTCATGGGCTCGTCATTCTTGCTTTTCATGACATTATCAGCTTTTAGCTCCTTCACAATTCGGTTCTTCAAGTAGAACTTTGCATCAGCGAAATGTGATTCAGCCTCGGTGAATGGCTCGTCATCAACAACCATCTTCTTCTTGACTTCTCCCTCATAGTACTTCAAACATTGATGATAGGTAGATAGAACCACTTTATTCTCATTTATCCAAGGCCTTCCAAGCAAGACGTTGTATGAAGTCTTTGCATCAATCATATGCAGCCATGCACTTGATTGCATATCTTCAATGGTGATTCCCATCCTGATAGCACCTATGGCTCTTTGCCCCCTAGGTTGAATCCTTGAATCATGACATGACTTTCCGAAAGTTCGTTCATAAGAATACCAAGTTCTTTCACAATCCGAATTGGCAAGATGTTCACTGAGGAACCTCCATCAACCAAAATTCGATTTACCCTTTCATCGCGCATATAGCCGACCAGGTACAATGGCCGATTACGAGGAGTGTCACCTAGTAGAAGATCGTCATTTGTGAACATAACTTTTCCCTCACAAAGCATTAACTTCTTGAGGAATGGACTCGATGACCTTTTCCGAAAATGGTGTCAATGGTAGGTCATCATTCTTTTCTTCCCCTTTGTCAGCATGGCAACAAGAGGCATCAATACCCACATAGGAAATCTTTGTGCGAAACCAACTTGGTAGGAACTCCTCCAAGGTCACTGGATGTCTTGGCTTTTGAGGGTGGTGTACCTCCACTTTTGCTTTCTTCAAACGCCTAACTGGACTCTGTTTCCTTGGTCTTTTTACCATCATTTTCCTTGTTGGTTGTTCAATCAATTCTTTACATGGGCTCCTTTTGTGGTGCCTATGATGAGTCACCAACGTTCAACCTTTATCATCATCAGGTTGATCAACTTCAACTTTGTTGTTCTCCAGTGATTCTTCATTTTTATTTTCTCTAAAACTACATAATTCATCTGGGCTGAATGAGCTAAAGGTGATAGAGACTTGGTTTGCGCTTGCTTTCTCATCTTCAAGCACGAACTTCTTTTTACGAGCCAAGTCCATAACTTTGTCTTTGAATACAAAGCACTTCTCTAGAGGGTGACTCACAAGTCGATGGTATTTGCAGTAATTTGGGTCATTCGTTTTTCCAGCTTTATTTGGTCGCTTCATCTCCGGAAGCTTAATGAGATTTAACTCGAGGAGTTCTTCAAAAATTGCTGGCACATCAGAATCCAGAAATGGGTACTCCTTCTCTTGCATTTCTTTTAGAGTCAACTTCCAACTTGGTTTATCTTGAAAAGAAGTGGATTTCGTACTCTACTTCTTGCTCACCTTTGTTGTGAAATTCACAAGTAATGTGTTGACATTCATAGCTTCTTTGTTTTCAGACTTAGGTACAAACTTGCTCCATTTCCTAACTTCTTGCTTGTCGTTCCCTTTGCGAGGCTCATAGATGGGCAACCTTTCATTTCCAGCGGAGGCCATACTCAATTCCATGTCATGGGCACGAGTTGCAAGTTCTTCAAATCTGCTAGGCTTGATACCTTGCAAGATGTAGCGCAGTCCCCAATGCATGCATTGGATGCACATTTCTATGCCAGAAGCTTTACTAAGTCTGTGTTTGCAGTTGAGGCTTGCATTTCTCCAACGATTGATAAAGTCGATAACTGGTTCGCCCTTCCGTTGACAAGTATTTGTAAGTTCCACCATGCTCACAGTGCGCCTTGTGCTATAAAAGCGATTGAGGAACTCTTGCTCTAGTTGATCCCAGTTATCAACATATCCAGCCTTGAGGTCTGTGTACCAATCAAAAATATTTCCTTTTAATGAGCGGACAAACTACTTGACGAGGTAATCTCCATAAATCCCAGCATCGTTGCATGTCTCAACGAAGTGTGCCACATGTTGATTTGGGTTGCCTTTTCCATCAAACTGTTGAAACTTTGGAGGTTGATAGCCAGCAGGCATCTTCAACATATCGATCCTCGCAGTATATGGCTTTTCGTATGTAAGAGAGGACTTGGTAACAACTTCGTACTTTCTTTTAATAGTTCCTTCAATGAACTCCTTCAGTTGATCGATTGGAATCATCCCTTCAGATGAGACAGGGATAGCCTTAGCGGATGCTACTTGTCTTGGGGGAGAATTACTCTCTGGAACCTCTAGGAGCTTGCCAAGTACATGGGTGGATTCTTCTTCCATCAAGATTCCCACCCTGTCTATTAACTTGTCAATTCTAGCATCTTGATTTTGCATTCACTTGGTCAAGCCAGTGATTGCTTCCGTCAAGTTTGCCAACTGCTCCTCCATAGATGAAGTGTTTGTCACCATGGCTTGCATGATTGTTGTGGACGATGGAGAGTATCATGGATTGTCACAAAGATTGATCCTTGATGGCTCACTCTATGCGGTGTAAGTGGAGATGATCCATCACTTGAAGCATCATCATCTTCCTTCACAGTAGAGTTCTTGGATCCGGAGAGGTCAAGCAGAGCAAGAGTTTTCTTGATCTTTTCAGCAACATCGCTTCCTCCTTCGGGTGCGTTTGTGGAAGATCTTGCTCCTTTTGAGGATGAAGATCCGAAAACAGGGGTTGATGCGGATGGCACTTGGGGTGCTTGTTATCTTAACGAGCTTGCTTTGCTCCTCGTAACTGGTCCAAAGCTTCCAAAGGTAACATCGAGGATGCTTTCCACATCAGCATAGAACCTAGAATGAGTAGCCTTGGTGAAAATTGAACTGGAGTTGATTTTCTTTGAAGCCATTTCAATGTTCTTGAACTTTTGTGATTGAAAAGTAGAGATGAGAGGTAGAGATTGTCCCATTGGGCGTGCCAGAATTTGTAGACAATAAATTACATCGAGAAAATAAAATCAAGACCGAAAATATTACAACAATCATAGTATTTGATTTCAAATAATATGAGTGTACAATCTCTATGAATCCTCTGATTCTTCTTTCCAATAGTAAATAAATCCAAAGGCCTTTGAGCTTGATCTTGAATATGTAGTTGTTGCCACGAACGATGGTCTTGAATTCAACTAGCACGAACTTTGATTTGAACTCGTACTCCTTAAATCTTGATTTGTTCTTCATTCTTGAGCTTGAACTTGATTTGTTCTTCGTTCATGAGCTTGAACTTGATTTGTTCTTCGTTCTTGAGCTTGAACTTGATTTCTTGAACTTGAACTTGATTTCTTGAACTTGAACTTGAACTTGTGGAGGAATTTGTAGCGTTTGATCCACGAGCTCTTTCTTACTTCTTATTATAACTTCTGGTCCTTTTCTGAGTTATGAAGACCTCTTATTTAGTTGTGGGAGGGAAGAGTTGTGGTAAGAACAAACTCTTTCCGACCAATCAAATTGAAGTGTGACAATGCCGCATTTGATTGGCCAGAACATCTCACTTGCACATGTGGCGTGATTTCATTGGCCTTTTAATGTGACTTGGCATGCCTTCTCATTTTGACACGTGGCATGATCTTATTGGCTCTTCCATGTGACTTGACGTGCCACATCATTTCACGTGTGGCACTAAACTGGGCCTCTAGGAAGAAGACATCTTGGGCCTAACGAAGTGAGCTCATCATTTGTAGCCCAATTAAATTGGATTTATATAATTAATCCAATTATATTAGCCCAAAATATTTATTTGAACTAATATCTTGAATTTAAAATATAGTCCAAATTATTTTATAGATTTAATTTTAATAAAATTTATATGCCTACAACTATATCTTAATTAAAATTAATTTTGACTATTTCACTAAATACTAACCGACTTCGGTCGGTTATTTTAATAAAAAAATAAAAAATAGATTTCCAACCGAATTTGGTCGGTAAGTTGGTCAAACGGTCAATATTTCACTTAAATGTACCGACCGAAGTCGGTCGAAAATCTGCAAATTAGAGCCCACCAACGGGCTTTCTTCCCCATTTTTCAATTTTCTCTATCTCTCATTCTCTCCTCCACCCTCTTCAACCCTAAGTCGATTTCGCCCAAATCCCACCCATTCCCCCCAGGAGAAGAAAATCGCAAAGCTGATAGCAGGGCTTGAAGAGAACAAAAGAGAGATAAGTAATTTGATACCCTTCAAGTTCAGCTAGAAAAGAGGGACCAACAATTTAATGTCCTTCAAGATCAGCTGGTCAATCTTCTTGCTAGTGGTGCTTTCCCCATTCCCCGGTCTCGTGAGCCTTCCCCAGATGTTAATCCTTCTTGTCATGATCCTTCGAACTATGCCGACGATGAAGGTTCTAGTAGTGGAGATGGAGATGATGTAGTACAAAACACTCATTGAATGATGTTTGAACTTTTAACTTATAAAATATTTGGTTGTTGGGTATGATATTTTGTTAATATAGTTTAATGGAGGTGGAGATGATGTTTTGTTAATATAGTTTTGATAGTTGATATTGTTGTTGTTGTTGTTGTTGTTGTTGTTGTTGTTGTTATTGTTGGTTGAATGACAGCAATGTAATGCTGCCATTATAGGTGACTGGTTGTTGGCAGGTGGTGCAACAATAAAACTTACCCAAAAAACCGACCGCCTACCGACCGAAGTCGGTCGGAAATGTTCAATTGATTTCCCAAAAATTTAAATTTACCGACCGACTTCTGTTGGAATTTTTGATTTTAAATATTTAATAATACCGACCGACTTCGGTCATAATTTTTTATTTTAAAATTTAAATATTTTAATAATACCGATCGATTTCGGTCAGAATTGAATAATATTAAAAAAAATAAATAATTAAAATTCCGACCGAAGTCGGTCGCTAATTTTAAAAATAATTAAAAATTATTTTCAAGAATACCGACCGAATTCGGTCGGTAAGTTTATTTTGTATCAGATTATTTGGTTAAAGTGCGTTGAAAATTACCGACCGACTTCGGTCGGAAATATCGACCGTCTGCGGTCGATATCCGTTAGCGACCATTATTTTTTCGACGAATCAAAAACGGTCGGAAATCGGTCGGTTTTTGTTCGATTCCGACCGATTTCAGTCGGTTTTTCTATACGCTTTTTGACAGTTTCTTAGTAGTGAATGGTTTAAATATTTTACTTAATTAACACCCTATCATTGGAGCATAAGATGAAGTGCAAAAAAAGCACTTAATAAATGTTTCTTGTTTTTTTAAAACGTCAAATATTTCTAAATAAAATGGATTAATTTGTCAGAACGATAAATAATTATGGAAAATTTTCTCCGCAGTATAAATTTAGCTGTTTAAATGACCGTTTGGTTAGCTATTACGGACACTTATCGTATTTTCTAAACCAGCCTAAAGTATCTACTACGTACTATTATTGTGCCAACTAAAACAGTAAGTTTCAAGAGGTGGTGTTTAATGCTTCCAGATAAGTAGATAGAGGGAGGGGATGAAACTTCAATTCCTGCGGCAAAATTCTTGAGACAAAAGCCCCAATTTAATTTCTTTTCAATTTAAACTTTTGTAAAAGTGATTTAACTGTATGTCAAGTCCGGTATATACTCATACCAAGGAGTCTTAGAGTTAACTTCAATACATAAAATAATATTTATATTATTAAGTCATTTAAAAAGTAATTACAAATAATTATTCATGAAAAATAAATTTAATAAATTAAAAAATAACCTAGCACAACAAGTTAAACAACAACGATAAAAAATTCTTTATTCTTTAGACTGTCAGGCTGTCAAGGTATATATAAAAGTTAAATTAATAAATTAAATTAAATTAGTGTCTGTAAAAATAATAGAATAGAGATTGAGGTTTTCGGAAACTATGGTGGTGGTAGTTGTATAGTTTTTTGCAACATACTACCGTCTTTGCTCATTCCTTTGCCTTGTCTATCTCTCTATATTACCTTAACCAACCTAATTATTACCTCATCTTTCTCTCCCCCCCCCCCCCCCCTTCTACTGTTTCACTACTTTTTTTTTATAAGAAGGAAACCTTTTGTGGCTTTATTGCTCATAATTAAAAGAAAAAATGAGGCAGCAAGGTCATGAATTATCTGTGGAGGGTGGTGTGAAGCAAAAAGAAGAAGAGAGCAAAAAGCCTGGAAAAGTTTCATTGTTGAAGCTGTTTTCTTTTGCTGATGTCTATGACTACTTCTTGATGTTTTTTGGATCCATTGGTGCTTGTGTACATGGTGCTTCTGTTCCTGTTTTCTTCATTTTCTTTGGGAAGTTGATAAATATTATTGGTCTCGCTTATCTTTTTCCTGCTGAAACTTCTCACAAAGTTGCCAAGGTATGCATAATTTTAACATTACTCTATTTTCTATGAAGAAAATGCTAGAGATAATTTATGAAAATAATTAAAACTCTTACTTATATAGGTACTCAAAAGTTAAATTAGAGCTTAATTTCTATACATTAAATCCGAATAGTTAATGGTTTATGTTTTCCTTTTTATTTATTTATCATTATTCTGGGAGGAACTTAATTATGTTCTTTTTGGATTGTTGTTTTGCAGTACGCATTGGATTTTGTGTACCTAAGTGTGGTGGTACTATTTTCATCATGGATAGGTTTGATCAACTTTTTGTTTTCATTTTTACATAAGGACATCTAAATTCTTCTCCTACTTATGTCATTTATATTCCTAAATATTTGTTCTTGTTTCTTGTAAAAAAAGAGGTGGCTTGTTGGATGCACAGTGGAGAAAGGCAAGCAGCAAAGATGAGAATGGCATATTTGAAGTCCATCTTAAATCAAGATATAAGTCTTTTTGACACTGAAGCTTCCACTGGAGAAGTAATTTCTGCAATTACCAGTGATATTATTATTGTTCAAGATGCTATTTCTGAGAAGGTACTTCCATTTCCCATCATTTTCAAATTTCAATATTCAATTCTGGTCTCATTTTTTGTTTCTCGACTCATTCACTGTAAAATTATGTTTTCAAAAATCCCTTTTTGGGAATTTATGAAAAGAATACTATAGAGAAAGGAAAATAAATAAATAAAAGAATTTCTATAGTTAGTTAGTAGTTGGGAGCTTCAGATTACATCATGTTATTCATTATATGTAAGGAAAAGTTGGGACATAGGTCTTAAAAGTAGGGAAAGGCTTTAACTCTCCTGTAGCTGATCTGGAAAAAGAGTAAATGCAATTTGGTGGCATTAATTAGTTTTTGAATTTGTTTCTATTTTTATAAATCAATATTAAATTTTGAAGTTACGGACCAGTAATAATTTTATGTTCTTTCTCTGTTGACCAGCTGGATTTCCAAGTAGAATGTGATTAAAATTTATTCTTCTTTTATTTTAAAACTACTACTTTGGAATGTTTCTCAAATTGAATGTGATACTCATCGATGCTCGAAGAACAATAATTAATGTAATAGAAAAAGAACTCCATGTGACTCATGTTGGTCATATTAGTAAGTATTAGTTCCCCATACTTGCTATAGATGTATCCGCACCATTTACTTTATTAAACAAATGGATCTCTGTTTGAATCACAACCAATGGTTAGTTAATTTACATACTCCAATATTTTGTATTAGAAATCCAAACCATATAGTCAGTGAGAAATTCTTCTTCTTAAAGTCAAAAGGTAAGAATAATAGAAAAAAATGGTAAAGGAAAATAATATGAGGGATTATGTCTTTTCCATTTTCTTATTCATATCTAAGAAAATATTCATATTTATTGTTTTCGTCAAATCACATTAATTTACTGTGATTAAATAATAAATTGAAACTAAAGTAGGATGATTTTTAACTAAAATGCCCTCCCTGTCCAATTAGGAGTTGCTTGGTAATTTGTAAACTGCATATTTTGAGAAATACTTTTGTTCAAAAATACATTTTGAAAAAAATACTTTTGGAGAATAATAGTTTGTGTTTGGCCAATTTATTTTAGAAGTGTTTTTTTGCAATATTTGATAAGCAAATTGTGTTTTACCAATCTTTTCAAAATACTTTTGAGTATCAAATTTCGCAAAAGGACAATAAATATTCAATTTATAATTAGTATTATTTGTTATAGAGAGTGGAATTTGTAAAATATAAAATAAAAATATATATTAAAGATTTTAATCACTATAAATATAGTTAAATAATATTGGCAATATTACATTACTTATTGTATACATGATGATTCAAACATATCAATGTGCATCGTTCAATATAAATTGAAAATCAACTCCATAAATTCTATATAAAAGAAGAGATCTATTTATAGTAGAGACTATTTCAAAGAAGAATAAAAAATGATAATAAGACAAAAAAATGGATGGTAGAAAAAAAAAGAAAAGAAAAGTTAAATTAACCAGGATAATTTGAAAAATATAAATTTTTGGTAAACATATTTTTATCTTGAAAAAATTAATTTTCTGTTTGTGCCTTTTTAAAGAAACTAGAATTTGTAGCTTTTTCTCAAAAGTAATAAAAATTAGTTCTGGTGATACTTTTTAAACACTTATCTATCTTGGCAAAATACCTTAAATTTTCAAAAAAAAATAATAATTTTGACTTCGTAGAAACTTGGCCAAATAGGGTCTAAATATGGAATTAAAGTGTAAATTTGACAGATATTAGGCTCGTCTTTTTATTTTTCTCAACTTAAATATCAAACTTTTGTTTATGGTAAGGTTGAGACGTGTGACATGAGAGATTGTAAATAAAAAACTAAATCTGGTTAAGAGTTTGTATAGTACTCAAATTGCTCAAAACAAGAAAAACGAATTTGTTTACTTTAATGTTCTACAGTTCATTGATGAGCATTGGGCACTTAACATTGTGAAAATTAACTGTGAATACAAGCATTTTAATGAGCATTGTGGATATGAGTGGCGGTGCTGTCAGTGCAGGTGGGAAATTTCATGCACTATGTCAGCCGTTTCTTTGCTGGTTTTACAATTGGATTCATAAGGGTATGGCAAATTAGCTTGGTGACTCTTTCAATTGTGCCTTTGATCGCTCTCGCCGGTGGTATTTATGCCTACATAGCTACTGGTCTCATCGCCCGAGTTCGCAAATCCTATATTAAAGCTGGAGAAATTGCTGAAGAGGTATGCACTCCAACTGTCTGACAAAAGTCTTTCGCTTAGCATGTCAAACTGATAATGTCAATATGTACTCCAAGCTGCCCTGTATTTATGATGGTATATTACTGGACATATGTTTTAAGATGGTAGAATTGACTTAAATTATATATTAGTGATTGTGGAAGAAAAATATTAAAATAATGGTTGAGGAGTTAGCTAAACAACAATAACATACCCAGCTCAGTGTATTCCCACAATATTGGGTCTGGTGAGGATAGTGTGTACACAAACGTTACTCCTACCTTGTGGAGCTAGAGGGGTTGTTCTCAATAGACTCTCGGCTCAAGAAAAGCAATTCTCAGCTGGTTGAGGAGTTAGTTAGGTGGAGAAAATATCACATACAGTTTAAAATTTTAATAATTCAATGAATTTGAATTTTTGAAAGTTGTACAGAAATTGGTGGTGTCAAACTTTTGGACGTTCCAAAATGAAAAGAGTGTCATATAAATTAGGACGGTAGAGTAATTTATTTAAGAAATGATCATACTTTACTCGTACTCATATAAGTAGTACCTCAATTCCACTTTTTAAATCCCCCCTGATTGTTGTTAGTGATCGTTTGCAATTATCAGGTTGTAGCTAATGTTAGAACAGTGCAAGCATTTACTGGAGAAGAGAAGGCCGTTAAATCGTATAAAGGTGCCTTGTTGAACACTTATAAGTATGGAAAGAAAGCTGGATTGGCAAAGGGCATGGGTTTGGGCACCTTGCATTGTGTCCTTTTCCTTTCTTGGTCATTGCTTGTGTGGTTCACTAGCATTATCGTGCACAAGAATATTGCAAATGGAGGAGATTCTTTCACCACCATGCTCAATGTTGTCATTGCTGGCCTGTAAGTTCTTTGCTTTTCATGCCTTTTCATACTTAATTTCGAAATGCTTCCACAACATAATCTTAAACAACTAAACTATTACAAGTATTAACAGAGACTAGTGCCCTCTTTTCTTGAGAGTACGGTGCTTCTCTGAATCTCATCACTACTTACATATGATATATAACGACTAATCTCTTTCATGCCAGTGTAGCCATTCTTGATAGATTGAGCTGTCGTGTTAAAGCAATGCTAATTTATACTGCTTGTATGTTGAAAAAATTGATCTTTGTACTATAGCTTCAAACTTTTGTAGTTGTTGGATGTGAAGAACACCAAGTGTAGTTTTCGAATCCCAAGCTAAACTTTTCTGCATTCAACAGAAGATATCAGATTAGTTGTGGCTTGCTGATAAGGCAGGTTATTGTGTTAGGCTCAACCATTTGCACTGAATTGAAACAGCATAGTTTTGCTGTCTTGTAATGCGAGAATCTCAATAACCTGATTTGTGTTTAAAGAAGTTTGTTTGTTCAAGATATCTCTATTGGTTACAGGATAGATATACGTCCATTTACCCTTTTGACGTTTGAAAATTTGGAGCAATTCGCAAGGTTACCCTTTATAGGCAATGCTCTAACAAAAACTCAGTGAGAAAACAGATGCCTCTGACATGGTGTCTCATCCTTAATGATCTAGTCACTTGTTACTTCTATACTTGGTCAAACTTCTTCCGTAGTTTATAGAGGTCTTTTTGTGTCTATGCCGCTTGGAAAGTTTTCCAGTGCATTTATCTTGATTTCAGACTTTTAATCGTCATAAAGTAGGTGCTCCACTAGCTGCCCAGCTTTTGTAGTGTTTATGAGGAATAATGGCTTCAATTAAGCTTTAACTGCTTCTCAGGTCACTGGGGCAGGCAGCGCCAGATATTACAGCATTCCTCAGGGCTAAGTCAGCTGCCTATCCTATTTTTGAGATGATTGAACGAGATACTGTCAGTAAAACCAGCTCCAAGAGTGGTCAGCAGCTGAGCAAAGTAGATGGGCACATCCAATTTAGAGATGTATGTTTTAGCTATCCATCTCGTCCCGATGTGGCAATCTTTGACAAATTCTCTCTTGATATTCCATCAGGGAAGATTGTAGCTCTTGTGGGAGGAAGTGGATCAGGGAAAAGTACAGTTATATCTTTGATTGAACGCTTCTATGAACCACTCTCGGGACATATACTATTGGATGGAACTGATATTAGGCACCTGGACTTGAAGTGGATGAGACAGCAAATAGGGCTGGTAAATCAAGAACCCGCCCTTTTCGCTACAACCATTAGAGAGAACATTCTCTACGGAAAAGGTGATGCTAGCCTAGAAGATATTGCACGTGCGGCCAAACTTTCAGAAGCAATGACTTTCATCAACAACCTCCCGGATAGGTTCGAAACTCAGGTACATTCTGTCCTTTACATGCACTAGGTGATGTCACACTATAGCAAAGAGAATAAAATGGGTGCTTCTATTTATTTATTTATTACTTAATAAGTACTTGCTTATGATTGTGCCTTAAATGTTCTCACATAGCTAATTTCAGTGTTTGTGTGGCTGTCTAATAGCAAATAGCAACTACAGCACAAAACCTTCGCAAAACTTTCTGCGTCTTTACAAGCAAAACTTCCCAAAACTTTTTCTTTTTTCTTCTCACTGTACCAGAGTTTGAGTGTTGAGATATGAGTCTATGCTGCTCAGATCCTTCAAAATCCTTGCCAAACCCATGTCGATCCGACACAATTCGGATGTGGATGTGGGATCGGCACATCCAACTAACTTGGGTGTTTTGACTGCGTCTATGGCCAAGAAGTATAGGTTGATTGAATTTCCGGTTATTGTTCCAAAAATGTCTTTTCCTTCATTGTTGTATTCATGGTACTATTGTTTGGATATTGAGTTCTTCCTCTAAAAATTGGATTTCTTCTCATTGTCTTTGTAACTATTTTGGCTACTCTCAGCCAACAAACAAGCTAAATGGTCTTTTGGAGATTTCTGGCACTATACCTCTTTCCAATAGCTGAGAATAGATTCTTTTTCCTGCGTATTACAAGGACTTTCTTTCGCAATGCATTACAAGCGGCATTTTGGGAGAAGAATTCTGGTGCTGCTTTTCTTTTCGTTAAGTGTTCAGTATTCGGAGGCACTATTTAGGCAATTATTAACTATTCTATTGGTTTATTAGTATCACCTGCTTTCTAAAAAAGAACAAACTCAAGTCACTTCACTGTCTCGAGTTGGAATGTTTGTCTTGAAAGTCGAGAATTATTGAAAATATTTTGTATATTCCTATCAAATATGTCAACGAAAAGGATATTTAAAAAATTGTGCAGAGTATTCTTATTGATTATGACATAATTAAGAATCCCAAGGATTAAGAAACTTTCTTAGCTCAAAACTCCTACTTAAGGAAAAAAATTTCAACTAGAGTTTTTCTGTCTTCTCTTTTTCACAGCAAATATTCAAGAAAGGCCTCATAAGACTGACTGACTGTTATCTTTAATAAAACATAATAGATATCTGAGGCTGTGTCATTTACAGGTTGGCGAAAGGGGGGTTCAGTTATCTGGGGGGCAGAAGCAAAGAATTGCTATTTCTCGTGCTATAGTGAAGAATCCATCAATTCTTCTATTAGATGAAGCTACGAGTGCACTTGATGCTGAGTCCGAAAAAAGTGTACAAAATGCTCTTGATCGTGTGATGGTGGGAAGAACAACTGTAATTGTTGCTCATCGCCTTTCTACCATTAGAAATGCTGATATTATAGCTGTTGTAAACAGTGGCAAGATAGTAGAAACTGGAAGTCATGAGGAGCTTATTTCGAAACCAGATGGTGCCTATGCATCACTTGTTCAACTTCAACAAGCAGCTTCTTTGCATCGCCATCCTTCTCAAGGGCCTACCATGGGACGACCACTTAGGTACAAGATTTACCTGCTGATACATTATATCCAAATATCATGATATCCTCTTTATTGTTGCATTACATTGTCGTACTTTTGACGACTAGTGCTACACTGCTACTGTTCTGGTGATACTTGAAAATGTTCTGCTAATGTAGGCTCAAACAAATTATAAAAGGTGGTAGTTCTTGCTTGTAAGCTGTGAGACCTGATCTTTCAATCATTTTTATGGTTAATTTGCTTGATCTTTTTTCTACAGCATAAGGTATTCACGCGAAAGCAGCATAAGGTATTCCCGTGAGTTATCCCGAACAACAACACGTAGTCGTGGAGCTAGCTTTCGATCTGAAAAATCTGTTAGCGGTATTGGCGCTGATGGTGTAGAGGATGTTTACTCACCAAATATTTCCGCAAGGAGATTGTATTCCATGATTCGTCCTGACTGGTATTATGGGGTTATTGGAACTATCTGTGCATTTATTGCTGGAGCTCAGATGCCTCTCTTTGCCTTAGGAGTGTCACAAGCCCTTGTGTCTTACTACATGGATTGGGACACAACACGCCATGAAGTGAAGAGGATTTGTTTCCTGTTTTGTGGTGGTGCAGTATTAACCGTCGTTGTTCACGCCATTGCACATACTTGCTTTGGAATCATAGGAGAGCGTCTTACACTTCGCGTGAGAGAAATGATGTTCTCTGGTAATCATATAATAAGCAATATTTTTCTTGTATGAGATGTTGCTTTTCGTGTAAATATGTAGACCTGCAATTGCATAAGTTTGTCGCGTTGTAAAACTGTGGTTCATCGCGTTGATATTATTCATCATATTTAATTTTAGAATATGATTCACTCATCTCTGTTTTTTTAGTATCATTCCTTTAATCGACAGGTTGCTTAATTTATATCTTTAAATGACTTCCAAATGTAGGAATTTTTTCTTGATTAATGATTTCATATAAATTTGAATCATAGCTTTGCTACATCTTGTTGAAACCTCGCGTTGATATCTGCTTTCTTTGTATCTGCCCTTCTTTTTGTCTGTCCTCTATTCAAATAAAAAGTACCTAACATTTTTCTATATTTGGTTGCAGCTATGCTAAGAAATGAGATAGGATGGTTTGATGAGATGAACAACTCAAGTTCTACACTTGCATCACGATTGGAAAGTGATGCTACTCTATTGCGAACTGTAGTGGTTGATCGCTCTACTATTCTCCTGCAGAATGTAGGTTTGGTGGTCACTTCCTTCATCATTGCATTCATCTTGAATTGGAGGCTCACCCTTGTTGTCATGGCTATGTATCCACTTATCGTTAGTGGTCACATCAGTGAGGTTCAATCTTTTCCCTTCATCAGCATGTGTCATTATATCTTTCATATCATTCTGTTGATAGGTATTGCTATTCTTGCAGAAATTCTTTATGCAAGGCTTTGGTGGTGACTTGAGCAAAGCCTATCTTAGAGCAAATATGTTTGCCGGTGAGGCTGTAAGTAACATCAGAACTGTTGTAGCATTCTGCGCTGAGGAAAAGGTAACTGATCTCTATGCTCGTGAACTTGTTGAACCTGCAAAGCGGTCATTTAGCAGGGGTCAGATTGCCGGTATCTTTTATGGAGTCTCTCAGTTTTTCATCTTCTCCTCTTACGCCCTTGCCTTATGGTATGTTGCTCAAGTTTTTACTTATCTTAATTATTCATCTTGTTACTTGGTTGTTGGGGTTTTCTTTGGGTGGGAATGCAGCTTGTAGTTTAGAGTGAAGTGCTTTGCATACTTGCAGTCTTGCACCATTACATACTGCGACGATTTTGGGACTCTGGATAAATTTATCACCTTCTTTCACATATTTACAAACCATCTAGAAGAGAAAAAAGTACTAGTTTAGTGAAGTAGATAGCCAGTCCCATACATTATAACAGTTGTTTATTTTACTTAGTTTACAACCTTGTACCAATATGGTTTTCACTCGAGCACGCAGTAGTTTAACATGTACAACAACAACAACAACAACAATAAACCCAGTGTAATCCCATAAGTGGGGTCTGCGGAGGGTAATGCATACGCAGACCTTATCCCTACCTTATGAAGATGAGCTCACAATAGTTTAACACGTATTCTTCCTAAACTTTGTATAGGTATGGTTCTGTTTTGATGGGGAAGGAAATAGCCGGCTTCAAATCTGTTATGAAATCGTTTATGGTTTTGATTGTAACCGCTCTGGCTATGGGAGAGACCCTTGCAATGGCGCCAGATCTTATAAAAGGAAACCAAATGGTAGCATCAGTATTTGAGGTGCTTGATCGAAGGACAGAAATTTTAAGTGACACTGGAGAGGAGGTAACTAGGGTTGAGGGCTCAATTGAGTTTAAGGATGTTGAGTTCTGCTATCCTGCAAGACCCGATGTTCACATTTTCAAAGACTTCAATATGAGAGTGCATGCAGGAAAGAGTATGGCGATAGTAGGGCAGAGTGGTTCTGGTAAAAGCTCAGTACTGTCTCTCATTTTACGGTTCTATGATCCAGTATCAGGGAAAGTGATCATTGATGGTAAGTTTATACCTATATTGTTTTGAACTAGAAACGTTCCAACTTTCAGCTAAGATTGACTTAATCATATTGGTGATGTGAATTTACACAGGCAAAGACATCAAGAAGCTGAAGCTCAAGTCTCTAAGAAAGCTCATTGGCCTGGTCCAACAAGAACCAGCACTTTTTGCCACATCAATCTATGAGAACATCCTTTATGGAAAAGAGGGAGCATCTGAGGCAGAAGTGATTCAAGCAGCTAAGCTTGCTAATGCACATAATTTCATTAGTGCACTACCCCATGGCTACTCGACTCAAGTTGGGGAGCGAGGAGTTCAACTGTCCGGCGGACAGAAGCAAAGGGTAGCCATTGCCCGAGCTGTTCTAAAGAACCCTGAAATCTTGCTGTTAGATGAAGCTACAAGTGCTCTTGACGTGGAATCTGAGCGTATAGTTCAACAAGCATTAGACAGGTTGATGAAAAACAGGACTACCGTCATTGTGGCACATCGATTATCCACCATAAAAAATGCAGATCAGATATCTGTTTTACGAGATGGGAGAATAGTGGAGCAAGGAACTCACTCTGCACTCGTAGAGAACAAGGATGGAGCCTACTATAAGCTAATCAACTTACAGCAACACCAACATCTACAGCAATAGCATAACCAACATACTTGGAGATATTTTCTCATACAGAAACTCAATGTGTACAATTCTTTACCTCATCATGTTTAATATAGTTGCATTCTTTTCTGTTTGATCTATCGTAAATAATATATGGCTCAGCTTCTTTGGCTATTGTGATCCTTAGTATTCAGATGTTAAGACTATTTTTTAACTGTTCTTCCCCTGGAATATTTTTACCGTTCTTAAAGGCTCCATGTTTATTTCACTAGTTTGAGGGTGGGGATCATGTTGAAAACTTTAGGGCGTAACTGTATAATCGGTTAACCACTTTCTGATTAACAAGAAAAAGAAACAAAATTACAATAATTCCACAAATGGAGTATGGGAAGGGAAAAAACAAATTTAATTTTAAAATCAAAAGTTACTTGCACTTATTAAGGAAAAATTCTCCAATGGTTCGAAAATAGGGTTAAATGAATCTGCTTTTCTTCCTTGTAAAATATTGTAAAACTACAGAAGTGCAAAGATTACCACATCGTTCTCTTTTCTTTGTTTGTGTTTTTTTTTTCCAAATAAATTCTGATTAACATTTTCGAATAGTTGCACTGTAAATAGTTCATATGCATTGAAAAAAGAATAATTAGTGGACTAGTACAATTTTGGTGCGCATTTGCTTGATGGGCTTTCCTCAATCCACACCCAACTTTCATAAACGAACTTCTAGTTCAGTCCCAATTCCATCACACACAAAAATCATCGTCCTCCTAACACCTCAAAATGGTTAAGTTAACCACCTTTGCCTACAACAAGTCAACAACTAGGTTATTAATTAGGTACTTTTTTTTTAAAATTTATTTATTTATTTAATAATAACCCTGTATATCAAAGAACCGGGAGCATACAAAAAGTGGAGGGGGACATCAAGCCAAGAACCTCCGAATAATAAAAAAGTCGGGGTGATACATATAGCTGATCCCAAGCTTCAGCAGCTTTCCATGGTCTGCTACCTGTATCCTAGTATCAAAAGTAAACAAAAGGTCCCAGCAACCAAATTTCTTATACAAAGTTCCTCTGGGCAGTTTATAAAACAAAACAAGACCATGCTTCAAAAGAATTATGCATTGTAGAAGTTGCGTTTAATAATCTTGTGCCTAAGAGTAGGCATTTGCATCTTGTCCATTCTGTAAGGTCCAATAGCATGTGTGGGTAATTCCATCCGACTGAAAAGAACCACGTCTTGTATATCATGGCTCCATTTTGCAAGGACATCCGCTACTTGTTAGCTTTCCTGTAACAATGTTGAATCACACAATTTTGTTGTTGAAGGATCTGTAAAGCCTCTCTAATAGGATCCTCCAGTTGCCAAGGAGGTTTACTTTTTCTTTTCAGCATGTCAATAACAAGAAGAGAGTCACACATTACAGCACAATTCTATCATAGCCATTTGAATGGCACCATCTTAATCCATATAATGCTGCAGATGCTTCCGCCATTTTATTAGTTCCACTTCCAATAGCATGAGCAAACGCCATTATTAGTTCCCCTCTATGGTCCCTCACAATACCACCAGAACCAGTCATACCATCATAGCCTACTACCATTAGTATTAAGCTTCACCCACCCAAAGCTAGGCCTCTCCCATCTTACCTTAATACATTTTAATCTAGGCTTTAAGGATAAAAATAAGGTACACAACCTATACCATGTTACAGAGTTATCGAAAAGAACATTATGTTTGAAATGACCCACTTTAAGTGATTAGAGACATTAAACTGGACTCTAGCAAAAGAAAGTTTAGTACCCCATAATTTGAAGCACATCTAGCTTTCCAAAGTTCCCAGCAAATTACTATGGAGATAATTCTCAAAATTACCTGATGAATCTTGTTTTTCGGCTTGCAATTCCACCATTTGCTGAGTAAAGTGATGAAAGGACTATCATCCCATCTGATAAGCAAAGGGCCACCAAATAGTTTCCAGATTCTCTCTGCTAGTTCCCCATTCACAAAAGTATGGTGCATAGTATCTGTTTGTGGTGTTCTGCAACAGTGGCACATGGAGATAGGTGGTTGTCCAAATCTTGAGATTACGTCGTCAAATGGCAGTTTTCTCTTCAACATCCTCCACGTGAGAAAAGACATTTTAAAAGGCAAAAAATTGTGTCAAACACCCTTCAAAGTTAATGATTCACCCCTGGATGGTCTAATGCATTGGTAAGCTGAAGAAATAGTGAAAGAACCATTACTAGAAGGCATCCAAATAGCTAAGTCAGTCGCATTTGGATCCCCTGGCTTAGTAGAGAGAATGAGTTCATAGATATATTCTGGCAACTGCTGAAGTTCTTCAAAGTGCAGAGAGTTACCAACTCTAACTTGATTAATAGTTCTCATGTCACATGGTTCATCAAACTGCATAATATTTGCTAAAGGGTCGATTCCGAGCCAATTATCCCACCATAAGCTAACTTTTCCCGCATTGCACTTCCACAAGATGTATTGTATACGGACAAAACCGTTTTCGATCTTCGTATGATTAGTCAAGATTGGAGCATAATGGACCGAAGGTCATCTTCATAATATCGAAATGGGATCTGAATCCAGGTTACCAAGCTCGAAGTTATGGGACCGATCAAGTACCGAGTTCGAAGTCATTACCGAGCTCGAGTCCAAATCGAACCATGAGGTGAAGCGGTGTCATCGAGCTCAAGAACTAGAGACCGACCAATATCAAACACGATTCGATACCGAGCCCCGAGTCAATATCGAGCTCGAGTTAATATCGAGCTCTAAATCTGGAAATCAACCAATACCAAATCCAGCCAAGATCGAGCCAAGAGACAAGAGCCGTTACAGTCGCACTAAGGAGAGAGAATCTCGGCGGTAATTAGGAAAAAGCTATTCTATCATGGTTTCCCCATTATGTATTTTTAAATATATCCAAAGTAGGATCCCTCCACTATAAGAGGGATGACTATTATTTCTGTAAGGGATTAAAGATTGAAGGCATTCTTACACTTTTATATTATTTACAGAGAAAACATACTGATATTGATATAGAGATTATTCCTTTTTGGGCTTAGTACATTGATTCATCTTGCTTGTTCATAAAACATCTTCCACTCAGTTTGGTTTGTATTTCATCCCTTATACAGTCAATACTCAATATATTTCTACTTACTTTTCTGATTTGTGCCAAGTTATACCACGTACCCTTAAAACTACGTATAAATTCAACTCTATCCGTTTTTTTGGGTAAACATGTATTGTTCTATTTTGTCTTTGGAAGCATCTTTTTCCAGTAATGTGTTTGGTTTTGCGATATTTTCTTCTTAACATGATGGACTCTATTATAGTACTTCCTACTCAGAAAGAAAATCAGACCAAAGGGACTGAGTAGTTTTGAACCTCCACCATCTCTTCATAGCAAAAGAATCACTGATCAACATTAAGCTCCTTTCCCATACCACCCTCCTCTTTAAGATAACACAAATTCTTCCAGGAACTCCAATGATACCTCTGCTTTCCATAAGGTGTACCCCAAAATAATCTAGCCAGTTATTTTTCTATTTGGTTTAAAATAGTTTTTGGAGGTTCCATAGCAGCTAAAACGTGTAAAGGTTGAGATTGAAGGACATGTTTAATGAGGACAACTCTTCCACCGATCGATAATAGTTTTCCTTGCCACCCTTTAGTCTTTCTCACTATTTTGATTATTGAGTCCCCAAAGTAAGAAATTCTCTTTCTCCCCACATGAAGAGGGCATCTATAACGACCCGACCGGTCGTTTTGAGAATTAGCATCCCATTCGGTGGATTAAGGTCTCGAACAACTTCGTATTATATATTATGACTTGCGTGTGTGGTCGAGTTCAGATTTCAGATGATTCGGATTTGATTTGGAAGGATGATTCTGATTTTAGAAGCTTAAGTGAAAAGAGTTGACCGAAGTTTGACTTTTATGTAAACGACTTCGGAATGGTATTTTGATGATTCCAATAGATTTGTATGATGATTTTGGACTTAGGCGTATGTACGGATTTTGATTTAGAGGTCCGTAGGTTAATTTGATGCATTCTGGCGAAAATTGGAAAGTTGAAGGTTTGGAAAGTTGAGAAGTTTGGCCGGGAATTGACTTTGTGGATATCGGGTTTGGATTTTGATTCCAGGAGTTGGTATAGCTCCATCGTGTCATTTGGAACATGCATACAAAATTTGACATCATTCCGGTTTGATTTGATATGATTCGGCGCGAGTTGTAGAAGTTGAAAGTTCATAAGTTAATTAAGTTCGATTTGAGGCGCGATTCATAGTTTTGATGTTGGTTGATGTGATTTGAGGCCTCGAGCAGGTCCGTGTTATGTTATGGAACTTGTTGGTATGTTTCGACGGGGTCCCGGGGACCCCGGGTGTGCTTCGGATGGGCTACGGGTCATTTCTCCATGTTTTGGATTGCTGATTTCTGGTGTCTGATGTCCTTATTCGCGATCGCGAAGTGCTAGTCGTGATCGCGTAGGCTATTTTGTGACTGACCATTTTTCCTTCTTCGCGTTCGCAAAGAATAGTCCGCGATCGCGTGCTTGTGTAGGTTGCTTCATCTCGTTTGCGGTAGATGTTACACGATCGCATAGTGGGCGACCATGCTGGGGAGGCCAGGTTTATTGTTCTTCCTGTTCGCATCATTTTGTTCGCGATCGGGTAAGCGGAGGTCGCTATGAGTCGTGTTCGCGGCTGTGTTTGTGCGTTCACGTAAGGCTATTTTTGGCAGCCTTCACTTTGTTCTTTGCGATCGTGAGGAATGTTTCGCGATCGCGATGTGTAATATCTGGGCAAAATATAAAAGTACTCTATTTCGAGGGTTTGACCATTTTTATCATATTTTGAGTTGTAGACCTCAGATTTGAGCAATATTTGAGGGGTTCTTCACGTGTTGGATTGGGGTAAGTGCTCGTTACCCGGATCTAATTTTATTTCATGATTCCATCCTTGTTTTTATCATTAAATTAGTAGTTTTAGTTAGAAAAAAATGAAAATTATGTGAAAACTTTCAAAAATATAAAATGATGATTTGAAGGACGAATTGATGTTGGAATTGTTTAAATTTTGTATGGTTGGACTCATATTGGAATGAGTGTTCGGATTTTATAAATTTTGTCGGGTTCCGAGGTGCGGGCCCGGGGTTGACGTTTTGGGTTGACTTTTTAGCTTTCATTAAAGATTGAAGCTTTATTATTCAAAATTATTTCATATAGTTTTTATTTATAATATTAAGTTATCTTGGCTAGATTTGAGCCGTCCGGAGATTGTTTCACACGAGAAGGTCATTTTAGTGTATTGGTCTAGCATCTTTGAGGTAAGTATCATGCCTAACTTTGTGAGAGGGAACTACCCCTTAGGATTTGAGTCGTTTGTGCTATTTGTGTCATGTGAAAGCCGTGTACGCGAGGTTACGAGCACATACTCGGGCTTATATGTGAAATTTGACCAGTCTAGACTCTTAGGCATCTTTTATGTACTTATTTAGAATTGTTAGCACGTGTTATACCTTTTATTCGTCATGTATACTATCACGTGCTTTATTTGAATTTGTCGTTACATGTCATATTCTTTACTTGTCGAGTTTACTCTTATATGCTTTATTTGGAGTTGCTATCACTTTTGTCATTATGTGATTTCTTTTCTTGTGGAGCTACTCTTAGTTGAAATTGTCGTCATGTGATATCGTTTTGTTGCCGGGTTGTTCTCATGCATTTAGACGTGGTACTAGTTCATTCCATCACCTTCATTGTTAGCCTAATTCATACACTAGAATTCGAAGTTTTCCATTTCATGGAAGTACTTTCACTATCGAGATTATCCTTAAACAATTATTTGGAATTGAAGTTATCGAGAGTCATTAATTTATTCTAATTGAAGTTGTGCTTAAAGGGGGTGTTGTTCCTTGTTGAGTTACTTTTTTGTTCATTTTGTTGTTATTGAGATTTTATATACGTTGTGTTGAGCCGTGGACTATTTGTGGTGAAAATATTGATATCGTTGAATCTTTGGAAAGGTTGTGGCCTACGGGCACTTGTGATAAGAGTTGATATGTTGTGTTGTTGTGATGATAGCACATGTGAGTTTTTGTGTGGTTTGGTTATTGTTATGCGGAGTATAAGGGTGGCATTTCACCGTTGTTGTTATGCGGAGTATAAGGGTTGCATTTCACCGTTGTTGTTATGCGGTGCATAAGGGTGGCATCTCACTGTTGTTGAATGTACGAAGTGATACGGGTAGCGAAAATATTGATATCGTTGAATGTTTGGAAAGGTTGTGGCCTACAGACACTTGTGATACGAGTTGATATGTTGTATTATTGTGATGATAGCACATGTGAATTGTTGTGTAGTTTGGTTGTTGTTTTGCCGAGTATAAGGGTGGCATTTCACCGTTATTGTTATGCAGAGTATAAGGATGACATTTCACCGTTGTTGTTATGCAGGGCATAATGGTGGCATCTCACTGTTGTTGAATGTACGAAGTGAAACGGGTGGCTATTATGTTGTTGTCCGGGCGAAGTGATAAGGGTGGCTATTATACGGAGTGGTACGGGTGGCTATAGGAGAGATAAGGATGGCTAATGATAATGTCAGGGCGAAGTGATACAGGTGGCTAACAGAGAGATAAAGGTGGCAATGTCAAGGATGATGTGTGATGGTTTGGAGACATTGTATTGGTGATATTTTTGTGATGATGTGCTTTTCCTTGTGTTTGTCATACACCTTGCGTGACTTGCTTTGTTGTTCGATGAGCTATTCGATATATTTGATATTACTTATTGACTTGGGCTGTAGTAGCACACTCACACAAGCATACGCCGTAGCATGCCACTTATACTAGCTCAGGAGTATGAAACTTGACATTTATTGATTATGCCCATCTGTTCTTGTATTATCTATTTCCATGTTGATATTGAGCTTGTGACCATGCCGGGCGGATTGTGATTGTGAGCCTATGACCATGCCCGGGCGGATTGTGATTGTGAGCCTGTGACCATGCCGGGTGGATTGTGATTGTGAGCCTGTGACCATGCCAGGCGTATTATGATTGTAATCCTATGATCATGCCGAGCTGTCACACCCCAAACTTGGGGAGCGCGACCGGCGCTCAACCGAGAGAACCCGGCCGAGCAAACCTGTTAAATTTCCTTCTACCCAAACTCATCCATGAATAAAGAGGATATGTACTCCATTAATCAAATACTGAAAAGATTTTATTAACAACTTCCTTTTCATTCCCATTAGTAGCTTCATTCATAATTTCCAAAATATTACTAGTTTATAGAATTAATGAAAAATATGATTTCCAAATACCAACATTTCTACTTTAATTCCCCATATCAACCACAACCCACAACCTGTCTACGGAGCCTCTAAGTACAATAGAAGAGTAATATGAAAATGCCGGCAACAAGGCCCCGGCTATACCTCAAAACACAGTACATGAGAAACAAAAGATACATGACCCCGAAATGAAGTGAGGCTCACCAAATCAGCTGAAAAGAGTGTACTGCTATCACTGATCAATGCCGCCTGCTGTAGAACCACCTGCATCCATTAAAGATGCAGCGCCCCTGGCAAAAGAGGCATTAGTACTGTCGAATAACACTAGTATATATAGCTAAAAATCCTCTTTCAAAATAGAATGCCCATATAAGAAAAGGCAACACATAAAAACAGCAAGTCACAATCAACAATATCCAAATATCAAGTTAAAACATAATAATTTTCAAAATACGAACTTCATATACAAGTTTTGCTTGGGAGATCATTAGCACCGATATACCAGCGTCTTTGTTAGCGCGAAGTCCGATCACACCCGATCGGCTAGGCCATATCTCCACGAACAATGTGGTTTGACATTTGATGCGAAAGAAAGTTGTTACCAAGAGTAGTACCACCATATTCGCAATATGACGTCTGATCTCCACCCGATCAGCTAGGTCGCCTTCCCACATATGCCGTGTGGGTTGACTTTTCCAATCCACAGTTGTTACCAGTTTCATCCCAATTAAGGGGAATAATATCACAATTTCTCCAGTATTTCAATTTCATCCCAAATAAGGGAAAAAATCACAATCCACCCCTACACCGGCACGTGTAGTTTTAGATGTGGGCCTTATGACCTTCCCTTCCTCGATTTTGCTAATCATGCTGCCAAAAATATTTTTGATTTGATTTGTATACAGAGGTAACATAAATACAATTGTACTCACCTCAACATCTTTCACATTGTATAAATTTACATTAGTATTTCCAGTCATTCACAACGACATTATTTCCTTGGCTTATTTGGCCATTCACAAGATTCTTTATTTCTGGCATGATGGCCGTATTTCATATTCCACACTTTCACCTCTTTCAATTTCAAAGATCACTATCAAATATCAACATTTAGAATATTTCAGAAATCATATACTTCAAATCCATTTGTAATGGGAACTTTAAACACAAATGGTTTCTTCCCAAAGAATGGGGCATACTAACCAACAATAGAAACACACATCAAAATCATAAACAATCAATACACCATTTATTCTTGCAATACTCTTCCCCAGAAATGACAATGTACAACTTTAAAACACAAGTATGTTAGAATTCGAATCACACTGGATATATTTATAAAGCAAAGCATTAGCTAAAGCAACCACTTATGGACATGAATTGAGTACAAAAGCTTTTAGGCAATTTTATTTTTGAAGTCATTTTTAAACAATTGAGTCGAGGCTCATTTCATATTCTTTATCGCATCCTCTCCAATCATTTGCACTACTAGCCACAATCATAACTTAAATTCTTGGTACGTTGGCCACACTCTATATCCCAATTCACTTATTTCACTTCCAACTATCTTTATAGATTATCAACAATAAGATATTTCCAAATCATGACTTTAGGTACACATATGAGCAATTAAGAGTCTTAAGCATATTGAGTTATTCTCACACAATTTGGCATACTAGCTTTCATTTGAAACACAACTCAATGCCATAATATTTTAATACACATATCATTCTTGAATACATTCCCGAAGGATAACATAATGTGATAGGAACATTCGGAATAAGTTTTGATTACACAATTCTCATCACTTTGCTTATTCGAGACAATCGAATTTATTGGGAATAACTCGGAACATAGAATAAGGAACATGAGACAACCATACTTGGAACTTAAGGGAACATCATGGAATTCAATTCTAAGAGAGAAAGTTTAGCCAACATACCTCAATTGAGCTTCCTTACACTCTGAAATATTCTGAAAATCTTAGCAACTTCAATCTATTTTGAAAATGTAACAAATTGAATCAAAATTAGGAGGATGATCATGGTTCTAGCTCATTTGAGCATTTTATCAAACACTAGGTGTGCATTAAAGTTTCAAGGTTCTTTTATGGTGGGTTCCATCATCCCAAACCCATTATCTACCATTCTTAGCTCAACAATCTTCTTACACCTTTTGATAACACATGCATACAAGATGGACAACTCCCATGCCCAAATATTATCTTACTAATTTCCCAATTCTAGACAAAATTCAAAATTGAGGGTTAGGGTGTAGAATCTTACCTTTAGGATGAAGACCTTATGGGTTTTCCTTGTTAATATTCCAAGATTTGAGCAAGACTTGATGAATAATTAGCCTAGGGTTTCCTCTCTACTCTCACTTCTCTCTAAAATATTAGAATTTTGCTCAAAAATGGTCCATTGTGTCTATTTAATGAAGTAGGGTCGGATTATAAAAACCCAAAAATAAAGCTCTGGAACAGGATATGCGATCGCATATCCGATCGCATAACTGATATGCGGTCCGCCTATCGGCCGCAAAATTGGTGCCCAAAACTGGGTAAACATCTGCCTGGGTTTGCGGTCGCTATGCGGCCCGCAGACTTGTTCTGCGGTCGCATAATGAACCGCAAAATAGTTCTGCAGTTGCATAGTCGATCGCAGAATGGCATCCAAACCTGCCCATACTTGCCTCACTCTGCGGCCATTATGCGGCCCGTAGAGTAATTATGCGGTCGCATAATGGACCGCAAAAATGCATTTCTCTGCCAAATATTTTCCTTTACTCCTCAGTGCATTGTTCAACCCAAAACGTCTACTCCGGCACTTCAAAACCTTGAATTCATTTGCGAAATTTACGGGGCTTTACACTTATTACTTCAAAATGTTCCGTTGTGTTACATGGGCGGATTGTGAATGTGAGCCTGAGATAATGCCGGGTGGATTGTGATTGTGAGCTTGTGACCATGCCGGGCGAATTGTGAATCTGAGCCTGTGATCATGCCGGGCGGATTGAGATTTTGGCACATGAGTTGTCCGTGCGGTTGTGATGCGAGATGTGGGCACGAGGTGCCGTGAGTATATGATGATGGGTTGAGACCCGTGACTTGTGACTATGAGATGAAGCATCACAAAGTGATTTTGTTGTGAAACTTATGTTAGTTCGGCTTGACTAATTGATTGTCCTTTGTGTTCCTTATTTGGTTTTAATGATACTTCACGGTGTTCTTATTGATTTACTATTTATATCACTTGTTGGTTCTTGTTGCCATTTACTGATTTTCGCTTTCCGTTATTAGTTTTATACTTCTATACTGCACATGTTATATTGTCTAGTGAGTGTCTTGACTTGTACCTCGTCACTACTCCACTGAGGTTAGTCTTGATACTTACTGGGTACCGACCGTGGTGTACTCATACTACACTTCTACACATTTTTGTGCACATCTAGGTACTTCAGAGTCTTTTGATTATTAGATAGCAGATCAGATATTTCTGTGGAGACTTCAAGGTATACCTGTCGTCGCGTTGCAGGCCTCAGAGTCACCTTTGGAAGTTATTTTTGTAAAGTTTATTTCTATTCCGGAACAGTTGTACTTAGAGATTTTCTTGTGAACCCAGTAGAACTTATGACTTGTGCTACTGGTTTTGGGATTGTTGGCTTTGTATAAAAATTTCTGTTTCATATTTAATAGCTGTTGGTTGAATTTTGCCATTAATTTAGTAAGTGTTAGGCTTACTTTGTATTAAAGACTAGGTGCCATCACGACATCTTACGGAGGGAAATTAGAGTCGTGACAAGTTCGTATCAGAGCTTTAGGTTCATAGGTGCTACGTGTCATACGAGTTTAGTAGAGTCTTTCGGATCGGTACAAAGACGTCTGTACTTATCTTCGAGAGGCTATGAAACTATTAGGAAAAATCTCCACTTCTTTCATTCCTGTCGTACGGATTTGTTAATTTTGAAGTTTGAGCCTTTGCATCTCTATTCTCTCACAGATGGTGAGGACATGCGCTAGGATTAGCTGAGCAGATACTCGCACCCTTACTAGGGTCGTGTGAGGCCGGTGCCGAGGTAGAGGCCGAGGAGGGGCACGCGCCGTAGCTAGAGCACCTGTTAGAGCAGTAATTGATGAGCCGCCAGTAGCTCCGGTTGGGGGTTAGGCACCGGAGGCGCCTGCTGTTACCCCCGGACTTCAGGAGACTCTAGCACAGATCATGAGCATGTTTGGTACATTGGCTCAGGCAGGATTGATCTCCGTTGCACCAACTACTTTGCAGATTGGCGGAGGAGCTCAAACTCCCACCGCCCGTACTACAGAGCAGCGGATTCACATTGGTCAGGTTTCGGGTGTGGTGCTGGTACAACCTGTTATTCTAGTTCATCCTGAGGTTAGGCCAGGGGCAGAAGAGGCTTGAGAGGTTCAAGAGGTATAGTCCACCTACTTTCAGTGGCACGACTACCGAGGATGCACATAGATTTCTAGAGAAGTGTCACTGTATTCTCCGCACCATGAGTATTTTAGAGGTGAGCGGAGTTGCTTTTACTATATTTCAGCTATCGGGAGCAGCGTATCAGTGGTGGCAGGTTTATGAGGAGGGTAGACCAGCCGATGCAGCACCACCCACTTGGGCTCAGTTTTCAGAGATGTTCTTGAGAGACTTTGTTCCCCAGACCCTTCGGGATGCATGGCGCGCAAAGTTTGAGTAGCTGCGCCAAGCACCGTGATGGTGTTAGAGTATGCCATCAGGTTCAGTGAGTTATCCCATCATGCACCTACTTTGGTTCCTACATTCAAAGATAGAGTCTGCAAATTTATTGAGGGGCTCAGTTACGATCTTAGATTCAGCATGGCTCAGGAGTTGCAGACTAATACTCTATTTCAGTAGGTGGTGGAGATTGCTAGGATGTTAGAGCGTATTCAGGGTGAGGAGATGGAGGCTAAGGAGACCAAGAGGTCTCGAGATTTTTGAGGGTTTAGTGGATTCTACTCTTCAGCTATGACCCATCATGGTAGAGACTCGGGCAGTTGGCCAGTCCAGTCCGCACTTCAGACTACTCATGGTTCTCAAGTTAGTCAGGGTACTCATGTGGGACAATCATCATTTAGTGCACCACCGACATGGGGTTCCTACAACGGTTATTCCAGTTATCCAACACAGACTCGGTACAAGCAACACGCCCGTAGAAGGGTTGTTATGAGTGTGGTGATACCAAGCACATCATGAGAGATTATCCCAGACTCGGGAGGGGCGAATTTCATCGGAGCATATAGGCTACGGTCTCCATTCCAGTTGCTACTCTACCTGCAGAGCCAGTTAGGGGTGGAGGACAGGCGGGTAGAGGGCGCCCTAGAAGGGGAGGCCCGACCTGTTGATATGCTTTCCGTGGTATGGCTGAAGCCGCTGCACTAGATGGTGTTGTTACAGGTATGGTTTCAATTTGTTATAGAGGAGCATCATTCTTATTTTGATTCCTCTTTGCTTATCGGGGTGAGTCCTCCTATCTTGCTTCACATATGGGTGAGTTTCGTGATTTTGTACTCTTCTTATGTGTTTACCCCTATTGGGAGATTCTATAGTGGTAGCCCGTGTCTATCATTTTGTTTTGTTCACTATTGAGAGCTGTGAGACTAGAAGTGACTTTCTGTTACTCATTACTGTAGGTTTTGATGTGATTTCTAGAAGGTTTGGTTACAATTTATGATTTAGATGCTCTACGGTATGGGAGTTTGTTACGTGATGTGATTTTGTTTTGCAGAATTGAGTTTATGGAAGTTTTTATTGGTGTAAGGTGTATTCTACTTGTGATCCAGAGTTGAGGGTGCGACCCTCGCTCTTTCATGCGGATTTATATATTTGAACCGGGCTGTGTGCCATGGTGGAGTTATATTAGGATGAGATCCTTGTGATTAGTTCATATATTTTGATTCTCCCATGTGGAATTGATTCGTAGTGTGGTATTGGTAAGGATTTGTGCCTATCAGGCTTGTTTGATAATTCTCTCATGTGTTTCTCTTTGCATATTTAGTCATATTCGCATTGTGCTTATTGGGTTTTAGCTTGCGAGGTATGTGCCCAGGTGGCATTAGATGTGACTTGTTGATTTGAGTGAATGGTCATGGAATCTTCATGTTTCTTAAATCGTTGTCAGTGTTGTGAAGGTTTGGAACAAGGTTCTAGCTGATATGAGATTAATTGCCAGTGCTGGATTTGATCATGGACGGCTATGGTGGTCAGAGAAGTTGTTATGGGCATATGTGTGATGTGTTACGTCGTCTGGTTGTACCTGGTGGGTGTAGGCATGAGTTGTTGCAGTTGGTTGAGGCTGATACCGGCTGTTGATGCGGGAATCAAGTCTTTGGGAGATGATCGGATAGTTAAAAATTTGGTTCTAAGGCTTATTAGCATGGGTTGGACGAGAAATTTTCAATTGAGATGGTGTTGTCGGGCCTACGTGGATTGGGGTGACGTGGGATCACCCCCAAGTATATGTACGCCAAGTTCATTCAGTGATTTGATGATTTCAGAACGGTTCTTGGCACGTTCGAGTACGAACGTTTGTTTAAGAGGGGGAGGATGTAACGACCCGACCGGTCATTTTGAGAATTAGCATCCCGTTCGGTGGCTTAAGGTCTCGAGCAACTTCGTATTATGTATTATGACTTGCGTGTGTGGTCGAGTTCAGATTTCGGATGATTCGGGATTGATTTGGAAGGATGATTCTGGTTTTAGAAGCTTAAGTGAAAAGAGTTGATCAGAGTTTGACTTTTGTGTAGACGACTCCGGAATGGTGTTTTGATGATACCAATAGCTTTGTATGCGGATTTTAGACTTAGGCATGTGTCCGGATTTGGATTTGGAGGTCCGTAGGTTAATTTGATGCATTTTGGCAAAAATTGGAAAGTTGAAGGTGTAGAAGGTTGAGAGGTTTGATTGGGAGTTGACTTTGTGGATATCAAGTTCGGATTTCGATTTCGGGAGTTTGTATAGCTCCGTCGTGTCATTTGGAACTTGCATGAAAAATTTGACGTCATTTCGGGTTGATTTGATAGGATTTGGCGTGAGTTGTAGAAGTTGAAGGTTCATAAGTTAATTAAGTTTGATTTGAGGCATGATTCATAGTTTTGATGTTGGTTGATGTAATTTGAGGCCTCGAGCAGGTCCGCGTTATATTATGAAACTTGTTGGTATGTTTCGGCGCAGTCCCGGGGCCCCCGGATGTGTTTCGGATGGGCTACGTGCAATTTCTCCTCGTTTTGGACTGCTGATTTCTGGTGTGTGATGTCCTTTTTCGCAATCGCGAAGTGCCAATTGCGATCGCGTAGGTTGTTTTGTGACTGACCATTTTTCCTTCTTTGCGTTCGCAAAGAATGGTCCGCGATCGCGTTCTTGTGTAGGTTGCTTCATCGCATTCGGGGTAGGTGTTACGCGATTGCGTAGTGGGCGACCATGCTAGGGAGGCCATGTTTATTGTTCTTTGTGTTCGTATCATTTGGTTCGCAGTCGCGTAAGCAGAGGTTGCTGTGAGTCACATTCACGGCTGTGTTTGCGCGTTCGCATAAGGCTATTTTTGGCAGCCTTCATTTTGTTCTTCGCGATCGCGATGTGTAATATCTGGGCAGAATATAAAGTACTCTATTTCTAGGGTTTGGCTATTTTTATAATATCTTGAGTTGTAGACCTCGGATTTGAGCGATTTTTGAGGGGTTCTTCACGTGTTGGATTAAGGTAAGTGTTCTTTACCCGGATTTGATTTTATTTCATGATCCCATCCTTGTTTTTATCATTAAATTAGTGGTTTGAGTTGGGGAAAAATGAGAATTTTGTGAAAACTTTCAAAAATGTAAAATGATGATTTGAAGGACGAATTGATGTCAGAATTGGACAAATTTGGTATGGTTGGACTCGTATCAAAATAGGTGTTCCGATTTTGTGAATATTGTTGGGTTCCGAGGTATGAGCCCAGGGTTGACTTTTTTGGTTGACTTTTTAGTTTTCATTAAAGATCGAAGCTTTATTATCCGGAATTATTTTCTATAGTTTTTATTTATAATATTTAGTTATTTTGGCTAGATTTGAGCAGTCCGGAGGTTGTTTCACATGAGAAGGTCATTTTAGAGTATCGGTCTAGCATCTTTGAGGTAAGTATCTTGCCTAACTTTGTGTGGGGGAACTACCCCTTAGGATTTGATTCATTTGTGCTATTTGTGTCATGTGAAAGCCGTGTACGCGAGGTTATGAGTACATACTCGGGCTTATATGTGAAATTTGACCGGTCTAGACTCTTAGACATCTTTTATGTACTTATTTGGAATTGTTAGCACATGTTATACCTTTTATTCGTCATGTATACTATCACGTGCTTTATTTGAATTTGTCGTTGCATGTCACATTCTTTACTTGTTGAGTTTTCTCTTATATGCTTTATTTGGAGTTGCTATCACTTTTATCATTATGCGATTTCTTTTGTTGTGGAGCTACTCTTAGTTGAAATTGTCGTCATGTGATATCTTTTTGTTGCCGGGTTGTTCTCATGTATTGAGACGTGGTACTAGTTCATTCCATCACCTTCATTGTTAGCCTAATTCATACACTAGAGTTCGAAGTTTTCCATTTCATGGAATTACTTTCACTATCGAGATTATCCTTAAGCAATTATTTGGAATTGAAGTTATCGAGAGTCATTAATCTATTCTAATTGAAGTTGTGCTTAAAGGGGGTGTTGTTCCTTGTTGAGTTACTTTTTCGTTCATTTTGTTATTATTGAGATTTTATATACGTTGTGTTGAGCCGTGGGCTATTTGTGGTGAAAATATTGATATCGTTGAATCTTTGGAAAGGTTGTGGCCTACGGGCACTTGTGATACGAGTTGATATGTTGTGTTGTTGTGATGATAGCACATGTGAGTTTTTGTGTGGTTTGGTTATTGTTATGAGCAGTATAAGGGTTGCATTTCACCGTTGTTGTTATGCGGAGTATAAGGGTTGCATTTCACCGTTGTTGTTATGCGGAGTATAAGGGTTGCATTTCACCGTTGTTGTTACGCGGGGTATAAGGGTGGTATCTCACTGTTGTTGAACGTACGGAGTGATACAGATGTCTATTGTTTTATTGTCCGGGCGGAGCGATAAGAGTGACTATTAGAC
Source organism: Nicotiana tomentosiformis (assembly GCF_000390325.3). Taxonomy (NCBI): domain Eukaryota; kingdom Viridiplantae; phylum Streptophyta; class Magnoliopsida; order Solanales; family Solanaceae; genus Nicotiana; species Nicotiana tomentosiformis. The sequence continues at coordinate 55,917,008 of NC_090819.1, forward strand.
GGAGTGATACGGGTGGCTATAGGAGAGGTAAGGATGGCTAATGATAATGTCAGCGCGGAGTGATATGGGTGGCTATCAGAGATAAGGGTGGCAATGCCAGGGAAGGTGTGTGATGGTTTGGAGACATTGTGTTGGTGATTATCCTGTGATGATGTGCTTTTCCTTGTGTTTTTTCATACACCTTACCTGACTTGCTTTGTTGTTCGATGAGCTATTTGATGTCTTTGATTTTACTTGTTGACTTTCGCTGCAATAGCATACTCGCACAAGCATATACCGTAGCATGCCACTTATACTAGCTCGGGAGTATGAAACTTGACATTTATTGATTATGCTCATGTGTTCTTGTATTATTTATTCCCATGTTGATATTGAGCCTGTGACTATGCCAAGCGGATTGTGATTGTGAGCCTGTGACCATACCGGGCGGATTATGATTGTGAGCCTGTGACCATGCCGGGCGGATTGTGATTGTATGCTTGTGACCATGCCGGGCGTATTATAACTGTGAGCCTGTGACCATGTCGGGCGGATTGTGAATGTGATCCTGAGATCATGCCGGGCGGATTGTGATTGTGAGCCTGTGACCATGCGGGGCGAATTGTGAATGTGAGCCTGTGATCATGCCGGGCGGATTGAGGTTTTGGCACGTGAGTTGTCCGTGCGGTTGTGATACGAGATGTGGGCATGAGGTGCCGTGAGTATATGATGGTGGGTTGAGACATGTGACTTGTGACTATAAGATGAATAGTTCGGCTTGACTAATTGACTGTCCTTTATGTTCCTTATTTGGTTTTAGTGATACTTTACGGTGTTCTTATTGCTTTACTGTTTGTATCACCTGTTGGTTCTTGTTGTCATTTACTGATTTCTGCTTTCCATTATTAGTTTTATACTTCTATACTGCACATGTTATCTTGTCTAGTGAGTGTCTTGACTTGTACCTCGTCACTACGCCACTGAGGTTAGTCTTGATACTTAGTGGGTACCGACCGTGGTGTAATCATACTACACTTCTGCACATTTTTTTGTAGATCCAGGTACTTCGGAGGCTGTTGATTGTTAGATAGCAGATCAGATATTGCTGTGGAGACTTCAAGGTACACCTACCGTGGCGTTGTAGGCCTTGAAGTCACCTTCAGAAGTTATTTTTGTATAGTTTATTTCTATTCCGGAACAGTAGTACCTAGAGAATTTCTTGTGAACTCAGTAGAGCTTCTTGTACTACCGGGTTTGGGATTGTTGGCTTTGTATAGAACTTTCTATTTCATATTTAATAGCTGTTGGTTGAATTTTGCCATTAATTCAGTAAGTGTTAGGCTTACCTAGTCTTAAAGACTAGGTGCCATCACGACATATTATGGAGGGAAACTTGGGTTGTGACAACATCCCAAATAAGTTATATGGAAATCAGAATGTTTAAAACCTATGGTGATCTTAATGTCTTTTATTTCTGCAAGTTCAGTTTAGGGTGCTACTAGAAAACATGATTTTCCCGCATTTACCATTTGCCCAAAGCATTCTTCATTCTTTTTTATCTGCTGCATAATTAGGTTTAAAGTAGCTTGGCTGCCAGAGGAGAAGATTATCACATCATCATCATAAGCAATATGGGTGATTTATGGCCCTCTTCTATGCATGTAGAAGCCTCTGAACTTGTTATCGGACATCAGTTGGTTGCGTAACTTGGATAGTACCTCAACCCTATGAATAAATAAGGCAGGTGATAGAGGGTCGCCTTGCTTTAAACCTCTTGTTGAATGAAAAAAACCCTTCATGTTCCTATTAATCAAGATTAAGTACAAATTATTGGAAATAGATCTCCAAATCATATCTATCCATACCTCTGAGAAACCAAACTTCCTGAGAACTGCAAGCATGAAGTCCCACTCTACCCTATCATATGCCTTATGTTACACCCCATATTTTCATACGTGAGAGTATGTCATAAGTCAAGTGACGTAAGCTCCGAAATGAGATCGTATTTGAAAGTATATAAAGCAAGTTAATTATATTACCTCGGACGATACAAATGTTTAAGATCATGAATAACAAGAACCAAGGGTGTTGGAAGGCTTAGAAGCTAAACGAATTGAAGAAAATAAGTTTCATCGAAAGTCGACAAGCAGGGAAAGTTATAACATATACTTTTGGGGTGAGACTAGGGTGCTTAACATGATAATAAGGTTATATTATGAGTTATTTTAGTCGTATGATAGTCGTGTGTTACGTTTTAGAGTCAAGCAAGTCGTGGAACAAAAGTTGGCAAAGGTCATCACAACTTACATTCATAATATGCTGAAACTCAGGTCAAATGTAGCTGAGCTTTTCTCCCAATATACTTGGAATTAAGAGATTATCCACATTAAAATTTGAAGGTCTACGAGTCTAGTTTCCAACGCATTAAACCGTTTGTCGATACGACATCGGAGTAGAGAGGTATTCGCATTTTTGTGAGACTGCACAAACAGCTCCCATGGGACCCACTTAGGCGGTGGGTGATTCTCCAACCTTTAAAGATCGGGTCAAGGATTATTTGGGGTCATTTTTTGACCCAACCAGATCCTATACTCTCCCAAAATACTCTCAAAGCAGTCTCCATGATTCTAGAGTGAAAACCAAAGTGAAGAACATGAATCCAACGCTAGAGATCCCGTGGTGCTTGCTAGATCGTAGTCCTTCATCTTGTGGCTGTTTTGGAGGATTCTTCAAGTGAAGTAACCTCAGGTTTCGTGTTTTCCTTGTTTATTAAGGTGATAATCAGTCCCTCCTTTATATATATTAGATTTTCAAGGTGAACTACAAGTATTTACACACCAACTTGAATATCAAAAGTTCATTCAAAAGAGAATACAACACATATAGGGTTATGGTGTCATTGAGGATAGTTGTGGGCTGTTATTGGCTGAAATTTCATGTTTTTTCTATTGGTTAAGGTGAGTATAACATCCTACTACATGTGCTTGAATTCATTTGTGTGTTGGTTGCATTATTTGAGCAAAATACGACAAGAGGAGACTTGAAATAGTATGAGATGTTATTGTTTTTAATGGATTATTTTGGAAAGGTTATTTCTATGAACTATAAATGGTTGGAAACCATTGAAAATGACTCTATTGTGATGTTGTTATTATAAAATATTGTCTACATATCAAACTTGTAA